>NC_088694.1:23392500-24642500 GCF_028017835.1 Emys orbicularis | reverse complement strand
GCTAGGACTGTATGGAGGCTTCTCTGTCTTCTGGGCTAGTCAATCCAGCTCCTTTCACCAACATTAAATTACCTGTGAACCAATGTCAAAAGTAATCTAGAGAATACTAACTAAAGAGCAGTTCCTTCCTGCCAACAATGGCTTTGGATGGGAAAAACTTCCCACAGGACGGTTCCCAGATCCTCAGATGGAGTAACTGAGGGAAGCTCCATAGCATGACACCAGCTGACAGTCCGGTTCCCTTTCTCTAAAGCGAGCAGGAAGCCATCACACAGAGTTGGATTATCAATCACGTTATTTCCTAACACTGTTACAAGTCTGGTGGTGGGACACTGATTCTGATCTTAGACCACACCAATGCAATTACACTGAATTCATTGGAGTTGCTCCAGATTTACATTAGTATAAGTGAGAACTTATGCCCCACTACTGGAAGCTACAGAAACACCCATCTACCTTTAGACAGGTGAGCAGTCCTCTGAGGAATTCCACTGAATTCTATGGGCCTAACCATGTGTTGAAAGTCACACATATGCTTAATACCTTCCTGAATTAGGGCCACTGTCAGTGAAGTCTCCATGTCCCATGTCGCTGACTCTGCAGGGTTATTTGCCTCACACTCATGAATGAGAAAGGAAAGATGGAAGCTATAAGAGCTGAGGCAGTATGGCCTAGAGAGGATAGAGCACTGGACTGGGCCTGGTGAGACCTGGGTTCTAGTCCCACCTCTTCTCCTGGCTGCTGGGTGACCTTGGGGAGTCATTTCCCCTCTCCGTGCCTTGTTTCCTTCATGTATAAAATGGGATATTGCCCTCCTCTGTAAAGTGCTTTGAAATCTATGATGAAAAGCACTACATGAGAGAGAGGTGATGGGGTGTTGCTATGTCAGAAAAATGCTCAAGAAAATAGATTAATGAGGTTCTGTGAAACTTTGAAGAGATGGTGATGAGGAGGGGAAGTAACGCTGGACTCTTTGAGTGAATGTACAGAGATGCTTGTTGGTTGGTTTCAAGGCTATTGAGCCAGAGCCAAAGAGAAATGCAGCTGCTACCGTAAGGAATGGACAACACTGTCTAATATTTTTTTTAAAGGTATTAATGTTTTCTGTATCTTTGAAGCCAATTAAGCAGTAGCAGGTTTATGATGCAGAATGGAACAGCACTGAATTCCTCCTGCTGGGGTTTTTATGACTGCTGTGCATGCTCGATTGAATGGTGCTTTTATGATTATTTTTATTTATTTATTTATTTTTGCCTGCTAGAGAATTAACATGAATAATTTTCCCATTTCACCAGCTGCGTTAGACCCCATCACATGGGCTCTCAATGAGTGCTGGGCGTAAAACACTTTTAAAGTGATTCTCTACATATTTCCTGCACACAGCAGTCTGCTAATGCATCGGCTAGATATAGGTGATGGGGCTGCATGATTTAGAGAGGATCATTAGGGTTATGATGAGCTGTGCAACTGTCTTGTTTATTCACAGTTAGCAATTTAACTTTGGCATCCCTCGTCTCATGAAGATTCTCGGATTAATCTTTTATATGCAGGATAGCACGTTTGAAACATCCAGCTGCATGTGTGCTCAGACTCTGCAGGCCAAAATTCTACCCCATTCACCCCTATTGAATTTGGCTCGCCGTGCCTGGCATGTTCTGTTTATGTGGAAGTGATGCATGGACCCTAGTCTGTTCCACCAGCGCTAAAGTGGGTTAATTAAAAAGAGTTTACAGATCTAAGGTACTAAACCACTCTCTCCAGACATTTCTCCCTCCCTCCCTGTCTCTGGGGTACAAGACCTTTAGCATAAAAACTCTGCACCCTGACTCCTGATTCCACCGAAGTCACTAATAAATATTCTCTCTGTGATGCCTCTTGCGACACAGCATAAAGTGCCCACCTTTACTGTGACTATAATGATGGTGATTAAAAAACTAAAGTTATCTTGCCTGTCTGTCACACAAAATTATTCGCACCAGGCATGTGGTTGAGTAGCATTTTGCCAGTCTCCTATGAATATTTATGGCGGGGAGGGCAGTTTTAATGCAGGCCTGGATGCCAAAGGAAAAGGTCCCCAGTATTTCATACACCCACGGAAAGTGGGGAATAAATCTTAATTTCCTTCGTGTTGGAACATAGCAGTGAAGTCAGTCAAAAGGATTCACCTCTAATGACTCACAGATGGAAGGGGCTATGTGGGCTCAATTCCCCTCCCTTTGAGATAAAATGACTCCTGTTCATTAGCTTCAATGGGAGCTGTGTCAAGGCCTGGAGCTGCTGCCATTTTGTAGTCAGTTCAAATGCGGGCTGGAGGAGTGCACAAGTGGCTTGGTTTGCAATAGATAGTCTTGGGTTGCTGATAGTAGGCAGCTTAATAGTTACAATAGCTACATAGATAAATAGAGTAGGTGGGTGGGTGGGTACGGCTGGAACATATGGTCACAAGGGCAGTGAAGTGAGGCCTTTAATTTCACATTAGGATTCTCCTCATATTTGTTAGATAGAACAATATTAACCTTTTGAATTTATTTAGAAACTCATTAGTGCTCTCTACATAGGCCATTCTTTTCCTGATTAGCTCTCCTCATTACAATTCAAATATCTTTCTGCTACATTTACCACATTGTCCTGCTTCCTCTCATCTCTATTGTTGCTCAGCTTAATTTATTAAGGCAGCGAAAAGGAGGGGGAGAAAATCAGTTGACATAAGCAGACTTCATTCTCCCGGCAGTTTTGGGGAAAGGAGGCCGAGGGGGCTCAGAGGGATGAGAGCTCATTGAGGAGGAAAGATAGAAAAGTTAACTTTCCTGCAACCTTTGTTTTTGGTGCCCTAATGTGCAGCATGCCTGTCGCAGGGGGCATGTTGGAGCCAGGAGGGTGTATGGCCACCACAGACTGTGCTTCAGTGATCCTTGGCCCACCCCTAGCCACAGCATAGGTGAGAGAAGGTGTTCTGGAGGCCAGATTGGCCCTTGGTAGCTCCTATGATCAGAAAAGCCTAGAAGTAGTGTAATGATACCTTCATCCCCTCCTTGTGTCCTGCACCCAGCATGGCCCCTAGAATCTTAAAATTCCACCTGTTCCTCAAGCAGGAAGTTGTTGGGATTTTTCTAGAGGGATTCAGTGTTGCTCAGTGGAAATGAGCCTACCCGGCAAGCATCCCTCTGTAGAATCTGAGGAATGTTCAGGCTCCTGCACTGCATGTGGAGAAACAGAAATTCCCCAATGCCCAAGGACTCTTCTGGAATTGGAATAAATTGACCAAGTGGGGTATACCCACCACCCTAAAACCCTGATCTGTCTACTAGCCGATGGTGAAAACAAACCAATTTTATCCAATGCCATGGATAAAATTCCTTCCTGATTCCAAATGGGCTTTGTTACTCCTTGTTCCTGCATTCGTAACTAAATAGCTATATGATTTTGTTTTCTGTGTACTGCACCTTTAAATTTCTAGGAGCTGCCTGGAGGCAGGTGCCATGGTAGACGCACGCTATGCTCTCTTATACTTCTCTGCTTTCTTGTCTTGTTGTTTTCCTTAAACTTAAAAAAAAAAAAGTCCTTTACACTGAAACTGTAAGTTTGGTCTTTGTGTGTGGAAAACATGTCCCTGGGTGCAAGAAATCACCATGGATATGCAGTTGATCCTGTTAGTATCCTATTGTTCAGGGGTTATTTTAAAGCCCAGAATATGTATTTAGGAGTACCACCTTTCAGCATATATTTTTTCTCCTGTCCGTAAGTCAGGAATTGGTTTAACTGGTCTTGATTTTTGTTCCTCTCTAATGAAATGTTAACTGACACCATTGTCCAGATTTTTAAAAGGGCCCTAACGTGGCCCTTCCTGTAGTGTGTGCAGAATGGCAGAAAGTGTGAGCTACAGGTGCACATGCTTGCATTTAGTCATCTAACTTCCTGATTTGCAGGGACAACAAAGCCAATGACAGATGCAGTCACTCACTCCAGGCCTCAGTTTGGCCCATGAAATGTCATTTGTTTTTTCTTTGTAGTGTAATGAAACCTAATTGCTCCTGGCCCACAAGCATCTCGAGAGGTGAGACGCTGCACTCCCTGTGTTTGTGACTAAAAATGCCGATGTCTTTCCACAAGAGGTGATTAGATACAGTCGTGGGTGCGATACGCTCAGCTGTTGGGGTTTTCCAATTATCACCATAGTATCTGAGCGCCTCACAAATATGAGTGAATTTATCCTTGCCCCACCTCTTGTGTGGTGGCTGAGTGGTTAAGGTGCTTGACTACGATTCTGAAGGTTGCAGCTTTGAGTCTTGCTTGATCTTACACTGAAAGGCCCCCTCCAGTTCATTCAACTGCAGAAATGGGTACCTGTTCCATTGTGTTAGGGCAGTTAAAAGCAATTGGATGTGATGCTGGCCATATTGCTCCCTTGGGTAATGTTGGCTATGAAACTGACATGTCTTAACCATGTCAGCCCGATGAACCATTGGGGGTATTTTGATCTCTTGTGAGACAGGGCAGAATCATTCCTATGTGAGGGACAGAGGGAGGAAGTGATTTGTCTAAGGTCATGCAAAAAAAGATGTATTGGAATTGGAAAAGGTTCAGAAAAGGGCAACCAAGATTATTAGGGGTATGGAATCGCTTCCATATGAGGAGAGATTAATAAGACTGGGACTTCTTGGCTTGGAAAAGACATGACTAAGGGGGGATATAATAGAGGTCTATAAAATCATGATTGTTGTGGAGAAAGTAAATAAGGAAATGTTATTTACTCCTTCTCATAACACACGAACTAGGGGTCACCAAATGAAATTAATAGGCAGCAGGTTTAAAACAAACAAAAGGAAGTATTTCTTCATACAACACACAGTCAACCTGTGGAACTCTTTGCCAGAGGATGTTGTGAAGGCCAAGGGTTCAAAAAGAACTAGATAAATTCATGGAGGATAGGTCCATCAATGGCTATTAGCCAGGATGGTCAGGGATGGTGTCCCTAGCCTCTGTTTGTTAGAATCTGGGAATGGGCTACAGGGGATGGATCACTTGATGATTACCTGTTCATTCCCTCTGGGGCACCTGGCATTGGCCACTGTCGGAAAACAGGATACTGGGCTACATGGACCTTTGGTCTGATCCAGTATGGCCATACTTATTAGTCCATGGTCGAGGCAGGACTTGCACCCTCATCTCTTGTTAGGGCCTTAAGCACAAAATCCTAGTCCAGTGCCTTAAGCACAAAATCCTCCTCCCTCCTTGTTTTCTTTCTGTTCTGGTTATAGTGTGGTTCTTTTTATGTCCTTTATAAAACCTGCCTTCCATGCACCTAGGGAAACCAAAAGGAAAACGATAAAAACAAGCATAATTTTCCAGTGTGACATTTTGGACTCCAACAGAGGCCTAAAACAAAGTGAGGTAATTATTCCACTCAACTCAGCACCATTTGGAGAAGTGGGCTGTTTTGTACATCATCATTTTAAAATAAGACACATGAAATGGAAAGCATTCAGTGAGCAACACATTTAACAAATGTCAGGGAAAATCAGATCCAAGAGCAAAGGGTAAAGGAGAGGGATGTACACTGCTTCCAACAGGGGGTAGTCAAGAGGCAGCCCACGGGCCAAATCCGGACTGCCAGATGCTTTTGAATGGACCCCAAAATCATATTTACTTTATTATCATTATAATTTTTTATTATTATTATTTTCTCTGGAGTCTAACCCTTGATTCTACCAAGAAATCCGGACCTTGACAAAAAATAATTGACTACCTCTGGCTTACATGAAGGAGACTGAGTGAGGACCAGATAACTGCCTACAATATCAGAGGGGGTGTTATGAAAAGGTCAGGGATCAGTCACTCTCATTAGTTAATGAGGACAGAACAAGAAGTAATGGCCTTGAGCGGTAGCAGGGAAAAGTCAGGCTAAGTATCCGGGCAAGCTTTAGGGCCTCAAAGTCATCCCTGCTGTAAGTGAAGGTAGAGGAATTACACCAGGGATAAATATGGCCCTATGGCAATCAGGACAGTTAGGCAATAGAAGCTGCCAAGTGTAGGTGTGGAACCAGTTTCCGTGGAGATGTTGAAGTCTCAACTAGAGATGCATTTGTTAGAAATGGTTAAATTAATGTGTTCCTGGCAAGCAGCCCTCAGGGCAGAAAGGGGCCTTGATTTGTGAGTCATGATTGCAAAGGAAGTTGCCAGTAGTTGTGTGGGCAGTTGCAATTCAGCTCCCACTGCTTCTGTCTTGCTGTCCACTGCAGCAGATTTTCTCACTTGCAGCACATTCTCCCCATGTGATACAATCTTTTTTTACACGATTGGCCTGTGGAACTCACTGCCACAGTATGTTATGGGTCCACGAGCTAAGAAAGCTGTGGAAGGATTAGATCTTTACATAGATAATAAGAACATCACAGTTAATATTATTGAACAAAAATTTAGAAGAAAGGTAAGTCTTCATGCTTCAGGGCATAAGCCTCTAACTGGCAGGGGTTAAAAGAAACTTTCCCTAGCGGTGGGTTATACTATTATTACCCATTTAGAAGGCTCCTTGCACCTTCCTCTGAAGCTTCTGGTACTGGCCATTACTGATGACAGCCGAGAGCCTCATCTGTGATTGAGGAGGTCACAGCTTAGGAGTGGGGTGTTACAAAAGTGGCTTTAAGACATCTTTGGAGTACTCCCCCACTCCTGGGCAGGCTGTGTGCCTGTCTAGTCTGCCAACATAACTAAGAACAAACTGAGGGCTGCCCTAAATTATACCTGCTGCTTGTAGCCCCAAGGGATCTTGTTATGTCCCCTTTCCCATGGACAGCTATTCTATTCGATTTGGTTCAGGTTCTTGCACTGCCCTCAGCACTGTAGTATCTGAACACCTTCCAGGAGTGCATTATGTGACATGACTAACATGCTGGCCACAGATGTGGGGCATGACACAGTAGCTGTTATACAAAGTGACACAGAACTAGTGGCAGTGGTGAAGTGCAAAACAGCCCAAATACAGGGGAATACAAGACTAGATATGCCACTGGTCTGATCTAGTATAAGAATTCCTATTTGCTAATGGCAACAAAACTCCATAAAGTATTGCCCCAATTAAAACAGCACGTCCCTTGGAGTGCCTTGTAGGATTTGGCTTAACAGATTCCGGGACATAGCTGAAGAGGTTTGGTTGTAAGAAGTGAACTGTGGGAGGTTTATAGAATGGAAAAGTCTGAATCCCCTCTCCCTGCATTTACACGGCCCATTAGAGGTCCTTTCCAACCCACTCATTTCCAGATGCAATAATTTAACTAGACACATAAGGGGCTTTTTAACCCCCCACCAAGATTGAAAATATTTTCAATTTAGCTAGAATGATGCATTAAATGTAAAAAAATAAAAATAAAGCAGACTGAGTGCAAATGTGTTTATTTCACTGAACATGTAACGCAGAACCAGCTAGAGTTTCAGGGTCAGGAGGAAGGGATACAGTTTGAAAAGATATTTTTGGGGAGGGGGGAGGAATGAGGGGGACAGACTGTGTGTTCATTGAGAGAGAAATATGGGGAAAGTCAGTGTGCTGCAGATTTCCTTTTGGGTACCTCTGAGGCATTGTTTGCTTTTAAATTAAACAAATCATGGAGGAGGAAGAATGCAAAATCATTTAGTTTTAATGTTTTGTTTTATATGGTGATGAAATAAGAGGCTGAAAAAGCCTGAAGGACTAACTGTGCCTGACCGCACCAAAATGGGAGGAAGTGAGGTCTAGCACTGACAATGGAGCAATAGGGACCGAACCAGCAGCATCCTGAATTTAATTTCAGGCTGAGGCAATGACCGTAGTGCTTTGCTGCTTATGGTGCATGCAAAAATGGTGCATCTCCCTTCTCTGGTTGTCCCTTAGCCAGAGAGGTGGGGTGTTACTGGACTCATGGTGGTTGCATTGCTCTTGGCTTCAGGATGTCTGTCTTGTCTTGAGTACTCCACACAGAGGATTTGTAACTTTGCTTCCGAACTTGTCACTAAGGTCTTGCTCATGTGATTGCTCCATTGTTCCGAGGAAACTTACAGAGTTGCCTGATGGTATGAAAAGGAAAATTTTGAAGATACTTGAGGTATTGTATCTCTATTTATAAAAAAATGAAATTGCAATTTTGATTGGAGAGAAATGGGTGCATTAAGGCACCATAACTGAGCAGCTGAGTACTGTGAAAATGTATTGTGGGTACGTACAGAAAAATCTCCAAGATGGAAGAAGTGGGTAGTAAACTTTCAGTAGTGGGACTAGAGTAACGAGTACTCTAGGTTAAAGGAACAAATTCCTACTCAAAGAAATCTTTCTGATGCTCAAATTTAGGGTAGACTCTGTCACCTTTCCTCACCTTACTCTACAAATAGTCCCAAGGAAGAGAATGGTCAGGGAGGGTGGCAGGATCCAAGCTTTACATCTAATCCAAAACCCATTGAAGTTAAGGGAGAGATTCCTATTGATTCCACCGGGTGCTGGATGAGGCAATTAGGGCCATATTTTCAAAAGCACTCCGGGCGAAATTTCCTGGTGCTCAGGACTCCACTCATGCTGAGTTCCTCTGATAAACCTGATCACTTAGCTAAGTGCCTGCTGGAAGCTAAGCTCTCTTGAAAATCTTGCCCCAATTGTGGGCATTGAGAATCTGGTGCTGCTTTTGAAAGGGAAGCATCCTGTACTTAATCCACTGCAAAAGGAAAGGGAGTGACATCTAAGGACTTGAATGGCTTCAGAGAAATTTGTGCCTCGAGTCTGCTGGGGACCAGGAAAGTTGGTAACAAGGGTGAAAGGCAAGAGGGCCCGTAGATGTCTCAGAGAAAGTTGTAATGGGGAACAATGGCGGAGCTGGATAAGGAGGCTGGGGGAGTGAATGGTTGCTGAGTCGGGTGGTGAAAAAAGCAGGAGAACCACATTAGTATATTGCATAATTTTTTGTTAAAAAGCTCCTCATTTTCATGTGTTTTATTGCTGGCTGCAACCTATATTTATGTCTGGAAATGTTGCCTTTTGCTTTTCTAATTCGATGATTGATTTTGAATTGTGGCAATCTATTCTTTATTTTCTTTTTTAAAAGCATGTGTGGACTCCTATTGTGTATGTACTTTGATATGCAAAATACACCTTAGACCCTTTTCACGGTGTGCTTATTATTTTGATTCTTTACTTCCCAGTTGTGAGATCAGGTGAACAGTGAAGCAGCCTACTATCAGGTTTCTGAGGCACCATCAGAGGAAATGCTAAAGAGATTACTTAACATTTACAGGGAAATAATGTGCCGGATAGATGATTTGGGTGTAGTGGACTTTTACTTGTTGACCTATGGTGTCCCTGACAGCCCAACTTTCTAAGATTCTCTGATATGATGTCTTACATTTTTATAGTGATTTATCTTAAAGGATTCTACTTTTGGGGGGGACTCTACTAACAACATACAAATATCATATCTCCCACTAGTGAAATGCAGCCATCTCTAGGGTGAAAGGCAGCAAATGTTAACAGAGCACAGCAACAGCAAGTGACAGTTTGGAAAGGAAGTTGAGAAGACAGCTCCATTGAAAGTTCTGAACTTTAGACAGATGATGAATTTTAGATGGGCTGGTTATAAATTATCCAGATGGACTGGACAAGGCATTACCACCTCTATCTTGCAAAAGGTTCCATGGGATCTTGAGTAACCAAGATAGGCCAGGCTTTATCCCATTCTAAGGCAGCATCTCCAGCAACAGAGCAAGTCCTAAGTGCTGTACTGAAGCATCATGATAATAAATGAGACTTAACAACAGTGGCTGCAGGTCATGGTCTGGAGCTTTCATATTTAGGGACAGATTTGTAAAGTGGCATCTATCTCACCTCTCTTTCTGATGGGTGCAATTTGTGCTCACAATTTTTGTGCACACAGTTATTTGCAGGTGCAAGTCCATTCACTTGGATGGCTACATTAGGCTCACAATCAGGTGATCAGCTGTTTAAATGGTGGAACATGTGCCTACAATTTAATTTCAGGTGCGAAAGATGTGGGTATGTATTTTGCTGGCAGCTACGAAAATGTAGACTGGGTAGAGACTCCTTTGGTAATCTGCGTCTGAATCCATGTTTCATACAGTCTGGCCACTTCTGCCCTAGCTACATTGTTTAGCTCCCAGTCTTCCTTTCCTTTTCCCAGCTGTAGACCTTTCGTAGGTTTCTACAAATACAACTTCCTCCTAATGCGACTCATGCAGCTTCCTCGGAGAAACTTCAGCGTATGCAAACTATCCTTGATCTAGTTAGTCAGGCAAATATTTGGACACCTAAAACAGTCATAAAGTAGTCTGATGTCTATCAAGTCAGGAGTGAGCATAAAGCAGTTGAAATTGTACGGCTCCCTCTGTGGTGCTTTATCGAAAAATATTCATCGCCGCTAAGAATGGATGCAGGAGCCGGCTGTACAGCAAATTTGATTTATAATATATAGTCTTGTTTTACATGGCAGAAGCTTTCCACATGCATAAGCTCCATGTTCCTGACACTGACTTTTATTTTCACAGGCTTACCGTTCTATCAGATATTTTAGTGTGTAGGGACTACATGGCTTGGAGACTGTAATGGACATAGATCTCTCTCCTCTCTCTGTTGGGTTGAATCTCTACCATATCAGTAGAGACCAATATGTGATGACTGCTTAGTGGGCTATTTCAAACAATTTTTGGGGGGGGGGCGGGGGGTCTCAGTCACGTTCTTCATGTGTTCTACTCAAATCTCTGGAGTCTGAAACTTGGCCTAGAAATTTCACAAAATGAGGCTATTTTGCAAGATTTCTGGTAATTCTTGTTTCTGGATGGGTTTGAAATGCCAGAAGAATAAATCTTTCTTGTGGTATTTTAGTACTTCTGGGTCCAGGAAAGGCACAGGTTCAGGGAAGTGAAGAATGCTGAAAAATGAAACACTGAATATCTCTGAACTTGCAAAAAGTTCTGGTTTGGGTTTCATTCAAATTTTGGACAGTGGTTCTTGGTCACTATTATTTTCAGTACAAGTGAAATATGCCACAGAAATGTCAAGATTACGTGCAAGGAGACTGATTCTCAGAATGTGCATGCACATTTGTACATGCAGTTACTACAGTTGCCTCCACACTTACAGCGATTTTTGCACACACATTACCAGCTAGAAGATTGAGGTGAAGGTTTAGGGTATGCTCCTGGAGGCAATAAGGGGTAGTGGTGGAAAGGAGTCTTTTAATTGCTTCCATTTACAGACTGGCTGAGTTAATTTGTTACCTTTTGATGCTCAATGCTAATAAATTGAAATAATGTGTTATTCAGATACCATTTGTTTTAATGCTGCTGCGTGCAGGTGTGATAATTGGGCCTACAAATTTATGCTAATTGTAAGCTCAATTGCAAAAAGTATATGAAAGTTACAATAACCTATAACAACAAATGTGAATAGAAAGTAGGTCAAGTTGCTTTCTGTAATGAATGCTATAAAGAGGTGGAAAAGAACCAGACAGAGAGACTAAATTAGTCCAAACAAAAATAGCCATGTTGATATAATTCAAGCACTATGTTGAAATGATGCTTGGTAAAAACAGATGATGTGGAACTGGAAATCAATGAACCAAAATTGGGTGTGTCAGATATTAGGCCTAATTGGTTGACAAAATAATGATGGGAGGGCTCTTACATATACCATTCCCTTTGTGGCTCCTTAAAAAAACAGACTTAGGGGGGGAAATAGGAAAGAACAGACAGATGCTATTGGGGCAAGCTTCACCATCATGGCTGCCACCTCCACTATTTCCTGGGGCCCTGAGCCTTCGTCATCCTAATCCTGAGATGTCCTGACTAGAACGGGCCAGAGAGAGGGACCCAGATGACATCACCACCCTACCAGCTCCAGCTGAATCCCAGACACCACCTGAGATGAAATGGGATTGGACTTTAACAACAGCAGCAAGAACAACAGCCCCAGCTCATCTCAACTCACTTCTTCTCTTTTCCCCAACAGGACAGTTATTACTGTCTTTGATACCATCTAAGCGACTGTCAGACAAGGGCTTTGTCCTTCTAAAACTCTCACCAGCTAAAAGGAAAGGGAAAAAGAAATGTTGTTACAATGAAAGCCTGACTGAATACTTTCCCTTCTTTTCTGTATCTTTAATAAAAGGTTAAAAAGACATTTAATGGTGTGTTTGCCATGGTACCAAGCAGGCTGAAGTCTCTTTATACCATTGTTTAACTGGCCTGGTCTACACTACCCGCCTGAATCGGCGGGTAGAAATCGATCTCTTGGGGATCGACTTATCGCGTCTCGTCAGGACGCGACAATCGATCCCCGAATCGACGCGCTTACTCCACCAGCGGAGGTGGGAGTAAGCGCCATCGACTGGGAGCCGCGGCAGTCGATTTTGCCGCCGTCCTCACAACAGGGTAAGTCGGATCTGATACGTCGAATTCAGCTACGCTATTTGCGTAGCTGAATTTGCGTATCTTAAATCGACCCCCCCCTGTAGTGTAGATGTAGCCAGTGTTTAATGTTGGACAGTGACTGGGTTATGTTAACCCCTTCGGTCCATTTATTCCATCTAAATTAATACAGCAGTGCTCATTGTTCTCTTCCTGTTGTCAGGTGCCTGGACCTCCTTGAATAGGCTGATTCTTTTCATTATTGCTTAAATATATCTAACTAAGTAAACTAGGCCCACATTTTTGCTAGTGCAATTCCGGGCATGTCATTTCTGAAAAACAGGGCCCAATGTACAGTGATGTAAAATCAGTGGAGCTGGTTGAAAACATTTTCAAATTTTTGAAATTTTTAATTTGTAAACCCTTCTCTCCCCCCCCCCCCCACTTTCTGTGAAAACTTTCTTACACCCCCCCCCCCTCGCCAGCCCTCCTGTCCCCTTCCCCCCTTCCCCCACACTCCCCACATTTCCAACCGGCTCTAAATGTGAGAATAGATCGGTAAAATGTCTTACTAATAGACAAATATTTAATCTCAGTATGTAATAGGGATAACTGATCTGCCACCACTAAGGTGTAGTGGCATGGGCCCCAGCAGCCAAGCATTCTTGTGAGTGGGTTTGCAGGGTGTAGCTCTTTTATTGGAAGAGAGTGCAGCTACTCTGGACCCTCTCTTTATGAGTCCCAGTTAACCTCCTCTGTTTTTAATCTTGCTACTTGAAGGTAGAGATTGACTCTCAGGTTGTTAAAACAGCACCTGTACTTTTAAATTAATAGTCAAATCCAGATTGTAGCTGCAGTTAAACAAGATACTGTTTATTGAAGAGGCAGAGAGAATAAACACTTAAATGTAATCTCTTGCAGTAATGGGCTAATGCTGTAGTATGAGTAAGGAAATTTAGTTACAAAAATTATTGACATGTTGTTAGAAGGCCCCTCTCTTAACCCTCCAGCCTGCTAATCTGTGACACTAGCAATCACAATGCATGAAAAATGTCTGAAACGGTACCAGCTGACTCTTGTTATCTCAGCCTGCGGAGCTCACAAAATCTGTCCATTCCGTACCTTGAAATTAACAGTTGGTCACCTCATCCTAGTTCATGACAAGTGTATGTGGCCTTCCTGCTCATATACGCCTGGTCTACACACAGATTTTGTACTGGTATAACTATGTTGGTTAAAAAAAATCACATCTCTGGCTAGGTCTACACTACCCACCTGAATCGGCGGGTAGAAATCGATCTCTTGGGGATCGACTTATCGCGTCTCGTCAGGACGCGACAATCGATCCCCGAATCGAGGCGCTTACTCCACCAGCGGAGTAAGCGCCGTCAACTGGGAGCCGCGGCAGTCGATTTTGCCGCCGTCCTCACAACAGGGTAAGTCGGATCTGATACGTCGAATTCAGCTACGCTATTCGCGTAGCTGAATTTGCGTATCTTAAATCGACCCCCCCCTGTAGTGTAGATGTAGCCTCTGACTAACCAATATAATTATACCAGTAAAGTCCCTAGTATGGACAGAGGCTATGCCAGTATAAAGTACCTTTATACTGGTATACCTATTTCCCTTTCTGTATGAGCTGTACCAGTATAAAGCACCCTTCTCCTGGTAAAGCTGTGCCCACATTATGGGCATTACACCACTTTAACTGTACCAGTAGAGTTAAAGTAGTACAACTTTTGAGTGTCAACAGTCCCTGGGTCACCACCCATACAGGTCTTACTCTGGGTGCTCTGATGTGTAGAGCTTTGCAAATCTGTAGATATGCATGGACCATGTTTGCGGATTGTGGATGGATGCGGATCCAAAGTTTGTATTGGTGCAAGGCTCTACCGATGCGCTAATGTTCCTCATGCGCTTGTTGAAACATTACACTTTTGCAGAATTATGCCATTATTCTGTGATGTACAAAATGATTCTGTTCTCAGTTTCTCCAGAGGGGGTAACTCACTGAAGTAAATGGAGTTACATGAGGGTAAAACCAGTGAGAGTTTTAGGCCAATAGCATTTTCCATTTCCTTTCCCATTGTATGAGCATTTTGGTGAACACTGGCCTATTTCAAAGAGCTATTTTGACTCCCGCATACAGTTAATACCTTCATTAGCTTTTCAAAGGAGATACCCTCTTTCTATGGTTGTGTGGTAGAGACAGGTCCTTTAGCATTCTGCTGAACTCACTCCTGGCCCTAATGGATTTGCAGAACATAAAACCTGCAATTTCTTTAAAAGGGGACATTTAAACAGTTCACATGGATAAAATGTACAGTACCTTTTAACTCTATAAAAATAGTTATTTCACATACCATCCACTTTTCTAGTGAAGGAATACTCTTCCCTATGGCTGTGAAACATGGACACTTTACAGCAGGTGTTTGAAGCAATTAGAGCATTTTCACATGTGCTGTCTGCATCTCCTCAAATGGTGGGACCGGATACCAAACATCAAAGTCCTGCACTGGTGCTGCATGACTTGCGTTGAATCCCTAATCGTCCAGGTGCAACTTCGCCAGGCTAGTCACCTTGTACAGATGGACGATATGTGACTAGCATGGCAATATGCTAGTAGAGAGTGAGGGCTGGAATTCAAACTCCATCTCAACGGAGAAATTTTTTTGAAAGTCGCTGTGGCTTGATCTACACAATAGACTTATGTTGATATAACTCTGTCTCTCTGGAAAATCCACACCCCTGAGCAATGCAGTTCTACTGACCAAACTCCTGGTGTAACAGGAGGGCTTCTCTCATCAACATAGCTACTGCATCTTAGGAAGGTGGGAGTACCGATGCCGATGGGGGATGCTCTCCCATCGGCATAGGTAGCGTCTCCTCTAAGCACTACAGCAGCACAGCTGTGCTGATGCTGCGCTGTATGTGTAAACAAGCCCGTAGCTTTTTGCAGTTCCTGACTAACGTGTGCACCTGCAAAATATTTTCTGTAGCAAAGCATTAGAGCCCATTAAAAGAACATTGTTGCAAAGAAATAAACACAGTGAAAGATCTATATCCCTTTGGCTAACATAAGAATATTAATAGAATAAAACTTAATTGTCAGCAGAACAATAGTGACTTAAAAAAAGTATTGAAGAATGTTGCACTTTATGCTTTTTCCACTTTCAGCTAATTTGTAAAGTGTCAAGAGAATTTAATTAGACTACAGATTTGAAGAGGGAAAAATACTTCAAATGACAGTAATACCTTTTCATTTGTATCCTTCATTGTAATAGCTTTCCCCTGACTTCACCAAGTCCTTTTGGTATAGGTTTGCAAATGATTTGGGTGTACTGTATTTTGCATTTTATACACCCCTTTTTACTGTGTGTTTATCTGAGATATTTACATGGTCCCCATCATTAAGAACCTCATAGTATTCAATATATTTATCTTCACAACACTCCTGTGAGGAAGGGGTATTATCCCTATTTCACAGGTGGAAGAGTGAGGTACAGAGAGACTGTGACTTGTCCAAGATCACACTAGACGTTTATTACAGAGCAGAGAATTGAATCTGGGTGTCTCAAGTCCCAGGCAAGTGCTGGATGGGAAACTATTTTCCGATCCTGCAAAACTTTTCAAGATTTCAAACAATTTCTCGATCCTAAACCAGACAGAAAGTCAAAATCTCAAACGTTCTTAAAGTGAAAATCTGAAAAAAATTCAGTTTGGGTCAGTTGAAACATTCAAAACAATCAAAATTGATGCAAAGCCGTTTGGAAATGATCAAAACATAGGCCAGGTCTACACTACCGCGGTAGTTCGACAGCTGGCAATCGAACTTCCGGGTTCGATTTATCGCGTCTGGTCTGGACGCGATAAATCGATCCCGGAAGCGCTCGCCGTCGACTGCGGTACTCCAGCTCGGCGAGAGGAGTACCGCGGAGTCGACGGGGAGCCTGCCTGCCGCGTGTGGACCGCGTCTGAACCGCGGTAAGTTCGAACTAAGGTATGTCGACTTCAGCTACGTTATTCACGTAGCTGAAGTTGCGTACCTTAGTTCGAATTTGGGGGGTAGTGTAGACCAGGCCATAGAAACAGCGTTTAGATAATTTTGAAATCTGTTGTCTAGATTTTGACCACTTTCAATTTTTTTAAACTACAATTAGCTGAAACGTCAAAATGAAAAGTCACTTTGAACTGGAAACAGGAATTTTTCATTCAGAAACTGTCTAAATGAAACATTTGACAACTTTTGAAACTTTTTTCAAAATACTTTCAAGTCAAAAAATTTGTCACAACTGACCTTTTTCCACAAAAAGATTCAGTTTCAGCAAATTGGCATTTTCAGCTGAAAAAATGTTTAGTCGAATAATTGCCAATCAGCTGTAGTCAGAATCACTGTACCATTCTTATACCTGGTCACTATACCATTCTTAGGTCTGCTCTACACTTAAAAATTAGGTCAGCCAGCTATAGTGGTCAGGAGTGTGAAATATTCATACTCCAGAGTGCCCTAGCTCTGTTGACCTATCACCCTGTGTAGACAGAACTAAGTCAACAGAAGAAGGCTTCCTTCAACCTAGCTACTGTGTCTGGGGGAGGTGGAGTTCCTATAGTGATGGAAAGACCCCTTCCATAACTGGTAGAAAGCACCTACAGCCCTACAGTAGTATAGCTGTGCTGTTGGAGCACCCATGGTGTAGGTAAAGCCTTAATTTCATAACCTTCTTTTTAGGCTATATTTAGCCAATAGTTGCATCAAAAGCTGCTATTTATGGCAGATTTAGGGTTGTGTTTTACAACTGAGAGCTGTAAGATAAGCAGTTGATGCCCATGCTTAGCAGTGTCTAACTCTTTATTCAAATGAAGTGTGATTAAGAGGATAAAATCATATACAAACCTGTTTGTTTAAAGCATATGATGTACCCTAAAACACCAGTGTAAACTAAATTGTTCATGGTCTGTTGTGACAATGGGGCGTGCAAATTTACCCTAATTGTGAGTTCAGCAGTAAGCAGTGAGTGTAAGTTCATAAGATGTCATGATAACAATAAGTGTTTGGGAATACTTTAAGCTTGTTCTGGCCCATGGAGCAGGTTTGTCTGAGAGAGAGGAACTGATTGGATACTGGCTGTTCCTTGCTAGTGCCCACACCTCAAGCATCTCTCTGCCCCGTCCAACATACCTGTAGTGCTCACAATTAGTGGCACAGGCCGATTCATAGAATGGGTGTTTGGATTTCATTTCTAGGAGTCAAAGCTTTTGGGGACTGCAGGGCACTGGTCAGCGCACAGCAAGCACAATGGCATACTTCATTGTTAGAGAAGCTGAGTTGGGCTCAAGTCACAAAGTTTGAATCCAGAGTTGGACTTTAGCTAAATTTGGGGAGTGTTCGGACCTAGGTTTCCAGTTCTTGAACCTATTGTCTGGACCTGTGGATCTTGAACTTGGGTCCAGGGGGAGAGGGGGTGCTGGGAGTTCTCATCCTACAATCCTCCACCCAACAGCTCACAGACAGCAGCTGGCACCAGGGTCTACGAAGCCCAACTGGGGCACAAGACATGCCCCTATGCTCTGATTGGGAGAGATCCAAGGCTTCTGATTGGGCTCCAGCCCTTATTTAAGCCAGAGGAGAAAACAGAAAGTTGTCTATACATCTGGGTTTTGCCCTGCCATGGACTGCTGCTCTGGTGTTTACCTGTTCCTGCCTTCTGATACTGACCTCCTGGTATAAATGACTCTTGGTCCCTGCTCTCCAGTTTCTCTCTCAAATTCTGATTTTCTGGTAGTTGGTACCTGTCCCATTGGCCTATGCCTGATGCTAACCCCTAGGCCAGGCTGCCCACACCCTAGCCCTGACACCTATTGCATTGGAAGAAAGTAGGAGGATTGAGTGGAAACAACAGAGCAGCACCCACCTGATGAACTTCCAATAACCTCCATATCCTTCCTAGTATAAAGCAATGTCACACAGGAGAACAGTGGCAGATACTCCTCCAAAGGCAGCCAAGCCCCGTCGTTCCTCATCGACTCAAATCTTTGTTGCCTGGAGCTGTCTGAATCATTCTACTTAGAAAATCACTCTTACATTTTAGCTACTCTTTGTGGGGAAATGTTTACGCTTATAAGACTCATGCATGAAGGACCAAAAGGGACTCTGTTTTGTTGCACAATGAAATGGTAACTTGTGAGTGCATGGCTTGGGTGCCAAAAATTAATTATTATAAACTACCTTTCTCACAGCTACTGCCCCCAAATATTGTTTAGAATCAGTGCCTAGGCCTCCAGATGTGTTCACACAAACTCTTCCAGGTGCACAATTTATGCAGACTATGGCCGTTTTGCTGGGCATTGTTGCTATGAATGTCTTGCTCAATTAATTATAAAAATCACCATATGCATTTTATTAGCATTGTTTAGTACTTTAATGGCATCCAAAAGTTTCCAGTGTGCTTTGTAGACATGATTCAACAAGAGATAATAGGGATGCAGTGAGGAAGGACAAGGTGCTTAGATACCACAGTGATAGGCACAGCATAAGAACAGGATGGAATAGAACAGACGTGTTATACTGATGTGTATCCCTCAGAAGTTCTATGAAAGTCTCTTTTTACTTCTTTTAGGGCAATGCAAAACTCATTCTGTCTCTTCCAATTCTTGGCCTAGTCAGGATCAATTTCCCCTATTATAGTGCAATCTTGAGCATCCTTCCCTTGCTTGTTCCAATTCTCCTGTTATCCAAAGGAAGGTAATGGGTGGTGGAGACTTCAGACCAGGGAGTGTGATATAATTGTGATTGGATCTGCCACTCCTTAAATCTTCCTGGAAGGTTGTTTTCTGTAGGAAGAGTACTACTTCTTTCTTCACTGTAGGAGTCGCCCCAACAGAAGGCTGGCTGGCTCGGTATCACATCAGCACATATATTTTTTGTGTGTGATTTAAATCTTAAAACAGCATGTGAAGACTGATAAGTGCCCAAAAAAAGAGAGAGAGAATTGAGGCTGTACTGTGACTTCCCTTGAGATGTGCCAGGAGTTGATTTGGATAAGAACCTCAATTCCAAGATTGATCAAAATCTTTCCCAAATCTCATGAGTTTGCGAAGTTGTCAGGAAGTCTTGTAAAAGCAGCCTTTCCAGGGAGATTTCTCATACTTCCTGCTTCTGATCGGGCTGGAAATATGGCAAAAACAGCCTTTCTGTTTGCATCCTGGCACATTTTCAAACCTCTGGAAAGCGTCATTTGGACTTTTAGAGTCAAAGTTCAGGTTGGTTCTTGCTTTATCAGAATGGTTCTCTTATCCCTAATGGCAGGCATTTCATGGCTCGCTCATTTATTTCAGATGCAGAGATTTGATAAGTCAAAGCTGAAATAAGTTTGCTTTAACAGATGGGATTTTTCATGGGGATTGGTTCAGGTAGCCAACAGGTGCAACTGGTGTCCCAATAGATGGGAAAGCATAGAAAGCCAGGTCACTAAAGATGAACCCAAACCAAACGCCTCCAAACTTTGGTGAAGTTTGTGTCTAGATCTGAACTTTGCAGCTCATGCTTTGCCTAATGATCACTATTTTGTCAGGCTGTGGTTCAGCATAGACACCATGCTGTGCTTCAGGAGGTAATTTGCTGGACAGCTCCACACAAACACTCTGGGACAGAAACATACAGTTGTAGTAGCACATGATGTTCCTGCAAGGTCTGTACATTTATGATCCACTGTGTCTTCAGGGCAACTTTCTTCTCCTTTAGAATGTCCCCTGAGTCATGCTATTTAGCTTAGAGCTGATTGGAATACGAGGTTTTTACCTATGGAAAACTTTCATGAAAACAAAAAACAAAAATAAATAAATATCATTTTCAGTGAAATTTTTAGTGAAAAAATTCAAATATTTGTTGGAAAATCAAAAACTGACTTTTTTCCCCAGGAGGCTGAAAAAGTTTTGGTTTTCAGTAGTTTTTGGATAAAAACTTAATTTTTCTTTTTTAGTTTTCCAGTGAAAAATTAAAAAAATTCAAGGAAACAAGACACTTTCCATGAAATTTTTTTGTTTAGTTGAAAAGTCAGTTTTCCCTTGCTGGGGAGAAGTTCAGTGGAAAACTTTTGAACACCCCTAGTTTAGTCCTCCATCTCTATACTTTTTCTCAGACCTCAAATTAAAAGTTATTCATGTTTGTTTTCCCGTGACCACCCACTCTCTAACAGAAAATAAATCCCCAAGAAAGGCTCTCTTCCATTCTTTAGCCTCATGAAAGTTTTGTATTCTCGCTGACTGATTCTCTGAGATAATAATCTCCTCATTTAAAACACTAAAAGTGCCACTTACATTTTTCTCCAGGATCCTGTTTGACTGGTGTCAGAGACAGTAACCTAAACAAAATAAGCCTTGAGGGGGAAAAATCTTTCTAACTCTATTTGCATCTAATTTGGGAGGTGGGGATAATATAGGGGAAATGCTTACAGATTTTCTTTGGCTTCTCCTCCAGCTGCTTTTGTGTCTCAGATTACAGCCAATGGAAGTTTTGCCATTGATTTCGGTGGAATCAGGGTTGTATGTGCAAATCAGTCACCCGGGATCACAATGCCCAGTGTGCATGCACAAAACAAGCATTTCCTTACGTTTCTGGAGGCAATCCAAACCTATCCACAAGGAAGATAGATCTATGCACCAAGGTCCATGCTCCAAAATATCCCCTGATCATGGCTTTTCTGAATTGTGGAGAGATGCTGTTACCCAAATGCCAGAACATCATTCTGGGACCTTTGTAAGCTTAACGTCAGATTCTACTCTAAAGAGCGACTTTGCAAAAAACAGGCTTTTTGAGGTTCCATGGTTATGGTCTCTTGATTTCCAAATCAGATGCACTTTGTTTTCTACCAGCCAGTATGACATACTGTACCAGGGATCTAACTGGGCGCTCTGATCAGTAAGCGTCAGCATCATCACCATTAATAAGGATTCTCAAATTCAGCACCCAGTGACACTTGTGCAGCCCCGTTGCCTTTGTTGGAGTTGTACAATTGTAGCTGATGGGAATTTAGTAAATAATTCTTTTATTGGTGCACAGGATGGAACAAATGCCAGCTCAAGCTCTCAGAGCTGTGTTGGTTCTGCAGGGCAAGTGGCAGTAAACCAAACCAAAACAGTATTTTAGTCCTCAATGTAAGGAGATGTGGTTATGCCAACCCACAGGGGGTAGGAAAGTGCCATTTTTACACTAGTTACTTTCCAGAATAGAACCATGCTTCAAGCCATCTTTGTTGTCAGGCCCTTTAATCCAAGAACACCTGTGTATGGTTGCCACTTCCAGAAGGCAGAACTTTCAAGAATTACATCGCATCCTCAGCCAATGACGATGAATATACTGCAGTGCCTTACATGGCTCCTGAAAACATTTGCCCTTATGCCTTTAGTAAACTGTGTTAATCAGACCTGGCTCCAATCCATGAGACTGCTGTGATGAGATTAGTAAACTTGCAGTTCAAAGGCTAGTCAGCAAGCCTTCCTTTAGGCAAATGCATTGCAACCTTCAGTCCTATCTTTTGACTGTATCAACCACCACAACTTTCAGAAGGGATCTGGTTCATTTTTATCTGTTCTGAGCAAACCCACCTGCTATCAGATTCAGTGAACTGTTCAGTTAGTGTCAGAAATAAAATGTGAAAGGAAAAAAAGCATTAGATTCTTGTCAGGTAGATGAAAACTTAGTTTCTCTCCCTCCCTCCACCCCCGTCTCTCCAGAACTCACCGTATGTAGAAGGTGACCTTTCCCCTCCTCCAGAGCTGAAAGAGATTCAGATGACACATCTGATGACAGATAGATACCAGCATGTGCAAATTGTGCTTGAACTTGCTCCGGAGAAAATTGTTACAAGGCCCGTGTACAGACTCGGCTGCATCAGAGAGAGCACAGATCATAGCCAAATGTTTGTGTCATTTGGAAACACCACTCAGAGGGGACACGGAGGGATGAACAGATGAGCATTTTAAACTCTAAAGGTTATTGTAGAGAACATGAAATAGGGGTCAGGGTTTGACTTTTGAAGAATGTTCTCCATCTGGGGAAAGTTCAGAGGAAATCAGATTAATCTCAACAGTCCAGTGTTTTGTTTCTTTCATTTTTTTAAGTGACTTTTTTTTTTTAAATGGCAGAGTCTGAAATCTCTATGCTTGCAAGATTTGGCTGATATACTTGTTCATTCATCCTGGGACAGGGGAGAAGGTGGGGTGGATAGACATAGTAGCATTTCTGAACCATAGAAGCTACCCAGGAGAATCTTGCAGATTAGACTCATCCTTTCTCCAAGAACTGACAAGATGCGTCATTGTGCCAGATTCAGATTATAGTTACACTAGAGTAAATCTAAATAACTTCAGTGAAGCTTTTTGGAGTTAAAACACTGTAGTAACTGGGATCAGAGCTGCAGTGGAGACACCCTGGATTTATACCTGTATCACTGAAATTAGGTTCTCGCCCAGTGTCGTCTGAATCTAGAGGTCCAGTGATCAATGCAATGTAGACAATCCAAAGGTGTGAAAGAAAGAGTAGCAGATGTAGGGTGAAATCCTGGCCCTATTGAAGTCAGTGGCAAAACTCCCATTGACTTCAATGGGGCTAAGATTTCAACCCTAGATCCTGGGAAGAAAAGAGAGCATGTTTTTAATCAGAAAAGAAACAGATCAGAAATCCAAATCTTCAGGGTTGGAGCAAAATGCTGCCTTCATATGCATGCACATAACCCTCGGTGACTTTATTTGGGGTTGTGAGCGTGTAGCTGAGGGCAGAATTAAAGTCAGAAGATGCTAACCCCTACCATACTAAGTCATGAAGACTTTTTTAAAAGTGTATCACTGCACTGAACTGAGCCATGAGATATACAGCATACGGTGGGCCAAACTTTCAAATGAGTGACCGAAACTGGAGTATGTGCATCTCTAGCTACCGGATTGTGGATTACACCTGCCAGTCATTTTCTGGACACAAAACCACAGGTGTAAATTTTTGGGGGGTGGGGGGAGAGTCACAAATTGCACCCACAAGGTCACAGCCCTTTTGAATACATGTCCCTGTCTGTCCAAATAGCATCTCCAGTTCAATCTACTGTACAGGCCTTAACCCATTAATGCACAGGGGTTAATGAAGACCCTTGGGGTCAGTTTGCTAAAAGGCATCAATTGCAGTATGATATCTGATTCAAGCAAACATGCCCATTTTGCAGCAGCCACACCCCACTACTTGCTGCAAAGTAAGGCAGGTGGGGGACAGAGGAGTGAGCCCCAGTAGTATTTCACTTTAAGATTGAAAGGCATTTGTAGAACTTTGGGGATCAAAGGTGCTACACATAAATGACAGATTTTTATGAGCCCTTCTGGTGAGGCAATGTAGCTGCATATTGTGGCTTCAGCAAGAGGAGAGTTTACAGCACAGTCTAAAGCTTAGCCATTCTTTCAGGGTGTTCTGGGACACAGCTCTGCTCCAAACAACAATCAGCATTTATCAAATCTGCTCAGGTGCTATCCATTTAGAAAATAGACTGTGAAGCCAAGGGGACAGCAAGAAATGTATGACAGTGTGTGGCTGCTTCAAAGGACTGTATTACACTCGGCCAGCAATACACAGGGATAGACAAATGAAACCTTCAGGGCTGGCATGCAGTTAACTTGTTTGCCAAACTCATTATGGGGAAGTCACATGTTTCCCTTTCTTTCACAGAGGGACATCATGCTGATAATAAATAATTCAGGTTGGGTATAAGCAGGTGCAACTCCAGTGAAATCAATTTGGTTGCACCTGCTTACAGAGTGCCCAGATCCCTTGCTGTGCCAGTGCTTTGTATGGCTTTAAGCCAACTTTGTGCTTCTCTACTCTCCCGGCCACCAGGGATTCATTCAGCCCCTAATGTAATTTAGAGCAGCTTCAGGGCTACCCTAAATAACACCCAAATGCAGTGACTCTCACAGCTTGCTGGAGCACAGTGTATTCTGATCTCATCCTCTCCTACCTAGAGCACACCCCTACAACTCATAGGGAATCCTCAGCTGGAGCTTTAAACCAACTTCTTGATGCTGGAGTAATGCAAAAATACCTGAATGGGAGCCAGAATCTAGCCCTAGGGCTAAATTTAATCTTATAAATTTAGAAACAAAAGCAGTAAACCCCCTGTAGAAAACTTTACTCCTAAGAAGGAAATCCTGCATTATTTTCTGCTTCCTTCTCTGCTGATGTTAGCTGTTCTTGGGAATCCTCTGTATTATTCAGGACACTGTTCTGTAGTTTGGTCTTTGCACATTGTTCAAAGTCTATTTACAAATTCTCAGGTGTACACTAATCCAGGGTCTGGTCCAACATCCATTGAAGCCCAGGGAAAGGCTCTTGTTAAGAGCTGATGTAAAGGGCAGCAAAAAAGGAAGCTGTTTGCCATGTACAACAAGTTTCATTGGTCCTATAAATCCCAGGACCTATGCTACTTAATCTTGAGGGCTGTATACTGGCATTTCATCTAGTAATTGTTTGCATACATACAGATCTCCTGTACAGAGCACTCCTGTAACAACTCCCTCTGACTACAATGAGCATTGGGTCAGGCCTTCAGACAGGGAGTTTACACCCGCTAAGTTTCTGGAATCATTGCTCACACAGTTCAGTAATGAGAGTGCTGGATGAGCATGGTTGGAATTATGCTAGCTAGACCGTTTGCACCTTTTGAAAGGGGAGGACAGAGCCATGAAAGTAGCTGCCTTCCATTCTGGCAGATGAATCCGAGCTCTGCTAGTGATTATTAGAACTAGCCGCATTCACGGAGCTGCCTCGAATGCAGCTAGCTTTGTAAGGAGAGGACAGAGTGGAAAACTCAGCAGCCCTGTTTACATAGTGGTCTCAGACCTAGCTCTGCCACACTGCGTAACACTTACGGATTCTCCATTGATAAGAATGATCTGAGACACTGCTCTTTAACAGCCCATAGAAGGCAGCCCCTAGCCGGAGTATGCAGCCCTAAGAGCTCTCCCAGAGAGAGCAAAATGCACTGAAATGCACATTATGGTCATGCAGGCTTGTTCGCAGAATTTGCCCCAGTGGTGGCCTGTAATGGGAAATGACACATTCATGTTGAAAGCCTTAAATGTTCCTTAGGCACATTGACAAAAATTGTGCGTGCTGCTCCTTAGGCATCTGAAGAAACACGGCAGAGAACATTTCCTCTCAGCTAATAATAATAAACCCTTTTTATTTTCATAAGAGAGGAAGGGAAATGTAACTGTTAGAATGCTGGGCTTTGTCATGTCTCTCATAAGGGTGTTGTCCAGTGATGAGAGTGGGGGCTGGATTCATCTATGGGTTCTGCCATTGTAACTCAGGGCACAGGGCCCTAAATGGTGGAAAATCTTCCTAGAAGGGAGCTGTGCTGGTACAAGGTGCCCTCAACCCCTTCTGTATCAGGGGGCCTGCATTCAGTTAACACCTGCCCTCCTCCAAGGTGAATCCCCTGGTGCTGCAGAGGCCCTCTACTGGTACAATGAGTCATAATGACCAGAGCCCAGGGAGTCATGTGATATTCAGGAGCTTTACTGCCCAGTGTATCCACCTGTGTTTCCACCCCTGAGTTTCACGAAGTCTCCAGTTCAAATGAAACCCCAAACTCAATGCTGGACTCAGCAGAAACTATCCAGCTTCCTCTGGTTTATTGTGAAAAATGCCCAGTGGAGCTGGCTTGAACATGTGCATCAAAATAATTTCCATGGAGAAACAGAACCAAAAAACCCTGATGCCTTCCCCTGCATTTTTCAACCAGCTGCAATGTCCAAACTGCATATTTAGCATGATCTTAACGCTGAGGCGAGCCACAGAAGGCTTGCTCACCCAAAACTGAACAGAGCCCTCTGTTAGTGTTATACGAGCACTCTACAAAAGAGATTTTTGTATGTAAAATATATAATATACATATACATATATAATGTCAAAAACACCCCATATTAAAAATGTTAAGGTTGCAAAGTCAGGCACTCAAAACTTAGGAAATGCCAGAATTAAAGATACCTGTGCAACCTTAATTGGGTCCCCTTGTGCGTATGCATTATGGTACTCTCTTTAATTACATAATCACATACTATTTTTTCCCACAGGACCTCTGCCTTGTTCAGTGAATGGGTAGTTATTTAATATTTTTTCTGCTCCTTGTTCAGTGGTGGCCCCAGGCCTTATTTAATGAATGCCATCCAAACCCTGCACTGAATACAAAATTACTAATGTCCTCTGGTGCATTTCTATGGAGCTCATCACTTTAGTATCAGAGAGCTTCAGAAACAATAATGAATATATCTTTAAATATGCCTGTGAGATTAGGTGGTATTATCCCATTTTACAGCTGGGTAACTAAGGCAGAGAGAAATTGTCAGGAGTGTCCACCAATTTTGGGTGCCCAAATTGAGACATGTAGGACCTGATTTTTTTCAGAGTACTTAGAATTTGTATAGCAATTTATATATTCAAACACAGCCCCCACTGACTTCAGTTGCAGTAGTGAGTGCTCAGCACTTCTGCCAATCTGACTCCTGATGTCTAACACTGAGCAACCAGAAAATGCAGAACATGTGAACATGTTAGTTTAAGTGACTCATCCAGCATCACAAAGGAACTCTGTGCAGAGAGAGGAAATCCAGTTCTCCAGGGCAACATTCAACTGCTTCAACCATCCTTTCTCTTCCTGCAATCCCCTACTTCATTCACTACTAGTACTGAATGAATAACGGATTTTTTGATTTGCTGGAAATTCTGAAAAATTAAAAAAAATCATTTCAGTTCAAAGCACAATGAAATTTTTCAAATTTTTCAGCAAATTGACAAGTTAAAAAAAATCCGCAAAACAAAAATGTTTGATTTGCATTTCAATTAGTTGTAAATGTGTTTTAATTTTGTAAATAAATGTGAAGAAAATTTGAAAAAGTCCTTTCAAACTGAAAAATTGAAACATTTTGTTCTGAAAATATCAAAGTGAAATATGACTATTTTTTTCTACATGAACAATTGAGCAAAACTACAGTGTATTTGTTAAATGTTTTGGTGTCACCAAATCTGGATTTTTTGCAGAGCGTGGGGCGGAGGTTCAGCTGAAAACTTTTGCTCAGCATTCACCAACCACTTTCCAACTTCTGCAGGGTCCTTCAGACAGCATCTTCTTTCCCTACACAGCCCTGATTCATCCCCAGAGCAGATCCATTTTGTGCCCTGAATAATGTAGGGGGTCCTACTGAAAAATAGTATGTGAGCATATAATTGAAGACTGTATCATAATGCAAATGTACAAAGGGGACCCATTAAGGTTTCACAGGCAACCTACAATCTGGCATTTCCTAACTTTTAAGTGTTTGACTTTGCAACCTTAACACTATTTTAATGTAGTTTTTTTAAAAAGTAATTTCTTATTTAGAAAAATAGAAATTTCATCATGTGGGCCCATACTGACCCCGTCCCCCCCAGCTTGGATCATTTGCTGGGCTCAGACCTCTAGGTCCACAGCACAACAGGGCTGCTACCACTTTGAGCTAAGAGAGTAACTTGTAGCTGTAGTGGCTGTTATTCTCTATGTGGACCAGTCAGAGTGGGGGATGAGAGAGACACTTTGCCAGTGGATTTCGCAGCTATTTGCTGACAGCAAAGGAATCATAGGACTGGAAGGGACCTCGAGAGGTCATCTAGTCCAGTTCCCTGCCCTCATGGCAGGATTAAGGATTATCTAGACCATCCCTGACAGGTGTTTGTCTAACCTGCTCTTAAAAATCTCCAATGATGGAGATTCCACAACCTCCCTAGGCAATTTATTTCAGTGCTTAACCACCCTGACAGTTAGGCAGTTTTTCCTAATGTCCAACCTAAACCTCCCTTGCTGCAATTTAAGCCCATCACTTCTTGTCCTGTCCTCAGAGGTTAAGAACAACAATTTTTCTCCCTCCTCCTTGTAACAACCTTTTATGTACTTGAAAATTGTTATCATGTCCCCCTCTTTTCCAGACTAAACAAACCCATTTTTTTCAACCTTCTCTCATATGTCATGTTTTCTAGACCTTAGTCATTTTTTATTGCTCTTCTCTGAACTTTCTCCAATTTGTCCACATCTTTCCTGAAATGTGGCGCCCAGAACTGGACACAATATTCCAGTTGAGGCCTAATAAGTGCGGAGTAGAGCAGAAGAATTACTTCTTGTGTCTTGCTTACAACTCTCCTGCTAATACATCCCAGAATGATGTTTGCTTTTTTTGCAACAGTGCTACACTGTTGACTCATATTTAGCTTGTGGTTCACTATGACCCCCAGATCCCTTTCCGCAGTACTCTTTCCTAGGCTGTCATTTCCCACTTTGTGTATGTGCAACTGATTGGTCTTTCCTAAGTGGAGTACTTTGTATTTATCCTTATTGAATTTCATCCTATTTACTTCAGACCATTTCTCCATGTAGAGACTGAGGACTCCTGGGTTTTGTAGGTGAGCGTTCCTTAGTGGTTATAGACCATTCTGCCCCTGTGCCCCTAGTCTGTCTCTGTTCCCCTCTGTACCTCTCCAGGCCCCATCACTTGGCTCCAGCCCAGGGGCAGCTCTATGTATTTTGCCGCCCCAAGCACAGCAGTGAGGCAGCCTTCGGCGGCGGTGCCTGTGGGAGGTCCACTGGTAACGCGGATTTGGCGGCATGCCTGCGGGAGGTTCGCCAGTCCCGCGCCTTCGGCGTACTCGCCACCGAATTGCCGCCGAAGCCGTAGGACCGGCGGACCTCCCACAGGCATGCCGCCGAAGGCAGCCTTTCTGTTGCCCTCATGGCAACCGGCAGGCCGCCCCCCGCGGCTTGCCACCCCAGGCACGTGCGCTGGTGCCTGGAGCCGCCCCTGCTCCTGCCCACCACCTCCTCTACTCCTTCCCCCTTCTCCTCTGTGCCCATCCACCCTCTCCTTCCCCTCTGTGTCTATCCAATATTCCCTAACCTCTTCCCCTGGCACAGGCACTGCAGAAAACAGCTCAGGTTGCCCTTTGAGGACCCTTTCCACAAATTTCTCACATGGGGGGTATGAGGGGATAGGACTGTGTGTGTGTGTGTGTGTGTGTGTGTGTGTGTGGGGTGGGGTGGGGGGAGGAGGGGGTTTCTGTTGCAGAGATTCCAGGCAGCATTGTGGCCCATAAGGAAGCCCAGGAGGCTGCTGTAACTTAGATGGGTTCCCAGAGTTATCTAAGTTGTACTAGTGGCCTCTTCAGCCCCCAGAGCACCTCAGGATGAAGAGGCTGCAAAGGCAGCTGAAAGCCACCTCAGGATTATTTGACATGTATTATTTGTTTTGCATTAGCGCCCAAAGGCCCCAGTCAGGCCTGGGAGCCCAATGTGCTAGGCTCTGTACAGACACCCAGGAAGACTCAGAACCTGTCCTAAAGAGCTTCTGAGGCTTGTGGTGGCTGATTCGTCCTGTGTCATTTCCTCTTGTGTATGGAGCCTGTAGCTTTTAGCCTTGCCATTCCAGTAGCTGTGACCACTGGGAGTTGGTAGTACTGATATCTCTTTGGAGGTGCTGTGCTCTTCTTTTATTCCATTTGCTTTCCTGCCTAAGCTGGGATAATAAATGTGAATTTTCTCAAAATTTTATTGCTTAAAATGTCAGGGAATGACCCGAGCTAGGGTTGATATTTATAACCTGTCTTGTCTGATCCTGTTGATGGTTGAAGGTTAATTTACCCTGTAATTAAGCACTTGCCTGTTTGCCCTTACCCAGTTTTTTTTCTTTTATATTAATTTTGTGAGTTGCAGCAAGGGATTTTATTTCTTTAAGGTCTAGATCGTTGTAGCAGATCTTCTGTATTTGATTTCCATTTCCAGACATTCTTGATTTACAGTCATTTATAAAGGTGGCTTGAACAGCCCAGCACTGGCTGCAGTAAATCGTGCCAGGCAGTAGATGACGTTCTGTCACCGGAGCAAGGCATTATTGATCACTACTATGCTTCTTTAGGGCCAATCATCTGTTTTCATCTTGTACGTTCAGAGCTTTGTAAGTGTCACCATGAGGAGGGAGCTGGTGAGCAGCAGCCAGTGAGGTTAAAAATTTGAAATACCCTAAGGGTCCCATGATTGCTGGACACAACCAATGGCAGATTATAGCAGGAACTAAACAATTAGGGAGGCAGTGTTGCACAGTGAATAGAGCATTGGACTAGACCGAGACCTGGGGTCTAGTCCCGGTTCTGCCACTGGCCTGCTGGGTGACCTTGGACAACTCACTTTGCTTCAGTTTCCTCATCAGTAAAATGGGGATAATGATACTGATCTCCTTTGTAATGTGCTTTGAGATCCACTGATGAAAAGTGCTGTGTAAGAGCTAGGTGGTAGCATTACTATCTGTGCTCTGCATTCTGACAGGGCCCCCTAATTCTGTGACTATGCTACCCTTTACCTATGAGCAGTTTTGTATCCTATCCACCCCGCACCTCCTGCCCCCATCCCATACCCTCACTCCTGCCCCACCCCCTCTGCTGCTAACCTACTTTTGGCTGATTCACTTGATCCATCACTGGAACATCAGCAATACCCATCCCCTTCTGGAATGTTAGTATTATTTAAAATGCCTCTTTATGGAGGTATATCTGTTCCAAATGGGACTTCTATCAACTAGAAGCCACTGGGTGGGAGTTTTCTAAAAGTGCCTCAAGTGACTTAAGAGCACAAGTCCCATGGACAGTCAATAGTGCTTGTGTGCCTAAGTTGCTTAGGGGCTTTTGAAAACCCCACCAGCTGTCTCCTAGGCAGTCCAGCTCTCTGGTGATAGGGCTGTGAAACAAAGCTGTGAGTTTCTCTCCTGATGTGCAAACTGTGAGAATTTGTTTTTTATTTATGGCCATAGCTCTGGTGGTCATCACTGTAGTATCTGAATGAGGTCCCTGTGCTGGCATACATGTGGCTCCGTATATAACATGGGACACACTCTCTGGGGCTAGTCTCTTTGGGTTACTCCAAAGTTCTGATCAGGGATTTGGAATGGATGACCCCAAGACATTATAGTACCCTTCCATTCCCATAGCAATGAACCTTTGAAATTAGTATGAACTTGAACCTCTGTCTCTAGGGATGCCTGTGCACTTGCCCAACTTCTCTTGGATAATACCACTATAAACCTGCTCCAATACTGCAGTCTGACACAGTACAGTTAAACTTCCCTGCATTCTTCACTACAAAGCCATCTGTGGCTCAAACGGTGAACTTGACTTCACTGAAGAATTGTAGTATTGTAGGTTGCATTGCTCCGGGTAGTATATTTTAGAGTTCAGGGTTTGGGAGGTCTGACTCATGAGAAATGGCTAGATAAACTAGAGTATTGTAGATTAGGAAAAGAGACTAACTGGCTATGAAGAGAAGTGTGTGAAAGAGGGATAAACCCCTTTCAGATGAAATAAGAACTGACTCAAACCAGCAATCCAAATTTGATCTGAACTGTCCAGCTGAATTTTTTTGGAGGCTCAGAAAAATTGATTAAGTTTTAGAATTAAATCTATTTTAATTTCACATGCCTCTGCATTTCCAACTAGAACAAGAAGCTGAACAGATGAAATATTATGAGAGAAGCTGTTCTCTTGGCATTTCTAGCCTCATCAGAAAAAAGGAGGTACTAGAAATCTCACCAGGAAAACCCAGTTTTAAAGATCCAAAGGAATGGACAGTAAGATCTTTAAAGAAACCTTCCAATAGGAGTGTAAAATACTTGACTGCACCCCTTAAATGATAATTGTGGGGAATGAAATGGCATGATTAGCACTGTCATGAGACTGTGAGGGGCTCTGACCCCTCTTCCTTTTTTCCGGTCAGAGAACCTGGCCACTAACTGGCTGTTCAGAATCAAGGTCTGACCAGCTAGCTTGGCTGATTTCTGTTTGGAAGGGTTACAGTGACAACCTCAGATGGGTCATGGGGTCTCCATGTCCACCTTTGAAAGGTTCTGCTTGCATATGAACTGTTGAAATGAAGTCTTGTATGAAGAGCAATGGTCACCTGGCTTTTATTCCTGGCATTTGCACTTGCTTTAAATAATACATGGGGAGTATTGCCCAGGCAAACTGCATTGCACCTCACCTCTTGGGGTGGAATGCAGCCACTGTTTATCTTTACACATGCAGTGAGATCCTCTAACTGGCAGGTCCCTTTTGGGGGGAATCCCTCCCAGCTTGCTAAATGTTTAAGTGGGGCTCCTGGCCAGCTAGAAGGTGCATGTGAGATGGGGGCTGGAAGCTGGTGGAATGTCAGAGGTGACCTCTCCTCATTGCTCCCTTATGGAACACAGCTAGAATTCAGAAAACCTCCTTTGTATTCAGCTTAGAAGTGGTCCATGAGTGAGATGAACTTGGTGAATCCAGCCCAGATACCGTCCATACTATAGAGTGTAAAAAAAAAAAAAAAAAAAAGCCATGAAGCTACTCGTCCTGCTGTTTATAACATGAATACTTTGCAATTATGCAGTGCTTTTTACAGCTATAGATCTCAAAGCGCTGTACAAGGAGGGGGGTCATTCTCATTATCCCCATTCTACAGATAGGATAACTGAGGCACAGAAAGGTGAAGTGACGTCTCTAAGATCACAAAGCGAGCCAGTGGAAGAGCTAGGAATAGAGCCCAGGTCTCTGACTCTGCCCACAGTTGCCCTCTTTGCAGAAAAAAGGGGGGCCATTAAGGTTATAATAAAACTGGATAACTACTATTGAATGGAATGGATAAGAACAATTGAATTCCTCCAGAGAAAGATACCCACTCTGCTTTTATGAGCACGCTACCTATATCTCTTTTTTTAACAAACCAACAAATTGTTGGACAAAAACTGGTTGTGAGAAAGGGCCGTTGAGGCATATAAGGCTCTACCGCATGTCAGTCACATGATCTGTAATATATTCAGAAGGTCCAAATGCCTTTTAAAGCTAATGGTGTGTGTGTGTGGTAATAGCTTCTGGCCCTGGAATCCAGGCTAGCAGCTGGTGCCACTAATTGGTAGCCCTGAGGAAGAGCACGTCTGCAATGGGCAGATGACTTGTTTTCGTGAGCGGAGAAAGGATTAGGATTGTTGCCTTGCTAATTCTATCATTCAGTGTAGTCTTTAATCAAGATGAAAAGTCGAGGGGCTAACAAACAACAGCTTTGCCCGATTACTCGAGTCCAACTCACTCAAACCTGACAGCCATTGCCTGGAACTGTCAGGCCTGTAGCAAGTTGTAACAGCGCTTGAGTTGCAGCTGTTCTTTCTCCTCCCCTGTGGTGTCTGCTGGACGATGCTAGAAATAACATCAGAGAATAATATGTCAGGTCTTTGGCCTTTTTTCAGGATGCATGGTTTGTTCTTTGAGGGGCCCATGTCAAGACCTATAAAAAATACCAAATACCTCCAACTAAGTCAAGCAGCAGTGAATAGGCCACCTAATATGAGCTTCAATACAGACTAGTTAAATGCAATATCACTGCTCTTCCCTCTCCCCTTCTGGATCTGTGTCCTGTGCAATATATCCGGGGAATTAAATAGCACAACCCTATAGCATACAGATACAGCAGAAAGAGCATTTATTGAGCAGTAAAACGTTAACAGGAGATTGTTGGAGAACGGATGTTTTGAGTGGTTTATGGAGGTGAGATGCATTGCTGATGCCAGTGGAAAGTGATGCAATTTGTATCTGGAGGGGACTCAAGTTCAAGGGAAAATTGGCCTTTGGCGTTTCACTAGGGTTCTGGGTGGAAGGAGATGCATGTCCCTACAGTCATCCCCTTTGATTTTCCATGTGAAATCTAATAGCATCCCGAAAATCATCCAATCTGATTTCTTTGTGTCCCTCCCAATGCCCTTCCTGAGAGTTGGGCATTTGCTTTCACTGTCTTGCATCTCTCTCAATTACACAGGGTCCCCTTCTCATGCTCCACAAGAGATCCAGGGTCCCCTTCAATGTCCCATTTGAACTGGAATCATCCCATCTGAAACTCCTTTTGGGATAGTCTCCTTGCAGTATTGGCTGAAGTCGTATAGGCCCAATCCCCCCACAGCTCTTTTTGCTATCAGCACAGCAGCTTGCTCAGCTCACATAGTGGAGACAAAAAAGAACTCTCAGAGCAACGCTTAACAGTGAGATCCAGAGAAAATAGTGGCTTTTACCAAACTCCTCATTAACTTTCCCTGGTGTGTTCCACCCTCTCCACACACACTTTTCCATTAGGTTTGTGACTGAGACTGAACCTTGCTCCAGATGGCAGTGGGTTGGGGAGATGAAACTTCACTGCAATTATAGCTCACAGATGCACTAAAACAAGGAAAGTGGTGAAAAATTGCAATGACAAAGTTGTTTGAGTAGCTTGTGATGCTTTGGCTTTAGAGACATCCAGGCCTAATTTGCCTACACAGCAATGGCAAACTAAAGATCATGTCATTCTATTTCAGCCTAATATAGCAAAGGAAGAAACCCTGCACAAACTGGACTCCTGCATGCATGCATGCATTGTGCAAGCATTAAGAGGAAGTTTTAAACACACGCTGCCCTGCTACCGGAGGTTAAGAAGTTTGAGAGAGAGTATTTTGAATACCACGCTCATACTCTGATATTTTCATACGTAGAGAGTTAGGATGCTCCGATGGCCTGGCATAATGTGGCTATTCAGGGATGTAAAGGGGAGCAAGACTCCCCACCCCGTTCCCTGTGTGCATCTCTCCCCCCATCCCCTAATCCTGCATGCATCTCTGCTGAAGGTACAAAGGGAAGAATCTCAATCCATGTTTTTTCTAGCTAACATGAAGCCTGGGCTATACACGAGGGATAGAAGAACCTTCCAAAAGCAAGGCTGGCACTGGTGGGTGCCCTACATGCGGCCTGTATATTGCATATGGAGAAGATAGTAAAATCTGGTAATGAAAGGGCAGGTCTGGTAAAGTACAGGAATGAGAATGAAGAAAGCTGGGGTCCATTTCCAGCTCTGCCACATGTGCAGAGTGTGACCTAGGGGAAGTCACTCAGGGACAGATTTTTGACTGGCTCTAATGTGACTGTACAAGGGTGTAAGAATGATTAAAATACCATGTTTCACCTCCCTGTATGGCTGCACTAGGGCACTCAGCATCATCACTTAGGCATGAGGGTGGAGGGGCTGCATTTCCGATAGTCCACTTTGCCTTGGGAGGGAATGTGGAGGGGGTAGGTAGATAATATATGGAGATATACCTATCTCATAGAGCTGGAAGGGACCCTGAAAGGTCATTGAGTCCAGCCCCCTGCCTTCACTAACAGGACTAAGTACTAGATTTTGCCCTAGATCCCTAAGTGGGCCCCTCAAGGATTGAACTCCCAATCCTGGGTTTAGCAGGCCAATGCTCAAACCACTGAGCTATCCCTCCGGAACTTTTCTCTCTTTGTGCCTTTTCCCCCCTCCATATTTGACTCTCATTCTGGCTACTCTCTGTTCCATTTTCACCATCATTTGTTACTGGATTTCTCTTTCTCGCTCCTCTGTTCTCAACAATCCCACTGGACTTTCCAAACCTGTGTTAAAAAGCCCTTGAAAATAGGCAAAACAAATTTTCCTCATCTCCAATCTTGGCCTCCTCTGATCAGCATTAAGGGACCGTTAAAGGTTAGTACAGATTAAAGTATCCTTGATAACCAACATATTGAGTGTTAGAGCATCATATATTAAACATGCAAACAGATACTTTTAACAATAGCCACCACATCTTGCAATATGTATTATTAAAGCCAGGCAGTTCTGAGTCATCTGTCACTGTCACTGCTACTACACACTGCAATATTCATGTGTTAGAGAGCAGGATAAGTGAGGATGTTCTATGTCTCCCCAGATATTTGGGCAGTCTCTGTGCATGGCAGTAGTGCTGAGCCCTGGAAGCTGTAGTTGATAGTGTTTATTACATAGATTCTGGATATAACCAACCTTATGAGACAAGCACTGTAAGGAAGGCCATGTATACTGGCTCATTAACACGATTCCCGTACTATAAGGAAAAGAATAACTTCCAGCTGCTCTGATACTCTGCAGAGCACGCACATGCACCATGGCAAATTCACACTCTGAGAAAACCCGGTGCAACCCAGGTTACAGGCCTCATGTCTACCTAGAGCCACCTGCAACCACCGCTCTGCTCTGGGGGTGGGTTGGAGCTGTATAGCTCAGCTCCCAATGTGGGCAGAGCCAGTTCAGCTAAGATTGGTACTAGTTTAGCAACTCGCGCAGGCATCCTGCTGCGGTGCCCCAGCTGACTTTGGTGGACCCACAGAACATACATCTCTCCTGCACCTGCAGGGCTGAATCTGGCCCAAGGACTCTGTTAATGAGCTAGGGCCACTCTAGGTCCATATTGTCCGAGGGAATCCAAGAGCATCTATTTCTGCTTGTGCAACTTGCTGCCCTCTCACTCCGACACCTGCAATCAATACAATTTAAGTGGACAAAACCTATTTGCACTCCAGGTATGCAAGAAAATGGGGCTTGCTCATGTAAGTGTTTGCATGTAGTGCTGAGTATGCACAGACAGCCCACATCTGAAAATCTTGGCCCAAGGGTCTTGCCTCCAGTTGGCAGACACAAGAGAATGCCGGTCTGGATGAGCAAACACTGGCAGCTGGCATTATAATGCTTCACTTACCATATCCCTGAAAGCAGCAATGAGATGCCGCCTAGTCCTTCCGAACAAAAGATTGATAACTGCTACTTTAGTCTCCTGTCTTAGCAGAATAGATGATTGTTATGGAGGCAAGAATCCCACTCTGGATATTGCTTCTCCACTGCCAGAGCTTTTCCACCAATGCAACTCCCATGACTTCAGTGAGGCTGTACCCATTCGTGCTGGCGAAAGTGAGGAGAATCATGGCCTGAGGCTGCAGGTTGCATGAAAGGTGACATTGTGATAGTAATTTATGGTAACGTTAATGGGCAGGATAATAGCAGGGACGTCAGAACGAGCTCGAGGAGCAAGCCCTGAGCTACAATTAAGACTACTGATGATCAGTGACTTTCTGCCGAGAGCTACCGAGGGACTTTATGGCATGATGAAGACAATGAGCCTCCCAAAGATGTTCTTAGGCGCTGTTACATTCTAGCCCCTAGACTGATGAAATTAACGAGACATTGTGCTTTATATAACCATGTGCGACTCACCCTAATGAACAAAAACAATCCAGGGTGCTCATAATGGGGCTTCTGGTTTTATATCTCAGTATTTGCTATGAATTATTTAAGGTGTTTGGAGAAAGCATAGAGATTTGTGAGTAATGAATTCTCCACTGATTCAGCCTCATCTCAGGTGAATTGAAAGTAGCAGCTTTGATTCTATTTTGGGCTAGTCTGCAACCTGCAGTGTTTGCCTGCTTGAAAACATCTCTGTCATCTGGTTTCACCTGGCTATTGGTCATGTCATCTTTCTTACTTTCCTCCTCCTCCCCCCCCTTACCTCATAAGAATAAGGAATGTTCTTCTCTAAATGTTAGCATCTGCGCAGCCTTGCTCTGTGCCGGCCCTGGCTGTGCTTAGAACACATTGGCTGCAGATCTCCCTGAAAAGAAAGCAAAGCAATTCAGCAGCTTAATTTAAGGAAAATAACTAATTATGGCAAGTCTGTGTTTAGGCCCCAGTTCAGGAAACTGTCTAAGCACATGCATTGACTTGAATGGGATTTAAGCACATGCCAAAAGTTAAGTGCAATTTTAAGTGTTTTCCTGATTGGACCTCAGTGTCCTCAGGCCAACTATCTGTTCAGCTGGGACCTTGATCCTGAAAGGTGCTGAGTGACCTCAACTCCTATTAAAGTCATCAGGAACTCTGCTTCTTGTTCTCAGCCGCCTGGACTCCAGCCAATGTAGAGTAGATGGAGCCCTGGGAAAATAGGGGACACCCCTTCCATCCTGCATGAGCTAATGTGTTGGAGTCCAAGCCATGTTGGTCGGAGGCAGCAGAAGGGGCATCACAGGAGAACAGCTGCCAGCTATTACTGATGAGGTGTCGGGATTGGGATGTGGGCAGTCTGACCTAGTAGTCAGAACAGGGGTGGTCAATGACAGGGGTCAGAGTCCAGGGACCAAGTCAGAATCGGGATCAGGAACCCAGTCCAGGGTCAGAACCAGAATAAAGAACCAGGGATCAAGCAAGAGTCAGATCCAGTGCAGCAGCCAGTCAGGAAGTCTCTCAGTTGCTATGCCTCTTTCTAGCTTACATAGTATGGATGGGCCAACCAGTGGGGCTGGTCATTGTCCCCAGGCAAGATCTTCATGGGCAGTGCCTCTAGGAGGGATCAGAGTTCTGCTAGATGTACTGATTCCATAGGGACAGTCCCAATATTCAGGGCTTTGTCTTATATAGGCACCTATTACCTTCCACCCGTCTTGATTTTTCATACTAGCTGTCTGGTCACCCTAGAGCCACCCAGGGTGGCCAGGGTGTCAGAGCTGCCTGGGAACCCCTGGACCCAGGCTTGAGGCCCGTGGGCCTTTATAACAGGTGGGTGATCCACTGTACCCATGCAGAGCCAGAGGCTTCACACAGACTGTGGGTCCAGGCTGGCAGACTCATTTGAGTATCAAGCTGTGATCGGGGACTAAAGAAACCTGTAAGAAACAAGCATGCTCAAAGAAGCTCTTGGCATGTATGTTCCAAGCAAATGAGTAGATCAAACCATATTAATAGGGGGGGAGCTTGGCAGTTGCCAAGGCACCAGTATTTGGAGGAAGGGCTGGGGGGAAGTGTGAAGTCCTCCTGATCTTTGGAAGTTACAATCAGTTTTTTTTCCCCCTGTGTGCAATGAGTCACTTAATGGTCACTTTTTCATTCACTCTCTGCCTAATGTCGCACTGAGGCTTTGAACTTTGAGGTTGTAAGAACACATTCTGGGTGCAGCCTTGGAACAGAGAGCCCGCAGGCAAGCTTGGAAAGGAATGAAGATGGCGACAGGAGAGAGAATGAAAATAGACAGTTGGGATTTCCCAAAGCTAAGTGCTGGTACACCGAGCTTTACTACTTCGCAGCAGCTCTGAACCTGCCACTGCCGATGGCCAAAGGGGATTGAGCTGAATATCCGTCGTCTGTGATTTGTGAGCAGCGAGTCGCGAGCCTCTATTATTTCACAGAATGAGAATCTGGCTTGAAATGCTTCATGCCCTGGTTTTACTGACATTAGAAGGACACAGATGTTAGGGCCATGCTGCTTCTAATTTCCATCTCCTCCTCGTTCATACGACAAGCGTCCAATTGACCAGTGGAAAGGCAGTCCCTCGCCCTAGAAGGAAATGAGTCAGGAAGCTAGTGATATTGAGTATCACATACATAGTCCACATTTCCACCATTTCATGGCAAGAATATCAGGCCAGTACTAGGCACCTGAGCAGAGACTGCATGAATTACCTACCCCTAAAGCATTTCCCATATAAAAACAAGTCTTAGGGCTCATCTACATGGGGAGACTCCGGAAAATTTAATCTGAATTGATTAAATTGTGAATTTAAAGTGGATTATTTAAACTGCATTAAAACCCCTGTGTGTACGCACTCATTCAGAATTAAAGTGGTCTTAATTTGATTTAGCTTAATTCACTTCCAAAATGAATTAATGTTTGAATGTAGACCTGGACTTAGTTTAAGTTGACCCAGCTATGTTGCTCAAGGGTTTGAAAAATCCACACCCCTGAGCAACCCAGTTAAACCAACCTTACTCCTGGTGTAGACAATGCTAGGTCGACAGAAGAATTCTTCGGTCGATCTAGCTACCGCCTCTCGGGGAGGTGGATTCACTATGCCAATGAGAGAATCCCTCCCATCACAGTAGTGAGTATCTACACTGAAATGCTACATTGGTGCAGCTGCTGCTGTAGCATTTCAAGTATTGGTAAGCCTTAAATCAGATGGAAGGAGTGGTGGATGATCTTAATCCTTAAGTATCAACCACTTTACATATTTGATTCATAGATTTCAAAGCAAAAAGGGACCATTGTGATCATCTAGTCTGACCTCCTGTATAACACAGGCCAGAGACCTTCCCCCAAATAATTCCTAGAGCAGAGCTCTTAGAAAAAAAGTCCAATCTTAAAATTGTCAGTGATGGAGAATCTACCACGACCCTTGGTAAATTGTTCCTGTGGTTCATCACTCTCGCTGTTAAAAATTTATGCCTTTATTTCCAGTCTGAATTTATCTAGCTTAAACTTCCAGCCATTGGATTGTGTTACACCTTTCTCTGCTAGATGTGTGAGCCCATTATTAAATATTTGTTCCCCAAGTAGATACTTATAGACTGTAATCAAATCTCCCCTTAACCTTCTCTTTGTTAAGCTAAATAGACTCAAGGAACTCAATCTATCATGCTAAGGCAGGCTTTCCAATCCTTTAATCATTCTCATGGCTCTTCTCTGACTCCTCTCCAATTTATCAACATCCTTCTTGAATTGGGGCACCAAAACTGGATGCAGTCTCCAGTAGCGGTCAGTCTGGTGCCAAATACAAAGTTCAAATAACCTCTTTGCTCCTCATAGAATATCACAGTTGGAAGGGTCTTCAGGAGGTCATCTAGTCCAACCCCCAGCTCAAAGCAGGGCCAATCCCCAGACAGATTTTTACCCTAGATCCCTAAATGGCCCCCTCAAGGATTGAACTCACAACCCTGGGTTTAACAGGCCGATGCTTAAACCACTGAGTTATCCCACCCCTACTAAAGGGTCCTCTGTTTGGGTTCCAGGATCACATTAACTCTTTTGGCCACAACGTCACACTGGGAGCTCATGTCCAGTTGATTATCCACCATGACCCCAAATCTTTTTCAGAGTCACTACTTTGCAGGATAGAGTCCCCCATCCTGTAAATATGGCCTACATTCTTTGTTTCTAGATGTATATATGTACACTTAGCCATATTAAATTGCATATTGTTTGCTTGCACCCTGGGCTTCCTTTATCAATTTTCTACAGTTCCTAACTTCTGATTCATATTCATTGATATCAACTTCCCCTTTCTTCCATTATATATATATATTATTTTTATAGCTGCCTTCACTTCCCCTTTAAACCCAGTCATTTTTAAACCAATATGACCTTCTTCCTCAGTTGTGGATTTTGGGGCATTTAGTAAGGTGTTCTTATGATTTCCAATTATTAGTCAAATTTTTGTGATTAAATTCTTCCTCCCAGCTGATTTGGTTTATAATTGTTTTCATCTTTGTGAAATTGGCCCTATATAATCACCATATATTGCTGGTCTGGACTTTATTCTGCTTGCATATTATAAATGTCATCAAGTCATGATCATTTGTATGTAACCTACCATTAATTTTTAGTTCTGTAATCAGTTCTCTCTTTTATCTGCTAGGACAAGTTCTAATATAGAATTCCCCCATTTTGGCTGCAACAATTTTTGTGTTAGGAAATTGTCATCTATAATGTTTAGAAATTACAAGAATGCTTGAATACTGGCAGCATGGGACCTCCAGCATAAGTCACTCCAATTGAAGCCCCCCATGATCACACAGTTTTTTTCCCCTTACACATTATAGATAGATGTGTAAGAAGCCAGTCATCCTGTTCCCTAGTATGATTTGGTGGTCTGTAGTAAACATCATCTAATATCCCATCTTGTGCTTTATCCATTAGGATATTGATCCATAAACATTCAGCCTAATTTTCTTCTGAGTTATCAGTGACTCGGAAACAGGTAATGCCATTGATTTTAACATTCAAATTGTGAAAATCATCCCACCAGGATTCAGTAATACCAACTAGATCAAATTTATGCTCCTACATAAGCAATTGCAATTCCTCTTGTTTGTTACCAAGGCTCCTAGCATTGGTATATAGGCGATTCAAGAGTGGCTTCTCTTCATTTCCTTTGGTTACTTGATTAATTTTGTCCTCGACATCTCAATTTTGTGTTGAGTGCTCATATCTTCCCTCTTTTCATCTTCCACTCTTGCTATTAGTTTAACACCCCTCCCTCCCACCACACACCCCTGACTTGTCTAGCCAGCCTGTCCCTGAGGAGATTGGGTCCCCTTCCAGTGAGATAGAGGCCATCCAAATTATACAGCTCCCACTTCCCACAGAAGGTGGACCAATGTTCCACAAAACCAAAACTCACCACCATTTCCCTAGCCAGCGGTTCACTTCCCAAATCTTCTGCTTTCCATCTTCCTTCTCTTGTGGGACAGGAAAGATCTCAGAAAAGATCACTTGGACATTCTTCTTCTTCAGGACGCTTCTGAGTTCCCTGAAGTCCCCTACTATCTGTGCCACAGGATAACTCGCAGCATCATTGGTGCTGATATGAACTGGCACCAGTGCATCTTTGCTTGTCCTTTGGAATGTGATTAACAAGAAATGTAACATAAATATCCCATTCTCTCGTGTCCCAGATTCTCAAAGGTACTTAGGTGTTGCTCCACTTAGCATGGCAATCCCTAACCTCTAGGCAGTCTGCAGACTGATGGAATCCTCAGCCCTGAGCCAGATGGCTAAGAAAGGGATGCTCAGAATCCAGCAAGCTGAGAGGGAAGCGAATTAAGCTAGCTAGGAATGCAATACAGAAGAGAGGGGCAGGGAGAGGAGCAGAGCTTTGGTGCCTAAGAAGCTTACTTGGTTCATCTGGCTGATGGGGTAGAGATAGACGCCTCCCTCTGTCCAGGATCCTCAGCCACAAACCCATTCCTGGAGTTAGGTCAGGTCAGCTACTCACGGTAGCCCATGTTCTAGGAGCTGACACCATCTGTCTCTCTTCCCCCTCCCCCACACTCTCACTAGATGCCTCTGTCATGCTCACCCTCTGTTTCCCTGCTGTGTCCCCAGCTGACCTTTGTGTACCTGTGGTGCTGCTCCCCCCTGCTGGGGGCCTGACTCCACCCCTCCTGTTGTGGAGTCCAACAGGTATCAGGTCTGACATGCTTAGAGCATGCCCACAGGATCAGACCCCACTGGCGAGATGGGTGTTCCCCTGCCTACTTTGAGTGTGCTGCTTTGGGACCTTCAGGGCTATGGTGTGAGCTAGGGCTCTGAGCTGCGGCACAGTGTCAGGGCTTAGCTGGCTTTGTGAATGCCAACTGGTAGAAACTTAGGTGCCTATGGGACTTTGGTGCCTATGGGGTTAGGTAGCAGCTTAGTGGTTGTTTTGAAAACTTCAGTGGTGCCTAACTGGTGGAATTAGGTGCCTAAATACCTTTGAGGATCTGGGCCTTACCCACTCTCTGCCTCAGTTTCCACATCTTTATAGATATGGTAATACTGCTCACCCATCTTTGTAGAGTGTATTGATATTTATAGATGAAAAGCACTATGGGTGTTGTACAAAGAGCTAACACAAAGCCTTTGCATCACTTAAGCCTTATTTTGAAGACTGGATTTCACCCCATATCAGTTCACAGCACTCCTGTTCATTTTCTCTCTAATCCTAACCATATTAATGATGAAACAGTGCTTCTGAAACATTCACTGCCTTTATACTTTCACTTACATGGCTTTGCTACCATAGAGATGAATTGGGGACTCAAAAATGTTTGTGACTTATTAGGATTAGAAATAATTTTATTTCAAACTGGAAGTCAATGACAGGCTGAATGCATCCCAAATTAGAATGTTTACACCCATTCTTTAGGAAGGGAAAGAGCGTTCAACATAGAGCTGGAAGCCAATATCTTGTACTATATATGGGCCTAATAGAAGCTGTTTGATGGCCTGTAGTCATATGTAGGTACAGTATAAAATTATACTATACCCCAAAGCAGCCTAGGGCTATGAAAGTAACAAAGTCCAAATAATGTTGTAGGGAATGTAAACAACAAGAGCCCTTGGTACATATTTACTGTTGTAGAATATGTGCTTTTTGGAATAGGATTATAAAGATTGTAAAATAAATTATTCACAAGCCAGAATTCAATTTTCTCCCACAACAGGTTATTCTGGACTCTGATAATCCTTTCTATCAATAATGTTAAAGTTCAAAAAATTGGTTAAAATGTTCTTCCTTGTTGGGAAATGTCATTTTTGGAAATCTTTACCAGCTTCCCATAAAGACAGGTCAACAAGTATATGGCACATCATGAGACTAGGAAAGTTTACTTTTGCATCCCAAGACATACTTATCTTTTTTCTCAGTTTGGGTACTTCTTCTGAACTATGTGTTGACACTTAAATGGAAAACAAGAAAAAGAAGGAAGTTAGGAAGCAAACAAACAAGATTTGAAGGTATTCACAGACACTAAGAAATACTTTAAGGACAATATGATGCAGCTATTTGTTTGATGCGATTGTTCCCAAGGTTAATGGATTGTACCATACTGACCAGTGCTTCTCATGTTAAAGTCAGTGGGAACAGGACTGGGTCCTAATTGCACAAAGTTATCAGTGCATGTGTTCTTACTTTTAAATCCATTCTCTGTACCAGTTCTCATTTACATTCAGGTCCCTTTATACTGTTCAGTAATGGTAATTTATAGCCACTTCATGACCCCTGCATACTGCCAGAGTGGTGTAAAGTGGTCTTAGCTGTGAATAAGAATCAGGCCCTGTAGCGCATATAAAAGCCTGTTACCAAGCTTCAGGGTACATAGTAATTAGGACTGGTTGGGAATTTTCCATAATGTTTTTGTTTTGCTTTTGTTCAGTTTGGTTTTTAAACAGATAATGCACTTTCTGCAAGTGAAGCTTTTCCTATTTTCTGTTAGGAAAATCAAATTGAAATATTTCATTGTCAGTTGGATCGACCGGAATCAATAGATATTGGTTTATAGACTCATAGACTCATAGACTTTAAGGTCAGAAGGGACCATTATGATCATCTAATCTGACCTCCTGCACAACGCAGGCCACAGAATCTCACCCACCCACTCCTGTAACAAACTCCTAACCTATGTCTGAGTTATTGAAGTCCTCAAATCGTGGTTTAAAGACCTCAAGGTGCAGAGAATCCTCCAGCAAGTGACCCGTGCCCCATGCTGCAGAGGAAGGCGAAAAACCTCCAGGGCCTTCTGCCAATCTGCCCTGGAGGAAAATTCCTTCCTGACCCCAAATATGGCGATCAGTTAAACCCTGAGCATGTGGGCAAGACTCACCAGCCAGCACCCAGGAAATAATTCTCTGTAGTAACTCAGATTCCATCCCATCTAACATCCCATCACAGACCATTGGGCATATTTACCTGCTAATAATCAAAGATCAATTAATTGCCAAAATTAGGCTATCCCATCATACCATCCTCTCCATAAACTTATCAAGCTTAGTCTTAAAGCCAGATATGTCTTTTGCCCCCACTACTCCCCTTGGAAGGCTGTTCCAGAACTTCACTCCTCTAATGGTTAGAAACCTTGGTCTAAGTTCAAGTCTAAAATTCCTAATGTCCAGTTTATATCAGTTTGTTCTTGAGTCCACATTGGTACTAAGCTTAAATAATTGCTCTCCCTCCCTGATATTTATCCCTCTGATATATTTATAAAGAGTAATCATATCTCCCCTCAGCCTTATTTTGGTTCGGCTAAACAAGCCAAGCTCTTTGAGTCTCCTTTCATAAGACAGGTTTTCCATTCCTCGGATCATCCTAGTAGCCCTTCTCTGTACCTGTTCCAGTTTGAATTCATCCTTCTTAAACATGGGAGACCAAAACTGCACACAATATTCCAGATGAGGTCTCACCAGTGCCTTGTATAACGGTACTAACACCTCCTTATCTTTACTGGAAATACCTCGCCTGATGCATCCCAAGACCGCATTAGCTTTTTTAACGTCCGTATCACATTGGTGGCTCATAGTCATCCTGTGATCAACCAATACTCCGAGGTCCTTCTCCTCCTCTGTTACTTCCAACTGATGAGTCCCCAATTTATAACCAAAATTCTTGTTATTAATCCCTAAATGATTGACCTTGCACTTTTCAGTATTAAATTTCATCCTATTACTAATTACTCCAGTTTACAAGGTCATCCAGATCTTCCTGTATGATATCCTGGTCCTTCTCTGTATTAGCAATACCTCCTAGCTTTGTGTCATCCGCAAACTTTATTAGTACATTCCCACTTTTTATGCCAAGGTCAGTAATAAAAAGATTAAATAAGATTGGTCCCAAAACCGATCCCTGAGGAACTCCACTAGTAACCTCCTTTCAGCCTGACAGTTCACCTTTCAGTATGACCCGTTGTAGTCTCCCCTTTAACCACTTCCTTATCTACCTTTCAATTTTCATATTAATCCCCATCTTTTCCAATGTAGCTAATAATTCCCCATGTGGAACCGTATCAAATGCCTTACTGAAATCGAGGTAAATTAGATACACTGCGTTTCCTTTGTCTAAAAAATCTGTTACCTTCTCAAAGAAGGAGATCAGGTTGGTTTGGCACGATCTACCTTTTGTAAAACCATGTTGTATTTTGTCCCAATTACCATTGACCTCAATGTCCTTAACTACTTTCTCCGTCAAAATTTTTTCCAAGACCTTGCATACTACAGATGTCAAACTAACAGGCCTATAGTTATTCAGATCACTTTTTTTTCCTTTCTTAAAAATAGGAACTATGATAGCAATTCTCCAGTCGTACGGTACAACCCCTGAGTTTACTGATTCATTAAAAATTCTCACTAATGGGCTTGCAATTTCATGTGCCAGTTCCTTTAATATTCTTGAATGAAGATTATCTGGGCCCCCCGATTTAGTCCTATTAAGCTGTTCGAGTTTGGCTTCTACCTCAGATGTGGTAATATCTATCTCCATATCCTCATTCCCATTTGTCATCCTGCCATTATCCCTAAGCTCCTCATTAGCCTCATTAAAGACTGAGGCAAAGTATTTGTTTAGATATTGGGCCATGCCTAGATTATCCTTAACCTCCACTCCATCCTCAGTGTTTAGCGGTTCCACTTCTTCTTTCTTTGTTTTATTTTTATTTTTATGGCTATAGAACCTTTTACTATTGGTTTTAATTCCCTTTGCAAGGTCCAACTCTACATGGCTTTTGGCCTTTCTCACTTTATCCCTACACGTTCTGACCGCAATAAGGTAGCTTTCCTTACTAATGCCTCCCTTCTTCCACTCCTTGTAGGCTTTCTGCTTTTTCTTAATCACCTCTCTGAGATGCTTGCTCATCCAGCTTGATCTACAACTCCTGCCTATGAACTTTTTCCCCTTTCTTGGAATGCAGGCTTCTGCTAGTTTCTGCAACTTTGACTTGAAGTAATTCCAGGCCTCCTCCGCCTTTAGAGCCACAAGTTCTTCAATCCAATCCACTTCCCTAACTAATTTCCTTAATTCTTTAAAGTTAGCCCTTTTGAAATTAAAAACCCTAGTCCCAGATCTATTTTTGTTTATCCTTCCATCTAGTTTGAACTGAATTAGCTCATGATCGCTCGAACCAAGGTTGTCCCCTACAACCATTTCTTCTATGAGGTCCTCACTACTCACCAAAACCAAATCTAAAATGGCATCCCCTCTTGTTGGTTCTTCAACTACTTGGTGAAGGAATCCATCAGCTATCGTATCCAGGAAAATCTGAGCCCTATTATTATTACTAGCACTTGTCCTCCAGTCTATAGCTGGGAAGTTAAAGTCTCCCATGATCACACAATTCTCATTAGTGTTTACTTCATTAAAAACATTAAAGAGGTCTCTATCCATATCCAAATTGGATCCTGGCGGTCTGTAGCACACCCCAAGCACTATCTCCGGGGAGGCTCTAGTAGCTTGCTTTCCCAATGTGATTTTTGCCCAGACAGACTCTGTCTTATCCATTCCATCACTTCTTATTTCCTTACAGTCTACCTCATCATTGATATACAATGCTACTCCACCACCTTTGCCTTTATTTCTGTCTTTCCTAAACAGCTGTGACAAAGTTCCTCCTCTATCTTGGTGGGTCCTGCGCTTATTGGCAGATTTTCTTGCCTCAGAGATTCACCATGTGGGTTGAGGAACAACCCAGAGATCTTCCCCTCTGGGAGAACCCACAGTCCAGGTCAATTGGGAGGTTTGGGGGGAACCCAGGCCCACCCTCTACTCCGGGTTCCAGCCCAGGGCCCTGTGGACTGCAGCTGTCTATAGTGCCTCCTGTAACAGCTGCATGACAGCTACAACTCCCTGGGCTACTTCCCCATGGCCTCCTCCAAACACCTTCCTTATTCTCACCACAGGACCTTCCTCCTGGTGTCTGATAACGCTTGTGCTCCTCAGTCTTCCAGCAGCACACCCTCTCACTCTCAGCTCCTTGCACCTCTTGCTCCCAGCTCCTCACACTCCCACCACAAACTGAAGTGAGCTCCTTTTTAAAGCCCAGGTGCCCTGATTAGCCTGCCTTAATTGATTCTGGCAGTTTCTTCTTAATTGGCTCCAGGTGTCCTAATTAGCCTGCCTGCCTTAACTGGTTCTAGCAGGTTCCTGATTCCTCTAGTGCAGCCCCTGCTCTGGTCACTCAGGGAACAGAAAACTACTCATCCAGTGACCAGTATATTTGGCCTCTACCAGACTCCTGTACCCCACTAGTCTGGGTCTGTCACACAGCACATAGCCTTCAATACCTGTACTCCAGTCATGACTACTATTCCACCACGTTTCTGTTATCCCTATAATGTCTGGTTTCACTTCCTGCACCAGTAGCTCTAGTTCCTCCATTTTGTTACCTAGGCTCCTCGCATTAGTGTACAAACATCTTAATTTTTGCCGTTTGGCTTCACTGACAATCTTTACCCGATTAGGCCCAGACATTCTACCACCAGTATCACCTATTAGACTGGTATCTACACTACCCTTTCTCCTTATGTCCATTCTCATACCCATGGCTGTATCCTTTCTTACTTCATTTTCTTCCCTCTCAATGTTAAATTCCGGCATGGAGATTACCTGGACATCTCCCAACCATCTCCCCCAAATTCCTAGTTTAAAGCTCTCTTAATCAGTTGTGCCAGCCTCCATCCTGAAGTCTATTTCCCTCCTTACTCAGGTGAAGTCCATCCTGAGAGAACAGTCCTCTGTCCATGAATGCTTCCCAGTGGCCATACATCCCAAAGCCCTCCTTATAGCACCACTGCCTGTGTTGAAAGTTTCATTTCAACTCAGTTCAACATTAATCTGTGTCCATCTGAGCTGCTACAGTGCCTCATGGGAGTTGTAGTTGGAGTGCCTCATGCCCCCATTCTTCTCCATGGGCTTGGTTCCCTGGCTGGACTACAACTCCCATGATAAGCCATGGCAACTACAGTGCATTAGGGGAGATGTAGTGCTTCTGAGGAGCCCAATGCATAGAGGAGAATAGAGGTGAGAGGCACTTGAACTACACCTCCCATGAAGCACCCTGGCAGCTCAGGCAGGGACACAGATTACTGTCAAACTAAACCAAAATGACATTCAGCAAACCAAAATGAAACTTTTTGGGAATATTGAAATGTCTCCAATCAAAATTTGGTGCAATTTTTTTTTAAATATTGGAATCTTCTGGGGGACAGAAATTCTGATTTTTTTTTTCCCAAGCAGCTCTGGTAATACGTCCCTATTTAACAGTTCTCACTCACCTTTTACTCAGTAAGAATGCCCATTGTGCCAAATCCAGCAGTCTCTTACTCAGAACTAGTACTGGGCAAATATGGAGAGAACGCTTGCAAACAGAGAGAATTATTGTAAGTTATGAATCACTTTTATGTTTGCAGTCACAGAGTCGGGGTCTTGTTTGCATTAATGTACAGGGAAAGGCTGGAATGCCAGCCTGTGGAGAAGGCCAGCACACCGTCTATGCACCTCTTAAGTCCAGACCAATCATTCATACACCACAAATAAAAAATAGCAAATAGTCTCAACCAATAGTTTATGATCATCTCAGAGGCTAATAGGGTCAGATTCATCACTGCATTACTCCAGTTTTATGTGAGTGTAACCGCATTTCAGTGGAGTTATAGCAACATAAAACTGGTGTAGCACAGTGGGTGAATCAGATGCCATGTATACATTGAGCAAATATGAAAAATGGAAAAAACAGTAAAAATTAAATTCGGTTCCCAGATAATGTGCAAACAGGGGAAAGGCCTAAATTCATTGTATAAATCATTTGCTCTGGGTAATTTGGCCAGCTTTTTATTCAAAACATACACAAGCAAAATGCCCATTGATTTCTTGAGGTAGAAGTGAGTCCTGGACCCAATGGTAGTTTTGCCTGATAAGGCGTAGTTAAAGGGATATTGAAAAGGATTTAGCATTATTAATGCTATATAATGGTAATTAGTTTATACTATCTAGTCATATGTGTATTACTGTTGGCTTAGGCCATGGGAAAAGAAAATAGACAAGCATCTATGGTTGTATTGTTGCTCCTTCATTTTCTACCTGTACTTCTGGCATCTTGTCGATGTGTTTCCTTTATTAACTGTAATTTGTATGTTTTCTTGTCTCTCTTCAGTAAAAAAAAATCTATAAAGAGAAGGAAGTTAGTGGTGGGTTTTTTTTTTTATTGTCAGGGCAAAACTCCCACTCCCCCTGTACAGAGAGAGATGGTCATGCTTTTGTTCAGACTTGGCTCTAATAGCTACTATGATTTGCAGCCTTTACATCATCAGGTAATTTACTGTAATTCCTATACTTTCAATCAAGCCTGGTGAGCAGATGGCAGAACCAAGCCTGTAGGTTTTGTCTAATGATGCATCCTGGTTCCAGATCTCACTCCTACCCTCATGTTGCCAGAGTATTCTCATATTCCGGGCATAGATGCAACCAAATTAAAATAGTTGTGGGGTAGGGGAGCCCAGAAGAGAGAACACATGGGTCTTACACCTTTCTGAAAGGAGGACTTCATCAAGAACTGAATAGGGATGAAACCAATAAGATGTTATAGAAATCCTACCTATAGAATTTGATCCACAATGATCCCCTTTCTATAGAGAGACAAGGTGGGCAAGGTACTATCTTTTATTGGACCAGATCCTGTTGGTGAAAGAGACAAGCTTTTGAGCTACATAGAGCTCTTCTGCATAGCTCAAAAGCTTTTCTCTTTCACCAGTGGAACTTGGTCCAATAAAAGGTATTACCTCCCCCACCCTTGTCTCTGTAATATCCTGGGACCAGCACGGCTACAACAACACTGCTAACTCCTTTATATTGTGTTTTTTTTTAAAATCATTTTATAGTAACGACAGAATTTTCTATTAAATTCCATAAGGGTGGTCCAAAAATTACATTTTCTAACTAAATCGTATAAGACTTTTCTATAGGGAATGAAACAGCTGTGACTGTCTGACTCACCCAAGTGGATGTGTCTGTGTTTAACCAATACCTAGCTCTTTGCTGAAGTACTGGTGCCACCTCCCTATGTATTTCTGTTTGGGTAGAGGGCACTTTGAAGATATGCAGTGGTACACAGCAATGCCGTAGTTTTTCTAGTAGCAGCACAGAGCAATATAGTTCATCTGGTAGCAGTCTCACCTGAGGATCAGAGATTCTTGGGTTAACTGGCACCAGGGTTGAGAGGCAGATCTGGCAGTAGGTTGTTAGAGGTGCTTAGGATGAGACCTTAAACTTAGGTTCTCTCTGCTTGCTACCCAAAAGTCAGTTAACCCTACTGGTCATGGGTTTGACCAACATTGCTGCTCCCACTAAACAGATTCCAAAGCTGCATGTCAGCTACTGCTGAGTATATGGGTCACTGAGTCACAGATACTGCTCTACTAGCACCTAGGTCGCTGGGAGGGAGTGTGGTCTAGAAGCTAGAACAGGGTCATGACCCCTGCATTTGATTCAATCTCTGACACCGACTTGAACCATAAACGTGGGTAAGTCATTTGGCTCCCCTGTGCTTCAGTTTCCCTTTCTGTAAAATGGGGATAACAATACACAGGGGATGTTGTGAAGTTTAATCCATTAATGTCTAAAGTGTTTTCAAAACCTTGGATGAAAGGTGCTTTAGAAGCCTGAAACTATTGTTAATGGTCTGTATTCTACATGCCCTACTTGTGGGTACACAGTGGCGGGGAGAGGGAAGGAATCACAGTCTCTGCATGCTGGGGGAGGCAGGCACTGCTCCCTAATTAGTTCCCTGAAAGAAGATGGCACCCAAAGGGGAAAGCACAGGAAAAGAATAGATAGAACCATGGCACCATCAGCGCACAGGGAGTACCGTACCTCTTCAAGGAGTGGTGCCACATGCATGCTCCCATTGTGCACCGAGTAGTGGTAGGAGGCGTTCCCTCTCTCTCTGAGAGAGTGCCTCTGGCACTGTCCCATGCTCAGCCTCTATGAAATACCTTATATTAGACCTAGTCCTAACCCTGCATGGGTATTTCCAGTCTTACTGCTTGATCAGTGCCCGATCATTCTCATCACACACACACACAGCACCTCCCCTTTGCCTGGTGGAAAGATCGGATATGGGGAAGGCAATGGGAAGTTGTCAGACTCAGCAGTCACTTTGGCAGGAGGAAAACCACTTCTATCTATTTTGCACATGCAGTTTTGAAATTTCCACGGTTTCACTCTAGAGGGAAACTACACCAAGTTGGAGTGGCCGGTTGGTTAATATTATTTTACTAAATGAATTAATATGTGTAACCGTTTTGCTGCTGGTCCTGGATGCCGCCCGGTGTGTGACTGCGTTGTATGGTCCATTAACATCACCTGGTCAGATGTTAGGATAATAGGGCACCTTTAAAAATACCTAAGCTCCCTGAGACAGAAAGAGAGTCAGGACAAACCTGATGATGCACCAGCCACTGGGTTGAACCGAAGGGCTAGACTGTACCTAGATCTAACGCAGCCACGCTGGACAGTAGGGGAAAGTGAGGATCTCCTTCCCCTTTGCATTGTCTTCTCCAAGCACAGTCCAGTCCTAGCACTTGGGAGGGCACAGGGGCAGCACAAGCAATGCTCCGAATGGGCACGGGGCCCCCTCAACACTGCAGAGAAATCTCAAGAGGAATTGTGCTTTTGAGGGGTGTCCCAGAGGCACAATACCTCTCAGAGCATCCCCTGAAGCCATGTGCCTACACAGCATCCGTTTCTCAGGGCTGTGCCGAAAGTGCACAGTCTGCAGTTTGCAGTTGGATCTTACGGCGATCAGGAGCTTTATAAAATATCCAGGCAGTTAGACAGACATACATGCTTCATTGTTCACAAGGCTGCTTTGGGGTAGTTACCTGATTTACACATTTTATTTACCATCTGCCTGGGCAAATATATATTTGCATAGGCAGCTGTGGCCTTTGTTGTGCACTCGTGACTGCTGCGTTTGCAGGCTTTATGGGTGCAATTTAAACAGCCTGTTTGCAAATGTTCTCCAAAATGCACAGTGAGAGGTGGGATTTTGATTGGTGAAATGATAGGGACAGGAAGGGGCATGGATGCATTTTTTTGCATGTATTATGTTGACTGGCCCTGTGTGTCTGTCGCTAAATCTCTGCTGTCTTTGTATGCTTGGTATAGTGGATGCGCAAAGTCCAGAGGGCTCCATTAGCATCTCTCTACCCCTTCCCTCCACACGCTGTGGGAATGCAAGATTAATTCCCTGCCTTGATTGGCATCGTCTCCTTGTGCAGGTTCATCAGGTGCAACACAGAATCAGGCTTGTCTGAACCTTGATGATAAGCTCTCCTTGTTAAAAGCCATTATAGTCGCTACTAGCTGAGTGTAATTCTGACTGACTGCTACAGTTCTCCTCTGCATGTAATTGAATTCATATTCATCATAAAGCAATGAAAAATAAATTGTGTGTGTGTTTTCCCCCCCCTCAGAAAGCAATGCATGCCACTCACTCTAACTTCCCTGTTATCTTCCCCTTTGCAACATATTGTAATAGAATTCATGGGAACAGAACAGCTGAAATAGATTGCGCATTTTTGACCCACCTAGCAGAAAGAGAGAATCTATTTCGATGCCAAGGAGGAATTGATTAATTTGTTGGCTGCTGGAGAAAGTGAAGTCTCATGTGTAAGATCCTTCAAAACCAAAGAGTGATGCTTGCACAATGCAGGCTGACTAGGATGGAGTAACAGGGACCCAATGCACTTCATCACAGGGCATCCAGGGATGGCAAAATATGCTTCTAAACAAATGCTCAGAGTCTGAAACTTAATGTCACAATGTGTCACTCATCAAGGTTTCCAAGTTCAAGATTTTGTAGCGCAATGTGGTACCCGCACTGGAGCTGGTCAGAACACAGATTTTTTCCATCACATGAAAAATTTTGATTAAACAAAAATTAGTCCTGAATCGGGACAAAGACACGTGTTCAAAACTTTACATTGAATTAAATTCCGAAAAACATTGTTGTGGATCAATTGAAATATTTCACTTTGAGTTCAACCTTTTTTTAAATATAAAACAAAGTGAACTTTGACAGTAAAAGTCATTGTAAAATGAAAACATAAGAATTTTTCATTCTGAAAATGTCAAAACGGGACATTGCACCATTTTCAAAACTTTTTCCATTTTTCACAAAATTTCATTTTATGAAAATGGTATGATTTCATGGGGCGGGGACAGGTTCTTTGAAACGGAATTTTCTCACAGAAAACTGTCCTGATGAAAATTTTCTGTCTAGCTCTAGCCAGCACATGAGAGATCTGAGTTCAAGAATCAGTAGTTTGATAAGGTGAATCTGCTTGTGAGAAGCAGCTGCCCAGTATGCCACTCTAGAAGGAATCTGTTGTATTGGATGCTGTGGCACGGTGCTGTCAGTCCTAATTCAAACCAGGGCTCAGTGAGATGGACCTGAGCATGAGGAATGGCTCTGCAGTGTGACCTTCAGGGCAGTGATCTGAGTTTGAGACTCAGGGGGCACGATATACATGAAAGGAAACTTAGTTCGTGGCTCTCTAGAGCAAAGCACCGCATTTAGGGATTTGAGTTGCAAACTCAAAGGCACAATACATTCTCGTAGAGTGGATCTTTTTGGCAAAAAGGTCTAGCAAGCTCATTATCTTCCATCTTACTATTATCCTGTGATTGGTGGAGATTTTAACTCCTGCTGGAAAGACATGGAAGGATCTTCCTTTGAAGTAGATACTAGCCATATTATTATCCTCCTTCAGATCTCTGCTTGAAACTCTCTTGTGTCATTATGCCTACAAAAAACTTTGGCAATAATTAGACAGCTGGTGTGTTGAGACCACTTTCTGCCCCACTGTCCATTGTCTCCATGTGTTCCCCGTCTCTCTCGGTCTGTATCCACCTGTTGACTCTTGTGTTACACTTAGATTCTAAGCTGTTTAGGGCAGAGACTGTCTTTTTTTCCTTGTGTTTGTACAGTGCCTGGCACAATGGTCCATGGCTGGGGCTCCTAGATGCTATCACAATATAATAATTAATGACAATGATGGTGTCACCTGTTGCCACAGGGTTTAGGGAACAGAAAGAGAGAAATAATTTCCCTGAAACACTGAAATTCGCTCTTCAAGGTCTGATTGTTGAAAAGTCCTCCCTTGTAACCTCTCCAAACTGTGATATCTACCTACCTTCTCTCATGAGGAAGATGAGTACAAGGCAGTGCTGCTGGTACCCTTCCCCGGGGACCACAAGCAAGTCATCTCTGCACTTAGATAATTAACTCCGATAGGAGTCCCATGGCCCAGGGAGAAGCTGAGAGTGCTGTTAAATGCTGAGATTATAATGATTTAATTATATTTAATTTTAAAAATACTGTCTCTCCTTTGTACCTTTTGGAGGAATAATGCATCCAAACCCAGAGCAGGGAAATCAGATGCACAGGACGCTAGCCCTACCAGCTGCTTTATAATGATTCTAAAATTAAAACTCTATTTTGCTGAATATTCCATGAGGTATCAAGCTTTCAACTCTTTTATGATCTTATATCTCCTATGCACCAGCAGAGTAATGGCTCCTGTGGGCTGGTATCCCATCTGCAGCAGTGATTTCTGCCCAGTGGGAACATAGGAATCACTACCCTGGATCTGACTGTTGTTCTATCTAGGACAATGTGCCATGTATGACGGCAACTACTGCCACATGCTTCAGAAGAAGGTGCAAGAAACCCCCTTAGCGGGCAGTTAAGTGATCTCTCTCCTGCCATCCATTTCCACCCTCTGACAAACAGAGTCTAGGGACACCATTCCTTACCCATCCTGGCTAATAGCCATTAATGGATTTAACCTCCATGAATTTATCCAGTTCTCTTTTAAACGCTGTTATAGTCCTAGCCTTCACAACCTCCTCAGGTAAGGAGGTCCACAAGTTGACTGTGCGCTGTGTGAAGAAGAACTTCCTTTTATTTGTTTTAAACCTGCCGTCTATTAATTTCATTTGGTGATCCCTAGTTCTTGTATTATGGGAATAAGTAAATAACTTTTCCTTATCTACTTTCTCCACATCACTCATGATTTTATATACCTCTATCATATCCCCCCTTAGTCTCCTCTTTTCCAAGCTGAAAAGTCCTAGCCTCTTTAATCTCTCCTCATACGGGACCCATTCCAAACCCCTAATCGTTTTAGTTGCCCTTCTCTGAACCTTTTCTAGTGCCAGTATATCTTTTTTGAGATGAGGAGACCACATCTGTATGGAATAATCTGCCCATAGGGGAAGTTTCTATCTAATCCCCATTAATTAGAGATTAGGAAGATAGTGTTGCCTAGTTTCTAGAGCATTGGATTGTTACTCAGGAGAGTTGGGTTCCCAGCTCTACCCCTAATATGCAGTGACTTGGGCAAGTCAATTAACTGCTCTGTGCCTCAGTTTCCCCATCTGTAAAATGCGGGGATAACACTACTGACTTTAGCTGTTCATCAGTGGATCTCTAAGAACTATGTATTATTAGTTTTTATTATGCCCTGAAGCATGATGTCTGATATCCCTTCTTATTTATTTTAAAACCCCATTTAATGTAGCTCTGGATGTTCCCATTGTCCATATAAATGTGTAATTCTTTTTTTGTTAATAATTCTGCCACAGTCTTGGCCTCAATGATATCTAGTGGAAGGAAGTTCTACAGGACAATCATGCATTCTGTGAACTGGTATTTCCTTGTATTCGTTTTAAATTCACTTATTCCCCTTATTCTTGTACTATGGAAAGGGGTAAGCAAAGTTCTTAATTTATTTTCTTTGTACTATTTGTTATTTTATGTACCTCTATCACATCGTGTCTTGATTCTGTCCTCCCTATACTAAACAGATATGCCTGTACAGCACCTAACACAAGATGGTGGGCACTACCATAATACCAATAATAAATTATAACAATACCCAGCTTTTTATACAGCGCTTTTCACACACAGAACTCAAAGCACTTTACAAAGGAGGTCAATATAATTATTTATGGAAGGGGAAACTGAGGCAAGGAGGCAAAATGACTTACCCAAGGTTATCACACAGGCCGGAGGCACAGCAAGGACTAAAATCCAGGTCTCCTCCTCAGTCCAGGCTCAGTGCTCTATCTATTCGGCCACACTGTCCCAATCCTTTCTTTAGCTCTTCATATAGAAGTTTTTCAGTGTCACTAATCATTATTCTTGCCCATCTCTGAAACAGAGATTTTTCCTGCATCCATTTGTGATGACTGGTGTGTGTGTGTTGCCTTCCTGGACTCTGTGTGTGTGTGTGTGTGTGTGTGTGTGTGTGTGTGTGTACACGCGCATGCAGCTACTCAGAGCTTGCTGCTACACATCTGCTATTTGATCCTTTATGCTCTTTTGTTCAGCCTGCTGCTGATCTAACAAGCTCCTGGTTATTACCTGTTTTGATTGACAACCTACCTGCATGTCTTGCCTCATTCCTTTGTGTGTTTTGGGATTGCTGTTCTGGGGCCATCAGAGCATAACACCATTTTGAGATAGGGTGATCATCAGTGAACACAGTTTTCCCAGTGAAGACATGCGATCAGTTTACACAATGGCAGTACAATACTTTCAGTGTTGTTTTCATTCACATTCTTTATGCATCCTAACATTTTGTTTGCTTTTTTTGATTCCCACTGAACAGAGATTTTCTCTGAGCTGCCCACAATGACACACGATTCTTTTCCCTGAATGGTTACAGTTAGTTGTAATTTTAAATGCAGCAGTAAAGCTGGTCAACATTTTTTGAAACTAGAAAGAAATACTAGGAAGGTGTGCTCAGATACATTGTTCCTAGTTTAGATAGGTGTTTGACACTTCAATTTTTTTTTAAAATCGGGGAAATCACATTTTCATTGTGATTTCCTCCCCCCCGCTTCCTCTTTTCTTTCAACCACCTCAGCCTAGCACAGGGCTGCCCAGAGGATTCAGGGGGCCTGGGGCAAAGAAATTTTGGGGGCCCCTTCCATAAAAAAAAGTTGCAATACTATAGAATACTATATTCTTGTGGGGTCCGGGTCCTGGGGCAAATTGCCCCACTTGCCCCCCCTCTGGGCGGCCCTGGCCTAGCAGTGTTTCTGGGTAGCTCAAATGATTCTTTCCAGTGTGCTTTGCTCCCTTTTGTCAATGCTGAATTTCATCAGCCATCATGCTACCCATTCACCTAGCTTCATTTGGTCCCACTGTAGTTTCTTGCTGTGTTTTCTAGGGTTCACTAACCAACCTATGATGCCTTGTGTCACTTACTGTATAGTTGGGAAAAGCCTGGCGGCGGAGCTGCGTCTCAAGTTTGATGGACAATGCTGCGGCAGGTGACCCGCAGGGTTGCCTGTCACACGCGTTGATGTACAAGAGCCATGCTTGCTACAGAGATCGGCAATGACTGTCACCAGCAACACACAGAGCCCTGGAGTGCAGTGAATGGCAAAGCAAGGTCCCATGGAGGAGGCAGGCGTGGTGGGAGTGCAGCACATTCCGTTAATTGAGATGTTTAAGGAGGGACATTTTCGTGACCCCACTGTATGTGGCAAGCATGTCTAGGTGTGGGAGAGCAACGAACAATCAAAAGAAAAAAGCGAGCTTGAAGGCAGGTTGGCCAGGCCTCCCGTGGCTGGGTTGATTAGATTTGATTGACAGGAGTCGGGGTGGACATGGAAAACAGCAGCTTCATTTGAGAAAGGGCTTTGGTTTATAAAGGATGCCTTGCCTTCCTAGCCATTCCATGTCACACTGGCACAGCCGTCTGTGCGGGGCCCAATCCTGCCATCCTTACCCTGGCGACTCTCCCACTGATTCGGAGCTGTCTGTAATAATTTATGACTAATGCATCTTGACCAGACCGTTGTGCTGTTTACTGTGTTCAGATATTGTGTTGATTCACTTGTGGGTTTGGCATGAAATGCGCCCTGGAAGGGGGCCGGGGGTTGATAGTTCCTGATATTCACATCTCCTGACAAACACTTCAAGGGATACAGGACAATGCAGAGCAATTCACTTAGATGCTCTGGCTCTGTTCCCTGGCTGGGCCTGCCAGACAGCTTTTCCCTAGGAGGGACTCAGGCCCCATGAAAGGGAGAGGATAAAAAATGCCTCAGGAAGGTTTAAAATTGCACACGTTCTCTTGAGAAGAGGTACAGATAGCTAAGGGAGAGAAACAGACCCCCCTCCAGCAGTTATGGGTGTTTTGAGGAAGCTTATAATAATAAAATAAATAATATATGGAGATATACCTATCTCAGAGAACTGTAAGGGACCCCAAAAGGTCATTGAGTCCAGCCCCACGCCTTTACTAGCAGGACCAAGTACTGATTTTGCCCCAGATACCTAAGTGGCCACCTCAAGGATTAAACTCACAACCCTGGGTTTAGTAGGCTAATGCTCAAACCATTGAGCTATCCCTCCCCTCCAAGCTTAACCTGCCTAAGTCTGCATTTCAGGATGGTCAGACGCTAGGTGAGACAAGCATGCATGGTCGGCTTTTTGTTGTTTTGAAAACCTTTTCTCTTCCGCTTTGCTGTTGTTATTGTTAAGATTAAACAACACTTTGTTTTAAGGAGCCATTTTGGCTCACTGTAGTCACCACTGGCCTCCCAAGGGAAGAGTCACGGGTAGCCGGTCCAGTCGGACCTGCTGAATAAGTGCAGTTGGTACAGGGTACTGTAAGCTGGGGAAGAAGTGTGGGATTCCACCCCAGAGAGATAAAGGGTCAGGGTCTAAAACCTGCAAGGAGTGCACTCATAGAGAGACCAAGGAAGGGTCAAAGGTGCAGTTAGCCCTGAACCATGTAAAACCTGCAGGATTTGGGCCATATTCCTCTACCCATGTCAGATCTCTAGCTAATAGATTATGCAAAAGAATGGTGATTTTGTACAGCACACAATAGAGTATCATCTTTGTATAATTTATACCAAATATTGCATGGTGTCATGATAACCATCACCTAACCTCCTCTTTCTCAGATCATGGTTTATTGTCCAAATCACTAAATAGGGGTCAAACACTCAGCGGGTGTAAATCAGCGTAGCCCTATTGAAGTCAATGACACTATGCTATTTTGCACAACATGAGCATCTGGTTCCACAGACGTTATGCTGCTTATGTGGACATCCCTAAACTTCAACTGTCTTGGTATCACTGTTGTTTCCGTAGGAATCAGGCACTTCAGATAGGGGCAAAAGAAAAAGCAAACAGAGGCGGTGACTCAGCTGGGAATAGAATGCTGAGTCTCAGCCCCCTGCCTCCAGATCACAGACTAGAGTGGAGAACTTTGACCATAAGTCACTATTTGCTCTCCCTTTCAGAGGGTTACTTCCTTTTGGGCTTTGCTATATTCAGAAGCGGATATGCCCATGCCACCCATTAGAGCAATCAGGAGGTAGAAAATTGGAAGGCAATGTTATTGGCCTGAACACACAGTATAGAAATTCTTCCCCCAGTTCCTTAGAAACTCAAACAAATAGTCATCCTGCTGAAGTGTAGTACCCTTAAAGAACTAAATGAGCACTTATTCTCAGATGCTTAAACTGATTGCATCCCTGATCCCCCTGGTCAGCCCATGAATACCACTTCCCCCTCACCTGATTCACTTAATCACCACAGCCAATCAGCGCTATTGAACAGAGAAACAATACATTCCAAAGCGCAATCATTCTCCAAACTGTCGCACTGTTAGCGCTTACCTCTGCATGGACAGCAGAATTACCTAATGTTAAGATGCAGGGTGTTTCTGTAATTGAAAGGTGCAGTGTTGTGTGTGTGTGTGTGTGTGTGTGTGTGTGTATATATATATATACAGTAACCTGCCTGCAGCACTTACTCTCCCTTTTTATTACATATTTTATATATATATATATATATATATGTAATAAAAAGGGAGAGTAAGTGCTGCAGGCAGGTTGCATCAGAATAGGGAAATGTGCACTCAACTAGAATTTGCACATATTTGAATGTGCATAAAAGTTTAGTCAGCTTTGCACAGACTGAAAAATAATGTGATTTGCAGAGTTCCTGAAAAATATTTGAAAAAGACAATGAATTAGACTGTTAGCACCTGGAATCACGCTAGTACTAATATATTGTTCTAGCTATATACAATGGAGAGAGCTAGTGTTCTTATATAAACTCTATCAATGTGTATGACAGATACAGAGAATTAAGGGTTAATTGTTATCACTATACTTTTTTTTGGAAAGTTGATTTCCTTGTTGGGATTATTGTGAATCGGACCTTTATAAGGTTATATCTGAATACCTAGTTCATCTGTGTCGCGGAGTGTGGGGGAGTCAGGGCCCTGCACCCCTCTTCCTGAGATTCACTGTGACTCTCAACCAGCCAGTAAAACAGAAGGTTTATTAGATGACAGGAACACAGTCTCAAGCAGAGCGTGTAGGTACGACCAGAACCCCTCAATTAGGTCCTTCTGGGAGGTTCAGGGAGCTTAGACCCCAGCTTGGGGTTCCCTGCGTTGCACCACCCAGCCCAAAACTGAGAAAACTACTCACTCTTCCAGCAGCTCCTCTCTTCCCCCTCCCCCCAGCTCCTCCTCTCCTTTGTTCAGTCTCCCGGGCAGAAGGTGTTATTTCTCCCAACCCCCTCCTGGCTCAGGTTACAGCTCAGGTAGCTTCCTTCAAGGGAAGTCCCCCATCCCCAATGCAACCCCCCTGCAACATTCCCAGGTCAAATCTGCCCCGCTCCCTGCTCCGTCACAATCTGTAGTTGACTATTTATATTAATGGGGTGTGATTGGTCTTCTAATTCACATGATATACCTTTTACTTTCTAATTGGATGACTGAAACAACTCAACAGGAGACTAATGAATAACAAATAGTGACTAATGAAAACTCACTCCGCTACCAATTTCTGGACAAATGATCATTTGTACTAAAATTCCTGATATTTTGAAGATGTGCAAATGTTTTCATGAAAATCCTGCACTTGTCCAAACAAAGCACAATATGGCCCACCCCCACTGCACCCCCATCAGACACGAGTGGACACTATGTATAAATGCATGGGAAGCATGAAGTGTGCTCTACCCTGGGTGGCAGAATGTCTCAATCCCCTTTGTTTCCTTATTCTTAAGTGCTCAGGGTAAAAAAAAATATATATATATAGGAGAATTGGCAAGTCTGAAGAAGGGCTTACGCATGATGCTCATCATGCTAACTAAATGCTTAGCAAAACATTCCCCATTCTGGTTTCACTCTGGCTCCTGAGAATGAGTAACTTTGGTGGCTGCATAGTAGCACTCCCATTAATACAGGATCAGATTCTCTTTAGCTCCTATCCTGCTCATCTCTTCCCTTAAAGTTACAACACTCCAAACCTGGTCTCCAAGGAATCAAAACCTCTTAGACCTGTCTTTATGCTCTAGGGCTGTCAATCCAGCACCTTTCCATGAAAACTAACTGGACTTTAAGAAAATATAGCAGGAGAGGGAAGTCACCCATTAGCACGGAGATATGCATACAATTCCTGTAGCTGCTCTCTGCTGAATTGCTTTGCTTAAATCCTTGGCTTTTGACCCACTCCACACTATGAGGCGGCTGGTATAGCTAATGCTCTGTTGTGATTCATCGCTCATGAGTCTAGATCCTAATTATAATCCTGTCTCATATGTGCTACTAGCCTATAATTTTAATCCCAAGCACTTGTGTGTGTAATGAGGCGATACTTTATCGCTTGCGTCCTGTTGCAAGGCTGTGATTTGCTGATCTATCCTCTCTTACAACACGTTGAAAATATCAAATCAAATAAAAGGGAATAAAAATAAAACACCAGCAAACTTTGGCCCTTTAAATCAGGGACATAAAAAGTGTTGTGATGTTTAAAGCTTGCCTGGAAAATACTCCAATTAAAATATAAAGAAAAAGTAACTTTCAGAGTCAAGACTTTCCTCCTTCATGATGGTCACATCGCATATTCTTGGTATCCACTGGCCCAGAAGAGATGCTGCAAGTAGGATCATATCAGAGTCATTTCTGCCTTTGACTTATCAAGACAGAACATAAACACACACACACATTGTTTAGTGTCTGGATGCCCTTCCCTGAGGATTGTTAGCAGACAGTTTGTTGTCCTGTATCTGTAACTCCTGGGCTGAAATGCCAGGCTCTGTTGAGACTCAAACTTAGTGACTTAGGGTGTCTGGTGCTGACTTGGATGTCTTTTGCAACGCTCCACAGATAATCCTCATAGTACAGATTTAGCTCATTGTGGGTTGTTTTCACTTTCAGGCAATGTGAATTCCTCAGCAGCAGGAATGAGGTTCCTTGTGACCGCAAATGCTGAATACTCCAGGGGACATATGGGAACGGACGGAGAGTGAAAAACTGGGAGACTCCAGAAAATGTGGCCTCACTGACATGACAGACAAGTGGGGCCTGCCCAAAATGAGGGATGGAGAGAGAGAGGGAAATTCCAAGGAAAAATGTGGGATATTTCAGGCATCTTTCCAGGATGCAGTTTTAGACAGTCTGGAAAAGAGGATGCTACTAGGGAGAGAGGGTGCTAGAGCAGTGGTTCTCAAAGCCGGTCCACCGCTTGTTCAGGGTAAGCCCCTGGCGGGCCAGGCCGGTTTGTTTACCTGCCGCGTCCGCAGGTTCGGCCGATCGCGGCTCCCACTGGCCGCGGTTTGCCGCTCCAGGCCAATGGGGGCTGCGGGAAGGGCGGCCAGCACATCCCTCCGCCTGCGCTGCTTCCCGCAGCCCCCATTGGCCTGGAGCGGCGAACCGCGGCCCGTGGGAGCCGCGGTCGGCCGAACCTGCTGACGCGGCAGGTAAACAAACCGGCCTGGACCGCCAGGGGCTTTCCCTGAACAAGCGGCGGACTGGCTTTGAGAACCACTGTGCTAGAGCAGATAAAAGAGGTGCAAGTGGCAGTCCTGTTTAGCATGAGTCAGCAGGGCCTAGTGGACTCAGGACTAGGAGCCAGGAACTCCTAAGTTCTAATGTAAGTGTTGCTCATAACTTGCTAGGGGGCCTAAAGAAAAAATATCATGTAACCCACTCTGCATCTCAGATACCCCATGGGAGTAGTAGTCCAGAGGGCTGTGAGGCTTCTTTAGATGGTATGTGCTAAATGCTGAATATGATTCTTGATCAAAAGTGAGGCAGAATCAAAGGCCTTGTCTACACTACGAGAGTACTTCGATTTTAGTTAATTCGACTATGTGGAATCGATATTACAAAGTCGAACGTGTGTGTCCACACTAAGGACAGTAATTCGACTTTGTGAGACTTGGTGAGTCCACACTAACGGGGCAAGCGTCGACACTGGAAGCGGTGCACTGTGGGCAGCTATCCCACAGTTCCCGCAGTCCCCGCTGCCCATTGGAATTCTGGGTCGAGCCCCAAATGCCTTCTGGGTAAAAAAATGTGTCGAGGGTGCTTTTGGGCGCCTGTCGTCATCCGTCCGTCACTCCCGCCCTCCCTCCCTGAAAGCGCCGGCGGGAAATCAGTTCGCGCGCTTTTCTGATTACTGACAGCGCGGACGCCACAGCAGTGCGAGCATGGATCCCGCTGCGACCATCGCTGCAGTTGTGGCAGTTCTCAACGCATCGCAGCTTCTCATCCACCTGTACCACAGGCAGCTGCAGATAAATCATGAGAGGAGGCTACGGCACCACCGTGACGGCATGAAGTCGGACACTAGCTCCGACCTCTCAGAGATCATGAGACCCAGCGCCCAGGACATCTCGCTGTCACTGGGTCTTGTGGATACTGTTGAACGGCGATTCTGGGCCCGTGAAACAAGCACGGAATGGTGGGACCGCATAGTGCTGCAGGTCTGGGATGAATCCCAGTGGCTGCGCAACTTTCGCATGCGGAAGGGGACTTTCCTCGAACTGTGTGAGTTGCTGTCCCCTGCCCTGAAGCGAAAGGACACCCGGATGCGGGCAGCCCTGACTGTCCAGAAGCGAGTTGCCATAGCCCTCTGGAAGCTCGCAACGCCAGACAGCTACCGGTCCGTCGCTAACCACTTTGGTGTGGGCAAGTCTACCGTGGGGGTTGCTGTCATGCAAGTAGCCAAGGCAATCGTCAAGCTACTGCTATCTAAGGTAGTGACCCTGGGAAACGTAGAGCTCATCATAGATGGCTTTGCCGAGATGGGATTCCCAAACTGTGGTGGGGCTATAGATGGGACTCACATCCCTATCCTGGGACTGGACCACCAGGCCAGCCAGTACATCAACCGAAAGGGATACTTTTCCATGGTGCTGCAAGCACTGGTGGACCATCGGGGACGTTTTACTAATATCAACGTTGGATGGCCTGGCAAGGTTCATGACGCTCGGGTTTTCAGGAACTCTGGTCTGTTTAGACGGCTGCAGGAAGGTCTTTACTTCCCGGACCACAAAGTAACTGTTGGGGATGTGGAGATGCCTACAGTCATCCTCGGGGACCCTGCATACCCGCTAATGCCCTGGCTCATGAAGCCCTACACTGGCGCACTGGACTCAGGGAAAGAACTATTCAACTACCGGCTCAGCAAGTGCAGAATGGTGGTGGAGTGTGCTTTTGGCCGTCTCAAGGGGAGATGGAGAAGCCTACTCACTCGCTGTGATCTCAGCGAGACCAATATCCCCATTGTGATAGCTGCTTGCTGTGTGCTCCACAATTTGTGTGAGAGCAAGGGGGAGACCTTTATGGCGGGGTGGGAGGTTGAGGCAAACAGCCTGGCTTCTGATTACGCCCAGCCAGACAGCCGGGCGATTAGAAGATCCCAGCGGGACGCGCTGTGCATCAGGGAGGCTTTGAAAGCCAGGTTCCTGACTGAGCAGGGTCTCCAGTGACTGTTTACTTTGTGGACACAGATGCTGAACCTGCCCCCGTTTCTTTACCCAGTTACTGTTGACTATCCTTCCAAGTTACATACCCCCTTCCCCACCTTCCCAACAAATAAAATCTGTTCCGTTTTGTTAATGAACAAGGTTCTCTTTCTTACTGTTTTCGCGGGAATGTTTTAAACCGGGGACGCAGACTGTGGCGGGGGGCGGGTTTAGTGTTCTGATGCAAATGATGCTTCTAAACTCCGGGAATGACAGGCTCCGCAGTGCTGGATTGGTTGTTTCAACGCAGCCTGCCAGCAGTCCTGGGCGGGAATGCATGTATGTGTCGGCCAAGTGACTTTCTGGCAGGGGGCGGAGGGTAACAGACCCCCTGCTGCGTGGCTCTGTGATCCAGGATAAGGACCGCGGCAGAAGATCTCTAACTGCCCTCCCCCGCCACAAAGTCACAGATCAACCCCCTCGCAGCCCAGAACATGAAAACCGCCTCCCAGACTGACCAGTGTAACTGGTGACTGCACTGTGTATGTGTCCTGATGCTGGACCTGCCCCCGCCTCTGTAGCCTGCTACAGGTGACTGTCCTGTCCAAGTAACAAACCCCTTCCCCCCCCTTCAGACAGAATCCCCTCTAAAAGACACTCTCGGAAACAGTACTGAACAGAAACAGATGTTTTATTATGAACCGCACATGAAAAGGGGGGGGAGGAAACTTGGACGTGGGCTAGTGTGAGATGGGTAGGAAAGGAATTTTCAAACTTTGTGGAACGAGAGCCTTCCAGTGCTGCAGCAGTGTGCAGGGGCTGACTGAAAGTTTTAACGGCCCTTGCCGCCCCTCCTTCTTTGTACTTTTGGTGAGGGGGGTGTGGGACTTGGTGGCGGGGGAGGGCGGTTAGAGATAGACAGCAGCAGGGCTCTGTCCTCCTGCCTCCGGTCTTGCAGAACATCCACTAGGCGCCGGAGCATCTCCGTTTGCTCCCTCATTAGTCCAAGCAGGGTTTGAGTAGCCTGCTGGTCCTCCTGGCGCCACCTCTCCTCCCGTTCCATGACTGCTCTGTGCATTTGTGACAAGTTCTCCCTCCACTGTGTCGTCTGGGCTGCCTGCTCTCGTGAGCAGTCCATAAGTTCATAAAACATGTCTTCACGCGTCCTTCTCTTCCTTCTCCTAATCTGCGCTAGCCTCTGGGAGTGTGATGCCAGGCTGGGTTGGGAGACAGTCGCAGATGTGTCTGTGGGAATGGGAAAAAGGGAGTGAATTCCTGAGACAGATAAATGAAGTTGCTAACAAAGAACATAGTCTTTCTCTGTGAACAACACCATGCACTGCACCTTTCACATGCGCACTCAGGACAAGGTCGAATTTTCGGCCCTCGCCTTCAGTGCCTGGGGTCTTGCAGTTGCGATCAGAGAAGCATTGCAGGACACCTCTACTTCTGTTGCAGGAAAGCATGGTAAGCCGTAGACTTGTGGCAGCTTAAAAATGTAATAGTAGCACTGGGCTCCTTTCGCACTGAATGCAAGGCCACTCTCTGCTGGCAGCAATCAGGGAAGCATGAGCTCTGCCCCTGTCCCACCACCTCGCGGCTGTCCCCGGGAAAGCTCCCTGTATGCTGCCCCTCTGCCGCCTCCACCGCGTGGCTGCAAAGCAGTCCCAATACTAACATTCCCCTCCCTAATTTAAAGCAGGGCGTCATGTGTGATATTACTCTCATGAGGATCTCGGAGACTGAGAGGGGAAGGATGCTTCGGGAGACCATGCAGAGGCCAGGGCCGTATGCCGCCATGCTGTGCCGTGCCATGATCCCGGACTACCTAATGGACTCATGGCGTGGGAACGTGTGTTACCATGGTGGACCGAACAAGATCGCCCTGCCGCGGAACCTCATGCGCATGCTTGAGCGGTACCTCCAGGAGAGCTATGCCGAGTTATCCCAGGAGGACTCTCTGTCCATTCCCGGGCACATTGACCGTCTTTTCCTTTAAGTGCAGCATAAGGGACTACAGAGTGGAGCGTCCTGTGGTGGCCTAATCATGAATATCCGGACATTATTTGATTTTCTATACATAGTTAGGACTAAGTAGTTGACTAAGCCAAATAAATCATGAACACCAAATTGCTAATATAGTTAATATTCCTGTTTTGTTATAAATAAAAGTTTCTATGTTTAAATGAGTGAATGAAAAGCCCATTCTTAACAATATAAATATTCCAGTTATGTTAAAATTAAATGTTTAGATGTTTAAAGCACTCACTGCTTGATCCTTCCCCTGATTCGGTGTCCGGGGTAAGGGCTGTGGACGGTTGGTAGGGGATCTCGGTAAGGGTGATGAAGAGCTCCTGGCTGTCGTTGAAATCAGCGGTGCAAGCGCTGTCGACTGCCTCGTCCTCCTCATCTCCTTCCTCATCTTCCCCGTCAGCTAACATTTCCGACGAGGAACCGGCCGTGGACAATATCCCATCCTCGGAGTCCACGGTCACTGGTGGGGTAGTGGTGGCGGCCGCACCTAGGATGGAATGCAGTGCCTCGTAGAAACGTGATGTGTGGGGCTGGGATCCAGAGCGTCGGTTTCCCTCTTTGGTTTTTTGGTAGCCTTGTCTCAGCTCCTTGATTTTCACGCGGCACTGCGTTGCATCCCGGCTGTATCCTCTCTCTGCCATGGCTTTAGAGATCTTCTCGTAGATCTTTGCATTCCTTCTTTTGGAGCGCAGCTCTGAAAGCACGGACTCATCGCCCCACACAGCGATGAGATCCAAGACTTCCCGATCAGTCCATGCTGGGGCCCTCTTTCTATTAGATTGCACGGCCATCTCTGCTGGAGAGCTCTGCATCGTTGCCAGTGCTGCTGAGTTCTCCACGCTGTCCAAACAGAAAATGAGATTCAAACTGCCCAGACAGGAAAAGGAATTCAAATTTTCCCGGGGCTTTTCCTGTGTGGCTGGTCTGAGCATCCGAGCTCGAAGTGCTGTCCAGAGCGTCAACACAGTGGTGCACTGTGGGATAGCTCCCGGAGCTATTACCGTCGATTTCCATCCACACCTAGCCTAATTCGATATTGCCATTTCGAATTTAGCGCTACTCCTCTCGTTTTTGAGGAGTACAGAAGTCGAATTTAAAAGAGCTCTATGTCGAACTAAATAGCTTCGTGGTGTGGACGGGTGCAGGGTTAATTCGATGTAACGGCGCTAAATTCGATATAAACTCCTAGTGTAGACCAGGCCAAAGAGTGGGCAGGCAGCAAACAGTAAGAAACCCTTGAGACTCACTGACTGGGGAAGGGATAAAGAAGAAACTTCCTCTTCTAGAAGAATGACACTTGAGGAGGAGAACAGGGAGCACTGAGTTGGAAACAATAGATGTTATTTAAAAATATCAACAAAAATGTATGTTTTTGGTGCTTTTTTTCTTTTAATTCTGGAAGGCAGTTTAGTGAAGATTATTTTTCCTTTTTTTTTTTTGCAAATGAATATTTGATGAGCCCATTGTATAGACTGAAGTTACTTTTTTTTGGAAAGTTACTCAGGAAATATTGCAATGGTCTGCAATGAGTCACTGAAAACGTGGCCGGGTAAATCACTGGGAGTAAACTGTAGGGAACACGCCAGCGTCGACAGGAAAATTGACAAAATGAACCCAATGGGAGTAAATATGCAAAGGGCATCTGAAAATGTCCCAGTGTAAGTGCTCGTTACAGAACCCATTTCCACCTCTGATCTCTATGATTCTTTGATAATAACCTAGGTGTCCTTTCCTCCCCATTCAGTAATTCTTCTTGTGCCTTCTTTCTTCCCCCATATTAAGACCTGATCCATTCAGGCAACTCCTATATTTCTAATTGAATCTACATTGATACTGGAACATGGAACTCCTGTCTCAAGCACCTTCCCCTGCTTTATGTTGGAGATAAGCTACGTTTCCCCAGAACAAAGGAGAATTTTGATTGTATGTGTCCTTCAATCTGCAATTTCATCTTTGTAAAAAGGTTCCAGGCAGTTGGTACTAAAGAACATTTTAATAAGGATTCTAACATCTGAGACTGTTTGGCTGAGTTTACTGGCCAATTCCCTGCACTTGGAAACAGGCTGTGATTGAGTGTACAAACAGCAAAAGCATACAGTGCAATGAAAATAACTGTTTTATTACTTCAGTAATATTTAAAGGACATTAGAGTGGCAGTTGTTAATCTCCTTATACTCCAGCTTCCTCGGGAACATTGAATCTGCAACACCGTGCCTTGGGTTTAACTCTGGGGCGCTCGACTTCAGGGTATGAGTTTGTAATGCTACTCCATGCAAACACATCCCATGATGCTCCAGGTGTTCCTGAAGCCATTTATAAAAGACACTACAAGGAAAATAAGAATCGGAGAGGGTTAAAGGGTAACATTTTCAGAATCACCAAAGTCCTGTTTTCAGAACGAGGTAGGCCCAAATCCCCAAATGTATTTAGATGCCTAACTCTCATTGAAACCTTTTGAGGATCTGGGTCCTAGAGCCAGACTTTTAAAGGTATTTAGGCATTTTGCCAAGGTGCCTAACTCCCATTCAATGGCAATTAGGTGCTTTTACAAATCCCCCTAGCAGGGCCGGCGCAACCCCTTAGGCGACCTAGGCGGTTGCCTAGGGCGCTAACATTTTGGGGGCGGCAACCGCGGCGGCCGGATCTTCGGCCGCCCCGGTCGTCAGCAGTATTTAGGGGGCGGGACCTTCCGCCGCCTCTGTTGGGGGCAGCATTTCAGGGGCGGGACCTTCCGCCGCCTAGGGCGGCAAAAAAGCTGGTGGCGCTCCTGTCCCCTAGGCACCTGTCTGCATCTTCAGGTGCCTAAATACATTTGAAAACCTGGCTTTTCAGCACTTTTGATAATGTTACCCAATAGGTCTTCTACAGAGAGATTTTAACAAATCTTTTCCTTTATGAAATCCTCTGGATTCGAGAATTAGTACACTCATGTGCACCCTCATTTCCACTGGCACGGTATGACTGAATGGGATTCCACTAGAGGAACTGAGGGTGGAATTAAGCTCCCTTACTATGTTCACAAGTATATTAGTTTCACCTGCCCTGCAACAAAAATTGCCAGCGCACTGGAAAATGCATGGTAAGGCTGGCTAGTTCCCCTCTCGCTTCTGTAAGTGCCCATGTATCCTCTGCTGAAATGGGATTTCATAACTTCTTATAACCCTGCTTCCCAAAGAAGCCCAGAAAAGAACCTTGTGTCTTACAGTAGGAGCATAGTAGAGGGGCTCTTTTTCCTCTTTCTCCAGGAGTGGAAGAACACTGCTGTGCCAATAAGCTGAATTACACAAGAGCTCTTGTCTGTTTTTGCTATACAGATAGGCCCTGTACTTAAAGAGGAAATTAATGGATTTAATACATAATAAATTAACTGATTCCTCCAGTACCCGAGGAACTAACTATAGACATTCTAATGTCCTGGAGCCCTCTCATCTGGACTTTTTACCAGAGACTGGCCCCTAGAAAATCCACGCCAGGGTTTACATTAAGCCCACCATGTGCTGGGACATGACTTTGGGACAGTGGCACCAATTCAGGTATTGCAAAAACCTTGGTGGGGGGGTATTCCCTGCTCCCAACACCCCTCATTGGTGCTCCTGATTTGGGAGTTCAGCCCATGTGTAAATACTCATGCAGTGCAGATCTGACATCTCATAGCTATGCACTTAACCCTTGAGTCTCAGTGTCCTGACTGAAGCAGCCTTCAGTAACCAGCAACCCAAACACATGAGAATTAGGTGCCTGAAGGTCTCCTGTTTACAATCTATACAAGACCAATGTCCAGATAAAAATGGAAGGCTTTCCTTTTAGCTCATTCAGTAGCACTTCCCCCTAAAGGCCCTTGTCTAAACCCCAGGTACAGGGGTCAGAGATTCCCACACACACTGAGACCAGTCCAGAAATGGGAATTCCATTCATTGATTAAGTCTTCTTTGGTGTCAGGCCACTGACAAATGCATGCTAGAAATACTTGCCTTTGCAAGTCACTTGGTCTGCCTCTCCCAAGAGAGAACAGAATAATTCATTTGGTGCCTTCTTCGTGCTTTGAAGGCTACAGAGAGAGACTAAAGACCCATGAAGAGGCTGCCAGAGAGGTTGTTCCAACACTCCATGCAGATTCCAATATCCTGGCACCAGCATGGCACATATTAATGTTATTTATAGCACTCCACCTATATTTCTAGAACTGGTGGTAATTAGCAGATGGAATTCGCCAACTGCTCTCAACAGCATAATTGTAAATAATTTCCTAATGCTTCACTCGCTGACTAGTGTGTTTCTCCTGGAAACACAAAAGATGAGGTAATAATAATCTGGCAGTTTCCGGAAAGATGGCAAACATTAATTATGTGTGATTGTGAAGCAATCCTCAAATTTAAGTCACTGGCATTTCTAGTCAGAGGCAGTTCTTAGGACTTTGTGGCCTCACTTTCTCACCTCCAGCGTATTATTTCTTTTTTTCTTATTTCAAATCTTCTTTGTCTCTTGTTGACAGAACTGGTGGCAACCACTGCTTTGCATCCAGAATTGATGGGCCAGATTTTCAAACAAAATAGCGACACAATTGAGCATGCAAAGAGACCCGTGCAATTTCAAGCCTATTTTGCATGTGAAGTTACCATGGTTGGGTGTGTAAAATGGTAAATTGTGTATGTAGTTACACACCTTCTTTAAGGATCTGGCTCCATTTGTCATCAGACAGCAGAATGCTTAGATACAATGGGGATGGGTGTTGCGTAAGTACATAGGTAGCAAGGTAAGTAGTCAGATGGGGGATGTCAAGGAGTGAATCTCTCAAGCATGCCCTCTTGTGGCCTTGCATGGCCCTGCAGGTGCATTGCACTCAACACCCCACTCAGGTTCAAGCAGGCAATTACCCAGATCAGATTAATTAAAAACAAACAAACCAAAATTAAACAAAAATACCCCTTTGCTGTGTCTAGTTTTATTTACTCATTCTACAGAGGTAACTCACTTATTTAGCCACTCAAGTTCACACCTGCTCTGGATCCATATAAGAGTCTTGATCAGATTCCTTTGCCTGTTCAGGAAGCCCCAGCTCTCCTCCTGGAGCTAGGTTGTACTTTGGACAATCCCTCTGTCCCTCTTCTTAAGACAGGAGCCCCCTAGCTCTCTTTCTTGGAGCTGGTTTGTACTTTAGGCCAGCTGTAGAGGCAGCTTCTCCCCCAGCCAGCCCTTTTCCCAATCAGTCCTTCTACTCTCAGGTTGGGAGGGGTCAGCAGGCAGACTTCCCCTGCTATTATCTTCTCCCTGCTAACACAGGGCCTTCCTAGTATCAGCAGGCACCTGTCCGGCTATGAGGGAGGAGGCTGCATTTATTTTGGTCCCCTTCTCCCAACTCTTCCCCAGCTAGTTGCGGGGAGAAGGGAGCTTTGCCCCAGCCTCTCTGAAAGCACTTTGCGTTCTATGGATAAAAAGCACTACGTACATGACACAGTGGTGTTGTTTTATTCCCAGTAGCTATTCCTGACCATTGGAATAGAATGCCATTGTCATGTATGATTACATAGCAAGCCAGATTTTCCAAACCTTTACACCGTGTGTGTGTGCTTAATTATCTATTTTCAGGTCCAGTTGAATCAGTTGTGCACCCAACAGTTTTTACAATCTGAATATCCATGTGAATTTTGTTTCCTTTTTCCAACCTTCTTGCAATCCTGGACTTAGCTCCTTGGATGTTTTATTACCTTATTAAATAGCAGCGGTGAAGGATCAGACCCTTAAAGATATTTCAGCACCCAACTTCCAGAAGACAAGATATTGGGCTAGATGGACCATTGGTCTGACCCAGTATGACCGTTCTTATGTTCAGATAATTAACTGTCAGAGTTGATCTTTGGGTTGAAATTAGTACCAAAAATGGTAACTTGTGAACAAAATTTATTGACAGTTTTAGTTATCACTTGACAATTCCAACACAATCACGGTTGAGAGCAGGCTCAGTTGAAGGTTATTTTTTTCCATGTAGCAATCAGATACTGTATTAATTCTGTTATTCTGCTTGTTGTAACCACACACATTGAAATGAGGGGGTGAATGGTGATAAATGTGAGGGGTGCCTTGCTAAATCAACCACCCATGTACTCTGGTAGTTTAATCCCTAAAATAAGCAAATGACCTCTAGCCTTCTTTTATCATCATAAGCAGGGCTTAACAACTATTATTACCTATTATAACCAAAGGTTGCCTGACACTTCCCATTATAAGAGCCTGTTTTTGATTGCTTACAACTTTACCAAACATTAACCATTTGGGCTGAATGATGTTTGGAAAATTTCAGTCAAAACAATTCAAACATTTCTAAAAACACGGCTAGTTGAAAATACCATGTTTTGCCCATATTAAAAAATGTTGGTGACCTTTTCTTTGGAAAACTCTACCACAGGAGCAGTGGTTTGAAATTTGATGGGGTTGGAGGAATGGCCTTTACGTCAAGGGTGTGTCTTTTACCATCCCCATGGAAATGTGCCCAAATTTGGCCAAGTTATAAGTCTTTGAAAAATCACAGTTTGAACATGCTCTGTAGAGGCTTGCTAGGGTTCTGCTGCTAAAAACTCTGAAGATTCTCTCTGCAAGGAGCATGCTAAAGCTCAGGACTGTAGAGAACTGAGAAAGACTTTCTTTCTGTGCAAGTGCAGCTCTGGGTTGCTGTAGGCTGTGCTCAGGTTAGGTACCAGAACAGAGAGCAGGGAGCTGGTTTCTCCTGTGTTCTGAATGCTTCCCCTGCTGATGCCCATGAAGTGTGGAAGAGGAAGCTGCCTCATTTTAATGCTGAGGGGATAAGAGCCACACCTGAGGGGTCCGCCGAGGGGGTAGATTGGGACAAAGACCCTGGGGGGTGGATGCACAAGTGGGATTGGAGGCTGGCGGGATTTGGGGACCGACTGGGCATGGAGACTGGGGCTGGAAGCTGGGACACCAGCCTAGAGTTTACACCAGCCTAGAGTGTAAAATGAAGTTGAGTCAGAATGGTACCATTTTATGCCCACCGTGCACTGATTTTGCACTGCTGTGAATGACTACACACGCTGCGAGGTAATAGAGAATCAGGCCCAAGGTTTTACTATGCAGGTTTCTATGTCACTAGGGCCCTGGTTCAGGAAAACACTTAAGTACATGCTTAACTTCATGTGTATGTCATTGCGTTCCTGAAGAGGGATGGACTTTTAATTGCATTCTTGAATAGGGACCTAGAACTTAACAGTGAGGGTCATTAACCCTTGGAACAATTTGCCAGGGGTCATGATGGATTTTCCATCACTGGCCATTTTTAAATCAAGAGTGGTTTTTAAAAAAAAAAAAATACTCTAGGAGGTTAGACTAGATGCTTGCAATGGTCCCTTCTGGCCTTGGAATTTGTGAAACTTTAAGGCACAATGGTGGATCTAATTTAAAAACATACAGGAGTACATTTAATTGTTTACGAGATAGCAGGTTTAAAAAGAAATCTTCAGGCTATTAATTGCTTGTCTTTACCCATCAATGTTTTCTATTATCTCTCCTCTTCTTTCCTTGCAGCCCCTCTGTGTTATTGTCTTGAAGCTCAGTAGTTTCATATATAAAGTAGCTAATAACTAAATTGGTTGAGTCTCGACCTATATCAAAAGGAGAACAGGCTGAACTTTTGTCAGCTAATTAAATTCCTCCTTTAATTATGCTCCTTTTAGAAACTTAGGGCCAAATTCTCTGCAGGTGTAAATTAAAGTCAATGGTGCTGCTCCAGTTTACACAAGCTAAGTGTTTGGCCAATAGTATGATGTATATTTTTTATCTGTTAGCTAATACAGTACCTCTAGCAAAAATCTAATACTTGGATGCACAGTGTTAAAGTTTAAATTTTGCAGTTAATAAATTACTTGGGACATGAAGCAAGATGTTCTGGATTCTCTGCCACTGAATGAATCTGTCACCTTGGGGGTATCATTTAACCATTTGATGCCTCAATATAACTCTCCATAAAATAGATGTGATGATACTACCTACCTCACACGTGGTGCTGTGAAGCATAATTAATTAACGTATGTAAAGTGCTTTGAGATCCTTTGATGAAAGGTATGTATAAGAACATGTTTTTTTTCCAATATCCCTTAGCATTCTAACTGCCAAATGCTGAAGTCAGTGGGGTTGTATATTTATAAGGGAGAGCAAAAGAGTGTAAATATTTGTTTGCATTTTAAAGGTATTCACTTCCCTCAGATTTGACCTCCTTCCATGTTTCCCTCCATGTTGCAGACATTTGAGCAATTGAACAAATGTTCAAGGAAAGCAAATGTTAAGCTCCCCCAGGTACATACTAGTGGAAAGTGAATTTTTAAATTCTCTCTCTACATATATTCATTCATACCAAAATATCTAGACAGAGTCAATCTCATTCAGTCGGGAGAGGAACAATACAATGTTAGGGGATCAACTGCAGCAAAGTGACACGTCTCCAGTTTTCAGTTGCAAACCACAGAGCAAACAAAATTTGCACAAAAAGGAATAATTTCAATGAATGCGATACTGATATTTTGTGAGCAGACAAGAGGCTCAATTCGGTGAGTTGCTATGAATCATTTGCTCAAATCTAATGAAAACAGACTCGTCACCTTCACTTTTATTTATAGTCCCTTTCTAGTAAGCTTCATTTTCTGGCTGTCATGCATTAGCCCAATAGCACAATGTTTGGGTTACAAACATATTTGCAGCCATAAAAATAATGGATGGAATCCTGGCTCCATTGAAGTCAAAGGCAAGGCTTCATTTCACCCAAAATGTTTTCATTGAATGTTTTTCTGTTGACCATGGCCAAGATTTCCAAAACTGGATGCTTAAAGTTAGGCTTCTGAGTCAGTGGCCAGATACTCAAAAGTGCTGAACATCCTGTAACTCCCATTATTGATAATGGGAGCTGCTGAGGGCTCAGTATTTTTGAATATCTGGCCACTGATTAAGGTGTCTAAAGATGGACTTTAGAGTCTAACTTTCATCCCCCATTTTTAAAAATCGTGGCCCTTAAGCTTCCCCCCCCCCCCCCGCAAAATACCTGTTTTTATAAAACCTTAATGTTGGGTCTAAATTGACTAGTCCAGGGATTGGCAACCTTTGGCACGCGGCCCGTCAGGGAAATCCGCTGGCGGGCCGGGCCTGTTTGTTTACCTGCAGTGTCTGCAGGTTCGGCCGATCGCATCTCCCACTGTCTGCGGTTCGCTGTTCCAGGCCAATGGGGCTGCGGGAAGCGGCGGCCAGTACGTCCCTCAGCCCACGCCGCTTCCCACAGCCCCCATTGGCCTGGAACAGCAAACTGCGGCCAGTGGGATCTGTGATCAGCCGAACCTGCGGACGCTGCAGGTAAACAAACCGGCCCGGCCCACCAGCGGATTTCCCTGATGGGCCGCATGCCAAAGGTTGCCAATCCTTGGACTAGACAGCAGCCCTTTAACCCAATGACATCTCAAGCGTGGGTGTGTTGCTACACTTTGAAGATGCACTCTCTGGCTATGTCTACATGGCGCTCAGAGCAGGGCCGCCCAGAGGATTCAGGGGGCCTGGGGCAAAGCGGGGGAGCTTGTACTCACCGGGCGGCACTCCGAGTCTGCGGTGGCAGCGGCGGCATTTCGGCGGCGGGGGGCCCTTCAGTCGCGCCGCGTCTTCGGCAGCACTGAAGGGCCCCCTGCTGGTGAAATGCCGCCGAAGACCCGGACCGCCGCCGGGTGAGGAAAGGGATTCTTGGCCGGGGCCCGGTGCCTGGGGCAAATTGCCCCACTTGCCCCCCCCTGGGCAGCCCTGGCTCAGAGATGCGACTGCAGTATGTTTAGATGTACCTGAACTAGCTTTGATCTAATCAGCTCCAATAACAATAGCTGTGCAACCCTGATTGGGACCCTGAATTTATACTCATCTGGGTAGCCCATATGGCCACAGCTTCACTGCTATGTTATTGGAGCTAGCTAGGTGAAAGCTAATGCTCTGATTGGAGTGTAGATATAGCATTCCTACCCCTTCTTGAGAATGAGCTGCTGGTAACATGGATGCTTTCACGTCCCCAGACATCCCTGACACATTGTTTCCATTTCCCTTGCTTTCTTCACGTCCATGAAGTGTTACGCTTTTAGTGACATGAAACTCTGCTGGAGTGAAATATTGCCTGTGTCTCTCAGCCACCTTCCCATTCATGTCACGCCTGCTGCCCAGTGAGCATAGCTGACATGGATCTGTGACACTGTCCCACTCTGGCTCTATCTTTTTCCCTCACATATCCTTTTAAAAAAAATTGCTGGGTGCTATAATTGTCCCCGCACCGGTGTGTGGTTGTAATGGGAAGTGAATGCTTGTTTGAATAATAAAATATTCCAATGCATCTCACCCATTCCTCCCCGCTCCTCATTCACTTTACACCTGTTAAACTGCTGCTGTTCCTGATCTCACAGCTTCTCTCGCTTCTCCCTTCACTTTCATTTTCATGGGCTGTCACATCCACTAGCCTGAATTACGTATGTTCCAGCAATGGAGAGGTTTTTGACAGCTGCTTATTCAAAGCACCGCTACCGAGACGAGTCTGCTATAGCCTGCTTTCTCTATGGGTTCACCTCCTCCTCACATGTTGTTCTGACTCTCACCATTTTTCTCTAATTATTATTAGCTTTCTGACACTATTTATTTCCTGAGTCTATGGCACTATCTTTATTCCATGGGGGAAGAGAGGCTAGTTACACTTAATCTGAAACCTGCCCTTGCTAATTTTCGATTGTGGGAGATGCTGAGGCTCTCCTGGAAGGTGGTAGGCGCCTTCAACTTGTGCTGAATCCAAGTCTTTGAATGCAAAACCTTACAGCCCAGTTTTTTAAAGGTATTTAGGCATTTCTGCGCTCAGTATTGCAACGCCAAACTGATTTAGGAGCCCCAGGCCTTGTCTACACTACAAAATTAAGTTGACCTAAGTTAAGCTGATGTACAGCCACTGCAGCAATTACTGCAGTTTTTCATGTCCACACTATGCCCCCTCTGTCGGCAGTGTGCGTCCTCACCAGGAGCGCTTCCACTGACTGAAGTGCGGCATTGTGGGCACTGACAGCTGGACAACTCCCCCCTCCCACCCCTGCCATCGGGATTGACAGCTGGAGCCCGGCCAGGCTGACAGCGTGGAGCCCTGCTGCCCCTCCCAGTTAGGGATTGGGGGAAAAGGATAGCCTGAGCCCGGGCAGCGGCCAGGCTCAGGAGCACCTCCCCTCCCACCCAATCCCACATGAGGAGGTGGCAGCAGAGTTCGGGCTGTGAGCCCGCATGGGGCTGACAGCCAACAGTCGATGTAAGTAACTTTGTAGGCTCTGCACTGCCCTAACTACACCGACCTAAGCACTACGCCTCTCGTGGAGGTGGAGTGAATGTGTAGTGGGCATCTTACATCGGTGGGGGTTCCATTGTAGTGTAGACACTGACAGAGTTAGGTGGACATAGGTCGACATAAGGCAGCTTAACTCCTGTGGTGTAGATGAGCCCTCTATCTCATTTTCAAAGGGGATTGAGGCACTTAGGAGCCAATATCCCATTGACAGTTGGTGGTATTGAACCTCCTAAATCCCTTTTGAAAATGATGTTTTCAAAAGGCAGTTTTATGGCAAATGCCTGGAGTTACGATTAGCTAGGTCCTCTATTTGGGCAAGTTAGCTCAGATGCTGCCTCGTTGGGCACAATGTAAGAACCTGACTAAACTAGAACAGAAATCATCATAGCATCATTATAGTCACCACTTTACACCAGCTAACGATCTGGCCCGTGCAATCCTGTTGAACCTTAATTTCCATTCAGACTCCTCCCAACACTTCCCATTCTTGCTCTGCAAGCATTTCTTTGACAAGACAAATCTTTTACCATCTTAAAAACAACCATCAAAGTTCAGGGAAAGCTACTGTGTTCCGTTCAGAGAGAGAGAGATTAATTTGCATAATCACATCAGTTTTTAGCCTTGGCAATGTATTCAGATCTTCAGACACCTGACAGACAGTCCTACCTCTCTGACAGCCTCCCTGCTGGTAAAGCAATTACATTTGTCAAAAGGCACCCAGTGGAGAGTTTAAAGGTGCCACAAAACTACCATCCTAGAGGGAACTTGGGCTTTTAGGATAATTACAGAAAATAGGGCAGCCAATCAAAACTTTCAACCAAAATAAAAATCAAATGGCCAAAATAAAAATAAATCCAACAAAGGAAAGAACTGCAGCTCACTCACAGCTGAGAGAGATGCTCAGACACACACTCATTTCGTGGCAATGAATCAGTTTACTGACAAACCTTCAGAGAAGAAATTCTCTGCCTGCCCATGTGGTTAAGGCAAAACCTGCTCAACGGAGCAAGTAACCCTAGAAATAGCATCCATTGACTGGATGCTTTGTCCAGTCTTCATTGGACTTTCAATGAGAGTTGAGCCCCTGGCTCTCTTGGTAGCCTTTGAAAATCCCAGCCCAACTCTCTTAATCAATCAGATTTTAATAGTTCTCCCAGGCATTTTCCCTTGTGCCCTTACTGGCTGTCTGACCGTTGGGTGTCTGAGCCATGACTCGGCCTCATGCTCTCAGTATCACCACTGAAACCTTTAAAAGCACCATCTGTAACACTGCTCTACAGCCAAAATGCTTCTGAAATAAATGTAGTCAAACTTTACTAATTCTGGGTCACTGAGAATGAAAATGATGCTTAAAATTGTTGATTGGCTCTAGTTTTCAAGATATGCTATTGGGTCAGTATATACGACCCTTGACTTGGGAATGGCGGAAGATAAGTGAGTTATAAAGGGAAGGGATCTCAATTTAAACCAGAAATGACTAAAATACATCTTTGACTGGATCTATGAATAAATCTATGACTGGGTTTGGACAGTACTTGCTTTTTAGGCAAAACAATGAGTGATGCAATCTGAAGCTGGTATTGCGTCATACATGATATGAATTGCATCATATTATTCCTAGAAGTCATGGATGATGCAATCATAATGAAGCTTACATCACTCTGCTGAACAAATTGCCCTATATCAGCTCTAGAAATCATACAGTGTCATGCTCTCTTATTTGTCAGTGTTTGATTTTGCAAAGGGACACATTTCTGTTTAGCCAAAGTGAGCAGAGATGCCTCGTACTTGTGTGAACAGTGCAGATAACTTCTGCTAGGTTTGTGGTGAAGTGACTTTTGCATCACAAAAGCGCAGTATAACCACTATGGTTAAGAAAGCCTATCACCTTTATTTTGGCTGGAAAATTGGAGATCAGGACAAGAGGTGGGCCCCACACATATGCTGCAACACTTGTGCAACAAATCTTCGCCAGTGGTTGAACAGGAAAAGGAAATCTATGCCTTTTGCAGTGCCAATGATTTGGAGAGAGCCAACAGATCATACCAGCAATTGTTACTTCTGCATGGTGCCTCCAGTTGGGAAAGGTGTGTCAAAGAAGAAAAAGTGGACTGTGCATTATCCAAACATTCCATCAGCTATACGCCCAGTACCCCACGGAGAAGGACTGCCGGTTCCTGATGCACCAGAATCATTCTCACTTGAGTCAGACGAGGAAGAGGAAGAGGATGAAACTTCTGGTCCTGAACCATCAATGTCACAGGACCCACATTTTCTCCCATCCTCCTCCTCTGAACCACACCTCCTAACACAAGGGGAACTGAATGACCTTGTCAGGGATTTGGAACTACCCAAGAGTAAGGCAGAGCTGTTGGGCTCCAGACTACAGCAGTGGAATCTCCTGGCAGGTGATGTTAGGGTTTCCATGTTCCGTGACCGTCAAAAGGATCTTGTCCCATTCTTCTTCATGGAAGGTGATCTTGTAGCCTGCAACAACATCGATGGTGTGATGGCAGCCCTCAACATCGTTCACGATCCAGATGAGTGGAGACTGTTCATTGATTCATCGAAGACGAGTCTTAAGCTGTTTTACTGCATAATGGCAATGTTTTGCCATCAATTCCAGTTGGTCATGCAGTCCATATGAAGGAAACCTATGACAACATGAAACCACTTTTGAGGTGCATAAACTATGACCAACATCAGTGGCAGCTTTGTGGCGATTTGAAGGTTGTTGCTCTCTTGCTTGGTCTGCAGACTGGATACACAAAGTTCTGCTGTTTTCTCTGCGAATGGGATAGTCGTGCAAGAGATTCCCACTACATCAAGAAAGATTGGCCACTCCAACAGTCACTGGAGCCTGGGAGGAAAAGTGTTCAGCATCCACCACTTGTTGAATCAAGGAAGATTTTGTTACCACCCTTACACATCAAGCTGGGTCTGATGAAGAACTTTGTCAAGGCCATTGACAAAACACAAGCAGCTTTCAAGTACCGCCGTGGAAAATTTCCAAGGTTAAGTGAAGCTAAGATAAAGGAAGGTGTCTTTGTTGGTCCTCAGATTCGTGAACTTCTTCGAGATGATGCATTTGACCATGCACTGCGTGGCAAGGAAAAGACGGCATGGAAAGCCTTCCAGTTAGTGGCAATAAATTTTCTCGGAAATAACAAGGCAGACAACTACAGGTTGTTGGTGGAAAACCTCCTCAAGGCATACAAAAGCCTTGGTTGCAACATGTCACTAAAGATACATTTTTTGCACTCTCATCTAGATATTTTTCCACCGAACTGCAGAGCAGTGAGCGACGAGCACGGCGAGCCATTTCACCAGGACATTGCAGCAATGGAGAAATGCTATCAGAGCAAATGGAGCCCATCAATGCTTGCAGACTATTGCTGGACAGTGACAAGAGATGCTCCATTTAATGAATACAAGAGACAAGCCAAGAAGCGCCGAGTAGACACTGAATAGGACTAAACTATGTACAGAATAGTTTTTTGCCTTTTGTTTCATAATAAATTTTATTTATATAACCCTTTTGCTGATTTTTAAAGTGTTACATAAACAGGACAGGTGAAATATTATCATGTAAAGCAACGATAAACGCATGAAAAGACCTAGTTTTACAATTTATGATTAAAACTCTACTATCTACACAATATACATAGACATAAAATGTAAAAACTTAAATATCTTAGAAACAGTAGCCAATCAGTTGTTTCAATTGTCATATTTGAATTCAGCACATCAAAATACATAATAAATAGCACATTTTATCTCTGAAGCAGACGACTTCTCAAAAATTGTAGACCAGTGTAATTAAACAATTTCAATCAACTTCAATAATAGTAATATTTTACATTTGTATAGGCCACTTTAATCCCATTTGATCCGAAAGCACTTTTTAAATGTCCAATCCTTTATTCCTTACTCTGATGTGTGGTGTATATGTACATAGGCACACGTCAGCTATATATATATATATATATATATGTACATAGACAGAAAAATCATGTCATGTGTTGTTGACATGCAGCCACCTCTGGGGTGGAAAGACACAGCTGTTAAATAGTGCACAAGGGAACAGCAGTTTAGGGCAGGAAGTGAAGCATCCATTTGAAATGGGGGGGATTTAGGTGGCAGAATGTAACTAGTCAAATTAGAATTTGGCCAGGACACTGGAATATAATGTCCCTACTCTTGCAAAAAGTGCCACACAGTCTAATGACCTCGAGTAGTTTTTTGAATGTTTGAAAATCCAAAACTAGCAATTATTGTTCATATTAAATAGAAGAGGAAACATTTTCCTAGATGCTCATTTTATGAATGTAAATGGGATTCTAAAATAGACATGTTGAGCTCTATTGCTTTCTCTCATCTACATTTAAAAAGCAAAAGGTAGGGATGGAGCCAGAATCTGATCTCACGCTGGTGTAAATCCAGAGGACCTCTATTGACTTAAATGTAATTGTTCCAAACTTACACTGGTGTGACTGAGAGTATTGTCTGGTCCACAAATTCCAAAAATGCCTCCAATAGTTTCCAGTGTTTATTCAGTCCCATATGCAAAGGCCAAAATAAATTGAATTCACTGGAAGATCCCCAAGATTATGTGTCGAATGATTCCAAGGTTGTTCTGTTTTCCAATTCAAATTAACCATATTACACATTAGGAATGTCTGGAGGAAAAAAACTACAGCCCATCTCATAAAGCCTTGCTATGTATTTTAATGCACACAAGGTAAAAATAAAAATGACTCGTGGGCATTTGTTTGTTCCAGATTTATAATGTAGTTTGCTCTTTGGTTGCTTATTAAAAGTCTTCAGGAAGTATTTCTGTGGTGTTTATCTCCCCTCTACTGTTTCCACAAGTGCTACAGCTGCTTACACTTACTCTGGTGTATTTTCAAAGTAACTCTATTGTCTTCAATTGATTTATGCAAGTGCAACAGATCAGAATCCATCTCTTACCCTGGCTAAGATATTATTTTAATCGTAGGAATTCTTGCTATTATTTTAGCAAACAAAATCTATGTTTAGTGGCACCTAAAGGGGCAGCATAACATACTCCATCCATCCCCAAAAATGAAAAGAATGGGACTAAGAAATAAAAGGGAAAGACTAGCATATTCCTTTCCACTTTCATGCTGCCTGCAATGCTATCAGGACCACACTCTAACACTCCATAAGGCTTATTCTTCCATCTCTAACAGATCCCAAAAAGCAGTATGTACCCCAGCTTCTTCAAACTGGCACTCCAACGCAAAGCCTTAACAGTGACCTTATATGCTTTTATAGCAACAGATCAGCACTTCAGACTATCATGCATTGCATGTGTTTGGGAAGTGATTCTGCTTTAACACCACTGAAGTCTGTAGGAAAATGCGTATGGTGTCTCCTATCCATCTCTAACCCGAGGAGTTTCTCTGAAGCTGGGTCTTCCACAGGGCTCTGATGACAGGTTGTGACACATGGCAATCATGACCACTGAACTCCACAGAGCAGAGAATGTTGCACTCCAGCCAGAAGAGATGTTAGCATCTTTCTGCTATTGTGCAAAGCACAGAGCGTTAGTATGGTACCTCATATATCACTGTGTGGTGGCAACTTTTAGCAGTGTTACCTTTTTAATGGCAATCACAGTTCTGAGGTAATGTCTTTTAAGATGGAGATATTATTTCTTTGAGGCACAGAGGCACAATACCAGAATACTAATGAACACCTGTTTTTTTTCCGAACCCTGAACAGCTAACAGTAGTTTTCATGCAAAGAAGAAAAACAGCACGAGTTCCCATTATTTACGAATCAACAGAGGTCTAGCCATTGAGGTATAAATCCCAGTGCCAATAAAACCCTGTGCCTGTGTGATTTTGGTTTTATGGATCATTAATGCAACAGGCTTGAGCTGATCTTCTCTAACATACAAATGGCAGCCTTTTATTTACTCTGGGTGTGATTGATTTCCCCTCCAGAGGGCTCCTCGTGGATCCCGCTGTCATTTGCATAAGTGAAGCCCACGCTGTGGAAAAGAGAGGCTGGGACAAAGTGAACTGTCATATGCATGGGGGGAAAAAAACCAAGCAGCTGTAGGTAATGGACTGTCTCTGAACACAAGAACTAGGGGGTTGCCCAGCTGGCTCCACTTAACCACTAGTCCTTTCAGAGCTGCTGGGAATGGGAGGAGTCTGGGGCCTATATAAGTCAATTCCAGCCCCTTGCAAGGGGTGAGAGGTGCTGCTGAAGGAATGTTGGGGATAGTGCTAGAAAAGCGCTCTAAGGAGCGTGTTAGATCAGTGTCTGAGGAGAAGCATCACCTTGGGAAAGCAAGTATTAAACTCGGGAGAATTTGGGTACAGGGTGGGCCTGCCTTCCTATAAGTGCTCTGGGCATAGAGGAGTCATAGGGAAATGGCACTGAAGTAAATGGGTGTAGAAGATAACAAATAAATACTGATGTACCTTTTATAAGAACTGCTACATTCTCTAACTCCCCCCCGCCCCTCATTTCTGTGGTGGTCATGTCATCCTGGCCCACCAGATAATCACCTGGTGACACAGGCACATCTTTTATCATAAGTGGGATATAAAACCTTTTCTGGTAGGGTTGCACTCTTCTATTCCTCATCTCCCTAATATGATGGTGGTTGTTGGGGGGAAATGGTGCAGTTTTTGCTTAGAAAGAACCAGTTCAGCTGGGAGCAAAGGAGTTGCAGGGGGAAGGAGAGCTAAACCAATTGATCTTTAGTTCTTCTGCACCTAGCACCATAGGCACCCAAATCCCATTGAAATGCTCAATAAAACTCTTTGTAGGAGTTGAGTGCCTAACTCCCTTAGGCCCCCTTGAAAATCCAAACCTTATTAAAGCCAGGTGATACAAGTTCTTTAACCCCTTTGCTACTGGGGTGGGATGGGAACTTCAGGGTCCCCCTTGTACTCCTTAGATATGATCATATCCTGGCACAGGGAAGAATGCAGATTCCTTTTGCAATGAATCATGAGCCTTTGGAAATATTTTTATAGAGCCTTTGGAAATATGATGGCAATGCTTACGGGTAAATGAGTTTGCTCAGAGTTACATTGGGATGCATAGAGGGGCATCTATGTGAACGAAACAGGCAATTGCGCATTCACCTGCCTGGCAGTGGTGTTGTACTTGTGTTGGTCCCAGGATACAAGATATGTGTAAACTCTGTCTGTCACCAACAGAAGTTGGCCCAATAAAAGATATTACCTTACCCACCTTCCAATAGTCCAGTTGTAACTGGTGGGGAGAGGGTACTGTTACAAAATATGGCTGCCTGGATATGACCTTTCCTCTCTGGCTTCCCCCACCTCAACCCAGCAGAGGAAGCATTCCTGTTTCTGCGAAGAAACCCACCATGCCTTGGCTCTAGGAAGTCAGTGCTACTTCCCTATATGTAAGCTTCTTAAGAGGATTCATTACTATCGGGAGGCACAGAAATCTCATTCAGGGTCTTCCCTTCTGTATTCCTGTCAACAGCTTGAGATCTCTGACCACCAAACTCTAGAGCTGCAGACCTCAGCCACCAGTGCTTTTCACCTGGGCCATTAAGGGCCAGAATGGAGAACTACGTTGGTGGACCCCTGTACAGACAGGCAGCCCCACTAAAGGCAGCAGAGCTTGCAGGGGTGTGCCTGTGCAGTACTCAGTATAGGGCTGAGGCTGAAGTCACTGAGAAATCATCACAAGTATTTCTTTATGGTAAAACAATGCTGGAAAAATCATTTGGGCTTTTACTCTGAATTTGGGTAATGACTGGGAGGCTAGTTGAGGCGTGAGCTAAGTGTTAGGGAGAAGGACAAAGATGAGAGCAGGTGGTGGCTGAGGAGTGCCTCGTGGAGAGAATGTGAGGAAGAGAAGTTGCTGGGTTCCATTGTCTTAAGAAACTGAGAACCACATTACACTATTAATAAACAATAGCAGAAGGGATGTCTCTGAAACCAGCACCGTACTCACTTAGGGAGTGGTGGTACTCCTGATTTGAAACAAATTAACAATCATTTCCCTAGCACTTAGCCATGATATTTGCCTTTTCCTTAAAAGGCTCTCATGATTTTCTGATTTGATTCCTACAACTTGCCAAGTTTTGCCCTTATCCAAAATGGCCCCTCCCTTCCATTGCTGGAAATAAGAGTGAAGACACAGGCTGAGGTCAGCCAGGGGACTGCCATTTCCCTACAACCTTTGCAGCTGAGAGTGAAGCTGCCCCTAGCAAAGATGGTCCCCATTTGCCAGCCTTTCAAATGGTGCTGAACCCAGGCTGCCCTCAGGGATGGTGTCCCATGGGGAGGCCCAGGTGAGGAACAGGAGAATATGGAGGTGCAGAAAATGAGGCAGAGGGGGAATGAGTTAGGCGGCAGGACAGGAAGCTATGAGGAGTCAGAGGAATGTGGGGGAAGAATGCATACCAATGGAGGTGCAGCTAGGGTGACCACATAGCAAGTGTCAGAAATTGGGACACTTTTTTGGGGCGGGGAAGGGGGGAATAGTTGCATATATAAGACAAAACCCCTAATATCAGGATGTCTGGTCACCCTACATGCAGGGGGATGGGAGTAGAGTGACCAGGCATCTGGTTTGCGACCGGAACACCCGGTTGAAAAGGGACCCTGGCAGCTCCAGTCGGCGGTGCTGCAGTGCTAAGGCAGGCTAGTCCCTACCTGTCCTGGCACTACGCTGCACCCCAGAAGCGGCCAGCAGGTCTGGCTCCTAGGTACGGGGGCCATGGGGCTCCACGCGCTGCCCCTGCCCTGAGCACCGGCTCCACACTCGGCCAATGGGAGCTGGGGGCGCAGTGCCTGCGGGCGAGAGCAGCGCGCGGAGCCTGCTGCCCCCTGCCTCCCGTGCCTACTAGCACTGAACCTGCTGGCTTTTCCGGGGTGCGTGCAGCGCGGTGTCAGGACATGCAGGCAGCCTGCCTTAGCCCCACTGTGCCGCTGACCGGAAGCCATCCGAGGTAAGCCCGAGCCCCAACCCTCTGCCCCAGCCCTGAGCCCCCCCCCCCACCCAGAGCCCCCTCCTGTACCCCAAGGCCCTCATCCCCAGTCCCACCCAAGAGCCCGCACCCATAGCCCATACCCTTTCCCACAGCCCAACCTCCTGCCCCAGCCCTGAGCGTCCCAAACCCGGAGCCCCCTCCTGCACCCAAACCCCTCATACCCAGCCTCACCCCAGAGCCCACACCCCCAGCTGAAGCCTTCACCCCCTCCCTCACCCCAAGCCCCTGCCCCTGCCCTAGCCCCAGCCCAGTGAGGGTGGGGGAGAGCGAGCCACCGAGGGAGGGGGAATGTAGTGAGCGGGGGACAGGGGGCGGGGCCTCGGAAGGGGCGGGGCTAGGGTGTTCAGTTTTGTGCAATTTGAAAGTTGGCAACTCTAGATGGGAGGGATAATCAAGTGGGATAACTAGCGCTGCAAACATAAATATTCATTTCCCTCTGGTACTAGAACTGTCAGTGGACAAAACAAAAAGTCAGGCAAGAATTGTGCAGCTTTCCAGAGTGAGGAGCAGCCATGAGCAATGGGATGAGCCTCTGCCATGAGCTTCAAGTGCTTACATGGGAAGAGAATTACTGAATTGTGTTGCTGTGTGTGAAATAAAGTGATAGAGCAACTGGTTTTTGCTTCGAATTGAGAAAATGAAGGGAGATGGCTGGGCAGGGGGGTATAAAAGTAGCAAGTAATAGTGAGATTGGAATAGTAGTGTAAGAACTCTAATCAACCTTCGGAATATAAAATCCCCAACAGGATTCCTCTCTAAACACACAAGGCCTGGCTTCCAACACACTGAGTGCATAATTGCATCCAAAAACGCAAACACAAATGAATGCCAAACTTACAAGCATAGTTATTGGAGCTGTTTATTGCAATACTGGCAATGGTCTTTTATGTCTGGGAGTTATAAACTTTCAATTACTTTTTAAAAGTGTATGTATTTTAAATGTATTAGACTAGGAGACACTACCATGTATTGTTGGCATTTCCACCCTCCTGCAAAGGAAATAACACACTCCTAAATACCAGCACATTTCACATAGGCCCTCTGTTAATAAACTTTGCCCCACACGTGAACTACTTGCATTCAAATGGCCTTACCCCATATGGTAGACATTCCTCTTGTCCTGTCTGTATTGCCTCTGCTTTTACCTGTAAAGTCATCAGGGTAGGGATGTTTGGCAATGACCTAACCTGCACAGAGCTGTGTACCTTTACAGTACTATGCAAAAGATGCTTAACAATAACTGTAACTACTGAGCTGGGTTAATTCAAACTAGGAGTGAAAAGTTTCATATATCCTTCCTGTTCCCCTGTACATCTAGTCTTCTGCACCATGTATACCATAGCAAATCCCTTCTGATCTGATTTTTATTTAACTGTATTTTTGTTTTGTTTTAGTGCGCAGTATATAGGATCTTGCTGACTAGTTTCAAATTGCTGAGATTCAGACATAGGAAACGTTTCCACTGGCCTTCACTCCACTGCAATTAGAAAGGTATGGTCAAACAAATACACCTCTACCTCGATATAACGCTGTCCTCGGGAGCCAAAAAACCTTACTGTGTTATAGGTGAAACCGCGTTATATCAAACTTGCTTTGATCCACCCGAGTGCGCAGCCCTGCCTCCCCGGAGCACTGCTTTACCGCGTTATATCTGAATTCGTGTTATATCGGGTCACGTTATATCGGGGTAGAGGTGTACATGCTAGTACTGTTCCCTGCTTCCTCCCAATGGTTTCTGACCCCATGTATATCAGCTGGCTATGGGCAGTGCATAACGTAGATCTGTTCCAGAGATCAAAAGAGTCACCAGTTTAAAGACAGCCGATGTAGTCATTAGCTGCTTGTGGTGTTCTGCCTCCTGTTATGAAGGTCAATGCAAAATCAGAGATGTTTTGGTTCTTTAAGTGTCATGCTAACACATTGACAACAAACAAAACAAAAGCTCCACCTAATCATGGAAGAGGGAGAGCACAGATAGTGTCATTTTAATCTTCCCTGTATGTGCTTCCACCAGCTGGGAGCCTTCCAACTTTGATCTGAATGGACTTCATTCAATGAGCGATTCACTGATACCAATGCTCCATTCAAGTATTACAGCTACTCAGTCTGCCCATATTGGTGCCAGACAGTGTCATTGTGGAGGTGTTTTTAATTATGTGGCTGCCTGTCCACAAAGAACTGTTCTGAGAACCCCTATGTGAAATGAGGAGAAGACTAGCCAATGATAGATCATGGACTTTAAATCACTAGCAGCTTGTGCTGGATCCAAACCGGTGACCTGGAGATTAAAAGCTCTGTATTCCATTACAGATCCCCTGAGCACTGTCTAAACCAGGGGTCGGCAACCTCTGGCACGCAGCTCGCCAGGGTGCTGGCCGGGCCAGTTTGTTTACCTGCCGCGTCCGCAGGTTTGGCCGATTGTGGCTCCCACTGGCCACGGTTCGCCGCTCCAGGCCAATGGGGGCTGCGGGAAGCGGCGGCCAGCACATCCCTCGGCCTGCACCACTTCCCGCAGCCCCCATTGGCCTGGAGCGGTGAACCGCAGCCGGTGGGAGCCGCGATCGGCTGAATCTGCGAACGCGGCAGGTAAACAAACTGGCCCGGCCCGCCAGGGTGCTTACCCTGGCGAGCCACGTGCCAGAGGTTGCCAACCCCTGGTCTAAACTATTGCAGTCTTTCAGTATTCTGCACCTAATCATAAGGCTGAAACTTTGTGTCAGATGAGGTTATATTGTAGATGTTTATGTTGAATGGTGCAGGGAGGCTATGTTGTATATGCAGATGGAATCATTTTACACCTTGCGTTACTACAATATTGCTCTAGTCATAAGAGTCGAGAAAAATTTCAGTGAGGTTTTTGTCCATACTTATATTACTTCTAAGTAGTACATAATATAGGTGCTTAATGTGGTCTTAATAGATTGTTAGGCATTTGTTGTAACATCAGATGAATGCAATAGGTTGTTTATAACTATGTCTTATAATAATTTATAATACTGTCTATTGGTATGCTTATAACAAATATTGCTCTTGTCTGTCTCATGCCTATGAGAGGTGCTATTGAAAACTTTACCCAAGTGACTTAAGGCAAGATTTTCAAAGGTATTTAGGTGTCTGAAGATGCAGATGGGTGCTTGGTGGGATTTTCAAAAGCATTTAAGCAGGTTAGGCACTTTGGGAGTTAGGTGTCTAAGTTGCTTTTGAAAATAAGACTTAAGCTCCGAAGTCACTCAGGCAACTTTGAAAATTTTACCTAACATCTGCTGGTCATTTATTAACCCTTCATAAGCTACACAAGCTACAGGCATAAATGTAAAGTTTGGAGCCCCAGAAATCATTGATTGTAGTTAATGGGGCCCCTATGAAAGAATATTCAGAGAGTTAGCCTCTGTATCTTGGTCCACTTATACAGTTAAAACTAGAAATGGCAAACTGATATTATTTGGGCTGTCAAGAAAATAGTTTATTGAAGCTATTCCAAGGTTATCAGTGCCTTGCAACATCTAATTGTTCATAGATTACTTCGGAGTGAATTTGACTAGACAAGACTTTCAAATTGCTGGTTTTCCCAGTAAGTCTGTTCCAGGTATCCTGCTGACAGGCATAGTCCTGAGTGTATGTGCCATTCATCATCTCTCTCCTCTATTATTATGATGTCAAGGTTTGGTCCACTTGCTCACGGATGTGCTCGGTGGTCATCTTGAATTTGAGCAGAAAGGCTGGAGGGAATCAATAAAAGGAGTATTGTTAGTTCTGCAGGGGACATATGGAAATGGCTAGAATAGGAGACATCTGTTACATTTGATTCTCGGGAAAAACCAACAACCTGGGCAAAAATATTTCATATTAAGAGTTTTCATATAACAGACCTTTTTCCTCCCCAACCTTGCACTTTGTGTAGTCATTTATGCCTGTGAAAAATCAGAATAAAGTGCTTCTTTTCTGGGGTAGTGATAGGAGAAGCAAGCTCTGAAGGTCTTTTTTTACAAACAGAGGCTGCACACACATGTCTCGACTCTGAGCTCTCAGAAACCAGTTTTACATTAGTGCAGCTCCACTGACTTCAGTTGACCTACTCCTGATTTATATTGGTGTGAGATCAGGATAAGGCTCAGGTCCGGAAGTATAAAAGCATAGCTTCTAGACTATGTTGTGACCTCCAAGAAAACTGCTTTGTAGTACAACTTGGGGGACCTTGCTAATGCTCAAAAATGCTGCATTAACACTATTGGAAACTGCAATGTTAATGACCATTAGTGTAGAGCATGCTAGTGTTTTTTATATGGAATTGGCTGGGTAGGCAGCTGAATGAAGTGATAGAATTAGTATGTTCATGCTTATCAGTGATTTAGTGCAATCAAGAGATCATTGTGATTGGAGAAGCAAAGCAAATGAGGTAAAGTTCCTCCTACAATCTTTCTCTGGTCTATTAAATTCAATTCTTTTACAATGCTGGAATCTAGCCCTGACAGTCCTTATTCAGGCATACTATTGTTGAAGTGATTTGGGAATTTAGTTTTTCCAAAATCTTTGTCAGGCTGGATAGGTGTCTCCGGGATATCATAATGACCTTCTTTTCATATAGCACATATATGGACTTCTAGACTGGCTTATGACTTCATAGCCAAAGAAAGTGACACTTGTTAGTTACTTTGACTTTCCAGAGTTCCTCTAAGGATATATGGATCTACCCCATGAACTTCAAAGCCACTGAGTTTCACATAGATCCAGTCATGGGAGTTAGTATCCATCCTGAAGTATAAAATTTCTCCCTACGCTTTTAGTACACTTCATAGCATATATGTACTGATCCAAAGCCCCTTCAAACTAGTGGGAGTGTTTCCATTGATTTCAATGGGCTGTGAGTCAAGTTCACATTGAATATATAGGCAGACTTCCATTATAAGACCTTGTTTTCAGTTCCTTAAATCTCTGCCAAACTTTAACTGCTTAGGCTGAAATTTTCCATGTGGGGGTGCTTGGCTCAGTCTGAGAGTTATTTTTGTGTGTTTAAGACTTCAGCAACAATCATTTAGCCATTTCCAAGAACAAGATTGGGGAAAATACATTGTTTTAACTGTTAAATATTCTTTGGAGACTCTCTAGTGTCCACGTGATTTGGAGCACGGCCTGGAAATTTGGTAGAGAGGTCACCCTGGTGTCAGGGATGTGCTTTTTGCTGCTCCTGTGAAAATCCACCCATATTTGGCCAAGTTACAAGCCATCCCAGGGCTGCAGGGGCTGAGCAGGACTTTCCCTGTAATTGCTCCTCCCAGATTCTGCATGCCACTGGGCACAGGAACTGAGAAAGCAGACGCTCTCCCAGGCTCTCAATGAGCCTCCTGCTGGGCCCAGGCAGCAAGAAAGAGGAAGCTGACTGGAGTGAATAGGGATGAGGAGGATGGCAAGGCAGGGAGACTGGAACTAGTTTCTGAGTGAGGGTGAAAAGAGACTGGTACTAGGATGAGCAGGTTGGGGTCTGGGACGAGGAGTCAAGGTTGAGGAACTGGCCACTAACTGTGTTGCTTATTTTTCTGGGTGCCCAATGTGAGACCCTAGGGTCTGATCTGCCAAAGTGCTGAGCACTCACAGCTGCAACTGACGTGAATAGGAACTATGCATTATATTCCATATTACATGTTGAAAGCAATGTACCCTAAAAAATCAGACCATAGGCCTCTGAGATTGAGCACCCAACATTAGTGGATGCATTTGAAATTAATTTTTACCTCAGTTTCCCATCTGAAAAATGAAGACACATGTATCAGTGTGTGAAGCACTTGGCTATTACAGTGATGAGTGCCATAGAACAGCCTGTGAGGAAATTTAATAATTGTGTTTTTTAGCACAGTTTGAATAGTGGGCAGTAAATAAGGCCTGGAAAACAGACATTGTTTTATCCTCATTGTTCAATGTTGAATAGCTGCCCATTCAGTGAGCGCTGTCAATCCTGTGCACTTTCCACAGGCCCCTTGCCTTTTTCAAGTAGTACGTGACCATGTAACTAAAGACTATCATACTGCATACGCCCAAGGGGGACACATCAAGGTAACACAGGTAACTTTAATTCTGGCATTTGCTAACTTCTGAATGTTTGATTTTTGCAACCTTAGTGAGTTTTTGAGTGCCTGACTTTGCAGCTTTTAACCATACTCAACCATAACCAAGTCTGCAAAGTACACACACAAGTGTGCACCTATTCTGAGTGCATACAGATTGGTTAATTGTGTCATGAGAAACCAGCATTGGTAAGTTTCTTGTGTATATACACTCAACATAGAGCCACGTACCTAGCTTTTTGTGTGTGGAGAATCTGCCCCTTATAGTAGTGTACGTGACAATACTCAAATCATTACAGGACGGAACAGTCTTGAAAGTGGTCCCAGAGTCTGTACTTTAATCAGGTTTTATTCCCTTCTAAGTGAGGCCCAGGTAGAGGACTCTTTCACCTCAGGGCTAGTTCCATGTTTTAAATCAAACCTTTGATCCTATGGCAATGGATGTCTCCAAGGACACTGGTAATGAAAGCCTTTTATCTCTAGGTCAACAGCTCCAATGATGCTCAGGTCTATAGTGACTGAAAATTCTTACTGCCTGATGGCTGTTAGACTGCATGCTTCGAGTTGGTGATCTCACTTCAGTTCATAGCCTGCAGACGGAGGAGAAATATCCACTGCCACTTTTGCACTAATTGGCACTAGAGGCTCTTCAGAACACATCTGAGGCACCCCAATGGGACAATTAGTTCTGCCAATGCTGTTGCTATGGTGAGCCATGGCAGTAGAGGGAGATCAGAAGACCACTAGAAAAGCTATCGTGAGGTGTCAGGAAGACGGCACAGTGTAGTAGTCCCTGGAAAAGGATTGGGAGAAGCCAGGAGCATCCTGATTTCTAATCATGACCTAGCTACTGAATTATCCATCTGCACTTTGAGTTTTCTGTCTGTTCTTGTGCCTATCAAACCCCAGCTAGAAAACAGGGTGACAGAAGAAACAGTAGTAGATGCTGTATCCATGCTGAGCTTTCCTGGGTGAAGAACAGTTACAAGACAAAAGGAAATGAGTAGAGGAAATGGAAAGGGAGGAGAGGGTGGAATCAATTGGCTTAGGCCACTCTTTTCAAAAGGGGTCATTAATTTTGGCTTCTTCACATTGAGAAATCATCTGAAATAACTGCAGTATTTGCCACCATCATCACTTAAGCTTCCTCTGACCACTGCATCCTGAATGGATACCTGGGTTTCTAAAATGGCCACGACAGCTATGCTGTACACATGATTGTTTTAGTCCTGGAGCAAATATCGAACCCACAGATGTCACTGTTACAGGCCAAGCTACTTTGTTAGACCTTCGTGCACCACCAATCAAATGCACCCCTCTGGTACCTGGGTTTGCTACCTTCACTCCTCTCTGGGTGGGACCACACAGTGCTATCTTGGGCTGCAGCCCAGAGCTCTGGTCTCTGTTCACCACAGTGGTCGCCAGACCGTTTGTTTAAATTTTCATGGCCACCCACAGCTTCCCGCAGTGGCTGTGGTTTGCTGTTCCCGGCCAATGGGAGCTGTGGAAAGTGGCGTGGGCCCACCTGTGTCTGACACTTGTCGGGCCTTTCCCTTCAGAAGCCTGTTACCAGCACATGATTAAAGTGACTCACAAACAGCTTCTTCAAAACAAATTTATTCACCTAAAGATACATAGGAAGCAGAGAAAAGGGATAAAACAACCAAAGGTCTGTGTGCCTGGATCTTATCTACTTTATTGTTTCCTTATAAGTTTTGGGTAGGTTCCTCTCAGCCTTGAACATGCCTGCTCCTTGATTTCTAGGCCCTGACCTGGGAAAACAGTAGTTTAACCTGCTGGCATCTGGAAGACAGTATCTTCCCAATTAATGGCCTAGCCACTGTTATCTTAATTCTCTTTAAGTTATTTACCTTAGGTGTCTTATCTCTACCATTGTTTTATTTCCTATTCCTAACAGTGCCTTTAACTTTGTGAGGTCAGGCAGAATAATATCATGCAGATAAACTGAGTTACGTATGATAGCCAAAACAATATCTCCCTCATTCTCCACAACATAGAAGGCCTCTGCCATGAGATTTTCCAAAGAGATGAGTGCCAGTGCTCAGCAGTTTCTTCTCAGTGGTCAGTTCAGTTCTTACACACTGGGTAAACCAATGGGGTGCATCCCATCTCTGTAGTACAAGTTGAGCAGGATAAATAGGATCAGGTTTCAAAAGATAGTCATAAATTGCACTGTCGGGGTGAGGCTTGGGCTGCTAAAATCACCCTAACCTATCCAATAAATTAGATAATGGGCCAGATTCACTGGAGCTGGAACAGGGAGTTGTAAGTTACTCCTTTCTATCCATGTCCAGCCCTCTGTGCCCCCAAAGGGGATATGCTGTGGGAATGAGCAGTCAGTTACCACAATCACCCTCCTGAGGCTCGCCAGGGAGAGGGGCTTCATATGAGCCCATGTAGACTGTTAGTGTGATGTACTGGCTCATCCTGGGTGCACCCCCATGTCAGCCAACCTTACCCACTCCTTTCTGGTGGTTGGCTCCTCACAGCTCCCAACCCTTCAGCAGCTGCAGCCTCCTCCTCTGGCTGGCTTTCAATTTTGGAAGCCTAGCACCTGGGCTTATACCAGCAGAAGCTGGGGCTGGTCTTGTCTTTGTAAAGCAGTAAGTGCCCAAGAATTAAGTGACCCACATTGTCGAGGTGACAGCCTGGTGGAGGAAGCAGCCCTGCACTGGGAAGAAGGGATGTCTGCTCTGACCGGTGCTCATGGCATAGTGCTCAGCCTTGTGATCTGCTGGTCCACCCCTGTGCCGCAAACCTGGTCTGATGGCAAGGAGAGAGAGAGGCTATCCGACCAGCTAGTGGGGAGGGCAAAATAAAGCTTACTCCCCACATGTGCCTGGCGAGAGATGCCAGAGAACTGGCACCAGAAGAAGGGCAGAGGGAAGGGAAAGAATTCAAAAGAAAGAACCCCTCAGGGGCAAAACCCAACAGGTCAGAGAAATGGCCGGAGGAGATGAGAGGTTTATTTTTAGTTTTCCAGTTGAACTGAATCCAAACAGCCAGATGATGCTCCTTCTGATGGGTGAGGTTTGCATCAGATTTCAGCAAATCCATGTGGATGGCCAAGGAGTTTATATATGGAAGCAGAGGTGGGAGGGCATTAAACTCCTTCTGATGCCATTCTCCTCTGAAAATGGGGATGTGTCATGCGAACACCTACTCCGCAGATCTGCTCCCTGACTACATTCAGAGCCAGCTCATCTCTAAGTTGGCAGAGCCCCCAGAGCTCTGGGAAAGCAGGCTGGATTCTATTCTGGTTTGCACATCAACAGCAAAACAGCTTTTGGGAATAAAAGCCTTGTTCATGCTCACTTCCACTTTGCCCCAGCATTCAGTACTGGAATGCCATTGTATGTAGAGAACTGCTGCAGTGTACACAGGACCTTGCCCAGGGCTCAGCATACTGTGTATGCAACAGTCACCATGCACAGGGGAGCCAGCAGCTCTCTGCAGCCCACAGCTCTGCTGAACGAGGTAAGGAGAAAATGACACTCAGACATGGGCCAAAGTGGGTATTTTAGCCAGGGGCTGCTCTTACAGACATTCCCTGAGAGCCTTATTTAGGTTTTACTCAGACAAGCCTTCCACTGGATCTTCATAGACTATCAGGGTTGGAAGGGACCTCAGGAGGTCAACTAGTCCACCCTCCTCCTCAAAGCAGGACCAATCCCCAGACAAATTTTTGCCCCCAATCCCTAAATGGCCCCCTCAAGTATTGAACTCACAACCCTGGGTTTAGCAGGCCAATGCTTAAACCACTGAGCTATCCCTCCCCCCTGCCTGAATGAGAACAGAACAAACACAGATGGCTATAGTGTGCCATTTTGGTACAGCCCTGTGCTGGGGTGATGCAGAGCCTGTATGCCTGCAGGGGACCACTGAGAGCCAGAATGCCTCCAGGAACTCCTAGGTGCGGAGCCCCTTTGCCCTGCTACTACCCTCTTTAGGGAGTACAGCATGCTCCCCATAGCAATGGCTTGGCTTTCTGCTATCAGGCGTGGCCACAGCCTCAGATGACCTCTCACATGACCGCCAGCTAAACCAAAAAACTCTTCCCCTTCCAGGCTAGTGACAGTTCAAATAGAAACAAATGGAACAAAGTCCCAGTGATCTGAACCATGGGCTGCCTCTCCTTGGTCAGTGTCCTCCAACACTTTTGCTGGAGTCTGGAAAAGGACACGAGTGCCTAGTTCAGGTCTCCAAGCCCCTCTTCGGCTCCTTGCCCAAGGCCTCTTCTTTTGCTGACTCCCAGGATTCTGTCCTCTCCAGGATCCCTCCAAGCAGAAATGTTTCTTTCTAGGCTTTTCTTCATCCAACCAGCCAGCTCTCTCTGCAGCCTTTCATGCTCCTGATGAAGATGCTTGGTGACCGTTTGTGGGTCTTTCCAACAATCTCCTCTTAAACTTGTTCTGTGACAGGGAAGTCGAGATTATATAGAGCTGTGCCCTTTCCTAGGGTTACCATATTTGAACTTTCAAAAAAGAGGACACTCCATGGGTGGGGGGGGGGAGTCCCGCCCCTATCCACTTCCTCCCACTTCCTGCCCCCTGACTGCTCCCCACAGAACCCCCAACCCATCCAACCTCCCCTGATACCTTGTCCCCTGATCGCCTCCTCCGGGACCCTTGCCCCTAACCGCCCCCAGGACCCCACCCGCTATCTAAGCCTCCCTTCTCCTTGTCCCTGTCTGCCCCCTCCTGAGACCCCCCACCCTAACTGCCCCCCTAGGACTCCACCCCCTACCTGTCCCCTGACTGCCCTGACTCCTATCTACACCCCTGCCCCCTGACAGCCCCCCCCAGAACCCTCAGCCCATCCAATCCTCCCTGTCCCCTGACTGCCCCGACCCCTCTCCACACCCCCGCCCCCGACAGCCCCCCCCCCCAGGAACCCTCTACCCATCCAACCCCCACTGCTTCCTGTCCCCTGACTGCCCCCTGGAACCCCCTGCCCCTTCTCCAACCCCCAAGCCCCCTTACCGTGCCGCTCAGACCAGCCAGACACGCTGCCGCATTCCCCCGTGGAGTGCACAGCCCCGCCCCCCCAGAGCGCTTCCAGCGCGGTGCGCTGAGGCTGTGGGGGAGAGGGGAGCAGGGGAGGGGCTCTGGCTGCTGGAGGCCCCAATGCGAGCGGCTCAATCTGGCCCAGTTGCTCTGTCAGCCGTGCCGCGCTCTGCATTGGGAGGGAAATCCCAGACCTTTTTAGATTTTTAGAAAGTCCTCCCAGACGGCTATTTAAAACCCCAAAATCCGGACATGTCAGGGATAATCCGGACGTATGGTAACCCTACCCTTTCCCAGCAGTCCTCTGTTCCTCAGAATCCCCCTGCTCTGGGCAGGAGCTGGGAACAGATTACAGCTGGATCTGGAACCCACCTTAAAGGGCCAGCATGCCCTTTGAAATGCCTTGATAACTGGCTAGCGCTCAGCACATTGCGTGGGTGGTGGAGCCAGGGCTCCACCCTGCCCTTGTGCACCCTGGGGTGGAGGTAGAAAGCTGCTCCTGCACACCCTTGATCACAGGGTTGCAGTTCTGCCTGGCCCTTACACAGACTGTACAAGGCCAGGGTGAAATTTCCTTATGCCCTCCCACAGTGCTGCTCACTCATATAAGGGCCAGGCACCATCTGCTCTTAAGTGAGGATTTTATGGTGAGGTCACATGTTACGGTTCTGCTTCCTGACTGGACAGGTGTAACTCTTAGGATATGTCTGCCCTGCGGTCATGGGTTACTGTTGCAGCTCGAGAAGACTTACCAGCACTAGTTCTGATCAACCTGGCTTGGATACTGGAGTCATGAAGCTGCAGCAGCATAGGCTTCATCCCAAGCTAACCCTGCAGGTAATTTCAAAGCTAGCTCAGGTATGTCTACTTGAGTTGCCGTCGCACCCTGCGACTGCAGTCTACTTGAGCTGGAAGGTGTCATTTCCAGCTTGAATAGCCATGCATGCACTAGCGCCGATCAAGCTCCCCTGCTAAAAATAGCAGTGTAGCTGCAACAGCCTGAGGGGGGGGCAGGAGCTAGCAGCCCCAAGTACAGTTGTCTGAAACCATAGGTATGTACTCAAGCTGCTAGTCTCTGCAGCCACTCGCGCTGCTGTGGCTACACCTCTACTTTTAGAGCGCTAGTTCAATCGGAGCTAGCACAGGTACATCTACTGAAGCAGGAAATTATGCCTTCTAACTCCAGTATAGGTATAGCTTTAGGCCTCTGTTTCCAGTGGGAATGCTTGCAATGAGGAATTCAAACATTCACTTCCCACAATATTCAGCAGCACCAGAATAAATGTGCTGTTTTACTTCCCGCCTGTAAATCAATTTGCTAACGTTTTGAGAAGCAAGTGCAACTACAGAAGCAGCAAATTCATTTGAAAACATGGAGGAAAGGTTTGTTTGTTTGTTTATTGCAGCATTTACCCAGCACTACTTTCAAGCCAAGGCAGGGTCACTTCCCAGCAAGGGTCTTGAGCTCAGACATCAAGGCCCAGACTCGCCTCTAATACAGGCATAAATGAGTATCTCCAATGACGTCGATGGAGCCATACTGATGCAGAACTTCCCTAAGGTCAGAGGATTCATGATCTGTTTCATGCAGCTGTTGCCTCTGCCCTCTTTCTAAACAGCCACACCAACACATAAAGTGCCACTGTATCATTGTTTACTACTAAGCCAGTGACAAGGAAAGTATTTTTCCTCCTCTGCTACAACTGCCATCGGTAAACATCCAGTAACATAATGACCAGCCAGTGTGAAACTGTTAAAATTACCTCATAAATAACTCTTAATGCACAGAGAACTAGGAGTTTCTATTGCTCGTGGATAAATTACTCACTGCCATTATGGAGCATTAAACCATGGCTAATGTGGAGTTCTCCATAGGGGATTCATTAAATGCTATAGGTCTCCTATGGATTTAACCATCGGGACATCAAACTGCTTTTGCTTGTTGTCATTCTAGCATATTAGAGGTAATGCACCTCTGCACAGGAGCATCAAGGATGCTAATAGACCAGGAAAATGCTTTGGGGGAAGGGAGAAACACAAACAAAACACGTGTGAGAGGATTTGGGGGCAGGATGAGATCTGTAGCAAGGTTTTTAAAAAATTGGGAACTTGTATTTCTTTATTGCTATCTGATGAACCAGCAGACGTGTATATGGACACCCCTTGCAATTGGAAACTCAGCCTTAGACCTGATCCTGCCAGCACTCCCACCTATATGTAACTTTACCCCTGTGAGCAACCCCATTGAACAAGTAATCCCGCTGGGCTCAGTGTGACTTCCTGAAAACAGTAACAGAGGGGTAGCCATGTTAGTCTGTATCCACAAAAACAATGAGGAGTCCGGTGGCACCGTAAAGACTAACAGATTTATTCAGGCATAAGCTTGCGTGGGTAAAAAACTGACTTCTTCAGACGCATGGAGTGAAAATTACAGATACAGGCATAAATATATATTGGCTTCATGTGCATAGGTGTTTGTAGGATCAGTATGTTAAACTTACATCAAAGAGCAGATGGTAGGTGATCCTGATTAGCAGTGTATGCCCATTAACATCACCATGGCATTCACAATGTTTGTATGGTATATAGTATTACATTTTATTACCCTACTGTTTATCATTATATTAGTACACACTTTATTGTGAAAATTATTACAATTGTAAATTATTTCCATTCTTGCAGTGTATCTGCTGTTCCATGGTATTTATAAGATATTATTACATTTTAGTAAAATATGATGTATTTTTATTAAAAATGTAGTATGTGCTGTTAGCAAGCAATTAATGCTACTGCAGTATTTATTACCATGCTAACATTAATTAGTTAAAGATCTGAAGACTTGCTACTGTACCAAATATTCTGAACTGGTTCAGTTCCATCCTTAGTCCACACTTCAGCTAGATAGAGAGGCTCAAAACTTCTCTAGGTTCTGGGGTGGGACAGAATCGTAAATAGCAATGACTGCAGTCAACGTGCCCCAGGATATTTTTCTCAACGGGCGCAATTCATGGTTGCCCTGTGGCCGCTTTGTGCCACCAATGCTGGCACGAAAGGCCCAGATCCTCAAAAGCATTTATGCACCGAAATCCCACTGAAATCAATGGGAGTTAGGTGTCTAAACACCTTAGAGGATCTGGGCCAAAGTGGCTGCAAAGCAACCACGTGAATTTGGCCCGCCGGTGAGGCTTGCTCCAGAGTGCATCTGTAGCAAGGAGGCATCCGCACCCTGTGCACTTGAGGTATTCAAGTGCCTAAAAAAATCTGGCCCTTGAGGCTTGATCCAGAGTCCATTGAAATCAATAGACCGAGCTAATTGATTGGGTCCCAGGATTGTGCTAGACAAACAACCTAGGGCACTAGAGAAAGATCCCTTGGTTACTAGGATAATCCTATATCCTAAAGGAACAGGCTGGGCTGGCTTTGTGTGGGTGCCCTGAAAGAACACAAGGAGCTTCCCCCTTTGCTGTTCTTTGCGAGGGCCTGCAGCTCCTGTTGCAGCTGGGGTAGCAGAAGTGGGGGAATAAGGGAGGGCTAGCACCCCTGCCCTGGAAATATTGTTGGGGCTGTGCCCCTGTGTAAACTCTCACTGGGGTGTGTGTGTGTGAGGGTGGGGACGATGAAAGCCAGCTCCGGAAGGGCTGCAGTGGCTGGCTGCAGGGCCTGGGCTTGGGCTTGGGCTGGGGATGGAGAGATGGGAGCAGGACCCGGAAGGTCTGGCATGGGCCTGGGAGCAAGTAGGAACCCCTGGGACCCTCCTTCCCAGCCTGGAGCCAACCTCCCGGCCTCATTGAGTCTCAGGACCTCCTCTCACTCCCCCTCCTGTCCCTCTTGCTCCAATTCGCAGGGAGCTTCTGCCCCTCCCTGGTTGCAGTATGGAGGGCAAAGCACTACATTAGGATTAGGCTATTGCAACCACTGGCACTAGATTCCCCACAGGATTGGAGAAACAGCCCCTCCCTCTACACTGACCTTTCAAAGGATGGTGGAGCCCCTGTTCCAGCATTCACTCCTCAAGTGCCAGCTGGAATTCCGCTGGGTCCCACTGCTTGCTTACCCCACAACAAATGTGACTAGTGGCCTAGAGCTGCAGTCAGGCCCCACTCCTTTACTCAGCTGGGGACTTGATATTTCCATCTTATTTTCCTCTGCAAGGCATCTTATTATTTAATCTGAGCTTGCACAACTACATATCTGCTGGTTCCCATTTCTGCCCTAGCAGGATACAACTAACTCTCACTGTTTGGGCAAAACCTATTTTTAAAACAAAAAGCCTAAGAGACCTGAAGGGAGAAGAAAGGGTGGGCAATTAATTAAACTGTTAATGTAATCATCCAGGGGTTTAATCCTCATCTTCAGCTGAGCCGTACTCCACTGAGGGTAGGGAAGAGAGTCAATATGGCCTAATTGTAGCCTGCAACTATAACACTGCAGTGAAAGTGCACGAATCCCTGGGTTTCACCATAATCATGTAGGAGTGGGAAGGATTTTGCCCATTGGGAGTTGTCAGTGTTCCCAGGATCAGGCCCCTTTTCTCGGCTATTGAGTTAAACAGGTAAGACGTCTACATAGAAATATCGCAAACCGTCAAAATATGTTATCCTGGTATCTGCATAATGCTACGTGTTCCAGACGAAGGTTATTGCAGAGAATAACCAATGAACCAGCATTCAGTGGTCTGTTATTTTAAAGTGTTACCAATTTCATTTTGTTTCGATAAAGTGGATAAATTGTGAAAAGCACATACTTGCATCTACACAAAAGGCAAAAAGCAGAAATCACTCTGAGATTCAAATATGGAAGAGATAGTGGGAAACAATGAAGTTCTAAGATTGAAAAATGAAAGAGAGGGATAAAGCCTTGTGGTTTAATATGAAGGAGAAAATATATGACAGAATCTTTCATCTCTCTGACCATGTTTGCTGCAAAGTAATAAGATACATTGGCTCTGAATGGAGAAGATAAGAGACTGGGATAAAAACAAGCTTCAGTACCGCAATCATGGGAGTAAAATTATTGCCTTGTTTTTATTGCCACAGACACAGAAACCCAGAGGAAAGATGTAGCAGCAGAGAATTAAGAGCCCAAATGATGGGTTGCTAGTACTCAGGATACATTTTTAAAAGCCGTGCACTGGGAATTAGGGGTGCAGTCCAAGATACTGCCACTCCTAAAACTGCCAGTCTAGGACAACATGAATGCAGGGAGAATACATTGTAAAACATCACACACATGGAGTATAGTTGAAATGTTGCAAAATTGGAGCTAGTACAGCAAACTGGTAGCAGTTATCTGGTTCCCTTGGTTTTGCTGTACTGGCAAGAGCTGGAAAGTTGGTGTTGATTGGGAGATAACTAAGATCCCAGGAGGGACTCCTGTTAGACTATGTTACAAAGTTAACCATTTTATTGACATACTGTAATAATTTTCCTGTCCAGAGATCTTCCATCTGAGGATCTCAAAACACTTGACAGATATTAGTGGCTTGATTTTTTTCATAGGTGCTGCTGAGAACCTAATTTGCCTTGCAGTCAAATGGAAATTTACCAGGACTTGGATGATCCAGGGGTGCGAAAATAGCTTGGGTTAAAGGGTACTGCATAAAAATTGTCATGCGACCACCTTGTCCAGAAAGTTCAAAGAAGCAGCTGAAATTTTAGGTGTTTATTGAAACAGACCTGCTGGATCTTTTGAATCTTGAACATCATAAATGTCTAGCATGTTTACTTCAGAGGAAAGCAAAAATCTTTGCCTATCAATACTTTAAATATTGGAAATACACGCCCTCTGAAATAAATAAAGTTGTCTGTCGGTGCCCCCCCCCCCCCAACCTCCCCAAGCATGGAAATCTGAGCCAGTAGTAAATGAGGGGCATCGCTGGCTGTCAGAGAGAGGAAAGTGACATATAGATGTCTGTTCATGAAATCTCTCAATTTGAATTGTGATTACATTTGGTTGCACGTTTCCTTACCATCCACTGGCTTGTTCTTTGTTGGATAGAGTAGAGATGGGCCCAGACCAAATCCAACCCATCAGAACTTTGGGGAATTTCAGACCTGAATCCAAATGTTGTGACTCGAGCCTGTCTGTGAAATGGGTCAAATCAGAGATTGACGCTCATGTCCCAGACCCATATTTGGGGGAAGTCGGGAGTCTGATCTAATATCCCCATAGGTGTGGACTAATCTCTAAGTTGGACACTGTGTCTAATGCTATCTTGTGTATATTTGAAATTGAGGCTGAGTGCAAGTTTAGCATCAGTAAGCAGCTCGCAGGGATTGGAGCAAGGTTTTTTACATCCTACTCATACATTTGCCCACAGCACTTGGTCAATTTTCAGTTAGGGTTGTCCAACTGCCTAGCCCACCAACTGAACTGTGCAAAGCAAGGAAATAACCAGTTAACCCATGTGCTCATCAGTTCTCCTTCTCATCCTCCACTATCTCCCTTTCACCATCTTCCTGGATTGCCCCCTCATCCACCCAGTCCTCTCCACTGCCCCACTCTATATCACTATCCATGCTTCCTACTTCTCTTGTTCCTACCATGTTCAACCTGGAACAGAATTGAGATGAATCAGTATTATACATTGCAATGCTGTTGTCTCTAAATGTTGATAGATATCAAAGTTCAAAACTGAATGTGGAGGAGGAGTTAGGGGGTACAGGGGGGACTATGGTTGCTTGTGGGGAAACATGTTGAGTGGGAGCACATGTAGGCAATATGTGGGGGACATGGGAGTTTTGGGGGGCCTAGGAGGGATCTGGGTGGGTGACCTAGAGGAAGCAGGATTGTGGGAGGAGAGCCAGGGAAGAACCTGAGGGATGTCAGGGAGCAGTAGAGGCTAGGGAGGGTACATGCACGGTTGAGGAACATGTTGGGTGAATGGGGCTATGTGCTGAGGAAGGAAAGTAGGACTTGAGTTGGTAGTGATTATAGGGGAGAAGAAGCAGAGAAGAGAGCCGCTAAGCTATGATGAACCATTCAAAGAGCTGTTGGGCTATATTTGGAGCAAAACACAATAGCTAAAGTGTGAAAAGGGGATTTTAGTTCTATGTCAAGTGCAAATCTCCATGCAGACTTCATTATGGAGCCATTGCTGTGGTGACTCTGGGGGAGTGAGTGCTTAGATGACTACTGCTCCCCCCCCATTTTATTGATTGCAGCATGCACTTTCTTTCCTGCCATGCTGACTGAACTTCCCTGGCCAATGCAGGTGGGGGAACAGGCCCTTTGGCTGCCCTGTTACCTACGGAGGCTTTAGCATTGCTCTCAGCACGAGGGTCTCCTGGTGCTTGTGGATAGGAGCACATGAACTGAGATTGTGCCTGATCTCTGTGCAGAGGGTCTTTGTACCCCCACACACCCCATAACTTGTGCACACCAGTCCTAAATTTCATTTAGTTTCTGCATCCACCATATGAAGTGCTATCCAAACGTCACCGCTTTTTCACTTCTGAAAATCAAGAAGATGTAAAGAAATTTAAAAGACAAGTACCTGCTGGATTTTATAGGCAATTAAGTGTTACTCAACATGCTCAGTCCCTTTGTTTTCCCATCTTTTTGTCTGATTCCATGATTATGATGCTCTGAGTGCCTTTTCTAAAACATGGTGAATTTTTAAGTCTTCAGCCCATGGTCTTGGGAGATCCTTACCATTTATAGTACTTTAGTGATTCCAAATGTCCCTAAACTTTCCCACACCCACTTTGGGAGAAAAAAAAACAATAAATCTGGGGGGGGGGGCCTAAAAGAGGAGGGAAAGGGTGTTCTCTTGTACATTACTCTTCCTCATTCCTTGAGGATATGAATTTGTTTAATACAGAACTTCAAGACCTCTCTCACTTACAGACCCTTTCCACCATAACCAGAATTACATTTACAATTCTAATCCCAAGGAGCGTGAGGAGCAGAGATGGGAAGGGTGGGTGGAGAGAAAAAGAAACCTAACCCCAAACAGAGTTTCCCCCCAAAAAGAGAAGAGAAATTATTCATGATGATAGCATGCCTTACTGATTTCACTATGCCAATAGAGTTAATCTGGGAAGTGCTCTGATACCAGAGTGACAGGTGCCAGTACCAAACCCTACTCCATATAGATCGGTAAAAGGTATCAGATCCTCAGCTGGTGTAAATTGAATCAGTTCCATTGGTTGGGAGTGACATTGATTTACATCAGCCAAGGATCTGCCCCAAAATTTCAAAACAGCCAAGTTTAGAAACCAGATAAGCTATCTTAAAGCATTGGAAAAGCTCCAACTTGCTGTAGGGATTTAGTTTATAGGGATGGGAGCTAGCTGATATAGTGACCTTGAAGGGGGCTTCAGTCAAAATTTGCTTCTTTTCAAATTCACAAAACTTCTGTGAAAGCAAAGCAATTGTTCCTTAAACAGATGAGTATGTGGTCCCATGGCTGCATGATCTTAAGTAATAGGCACATGACTGGGTGCTGGCGACTTCTGAGTTCCATTCTTTCCACTCACTGGCCTTAATACTTTGCACTTACCTAGCACTGTACACTCCTTATTTAATTAGGCCTCACAAAAATTCCTATAAAATAGGTATCCATATCCCCATTTTATAGGAAGGTTAGTGAGTTGCCCAAGGGCATAATTAAGTCCATGTCAGAACCAAAATTAGAGACCTGGGCCAAGATTTAAAAAAAGTGGAGGCTGAAATTAGTCTCCAAAATTCATATTTAGGCTCATAAATATATGGCTTCATTTTGGATAGGCCAAGTACCCTGAAACTCTGACTGAAATAATTTCATCGTTTTGTTCCCTGTCTGTAAAATGGGGATAATACTTCCTATCTCCCAAGGCTTTTTCTTCTGAGACTGTAAACACTGTCTGCAGAACTGAGTGAGCTCCCACTCTTGGGTGAAAACTCTAGGTGTTACTGTAATCAAATAATTATTAATAACAGTGCAATGTTTTGCAGTATACTGCTAGGAAACTACATATTGTGATGCAAATTCTATTGATTTGCTGCAGCGCTGTATGTTATGTTGCAATGACAGCAATCTCCCCAGGGTCTGCAATACAGATGCCTTCCTCCTACATTTTACTAATAGGAAGGGCTGAGAAACTTAGATTATGGAACATGCAGCACCTTTTTTTAGCTAGTAAAACTCCCTTGAAACAGATTTTTCTTCCTCTTGCCACCAGTGCTGTTGAAGAAACTGGTCTCTTTTACTCTCACTTGGGGAGTTGTTTACCAGCTTATGAGCAGCATAAATTTGGATGATATTAAAGTGAAATGCAATGTATACATTACAATAACATCATTATACTCAGAGGGCGAAAGCTTCCAGCAAAACCATTGAGATGAAAATAACAAATCTATCTTTTTTTCCATAGAGGGAGCTCAGTTGTGCCTATTAAGCACTGTCCCATGTTGGGAAAATACATGCTTTCCATAGGAGTGGGACACATTTGCCCTGATAGTTCTCCTTTTTGCCTTGTCCAGTCAGTGACATGAGCTATTTCGGTTGCTGAAAGAGGGAGACAGTGGGTATTTTTAAGGTACAAGTTGGCAATTTAGAATGAGGAGCGGGTTCAACGAAGCTGTGTGGCTCATGGTGGTTAAAGCTCCCTCTTTAAATGCTCAGCAGCCAATCAGAACTACTCCAGTACTTTTGCTGTAGCCTGCAGACTGTGTGTCAGTAGATATGCCCATCCCTGCCCTGAGCTTCCTACAGGGTCTGGTTTACCTTCCCTCACACTGAATCAAACATTCTGGGAACTGAGTTGATGGAAAAGGGCAGCACCGTAAGCGGCACAAGATGTTTGAAGAAGAAAAAGGCACACATCCCGTTCAATCACTTCAACAGCGCCTTGTTTGCATAAGTCCCAGGAAAACTGAATCTTCTGAGTGTGTAGGCTGGGGGAAACTGAACTCACGGAGAGGTCCGATTCCCGACAGCAGCGACGGTCAAACCTCCAAACCTGTGGTGAGGATAAGATAGCTCTACAGCAATACAGTTTCCTATCACCTGTAGGCCTGCATTTTGAGTTTGGATCAGGTTAGCAGTCGCCAAAAGCTATTCCCATCTGGTGCCGGCTCAGTGTTCTCTGTGAACTGATTTGATGGCATCTTCCTAGTTCCTAGATGACAGAAAACCATAGCATAAAATTATCACCTTGTTCTGAGGAGAGAAGCCAAGGACCAAGTGATTTACCCTCTCACACTCTCGGTGGTGACTTCAGGTCTGGACTGAGGCATATTGATGGGAGCGGTGTGACGAAGGTTGCATTGCCACTTTGCTTGTTCACAGTTATTCTCCGGTTACAGGGAGGATCATGTTCTCTAGAGCTGCCGGTCCAGCACCATTCACTAGCACTAAATTCATAGATATTAATATAGACTGTTTTAAAAGCGAGGCATGCCCAACAGCATGACTTGCAGATTCATCTGGTGACACATTGATTCCATCTAGAGCACTCGGCAGCCTGGAACACTGGCTGTTTTCTTGCCGTGTCAGTGCAAGATGCTTTGAACTTTGGACAGCTACTGCACCTGGGAGCACCATTGTATTTCCGCAGTCCCCCTAAGGTATTTTTGGATGATATTAAAGATACAGCAGGCGGAGCTGGGAACAGAATAGAACTGGAAATCAGGGGCTTTGTTTAAGTAACACACTTGCAAACTGTAGAATAGCACAGAGAGCTACTGTTTGGAAAACTGAACATTTCTCAAGGGATTCTTTTTTCTTCAAGGCAAAATATCTCAGAGAGGGGGTTTCCCTCTCTCCCCCTTAAATGTTCAACATGGCTGTTTGTGCATACTGGGAAATAACCGCTGCAGTGTATTTCTTATGTTTCATAAAACAGGTTGCAGGTGTGCCGAATAGATTAACAGTACACTTAACATGCTGGGAAACTTGGAGCACGGAACACGTTAAAACTGGACCACTATCATTTAGAGCCAGATCTTCAAAGCAAGGCACAATGTTCCAGATACTTAAAGGTATTGAGGCACCTAACTCCCAATGAAGTCCTTCGGTGTTAAATTGACCTGGGGTATGAGTGATCATGGCTCACTGTATGGTTTTGCATTCAAATCATGTGAAATGCATTGTTTCACACTGGCCTAGGACACAATCAGGTGAATACAACTGAATTTTGGCTTTGTCTATATTGCCCTGCAGTTCCGATTATGGAGGTGTGACTAGCAGTGCGCGCTAAAGTGCTACGCTGTAACGCCCCATGTGGATGCTGGAGGCATGAATGAAAAGATCCTAGTTTGTATTAGCATAGTCCTCTCTAAATAGGACTAAGCTGACATGAACTAGAGGTACTGTTTAGTTCACACCCCCAGCATCTTCCTGCGGGAGTTACGGCACAGCACACCAGTGCATGCAACAATTCACACCCCCATAATTGGAACTACATGGCTGGGTAAACTAGCCCTTAGTTGGAGACTTTGAACCTGAAATCCAAACAGAATTGGTGCTTTCTGGACAGAAATGAAGGGAAATATCTGCCTGTGAGGCAAAACTGCAGAGCTGGGTGTCTCCAGTAGGTGTGCAATTACCTGGCAAGTGTTAGGAAATGTTTGTTAGTGTGTTCTTTGAACGAGTCATGCTTGCATACATTGTTTTTATGGTTGACCCCTTAGATTCCCCCTTTGACAACTTGGCACCAAGTAGTTTGGTATAATGCAGGATATTCTAAAGATATGGGGAACATACATCGAGTCGCAGCCTGTGTTTTGAATAACATCCTGTCAGTTTTGTAACATTTTAAACATATGGGCAAATAAACTGGATTGCAGATAAATTTACTGCAGTGCAGCTTGGAAACCATGTTATTTGATGTATCTACAGGAGACTCCAAAGCACATTCCATCCCCTCCGGAGATCTGCCAATAGAGTGCGACCAGACCCTCGAAATCCATGGCTGAGTGAGGAGGGGAGTGAATATTTTGAAAAGTACAAAATGTAAGGCCCTGACCTGCCAAAAGATCTGCCCACTTGGACCCTTCACCTGCACAGAATCCCTTTGACTCCAGTGGGCTCCACAGGTGGATTTCCCTGAAGAACATGGAACCAGGGGGCTGCTGTTTCTTTGAATGCATTCATCAGCTGATGTGGAGGCTGGGAGGGGAGAGGAGGGATGTAGAGGAATTGCAGGGGCAGATTGAGAGGGATGAGAGCTGCCTTGCAAGAATAACATCATGGTTCCCCACTGTCCTCACACACACACACACACACTCTACATTTTAACAGTGGCTGTGGGTGTGACGTCCTGGTTTTGTTGTTGTCACTGTTGATGTGATCTCCAAATGGACCTTTAATGTACTATATATAGTGTACAAGTTCTCCCACATGGAAGTGAATGTCAACTGTAAATGGAAATCATTTCTGGCCAAATTCTGAAGCCTTGATTCGCTTTAGTTTTCATTTTCTCAGCACATTTTATTAGGTCATTTAGCAAATAATTTTAATTTTCTGCTTAGATCTGAATTTCTGAAAGTAATGTACTGTTGTACAGTTAATGAGTCTGCTAATAAGCTCCAAGAAAATGTGATTTGCAAATCATTCCCGGACATAACTGTCACTCAGACCCTCTGCCAATTAGCATAACCATTAGCGACTATCCCTAAGAGGTCCTTGAAATTTAAATGAGATTTCCCAAGATCCGTTTTACCTGGGGCGGAAGATTCTTTCTCGTACGGAAAGTGCAGCCTGATAAAAAGCAATAACTCATTAATGAAAAAGTACATCTTTAGCGGTAAATGGCCACCTGGGCATCTGAACAGCAGCAAGAGTTTTATAATGTGCAGCATGTTTGTTTGCCCTTATAATGATGTTAAAAGTTATTGTGACTGCATACCTAATTGAGCTGCACACAATTACTGATGAGACAGAGATACAGAAGCAAAGGAGGAATGTGTATTATCATACAGGCAGAGCCAGTATTATCATTTTAGGGTGACTTTATGAATCCATATCCTGCCACCCAAACATAAGTGAGTCCTGGTGACTCGACTGGTAATTTTGCCTGAGAAAGGACTGAGTAAATCCTGCAGGATTTGGCACTATAGGCCAGATTCCCAGCTGGTGTAAATAACTCATTGACTTCAATAGAGCTACAAAATGTGCACAAGTTGAGGATCTGGTCCTAAGATTTTACTGAGAAGTCTCAAACCTTCCTCTGCAGCATGGAACATAGGTCACTTGCAGGTGTAAATGGTGGATTCTCTGTAACTTGAAGTCTTTAAACTGTGATTTGAGGACTTCAGTAACTCAGCCAGAGGTTAAGAATCTATTGTGGTAGCAGTGTGTGTGTGTGTGTGTGGGGGGGGTGAAGTTCTGTGGCCTGGGATGCACAGGAGGTCAGACTAGATGATCACGATGGTCCCTTCTGATCTTAAAGACTATGAGTATAAGCCATGTTTTCCACCTTTTACGTCTAACCTCAAGTCAATTAGGAGCAGCCTCCACAGACCTTCCTCTTGCCAAGTAGCAGCTTTCTATGGCAGCTCTGCACGGCTTGAAGATTCTTCTGTATTGTGGCTATTCTCTGTTGTTGTTTTTTTGTTTGTGTGTGTTTTTTTAAAGCAACGTTAAGGGCATTTCGAGCTAGTGAAAGGTTGTATGTAGTGATATTATACAAGTACTGATTATACTATGTATTCATATAATTGAGCTGTAACTAGAAGACCACTGGTTTAAGAGCAAGTGAGAGTTGGTAAAGGTCTGAGAGCACTTTCCCAAGTTCCTATCCTCTTGCCTCTGACTTCTCCCTTCTGACCCTTTCTAAGCAATTGTAGCCTGAATACAGAGGGCTTGTGGAACTGATTTCTCCCTGGTCCTGGCCAAGTTCTTCCCTCCTCATCACTAGGGAGGCCTCAGCTGGACTACCGTGTCCAGTTCTGGGCACCACACTTTAAGAAAGATGTTGTCAAATTGGAGAAAGTCCAGAGGAGAGAAACAAAAACGATAATAGACATAGAAAGTGTGACCTATGGGGAAAGCTTGAAAGAATTTGGTGTTCAGTCTAGAGAGGAGAAGACAGTGGGGGGACATGATAAGTCTTCAAATAGGTGAAAGAGGACAGTGATCAGTTGTTCTCCATGTCTCTGGAGGGTAGGACAAGAAAAAATCAGTTTATTTTGCAGCAAGGGAGATTTAGGTTGGATATTAGAAATCCTTTCTAACTATAAGGATAGTTAAACACTGGAACAGGTTACCTCAGAAGGTTGTGGAATCCCCATCATTGGAGATTTTTAAGAACAGGTTAGACAAACACCCTTCAAGGATGGTCTAGAGCAGCATTTCTCAACCCATAACTTTAAAAATAGATTATATTTTGCATACAATTTTTTTAAATAGATGCCACTTGTGCTTCACTGTGCATATCAATACAGTTATTTGAACATGCAGGTGTTATCAATTAACCAGTCAAATGCCACGTGCAAAGAGTTATCAGAAACACTGCGTTGGGGAGCAGGGGTCTCGTGTCTCAGCCCCCCCCCCCCCCCCGCTGACTGCCTCAGGAAGGGACACAGCAGGGAATTTTGGCCCGCCTGTCTATTTCTGCCATATGCGTGGCGGCCTTTGCTGGTGCCCAGCTGCCTTGCAAGCGGCCCGCTGCACCACTTGGAGAACATGTGGTGGCTCCAGGGGGGAGGCAGGTGAGAGCAGGAGCTGGAGATCTGCAGGCTAGGAAAGCAAGTGCAGTCCAGCAGGAGGAAGCTGCCTGGGTCTGCTGCCTAGCCCCAGCACCATCCCTGGGTGCCTTTGGGCACTTTCAGTGCCTTGGGTTCATCATCCAGGCTTGGGCTGCAGCAGCCCCAAGAAGGATGCCTCCACGCAGCCCCTTTCTGACCCAGGAGCTGGTAAGCACTGGGGGAGTAGAAAGGGGGATTATTCCTGCCTCACAAAGCAGTGGCAGATACCAGAGTCCCAGGGGGCTGGAGTCCCAGGGAGCTGTGGGAAGGGGAGCGTCCCCATGGGGCACCTTTGCAGCCAGCACACCTGGGGTGCTCCGCAAGCAGCTGGGTCCCGTGGCTCCTCACACGTGCCCATGCAAACTTCGCCCAGCGTGCTGGGCACTCACGGTGGGGCTGGGGCTGGCCGTGTACACCTCAGACCCACTGGTAGCACCATGGGGCTTGCGCGGGGGCCAGGCGCTGGGCACGCCGTGCTCGGCCTTTCCCGAGAAGTTGGCAGATTTTGGGCAGCTTGAGGACAGCCGGGAGCAGTGCCCCGCAGAGTGCCAAGGGCAGAGTTGGAGGCTCCAGCACTGAGCTCCGCCACGGGCTGGTACCGTGCTCCTGGGGAGGCTGCACGGAGCGCCAAGCGATGGGTGAGGAAGTAAATGTGAGGGAGGCTACAGTGATTGCAGGGTCCATGACAGGGCTTAGGCTGCGTGTGCAAGGCAGTGGGTGGGAGGGGATGATGATGCTGAGTAGTGGGTAATAAGTATTTTGGGGCCAAAATACTTGTGTGTTTTTTACTTAAGCTATTTACTAGGTTAGGACTGGCTATCAATGTTTACAATTGGGTCCTGGTCTAAAAAAGGTTGAGAACCACTGGTCTGGATAATACTTGGTCCTGTCTCAGTGCAGGGACTGGACTAGATGACCTATCAAGGTCCCTTCCAGTCCTATATTTCTACGATTCTATGAACTGTCAGCAAGAACCCTTCCCCAGCAGGAGCTCAGCACTGGTTTATCAAAACTTAAGTAAATGTAGGCTATCTCCAGTCTGTAAAGAGACACCCATAAAAACACCTCATTTCCCTAACAGGGTTCTGAAAGAATTATTCTTAAAGATGTTCCTGCACTATCATTCACAAGCTGGAGGCTCATTCAGTGGGTGTGTTTTTTCTTAACCATATTGGCTACTGAAGGGTGATCTTTTTGCTCTCTTGAGAAGAAAAGCCCAGGGCATATTAATCATACACTCATGCAACAAGCCAGCTGCTGATTTTTTTGGTACTTGCCAGTGGTATAGTGGTAAAAAATGAAGGGGTAAACTAACCTTTTTGGTGTTCCAGGCAGGGCAGTGGCAAACTCCATATTCCCCAAATGAGAAGTGAACTCCGTTTACCCTTGACTGGACTACTGGTACTTGCCCTTAATTGCCTTCCCATTTTTCGTTATACGAGAAATGACATTAAGGAGATTGTTTAATGGCCAATTAGTTTTAAAGGTCTTTAGTTCCATTACTTATCTGGACTAATTTGTAATATTTCTTTGACAAAGACGGCATATGAGCCCTTTTTGATAACACTAAATCAGGAAGCTCTAGAGCACATACAAATTAATGTATACATAGAAAGTAATACCATATAGAAATTAAATTTAAAGAACCCGCAGCTTCAGACACATCATCCCTATCTTCAGATCCTTCCACTGGCTTCTCTCTTTCAAACTCCTTGTCTCCACCTTCAAGGATCCTATCTCTGTAGCTCAGGTCTTGTTTCCTCTGACACGCACTCTGCCCTCCATCCTCTCTAGTCATCTTCTCCCTTTACTGACTCTGTACCTTTAAATCTCAAATGGTTCTGCTGTCTGCAGAGATTAAAAACCATTTTGTTACCAGTCCAGTGTGGACTGTCAGAGGAGATGCACACATATACACTGTATGCTTTCTCATGGAGACTTTACTTTTGTTCTTCCTTAACCACTGTGAAAGTAGAATGAATTATATTGTAAAAATAGAATGGATTAAAGAAATGCTGTATGTACCTTTAAGCAGAAATAAGGAATGTTGAAATACAGGTGTCAGGAAAAGAAACATTAAGGCATAAACAATGAGTCCACTTAAGCTAATGGTGGAACATTAACCGGAGATCTGTAAAAGTTAGTAAGGAAATTGAATATGTATGTCTAGCCTCAGGTAAACTTGTCAGTTCTGCTTTCTTTATCCTCTTGTTAAGTTTGCGCCCTTTTTATCTGTATAAAATAAGGTAGTGTGGGTCTTGCAGGGTGCTCACATTATCTGGGTATATTAGCAGAGTGCTGTGCTAATAAACAGAGTGGTCTAACAAATTGTGAGTCCTGAATCTAACTTTGACACCACCCAAAGGTATTGCTGGACTCTTGGAATGTCTGGCAGAAAATTTGGCCCTAAATGACAGCCAGCTGGATGAAGCTTACCCCAGAAAAGACAGGTGATGCTGATCAGCATGAGGAAGAACTTGCAAATCCCATAACTGTTCTCCAGTCAATAGTCTTTGGGTCTCACTAGACCCATCACTGCTCTTAGGGTCTCAAGTCCCTGTTCACCCATTCCCACACCTCAGGACATAAGTGCTTCCCATTGATTTCAATCAAAGTTAATCACTTAGGGCCTGCTTCAAAGCTTGTTGAAGCCAATGGAAAGACAGCTTACATCAAGAACCTGCCTGGTCTATGCTCAGCTGGAATGGACTGTCCAAAGGAGAATCTCACAGGAGCTGAGGCAAGGTACTTTTATTAGTGGTTTGACTCTTCTGCCACTCAGTCTCACTGGAAACACTTTTAAGCAGAAGCCTGGTCACATTTAAAGAGTTGCGAGATGCATCTCTCTGCTCAAGCCGTCCGCCCATTGTGAGCTATGGAATCTTGGGAACTCAGCCAACTGGCCAGGTCTTACTTCTCTGTTTAGGTCATGTGAAAGGCAGTCTGGCGCCGCAACCATGGGTGCCTTTAAATGTGTAATCATAATAACAACACTTTTGTTACATATCACAGCTAGGAAGCTGCATAAGAGGAACAAACGGAACCAGTGAGGGAGGGAGATACACAAAAGACCTAAGCAATAGTATCCCCTACGTGGAATTAAAATCCTTGTTAAGGAGTAGTTATTTCTATGGAGAATCAGAGTTTCAAATCTGTTCCCTGTCAGACGTGCCGCTTAAGCATCTTTGCAGACTAAGCATATCCTTATTGAGTAGCCTGCACTGACTGTACTGCGCCTGAAATTTGTCAGGCTTTCTCTAGGGTAGCAGCCAACATAACATTTCTCAATGAAGAGAGGATGCTTATGTTTGCACCAGAACCTTTCTAACACTCACTCAATGTTGATGACCTCAGCATTTTATTTCTTATTGCCAGAATTGTGCACAAACAGTGATGTGGCATCTTTTGTTTCATTATAAACTGAGAAGTTTTCCTCTGCAGTACTCATGAATGTCATCCAATCAAAATGCAGTGCTACAGAGGGCTAGCTCAGCTGTCATCTGTGTCCTCTGCTTCCCTGATGCTGCTCCTTGCTAAAAACTGGGAAGATGCATGGTTATGTAACCTCCATTTTGGGCCAGCTTCTTATGCCCTTCTTATGCCCTTCATGCTAAATACTACCTAACTCCACAAATAGTCCCAGCGAAGTCTTGGGACTAAGGTGTGTGTCATTTTCACAGGAACTACCCAACTTGAGTAAATGTATTGGAATCTGGCCCTTTTAAAAAACAGTAAAACCTGGGATCAATGCCCTTTCTATGTAGCATTACCTTAAAGCTGCAGTAAATCCAGCCTATCAGTTAAAAACTGTGGACCAGTAAATAGAATTCTTCTCGTGATTTCAAGGAGATCTGGGTTTAATTCCGACCTTGGGCAAAGTCAATTCCCTGCTGTGTGCCTCAGTTTCCCCATCTGTAAAATGGGAATAATAATTCTTCCCTCCTTTCCCATCCTTTGTCTGCCACGTCTAGTTAGCTTGTAAGTTCCTAGGGGCTGGGCCTGTTCCTCATTATGTGTTTGTACAGTGTCCAGCACAGTGGGGCCCTGATCTTACTTAGGGGCTGCTACTGTTACACAAATAATAGTATTGTTGATTTAGAATATTTGAATCTCAAAGAAGCCTTTACACTCCAGTGCTCTCCTGAATCTGGTGCCATGTGGCCATTAAAAGTCAGCCAGTTTAGCCCTTCTTTCCGCTCTCATGGACTCCCCTGTTTTATCAACACTACTCCTAACTCCATTCCAGATTTCTCTTCAACCTAATATGCCAATCACATGCAAACATGATCTGGCTATTGGGGTGTTACGTCATGGGACTCACTGTCATCCGATTCACGTGTGATCAGAACTTGGAGTGGAAATCAGGAGGCTTGGCTCTAATCTTATCTCTTCTGTGGACTCAGTGTGTGGTAGGGTGATTTGAAGTGATTTTAATCACCAATTTTAATCAAGATTTAAGTCAGCAAGCAGGAAGCCTTGATTTAAATTGTTGATTTTTTGCATGTGGACCGTTGTTATTTCCTAAAGAAAGGTATATTCTTATCAGTTGGTATAACCATTAAACATGCTGATTTTCAACTACTAAATATAACCTTTCCATAAAATTTTTTTGCTAACCAAGAGGATACACTATAGCTATACATATCTATTTAAGCAGTTACACATCTTACGTACATTTATTCAAATTCTTAACTTTTACATTTATTATGTTTAAAAGATGGTGAATGCCTCATTTGTTATGTACTAGATCAGGGGTCGGCAACCTTTCAGAAGTGCTGTGCCGAGTCTTCATTTATTCACTCTAATTTAAGGTTTCGCGTGCCAGTAATACATTTTAATGTTTTTAGAAGGTTTCTTTCTATAAGTCTATAATATATAACTAAACAATTGTTGTATGTAAAGTAAATAAGGTTTTTAAAATGCTTAAGAAGCTTCATTTAAAATTAAATTAAAATGCAGAGCCCCCCAGACCGGTGGTCAGGACCTGGGCAGTGTGCCACTGAAAATCAGCTCGGGTGCCGCCTTCGGCACACGTGCCATAGGTTGCCTACCCCTGTACTAGATAAATTTTTTAATTTTTTTTTTAAATTATTTTATTTTTTAAAAGTCCATCAATTTTTTTATCCATCCTGATGGGTGGCTTTGGCCAAGTCTCTCCATTCCTTTTTTCACTTTTGTTACCCCATCCGTAAAATGGGAATAATGACACTAACAATTTTTTGTAAGCACTGTGGGCCAGAGTCACAAAAGTACTTAGGCTCCTAAATCCAACATTTTGGTGCCAATGAGATTCTCAAAACCAGCGCTTAGGAGCCGCCTAAGTCCTGACACCACCCCACAGTTAATGGTAAACGCATAAAAATAGAGGACTGGAAGGGTCCTCAAGATGTTATCCAGTCCAGTCCCCTGCACTATTATCTCAACAATTCCTGACAGGTATTTTTCTAATCTGCTCTTTAAAAGGCTAGATGGAGACTCCACTACCTCCCTAGGTAATTTGTTCCAGTACTTAACTACCCTTATGTAAGGGGACTGTTGCCCCCTTACTAACATTCAGTGGGGGTGTTTTGATTGGCTTGCTCCCAGTACTAAAAGGGGAAGGGTCGATGGCAAATCAGGAGCCTGAGACTGACAGTCCCCAGGAACAATGGGGAGAGGCCAATGCTCCAGATCAGCCTGATTGACAGGCTAATCAGAGGGTCAGGAGGCGAGGGAGGCCCCGTCATCCGTGTGAGCTGGAATTGCCTGGGTCAGACTGAGTGGGGCCGAGCTAAGGAGAAAGCAGGGGCCCAAGCTGAGCTGGAGAGCAGAACCGTGCCAGATCCAGAGGGGCCAGAGGCGCAGCCACAGAGCCAGAGCACAGCCAGGAGAGAGCAGGGGCCTGAGCTAAGTTGCTGGGAGCAGAGCTGCAGCCCCAAAGCCAGAGCACAGCCAGGAGAGAGCAGGGGCCTGAGCTAAGTTGCTGGGAGCAGAGCTGCAGCCCCAAAGCCAGAGCTACAGAAGCAGCCTGCAGAGCAGACCTGCCCTGGGAGGAGAGCTGCAGCAACCAGAGCCAGAGAGGCCAGAGAAGCAGCCCAGGGAGCTGGAGGCAGAGCAGCAGCAGCAGCCGTGCTGAGGCAGAGTGGAGCTGGAGCTGGGGCTGGAGCAGGGGCTGGAGCAGTCCGGAGCTGGGTGCGGTGAGCAGCTGGGGAGAGTGAGGGGGACCCTGGCAGTGGGCCCAGCACAGGGAGATACCTCAGCCAAGAGGCCTTGCAGGCCAGACTTGGAGGGGGATCGTAACCCTGACAGGGCGGGGGCGACGCTGGGAAGAAGGGTCCTGCCACCTAGAGCCTGAGAGCGTGTGGCCACCGCCAGAGCAAGTGTCCAACCCACAGCGTCCCTGCAGCACAGCCAGGGCCTGAGAAGGAGGCCCGGGACCTACAAGGAACAGACTGTGAACTGCCCTGACGTTCCAGAGACACTGCTTGTGATATTCCCTGCCTCAGAGCAGGGTGATGTGTTTCCTTTAACCTTTTCCATTTTTCCTTATTCTTTTTTAAAAGTAATTGTTAATTAAACAACTTGTATTTGCTTTAAATTGTATAAAATGATCAGTGGGTCAGGGAGGTGCCCAGTGCAGAGAGAGTACCCCGGAGTGGGGACACCCTAGCCCCTGTCCTAGGTGACCACAGCAGGGTTGGGGGTCAAGCCCCCCAGGAATCCTGGGCCCAGCCTTGTCGGGGTTTACGAGGACTCTGCCAGACAGGAGAGTGGAAGGGGAGTCCTCAAGGGCAGGGAGGCCTCTGGGTAAAGGAAGTGGGAGCGAGGACTCGGATCCTTTCGCTAGCCCACTTCACAGGGGTAGTGCAGAAGCCAGGAAAGTTCCCCACAATAGCGGGACCATTCCCCCGCTTACACTTACAGTTAGGAAGTTTTTCTGAATGTCTAAACTACATCTCCCTTGCTGCAACGTAAGCCCATTACTTCCTGTTCTATCTTCAGTGGATAAGGAGAACAATTTATCACTCTCCTCTTTACAACAACCTTTTACATACTTGAAGAGTGTTATCATGTCCCCCATCAGTCTTCTCTTCTCCAGACTAAACAACTCAGTTTTTTCAGTTTTTCCTCTTAGGTTTTGTTTTCTAAACCTTTAATCATTTGTGTTGCTCTTCTCTGGACTTTTTCCAATTTGTCCCCATCTTTCCCAAAGCATGGTGTCCAGAATGGGACACAATACTCCAGTTCAGTTATCAATGCTGAGCAGAGTGGAAGAATTACTTCTCATGTCTTCCTTACAACACTCCTGCTAATACATCCCAGAATGATGTTTGCTTTTTTTGCAACAGCATTCCATAGTTGGCTTATATTTAATTTGTGGTCCACTATAACCCTCAGATCCTATTCTACTGTACTCCTTCCTAGGCAGTCATTTCCCAATTTGTAATGAGCTGCTTGAAGTCCTAGCACAAGCCAAAGTCCTAGAAGCTCCAGAGCGGGATTCTCAAACTCTGTGTTTCTGAACCTATCTTGCCAACAGGGTCTGTAGGCATGCTCCAGAGCACACATATAGGATTGGGCCCCATAAACAACAGCTAAGTTTCTTTGGGAATGGGGCCCACTGTGATCCCAGGATGGAAATCATTAATTATTCCTACTGTTATTGTAGAAGGCACTTTTCACACCTTGTATTGCTGAAGCCACATGATATGCATATCCCGGTATCATGTGGACGGGTATCAGATTTTTCTGCTTCTCCACATCATGCAGAGGAGATTGACAAAACTTGATATGATAGCAGTTCCCTGACATGGCTTTCTTAGTTACTTTGTGAATGAGATAAACTTCAGAAGGCCTGTTAATGCCGCAAGATACAAACATACCTTACCAGTGTGGGTCAGTGCAGCCTCACAGGACGTTCAGTGCTGTGCTTTTTGAGGTTAAATATCTCTTCGTATGAGATACTGTACCATTCACTATCTCCATACTGGTAGCTACAGTGTGTTATGTGAAGCATACTGCCAGCACTGTTCATTGCATGTTCTCCTTAACTGCAGCCTGGTAAACTGAAGACCAAAGGCGGCCTTTTCTCAGCAAGGTTTTTTAGATCTCAACTTATAACAGATACATTGATACAAAATAGAGCGGAATGGACAGACACTAGCATTCCAGGAATTTTCATTTTTTTCCCCCCTGGCTGCCTTCTCTCCCCTTCCTTCATACAGATACCAGCAAAAGAAAAGGACAAATGCTAATTATTGTATTATCAGTTTCTAAGCCACAACATTTGGCTGGCATTTTTTAATCAGCGATATGATAATGCGGTGACTAAAGAAGATACCATCACATGTTGCTTTCATCTCTGGGAGCTATTTAATAACCCCTCTGTGCAGATATGTATCTCAGGGTTTGCAAAGATCTGATTGGATGACTTCTCTGAAAGCTCTAATCGCTCCAGTTCATATTTATATTTTGAAACTTGTTAACAATACATTTCCCCCTCCCCAGCAGGATTACTCATAACAGGGAAATAACTGTAGAGGAACTTCAAACAAGCTCCTCTGGTGCATTCTTATGTTTGTAGGAGCGGATGTGCGGTGGAGTTCATTTGCTGAACTACCTGTTAAGTGAAAACAGAGCTCTTAAAAGAATATTCTCTTCATACTCTGTAACCAAAGCATACAATAATGATGCTCTGACCTTGCATAGCTCTTTTTATCTGAGAATCTCAAAGTGCTGTTTGACCATTAATTACAATGAGAATCTTGCTAATTAGCACTAAGTGAACAGTCGTGATTCGGAAATAAATCAAGGATACTGTATTGCAAACTGTACGTTGTTCATTTGTTTTGACAAGTCTAGTTTAGTTTTATTATAGAGATGGGTCTGACAAAAGATTCCAAATCCAAATAGCCCCAAACTCTACGATCAGTTGAACCCCAGACTTGAATTATTTGTGGCACTTCCATCTAAATAAGGGTCAAAGCCCATCAGTTTCTAAATACCCCACATTTTGAAAGGTACAAGGGGGGATTTGAACTTCAGATCTGGATCTGAATTTTTCAGCTCTGACCTATCTCTTGTTTCAGTGATTAGTGTTAACCCTATGTCTACCATTGGGCCACTGCCCCATTTGGAAACATGGAAGCAAAGACTAAAGAACTGACTGTTCCTGAATCCATATGCTTTTCACAGCTGTTTATTGAAGAGCACAGCACTGCCATCCTCCAGATAAAGCATACATTTGGGAGCAGCTGCTCCAGGGCCCCAACTCTAGAGGCTGCTCCAAAACATTAGCAGAGCTGCAGGGAGGGGGCATTTGCAATTCATTATAACGGCCTAGTTGTTACAAGAGATGACCAAGGAGTAATTTAAAAAAAAATGCTCTTAATTGTGTCCCTATCCTGCAAAAATATCCACCCACACAGAATTCTGTTGACTTCAAAGGGACTGTGCATGGGCAGAAGTTAGACAAAGTTCCACCTTTGCAGGATATGGGCTTTAATGAGCACATATATGCAGTTAAGGAGCTGCTAAGCAATTTTACTTTGTTCCACTTGAAATTTTGGTCTAGATCTGCTACAGTGCGCTATCAAGCATAGTTTAGTGTGCTGTATGTTATAAGGATAATTATTTCACTACAGCACTCAGTTGTTACCCCTTTGCTGAGAAGTGGGGTGGAGCCACTGAGATTTTATTCAGCTTCATAGATTGTAAAGGTTTAAGGGACCTTTATGATCATCCAATCTAACCTCTGCATAACACAGGCCAAAATCACCCAGTGATTTCTGCAGCAAGCCTGTAACTTCTGTTTTGAACCACAGAATAATTGTTAGAAAGAGATTCAGTTTTTATTTTAAAGACTTCAAATGATGGGGAATCCACCATATCCGTATGTAAGTTGTTCCAACGGTACATTACTTTCACCATTAAAATTTGTGCCTTATTTCTAGTCTGAATTTTTTAGCTTCAGCTTTCAGTTATTGGAATTTAGGGAATCAGTGAGTTGTGGATCAGTGAAGTTAACCTATAATAAAGTCTTCCCACAGCCCAGTGAGACCTTCCAGCAACTCACTACTACACTTGTTCTATGTTATACGGGTTCTTCAGCAACCCTCATCATCATCATCGCATCTGAGCATTTTCCAGTAGTGCATTTATCACATATGGTTGTCTTTCTCCTTTTCATCCTTTTTCTCACAAAGGGGAAATTATATGGTTTTTAATTCATTTTAATTGGATGTCTGCTGTACTTTGTATTTATATTGGGGAAGCCAGGGTGAAGAAGCACACCTTAGACTTGGAGCAGAAGGTGATGAGGTTTCTGAGGGCCCTCTGTGCCTGTGGGAGTTGTTTGTACAGCCTTGGACAGGCCCCTGAGAACGATATGCCTCCCTCACAAATGAGCATTCCTCTGGCACTTGAGAGCTCCATTGTCCTGAGGAGTGGAATGGTCCATCCTAGTCCTTGTCCCGGAGCTTTAGGTGATAGTTTAGATATCCTGGGCCCGGGGCATTGAGTGTGTTGAAGATAAGGACAGCGATGTTGAACTTGACTCTCTAGGGAGAGTGGAGGACAGCTTTGATGGGCTTGCCGGAGCCCATGTTGCTGAGGAGATACCCCTGTAGTGTATGTACTACTGGAATTTCCTAAGGGCCAGTGACTTCACACCCAAGTATACTGCATTACTGAGGTCCAGCCAGCGGATGATGGTGTGTATAAACAAGTCCAGGCCATCATACATCAGGTTGAGACGGAGTCTCCTAACCAAGTGGAGAGAGCAGAAAGCATTTTTCCTGGGTACTTACTGTCAGCGAGGAATCTGGGACTTCTAAACTCTGGACTAAATGGACCAATTAGTGGTGTGTGCCTTCAACAAAAGGAGACTGCACCATGGCTGAAAAGTCCTCAAAGTGCTGTCCTGTGCCAACAAGCATCACTGCCATCTTGTTCGCTTTTGACTTCAGTTATTAATCCATGAACTAATCTCATCCAATCACCAACCACCATTTTAGTGGTAATGAGACAGCTGTATGTGGTGAAGGATAAGTAGAGCTGTGCGTCAGCTTCATATCGTTGGCACTTGAATGCCTGCTGTCTTAGTTGTTCATCCTGTGGTTGCATGGAAATGCTGAATAATACCTGAGAGAGAAATGAGCCATGTAGGATTTTGCAAATGAGGGGTCTGGAGGTGAAGGTGCAGTTTCCCATCATAACTCTTTGGTTGCATCCTTCCAAGAAGGACTCAAACCATTTCCGTGTGTTCTCTTGGATCTCTGCAATGTCCTTTGGGTAGGAGAGCAATATCTCATGATCTATTGTCTCAAATGCTGCAAGGAGAGCCAGGAAAATGGGACTGGACATCTGCCTTCCATCCATCAACATCAGCAGATCATCCAGCAGAGCCACTAATACAGTTTCTGTTCCATGTCCTGGCTTAAGTCCATATTGTGTTGGGTCTAAGATATTGGTTTCAGTTAAATGAGACAGTCTCATTTAACTGCTAGCTAGCTAGCTTCTCTGAGCTCATTCAGGAATGAAAGGTTTGACACTAGGTGGTAATTGATTAGCTCTAATGCATCAAAATTGGATTTCTTAAGTGTTGATCAGGATACGGCATGTTTGAAGGAAGAGGGCATTGGTTATTAAGAACATAAGAACGGCCATACTGGGTCAGACCAAAGCTCCATCTAGCCCAGTATCCTGTCTTCCAACAGTGGCCAATGCCAGGTGCTCCAGAGGGAATGAACAGAACAGGTAATCAAGTGATCCATCTCCTGTCCTGCATTCCCAGCCTCTGGCAAATATAGCCTATTATGGTCAAGTTGGGCACTAGTTGTTCGTGATTCCCTTTGACCAGTCAGGAAGGGCAGGGCTCAGATTGGCAGATCTTGGGTCAGGTGCCTTGTCTTTCCAGTAGTGTAAATATGCCGTATTCATAGAATGAAGGCGAATTGTTTGTTGGCCAGCAGGGGGACAGCGGTTAGATCCCTGCAACCTGAGACACTTTCCCAAATATGAGAGATCTCTTCTGCAAAGTAGGATGTTTGATCTTCACAGTGCTTGGTGCTGAATACTGCTGTTGACTACAGGCAGTCTGGATCAATGAAGCCATTTACCCCCTGAGAAGGTCCTTCGGGCAAGGTTCTGGGGAGAGTGAGACAAGAGGTAAATTCTCTTGACCTGTGACATAACTTTGGCATAGTCTTAGAGAAATATTTTGTTTCAGCCTATCAGTCCCATCCTTTGTTTTCCACCACTGATGGAATTCAAGTTTCCATTCTTTTTTCCCCATCTGACGCAGGGCATCAGAAGACCAACGAGATCCTTTCTTTCCAGCTGCCCATATGGTCATTTGGTATCTGCTGTGTCAATGGTCATGGCTAGGGTAGGATCATGTTACACCACATCCTTGATTCATCAACCTGGGGGTGGAGTGCTGCTGTACTTTATAAATGGGGGAAACTGAGGCACTGCTGACTTAAGTGATTTGCCCAAGTTTACAGTTATTCAACTGGCAGAGCTGGTGTTAGAACCCAAGATTCTTGCCAGGCATGATTCCCCGTCCTTACTCTACTCACTAGACACCTCTGCTCCACCAGCCCATTCGTTTATTTTACTTTTATATATGAAGACATCAGGTTCCAAAAATGTAATAAGATAGTAATATATCAAACACAATGCAGTGCTTAGATACTACCATGATCAGTGCTATAAAAAGGCCCACATAAGAAATGACTTAGTACAGAAAATATCCTTTGTCAGATGATTTGGAGGCAGAGCTCAGAGCAGTGTCCTAGGATAGAGTTTTACATCAGTTAAGATTGCTCAAATATTCTTCCTTTGCCGTGCAATGCTTTTTAAACTAATGCCCTGAGAGAAGAATGATGAACGAATAAATGCTGTAAAAGAATAAGCACCGAAAAGTAAGACACAATATTAGAAGGCTGAATTCATTGTGTTTGCACCAAACCCCAATATATTTCATGAAACAATGAAGGTCTCTTAAATGAGTAACTGCTGCACAGAATACATTTTCACTGAACCAAACTAGAATACAACACATTCCTCTTAAACTGGTCAGGAAAAATGACTGCAAAATGACATCTCCTTACCCCATATTTATTCACCATCTGTGACTTCCATATCAATTTGCTCAGTTTACAGATCAAAACTAGATTCTCTCTCTCTCTCTCTCTCTCTCTCTCTCTGTGCCAGGACTGCAGGCTCAACCCGATGTGTGAAAACCAAACTCCGTTCTTCTTTCTGCCTCATAAATCATCACTATCAATAAAGACTGGAGTCTGGATTCAGCTGGTGATTTTGCTGACGGTGCATGAGGCATGATAGAATGCAGCTTGTGGGCAGTAGTTAAATTTTGTTTGTGTTGATAGGTTACGTGTGCAATGCAAGGGGGAAGGGACTGTGGCATAGACATTCCCTGGAGTGACCTTCCTTTCTCAGCCAAATTATAGAGGAATTCTAGAAGTTAGAGGTGGAAGAGACCTAGGAGGTTCTAGTCTAGTCAGGTTCTTATAGTACCCACCATTTCTGTATCTAAGCATCTCTAGTCCATCCCGTTAGGCAAAAGATATAAATCCGTTTAGAGTGCCCATTGTGGTATGTTCCATGTGACAGTAACAATTGTAATTTGCACTGTTTATAGCACCTTTCATCTGAGTATCTCCAGTGCTTTCCAAAGGTGAGTAAGTATCGTTATCCACGCTTTACAGATGGGGAAATAGGCAACTCAGGCATGTTCAAGGTCACATTGTGGGAGAATTAGGATTATAACCCCAATCCTTTTGTCTCCCAGCCCCCTGCGTTAATGACTTCACCAGCAGGACCCAGGAGACATAGCCAGCTTTCCAAAAACACGCATCTATATACAAACCAAGTATACATGTGAATGTTCAGATAGGTAGTTATAAATTCAAACGAGGCTGTGGCATGTGAAAAATTAATGTGGATATATATTTGCACAAGCAGGCACCTGCTTAAACTGGACAACTGCCTAGTTTGCAAAATAAATTACTTGTGTGAGCTCATGAGGGAATAGTTTGTGGCCACAACTTCGGCACCTATTTTTGAAAATGTCAACCAGCGCTGTGATCGGAAAATAAGGGGAAGGGGGAGTGGGAAATTCGTGGACAACTTTTGCCAAAAGTTTTCCCAATTTTTTTATTGCAAAGTTTTTTCAATATTTATAAATTTGAAAAGAATTCCAGGTATGTCTGACAGAAGGCACCTGATTGTGCTGCTGAACTCACCAGAGAGGTGCTAGCAGGCCTTTGATTTCAATAGGATGTTCATGGAACAGCAGCAGCACTGCAGCAGACCTAGTGAAGGGAAGAATCACTCTGATTGTGCTTGTGCATCATTCTTATCAAACTCAAAAGGCTGAAACTGATATTCCAAATTGCCAGTTTATGGGGGAAGTAACCAGCCCCAGAAATGGAGGAAGATTAAAACAATGGGTTCCAGATACAGTAGAGCAAATATCACATTCAGGCTTAGGAAAGTCTTGACATCTTATGGATGAAATGTTTGCATGTTGCTTCATAGCAGGCCTCTTTATAGCCCTGTATTTACTCACCTGTATCTTCTGCCTTGCTTCAGGAGAGTTTAAAAGGGCTTAATTGAGGGACTTTGGATTCTGAAGTGTATAGTGCAAACTGATTCATTTTTGGTTTTTTTGTGGTTTTTTTGCTGTTCCATAATGTAAGAAACATGAGGTCACTTAATGGTATTAGTGGCAGGTACTTCTAGGACAATGAAAAAAGGAATATTTCCTCATACAGCATGTAATCAGCCTGTGATATTCACTGCTAAAAGGGGGTCATGGAGTCAAACACCGTAAATAGACTTTAGAAAAAACAGTGGCTAATATTATTACCAGGCACAATATCTGTAGTTATATGTGTTAAGAGTGTTCAGATCTCAGACTGCAGAGCTCTGGGAAGGCATCTATCCCGCAGTTCCACTCCCATGCGCAGCACTGCACAATTGATGCAATAGTAGCAGAATGGGGGAGGGGGGAGGAGGTTTGTGCCTTTTTCTGAAGCATCATGTATTGGCCACAGTCAGAGGACTTGATGGATCAATGATCTGATCCGATACAGCAAAGGAAATGTTCCTGCATTCTGCAAAAGAAAGCTCAGCTCAAAGTATCAAAGCAGTTTGTACTTGGATTAGAGGACCTGGATCCTAAATCCATCCGTCCTCTCCAGCAGTAAAAAGTGACGTTCTTGCCCAACACTACAGATTAATGATGGGCAAGCCTGTCATGGTTCAGGAGGATTGGTTCAGCTAAACACTCATTACTTCACACATTTATTGTTCAGATGCAGATCAGTGCAAAGCACAGCATTGTACTTTGCACGAGTTTGTGTGAATGTATTTTGTGATTTTTGAGCATATGTACACACACATGATTTAGTTTTATTTTGACATGAAACCAAATTGAAAATGAAACATAGCTCAAACTCCTCATCTTCACCTGGTTTCCGGTTGAAACTTTGCAAATATTGGCACACTTTTTATGCAAATCCATAAACTCGGGCTCAGGTTTCATGAACATTAGGAAAATGTTCTAAGAACTTTTTCTATGCTGAAAAAGTGTTATGCAACTTTGGAGTTTATAACAATATCTGAAACCAACAAGTTTTGCGTGGTTCAGCTTTCATGGCATAATTTTTTCACAGCTCTAAATCAGAATATTCTCAGAACCCTTCTTTGATCTAGAGATCAGCTGGGCACCTTGTAAGAACAGGTTCTCTCATGACATTTCTAGCACAGGTTTCTGACTTGAAATATCACAGGAGTCATTTATCTTCAGATATTTGTATTTTTTCACTTCCTAGTCTACCAAACATTTTTGAATTTTAGATCTGATTCAGATGCTGTTTGGTTTGAGTTTGTGGTTCAATCTTGTTCTCATTTCATCTGGACCCATTTACCCATCACTGTTACAGATGGCACTGGAAATATGTGGTCTGGAAGCAACAGTTGGCATGATGGGAGAAGGCATGCAGGTGGGTGTGGGGGCGTTGTTTGCCTGCATAATTGTGATCAAGTCAAATGAACAGTGGAGTGAAAAGGAGATGAAGGGAAGCAGAAAAATTCTACTGGGCAATTTTCTTGGTAATGTAGAAATAGAATTATACACGTAATGATTGACAAATTAGAAGCACTTTACACCTAATTTCAATATGTTCAGATCTTAGGGAGGAGAACTATGTTAAGTTTCAAATTACTCACCTTGCCAGAAGCTGCCGTCTTTAAAATCAAAATCGATCTAGACATTTGGTACTAAATCTTAGGGAAACAAATTGCTTTCTATGGTACATTGCACTCTTAAAATGGCTTTATTTGGAAGTCCAGCTGAGCAACTTAATTTAAGCAGTGCAGCTGGTAGATGATAGTCAAGCAGTTGTTACCGAATTCATTTAGTTACAGGAGTGTAAAATCACACTGCCAGGTAAACTTGAGCTAGAAATGACCTAGGGGTCTGATTTAAAGCCCACTTTTTCCATTGACATCAATGACTGTTGAATCAGGCCCTAGATCCCGGATCATCAACGGTATTTAGGCACCTAGCTCCCATTGAGGATCTGGGCCTAAGTGACTACAGAGCACTGCAATCGTCCCAACTAGCTAAGTCACCAGGGTGATTCAGAGGCTCACAAAAGGAGGGGAGGGCCCACAAAGCATCTTCTGACTTGGTCCCCTGTACAACTACAGTCCTGGGTGCCCCCCTCAGCACTGGGCTGGCTGGCTGTGCATGGGGTAGTATGCTGCAAGGTGTAGCAGCGTGTCACTCCCACTGACCACTGGGAAGTTCTGGGAGGAAATCCCTCTGGGGTGCATACCTGTATCACTCCCCATGCGGACCAATGCCTATAAGGCACAACTGAGCTCTAAGTCAGGTCTTTGAACTTTGCTCTTAAGGTTGGGCGATTCTTTGGTCAACACCTGGAACTCTTCCCCATGACCTTGTTCCAGGGATACCTACTGGCATTAAGACTTGTCCATTTTATTTTATGCTTCTGTGATCCAATATAATTGATTTTCTATCCCTATGATAACTATTGCTGCTTATGAACTGCCTAGGCCTGCATACAATTTTATTTCAGGAAATAGAAAGTGTGCAGGTGGTGGTGGCAGGTTCATAATATCAGAAGCTTAATATATAATAAAAAACATAACACTTAAAGCTTAATGTGATATACAGCATAACTGAATGTCTAGTGAAGACATTATGCAAATTTCAAGTGATTTAGTGCCTCTTGCAAGTGACAATTTATCAGTGGCCAATAATGACCTTCAAAAATAAAGGATTTTCTTTATTATTATGAACCACACACAAAAAAAAATGCAGAAATTAACCAGTGTAAATACATTGTAGGAAGGGTGAGGGTAAACAGTTCTAAATCTCATACAAAGGGTGTAGTCCTGAGCCCTCCTGCATGCCCATGCCGGGAAGTATAATATTGTCAATCCTATGTGTTAAAAAATAATGAGTCAGGCCCCCCAAATTATATGTTTGACTTAGAAAAGCATGACATTTTTTTAAACAATATGTTTGATGTGTTTTTTATTTGCCTTTTGAGCCTTTTACGGGTCAGTTGGGTCGTGTTTTCAGGCTTTTCTCCACAGCTATGAAGGCTAGAAACATACTTTTCTTTTAATGAAAGCTGAGGTTCACTGCAAATAAGCAACACTTTAAAAAATGACTGAGTTCTACTGATTCCTTTTATCCTTGTAAATTCTGGCAAATCTATCAAAAATAAAAGAATTGTTTGTTGGCCTGTATATCCCCTTTTCAGTGCTGGAGACCATCAATAGCTTTTGACATAAAGGTCCTAAGTAAAAGCTCAGATTTTATTGCCAATGGAGGGAAAATTACCATTTGGATGACATACAGCATAACCTTCAACTCCTAATAGTCTAGGTAGAGTTCGTGTCCCACTGTTCATTCAGAATCCCCATCTTGAAAACAATGAAGCTATCAGTCATTATTACCTTGTCTATGGTATATCATTCCCAATTCGTTCAATGGCTGTGAAATGCATGAACTTGCTTTTTCTCCATCTCTATTATAGAACACAGATTCTCCCTCTCTATTATAGAACGCTGGATAGCAGTTGTGCATCCTTTCCTCTAGATGGCTATTGTGTACATCATTATTCCTTATTATCCTTTCCCTCTCCCCCAAGACCAACCCTCAAAATCTCTCTTCTCTCTTATACGCCACTGTGATTGTGGCATTTTTTATGTTTTTAATAACAGCCTCAGCTTGTGGAAAATTAGGTGAGTTAGGCTTTTTATGTGGCAAATTGAACATAAACAGCTCCTCACCCCGCAGAAAACAATTTGAAGTATTTGTCTGTTTCTATCTATTTATCTACTGGATGAATCACTTGAGTTATAAAAACTGTGGAAGAGAGGGGAAAAAAACTAATAGAAATGATAATATGATTACTGCTGGTGATTCACCCAAATCAAGCACATCAATTACCCATGAGTAGGCTGCCACAATGTCTGTGATTTTTTGTTTTAATTTAAAGCTGAATAGGCAAGTGATTTTAGGTCCTTATATATGTTTCCATACCGTTTGGTGCTTAAGGAAGATGCAACAGATATATCTTCATTTTATGACTGCTCAGCAGTCGAGTCTCATAAGACTGAAGGATGTGTGCCCTTTCCCCGTACCATCTTGTTTGAAATCTGGAGAAAACACTAGAGACACATTTATTTACAGTTTTATTTACTGGGGAGCGATTAGACTGGCCTCCATGCCATCCTATACTTTATTTATTAGGAGTCTATTTGAATTTCCTTTTGTGTATGCGCTAGGCTGACACAGCTAAAGCATTCGGACCCTCATGCTGCATGCAGAGATCACATTAAAGTAGGTGGTTGAAATACAGGGAACACCGCGCAATAGTTAGCAAGAAGATGGGGAACGGGGCTTTTATCTGGAAATCACGACACACCTGGCTGATCCTGCTTTTTAAAATGTTCAGTTGGCAGCAGTAAAAAAGCTACTGCAAAGAGAGCATGAATGGGGATTTTCTCTAACTGCTTATGCTCATGTGATGTATTGTATACACAGAGATAGTTGGTGCTTTAGCGATACAGTCCTAGATCCTGCAAGTCTTTAGGTGAGCACAGATATTAGGCACAAGGAAAGGCAAGGATATGATATGTGAAATCACAACTCTTTCTAAACTGCATGCATCTATTAAAAAGCAATACAGCTTGAGTTCCATCTTTGTCTCCTTTGTTTACCAAAATTCACACCCTGCCTGGAACTCTACACAGCTGCAAGTAAGCCTATTACAAGCACTAGGCATAGTTCTCCAGTGAACAGCACACTGGTATGCTCACTCTCATTAGTAAGAGCACAGCACCAGAGCAAGAGGACTCAGATGCAGGCAGGGCATGGGAGTGTCTCAGGATGTGGACTTAATCAGCACGCTAACGAGACACTTACCTGCATGCTGACTCTTGCTATTAGTGTGAAATAAATGCATGGCTGTACAACAGTGATCCCATTAATGCAAGAATAGGTTCCCCTGTGCTCCAGGCCACAGTGTGAATGGATTAGCTGTAAGGGGTACAGCAGAGAGGGGAGCTGGCGCCTGGCCACTAGTTGGCTAGAGGACTAGAAGGAAGTCCCACCCCTGATACCATGCCTCCGCATTGGAAGAGGGAATTCCCTCCAGAGCAGTAGTTCAGTCCTATCCAAGTGGGGCCGGGGGATTGGTTTCAGGCCACCTCGCTGGCTCTGGCCAATGGTTGGCCAGAGGGTGAGGCTGGAGAGAGGAGACACTGAGGTGAGAGCCTGTGCTACAGCTGGTGGCTGGAGGGAGCAGTCCCAGATGCAGCCCAAACCTGGGGACTAGGAATCAGCCCAGGGAGCAGGCTGGGGGCAGAGCCACAGTCAGGCTGGGAAGGCAGCTTTGAGTCAGCACAGGAGTCCTGACCAGTGCAATGACCAGGGGGACAGATGCCAGGCAATGCAGCAGAGACTGAGATTCACTTGTCTGAGCTCGCACTGCATCCTGAAGGGCCCCTTTTACAAAGGGTTTGTCTGCCCAGATAATGGTGTTGGTTTAGATCTGATCTGAGGTTAATTCATGCCTCCTCAAAGGTGGTGGAAGGGAGCCAAGGGCTTTGGGCCTAGTGAGGGGCTAGTGGGATTCCCTCAAGCATGTGGCTAGGGATTTGAGATCCACTTAACAAAACCGCGGTGCCCCACCACAAGAGCTTTGAGATCCTTGGATGGAACAACAACATATTGTTATTAAATACAGAGTAGGGTTGTATATTTGGGAAGATTGTTAGCACTATTCCAGGTGTGACTCAGCTCGTACATTTAGTCAATGTGGCATTAGTTGTGCAGTCTAGTGTTGGCTTTCTGTTCTATAGAATAGATGATAGGGTAAGCAAAACAGAGATGGATAATACTCGCTACAGTTAGTCGGATGGGCCCAGTCCCACCTATCTGATGACAGGCTAAATTCCCGATGACTTCAACAATTTTGCTTGGGCCAGTGGTGCAGGATGGGAACCAAAGTGATTAATTTGAATTAGTCATTCTTTTAAGATGCATTTCCAAAGCCATATTTTGTTTGTATGTAAAGTGTCAGCACTAAGTCACTGGATTAACTCTGCCAAGAGGCATTGCTAATGGAACTCAGCTCATACAGTGCACATAGAAGTCATTAAATATGTAATCACATCCCTGCTGAGCATGGCATCAAAACTGTGGATCCCAAAAGCCGTGCTCAGGTGCCATTGTGCTTCAGGAGTAACGCAGGAGTTGCTGTGTCTCTGCTGAATCCACATTTAGAAAACTGTCTACAAGAGGTGACTGCTCTTCTATTTCAGTTGTGGTAATAGCCTCAAGTGAGGGTCATTCATTTGATCATAATGAAACTGTGTTATGAAATTCTGTGGTAGATGAGCCATTTGCAGAGAATCCTAATTATTTTTTAAAGCTCCACTGCTTTATTTTCTTTCAGTGAGATCAGATCCTGGGTTCCTAAGCTTCGTTCTGCTCTCACAAATGCATTAATGAGGTGTAACTCCACAAGTGTAGAGTGCAGAATCGGAGCCTTTGATGTTCAGTAAAATTGCTTGCACAAAACCCAGAACTGGGCAGGTAGCTCTGTCCTGAAATAAATAAATATACACACACTCTCTCTCGCGCGCGCACGCTCTCTCTTGCTCTCTTTAACCCTTAGACGGGATTGGGTGGAAAAGTTGATCTAATCCATTTGGCACGTGAGTTGACAGTGGGAGAGTTTTGTTACCGGCTGTTGCTTGCAGGTGTACCCAAAATACATGCCCTTCCCTTGAGCAGCGATTTGATAGGCTTGACACTGTACTGAATCATCACCCACAGGGCAATCCTATGTAGCAGGTGCTGCAGTGCCACACTCAATAAGAGCCACTTATGGAAGGCAATGAAGCTTGAAATGATGTCACTGAGTTGGCCTCCTTGGTGGCTGTACTCTCATTCCTGAAAATACTTCCCCCCCCCCCCCCGGAGAAAGTAGGGAACTCGCCAAGGTCTCTGGTCCTTTGAAGCTGCTAATTGGCCAGTGGATGATTCCCCTTTTGCAGGGAAATCAGAGGGCTGCTATAGTGACTCCCACACTATCCCACTCCAGGCCCCCATGTAGAGGGTGTGGCCAGGGGAAAAGGGTCATGGCTGGGTCATCTGTATGCTCTGGCCATCCCTGGATGACATAGCAACTCATAGTTTGTTATGCAGTCAGGTATAAAGTACAGCAGCCCTGAAACCAGCTTTAGGATTAGGAGGCCACAAAGACAGTGTAAAGATACCTTTGTACAACCACCAGCCTCTCGACCTGCAAGGGCAATGGGCCCTTCATCTGCAATGGGTGAGCTGCAAACAGCGCTGAATTCTCAGCCGTCCACACTTTGTTGAACTGGGTCACCCATCGGTGAGCACTATTTTTTACTAGTTTAATATTTTTTCAAATCTACATTGCAGTTTGTTACAGACTAAAATTTCTGGTGCCCACATTCTGGCGGGCATGCATGGCAGTGTAACTCCCCAGGGAGAAGAGGAGGAATGGATACATAGATCTTGTCAAGATACTTACAAACAGATCTTAGTTGCAAATAAGCATGTGTAGATTAGGGGTGAAATTGACTTTTTAAAAAAGTACTTTGAGGGAGTCTCGTTTGTGCTATGGTTTAGTGCATTAGCTTCTTTCCTTTGGAAACTTACAATAAGGGCTAATTCTAAATACTGATCCCAGTGGAAAAGAATTTCTTGGTCATCTTATTCTGTTCCCTGTCTGTTGGCATGATGAGCAATCTCTCTTTACATAGCACTTAGCTCTTTGGGGCTCTGATCTCCCCTGGTGCCTCTAGGTGCTACCATTGTGTAAATAACTAATAATACGTCAAGGAAAATGTAATCTGAAATATTCCTGAAAGGCAAGATCAGTTAGTGCAATAGATTTCTAAGTGGAAACCCTTTGAAGTCCTTTGAAACTAGTCAGGATAAAACACTGAGCCCTCTGTAGGGAACAATCATTCATTGGTAGGAAGATGACTTACATCAGCAACCCACAGAACCTTTTGAGCACCAAATAAGAGTTCAAGGTTTTGGAAGGTGATACGAATCCATGACAGGCTCTCTCTCCTGTGAAGTAGCATGAAGAATAATTAAGGTTTAGATTTAGAACCACCAGTCTAGATGCACTAATAGATCTATGCCATTTAATTTCTATAAATGCAGGATGAAGATAGAAGCATAGATTTAAAGTGTAAATGGCAAAATATCTTTGCAATGTCTTACTGGGCAAGGGGACTGGGGAATGTTTTCTGTGTTGCAACCTATTCCAATAATATTTAGCAGAAGAAAAAATTCCCACAGCATCAGCTGCCTGGGTTGAATCAGAATGTGTCAACATTCTGCCTCTTGCGATCTACATTAGATCTAAAAGATTTGGCACGAAATTTGGATCAAAGCAATTACCTATGTGGCTATTCGTTAGGGATTGTCTCAGGCACAGCGCTCAGAGAAATTGAACTGTCAGAAACTAATACAGGAATAATAAGAGGACATTTCATCTTCGTTGGACACCAGAGATGAATAGTGGGTAAGTTTGAAAGAAAAAAAATTTAAATTGAATATGTATTTGGCTTTAGTTTTTGTTAAAAGACTATAACATGAATAATGAATATATTAAGGAGAGCAGACTGGGCCTTCAATTTCTTTCAATAATGTTAGTGTTGTATATACTGGTCTGAATAAAAAGCATTTCATAAAACACCTACACACAGCTCTGCCATGCATTATTGATGGCCCCTCTTGAGAAATCTTACATTGCTTTCAATTTTGACATAGTGATATAATAATAATAGAAAATTCAGGCATAATATTCAGACTGCATCTCCCTCCCCCCCTTATTATTCTCCGCTACACTGAGTGAACACAAATATGCTTTCCTGATGCTTCTTTAGGCAGCCGGTACAGAGCTGTGGTAATGTCAGCAGGGGGGCGTCTGATGCATGGGGGTGTATGGAAAGTTCCAGCGAAGTCCTGTCGGGAACCAGCTGGTGTGGGAGCCATCTCATGAGAAGTTGGCACTTTTCCCCTCACCTTCAGTTTCCCTGGAGTGTGTGGTAGGGTGACCACTTGTCCCTAATTGGGTGGGACAGTCATGAAATGCAGAGTTCAAGTCCCGGGTTGAATGACTCTGGGACAGCTGCTCCACTCCTGCCTGACGCTCCGGGGTGGTGCCAGCCTCTTCCTGGTTTGGGAGAGGGAGATGAAGTGGGCCTTAGCCCTCCCTCACCCTGAGGCCCCATCCCCTGCTCCTCCTCTCCCCCCTGAGGCCCTGCCCCCTGGCCAGGTGAGAAGCCGGAGCTGGGCAGCGGTAAGAGCTGCCCAGGGACCAAGTCATTGTGAGGAGCCCCGGACTCTCCACCTGCCCTGGGCAGCAGGGACATGGGCTGGAGGCTGCTCTTGGGGCCCATCGCCCAGGGCAAGTGGAGTGTCCGGGGCTCCCCACAGCAATCCAGCTCTCTGGGCAGTTCTTACCACTGCCCAGCTCCAGCTGCTGGCCTGGCCAGGGAGCAGGGCCTCGGGGGGGATTGGAGGAACAGGGGGCGGGGCTCCTGCATGTGTCCTGCTTTTGCCTTTTGAAAAGTTGGTCACCCCAGTGTGTGGTGAGACCTTTGAGGTCTGGGTGAAGAGGGAATAGAACTTGGAGGAATTTGAAGGGAGGGTCCACTGAGGGTGACAGTCTATTTATATTGTTTTTAGCAACAGCCCCACTCAGTGGAAGTATTGAGAGGAAGGATTGTCCGATAGTTACAGTGCTAACCTCGGAACTGGAAAAGTTTGATTAAATTCCAAGCTCTGCAACAGACTTCCTGTGTGACTCTGGGCAAATCATGCAGGACCAGATTTTCAAAGGTATTTAGGTGACTAAAGATGCATATAGGGGCTTAGGTACTTCTGAAAATCTCACTGGTTGCATATCTGCACCTTTAGGTACCTAAATACCTTTTGAAAATGTAGCCCCATATCTCTGTGCCTTAGTTCTCCATCTATACCATGGGGATAATAGCATTGCCCTGCCTTTCAAGGTACTTTGTGGGTAAATACATTGATTGTGAGGCACTCAGATACTATGGTGACGGGTGCCTTATAAGATAGACAGTTGACATGTCTCCCCTCAGAACCTGTAAACATCACTCTGAACATAAACTGGGGATGACATAGTCTAAACTGGACAAAGACAGTTTGCAAATGTACAGGAGAAACACCCCCTGACCATCACTGGGATGGGGAATGGTGACCTAATGGGTGTTTTCCATCTGTAGGTTCTAGAAGCCAAATTCAGAGATGGGTGTTACCCCAACTTAGTTTCCTTAATGCACAGTTAGTTCCAGTCAGCTGAATTTGGAGGGGTGGGGAGAGGGGCTTGTATGTGTTGGGGTTTCCCTGAGATTTTTTTCCACTTGGTTCTCCAAAAACTCAGTTCGACTTCAATCTTGTCACTCAGGTTCCTTGGTTTTTTTTGGCACACGGCAAAGCTTGACTGAGTTAATCAGACTCAGGTGTAGGGGGTGGGTATAGGGCATACCACACATCCAAAGTTGCACAGCAAACCTCTTCCTTGCATTTACTGTACATTGTATGGCACATTTTGGGATTGGCCTGGTCACTTTGTAGGAACCAATCCCTGTACAGCATGCACCATCTAGGCACGATGGTCTCTTTATCTCATCCTATGTTTCAGGCTTACTTTAGCCATTGTTATCTTGTCCACTGTCAGAGGTTCCCGGCATGTTCCCCCTTATCTTAGCTAGTAGAGACATTCTGTTTCCAGCCTTCTGGTCCATTTATTTCTCTAATCCTGTATCCCAAGAAATGAGACCTCACCCATGTTCAATGATTCACGTCAAGCCAGGCCAACAGCATGTTATGCTTTGGTAAGTGGGATAAGTGTCTAAGGCACTCAAAGTTGCTGTAATATACACATGGAGGGGGCTGGAAGCAAGTGTAAGAGACACCAACTTAGACCCCCGCTGGACTTCTTTGGACTCACCTCTGGATGTCACGAGTCACAGGAGCAGTTTCTGCTTCTCATTCTGTGATCCAGCCTTGAATTCCTCATGTGGCAGCTGCGCACACTGCCCCACAGAGCTTACAATGGATCCTGCCCGCCCCCCCACTCACACTGGGCAGTACCTTGCTGCACAAATTGATGTGGGTGGGATTGCTCATGCAGCCAGGCATCTCCCAGCCTGAGTGGGAGGGAAGGATCAGGTTGGAAATAATGAGAACTAGTTGGCCACTGCAAACACAGGGATGGAGTACGCCTTTGCACTCTGCCTTGTTTAAGAGGAGGTGTGTAGCTGTGCCATCCCAGGAGGAAGACGTGTGCTTCTCCCTTGCTCCTAGCAGGTAGTATTCTGCTTTTGGCCCCTGAGGTGTTCAGTGATCGCTCAGTGCTTAAGGTGGTTGCTAGAGTTCTGCTTTATTCTGTGTTTGATTCCAGCTGGCTGTGCAGAATGGCCAGAGCATCACAGTGCCTGCCCAGACTCTCCATCTGGGAAGCTCAGCCCTTAAAAGCAGTGCCCCCATACCATAGCCGTGACATGTAGCAGATTAATACCCCCTCATTGGCACAGTTATGCTGGCTGAGGAGATGGGGGATGGTATCAAGTTTACACATTCTTTGCTCCCCTGGTCCTGGAGAGATCTGCAGGTATGTAGTGGGGGGGTGGGAGGGGGGAAAGAGCCGTTCTTTACCTTTATTGCCACTTGCCAACCAGGCTATTTCTCTGCAAACCAGAGTATTCCCTATTGATTATTCATTACCTGTCATTTGTCTCCCTCCTGTTTTTAAAAGTTTGAGTCATCCAATCAGGGAGATGCACTAATACTATGTCACTTGAGTGACCAATCGTACACTATATAATGCAAAGTTACTCAAAACGAGCTGGTCCCATAAATTATCTGATGCATCCAAATAACAAATACAGCCAGAGAAATCAGGTTTGCTTCACAGATGCCTTGTGAACAGCAAAAAGCCTTAATTTGTGTGTTAATTTTTTGCTCTAATAAGCAGACAACACAAATCAGACACAAAATGTCCTGACAGATCCAGATTTAACTGTAAAATGCAACATTCCAGGAAACAATTAGCAATCATAACATTATGTTTCTTCCTGTTGCTGTCAGCCATGCCTGAGACACCCACTCCACGAAATTATAGTGTTAGGATCAGGAGTGTGTATCAGTCGACGAGCTGAATACCCCTAAGTGCTTTGCAGTGAAACAGGAAAGTACGTATTTCAGATGGCGCCGAATGGAAGGTACATCAGCCCTTTGGTGATAGCACTGCATATATATGGGGTGCTGGAAGCAGAATACTTTCAAAAGCATTATGCAGGAAGCTCTCAAGACGTAGGAGAAGGGAAGTGGGAAGAAGATGGGTAAAGGTGGGTCAAGGGAACAAAGGAGGAAAAAGGGTCTGAAAAGGGAAGAAAATAGTAAAGGGTGGAATAATCAAAAAGAGGGAGGAAAGGTGTGAAGGAGAGCAGAGTGGGAGCAAATAGTTCCGCCAAATAAGGTGCCCTCTCATTTGGCTTTTCTGTGTGTACAACATATGACTGCCCAAGATCAAGCTTCAAGACATTCCTAGGGTTTGCAAAGATGCCTAAGGGAGTTAGGTGCCCCACTCCCATTGGATTTTAACAGGATTTAGTGCCCATTTCCCTCCAGACTCTGAAAATCCCAGCCTATCAGGTACATTTCCACTCTCATTCCCTCCCTGTCTTACTCTCCTTTCCCTCACTCTAGCCACCTCTTGATTCTTTCAGGCCCTCATCTGCTTCATTCGTTCCAGTCCCCGTGTTCTTTATTGCCACCTCTCCACTCTCAGAATCACTCTGAGTCAGTTATGAGCAGCCGGCCAGCCAGCCATATTCAGACACACCTGAGAAGCCCCACTACGCCTCCAGAGTCAAGCCTTACAGAATTATCATAATACAAAGTGAAAACCAGCCCAGCCCTGACACTCATCCGAACCAATTCTCTCGTCTGTTAGAGTTCATCCTATCAAAGGGCACATGTCATATGTTATTATCAATCCCCAGGGAGATCAAACCTCGCAAGTACTACTTGATAACACTCAGGCTAATGGAATTATTGCAGTTCCAAAAGAGGGATGGGATGTGTGTGGGGGTGCGGGTGTGTGTGCAATCTTGTATCAATGACCTTTGGTGAGCCTTTTTCTCTCTCTGCCACTACTCTGAGCCCTTTGTAACACTGTAATTCAGCAAAGCTTTGTTTTCTATTCAAGCAAGATACAGCACCATTATGGACCAATTTCAGGTCTTAAAATAGAGCCCTGCTGGAGTCTCAGAATTGTTCCTGGGCAATCCAATGGCTTTCAATTCAGCTGTTAGCTGAAACGGACTTACTGGTGGGACGATCTTGTGCGTGCTAATCACAGAACTTCATTCACTGTCTCATGTAGTGTAAGCTTAGTGTCGGTGGCAAAAAACAAAGGTAGACACAAAAAGGGTCTGGTATGAGGGATTCCTGCCAGGCAACCTCTGGCTGTGGAAGAAGCAAAGAAATCCCTACTCTCCTCCACCTTAGCAGTCACTAGTTTGCATCTTAGTGAACTACTGCAGTCCCTGATTTCTTTTTTCAACCCTGAATGCTTCCACTCAACCACCAGGACCCAGCATGTCCTGCTACAAAGAACTGCCTGTTTGCTTCTGAGAGAAACCCAACCTCATCCAACCTGGCCTTTTGGGCAGAGGATACAACAACACTTTTCTTCTCTGAATTCAGCCAATTCAAACCCAAGGAAGCACTGCAGAGAAACTGAGGCACCAGCTGCCACTCTGATCAATGCCCTTCTTGGCTAGTGAAAGAAGACCCCCTGCTAAGTGAGATCATCAATACCCCATCAATGCACACCAGAATCCATCTGGCACTTAAGAAACCATCACTCAGTGCAACCATCTTCTCCATCTGCCTTCCAGTATCTAACCTGCATTTCCTGTGCAAGCTCACTGAGAAGCTTACAAAGAGTCACTTCCACCTCTACTTAGGCACTGCTGACATCCTAGTTGGTGAGGTAACAAGGCCAGTATGCCCATTCAGGCAAAAACTGTGAGGTTATTAGTTGTAACTGTTAGTGGATGACAGGCACCTCTCAAAGGGAGCAGCGTAACATTCACTTCAGGTGGTCCCCTTCTGAGGTTATGTTCAAACAGAGGTTTAGTTTAATGCCTCAGGTGCCAAGGGACTTTTCTAGGGCCTTTATTGTCAGAAATTACATTGCGCGGTTCTCCTCTGGGCCTGTCTTGTAATACATCTTGAAAGGCCTTAGTACAACATTGGGTACCACTTAAACCACAAATCCCACCATCTTAATGTTACTCTTCTAGTATCCTGCCTCAGAACATGACCAGGGCCAAATGCTGCTCACAGGAAAGTGTAGAACCATTTGGTTGAACATTCCTTCATGCTATGTAAGATCATATCCACTAACGTTCTTTCTCAACACTGTCCGAATGTATGGGGCTAGATCCTCCATTCTGGCCATGATCTGCTCAACCCAGCACCTGACCTGGGGGGCAAAGATACTTGTTTTATTCCTTGGAGCTATTTAGAATAGCAATAAAGTGACTAGTTTTAATGGCCCTCAGGGGCCATTCCAGTAGCCCTGCATCACTAAAGTGCAGCAGCACTTCAGCCATACCGTCGTCCAATCAACCATGACCCCAGTATGCCTCCTACACCAGGGCCTACTAGGTGTGATGAGGAAATTCCCCTGCCAAAGTGGACTCCTCACCTGGCCACTTAAGTCTGCTTTGTGCTGATAGAGTGGAGCAAAGCAGATTTTGCAGGAGTCAGAACCTGGTCCCTTGTCAGTCCCCATGTCTCCTTTCCCCCTCCTTCCAATACATTACTTCAAAAAATATCCTGGTTCGGTATTAATGAATAGAAAAACTCCTATTTACTTTACAGGATCAGTATTTGGCCCTTGAATGTATAAGAGCAGTAGGGCCCATGTGATAAAGCCTTATCCGTCTGAGTGTGAACCCCCAACACGCAACACACAGGGAGAAGAAGGATGTTCTCTGTTTGCTAAGCCTGGTGTAGCCTTTTGAGGCAGCAAAGCTTTCTTTTTCACTCTGGACACTATTGTTTATTGTACATTTTTGTTCTTTTCTGGCCAGAGCCCAGCCCTTCCCTCCGCCCCCATGCTAATACCTTCCCCAAACCCTTCCCCATTGTTTTAGGGATCATCTGTGCCATTCCTTACCTGCTTTCTAATGATATAGGCACAGCCAAGTAGAACCCATCAGTGCTCTATGGCAATGTACAGGGCCGGCTCTGGCTTTTTTGCCGCCCCAGTCAAAAAAGCCTCCCGCCGCCCCCCGGCGGGGAGCGCCATGGGGAGGGCGGCGAGCCCGGCCGGGGCCCCGCTCTCCCTGACCGGCTGGAGCGCCGCGAGGAGGGCGGCGAGCCCGGCCGGGGCCCCACTCTCCCCGACCGGCCGGAGCGCCGCGAGGAGGGCGGCGAGCCCGGCCGCGGCCCCGCTCTCCCCAGCCGGCCGGAGCGCCACGGGGAGGGCGGCGAGCCCAGTCGCGGCCCCGCTCTCGGGCCTGAGCGCCGCCCCCCTCCAGGTGCCGCCCCAAGCACATGCTTGGTAGGCTGGTGCCTGGAGCCGGCCCTGGCAATGTAAAAGCCTCAGGACAGCAGGGGATGTGGAAGATCCAGCGTCTACAAGGATAACAGGCTTGTTGGTCACGGCTGGGTGGCATAAGAGTAGTTTTTGTTTGTTTGTTTGTTTGTTTGCCCCTTCAGAAGCTGAGCATTCTGGGTAATATTTTTCAAAAGTGTTTAACCGGCTAAGGAGTCAAAGTCCCATTGAATCAGCTTTAGGTGATTGTGCAGAAAACTTATCATTAGGCTATTAAGTCAATTGGGGGGGAGGGCTTTGGGAGAAAATTCCGTAAAGATGCCTGATTTTTTTTGCTGCGGCCTTATATTGTATTGTTTAGTTCTGCAGGCAGAAAACGCCTATTGAGTCTCTGCTGGAGGAAGATAAAAGACATTTCCAATGGCAGCAGGCTTGTTCATCAAAGCACATGGTTTTCAGGTTGCAGTGCTTGACACCAGCAGCTACTAGGTCATCTGTTTGAAGACACACATACATGTGCAGGCTTTCTTCTACCAAAAGTCAAAAGAAAGCCACAGGGAAGTGCCCAGATGCCAGTTGTTCAGAAGGAGTCAGAACACAACTGCTTAGCAGTGTTACCTGAGTAGGTTTCTAAAGATTACCATTGAGGATTTTGTGTTTTGATAGGAATGAGGGTTTGTGACCTCCAGGCCCATGAGGTTGTTAGGCTGAAATTTAGCCAGTGCTCAGGGCTAAAGCTAGTAAAAAAAAAAAAAATCCAAACTGTTTTTTTTAACATAGCTATAGGTGGAGATGGAATTTTTTCTCCCCAAAATTCCATTTTCTTTTGAAAATTAAAAAATTTCAAAAATGTATTTTCATTGACATTTATTCTCTCTCTCTCTCTCTCTCTCTCTCTCTCTCTCTCTCACACACACACACACACACACACACACACACACACACACACACACACACACACACACACACACACAAATAAATAATTTCCCAACTAGCTCTAATCGGAGGTGTCTACGTATGTCTTTCCCTGGCTCATTAAACCCTGGCTAGTTTGTATTTGTGGCAGAATGTCTGTGTTTTATAATGTGACGGGGAGGGAATGCTCAAGCAAAGTTCTGCATCATACACTCCCTTTCCTCCAGCACCTCAGCTTAACTCTTTGCTGAAGCACAGGCCATAGTTTGGTCTTTTCAGGATTTTTTCAGAAAACATTTAAGCCTCAGGGCTATCACATATAAAACCCGGATAAATGGATGTTAATCATTCCTAGTCAATTTTTAAAGAGAGAAAACCATACAATTTCTTAGCAAAACAAGCATTTGATGCACACAAAACATACTGCAAATAGTACTAAATACTGTAAATAATATTTGCAATACTATGAATAATTTTTAACAAAGCAAATAAACAGTATAGTTACTGGTGTTCCTTAACTAGTTTGCCCCTTTTGTTTCTGTTATTTACATTCAGTTAGAAGGTTTCAACGTAACATTTTCTGTGTTTTAGCACACCCATCAAAACACATCCCCCTTCCGATTTTCTCTGAGATAATGTCTCAGTCTTTATGGCATGACCGTGGAGTGCAATGTGTCACCTGCACACTTCAGAGCTCGAGAAATGGCAGCATCTCAGTCCTTTCAAGCACTTCAGATCCCTGTCAGCAAACAAACAGTCTGGGAATCATTACAGTTAGCAGCATTCCAGCCCTTGGAATGCCAGTCCTTTCAGTTGCTGGTGAGACAGAAATCTGTAGCTTGTATCCAAAATGGATTAGGGACTGGGATCAGCGTATCAAATATCCACTCTCTGGGTCTCTATAAGGCTCTCAAGCTATAGGGCACCATCTTCTCCCCATAAGCCCAGGAAAGAATTCACAACCTCTCCCCTCACTAAGTGCTGCCTCAGTCTCTCTCTTTAACTGAGCCAGAATCCCAGTCCAGAGCAGTTAGCTGATAGCTCAACGTATGTTCCCCAGGCTCTGTAGCCGCTAGGGATGACAAATGCTCTGCTCCCAACTCTCCCTCTAGGTCCATAAAACATACCGCAATGGACCAAAAGTTCTCCTAATGGAAGGCTTCCCTAGTAAGTGAAGCTAGAATAGCAGCACCCTGTATCCAGCTTGGTACAGGGATTGGGAGCCAGTCCTAACAGCAGACACATCTCTAGGTCCTGCGTTGCTGTTGCTGAAACCACAAGACTGTAACTCCTGTATTTATAACCTCCCCGCCCTGCCCCTTCACGCTCTGGCTCAGCTCTGAGGAAACCGCCACACTCTGGTCTAGAAGTATCTGGATCCTTCTGAGTTGCTCCCTGAATGTGTGCAGAGACGGAGTATCAGCTAAGATCCATGCCTCCTCCCTCTCCCTGGGGAAACAAAGTCAAATGCTAACTCCACCTGGGCAGAAATTGTTTTGGAGGCCTGCCTTAACTTCAAAGGAATTGCCAGCCCAGATCAGACTCATGGTCCATCTAGTCCAGGAGCCGGTCTCTGACTATGGCTAGAGCAAAACACTTCATAAGTCTGGCACTTGTCTGTTTTTTCCTTCTTTCCTTCCACTGTCTTCTTTTCCCCTCCTTGTTTGCTTTCTCACCTACCTGTTCAATTGTCCTTCTCCTCCCTCGTTGTCTTTTTTCCTACTCACCTGTCTCTTTTTATTGTCTACCTCCATTCCCCTCCTCACATGTTCCACTTCACAGCTCCTTTCCATATCTCTGTCCAGCACTATCAAACATATGCCAGGAGTCGTTTAAAACAGTACCTCTGATAATGCTGGATGGTTCATGGGGATGGGTAACAAGATGTGGACCCTTTCAGCTCTAGGTCCTCTATCTAGCACAGGTGCCGAGCAACAGGAAAGTACCATCTTGCAGCTTTGTGATGGCCTGTAGAAAATGAGGAGATGGGGAGGGGCTCCGGCCAGTTCCTAGCACGCAAGTGTCCACATCACAGAAATCACCATCACAATTAGCCCTGTTGGGTACTCTCGATGGCAGTCCTAGCAGCGCGATCAAGGATGGAATGGGCCATGGAGTTGGCCATAACTGTATGGCTCATCTGTTTCTCTGAGTATTGAGGTGCTGATGATGTAGGTTTTGGTTACAGAGTGTGATGTAGTCTTTGAAATAGCCCTGGCCTGGTTCTACGCAGCCACACCCATGGACCAGAGACCTCACACTGGCCATAAATATGCATCTTTTTTTTTAACCAAGAACAGGGACACATTGCACAGACATGCCCTTTGGATTGGTTGCTTTTTGAGATAGCATTGAAGCTAAATGAAGGAATAAATAAATAAGTACAAAATTAAAGGCTCATTAGCCTCTTCAAAAAGTCACTGTCATTTACTAAACCTTTCAAAGGAATGCAGGAAAAGGGAGAAGTGCCCATTAGGAGGATAAACAAATTCACAGTTCTGAATGTCAAATCAAATTGAGCAAAAGTTAATTAACATTGTGAGTAGTAGAAGGTGGAGTTCGGTGTCAGCAGAGGCTGTTTACCTATTAGTATTTTCTCTGCTAGCTTAAAAGGAGGAGAGCAGCCATGATGGAATTAGTATATGCTAGATGCAATCCCCATAGCTACCTTTCCTGGGAGAAATCCCTTTCTGATTCTCAAAACCACTTTTCTTGTGTCTTGGATAGATTGTAACTGAGAATCTTGCTTGTGCTAGAGTCTCTGCAAATTGAAATCACTCTGAAACGGTTGTCCAAGTGCTGGACTCTCATTAACCAAGGGGAGTCCCTGAAATTGCCATCTTCGGGTTCCCATTTACTTCAGTGGGTTTTGGATCAGGCCCCCAGTGCTGGACTGCTTATGATTGCAAATTTCATTGAAAATGATGCCCCAGAACTGAACTACTTGTAGCTGAGAGTTAATCCCCTTGAAAGCAATCACTTCTGATCCCTGAAGCTGCTGTTCCGATGATGGACCATTAGCAAGTGAGAGCCTATCTCCCAAAATCATCCCTCTGTCTCCCCTTTCTGAAACCAGCACTTTCCTGTTATTATGCCAGCTGATTGAACAACTGTAATCAACTCTTTTCTGCTCCATAAAACAGTTACTGCTAATTACTAATTATTGGGTCTAAGCCTCCTACCATATCTGGAAGCATTATACTGATTGGGCGTTGATAGTGATCATTGGTTTTAGATGAGCCATTATTCACTTGTAAGCAGTTGGATATGGTACCCACATAGTTTTTAATAGACATGAGCCAAAAATGTTTGAAAAGGAGGTCTAAGGTTGTCAGACGATAATACGCATACACATTTTTATATACGTTTGTATATGCTATTACTGATTGCCAAATTAAATTCAAGTATTTGCAAATGTAAGTCACCGGTTAGATATTACTCACCATTTGCATACCCAACAGCTTGATTTGTGTAGGCAATCATAATAATTGCATGGGCAATGTAGCAACTGTGTGCACTCTTTCATGTGTAATGACCTTAAGTCTCCTTCTGTTAGAAAACTTATTGCTGAATCTTTGCATAAATGGTACATGGCAGAAGCAGAGTGGAGAGTTGGAATGGGGAATAATCTTATCACAATGTGGCAAATTTAGAAACACAAACTCTGGATAAAAGCTATGCCCATCCTTTCTTCTGAGGGATGTCATCATTTCTAGGGATGGATGAAGAGAACAGAAGGGGTCAGAAACTGACAAAACAAAAAAATAAAAAAAATGTATCAATGTTGATTGTGTGATTACGTTTCCCATGAAAAAAACTTAAGTTCTTTACTTATATTATTAATACTTGATAGCTCATCCCCAGGGCATGGGGAATAAGAGAAGACCATCAGGTCCAGGATCCATGTGTTCTGGTTTGCAACCCTCAGGTTCAATGACTTTAGTTTAGCTGATATTATTCTTATGTATCAGAGAAATGCTTGGCATCTATCAGGTGCAATGCACCTTAGAATTTGGACTCACTGGCCTCTGGCGATTTGTGATGTTGATATTGTTTAAAGCTTTTAAATAAAAAGCTCCAAATATATTTGCTGGAGTTATCATTTTTCTAATTGCATGCGTTGTCCTGGGATGTCTGGCATGAAGGGCAATATGGAAAGAAGTCTGGTTTGATTTGATTTGCCAGAAGAGACTTCACCTGAGTTTCTGGCGCTCGGCTCAGGAATCAAGGTAAGGCACATTTCCACATGAGAACATAAGAATGGCCATGCTGGGCAGACCAATGGTCCATCTAGCCCATTATCCTGTCTTCTGACATTGGCCAATGCCAGATGCTTCAGAGGGAATGAACAGAACAGTGCAATTTATCCAGTGATCCATCCCCTGACATCCACTCCCAGCTTCTGGCAGTCAGAGGTTTAGGGATACCCAGAGCATGGGTTTCATCCCTGACCATCTTGGCTAATAGCCGTTGATGGACCTATTCTCCATGAACTTGTCTAATTCCTTTTTGAACCCAGTTATACTTTTGGACTTCACGATATCCCTGGCAATGAGTTCCACTGGTGGACTGTGTGGTGTGTGAAGATGTACTTAGGTTGCCCGATGCCTATTAATTTTGTTGGGTGGTCCCTGGTTCTTGTGTTATATGAAGGAGTAAATAACATTTCCTCATTCACTTTCTCCACACCATTCTTGATTTTATAGACTTTTATCATATCCCCCCCTTAGTTGTCTCTCTTCTATAATGAACAGTCCCAGTTTTTTTAAACTCTCCTCATATGGAAGCTATTCCATACCTCTAATAATTTTTCTTGCCCTTTCATGCAGCTTGCAGACATTTCACTCTTGTGACTCTTCCTTGTGATTTGCCAGAAGAGCCTTCCCCAGACTTCCTCTTCATATGCTGGCTCTTGCAGGTTGGAACAAACAAAAAACAGTAAGGAGAAAGCAGACTGATGACCAGTTTTTGTTCAGAGATGTGGGAATTTTCATATTTAATTCAGCTTTGAGTAAATAGGGCTGGAGTTTGGGGTGAGTCAAGCCAATGATTTGAATGAATCAAGCTTGGGTCCAAATTTCAAATGAACCTGGAATCCAAATTCAAGTCTGTATATCAGTACCAAGTGATCCTTGGCCCACAGAGCTGATTTAGAATTTCAAATGGAAAGCCTGTAAAACCGTGAGGTTTTACATGGTTTGACCTCAATCCCTGCAAAAGGTGGCAGTTTGGGCCAAGCTTGACTTTATGATGTAGATTCATTTGAACCCACTGAAATTTACGGAATGGCCCCAAATCATTTTTTTTAAATGGTTCACACTTGAGATGTGCCTGAACTGGAACAAATTAATCCAAAGACCTTTAGTCTTTGGTAAAGTTCAGCTCCAGACCTGTGTTTCATGGACTGGGTCCATCTCTACAAAATGGATCTAAGCCTCCATGAACTTTGGAGAAATTTGGATCCAGATCTGGATCTGAACTCAGTGGCTCAGGCCCATCTATAGTTTGCAAAAACTCCTGTAAACCAAAAGGGCCTAATTTTTCATTGTTCTGGTTGGAATGGATAGTTTCAGATTCTGCTAGGGGGACTATGTAGCAGAGTTAATGTGCCTTTAAGACTGTAAACTACAGATTGTTTTCCTTTGAGGATATTTTTGAAATGGGCCTGTGGCACTCTGTACCTCAAAGCAACACCCTGGAACCTCCATATTCACCACTGGCATATAATTATGATATGTTTCGTACAAAGTATGCCTTGTGAGGTATCATTTTAAAAGTCTTGACCTGTTGAACATTAATATCCTGTTGGATTGTATGTGCTATCATTGTATGTGCAGTTATGAAATTTTGCGATGTGTGTGTTACTGAAATGTGTTGTGAGGTTGGGAACACCCGCAACCAGCCTTTCAGGTACAACAATGGAGTAGCCAGACACGCTGATGGCCTATTAAAGGCAATCCACTCTTGACGACCATACCAGAAGACTTCTCAGAGAGAACATGTAGACAATGGAGACTGCTTGACCAGTGGGGACTGCCTGATCCCCATATCAAAAGATCTTTCCAGCAAGCTGGAAGAAACTTTAAAAGAGGAGAAGTGACAGCATGACTTGGCCTCACTCCCCCCACAACTCAGCACCTGGAAACACATCTGGAGGACAAAGACTTTGAACTGGGGAGGGTGGTCCCATGCTGGAAAAGAGTCCCAGCCTGTGTATTGAGGAACTATAACTTCTGTCATGATGAAACACTGCTTGATTCGTATCTTGTTATTTTATAGAACTCAGACTGCGAATTTACTTTTATTTCTTAGGTAACCAACGTTGATCTCTATGCTTGCTACTTATAATCACTTAAAATCGATCTTTTTGTAGTTAATAAATCTGTTTGATATTTTATCTAAAACAGTGTGTTTGGGTTGAAGTGCTTGGCAAATCTCAGCTCAGTTTACAAGTGCTAGTGTGTGTCTTCTCCACATCGAGGGATGGACAGACTGGGTAATGAACTTACACTGGTCAGGCTTCTGACCAGTACAAGATGGTACAGTTATAGGGTGCAAGACTGGGGAGCTGGGGGGAATTGGCTGGAGACTCTATTGTTGGTTCATGAATGGCAGGGGAAAGCAGTCATGAAACTCAGTTGAGTGTGTCCCTGCCTGTGGATATCTGTGTAAGTGCAGTACCTGCCAGAGGTTTGTGGCTTGCCAACAGCATCAGAGTGTGAGAGGCAGCCCAAGTTGGTGAGACAGAGGGCTCAGCAGTCCCACAGTCCAGGTTGCACCCCAGGGACGCTGTCCCAGGGCCACTTGTAACTTTACTTTTATTACTTATTTTATAGGCCCACCAAAGACAAAAAATAAAGAAGACACTGCTCCTGCCTCAAGGAGCTTACAATAAAAACTTTAGACATAGCATAATATGTGGGGTGACAAAGAGGAAAGATGAAGGTTACAGTAGTACTGCCATGTGGACACTCTTTTTAATCATGTGCCATCACAGTGGTTCAGGGTTTTTTTTTATTATTTTAAACATTGACAAGGTTAGGAAAATAAAATTGTAAGACGGTGAATATTCTTGACTGACTTATCATGGGCATCATAGGAGAGGTGAGTTTTTAGTGGTGATTTAAATCAAGAGGAGGTGGTGGTTTGATCAAGCAGGGTAGATAAGGAGTTCCATGAAGTGTGTTCCATGAAGGGAGTTCCAGCTGTGGATCCAGTTTGGAGCACTATATGGCCAGTGAAATGCTGATTCAGATATAGGAAAAGTGTAATCAGCTTTATGGATCTGTATTGCTAATGAAGGAAAAAATAGTGATGTGTAAACCTTATAAGGCACAGAGGTTTGGCTCAGTATGGATAAGAATTCATCATTTCAGATGCATAGCTGTAGCACATCTAAACTTTGCGACCTTTGTGAGTCTGCAGAAGTGGGCTAGAAATCTTGACAGAATAGGCCCTTACATAAGACCTCCAGAGTTCCTGGATTTCAGCTAAGCTTGTAAATACCAGGAGAACAACCATTCTTGCAGTAGCCAATGAATTCAATTTCCAGGTGGAGGCAGGAAGAGCACAGGTACACAACCATGAAAAACTTTTAAACATAAAAAAAGGTTTGCTTTGTGTCCACTTCAGGTTCTGGGTGAACATTTTGATCAAGTTCTTATTTTATCCATGGAGTTTGCCAAAACCCAGAGATTCCACTTTACAGGAGATTCTGACATTTCAAAATCTGTTTTTGTTCCAATACAGAATGAAAGCAAATATTTTAGAAATTTCCCATGAAATAGAAATTCTGAAAATTTTGTTTCAGAAAATTTTGTTGCAGAAAAAAATTAAATTTCATTTCAAAATGAATTCTGTTTCAAAATGTGTTGTTTTCCATTTTTATATTGCTTTTATTATTCTATATTATTTCATTACATGTCAGTAGTGGTGCATGATATGACACATCATATCAAATTGTCATTATGACATAACAGTTACTCTATGCACTACTACAATTGACTGTTCATATTCTATAAATTATTTTATATTCTATTTTAAAAAATAATTAAGGGCAGCTGCTACTTAGTACTGATTGAAACAAATTAAATTATTTTCTAGCTCAAAGTGTCTCCTGTTTATGTTGTAATGAAACAATTTGATACTAGCTCTTACATAGTGATTTTCATCAGTAGATATCAAAGCATTTCACAAAGTGTATTAGAGCTAGTCAGAAAACTTTAATCAAAGGAGTTTTCTATGGGAAAATGCTTTATTGACAAAATAGACAGATTAGATTATGCACTACTGCTACCAAAGTCATGAAATAATGTAAAAATAATAAAAATGTAAAATTAAAACCACCAAAGAAATTACACATTGAAACTATTTTTGTTTGTTTGGATTGAAAACAAATTTTAAAATGTCAAAATTCCTGTGAAATGGAAATTCTGTGTTTTGATCAGTTATACATGTATGGTTACTTATACAGAAATAACTTCCTGTGTGGACATCTTATTTAACCCAACCCCTCTTCAGCAACATAATAATTAATATCACCTAGCATTTTTCTTTATTACATTTCAAAGCACTTCAGCATCATTATTCCCATTCTACAGATGGGGAAACTGAGGTACAGAATTGTGAAGTGACTTTCCTAAACTCACCCAGCAACTCATTGGCAGAACTAGGAATATAACCCAGGTTTTCTGAGTTCTAGTACAGTGTGCTACCCAGTAGACCACACTGCACGTTAGCTGATTAAACAGTAACATTCTCCCATATTGTTGATATCATATGGGCACATCAGTGCCTAAAAGTGACATACCTGGTATACACAGGTAGCAGCTATGTGTTCAACAATAAAGGAATACTGGTACCTATTGAAGAAAGAAAATGAGTTTAAAAGAGTGGATTACTTTGTGCACTGAGGTTATGCATTTGTAAAGTACTTCGATTTGTTACACCTTCAATTTCCTACAGCAGAAACCAATTCCTTCCTAAATGCTGCTGCATATGCAGTGAACAGATAGCTTCTAGTTTTTCTTCAAGACAGTTGTTAATCAACTGTGCAACCAGTTGCACGATGTTTTCTTGCCAACTGGATTAAAGTGATTACTGGATTATTAAATGGATTAAGTCCTATTGATAACTGGTTGCCAGACAGAAGAGCTAAACTCCTAATCAGCTAGAGAAATAACACCCTGCCAACCACTTACGTTTCTGGTTCACCTTGAACTTGTCTGTAACTTCTGCTTGTTTTTGGTCATATTTCTATAGCAACCAGAGTAAATCACATCAATTACCATATTTTGTCTGTCATTATGTTGTGCTAATTTCATTTTAGAATTGCCTGGAATTATAATTGATGCCACGAGAATTGCTACACTATCTCTTTTCATAGTATAGCTTTGCTCACATCATTTTATTTATATCTGTGTATGTTTGGGTACAGGGTATATATATATAATTTGCAATAATATAAAATATGTATTATTTAATATTGGTATATAACATCATACCATAAATGTGCATGGCATATTACACAGTGCATAAAAAATATGGTTTCTACCTGTGAAGAACTTAATCTATTATTATTTATTATTTCTATTGCAGTAGCACCTAAAGAAGCCCAATCGGAGCTCAGCACTGCACAAACAACCCAGAGACATTCCTTGCTGCATGGGATTTAGGCCTAGATTCTCAAAGGCATTTAGACTCTTGAAACACGTAGTCTTCGACTGTTACCCCTAGGCAAAAAAGATGTACACAATATAAATTGATCACTGTAAGTCAGGACATAAGGGAAAATAAACATGTAGTCTGTATCTGCTATTTATGATCACATTAAAACATGGGATAATAAGCTTGATTAGTTCCAGTTTAGGGCCTACAGCTATGTGGTTCTGGGTGCCCTAAATTCCCACTGATGTCAATGAAAGTTGAAGGCACTCAGTCCCTCATAGGATTCGGCACTAAAGATCTTTAATAAACTAGTTTTGTATTCAAAAGTATAGCTTGCTTCTAGAGACAGCCCATAACTGTAAGATTCCTTTCTTTCTGATGTGGTTAATGCACACTGAAAAACTGCTGTACAACACAGTTACTGTCAGGCGGAAGAAAATCTGAACTTATCTCTAATTGCAAAAATTAGATTTCTGCATAAGCATGAAAACTTCAAAGCCCCAGTGACAGACAGTGATTGGGAATGTTTTTAAAACTCTCAGCATGTTGGGGGATCTTTTTTCAAAGTCTTTGAGAATATCAACAGCGCATTAAAACCATGCATGTGTAGGTTCAAGAAGAAGTAGCTAAAAATCCTGGTTATAAAATATCAAGCAATATTGGATTAATATTAAACGCTCACCAGCTCTCTACTGCCAGGATTCAGGGCATGTATCGTGTGAGCTAAGAGGAAAAAGGCTGGGTGATTTCAGCTACACTAAATGCTGGAAACATATGGAAGAAACTAGAGAGGTTAGGGTGCCTGTTCAGGATTGTCACTGTGATACTGTATACAAAGAAATATGACTAGTTGCACTATTACAGTCACTATTGTTACAAAGTTGCAATAAATCGTGTATAAAGTATGTCATGTAAGACATCAGTGGGAAAGCTAAGTATGATAATCCTGTTTATATGTATGTATTATCTTTGTATCTGAAGTTATGAATATTGGCTTTGCATTTGTACCTCAAACATGTATTATGTTCCTTCGTAATACTCCATATAGATTTATGTGAGGACTAGACAGCTATGTGTTGATGGCCTATTAAGGACACTACTCTCACAATGGACCATTGTAGAAACTCATCCTGCCCAATGAGCCTTCCTGTGGATCCCTCAGACAGCATGGAACCAATGGCCGCCTTTGTGAGTCAGCAAAGCATGTAGGGACATGTGATCCAAGACTCCATTTTGGGCCAGTAACTTTGCATACATCTGGGCTGAAGGAATATAAGTGGAGACTGTGACATCACTTCTCTGTCTTCATTTCTTGCTTCATTTCTCTGGACTGGATTTCTAGCAAGGAAGCTTTGAACAAAGACTCACGACCCCCAATCTGTTTGGGTGATTCCAGAGAGACTTTTTACAAGCTAGAAGACTATTCCATCACTGCTACAAACCTGATCTAAGGATTCTGCAATCATTTGTATGTATATGATCTTTTAACCATTTATAATTCAATTCTTTCTTTTATTAATAAATCTTTAGCTAGTCTGTGAAGGACTGGCTGACAGTGTGATATCTGGGTAAGATCTGAAATACATATTGACCTGGGAGTAAGTGTCTGATCCTTTGGGATTGGTAGAACCTCACATATGATGAATTGGGTTTTCAGTAACCTCTCACTATATTAGACCAGTTTGGCTGGATGGGAACCAAGGGCTGGAATGTGTAAAGGGGACTGTATTTGGCTTCTTGTTAACCAGTGTGGTGCTACAATAGCCCTTTTGTTACTGGTTTGGTAAACCTCATTATAGAATAAACCACCAGTTTTTGGAGTGTACCTGCCCTGTTTCTTGTAGTCTGCCCTGAGTGTGGCATTCTCAGTGTGGTCCAGAGGCATTAAATTAGAAAGCTGGGCAATCTCACTGCAGTGAGGGCAAAGGAAAATATTTTGGGGTGTATTCTCCCCTTGACACATTTGTGTAATTTCAGCTAGTGACAATAAGAGTCATCACACAACTCATGGCAAGAACAGACACACATCTTTCCTGTACTTGCTGAGTTCTGCTTCTCTCCAGCTCTTCTCATCTTGGAGGTTTGGTCCAGTTGTGCTGGTGAATTGGGCATTTTGATACACAGCTGCTAGATTTAAGTATGCAGATATGGGCAGCTGTGCGTGCAAAATGGATGCAACCCTGATTTTGTGGCAGAGCCATTTGGACAGTTAATATGCCTGTGTTACTAGCTCACTGCATCATTAGCTTGCATAACTCCATGTGTATTCTTCATACCTTGTTTGCTTGTATAACCATAGGTACCATCTGTGTCTTCCTGTAGCTATCCCTTTGACTCAGAAAGAGATGGCTGTAAAAGGGGGAGGGGAGAATAAAAGTAGGTGAGCAAACTCAGAAAAGGTTAATTGAGGCTGGATGAAAATCTGATCCTGAATCACTTCCCCACTTTAAACTTTGTTTGCAACCTTCCTTTTTCTGTTTGATTGACTTGCTCTACAAAAGCCTTTCTGATACTCTGTGTGGAGGGGGGAATACATAAATAAATTGCATAGTTCTGCATTCTATTCAAGGCTGCGCTGACACCGTCTGCGGGCAGGAGAAATCAAGTGATCAGATTGACTAATGAGAACCAGAGGCAGTGAATGTAACACAAGATAATTTACTGCTCAGAACTGACGAACATCCTCACTTTATTAACATATATGACTATATTTTGAAAAAAATTTGCACTTCCTAATGCTGTTTCGGTTTTGCAGTCAGACACTCCAGTGCCTGAATTATGGTTTATTAACTCAAGCCTTGTTGTGTTGAGACTACTTTCAGTCTTTGGCCTTACACTTAATAACTCATAAGTCATGAAAGTAATTCGTGTCCCATTTGGTCTTGCTGATCAAAAATATCCACCTTGGCCTGGAATTTATGGCCTGATCCTGCAAGATTCTGAGCATCTTCTGCCAGGGAGTGATGGCACAAAACTCCCATTGACTTCAGTGAGGATTCTGAGGATCTGACCTCAGCCTTCCTGAATACTGATCCTAATCTTTGTGAATGGTAGTGCATGAGTAAAAATGGTCCAAGATTACAAGGTGGTTTGCAAATCCGGTGACTGTGGCTCATGAGGTGACAAAGTCAAATATGCTCTGCCTTGTGCCTTCAGTCCCAAGGTATTGAAGGTACTGCAGAGGCAATAAAACAGAGCCAGGCCCTGCAGTTCTTTGCTCAGTCTGCGCTCCAACGAGTATTGCCTGCAGTATTTAGCCCAGCAATAACAATTCATATTTAATATCTGACACCCTTACTCCAGACTGAAGTGGGACTATTCATGGAGTAAAGGTGTCAGAATCTAGCCCTACAGCATCACACTATATGTAGCTCATGACAGTCTTAATATTTGAACGTGTTGCTCTGGAATTGGCCATGTTAAAACTGGCACTTTCTAACTCGAGAGCTTGGCTCCTTCTGTGTATTCAGCTTCTGTCTGTGTTCTCCGGTGACAAAAAAACTGTTTGTTTTTCTTTGACCGCTGTTAGCCCTGCAGAGCCAATATAGCGAGGAGAGTCAGCGGGATTCTATTCCTTCTTTTGTAGCACCAACAGACTTGTTTGCTTTGTTCCAGTCAGTGTCACCCTGTGCAAACCCATAGATGGCAGCGTGTTGTGTTTGGAGTCACTTGGCGATATACACTGGTCCACAGAAGCTTTATTCTGGGGGGTTGTGATTGAAAAGGAAAGACCCCAAGACCCAAAGGAAAGACCCAAAGAGAATTGTCAGAGCTGGTAATTCAAAAACAAAAATTGTTACTTCTAAATGGACTGGACATATATTTTATAAGGAGCCATGGAGAGACAATAACTATGGAACCCCCCTGTGGATTTTTGCCATCAATTTACAGATCAGAACAGCAGTTTGAAGCCATCGTTGTTAGAACCATTCCACGCAAAGCTGTTCTCACGGGAGACATTACATACGGTAGCAGTCTGAGAATTACGTTCTGAATTCACTCGTGGTATATATGGAATGTCAGTACCTAGCATAACTACTGATGGGTTAAGGAGAGGGGTGTTCAGATCCAGATTAAAGGAGTCAGTATTAAAGGAGTGTAGAGGATAGAGCATGAGAGTAGAACTTGAGAGATCTGGGTTCTAACCCCAGCTTTGCCCTTGGCCTGCTGGGTGACTTTGGGCCAGTTACCTCTCTGCCTCTGTTTCCCCATCTGTAAAATGGGGAAAGTGATACTGACCTCCTTTGTAAAGCATGTTTAGGTAGGGGTTTGGGTTCAATTGCAGCCAAAACTCACAATCTTGTCTTATGAAATTGTATCCCCTCAAATGATGGAAATCTCATGAAAATAGCTGTTCTTGCAAGATTTTGGCAAGAAGACCCCCCTGGAAGGCTCAAGAGCTAGCAGCATTACCATCATTAGAGATGAGACACCAAAACCTGAACATTTGAGAGGGTGAGCAGGGGTTTATCAGATGTTTTAAAATTCTTTGCTTTCTGAGTTTTTCTTGACTCTTGTTTAACTCACACTCCTGACAAACACGTGGGAGACAAGCTCTCTCTGTGTGAAAGAGCCCACTTCCTACTGTTTCAATCAAAGGCCAGGAAAGCTTCCCACCCCAGTTTTCTAGTGGGCCCTCCAGCAAGATGAGATGAGACTTCATATTTCCAATGTTCTACAGTAAAATCAATCAGGAAAAAGACTTTATTAATGCCCCTGCCAAACTTACAGACGCTGTTGTCACATGGTCTGGAGTGTTTGCCTCAGGGCAGACACCCCAAACTGGTGGTGTGTCTACAATTAGACTTCACCAAGCCAGTAACAAATGTGAACTCTTGGATCACTGTAACAGTCTTCCAATGGAGTCACAGACAGTCCCCTTAGGCTCTCCAGTCTATCTTGCCACCCAGACAAATGGGACTTAGTGATAAATGGTCACTTATGCCAAAAATCACACAATATTCAGGTTGCTTCCAGTCCCAAGAGATGAGTCACTTACCCCAGATCAATTGGTACTCTAGATCTCACACCAAAGACAATGCCTGTAGCCAATTCTGTAATAAACAATCTAAAGGTTTATTAACTAGGAAAAAGAAATAAGCATTATTTACAGGTTAAAGCAAGCAAATATATACACACAAATGAGTTCTAGATCCTAAGAGTGACAGAGTTGTAGTGATCTGTCAATTCAAAGTGTCTTTCGGGGCAGACCCAGGAGGCAACCCTGGGGAATCTCTGGCTTCAATTTGGTTTCTCTGGCCCCGTGAGTGTTAAAACAGCAATCCTGTGACTTTATTTTATTTCCTTCATTCAGCTTCCACGTCTACAGGATGAGCTTCCTTGCATGTAGCATTTCCAAGGTGTGAGAGGGCATTAACCAATCCTTTGTATTGTGATGTTCCTTGATGGCCCATCTGATTTTGATAGTTCTTCTGGATGTGTGTGTGTGTGGGGACAATTCCCCAAGGGCACCAATTAGGGAGGGTAGGGGAGGGCAGGAGCCCCCTCCCCCAGTTTCATACAGGAGGTGTGCAAGCTCCCAGGTGGAGCTCTTAACTACAGCCAGGGACGGCTCCAGGGTTTTTGCTGTCCCAAGCGGCAGGGGGGAAAAAAAAAAAAGCCGCGATCGGCGGCATTTCGGCGGCAGCTCCACCGCGCCGCTTTCTTCTTCGGCAGCAGGTCCTTCCCTCTGAGAGGAACCGAGGGACTTGCCGCCGAAGAGCCTGACGTGCCACTCCTTCCCCTTGGCCGCCCCAAGCACCTGCTTGCTGAGCTAGTGCCTGGAGCTGGCCTTGACTACAACACGCATTAGTGTGAAATGTAAGTTCTGCAGAGGAGATGTGTTCCTGGGGCAGGGAGTCAGTATTTTGTTTACAAACAGAGGCAGGGTGATTAAGGTAAGAAAGGGCTGGTGATTAAATTAAGGATATGAAAGTTTATCCTGTAAAAGAGGAATCCCTCTTAGGAGGAGGAAGGAGAGGGGTTGTTTTAGAGAGAACACGGGACTCATAAAAATACAACAAAGCACTGAACCTAGGTTACATTCAGAAAAGGGGGAGATTTGGGGGCGTAGGTGAAAAGAAGGGGTTAAACCCAGGGAAGGGCTAGCAGTGTATAGAGAAGTTCCCACTTTACCTGTGGTACTTATGTGGCCCCATCACCATAGTATCTAAGGCTTCACCTCACAATGTCTAACCTATTTCTCCTCCCATCCCCTCGGTGAGGTAGAGCAATGCTGTTATCCCCATTGTACAGTTGGGGCACTGAGGCACACACAGATTAAAGGCTAGACTTTCAAAGCTATTTAGGCACCCAGTGAGATTTTCAAATGCACTTAGAAGGTTTGGTGCTTTGTAAACCCCACTAGATATCTAGCTGTATCTTTGGGTGCCTGTATTGAGTCGGTGTGGCTCCCCTCGTGCCCAGAAGAGGGAGCACCCTTGCAGGCACCCAAGTGGGCGGAGCCACCGCCGCCTGTTCCCGCCCCCCGGAAGTCAAGGGGCGGGACAGGAAGTATAAAGGCCGGCCGCTGGAGCTCAGAGGGCCTAAAAACCTTTGACATTCTGTCCTTAAAGCACTGGCCTGAGGTGAGACAGGAGGTCCATGGGGGGAGTAGAACCCAGGTCTTTCAGGGCTAGCTCCCTATCTAGCAGGCCAGCCTCTCTCCCTCTGCTCCATGCAGGGGTGGGGGGAGAAGAGGAATCTGATAGATGGGAGCAAAACCAAGGTGGTCAGTTCTCTGAGACTCTAGCAAATGGTCCCAGGATGGATGTCATGTTGACAGGATAAAAAGTAGCACAGAGGTTAGGAAGGATGGAGAATGAGAGTCAGATAGAGGAGATCAGTTAACTCCCAAGGGGTGGCAGGTTCTGCCCCATGTTGGGTTGTACAGCAATGGCTGCTGTGCAATTTTACATTTTAACTGAAAACTAGGGCTGTCAAGTGATTAAAAAAATAATCGCGATTAATCATGTTGTTAAACAATAATGGAATACCATTTATTTAAATATTTTTGGATGTTTTCTACATCTCAGATTTTGGAAGGCATTTGTGATTCTTAAACCTTGGGTTGAATGCTGTAGCTATTTTTAGAAATCTCACATTGGTATCTTCTTTGCATTTTGTCAAATCTGCAGTGAAAGTGTTCTTAAAACAAACGTGCTGGGTCATCATCGAAAACTACTATAATATGAAATATATGACAGAATGTGGGTAAAACAGAGCTGAAGACATATAGTTCTTCCCCAAGGAGTTCAGTCACAAATTATAATTAATGCATTATTTTTTAACAAGCATAATCAGCATGTTAGCATATCCTATGGAATGGTGGCCGAAGCATGAAGGGGCATATGAATGTTTAGATATCTGGCACATAAATACCTGGCAACGCCGGTTACAAAAGTGCCATGCGAACGCCTGTTCTCACTTTCAGGTGACATTGTAAATAAGAAGCAGCAGCATCTCCTGTAAATGTAAACAAATTTGTTTGTCTTAGCAATTGGCTGAACAAGAAGTAGGACTGAGTGGACTTGTAGGTTCTAAAGTTTTACATTGTTTTGTTTTTGAGTGCAGTTATATAACAAAACAAAACAAAAACACCCAAATTTGTAAGTTGCACTTTCATGATAAAGAGATTGCACTACAGTACTTGTATGAGGTGAATTGAAAAATACTATTTCTTTTGTTTATCATTTTACAGTGCAAATATTTGTAATAAAAATAATATAAAGTGAGTACTGTATACTTTAAGTATCAGGGGGTAGCCGTGTTAGTCGGTATCTACAAAAACAACAAGGAGTCTGGTGGCACCTTAAAGACTAACAGATTTATTTGAGCATAAGCTTTCGTGGGTAAAAACCTCACTTCTTCAGATGCATAGAGTGAAAGTTACAGATGCAGGCATTATATACTGACACATGGAGAGCAGGGAGTTACTTCGCAAGTGGAGAACCAGTGTTGACAGGGCCAATTCAATCAGGGTGGATGTAGTCCACTCCCAATAATAGATGAGGAGGTATCAATTCCAGGAGAGGAAAAGCTGCTTCTGTAATGAGCCAGCCACTCCCAGTCCCTATTCAAGCCCAGATTAATGGTGTTAAATTTGCAAATGAATTTTAGTTCTGCTGTTTCTCTTTGAAGTCTGTTTCTGAAGTTTTTTTGTTCAATGATAGTGACTTTTAAATCTGTAGTAGAATGACCAGGGAGATTGAAGTGTTCACATACTGGCTTTTGTATGTTACCATTCCTGATGTCCAATTTGTGTCCATTCTTTTGCGGAGGGACTGTCCGGTTTGGCCAATGTACATGGCAGAGGGGCATTGCTGGCACATGATGGCATATATAACATTAGTAGATGTGCAGGTGAATGAGCCCTTGATGGTGTGGCTGATGTGGTTGGGTCCTCTGATGGTGTCGCCAGAGTAGATATGGGGACAGAGTAGGCAACGAGGTTTGCTACAGGGATTGGTTCCTGGGTTGGTGTTTCTGTGGTGTGGTGTGTAGTTGCTGGTGAGTATTTGCTTCAGGTTGGGGGGTTGTCTGTAAGTGAGGACTGGCCTGCCTCCCAAGGTCTGTGAGAGTGAGGGATCATTTTCCAGGATAGGTTGTAGATCGTGGATAATGTGCTGGAGAGGATTTAGCTGGGGGGCTGTATGTGATGGCCAGTGGTGTTCTGTTATTGTCCTTGTTGGGCCTGTCCTGTAGTAGGTGATTTCTGGGTACCTGTCTTGCTCTGTCAATCTGTTTCCTCACTTCCCCAGGTGGGTATTGTAGTTTTAAGAATGCTTGATAAAGATCTTGTAGGTGTTTGTCTCTGTCCGAGGGGTTGGAGCAAATTCGGTTGTATCTTAGGGCTTGGCTGTAGACAATGGATCGTGTGATGTGTCTTGGATGGAAGCTGGAGGCATGTAGGTACGTATAGCGGTCAGTAGGTTTCCGGTATAGGGTGGTGTTTATGTGACCATCACTTATTTGCACTGTAGTGTCCAGGAAGTGGATCTCTTGTGTGGACTGGTCCAGGCTGAGGTTGATGGTGGGGTGGAAATTGTTGAATGTCACTATCATTGAACAAAAAAACTTCAGAAACAGACTTCAAAGAGAAACAGCAGAACTAAAATTCATTTGCAAATTTAACACCATTAATCTGGGCTTGAATAGAGCCTGGGAGTGGCTGGCTCATTACAGAAGCAGTTTTTCCTCTCCTGGAATTGACACCTCCTCATTTATTATTGGGAGTGGACTACATCCACCCTGATTGAATTGGCCCTGTCAACACTGGTTCTCCACTTGCGAAGTAACTCCCTGCTCTCCATGTGTCAGTATATAATGCCTGCACCTGTAACTTTCACTCTATGCATCTGAAGAAGTGAGGTTTTTACCCACGAAAGCTTATGCCCAAATAAATCTGTTAGTCTTTAAGGTGCCACTAGACTCCTTGTTGTTACGGTATACTTTGTATTCTGTGTTGTAATAGAAATCAATATATTTGAAAATGTAGAAAAACATGCAAAAATATTTAATAAATTTAAATGGGTATTCTATAGTTTAACAGTGCGATTAATCGTGATTAATTTTTAATCATGATTATTTTTTTGAGTTAATCACATGAGTTAACTGTGATTAATTGACAGCCCTACTGAAAACCATTTTGTTCAGTCAGTTTTTGTTCTGAATTTGAGAAAAGGAAGGAATGAGAAAGTGTCAGATGTGTTTATGCCTCAAATTCTTAAGGTTTCAGCTCTATTCAGGCCTATTCCAGAATAAAGAACAGAAACTGCATCCACAGAGTCCATAAAGTCGACAATTATTGTCATGATTTGCATTATTCACTGGGCACCATCTGTGTGCTCAGCACTGTTCAGAATATGCCAGAGAATCCAGTCCCAGAGCCAATGCATATAAGGTGTGTAACTCTGGATACGATGGTTCAGATATTTAAGTCTGAAGTGTATAGTTATTGACTACACATGTTATCACATGTTCACTGTGATGTTTATATCTGAGTGGAGGCACTGATGACAATAGACGTTTTAGTTGATTAAGGACTAGAAGATTTGACCCTCCAACTTTCTTTCTAAAGGAAGAGCTGCCCAGAGCTCCCGTGACTGTTTATTTTCCTTTCCTGCCTGCAGTGGCCCTGATATACCTTGGAAGTCTCCGTTGTTTTCTCATCTTTAAAAGAATTTTCTTGGTGTTTGGTTTTAAATATTCTCCTGTGAGAACTGCAACTCAATCATTGTAGTGTTGTGTTTAAGAGCCTTCTGGAAAGTAACTAGTCTTTAAACAGAAGTAGAAGCAATGTTGCCAACTCTCATGATTTTGTCATGAGTCTCATAATTGTTTTACTTAAAGCCCCAGTTCCTGGAGTCAAGTGGATATGCGATGATTTCAGCCTTCATTCTTAAAGAAAAATAAAGTTTTTAGTCCTTGTGGTGGTGGAGAATGCTTCAAAATGTGACCCCAGTGCACCCTAAAGGCTCAAAAAGCAGAAGGCAAATAAAAAGAACCCCAAATCTGTTATTTTTACATAATATCATGATTTTAAAGCCAATCTCATGATTTTTGGAGAGCCTGATTCATGATTTTTGAACATTTGGGATTGGCAATACTGTGAAAGTGACTTACAAGTGTCAGTTTCACGCCGGTTTAAGGTCAGTTTCTAGTCTATTATTTGTAGTGAGGTAACCCCTCTAGAGCCCCAGGCAGGTGCAGTATAAACTCGTAGGGCCTGGCCCTAGTAGGATGTTTCCAAAGTTAAATGATCTATTCCAAGCTTGGTGAACTGCAAAAAAAGTGATAGAAAGTAATCTAGATTGTTCTACAATTGTTTCAATTGCTGTATTCATGAGTTAGTAACAAAGAATATACATTAAAATTTTAAACCTAACCAGTGTTCCTTAAGTAACTTGACACAAGATGTGAGAACATATTAGCATTAGCGCTGAGTGGGTTTAATATTTATTAAATCCTCTTTTTTAATATAGGAATTAGATACAACGTTCCTATCAGCTAATTTCTAAGTTATTATCTGCAACAACAAAATCCCCTAGAGTTTTCAGGTGCATAAGTAGCCCTTGGAATCATGGTTAAAGTTGCACGCACACGCACACACACACCCTCCCTCCCTACCTGAAATGGCACCCCTGCAATTCCGATGCCTGGGTTCACAAGTTCAAGAACAAACACTTTCAAAGCTATAAAGCAAAACTTACATATTTTCTTAGAGCATGAAATACTGACATTACAAGTGAGATTAATGCCTGAAGCACCTTACAAGCATTTCATAGAATCTAAACACTAAATACACATTTATAAGACTAATACCTACTTTGAGCAAAACTAACATACAACTGAAGTGGTCTGGTCTCCAGCTATGAGTTTGTCAGTCCTTAGCTAATGCCTGCAGCCTGGGCAAGGCTGGCATCTGACCTGCCAGTGTCACAGCTGTATTTATATATTGTAATAGCGAAATAAAGGGCACAAAGGACAAATGAATATTTCCTCTTCAGTTAATTTGTAATGCCAGATGAAGGTTTTCCCCCTGCATTTGTGTGATGCAGCAGAGACATACAGAGGAGGCAGTGCCTGACACTTTCACTTGTGGCATGTCTGTTGCTGGCAAGTCATGTTGTCCTTGAAAATCTGACTGTGAGTCAACACGGCTAACCCCTTAGGGGTGAGCCAGGAACAGGTTCTGCCTGCAGATGCTGATGCATTTTGCATTAAACCCTGTCGTTCAGTGCTGGGAAAATAAATCCTAGCTGTGCACAGATGTGGGAAACCTTTAATAGGGACTCTTGAGGGGAAACTTGAAAACCCGCACAAAACGCAATTTACATTGCCTATGATTTTTTCTGTGCTGCCCTCATTAACTGTGGAGGGCATTTGGGTTGATTCTGATTCTACAGACACTTCCATTTAATAATCTCTAAAACTGGAATTTTCAAAGCTACTCAGGAAGTTAGGTCCCCTATTAGGATTTGGTCCTTTAACTCCCACAAGAAATCTCTGCTAGATGCTTTACCGACATTAATGCATTAAACCTCACAAACCTTTTGTGAGGCAGGGGAGTGTTCTGCTAACCTGTTTTAGGTGGAGGAACTGAGAATGGAGAGGTTACAGGACTTAGCCAAGGTCACACAGGATGTCTATTGCAGAGTGGGAAATAGAACTCAGCTTCTGGCTGCCTGTCATAGGGTGTTGGTCCCACACTTGCCCCATAGGGGATAATGGAGGCCAGATGGGCCAATTAACTTATTAGGCTGTAAACTGGGAGAATTAAGGCTGAGCGGAAAGCCTTAATTAGGGGAAGCTCACCTGTGCATGAACAAGTGGGACGTCTACAAATCCAGGGACCTGATAGCAGAGGAATATGGCAAGGAAGCAGGCTGTCGTCACTCCCTGGAAGAAGGGAGGTGTGTTTTGAGGCCACAGAAATTGGGTAGCCTACAGTTACTCCTGGGAGGAGGGAGTGGTGAGGCTGGCAAACCCAGCAGGGGAGGAGAAGCCTGATGGTAAAGAACGGGCTCAGGGGAAAGATAGTAAGATCCAGGAGGCAACAGGCCTTAGATGCTGATCAGAGGGTCCCAGAGCAGAAGATAGGCTCGGGTTCCCTTATCAGCTACAGGGGGAGTGGACTGCTTGGGACAGTTTGCCTTGAAAGACTTTGATACTAGAAGGGGACGATCATGGTGACCTGACTGGGAGGCCACAACATGCAGAGGAAACCACAGCCCCTGGGCTGCGGTGTGAGAGAGGGCAATGGGTAGAGAGACCACTAGAGAAGGGCTTAGCACCTGGGAAGAGCTAATCCCCAGAGCCACCAGGAGGAGGTGCCCTTAGTGATGAGTGGACCCCCTCACACTGCCATGTTTGTGTTTTAACCACAAAACACAGTGGGTCTGATTTGCCTCTTGCTTACGAGGAATAAGTCCACCGAAGTCAGCGTTTACATGGCTGAGTGTGACTGAAGAATCAAGCCGAACTGTCTTGATTCACTGCAGAAGCAAATTTGAAGAGAAAGTAAGAGTCCTTGATTAATAGTAGAGCAGAGGAAATGCCACAAAAACAAATTTGCATGACTAGGTGACAGCCAAACTCACTTATTGCTCCTTTTGGTTTCAGTCGTGCACCCATTGACATCAGTGGAGCTTTGCACTTCAGTGGGATTAGGAATGGGCCCTGTGAGTTGGACAGGGATCATTTTTACTCATATGAATACTCACAGAAAGCACAATTCAAACTGGATTCTGGAAACATGAATACAAACTTAAAACTTCCACGGGTGAGCAGTTGGATTGGAAATGCCCACCACAATCCCTCTCTCCCAATCAGGGAACAGAAACTGGTACCATGTGACTTACGTGGCTAGTCACAACTAATTAAAACAGCTTGAATATTGAATGCTGGTTCATAATCAATCCACCAAAATGAGAACAAGGTGGGAAGAAAGTAGGGTGACCAGATGTCCCTATTTTATAGGGACAGTTCCGATTTTTGGGTCTTTTTCTTATATAGGCTCCTATTACCCCCCACCCCCTGTCCTGATTTTTCACACTTGCTGTCTGGTCACCCTAGAGAAAAGTGATTAAATAAATCTGAGAAACAAGGAAAGCACACTCTGCTCATGGCTATTGGTGAGCAGAAAGGATAAATTCACTAAATATTTGTCATTACTTTCTTGCTCATCATGATTTAATAGCAAAAGACACAAGAGACAGTGAACCACAGACACTGTTGTGTTCGGGATCCATAGGGCACAGCTGAGAGAAACATCCACAAAGGAACTGCTTACCGCTCCCTGATTCTGAGACTAGTTCTACACTGGCCTCGGCCTGGCATACTTTCAAAAATGCCAGCTGTTGATATTTGATAAGGGGGCAGCTGAGGCCAGAACACAGCAGGGCTTTAGCCACGCCCCCACACTGGGGACTTCTTGGGGGATGGTGAAGGAGTCAGCTCTTCTGGCTCGGCATCAGGTTTGTGACAGCTGGGGCCTGCTCTGCTTCCACAGAATCCCCAACTGGGAAGAGACCAGTGTTGACCAGCCCCTTTGCACCACCATAGGGGTGCAAAGGAGCCAGATTGTAGCTCAGAATCTGGCCTATTATTTACCAAATGGAAAACTAGTGGTAAGCAATAGACAGCCAACTTTTATCCACAGTTATCACATGGCCCTGTCTGAAAGAGTGTAGTTATTATTATCCTGAGCATTCAATAGGAAGTAACTGCAGAATGTGCAAGGCAGCTCGGAGGGGACGGGGGGGGACGCACATCCTCAGCAGATATAAATCAGCACTGAATAGATCCCTTAAGGTCACCGGCGCTGCACTGATTGACACTCGCTGAAGATGAAATGGCAACCACTGTAAATCGATTAATCATGTTAGCCCATATCAAGTTTTGGCAGGTTCCCCTTTTGTTAAGTAGATCGCTGTCATCTGAGTGAATCACAGTCCAATTAGTTTTGTCCCTTTAAAAAAACTCAGTGAATTACATTTAGGGCCAAATGGCCTTCAAATTTGCACCCACTATACTTGTGAGTGCATCCATTTGCACATGCAGCCCCCGCACATTTATGCATATTAACTGGTATTTGGCATAAATGAGCACTTACACCTTCAGTTTCTATTTTGCACATATATATGCCCATTTGTTCATGCAACTTTTCTTGGGTAAATGCAACATTTATGCAATTTAAGGGCTGACCTGATAGATTTTGCAAGCATATATTGGAGAGACATCTTTAACATTTTTGTTCCATAGTTTGAAGAGTGAGTCATTCCAAGGGCTTATTCTGAAATCATGTTGTTAACTAAGCATTGTTATTTGGTGCATGCACTCCTAAAACTCGGGCCCCTGGGCAGAGACAATCAATTATGACACATTTCAGGGCAGTGTGGTGAGGCAAGCTAGGCCTAGGTTGAGGCCAACCCACTCATTTCACTCGGGAGACATTTAAACCCAGATCTACTGCAGACTTAAGACTTTAGCACATTAACCCACGGTGCCCTCTTGGAAGGAAGCAGCCTCCTGAGGCTTCCTTGGCTCTGCTGGGACATGAACGCTGGCCTGGCTGCAGAAAAAAAAATTGCCTCCCCCAAAAAGAGCTCCAAAATATAACAGGACATAAATACATACCTTCAGGTACGTTTTTTTTCCTGTTGCCTACACAGTAGATTATAGTTAATTAAACCTCTGTTCACATAAACAGAACAAGAAAGGATGTAAAAGTAATGAGCTGACAACCCTGTGTGCATTATGTTGGGCTTCTAAGAGAATTTAATTTGGAGAAGAATTATGCACAAGGCTGAAAGACAGTCCATTAAACCAAGCCAACTGTCTGGAAAGAGATAAAACAAAAATGTGTTCTGCCTCCCGTGAAATAAAGAGTGAGCTGCACATTCCCATTACCTTGTGGTTCTCAGGGCTGCACTCACAAACACAGGCAGAGGACAGGCTCTGCAGAAAGGTGGGCAGAGAAACAGGCACATTGGAGCTAGCCAAGCATAGAACCTCTGCCCAAAGAGGTGTGAATATATTGATCACCAAAGTGAGAGATACAGCTAGGTGTCTCAGATTTGACATGTGGTAAGACAGGAGTTCAGATACTATGGAGATGAAAGCCAGTTACTTAGATCTAGCTAGACATTATTATGTTTATTATGGTAGGGTCTGGTATGGTTAGCACAGTAGGACCATCCAAGATCAGGACCCCATAGGGCTAGGTGCTGTGCAAACACAGATCTTGTGGGATATAACACATAAGCAGGATGATAGGCTGTGTGAGATTCCCAGCTTGTGTAGACATAGGCTGTGTGAGATTCCCAGCTTATGTAGACATACTCATGCTAGCTCCCATCGAGCTAGTGTGCTAAAAATAGTAGTGTAACCACGGTACCCCAGGCAGCTCCTTGCATAGATGTAGCCATATACAGATGCCTCAGCTAAACTCCTTACACAACTGTCATTACACCTCTGTTGTGGCTGGCAGCCACCTCCCTTGTTCCGGCCTGGGGTCCCCACAGCTATGCCAGTCCACCTCATTCCTGACCTCAACATCCCCTGTAATTCTGGTGGTGGGTCTATTCAGTGCCTTGAGCCAAAGCCCACTCAGCTCAGTGGGTGCCTCTCTCTTGACTTCAGTGGGCTTTGGATCAGGTCTCAGAGCAGTAGTTGGACAATCATGCCCAGGAAGAACTAGTCTAAGTAAAACTCTTTTTTTTTATTTCCATCTACTGAAAACAGAATCAGAATCCAGGTCTTCAGTGATGAAGCACACATGTATTTATCCACTGACACATCTACCCCGAAGCAGTAACAGTGAGGGGCCTATTAATATAAGTTACCCATTTCCAATGCTGGCTGTGATTTAACTTGAATATATAGCACCTTCAGCCAGGCATGTGCATTCTCTACCACGGCTAAGGAGCTGGATGATTTCTTGTCACTTTTGCCTCTGGCATCTCCCTGTTTCTGTGTCTGTTACAGACAATTATTATTACTTAAAAATTAACACAGTTATTTAACAAAGCAACATGACAGAACATGCATCAAAGGTGTAGGTGATGAGGCAAGCCAGCTTGTTCAAACAAGAGACTTATGGGCCTGTTTTCTACCCAAGGAAATCATCAACATTTACTTATACTTACCAATGTTTACATAAACCTGCTAAACAAAATATTTTCGAAGGGCAATGGGGCACCAGTGATTTACACCGGTTGAGGATCTGGCCCAAAATGAGGGAATTTGTGCTCACCCACTCCTGTTTGGCAACATCAGTGTGGATCATTGCCCAGCTCCAGTTGTTGGAGACGCAGCTCTCCAGCTGTTTCCAAGCTAGTCCACCCCTTCCAGTGTTGTCGGTGCACAAAAGGAAACAGATGTGATAGGAGACTCTTTCCTCAGAGAGGCCCCAGTCAGACTAGTTTATAATAATACTCCTCCAATAGTGGTTCAGCATCAGGCAACAGTTGTTCAAGAAGCACCTGCCCATATCCAGGTGCTGAGGACTAGGGGCCTGCTTTCCTCTGCATTCGGCCCATGGATGTTCGGTGTTCGTCCCTTTTAAGCTCCTTACTGCAAGTCTGACATCTCTCACAGGTGTGGCAGGAGGGGACTGGTTGAGCTTGTAATTGCTTATTAACCCTGTATGGGGTTTGTATACACCATCACAGGCACCAAGACAGATTCTGATCTCAGTCTCACTGGTGTGAACCCAGAGACACTCCTTCATGTAAAGAGATGTATGCCAGCATGAATGAGAACAAAATCTAGCTCATCATGTCATCTTCCCTCGCTGCATTGAAAAAGGGCCTGTTCCTCAACTGGTGTAAACTGGTGCAGTGCCACTGAAGTGTAGCTACCAGAAGTGAGGCGTGGAGGGGCATGCGGGATTACGTGCCTCCCCCCTGACTTGCTGCTTGGCTTGTACTGAGCATGCTCACATGGACTGAGCATGCTCAGTAACATCCGCTAAAGCCACTGCCCTCACTTTGTCCTCCCCATGATCGACAGGTATGGGTCTTCTCTGGTGGCTATATTGACTTACACTGGCTGAGGAGCTGGTCCAAAACCAGGGGACGATTGTTTTCATGACTTAAAACAAATAAAATGAAATTGTTAAATGTCTTTCCCCCACATTTAAATTGAAGACAGAAACCATGTATATGGGAGGGAGGGGCAGCAGGGGGAGGAGTGAATGTTGAGCCAAGAAAGAAAATCTCAGGCATTGCAGTTTTCCTTTATGGGTAGGAATGGGTATGCCATGACCACACAACTTGGCACGTATTTATGTCACACGGGTTAGGCCCACCTTAAAGATTCTGCTCTCAATTAGCCCAAAACAATTCAGTTCATTGGAGTTACTCCAGATTTACGCAGAGGTAAGAGAGAACAGTTTGACCCCCATCTTTTGGGTTTTTTACTATGTTAATTATTTTTCATCTTCACACAGTGCACAGCCAACCTGTGGAACTCCTTGCCTGAGGAGGCTAGGACTATAACAGGATTTAAAAGAGAACTAGATAAATTCATGGAGGTTAAGTCCATTAATGGCTATTAGCCAGGATGGGTAAGGAATGGTGTCCCTAGCCTCTGTTTGCCAGAGGGTGGAGATGGATGGCAGGAGAGAGATCACTTGATCATTACCTGTTAGGTTCACTCCCTCTGGGGCACCTGGCATTGGCCACTGTTCATAGACAGGATACTGGGCTGGATGGACCTTTGGTCTGACCCAGTGTGGATGTTCTTATGTATGTTCTTATCCATGCCCTGGAAAACTTCAGCCAGTGTTGTGATGCCACCATTGAAAAAGAAATAAACCTTAAATAAACAATGGAAGGGAATGGTTCAATTTGACTCACTTCTGCTCTCTGTCTGCCTGAATAAAACATCGAGGGACATGGTAGCATGGCATTGGCTTGATTTGCAAGTGATTTGTGAATGGCAAAGTTATATCTGCTGCTTAGCACATGCCTCTCGCTTTTGTTTGCCCTTCATTTGAGTGGGTGGGGGTGATTGCTATTCCAAAGGCATTAGCTCCCCTTATGCCAAAGGGATGAATTTGGGAAGAGCTCATTAGTTTTGTATATTGACAATAATTTTGTAGTTGCCTAGCACCACAAAGGACCTTCAAGTAAATACCAGATACAAGAGAAATAAAATGTTTAGGCTCAGACTCAGAAAAGTTGGGCACTCGTGATGTGTACAAAATACACCTGCAACAGTCTACCTAACTCGCACCCACAAGTGGCCACAATCAGACATTTGCACTCCCAGTTACCCAGTTTGTACATGCACTTCCACATGTAACCGTTTCTAGAGATCTGGGCCTTACTGTATATGGAGCTGAGAAAGTGAGAAATTGTAACGAGAGGTCTGCTTTGGTTTTTTTATGGTCCCCCCAATCCTGCACCCAATGAAGTCAATGGCAAAACTCCCATTGACTCCAAGGGTGAATCAACCCCATAAGACCAGACTCAGCCAAAGAGGAGGGTTTGTGAACAGCCTTACCTTGCCAGCCACGGGGTCCACGTCACACTATGGAATACAGGGGAAATGTCCTGTGACTGTCACATGCTCTGTGTCATGGGATTGAACCTTTGGTGTACTAGTGCCTGCACATTTTTTCAGGCCTGTTCACGTAGCTCTGTATAGCCAGCAGAAGCCCTGGATAGCTCAGAGGATTGTTCATGGGCTGAGAATACCTTCTCCTGTGGCTCACTGTGTGTAATGTGGGGGCCAGTGGGGCAGGTTGATAGGGGCTAATGACTGTAAGTTACCACCCAAAGGCTGTTTAGCTATGTGCCATGAGTTTGCTGGGTCACAGTCTGGAGCCCAGTAACATGGTAATCCCTGCATAGCTGGCACAAATTGGACTCTGTGACCGTCTAGCTGAAGAAAGAGAGACCAATGGTCTGAGCTAGCCTGGCAAATCTACCTTGTTTTATGAAACCTCAGCTCCCCCCCTCCCTCCCCCCCCACACACAAAAAGGCAGCCAAGCAAACCCTTGTTTTAATGAAGCCAAGGATAGAAAGGTCTCTGCAGTGAGATGGGTACATTACATTCTGTCAGCACTACCTGGCAGGGAAGCAGACCGGAGGTGTTTAGCAATAGGCTTCAATTTTTAGTTGGCCTTTGAGTGTGATGATCCATGTCTCTATTTGTGTCTGTATTTGTTTGTAACTCATGTCCCTGGGCTGCTTGGGATTGCTTTCTAGGCACTGGAACACTCAAGACAGCTCTGAAGCTATTGGACATTCTGTTAGATACGATGCTTGCAGGGCCATTGTCTTGTTTGTTATTAGCGAGGGATTAGAAGTTTAAGGCCTCCGAGCTTAATGGCCTCAGCGGGTGGAGAGCACAGCACTAGCTGTGAAAATGACAAAAATCAATAGCTAATCCAGTGCAGTCAGTCAACCTTTTCAAAGCCTCATCCGTATTGATTCCCAACTGCTGCTCTTCCAGTCCCTTGACGTAATCAGCCTGTTTGCTCGGCAGACAGACTCGCTCTCTTTCTTGCTCTCCCTCTCGGCTTTTCGCATTTAAAAAGGGATCACTTAGATCCTTCCAGTTTTCCATCGCTCAGCCTGTGGAAAGTGTAAGGATTGTCCGTGAGGCAGGCAGGGAGGACAGCTCCGGACCAAGGGAGGAGCCACGCTAGAGTCAGATGTTTGGGGCGGGGGCTCCAAAGAGGAGGAACAGAAAAAGTCTGGTCAGGTGACGTACCTGTGGTCCAGGTTCTGGATATGGATAAAAATGGCTCCCTTTCTCTACCTTCTTTGAAGAGGCAGGACAGTTACAGCACTGATTAAAAAAAAGACCCCAGAATGCTGATGGTTTTGTGGACTGGGATGCAAGAGACCAGGATCAAATTCCTGTCTCCATCACAGCCTCCCTGGTTGACTTTGGGCAAGACACTTGGTTTGTGCCCCTGTGAATTGGGTTTCGTGCATCTGCATCTTCTGGTCTCCCATCCTTTGTGTACCGTGTCTATTTGGACTGTCACGTCTCTGTGCCTGAGTTTGCTCTCCCTCCCATCTGAAATATTTTGATAAGCTCCAGGGATAAGTCATCTCTCTCAGAGATGATTCAGCAATATCCAGAGAATGAGTCCATCAGAGGAAGAGAAATTACTCTGAGCCTCTCTTCAGTTTGGCAGGGAATTTTAGCAAATGGCTCCCAGAAGCCTTCTCTAACATAATGCTGATTTGGGGGTCTCTTCTGGATGTTGCATGCTTTTAGTGCTGGCTGTGCCACACATTTGGCAGTTTAAGTCCCTGAAAGACCCTGCATGCTATTATATTGGTTCCAGGGATTGGCAATGAGATCTAGAACCTTTAACCTCTAGATCATTAGTTCAAAGCAATGTCAGACTAGTGGTGGTTGAAAGTCATTTCAGTTTGAGTGCTGTTCATTGATGGATGTTAACTAAGTTAGTAGCATCAGACCAGTTCCTAGTAGATGTGTCTGCATGACAAAAACACACTGGCACTAACAGGCATACTTGTTGGCGTTTTCAAGAGTCTAAGAATTAAAGGGTCCCAACAAGTAAGATTTTTCATAAATTTGTCTCTGTTTTTGCACCTGCAAATTTGTGTGCATAAAAATCTTGAGGCAGAATTTAGCCTCTGCACTTCTTTCAGGCATAATTACTGTTACCTGAATGTCTAAGTGCCCAATTTGCAATCCCAACCAGCTAAATAGATGGCCAAGATACAATAATTGCATTTGCAAAATTGTGCCCACCTTCATGTGCATCCATAACTTTGTGATAGTACTCAAAAATGTGCTGAGCATGTTCCAACCAGAGAAAGATGCAGTTCCTGCCTCAGCAAGTTCCTTAGCTTGCAATCTAAACAAACAAACAGGTAGGAATAAAGGATAGAACATACAAGCAAAGTGATGAGGGTGGTAGTGATGATGCTTTATATTCTAGCAGCACCCAGTGCCCCAGTTGAGATCAGGGTCCCATTGTGCTAAGCCAGGGATCGGCAACCTTCGGCACGCGGCTTGGCAGGGTAAGCCGCCTGGCAGGCCGGGCCGGTTTGTTTACCTGGTGTGTTTGCAGGTTCGGCTGATTGCGGCTCCCACTGGCTGCAGTTCACTGTTCCAGGCCAATGGGGGCTGCAGGAAGCGGCGCGGGCCGAGGAATATGCTGGCCATGGCTTCTTGCAGCCCCCATTGGCCTGGAACGGCGAACCGCAGCCAGTGGGAGCCGCGATCAGCCGAACCCGCGGACACGGCCGGTAAACAAACCGGCCTGGCCCGCCAGGGGGCTTACCCTGGCGGGCCGCGGGCTGAAGGTTGCTGATCCCTGTGCTAGACACAGCACATACACATTGTAAGTTACCACTTCTTCCACCAAAGAGCTTACAGTCTATATACACAACAGACAAACGGTGGGAGAAACAGGGGCACAAACAGGGAAAGTGATTTACTTGATATCTCACATAATTCAAATGCAGGTCTCCTGGCTCGCAGTCCAGTGTCCTATCTACTAAACCATGTTGCCTTTCCATAGAATTTTTTAAACTTTATTTTCCACAGTGCAAGTTTCTTGGGGGCTGTTCTGTTTAGGGCCTGATCATTCACAGTCCTGCGCTACTGCAGCATTGCTAGAATGGGGAGATAAGAAAATATAATTTGCTGTAATTTTTTTTCCTGGGGCTGCTTAAATGTGCTTCAAACTCTGCAAACAAATTCCGTCTGTCAAAGCTAGTTACATTTAATTCCATCTTTTGTAGCTGGGTTCAGAGGGCAGACATTTATCAGAGAAGCAACTGAATTACCAAATTATGTTCCTAAAACATCCAACCAAACAAAACCCCCTCTTTCTACTACTGCCATTTAATGGGGCGGGGGGGGGGGTGGGGGGGAACACCCAGCATTTTCCCCTGTGAATTACTTTGAGGCATTGGCTGTCATTTTTAGCTACTGCAATGACTCTGGCTTAGCACTCATGCAGAATAGGGATACTGAAGAGAAAATTCTCCCCAATGGAGGCCCCCTTGTTAACAATGCCCTTAGTATACGAAAACCTCACTCCCCGGATTCTCCCATTTTTCAAGAGCAGTCACCCCTGTGTTTGCTGCTGCATTTTTCTAGAGACTAATATAGAAGATTGGTTTCAGTTTATTCAGTGGCAGGAGTTTATTACTCTTGCAGATGAAGCAATTTGCTGGCCAAGGCCAAGCTTTGGTTACTTGGGATGGTCCCTTTGCAGTACAATTGCATGCTAATGGCCACCATTGGAGGTCACTTGTACAAAGAGAAGAGGAGAGACTGAATCTGGGATTTTCAAAGCCACAGCATGGAGGCTGGATGTCCACTATGGATTCACTGTAATGAGAATTAGCTGATCAAGTCGCCTAGGAGGCATTCAAAGAATCTCACCCCATGTGTTTATCTACAACATGGTCCAGAAAACAAGGAAACTGGGTCAAGAAAGTGGAGCCCACCTATCAGAATGTGGAGGGCAAACAAACACATTTATTTATTACTTGTACTGTGGTAGCACCTAGGAGCCGCAGTCCTGGACCAGGACCCCATTGTGGTAGGTGCTGTACAAACACAGACTGAAAAGGACAGTCTTTGACACAAAGAACCTACTGTGATGTTTCACTCCATATTCTTTATGAAAATATGCTTATGATATGAATATGATATAACTGAGATATACTTTATACAAGATGGGTCTTGTAAGATATCATTGGAAAGGTTATAATTTACTGAATGTGATTATCCAATTTGTATGCCTGTATCACAGGGGTCGGCAACCTTTCAGAAGTGGTGTGCCGAGTCTTCATTTATTCACTCTAATTTAAGGTTTCCCGTGCCGGTAATACATTTTAAGGTTTTTAGAAGGTCTCTTTCGATAAGTCTATATTATATAACTAAACTATTGTTGTATGTAAAGTAAAGAAGGTTTTCAAAATGTTTAAGAAGCGTCATTTAAAATTAAATTAAAATGCTGATCTTACGCCACCAGCCTGCTCAGCTCGCTGCCAGCCTGGGGTTCTGTTCACCTAGGCCGGCAGCGGGCTGATCAGGGCCTGCGGCCGGGACCCCAGACCTGGGGGGGGGGGGTGTTTCAGGGGTCAGTGCAGAGGGCTGGGGGAGGGGGTTCAGGGCAGAAGGTTGGGGTGTGTGTGGGGGGGTTCAGAGATCAGGGCAGAGGGCTGGGGGGGTGCAGGGCAGAAGGCTGGGTGTGTGTTGGGGTGGGAGGGGTTCAGGGCAGAGGGATGGGGCTGTGGGGGAGCAGGGCAGAGGGCTGGGTGTGTGTTGGGGTGTGGGGGGTTCAGGGCAGAGGGCTGGGGGTGTGTGGGGGTGCAGGGCAGAAGGCTGGGTGTGTGTTGGGGTGGGGGGGTTCAGGGCAGAGGGCTGGGGGTGTGGGGGGTGCAGGGCAGAAGGCTGAGTGTGTGTGGGGGTTCAGGGCAGAGGGATGGGGCTGTGGGGGTGCAGGACAGAAGGCTGGGTGTGTGTTGGGGTGGGGGGTTCAGGGCAGAGGGCTGGAGGGTGTGGGGGTGCAGGGCAGAAGGCTGAGTGTGTGGGGGGGTTCAGGGCAGAGGGATGGGGCTGTGGGGGTGCAGGGCAGAAGGCTGAGTGTGGGGGGGGTTCAGGGCAGAGGGATGGGGCTGTGGGGGTGCAGGGCAAAAGGCTGGGTGTGTGTTGGAGTGGGGGGGTTCAGGGCAGAGGGGTGGGGGGTGCAGGGCAGAAGGCTGGGGTGCTCGGCTCGTGGGGGTGCTCCCAGCCCCCTGCCCTGAGCGGCTCATGGCAGGGGACTGGAAGGGATATGCCCTGTTCCACCCCCTTCCCCCAGGCTCTGTCCCTACTTCTCTCTGCCTCCTCTACGGAGCTGTGTGCACGCTGCTGCTCTTACCCCACCCCCTTGCTAGGGCCATCAGCTGATTGGCTCAGGGAAGGAGAGGAGGAGGGGCAGGAAAGAAGCGGGGGAGAGGGGAAGCTTGGCTGCCGCAGAACCAAGCTTCTGCCTCCTGCCCCCGCAGGGGAGAGTGGTGGGTGGGGGGGTTGGGGGACGGGACCACAGCAGGGAGCTGCGTGCCACTCAAAATCGGTTCACGTGCCGTATTTGGCACGCGTGCCGTAGGTTGCCGACCCCTGCTGTATCATTTCTGTATCTGAAGTTAGGAATATTGACTATGTATCTGTTTTTCAACTATGCTATTTTGGGTGATACCCACTGCTAACACTTGAGGTACAACAATGGAAAAGCCAGACAGGGCTGATGGCCCGTCAGCGATGAAAATGGACTGTGAAAATGCTTGGCCTTCCTGTGGATACTCCATACTGCTACTGACTCATTGATGCTGTGATACTACAGAGTCAGGTGGTCTTGTCACCTGATACTAAACATTACCTAGGATTTCTTATAACTTTCCACAGGAAGGGAAGGGGGGAGGAGGTCAAGTTTGGGAAACAAAGGATTCCCACCTTATGTAAATCCTATTTAAGGGTGGGGAGGAAGGCAAACAGGACTCCTCCTCTCCATGGCCTGTCTGCCCAAGAAGAGAGACTGCTAACGCCACCTGAAGGGAAAGGGGAGGGGAAGGGAGAGGAGTCCAGACTGAGACAGGGGTCCAGTCTGAAAAGAAATATAACTGGAACTGTGAACCACAGAAACTTTGCAACCTGCCTAAAATAACATTTAGGGTAAGAAATTACATTTTGTAACCTGTTTCTTAAGTATATTGAGCTTAGCTTGCATACTTTGTTTCATTTGCTCACTAATCTGATTTGTTTTGTCTGTTATCTCTTATATTTACTTAAAATTCACCTTTTGTAGTTAATAAACTTATTTCTTGTTTATAATATAACCCAGTTTATGTAATTTCTAACTGGGGAGGCAAGAAGTTGTGCATATCTCCCTCCACATTGAGGGAGGGGGTGAATTTCATAAAACCTTTGGGATTGTACCCCATAAAGGGAGTGGGCACCAGAGTGTTGGGGCAAGCCCTTAAGGCTGAATCTTTCCAGAGCGGATCTCTGTCTCCCTGTGCAGCGGGGTGTGGCCCTGCCTGTGTGCTTGACTGGAAGAGGCTAGCCTAGCCCAGCAAGGCCAGGTAAAGGGAACCCAGGCTGGCAGAATAGGCTGACTCAGTGGCATCCCATCACATCAGGTGACCCCAAAGGGCCCAAACCCATCACACCTACAAGCTATATAGGATAAGAAACAACAAATGTATACAGTGGGATAAGGGAGTACAAGGAGACAATGAGACAATATCAGTCAGTGGTCTCAACACATCAGCTGTATTAATTTGTGCTTCCATTCTACTTCATGCTGTGAGCCTGTGAGGTCTCAATGTCTAAGAAGGGACCAGCCAGTATTGATATGGGAGACTTCCAAGGAATATAGAGGTGCTTATAGGACGTGGTTTTGGTCAATCAGCAGGTGGTTTTCCTCCGAGTCGGGTCTGAACTAATACACTGGTTGTTGTTACAGGAGCTATGTTGCGAGAGGTGATTGTGACGTTGCACTCCATATATTTTATGGAAATATGCTTAAGAATATGACATAACTGGAATATGCTTTACACTAAATACCCCTTGTATGGTGTTATTAGAAAGCTTGTAATCTATTAAGTGTGTTCATCCTATTTGTTTGCATGTATTATTTTTATATCTGGCATTAGGAGAATAAGATATAAACTTGTATCACTGATGTAAACATATTAAGTGGAGACCATTAAGGGTGCTCCAGAAACAATCAGTTGTAAATGGCCTTAGTTACTTGAAAGGCTTCCTGTGTACATGTGGGCCAGCCAATGGGGAATGGACTAGGGGGTCTTACAGTGACATGTGAAAATGTCACCAAATAATGAAATCCATCTTAGATCTGGTACTTTTCCATTTAGAAGGAGGGGTGTGGGACCCAGAGAGACAAAAGATTCCCACCTTGTGCCAAAGGGCATGGAGCAGGACAAACGGGGTGGTGGAGAAAACCCCTGCTTACCACCTGAGATGTCTGCTGGAACTAACAAGGACTGTACCAGGGGAAAGGATTGGGCCCAGACTAGGAAGGAGTCTAGTCTGTAAAAGAAGCTTATTAGAACATCTCTGAGGGTGAGATATTACCTGTAATCAGTTTCTTAATGTATTAGGCTTAGATACCTATTTTGTTTTATTTTGCTTTGTGACTTACTTTGTTCTGTCTGTTATTACTTGAAACCATTTAAATCCTACTTTTTATACTTAATAAAATCACTTCTGTTTATTAATAAACCCAGAGTAAGTGATTAATATCTGAGGGAGCAAACAGCTGTGCATATCTTTCTATCAGTGTTATATAGGGTGGACAATTTATGAGTTTACCCTGTATAAGCTTTATACAGAGTAAAATGGATTTATTTGGGGTTTGGATCCCATTGGGAACTGGGTGTCTGGGTGCTGGAGAGGTAACCTGCTGAGCTGTTTTTGGTTAAAGACTGCAGCGTGGCCCAGACCCTGAGTCTGTGTTGCAGCAGGCTAGCATGTCTGGCTCAACAAGGCAGGGTTCTAGAGACCCAAGCTGGCAGGGAAAACAGGCTCAGAGGTAATTTCAGCACATTAGGTGACAGTCCCAAGGGGGTCTCTGTGACCGAACTCATCACAGTGATGTCCTTTGGCTGAGATGCCAAAGTCTTGACTACTTGTGGCAAAGATCCCTTTTTAAATATTCTGTAAGGGGAGAGGTTTCATCCCAAGTGCAATGAATAAATAGTCATAAGAATAGACCTGTTAACGTTGTTGTGCTGAGTACAATTCACCCTAAATTATTGCTTGAACATTACTTTTGTTGTTTTTGTTGAGATTATGACCTTTACAGGAATGCTCAATGCTTCATAGTTGCCATATGGGCCTATGGCACTATCATGATGGGCATCACTATAAAACCAAAAAAAAAAAAAGGAGGTTTAATAAAGCCAAAATGTTTATATTTAATTGCCTAAAGTTAGACTCTGAAGTTTATATTTAGGGTCCTTAATAAAAGTGTTTGGATTAATGGAAGATGCAGGTATAGAACACCTCTAAAATCAGGCCATTTTTATTTAGGAGCCTAATATGTATGTAGGAGCCTAACTTTAGACAGCCAAGTTTGCCAATTCTCGCTTACTTTTCTAAGGGACATACCTACCTGTGGGTGGGATGGTGGGATGACCTTACCATTATGTAAGTAGTAAATAGGTAATTATTTTTTAATTACTCATTAAACATTTAACCAGCATTTCCACATACAGGTGACATATAATAAAGTAGCTTCAGCAAGTTAATTTTGGATTCAGTTTCCAAAGATGCTAATTGACATTTAATAGTTTCATAATTGATCTCTGTCATCTTATATTGTAGAAAAATGCCAGAACATATTTCAGCAGAATGGAAAACAGAACAATTTAATGTAATATTAATGGTATAACCAAGATATACACTTACTGCTGCTACATAAAACTGAACTACGTTACTCAGGAAGGAATGTGGCATTTCAGAACTATATTAATTTTCATACTTTTTTCAAACTACCAATAGAATTTTAGGAGATGACCATTTAAAATGGCAATTAAGTAAATGTGTATATATGAATTAATATGTGTGCATATATGTATATTTATAGAATGTTCGGGATATGGCTATACATACACATTTAATTCATTGCCATTTCAAATTATTCTGTGTGGAGGTGTAGGTATGCATAAGCTGCCCCAGAGCAAGTGACACTGGTACAATGCATCTAGTGCAGTGGTTCTCAAAGCCGGTCCGCTGCTTGTTCAGGGAAAGCCCCTGCTGGGCCGGGCTGGTTTGTTTTCTGCCGCGTCGGCAGGTTCGGCCGATCGCGGCTCCCACTGGCCGCGGTTTGCCGCTCCAGGCCACTGGTGGCTGCAGGAAGCCCCTCCTGCAGCCCCCATTGGCCTGGAGTGGTGAACCGCGGCCAGTGGAAGCCGCGATTGGCCAAACCTGCAGACGCGGCAGGTAAGCAAACTGGCCTGGCCCGCCAAGGGCTTTCCCTGAACAAGTGGCAGACCGGCTTTGAAAACACTGATCTAGTGGGTTGCACTGATATAGCTACATTGGTGAAGCTACTCCACCAGTATAAATCTCAGTGTAAACAAGGTGTAATTCAGCTAAAGGTGCACACATTGGATGTATGCTCCAGGCTTTAACATGTATCACTCATTGGTTATTAGCTTTGCCCCTTTCCTACTTCCATTTGGTAACACAGTATGCACAGAATTGTCAAGCCATCAATATTTATCCACATCATCTGAACCTTTTAATGACTTAGCGCCCTGTATCAAGCTGTTCTCTCCTTATGTGTAGCTATTATCGCTGTATAAATAATCTCTGGGATGACACTTTTCATGGCTTCTGATTCCCTCTCTTTTGATTCCTGAACTAATCACTAACTCATTATCACCCAGAGGTTTTAATGTCAGAAGTCACAGGACAAGTAGTCTGCTCAGAACTGTGTTTCTTACTGTTTTTTTTAAAAAGGGACATTGTCCAATTGAATGTATATGGCCTAAAATGTCACCTTCTTTATATCTGCTGTAGGGTTCATGTAATTCCTCAGATGTGTTCTTAGGGGACTAGTAAAGGACTATGGGGCTTATCATTTTCTGTGTTACTCAGCTGAATCTGCCAAAGGTTTAGTACTTATTAACACAGCCGGCTAATTACTAGAAAAAAGTGTTAACAAATATTTCACAAATGCTAATGCTTTTATTTGATTTGAACATATGGCATTAGCATTTATGAACACATAAAACGTAGAATCTGGGCTCTGTGATTCAGATGAGTGTATTAAGCCTCCTAGTTATGTGACTGATTTAATTCTGAAGCCTGAACACCAACAGGAGGTATTTGCTAATAACCTACAGGCTGCCATTTATTTGCTTCTAATAATGATTGAATCTTTTCAAATACTGACTAGATTGCAAGTCACAGGATCAGTCTGTGAATGCCTAAGAGAGTCAAACTTCACTGTTTTCTTATTTCATAACAATTAAAATAAATGATAAATAACGAATGAAGACAAAACTCCTGTACATAGTTCTAGGCCTTGGCTACACTTGCAAGTTACAGCGCTGTAAAGCCGCCCCCAGCGCTTTAACTCACTCCCCGTCCACACTGGCAAGGCATTTGCAGCGCTGTATCTCCGTGGTTGCAGCGCTGCATGTACTCCACCTCTCCGAGAGGAATAGCAAGTATTGCGCTGCCGCTGCAGCGCTGTGGCGCCAGTGTGGCCGCCCAATGAGCTGTGAATGGCCTCCAGAATTATTTGGCAGTATCCCACAATGCCTGTTCTAGCCACTCTGGTCATCAGTTCAAACTCTACTGCCCTGGCCTCAGGTAACCAACCACGTGACCGACCCTTTACATTCCCCGGGAATTTTAAAAATCCCCTTCCTGTTTGCTCAGCCCGGCATGGCGTGGAGTGCTATCAGCGAATCTTTCCAGGTGACCATGCCTCCACGCGCCAAGCGAGCCCCAGCATGGAGCAATGGCGAGTTGCTGGACCTCATCAGTGTTTGGGGGGAGGAAGCTGTACAGTCCCAGCTGCGCTCCAGCCGTAGGAATTATGATAACCTTCGGGAAGGTATCAAAGGACATGATGGAAAGGGGCCATGACCGGGATGCCCTGCAGTGCAGGATTAAAGTGAAGGAGCTGCGGAGTGCCTACTGCAAAGCCCGCGACGCAAACGGCCCCTTGGGTGCTCCCCCCGCGACCTGCCGATTCTACAAAGAGCTGGATGCGATACTTGGGGTTAACCCCACCTCCACTCCGAGCACCACCATGGACACTTCAGAGCCGGTGGGGGGGGGGGGTGAGGAGGAGGAGGAAAACGGGAGTGATGGTGGTGGGCCGGATGGAGACACCCCGGAATCCCTGGAGCCATGCAGCCAGGAGCTCTTCTCGAGCCAGGAGGAAGGTAGCCAGTCGCAGCGGCCGGTACTTGGTGGAGGACAAACGGAAGAGCAGGTTCCCGGTAAGCAGGTTTTTTTTTCAGGAAGGAATTTTTTCGGTGCGGGCTCTTTGGGAGAGGAGGGTTAGGCATGCATGTCTAGATGCGGAATAGTGCATTCATGTGGTTTATCACATCGCGGTAATCGGCCTCGATAATCTCCTCGAATGTCTCATCCAGAATGTGTGCAATGCGCTTGCGCAGGTTTATCGGGAGAGCCACCGTGGTCCTTGTCCCAGCCAGGCTAACGTGTCCGCGCCACTGTGCCGCGAGAGGCCGGGGGACTATTGCTGCACACAGGCAAGCTGCATATGGGCCAGGGCGGAAGCCGCATTGCAGTAGAAGACCCTCCCTTGCTTCCCAGGTCACCCTCAGCAGCGAGATATCGTCCAGGACAAACTCCTGTGGAAAATGTTGGGACAGTGTTCAGTGTAGGTGCCCCTGAAGCTGTTGGCTCTCCCCAAGGCACAGAAACCCAGAGGACAGTGCAGCCCTGAAACAATCAGTCCCCCTTACTCACCATTTTGAGGCTCCCATGGGATATGTGTGCTCTGTTTCGGACGGGAAAATTATGCTATTGTGTAGACCCTGTGTGTTTTCTACTCCTTAAGTGCAGGGGGAATCATTACTCTGTCTGGCATAAACAATGCTGCCGCTATTAAATGTTGCATTTTGCCTATACAGCTGCATCAACCTTGAGACCTCAGCCGTCCCTCTTATCGCCTGCTCAGAGACTGCAAAGACTCAGGAAGAGACCGCGAAAAAGCAAAGAAGACATGCTGCAAGAAGTGATGCGGCAATCTATTAAAGAGAATGAGAAAGCACAGAACTGGAGGGAGAGAGAAAGCAGGATCCGCCAGGAAAATGCAGCGCACCGGCAGCAAAGCACTGATAGGCTCATAAGCATCCTGGAGCGCCAAGCAGACGCTATCCAGGAGCTGGTAGCCATGCAGAAAGAGGAGCAGTACCGCAAATGCAAATGCCACCCCCCACTACAGCCCTTGTCCCAAAACTCTTTCCGTTGTGCCCCACTGTCACCTCCAACCCACTTTCCCCAACTTCCGTGTTCTTCATGCCACCCGCTGCCTCCAACACCAGTATCTTCACCACCCAGCCCTGAAAACCACAACCCTTACCCTCTGCACTCAACCCCCATCACCATGCAGTATAGCTATCCTGAAGTGCAGCACTCACTGCACAGCACACCAGACAGGACATACGCGAATCTGTGATTGTACCATTCCCCACTCCACCCCCTTGTTTCCTTTCAATAAATAATTTTTTTTTCTTTTCAATAAATGGATTTTTTGGCTTTGAAAACATTCTTTATTATTGCATAAAGTAAAAGACTCCTTAGCCCGGGAAATAAACAGGCACTGCAAGTCTGCTTGTCTGCTTAGCAAACACTGATTCCTAAAGACTGGAACTACTGCACTTCACTCCCGTGCAGGGCACCAGATATCACTGCTGGTTTTCAGCCTCAAATTGCTCCCTCAAGGCATCCCTAATCCTTGCAGCCCCGCGCTGGGCCCCTGTAATAGCCCTGCTCTCTGGCTGTGCAAATTCAGCCTCCAGGTGTTGAACCTCAGAGGTCCATGCCTGAGTGAAGCTTTCACCCTTCCCTTCACAAATATTATGGAGGGCACAGCACGCGGATATAACTGTGGGGATGCTGTTTTCGGCCAAGTCCAGCTTCCCATACAGAGATCGCCAGCGGGCCTTTAAACGGCCAAAGGCACACTCCACAGTCATTCGGCACCGGCTCAGCCTGTAGTTGAACCGTTCCTTGCTGCTGTCAAGGCTCCCTGGGTAGGGTTTCATGAGCCACGGCATTAACGGGTAAGCGGGATCTCCAAGGATCACAATGGGCATTTCAACTTCCCCTACCATGATCTTCCACTCTGGGAAAAAAGTCCCGGCCTGCATCTTCCTGAACAGCCAAGTGTTCCGAAAGATGCCTGCGTCATGCACCTTTCCGGGCCAGCCTGTGTTAATGTCAATGAAACGCCCACGGTGATCCACAAGCGCCTGGAGAACCATAGAAAGAAGAAATACCTCTTCCGATTAACGTACTCGGATCCTAGGTGGGGTGGTGCCAGAATAGGAATGTGCGTCCCATCTATCGCCCCTCCACAGTTAGGGAACCCCATTTCTGTAAAGCCATCCACTATTTCCTGCACGTTACCCAGAGTCACGGTTCTTCTGAGTAGGATGCGATTAATGGCCTTGCAAACTTGCATCAACGCGATTCCAACGGTCGACTTTCCCACTCCAAACTGGTTTGCAACCAACCGGTAGCTGTCTGGAGTTGCCAGCTTCCAGATTGCAATAGCCACCCGCTTCTCCACTGGCAGGGCAGCTCTCAATCTCGTGTCTTTGCGCCGCAGGGTGGGGGCAAGCTCCTCACACAGTCCCATGAAAGTGGCTTTTCTCATCCGAAAGTTCTGCAGCCACTGCTCATCATCCCAGACTTCCATGACGATGTGATCCCACCACTCGGTGCTTGTTTCCCGAGCCCAAAAGCGGCGTTCCACAGTGCCGAGCATGTCCGTGAATGCCACAAGCAATTTCGTGTCGTACGCGTTATGCGGCTCGATAGCATCGTCGGACTCCTCACTCTCACTGTCACTTTGGATCTTAAGGAATAGTTCGACAGCCAAACGTGACGTGCTGGCGAGATAAGTCAGCATACGCCTCAGCAGTTCGGGCTCCATTTCCCGCAGACAGATCACGCTGCACAGAAACCGTTGAAAGATGGCACCAAAGGTGGACGGAAACAAAGGGATTTCTGGGATGCGAAGCGATGCATTACGGGGCGTTGGGACAGGACCCAGAATGCCCCACACCTACGCCCCCTTCCCACAACCCACGGCGCCAGAATGGGAAGAGGTGCTCTGTGGGGTAGCTGCCCATAATGCACCGCTCCCAATAGCGCTGCAATTGCCGCAAATGTGGCCACGACAGTGCGCTGGGCAGCTGTCAGTGTGGACAGACTGGAGTGCTTTCCCTACTCAGCTGCACGAAGTCAGGTTTAACTCACAGCGCTGTACATCTGCAAGTGTAGCCAAGGCCCTAGGCACCCATATGAATCTTTTAAAGGTACAATTATTATAATTAATAGCTCCCACATTCAGCCCCAACAGTAGCCCATCAACACAACAAGACAATAGACAGTAAGCCAGCCTGCCAGAATACCCTTGCAACTCTCTCTCCTCTTGGTAGCATGCCCTGAAGGCCTAGGTGACTATGAATTGGTTACAATGTAATCAGTGCTACATCAATTACATATCAAGAGGATTCTAAGGGATTAACTCTAAGGCAGGGAAAGCCATGACAGGGGCTTTAATGTGGGCCCATATATGACTTTTAAATGAACACATACTCACTTTCCACACATTTTTTCAGATGAAAGGCCCACACTAATCTGTTTCTCTTAGCCACCACCAGCTGTGATTGATCTAAGACTTCCTCCTCCCAGATGCTTTGTTCCTCATTATTTATACTTCTTCCCAACCCAGTATCAGTCATTCATATGTGATGGTTCTTTCTTTTGTGTTTCACCCCTTTGTGATTTATTTCACAAGTGCTCCCTTAGAGGCATAACTGTGTTTAACAGATTAAAAAAAGAAAGGTTTCAGAGTAGCAGCTGTGTTAGTCTGTATCCGCAAAAATAACAGGAGTACTTGTGGCACCTTAGAGACTAACAAATTTATTAGAGCATAAGCTTTCGTGAAGTGGGTTGTAGCCCACGAAAGCTTATGCTCTAATAAATTTGTTAGTCTCTAAGGTGCCACAAGTACTCCTGTTATTTAAAAAAAGAAAGAAAGAGAATGTTTCCATTCAGAGAAAAGTGGTGTTTTTGTTAGTGAATCTCCTCTACTGTCTCAAGTCATCCCACTGTATGGACTCCAAGTTAATCATTGGCTCTCCCAATACTTAGCACTGCATTGGCTGTCTTGATAGGAGAATACTCACATTTTTGGAGGAAATCAGTGGATCATGATGAAGCTGACCCCAAATGAGCCATTTAAAAGATATTTATGTAGACAAGCAAACAGCAGGGACTTTAGTAGCCACATGGCAGTTAGTGCTTAACTTCTTTTAAGTTCTGAATCCTTGCTTAGTACTTTCTCAAGCACACCTCCCATTAACTCTTCTGCCTGACTGAAGACCAAGGCAGACCTGAAACCAGTGGGAGTTTGCCTGATTAAATCCCGAGTAAGGACTTCTGCATCATTCTGGGGGAAAGGACAGTAGCGTTGGGGGATCCTCAGAAACGTGGAGGTTGTGTTTGGTTTAGAGATCATCACCCAGACTGACTGCTTGAATGATCAAACCTTATCCCACCACCCTTGGCTCTGTTACATCGTGCTGGACATCTTGGAAAACAGGCTCTCTCACAGATTTCTGGTACTTTCAATTTCCAGTTTTGACCAGAATAATTAAATACTAAAGTGTGTGAAAATAAGCTCAGAGTTACTCGACCTTTTTGATTCAGTTCTGTTGAAGAGGTAGATGGCTATGGCACTTGTTTAAATTTGTCTGAACCTTTGCCTGTCCTTAATAAACAGCACTGATAAATGCTCCTATAGTACAAAGGAATCTATCCTGCCTTTTGAAGAATGTAGCATATATTTTATGAAGCATGTCTGTTATATGTAAATAATTAGCAGTCCTCAGGTTCCCATCCATGTATGCCAACACAGGGACCAGCTAACTGAGAAGCCAATGGCTTATACATTATTTTAAAATCCATTGGGAAATTTCCTGATAGCATGAGCTCTCAGACAATTAGTCAAAACATCTAATGATAACAAACTCCGGAAAGTTCATCAGCACATTGATTGACACATTTCTCATCACCAGGTGGGTTTTGTTTACATTTTTTAATGAGGTACCTTGACACAGATGGAAAAATACACCCAGACTTTTTTGTGTTCTGTTTTTCTCAGAGCATGACTCTTTCCATCTACAAATGTTGGGACAGATTCACTGGTATGCCCTAACTAAATGTGCTGCCCTGTTGGTCCAAAACAGCTGAGAGCATTGCTTAACTGGCATTTGAGGCTGGTATAGGAGAATCTGTGGGGGGCACAGAGCCATCACTCCAGCTCCATGCTACCTCCACCCTGGGTTCTGGTGCTCAGGGTCTGCCTGAGTAAAAAGGGATGTGGCTGGACTATCCCTGTACTAACTAGCCCTTAGCTGCTTGAATAGCCTCCTTAGGTCCATGGGCAAGTGGTGCAAGATAGAGCTGAACTCGAGAGTGGACTGACACCAAGACAGCCTCAGGATCAGCAGTGTGGCTTAAAGCTACATTTGTTTCTCTCCCCATCCCTGATCTTGAACTGAGAGCAGTTTGGTCACACTAGAGAATCTAGTTCTTTAGGTGTTGGTTGGTCTCTCTCTCTCTCTCTCTCTCTCAGGATAATCACTCTGACATTTTCCTTTGCTTAATTTCAAGCAATTAATCCTAGTTCTACCCCCTTTTGTATTGCCCTAAACAATTCCTCTCCTCCATTTTTTGCCATCAATTCATGGACTCAATAGAGACCCTGTTTTTATGTCTCATTACAACAATCTGTAATACACTAACTCTCCTTTTTCTAATGACAGTAGAAGTGTTAATTGTCCACTTCATTTTGAATGGTTTCTTGCAACATGTGTTAACTCCATGCTTAACGATCCGTTCCATCTTGTATTTATCTGTGATACTCTGATCTTTCCTAGACCTGAAGACGAGCTCTGTGTAATGCGAAAGCTTCTCTTTTTCACCAACAGAAGCTGGTTCAATAAAAGATATTAACTCACCCACCTTGCTCTCTTATATCCTTGGACCAACATGGCTACAACAACATGGCAAAATACTTCTAGACAATTGTCATTCCAACCAGAGCTCTACCACTAAGGGAATTTCATTGAGGTAAGCCCTTTGTGACCCTTGGATGAAAAGTGACATAAGTGCAAGGTATTACGTGCATACTTTCCTTTATCTATGGTTTTCTGTTGTGCCATCACTATTGTATCTAAGCTTGTAGACTACAATGTAAGCTCTTTGGGGCAAGGACTCTCATGTACTATATATTTGTAGAGTGCCTATCACAATGGGGCCCCAACTAAGTTGAAGGCTTGACGTGCTATTGTAATAAATAATAGCAAAGCACTTCATTATTGGATAATTAGATATGTATGGTATGGTCCCTAATGGACTTCTTCAGGGGTAAAGGAGATTTTGCTTGGGATGCACACCCTTTTTTAAAACTACTGTCAACAGGTCAGTTCTTGACGTCCCTTCTCAGTTCTTACTTAGGCAAAAACTCCCATTGAAAGTAATTGGAACTTTGCCTGAGGCAGAAGTGAACAAAACCTGAATAAGGGATTTGGAATTTGCAAATAAAAGATGATAGTAAAACTGCTTCCTCAGATCATCCCAGCCAGATAGGCATACACAGACATTAGTAAATAAGGAAAGAGGAGGGACTATGGTATTAAAAGATGGGACAGAAAAGCACTGGGAAACATAGGTGTCGACTTCCCTGCTTTCCCCTGGGTGCTTGACCCCCCTCTACATCTGGCCCCACCCCCGCCCCATTCCAACCCCTTCCCCAAATCCCTGCCCGGCCCCGCCTCTTCCCCGCCTCCTCCCCTGAGCACACCACGTTCACGCTCCTCTCCCTCCCTCCCAGCACACTGCCAAACAGCTGTTTGGCGGCAGCCAAGGGGGAAGCACTGGGAGGTAGGCAGAGGAGCGGGGACGCAGCGCGCTTGGGGGGGGGGGAGAAGGAGGTGATGGAGGAGGAGGTGGGGTGGGGAATGAGGGGAGCTTGGCTGCCAGTGGGTGCAGAGCACCCACTAATTTTTCCCCATGGGTGCTCCAGCCCCAGAGCACCCACAGAGTCGGCACCTATGCTGGGAAAGATGGAAGCACTTGTCATATGTCAGCCTCAGGAAGATACTCTGTACCAAGCCTTGCAACTTCCAAAGGAAAGGGTGAAAACCACATTGCTTGAGACAGTTAAAACTAGCCCGGACAAAGCATGAGAAAATCCTGCACTGGCCAAGGAGATGGCCTACATAACTTAATAGGTTTTCTCCATCGCTAATGATTAGGGTTCTATGCACATACTAGTACCAGAGCTGGGCAAAATTTGTGATTTAGGCGAAATTTTTTCTGCCAAAAAATGCAGATTCAGATTGTCCAAAACATTTTTGCAAATGTATGTTTTATTTGCTTAATTGTTTCAGTTGGAAAAAAAACCCCAAAATATCCCCCAAAACTGAAACATTTTGTTGCCACATTTTCTAAACAGCTTTTTATTTTGAAATTTTACTTTGATTTCATTTGCAAATATTGTAAAACAACTTGAAAACTAAATAATTTTTTTTTTTGGGTTGAACAAAATATTTCATTCGACCCAAAACAAATTGTCTTTACTTTTTAGTTTGCTGAAAAATTAAAAACATTTTAATTTCCTGTTGACCTGAAATGACTTTTTTTTCAGAACATCCAGTGAAGTGGGAAAAAAAAATCAGTTACTCTCCCAATTCTAAATGTAACATCTTTTTTCCTGCCTCTCATATCACATGGGTGACCAGATGTTCTGAATTTCCTAGGAGAGAGAGCCTATGAACCTGTGCCATATGTAAACTGGGCTGCATGAGTTAGATTTTTAGGCCCTGATCTTGGAATCAGATCCACTTGAGGATCCAAATGCAGTATCAGAATTTGAGATGGTAACACGTCAATGTGAAAGTCACATGCTGGTCATACAAAAAGTTCACTGTTATTCTCAGGTTGTTAACCCACTCCAGGAACTCAGGGGCATTTTTCTCTGTTCTCTCATGCTGTCTTCTTTCCCATATAATAACCTAATATCTGGTAAATCAGGGTGTGTGGGCACATGCACACACAGTATACCTAGTAATAGTGAAGAACTATTGAAATGTTGGCCACATTATTTAATAATTAGGGGATTGTTAAATCCACAGTAAGTGAGAATTCTTGCAAAAATAGCTGTTTTGGAATAGCAAAAGGAACAAGCTGTTTCAGTCTTCATTTTATTACAGACACACTGGGGAAATCAGTGAGTCTACTGGTGGTTCCTACAATTCTGTTGCCATCTTCTCGGAAAGGAAATGTCATGTATAGCAACTTGTTTTTCTATTGCAGCAATTAAAGTACATAGAAGGCCACAAGAAAAATCAATTCAAAACTGGTAAATCCGTAATGAATGACAGCAAAAAACTGATTTCCTTGCGTAAAGAAATGTCTTTCTAAAAGCTGTCATTTGCACAGTTAGGAAAGACAAGGCCTTTTCCTTATTTTTGATGTTTCTACAATTTTTATATTTGTATTTAGTTATTTGTGTTGTCCAGAGTGATCTCCTGTTTTGCTCACTGCATTTGAGTGTCTTCAGGGGAAATAATCTTTTGACGTTTGGGTGAGTTTTTAGAGGGATGGCAATTTGCACCCCACAAAATTTGTGCCTGGGTTGTTGCTTTTTTTATACCCCCAAAATGGATTGCATGTGTCAGTACTTGTGCCTCTAGTCTGTGTTCACAGTCATTTACTTGGAGATTCAAGCCCTCAGCTTTTGTACTCAGTGTACAGTTGTGGGCCTAAATGGACCTTTATACCCAAAAGCATTTCTTTGTTTCCTAGGCCTCCTGAAATGGGTAAAACCAATTACTCATCCTCTTCCCAGCAGGGAGTGAAGCTTCAAAGACTGGGTATCTGCATAACCAGCATTGGGATTTTGCATTATTCATCCTAGCTATTTCACATTCCACAGGACATCTACCCAGTTAGCCAGGAACACACAAATATATATAACACTTGTTGAAACAGTCTATGAATATTCTATGGGCCCATATCATCTGGCACATCTTTGTGAGCCAGCCCTTGGAAGCATGGAAACTTCAAACACACAGGTAACATTTATAAAGTGGATACAATCATCTCAAAATATACCTGCATATATCATACCAGACAGCATTCTTAAAACAAAGTATTGTTTAATCTTAATGGTGGGAACACAGCATAAAAGCAAGAGGATTTTAAAACAATGTAACAGTCTATACCCATGTGTATCTCACCTAAGGCTTACCATCCTGCTGGAAGATGAGGAAGGCCCAGCTGTGTCAGACCACCTCTGCAGGGCCTGTGTCTTGCAAACAGCCCCTGACAAGTGCTCCCCCTCTCTCTAGAGAGTGGTTTTTGGTGTTTTTTCCCAGCCATTTCAAGTCATTATGATCTGTCCATTACCACTCCTGGCAAAGCTTTGGGCTGGAACCAAGGAATCGGGATCTTCACCGATAGTAGATTGGCACTCTTTCTTAATGACCTTACCATGTTTATCAGGAGGTTACTTATCTAGAGAGATTGTGCTGCTTTCCTGATAGCTTCTTAACAGCCCTGCTATTAAACTAAATCAATATATGCATACGGTAAGTTTTCCAATCACCCAATATAGCTACACAATAGCTATCTCAATAACCAGGTCACATACCATATTCATAATTTATTACAGCTCAGCCCCATGTCCTTCACAGATGTAACCTCATTTGTTTCATTTTTATATTTCATCCACACTTCTATCAGCACCATAGCCAAATGCCTTTTTAATAAGACCTGGAAAATGCTGGCGATTGTAGCCAGGGCCTCTGCTTATGCCCTGCATGTTATTGCATTTGCTACTGTTGTTTTACAGCCAACTCACTGCCTATTGCTGGAATGGCTCAATACACTGTACTAAATGCTCATTGTATCTGTCACATTCTTAACCTATTGCAGCAGAAGGAAATCAATAGGAATTGATTTGAAAATGTCCAACCTGATCAAGAAGCAACTGTGACTCTGGGACAGATGCCGAGCTGATGGTACAGTGCCTGGGTTTTAACAGGGCACATAGCCCTGAACCTGACAACCTTGTTTCAAAAGGATGGTTGGCCTCCAAAGTGTTAAACCTGTTTGTTCCTCTTGGTGCCCTCGGCTTTCAGATTATGCCAATTTCCATGCCATCTTTCTCTTAGCTAAAAGCTGAATGTTATCAACCCTCATAGTCATAGAGGAAGTTTATTGGGGGGAGGGAGAAAATGTTCCATTTAGAAATAAAAATGATGCCAGCAAACATTATTTCAGCAATTATGTATGTTTAGTAATTATGCTAATGTTGATTCTCAAAAGGCAGTTATTTGCTCAGCATGTTTTTGGTTCTTTATCTCTCTACCTGCCTAACTCTGTATTTTCATTGTAGCTATTACAGGTTGTTTGTCAAGTTAAGTGATGTTTGCAGCCCTGAGTGTTGTCAAGGCACTGTTGCTTTAGCAGAATTCTGATTTTTCTTCTAAATCCAACACAGACTCCTTTGATTTTCTGCTCATCACAAATATGAGGGCTTGGGGAGCTGATTTTACTGCTCTTGAGAAGACTCTGGGTACCGCAAGTGTCAGCGGACGTTCAGATGCAGAATGAATGGGTGGCTCCTGGATTCTCTAACCACATCTTTGACAGGGTGGTGATTGGTGGCCATGCATAACTGCTGCACTTTCTTATGCTGTTGGAACAGCATGATGCCACTGCAGAAGAGCTGACTGCTAATGGCTGTTTCATTGACAAGGAGCTAAATTAGAAATTTAACAGTTCAAGGATTCACAGGGTAAGAATCTATGAAAATGGCCACATTAAGGGCTAACAGTTTAAATAGTCGAGCTAAACAACACAACAATGGGAAGGCAGAGGCAGCCATAAAGCCACCCAAGAGACTGAAGTCAAAGGCAAAACAGACAGGAAGGGATCCCCTACCTGGCAATGTCAGACCATTGGAACACCCTCTCCCCCAGGGATTAGATAGTAGCCTAGTGCAGGAACTGGTGGGCCAGAGACCCAAGACTCTGCTTCCCATGAGTGATAGTCTGCTGCAGCCCAACAGAAGCATGACAGACAGGATATAGAGGCAGTTTAGAGAACACCAAGCTAGGCAGGCAGCCTGCTACAACAAAGGAGCCAAGGGCCTGAGGCCACTAAGCACAGATGAGTGTGTCTGGGTCTAAGCATCAAATAACCACACAAAGCAATGGCAAAAGGCAACACTCCAAACTGCAGAGGGGCACAGGTCGTGTGAGGTAACTACAGACTCAGGACAGCTGAGGAGAAAATAGCTGAAGAAGAGCAGCAAACAGCTGGCAGATCCAGACAAATGGAATCAAGACCTGGACTAGGAGGACTCAGAAAGAGCCTCAGTCATCAACTGGCCTGACACAGTGTCAGAAGGAACAAGGTAATGAGGTGCACAGAGGTCCAGCAGGATGCCTCCCAACAGAATGAAGGCAGCAACAGCACGTAACCAAGTCCCCCCACCAACAGCAATCACAAACAAGAAGAAGGAGACTGGTTTGAAGACCAGCCCCCTTGAAGAAATATGAGGCCTAACAGGCCACATTGAGCTGTCAGTAAAGGCCATATCCCTATGGTAGGCTTTGTATCAGTGACCTCTGGCCCCAGCACATCAGCAAATGCTGACACTAAAGACACATCAACAACAAAAATTCTTAAAAAGAAAGATGTAGCAACTCGCATGAAACTTGGAGGGAGGAGCACAGGTTGCAGGAGGAAAGAGTTTGGAGGAGGCACCAGGAAGCCAGTTTGTGCCCCTGGCTGGAATGCTAGCTTCAGTTGTAGCACCTCTATAAATAGTTCTCTTATTAAATAGCTGGTTTAATTTTAGAGATAGGCAGTCCTCTTATGATATTATTGAGCACACGGGACACAAAACATAAAGAACACCACAAAGTGTAAGGCAGGGGAGAATCAAGTTCCTAAACTCTTTGAGAACCTTGCCCCCATATTAGTTTTACCTTAACAAAGGTGTATTCAATTCTTGAAGCAGCAGCACCGCATAATACACAGTATAAAATGTAATTTTCCGGACATTTTGCATGCAAGCAGATGTTGGTATAAAGTAGAGAATGTATCTTGTTTGAACTTTATAGGCTGCGAGTTCCAATTTCTTTTTAATGATTTTTATCTTGTAATTGTCATTATGTTTCTGTTCTGTTCAGAGAACAAATGAGGAACCCTCCTGTGGCTAATATAGCATCTATTAGCTTTTTGTATCAATGCAATTGTAGATGAATTCGGACCTCTTTTTTAAAGAAAATAAATTACATCTGATACAAAACATTTCGCTTGGAAAAAAAGCTGAACTCAGAAAGGAACACTGCTGCCACATAACAACGTGCTGTCTCTAAAAATATGCTTGCAAAGGGTTAGTTGCATGAATTGTTAAGACAAGCAATGTACACTTAGGGCTAACTTGGCACCTCCTCTAGTGTTTATTAAGTCACACATGGGAGCTTTAAACTGAAGAGAGGAGCAACCAAGCTCTAATCATGTCTTTCATAGCGGGGCATTTTTGAACTGCTCTTTTTTGTAAGGTGGCTCTTATTACACATATCACATCCTCCTGTGGATAAAGTGTTCTTTATCTGTTGGCTTTTCTTTTCCTGGTGATATATTGGATCTGATTTGGGTTCTAAAGTACCGCCCAGTTCAGAGCAGCTTAAAATTCAGTAGTTCTTTCTTGTACGTTCCTTTTGGAAAGTCATCAATGAAGCCCTTGAAGATGTATTAAACGACCAATGTAGAATCGTTTTTTTTAAGTACATAATCAGACATGACTGGTACTGAATGCATTTCTGGGCAACTATAGTATGCCTAAGGGTACTTGAAGGAATGGGGAACAAAGGATGAGTGACTTTTACCTCCCCAGAAGGGGGCAATAAAAAGCCACAAATGTACTAACTTGGATGTATTGCTAATAATCTGGAATGGAACAATCCATAAAAATACAGGGGAAAAACCCCTCGTTGCCAGGCATTTGGGGTTAAATTTCCCCCTGTGCTATGGGACCAATGCAAGACCCACGCACCACTTGTGCATTGTGCTTGCCTTGTGCATGGGGAGAATTTCACACTTTAAGACAGAATGCATGAGCGGCAGCATGACCCAGTGAATTGAACTGAGTGTCAGAAAACCTGGGCACTATACCCAGCATTGCCATTGACTCACTGCATGGGCTTGATCAGGTCACTTAACCTTCCTGTGCTTCATTTTCCCTATATGTAAAATTAGAACAGTCCTTGCCCTTTTTTATAATGGACTTTGAAATGCTCACATAAAATTTTCCATACAATTGCTAAGTATTGCCACTACTACCAGCTAACACTGTGATATCGGAAACACTAGCCCACTTTTACAGATAGGTAAACTGAAGAAAAGAGAAGCTAAGTGAATTAGGCCCCCATTCAGCAGATACTTTAATTCATGTCTTACTTTGAAAATGTGAGTAGCCTCACTGATTTCAATGAAAAGTCTCACATGTTTAAAGTTAGCCATAGGCTTGAGTAGCTTGCTGAATTGGGGTCTTAATGATGATCAACTTTCACTGAAATATATTTAATCAGATGCCCCACCTCTGAGTTAAAAGTAAATACTTGTTCTATATGAATGCCTTTTCCTGTTTCATTATTGCTGAATACTGCATAACACTACATATATAATACATTGTGCCATACCATACACCGGGGGCCTGCTTTCAGACCAGCTAAGTGTGCACACATTAATGCAACACCTAGACCCCATAGGCTGGTGCCTGAGCGTCTCTGTTTCTTACCTTTGTGCGTTTGAATCAGCCCCAAAACATTATTTGAGTGAAGTGTCTTTTAGATTAATCAGTTTCAAATGTTTATTTGTCTTTCTGCTCGAAAGTCTTTCCATGGCTATTTATCACCTGAGTTGAAGCACAAACCTAGTTCTCAGCAGTAAATATCTGACAGATGAGCTTGTGTAAAGAGCAAATGAGAACTTCAATGCTCCGTGTGAGGATTAGAGTTTGTTGTAATAGCTTTGAGCTCACAGCAGCTTGAGAATGTAGAGGAGATCTGATTCAGAGAAGAAATATGATAATTGGAAGCCAGAGGGAATCAGCGAGAGCTTTGGCCAAATTGGAAATTACCTTTTGGTGCTCTTTTACTGTAATCCCTACAACTCCAATTATACTGGCGTGATAAACTGTTTGACTATGTCTTCTAACACTCTGCCTCGTACATGACTTAATCCATCCAAAAAGTTTTAATGAAATCATTATCCTGATGATGTCTAATTATAGTAGCTTTTTCTTCTAAGCACAGCTTAGTCTAAAGAAAGGTGTTGAACTAATATTTAGGAAGTAAGAGAACAGACCAAGGATCAGCTAGTAAAACACTTCCAAGGCTCTGTTACTGCTGCTAATTTAGCAAGGGGATTTGATGCACAGGGTGATGCATACAGGTGCTGGAGATATGAACTGGTCTGAGCATTCTAGAGTGTTAGGCAAAGCTGATTGCTCCATTTGACCTGAACTTATCTGTAATGCCCTTAGGTTTATAGCTGACACACTGTACAGTAGTCTCTTTCTATGCATAATCAACCATCCAATGCATAAGCAATCTTGATCCAGGATAAGAACAAGGGCTGGCTGGAAAACTGAGGTTTTTTTCCACTGAAAATTTTGACTTTTGGCAAAAATAAATAAAATAAAAAACCAAAATGACAAAATATTTAGATTCTGAAATGCTGCCATGGCATCGCATAGAATTTGTACTTCAGGTGCCTTGTACTCCTATTCTCTTCTTAGGCTGGGCTCTCCTGGTTGGACTACATCTCCCATGATGCACTACTATCTCCCCATTTGGTGAGGGAGGCAATGTCTACTGGGAGTCATAAGTCTGCAGTGAATCATTGGAGGTGATGTTCAGCTGGTGAGCCCAGCCCATAGAAGAGAATATGGACATGTTGCAACTGAACTACATCTTCCATGAGGCACTGCAGCAGCATATCCAAATCAAAGTATTTTTGTTTTCATCATTATTTTGGAGAGGTCAGTTTAAAAAAAATAATTTTTCCACAGAAAGTAAATACTTTTTTTGAAGAAAACAAAAATCATTTCGTTAAATCCAATTCGCTGTGAGAAAAAAGTTTGAATTGAAAATTTTCAATCAGCCCTAATAACGATGATTGGTAATATTACAATGAGGATAGGGAGATGGAAGATCCAACCAATCAGACCATAATAGGTAAATTAAGTGCAAAGAGTTTGCTTCTCCACTGCCTTACCCCTTGCGTAGTCACTGACATGTATGCAGAGTGTCGAACACTACCAGTGTGGCAGCAGTTTGCACAGATCTAGATGATGATCCAAGATATCAGAGAATCACGCTGTGCTTCGGCAAGCATTTTGCTTGGCTCCTGAACAGGTTGGTTAGGAGCCAGGAGATAGATCTGGAATTGGTAGGAAGCATTGTGAACACCTTCAACTACATCCAAAATCCAAAGCATACGTCTTTATCCATCTGCCTTCTTACTTTAAAAATATGCAGGGTAAAATGTTAGACTGAGAGCTAGGTGAAGATCAAGTAAACAGATGGTATGTTGGAGAATGTTTGCTTCTGTCTACTTGATCAGTTCCATGATGCAGAGTTTGACTCATAGAATTCAGATCCCATATGAGTGCAAGAAACAGAAGAGGTTTTCCAAGCTGTTACACAGGAGTTCTATATATAGCAACTTTTTGATTAAATAGTTTATTTGACTCGTGGGCGCTATTATTGATTTTAGAGGAACTTACAGCAACTTTTAAAGTTTCCTGTATTTGTGACATTCTCCAGGGTGCAACATGAACCACTCCAAGCTGAATATATGAATGCTATGCCCATCCATCCAGGAATTACATACAGGGAGACACCCACATATCCATCAGTCCCAGCCTTGCCCCCCCAGAAATGTGCATCTTGTACTGCTCAGTAGCCACTGGACAGTACAAATTCATAAATAGTCCATCATTCCAGCAATGGGTAATGAATATGCACCAGCCGTGTTGGCCTGAGTAGAGATTTCCCAAACACTTCAATCAAACACACTGGTTTAGATAAAACAAGTTTATTAACTAGAGAAAGATAGATTTTAAGTGATTACAAGTGGTAAGACATAAATGTCAGAATTGGTTACAAAAGAAATAAAAAAATAAATCCGCAAGCTAATTCCTAACTTTACCAGACTAAATAGTCTTAAAAGCAAAAGGTGTGTCTCACCATGAGCTGCAATACATTTCACAGGCTGCATCCCTTTCCAGCCTGGGACTACTACTCCCTCGTTTGTTCAGTTCTTTGGGAGTCATTATCATAAATGGAGAGATGGAAGCAAAAGAGATGGGGCCTGTTGAGGTCACTGTCCTTTATTTTTATACTCTACTCCTCTCTCTGAGGATTAACCCCTCACCGGGGTGTAGACAAACAGTCCCCTGTGTATATGAGAGTCCTACCGTAGCTGGGAAGAAATGTAAATTTCTTGTTTACACTTCCCTGTTGCTGAAGAATGGCTGTGTAAGTAAGTGATAGCCCACTTGACTTTGTTGATACCAGTTGCCAGGGTGTCTTTGTCTCTGAAAAATGGGTTTTGTGGGCATTACCTAACTACGACATGTCTCAGTAACAGTCATATAGCAAAATCTTATGATTTTACATGCAGTGTTGTTACATACATTTCAACAGGATAATAACATTCAGCAGATTATGAGTTTTCAAATGATACCTCACAAAGTATACTTTGTACAAAATATAACATAACCATATAAAAGTGGTGAACATGGGGTACAGGGTGTCACAGTATTCTTATGCATTCAAAGGGGAGTCCAATTCCAAAAAGCCTATTCTACATTAACTGTTAATTAGGAACATGGAATTGCCAGACTCAGCTCTAATGTCCATCTAGACCAATACGCTGACTCTGACAGTGGCCAGTACCTGATGCTTCAGAGGAAGGTGTAAAATCTTGCAATGACAGTTGTGGGATAATCTGCTCTCAATGTAGGTCTCAACTTGATCTGTAATAGTTAGTGATTGGCTTATGCCCTGAAGGTTTAATAGTGTTCCTTTCTATTACATTTAAGCCACTTTTCAACATGCTGATTTTTTCTTAGTAACTAATAGCGTTAGCGTATTTTTGTAAATATATCATCCCACAGTTTCCCATTAACTGAAAGCTCATGTATCTTGCTTCCTCCCCTTCCCCCACCCCCAAACTTCCCCTACAGAAGGGCATTCACCACTCAGCATGAAATCCTTGAGCTGTTCCCTGCTAAGTATTCCCACACTCCCCTGCCCCGGAACAATGTTAGAAAATTGCCAAGAGTCAAAATATAATAGGTAGGCTTAACAGAATTCAATTTTTTTATAATTTTGATGTGTGTTATCAATGTTTATTTTTCACTTTTTTATTTTTATCCATTTACATTTTCACATTTGCAGGAAATTATGTCGCAGGTGCCGACAATAATTAATGACAGTAGGTGTTGAGAATCAAAAAGTTAAAGCTTTATAAATGTTAAAACAAAAATTGTCAACACCACATGTCAAAAATATTCAAATAAATATCCTTCAATCTATGTCCTCATGCAGCATTTTTCTTTGCCTATCTGCAAATTTCAATGTATTGATGGAAATATTTTTTGTCAGTTTGTGTGTGTACAGTGAAATTGACATTCACCATAAAAATCTAACCTTTCCAAGCCTAATAATAAACCATCTTTTACCAGCAAGTTCAGCATCTTTTATTTCACCCTTAAGAAATTGTGATTGTAAGATTGTCATAGGAATAGACATGAACTGAAGTAAGCTGCCTTTCCAAATAGCCTTCCTCTTTCCTCTCTCCCACTACTCTACTTTCAATTAGGGTGGTTGCTGGTCAGCAGGAGAACAGATACTACAGAATTATATGTCATCTATCTATTTTCTCTCAATTTTCAAGGGGAAGTTTTGGTCAGAGTTATTTCTGGCTGGTCCTTAACTACATAGTAAATATACACAACTCTTGTACTTTACACCTCTTCATATATACTATTTGAACTTTAATAAACTCTACAGTTTAGAAAACGTGTGCACACAAAACAAAAACCTATGGTAAAAGGTTATGTCTCAGCTAAATCTCCAACTTCAAGGGAAAATTATCTCAAAATTGTCAACATGTCTTTAATGCTGCATCAGAAAGCCTGGGTATTTGTAGCATGTAGGCCCTGATTCAGCGCATACTGAAACCCATCTCCATTCAGAGCAGCATTTAATCAGGTGCTTACCTATAAGCACCTCCTGCTGAGATTAATTCAAGCTCTACATAATAACTCAGGAGCATGGATGCATTGGGGGATCCATAGGTCTAATAGGTTTCTCATTAGATCTGGTGTGAAGCAAGGTTGTATCTTGACACCAGCTCTGTTCTGTGGTGCAATGGATTGGCCCCTTGAACATATTGGTATAACTTTCAGTTCAATTTCTTTTACTGACCTGGATTATTCAGATGATGTCATCCTCCTGGGTCAGTTTGCAATCGATCTCAAAGATGCACTAGACAGCTTCCAGCATGAGGCAGCTGCTCTTGGGCTAAGGGTTTCTTGGGTAAAAACAAAAATCCAGCGTTTCCATGCAAATGTTGTGATAGACACCTGTGCTTCTGGAAAAACTATGTAAATACTGGATTACTTTAATCTACCTAGGCAGTAAACTGCCATCAAATGGGTGCAGCAAGCCAGACATCCTGGGGAAAATTGGTTTAGCAGCCTCGGCCACAAAGCACTTGCATAAAGTCTGGAGCCAAAAGAAAGTGAAACTATATATTAAAATACAGATTTATCAAGCCTGCATATTTCTATTCTCTTATATGGCTCTGAAACATGGACCTTGCTTAAACAAGTAGGAGGCTGGAGGCATCTCACGTGCATTGCCAGAGATGATTACTGGGTATAAGAGGGTTTGACTTTATTAGTAATAGGCATGTATCATTGAGAACTGGCCTTGAGAGAACCGAAGTCCTCATTGGCCATGGTTGGCTTGCCCTTTTTGGCCCTGTTGCCTGCCTTGGAGACCAAGTCCCAGCACACTGAGCTCTGAAGATTGGACTTGAGGTCAGGAAGCATCAGGTCACTGTCAAGTAACGGACTGGCAGTGGTTATACAGTTGCCTGTGATTAACCTGACTGCACCAGCTCAGTAATAATATTGTGGACATCTCAGACACCTGGAATAAAGCTGTACAATGTCATCATGCACATTGGGCAATATGGACCTCCGTTGTCTAAACATGTTGTTGTTAACTGTAAGCACCATCTTAAGGCCTGTTGACATCAATGAGCTTAAAACTAAGCACATGCGTAGGTGGTGTCTTCCTCAATCAGAGTCTTAAAGTCTGGCTGAACTCAATGGAAAGAGTCCAACTGTTCAGAAAGAAAGGGGTGCAAAAACCCAAAATGAAATTTTAAAACTTCACAAGTGCTACACCCTATTTTCAAGCAAAATATATGGCATTCTAAAAATATTGAAATTCAAAATTTCTTCTGGATGAAAATATCTTTGCATTAAAATTTTGAATTTTATATGTTTGTCTGGTGGCTAGCTACCATGGTGATAGACACCTTATAAATGCCTATATGGATAGGCACATACGGACAGATAATGTCCATTTCAGTAAGACTGTCATGAGACAACATTCTTGTGTGGTGAAATATCCGGATGGAAAAAAGCATGGGGCAGGGGTCTGGGGAAGGAGTGAAATTTCATTAAAAATGTGTAGCCACTTTCCCATGGGTGTGTCCATAATTCAAAGATAGATGAGACTCAGCCGAAATCATGGCACTGAACACCCCAAAGTTTAGGGAAGTTGAAGTTTGGATCCAAACTTTGTGGCTTTGGACTATCTCAAATCCACACTATTGTATTCAGTCTGTCAGAGGGTCATTGTGGAGACAATAAAACAAAATGTAACCTGTGTGGCTATACCAGTTATTTGCTCATCCGCTGTGAGCAGAGGTAAACGCAACCACTATAAACAACTCCTGAATGTTGTTTTGACTAAGACCTGCCAATTTGCTGGCATTCACAATCTTTTTTAACTTTCCAAAGTCCTGATTCAGCAAGTACCTAGGTCAGGGGTTGGCAACCTTTCAGAAGTGGTGTGCTGAGTCTTCATTTATTCACTCTAATTTAAGGTTTTGTGTGCCAGTCATACATTTTAACGTTTTTAGAAGGTCTCTTTCTATAAGTCTAGAACATATAACTAAACTATTGTTGTATGTAAAGTAAATAAGGGTTTAAAAATGTTTAAGAAGCTTCATTTAAAATTAAATTAAACTGGAGAGCCCCCCGGACTGGTGGCCAGGACCCAGGCAGTGTGAGTGTCACTGAAAATCAGCTCACGTGCTGCCTTCGGCACATGTGCCATAGGTTGCCTACTCCTGACCTAGGTACAGGTCTAACTTTAAACATGTGCGTAGTGCGATTCACTTCAGCAGGACTACCAGTGTTCTTAAAGTTAGGCACATGTTTATATGCCTTGCTGAGTCAGCACCTTATTTGTGAACCTTCAGGTGAGCAGAATTTTATTCACAAACAAGTGTTCATGGAAAGCAAAAGCCTCCGAACTACTGCCAGGAATTTTCAAACTAAAGGTCCTAACTGACATCTTGAGAAGTTCCTTTTATTATTCTCAAGAGCAATTTGTTGAGCAATTACAAATATTAGTGGATAATTCATGAATAAAAAAGGGACTCTGTGCATAAAGCTAACATCCACCAATCAGGAAACAGAAACAATGCCATTTTACTTAGCTGGTCAATCCCATGGGATAAATAACCAAGTGTAAATATGCATAATGCTCATTTTGCAAACAATCTATAGGCTAAAATGTGTGCACTCAGTATTTATCAAACAATTGTGTGTAATGGACGTATCAACCAAAAAATACAACTGGTTTGCATCTATGCCACACACAGAGTAAAACAAGCCATTGTTCCCTCTACTTTGCTGTGCTACTTACGCCAGTCTTTATTGCCCATTCATTACATTTTCCAGCAAATACCTTTGTGTTTTCTCCCATGCTACCCCTTGACCATGGAAGGAGCTACCTGTAACACTCTGCAAAGCCTCGCTGGCCTTCAAATTTCTCAATATATACCATGATGCCTACAAAATACTTTACAATTGCTAGTCAGTGTGTGCACAGTTATAACTGTTTGCTACTCCAATCAATAATCTCAGTTACCTAGTACTCCCTCCATTTTTTGTTCTATCCACCCCTTGTCCTATATTTAGATTATACAGTTCAGTATGTGTGTGTGTGTGTGTGTGTGTGTGTGTGTGTGTGTGTGTGTGTGTGTGATGTACAGTGCCTAGCACAATGAGGTCCAAATCCCTGATGGGCTCAGACAGTGCTACTATAATGCAAATTAATAATAATTACTATGGCTACATTCATCAAATATTTTACTTGCAATGAGTAATTCCATCAGTTCTAGTTGTGAGGCATGGCAGTGGGCAGAAAAACTGAGAAGCTCTAAAAACGTTCTAGATTATAACTGCCTGCGTGTCTTTTAAATAAGGTAACTTTTTCAACTGGCTTTATAAGGCAGAAGATCACATGAAACCTGCAGATATAGTAACTGTGGGTTTAATGCTGACAACTGGCATTATGTAAGCCAGGAATGGCACAACTAAGTGGGGAAGAGAGTTGATCAGAGAATTTCCCCAAAGTGTATAGGTGATATATGCATGAGAGAAAAGACGGTCTTCAAGAGATACTCTGTGGTTTATGTACTCCCCCTTTGCATACAGGTGCCTGTGTTTACATGCCAATTTGTGTGGTTAAGGTGCAACAGATATCGCAGCACCATGCAATATCTTTGGGGTCCATTGTTTTAAATGAATGGTTTATGTGTGAGTCTTTTCTACTCCATGAGGGAGGGTTATCATAGCTCCTCCAGAACTAAAAACAATGGGTGGTGATTAAGGCGATTCAGCCAGATTGTAAACCACCGCCCCAGAGAGGTACCACTTGCATATGCTGGTTCAAACTGAATTCTCCAGGGACCAACAGACAAAAGAAGAACTTTTAACTTAAATAGCCTGTGTACAAACTGACTCAGGCCTTCTTTCTGCTCTAGCAAACAGACAGGTCCTGCTGTCCAAGGGGGATCCCGACCCCTGCAGAAGGACTTTGGCTTACGGGGGGCTCCATAACATTGAGGGGTGATTTCTGATAAGCTGTCAGCATGCATATAGGAATGTTTATTGTTTTTTTTCTGTATATCTTTTCTTTGTAATGCTTTTACCTTAAGAATAAATGTGCTTGCTTAGACAGAGCTGTGTGGTAACTTGTAACTGCTGGCTGGTCATGGCCCTTGGAGAGCAAGTAAGGCATAGCCACTGGCCTTTTTTGGCACACTGGCTTTCTGGGGATATTATAGTAGAAGACAGGGAGCTATGCCGCATTAAAACCCCCAATCAGGAGGGTGTGAGACATGGGTCCCTACCCAAGAGAGGTGATGGCTGGGATCTGGAAACCTTTAATTGTGTGCCCTAAAGTGACCACGGAGGGGGAATACAGATGCAGTTACTCTGAAACTACAACAAAGGAAGAAACTTTTTGGGTGGGGTGTTTGGTTGGTTCTTATTAAGATTCTGGTACCCTTTTATTGAGCATCTTGCTGCTCCACAAGCAATCCCATTGGCTTCAGGGGACCTGTCCATGGAGTAAGTATTATTCAGCATGATTCACAATGTTTGCAAGCTGACCCTCTGTCAAAAAGGTCCTGAATCCATTGACTTTAGTGGGAATTGAGGGGACCATCACCTCATGGGATTGGCCACAAAGTGAAAGCAAAGTAGCCAAAGGAAGATGAAGCCTTGTCTAGAAAGTGGGAGGTGAGGGCAAGGCTACAGAGTCATTTGTCTACTCAGGGGTCCAAGTTCACTTGACAATGCATCAGATTGCTCATGAGCTTCTTTATCTGGGCACAGATCACGAAGCAGATAGCGTAACTCTCTGGATGGCATTTTTTATCGACTTGGGTCAGATCCCATTTGCAAGCCTTTGCTAATTCATGGGCCCGTTGCAGACAAAATTTTTATGTGAGGATTATGAAACCAACAGACAGTAAGACTGACTTATTTTGGATCCTTTGGTTCTATAGTGTCACTGAGAATTTGTATAATAAATCTATTCAAAATAATATTTTTCCATTTACACGGCATCATTCTTTGATTTTGACAGTCTCCAAGTGCTTCACAAATACTGATTGATTAATCCTCGAATATAGATAATTGAGTGCATTAAGTAACTTGGCTAAGGTCACACAGCAAATCTGTGGCAGAGGTAGAAACAGAACCCATTCGTCTAGCCACTAGTTTCCATGCCTAGCAGTACAAAATGTTACACTCCCTGGGTTACAGTGACCCTGCCCCACTGTATAGCCATATGTTTCTAGGTTCACCCATCCATAGTCTGAAATTGATACTCAAACTGATGATTTCCTGGGGCCAGTGCAAATCAGAGAATCATTGCTGATGGCTGCACTGACCAGCTTCTGGAAATTGGCAGACAACGTGAAAAACTTTCTGTGAGCATCAAAGATTTTCTCTGATGCTTCTGCTGCTGGCCGTGACCTTATCAGAAAAATTGCTAACGATCTGGTGACTGTATTTTATTTCAAAGGCATTCATTTATCTGCCTCTGTCTTCCCGCCTAGTGACACCTAATCAGTTCTGGGAACCTCTGTCATTTACTATTGACTAAGTGCTGCAGTCAGTCTCTTGTAATTTCAGAGAGTCACTGGTGACTAACATCCTTTCCCAAATACTGGCCCTGGAACCTTCACCCTGGTACACCTCCTTTGTGATACTAGAAGAGTTTGCCCATTTATTTCTGAGTTCAGCATTTCAAAGGGCTTAATGGGCCTGTGTCAGTAAGGCCTCATTTACACTATAAGCACAACAGTGTGTTTGTAACAAGGGCATGACACCCTCATGTGACCCAGCTGGACCAACCACAATTGAGTTCTTTTTCCATACAGCAGCCTTTTCACAACACACACAGCCATGATACCGCAAGTGTGTTAGTGCATCCACAGGCACCATGCTGCTTGCCTGTAGTTGATCATGTGCATTCTGAGAAAATCCAGACAGCTATCCTATGGTGCCTCAGCAGCCGATGGAGAGTCCAGAGGGCATTTACATAGAGAGGCACCAGAAGAACATAGGCTGATGTGCTTTGGGATGTCCCATCATACCGAGCTGGAAGGGAGGAAGACTAGCTAAACCAGGTATGGTTCAGTAATCCTGTCTCCATAGGAAAGTGTCACAAATAGGGTGACCAGATGTCCCGATTTTATAGGGACTGTCCCGATATTTGGGGCTGCATCTTATATAGGCGCCTCTTATCCCCCACCCCCTGTCCCGATTTTTCACACTTCCTGTCTGATTACCCTAGTCACAAAGCACTGACACCAGCCTGCTGTGGCAAATCACTTAAACTCCTGATGCCAACTTCTGCTCTGTACTTCACCGGTGTAAATTGGGAGCAGCTCCACTGATATCCATGGGATTACTCTGGATTTAAACAACTGTAAGTAAATAGTTTTGTGCCTTCTGTTTCTCAGTTTCCCGTAAAATGAAAACAATACTTAGATTGTGAAGTCTTTGGGGCAGAGACCATCTTTTTGTTCTCTCTGTGTACAGCACCTAACACAGTGGGGTCCTAGTCCAGGACTAGGGCTCCAAGATGCTACCACATTAGAAATAGTGATGATGGTGATTACTGCCTACCTCACAGGGATGCTGTGATTCACTGGTTAATGTTCCTAAAGCACATTGAAGATGAAAAATGCTCGGAAACTGCTAAGTATTATATGTTATCATATAGATGGAACCTGCCACCAAGACTGACTTTCGTGCTTTAGTCATTTCTCAGTAACAACAACACTCCTTACTGGGCTTGCCCAAGGTGGCACAGTGAGTCAATGTCAGTCAAGAACAGAACTCATAGCAGTTCCAGATGCCTATTAACCACTAGACGACACTGTCTCCTTAATTGCATTATTGTATTAGTGTTTTGTCTGGCTTTTTCCATTCATTCATTCCACATTTACAATATAGGCAAATTTCTGAGGAGCATTTAATCTTCTCTGCCACCATAATCCTCATGTTACCCCTTTACTGAGGCAATTAAACCTACTTCCAAACCATTCTTTTAGGGTTTAAATTTACATTTTTAGTGGTAGTTTTTCAAGAGCTTCATGCTTTTCATAGATTCATAGATTCTAGGACTGGAAGGGACCTCGAGAGGTCATCGAGTTCAGTCCCCTGCCCGCATGGCAGGACCAAATACTGTCTAGACCATCCCTGATAGACATTTATCTAACCTACTCTTAAATATCTCCAGAGATGGAGATTCCACAACCTCCCTAGGCAATTTATTCCAGTGTTTAACCACCCTGACAGTTAGGAACTTTTTCCTAATGTCCAACCTAGACCTCCCTTGCTGCAGTTTAAGCCCATTGCTTCTTGTTCTATCCTTAGAGGCTAAGGTGAACAAGTTTTCTCCCTCCTCCTTTGGTTCCTTTATAGTTGCAAGGTTTAATTCGTGCTTATGTTCCAGCTCATATTGTGCTCTCAGTATCTGGTTTAGTCTCATCACTGGAAAGCAAGAAAAATTGGTAAACCCTGGGGGACTTTCACTAGTCTGGGAGGAGAATTAGGCCCAGACTTGTGTGTTGCCAAGTAATTCTACCATGCGTCCTTGACAGCGTTTTTTATAATAAATAAAATAGAGTGATATAAAACCCACTGGAGTCAATGAAAAAACTCCCCCCTACCAAGGAAGGATGGTCTTGTGCTTAAGGCACTTGCCTGGGATGCAGAAGATTCAATTCCCTGCTCCGCCAAAGACTTTCTGTCTGGCATTGGGCAAGTCTTTCTGTGTGTCAGCACCCTACCTGTAAAATGGGATAGTTTCCCTCTCTCACAGGATTGTTGTGAGGATAAACACCTGAAAGAGTGAGAGGTGCTCAGACACTATGATGATGGGGATATGTAAGTGCCCAAGATAAATAAACAGACGCCAGTGGGCTCTGGACCAATCCCCCACTGTGAGTTCTCATCTCTGGATGAGCTATAAAACTGAGTCCCTGATCCATAATGAGCAAATATTTTTTCATAAATGTTAATCCCAATGTTCTGGCCTCTTAATCAAGGGCAGAGGGCTGGAAAAGTGGGGTAGGGAGAACCCATGGAAATGGTTAATACTGGTATGGGCATTAACCCCATGCATACAAGATGCCTTGTAGAGTCCTTCAGTTCCTTTATGCATCTAGTTCCCTGGAAGCTCTTGAGCATGGGGATGTTCATGCTGAGGGGCTCACTCAGAAGGAAATGTGATTCCATTAAGCTCCTCTGAGACACTCTCCCCTTTTCCCCCTCTTCTGGCTAGTATTTAAGTTCACATCCACCACTGTGTTCCTGGTATGAAAGATGGCATGGCCTGGTGTTTGTAGCACACTTTGGGGGTCCGTGAGATGGAGGTCTAAGGAACTGATAGTTTATTTAATGTCATTGAAGCATTATTTCCCTCCCAGCATCTCCTCTGATGCATTATAAAGCTAAATGGTCAAACCCTGTAGTCCTTCCTCAACCAAGACTGCCACTGACTTCTTTAGGGATTGCAGGCGCTCAATGCCTCTGAGCTTCATGGCCATGTGTGACAGTATGCAGGATGTATTTAAAACATTAAGCGCACCATTGAGGCCTGGATAGGGGCAGTGCAGAGCCACACAGCCCCCTGCGGAGCTTCAGGAGCCACAATCCCTCCCTGAGCTACCTGATGAGCATCATTTAGGATGCTTGCCCTCCTCTTCACTGACCTATGAAGGGGACTGGCCCCAGTGCACGGAGAAGGCTGCACTATCCTTTAGGTGCTACAGGGCACTGAAGGGCAGGGTCAGAACCATGGCCTCTCCCTGTAGAGTGACAGCCCAGCTGACTCCTTGGTCTATGTTAGTGGCTACAGAGAGAGGATTTTTGTGCCCTTTCCCTCCCTTGCACACCAATGCAGGGGATGGACCCAAGCTGGCCTACACAGTATACCAGATATATGGAAAATCTACCTGTTTCCACACCTGGACACTTCCTTATCTACTGCTTCGGGACAGATTTTTTCCCGCGCTCATCAGAAATGTTTAAAGGGAAGAACCTACATGTGGGCCCAGAAGGACAGCTTTAATAACCTGCTGAAATGTAGGAATTCAGACCCCCCCTAATCAATTTTTGCTACAAGGAGAGTATTCTGGACTCCCCTCCTCTTCTGGGGATGGACAAAGACCAGCAATGCAATTACTGAAGGCAACCCCTGAAATGTATGGACACTGTCTAATTTCAAACCCATTCAAACATCACAGTTGGAAAGTTCCACACAATTATTGGGAGTAAGGTAGGAATGGGGGCTTGCCAGAGCAGATCAGACAGCCTAGTTCAGTGCCATCTCTCTGACAGTGACAGGACCAGATGCTTCAAAGGAAGTTGCAAGAAACTCCATAAATGGCAATTATAGAGTAACATACCCAACGGGGAAATATCTTCCTAATCCTGACCACTAGTAGCTAATTTATGCCCTGTAACATGAAGATGTGGATCCCCATTTTTTAAAATCCTATCTAACGTGACTGTGGATATTATCATTATGCACATAAATGCACAATCCAGTGAATATGGGAAAAGGAACAGAGAGAGAGAAAATCCTAATGAAAGATAGTTTACTGTATAACTATCTAGGTTTATTTAAGGGTGTCCATCCTCATGTTAACTGGCCCTGTGCTATGGATAAAAAATGGATCGCTGCATCCTTCCATTTTTTTTTCTTATGTGGTTTACATAACTGAAAAACTTCAGTAACTAGCTTTCAGAGTAGCAGCCGTGTTAGTCTGTATCCGCAAAAAGAACAGGAGTACTTGTGGCACCTTAGAGACTAACAAACCCACGAAAGCTTATGCTCTAATAAATTTGTTAGTCTCTAAGGTGCCACAAGTACTCCTGTTCTTTTTTCAGTAACTAGCTTATTTTGTGAAGGGGGAGAAATGCCTGAGCGTTTGATCTAGAATAGCAAAAGGTGACGCCCTCCATCTCACCATCTCCGCTGCTGCTTTAGAAGACCAGGAAGTTAGTATAAAATTGCCTCATGAAAACAAAAGCCCAGAGGATTCTGTCTCCAGAACCCCCTTTGTAAAAGGTGTTTGCATATGAGTTTGCTCCCCCTGCTGCCAGCATTAGATGCTAAGCTTTAGCCTCTGTGCTGCAGACACTGACATCTTGCCTTCATACCCTTTTCCTCACAAGCAGGAGAGTTGCCAGCTGTAATTCTCCACCCCAGCCATCAATCAGTCTGTTATTACCACTGTAAACACCGCATTTGTCAACTGCTAATGTTTTCTGCAATCAGGGGCATGATGGATTATACTTCAATTAAAATGAATGGTCAGACTGCATCAGGATTAGATCATAGCAGTCTGAGAGAGTCCCATGTGTAATGCCAGGTTGTGATAAAGCCCAACTCCCCCAGTGACTTCCTCATCTGATATTCCCATGGCCAGACACTTTGGGGATATTTTTGAAGCCACCTTTAAAACTGGGAAGGAGGAAACAAGGGAAAATATCAGTTAATATTTAAAACAGAATAATATTGCTTGGCACTTATGTAGCACCTATCGTATCATGCAAGGTTCTCAAAGCATCTTTACACACAGTAATTAATTCTTACAAGCCCTAGCCCCCTATGAGGCAGGAAAATACAAAGAGGAAATCAAAGATATCAGTGACTTGTCGAAAGTTACATAATACAAGAATGGCAGAGCAAGGCTCCCACACAACCCTTACAACCCTATTTTGAGGACTTAAGTGATACATAAGCCTTTTGCTGGCTCAGGAGAAACTGAGGAGCCGTGACTTCTAGCCCCGCCATGCTAATGACTGCCCACGATCTCAAACAATGCAAAACCCAGGGAGTGCCAGAATAACAGAAGCTTTGTTTTATTATACCCAAAATATGTATCAAATCTAAGTCCTTCTTATACCAGGTATGCATGAATCATATTCTGACTCAGTTTCTGAGGTGGATGAGAGCTGATTTCCCGTGATAAAATCCAGTCGGGTTATTAGTCTCTGCTTCATGACAGAAAAGATATTGCTTTCCACTATCACGAATCCTTAGTTCAGATGAATGGAGTAACACAGCTTCAACATTTCTTTGGAGGAAAGGTTCTTTTCAAATAGGCACCTGTGCCTGTTTTAAAGGCCCAACATTTGAGGAAAGCAAATTGGTCTTGCCTTTGTTTAAGGTTTCCATGTATCAGGCGCCTGCCTCAAGAATCAGAAATCAGAGCCTGGTAAATGACTGTGTGCTCTTTTTATTCACATTGGGCAGAATTCAGCCCTGTGCAGAGGGCCAACAAGAGGCCTATGCACTGCTTAAGTCTTCAAAGTAGGGATTATGTGAGGCTTTAGTGTGGCGTGGGCCCTCTGCACTGGGGTGCATTTCACCAACAGGCTTTCATTGTGACTTCTACTTCCATCTCCTGGGGAGCTAGCCCCTTCCCCCCCCCCCCCCCCCAAGTAATGCAACAAGAGCCTCTCCCAGGCTAGCTAGTAAGCCTAGTAAACTCAAGTTTCTGAATTCGAGGGCTCTGTTTTACCAGTTAACATCCTCTTTTCCTTGAAACACCAAGTTTCATTTGCTCTCTTCATTTATCTCTGCTTTCTTTACAGGTTTGTTCTGTTTTATTCACTTGGGCCTCACAATGGTTGTTTACCCTAGATAGGCAAGGTGGGTGAGGTAATATCTTTCATTGGATCAACTTCTGTTGGTGAGAGAGACAAACTGTCAAGCCACACAGAGCTCTGCTTCAGAATACATTTACCCTAGAAGGCTGCTTAGCAGATTTGTTACCTAAACTGGCTGTGGCCTGCCTGGTTTCTCCTGAATTTTATTTATCCCCTCCTAGCAATTCATGGAGCTTTGCTAGGTATGCTAGGGAAATGCCAATGGTGGATGCTCTGCTAATGGATACTGACCCACTGTCATGTGCTTAGTTCTTCCACAGCTCCCCTTGGGGGTGTGACAGGTCCTATACTCACCCAACCTTTTGTTGTCCAGGTGCAGGCAGTGAGCAGTACAGGTCCAGAAATGGAACTTCAGGACTCTGACTGGGTTCCACTGGAGCGTATCCCTTCCATGGCTGCACAGAAGGAAAACCACAAAGCAAAGGAAAAACAAACAGTCCCAAACATGCTATGGGCCTCTCTTCCTTCAGGAAGCATCTGGCAAACCACAGTCTGGCTCAGTGTCCTCAGACAAACTACCAGACAGTATCTCAGGGTAATAATTTGGAGGCCAGCCTGCCTTCCTCTGAGGGGGCTTGGACAGTTGTTGTTGAGGTGCTCAAAGTCCTTCATTGGCGTGGACCAAAAGAAAAAGAAAGAAAGAACCAGCAAGGGTGTGTACAAAGTAACAACAGATACATAATTTCACTGAACAATCTATCAGCCACTGCAAATCACTGACGGGCACTTTCCAAAGTGCACTAGCTAATAAACACAGGTTGAGGTACATTAAATTATAAGGCCTCATCTAAAAGTTTGACCTAGAGCCACCACTGGCAGCCAGGAATATCTACCCCCGCTACAAGACAATCAGGCAGTCTAGCCCTTGGGCTGTTTTGTTTGCTTATTTTATTTTTATTGATGTTTAAATCAGCACATCTTGAACTTTTGGCATTTTCTGTATCTGAGAAAATACTTTCATAAGTGCCCAGAGAGGGGGCCCATTGTAAGCTGGGGAGCTCTCCATTACTAGCCAACCATACAAAGGCTATTTCTCATCATTAAACATATGCCATGAATGCCAGTTTGCACGGAGCATTGAGGATATCAAACAGTGATACAGAATTTTGTGTCTGTTATTGTAGAAAAAGCCCTGGAAGAATTAAACTGGAAATTGACTGTGTTTATGGGGGCTGAGGACCCTTTCTGAATGCTCTTCCTGCGAGAACTCAGAAGGTGGCAGAGTCAGGGATGAGAAATTAGCCCAGAACACCAAACAGCCCATAGCAAGTTTATGGGAGTAATGAGAGAGGTTTCTCACCTCCTAGGAGATAGTATGGGTATGGAATCTTTCCTTCCTTTACATGATTATTTTCCTTTCTTTAATTTATTATTTAATCCTTTTGGAGAGAGAGGAAAGGAGTGGAAGGAGTTTGGGAGGGGAATTAAAAACACACAAAAGCTGTCTTGGTGTAAGGGTTTATGATGCTTACAACCTTAGAAAAAAGTGCAGTTTGATGAGTTTCACTGATTGCTGTAGAATTTCACAGCAAATACCATACCTTCCGTGTTCCGTTTGTTTGTTACACACAGTGCTGGGCTTACATACGAAAGCTCCACTCCTGCAAGTTACTCTGTGTTAATCTATTCCAAGCCCTATTTTTCTTCTAGAGTTGCTCACTTCCTTGCAGAATTGAGCTATAGTTACTCAGTAGACTTCGCAAATGTACCTTTTCCCATTGGCAGCGGAGGGCTCTCAGCACCTCTAGCACTTGGTTCAACACCTTGCAGGACTGAGCCCTTTGTGTAGTCAGCATTAATAATGGGTCATCTTAACATTGCAGGTGCTCTGAGAGCTGCCCTGGCCCAGGGCAGCATTCCTCTCTAACACATTTCTTGATTTAAGCCCTGATAAATGGGAGGATTTAAGCTGTCCCAATCAAAAGGTTTTTCTGCCCTCCCCTTCCTTTTTAAATTACCTTTCAGCTCAGTCCCAGACTGAGTAATTCAGTGTTTATAGGAAATGAAAGTCATGGTCCATGGAGAGATGATGGTTAAAAAAAGAGCGGCAAAAAAAGAGCGGGGGGAAGATTTATCCTCCTCTGGAACCCACCTGAGCTCAGAAGGGTGATAAATCAATAGGTCTGTTGATAGCTCTCCTTCTGGTGCAAGCTTATCTCCCCATTTGATCAGAACCCATCATCTTATGGACTGAGAAACTGGTGATAAATAGCAAGCTCCAGAATGACACAAGAAGATATGAAGGAGAAAAAAATTCCCCCATCCCCGTTTGTCTTTGCATGCCAATTTCACGGTGGCTCTATTTGTATAGATTCCTCTCTTGCCACCATTTTAAAAATTAAATGACCAAAAAAATAATAATCACAGAAGCCTTGGGTTATGCCAGGCTCATTATACTGCAATCCTGAGCAAAGAGCAGTGCAACCTCTCAGGGAGGGGGCCTCCTGCACAGAGTATAGTTTCAGTGACCTTTCCCAGTGAATATTAACAACACAGGACGGGCCAACTCCTGCAGTGCTTCGTCAGCGCTAGATATTACCTGTCCTTTCATTCTCTCACAGGGTGAGTCACGGGGAGGAAATTCTACCAGGTTCCCTTGTGGATTTGCCTCCAATAAGGAACAGGGTTTCCTCACCCTTCCTCCATCTCCATGGCACCTCAGTTCCATCAGCGTCATGTTGCAGGGGGCCCCATACTGGTGGCTGCTTCTGAGAGCTCACCCGTGAAGGACTCTGCAGGGCAGCAGGAGGTGCATTCCACTCACTTTTGTTCAATGACAATGACACTTCATGGGCATGAGAAGCTATACAAGTATTGTACAAGTGTCTATCTGTCAGGGGTGGGTAAACTCCACCCAGGGTAGGGCTACACGTTGTGTTTGCGGTTCGATCCAGGGTGTTTAGATGTCACCAGCAGCCATTCCTGTTTTGGAGGCATGTTGCATGGCACTATTTTTGTCTACTCCCAGGGTTAGGCACAACTTTTCCTCATTGCTGTCTTCTGATTTCCCGCCAACTGAAGGAAATACACAGTTCTCACAGTTCCGTGTGAAACTGAAAGTGCCTCATGAAAAGCTGGGTAAAGTGCTGTAGTGCCTGTTGTGTGGACTTGCCCGGAGGCTGTGTGTGTATGTGAGGAGAACAGACATGTTGCATGTGTGTCTTACCATCCCAACCCCAGCCTTCCCTCTTCTGCTCCTAGCAGCTACCTTCTAATTTTGTTGCAGTCCAGACTGAGCTTTCTCAAGAAATACACAATTAAAATGTAAATTTAGAGACAAAGGGTCAAGCTCAAACCTAGTGTAAGTGGCTGCATGAGCACACACTATGTCTCAGAGTGGCCCATGTGCCTAGAACAATGGTACCCAATAGCGTGAAAGGGAGCTCTGTGCAGAGGGCCAGCAGTAGCCTTAGGACACTGCTTATGGCCTCAGACTTGAGCTAGTCCTTCTGCATGAGGGTAACTGTCACCCACACTTACCAATTTACCGTACATCAAAAACCAACCAAGTGACATTGGCACATTGTATTATAGATTTACATTTCATCCTGAAGTATTTCTATGGCTCCATTACCATAGTAGCTGAGCCCGTCACAGGTTTTTAAGGTATTTATCCTCACAACACCCCTGTTAGGCAGGGAAATGCTATTGTCCCCATTTTGGGGGAGCTGAGGAACAGCGTGACTAAAGCCAAGGGCCTCAATTTCAATGGGAGTCAGGTGCCTAAATACCGCTGAAGCTCTGGGCCTAGGGCCCTGAATTTTTAAAGGTATTTAGGCATTGCTGCATTCAACATTGCAATGCCTTAGTGATTTAGCAGCCTACATCTCATTTTAAAAAGGGATTTAGGTGCTTAGCAGACTAAATCCCATTGATAGTTAATTCGATTTTGGCTCCTCAGTTCCTAATGCCCGTTTGAAAATGAGACTTAGGTTTTACAGTGCTGACAAAGCAACACCTAAATACCTTTAAAAAGGCCTAAGTGACTTGCTCAATGTCGGGGACTTTTAACCCAGGACATCAAGGTAACACATGAAGTCCATGGAAGAGGAGGGAATTGAATCTAGACTTCCCAAGCAGGGGCCAAACGTCCTCCCTATATAACCCAAGTATAAGGAATTCCATAAACTCATAGTTTAAAAGCCTATCTCACATATTTATATATTATACTATTTGTTCATATTCAGATTTTATCTGTAAACCATCCCTTTTTGGAATATATGTGTGTATTCAGGTGAGCAACAGAAGCACAGGCGGCCCTGTAAGCAAATGGATCTAATGCACTGGGAAAAATTCTCAGCATAGCAAATAAGGCTATTTTGTTTTGTTTATTTTTCACTCTCTCTCCCCCTGTCCTGCCTGGCACAAGTCACTTGTACCTTTTGGGGAAGGGGGTTAACGCAGTGTTGCCACGAGGTGCTGCATTGCCAGCTTTGCTACACGATATGTGAACTTTTATCTCCCAGCTGCAAGAGGAGAAGTAAATTGGAACAATCTGACAGCAAGAGGATGCCTCCCCCGAGATCCCATTAGGTGTGCTGTCTCCACCACTAAACTTTCAACAAGCACATTCACTGAGACCTGCATGTCAAAGAGAGTCCACCAGTTAATGATCACTGGGAAATCACTTACTCTCTCTGTCTCCCCCTCTCAGCCCCTTTGCTTTCTCTCTCACACTTTATATGCAAGTTTATTAAAAATCGGCCCCATTTAGCAAAGCTTCATCTTTCAGAGCTGATGTAAGATCCCCTGGTAAATGTAGGCTGCGTGTTGCACAGAGTATGGGATCCCTGTCTCCAGCTGCACAGGAAGCAAATGTAAATCCTCCCTTTGCCTCTGCTGACACAAAGAGTGCGGGAGACAGGGTGACAGAATGAAATAACTAGATACAGCAAACCTTCATTACGTCTGATATGATGCTCCCCTCCTAAGTACAATAGAGTGAATCATTCATAGACACAGGAGGAAAACAAGCCAGACTCAGGACTGGAATAGCAAGAAGTGCTGCATTTCAGGACACAGATACATTGGCAGAATCACATGGATTGTAAAAAAACAACAACGGGCGTTCAGGGCAGTATTGATGTAAAATAAGCGGAAATGGGCAGGGGAACCTTGCAGCATACGTGCTCGTCACAATAAAATAAAGGCGCTAGGACCCTGTCGGGAAGAAATTCTCACCTCTGTCTCTGCTTCTGTGACTAGCGTTCTATGACTACAGAAACTCAACAATCATCTCTACAACTAGTTCAACACCTTTCAAATGCCAGTGAAAACAAAAGGCAGTTATTACACATAGGCCAAACCACTCATCCAGTTCTTCTCTCCAGCCACTACTGGTGTGAATCAAATGGAAACCAGATCCAAACCATCGCTGGTTATAGAACTGCAATTGATTAGGGTTTGCAAATCCAACACCACCTCCATTTTATATTCATTCCTGTTTTAGAAAAAGCTCCCCATTAGCCCTAGTGATGAATCCAGCCTCACATGCTTTTTAAGAGCCATGGAATAGTTTTGCACCTACAGGTACAGTGTTATGACTAGAAAACACATTATTTTTCTTTATAGGGTTTTATACTTAGTGCCATACAAAGATTACAAGTTACGGCTGGGGGGAGCCCTGGGGAAGGGGAATTGCAGCCTTTACTGCAGTTGTGCCCCATTAGGCAGCAACGTAACACTGAATTGCCCTCTGAGCAGTCATTACAGTGAAGCCCAGTCTATAAAAAAAGGACAAGGCCACAACTCCATGTCCCAGCCTGTGGAACAGAGCACAGCCGAAGAAAGAATAGGTCCACACTCTCTGCTTCCCAGGGTCACAATTCATGAGGCTCAGAAACGACTTGTTTCCCAGCTCCGTGAGTGCAGCGTAAACAAGTGGGAAAACAAAGCCCTCATCCATTAGCTCCCTGTTTACAGAAATTTACTTTAGGCAAGGGCTGGAAATCAGGAGGAACAAGTAGAGTTGGTGATAAATAAGTGAGCTGGTGTGTGTGTGTGTCTGTGTGTTTCCGTTGAAGGGCCATAGTGATGCTGTGGTTTATGCTGTCAAACCCATGAAAGTCAATTGACTTCCCCACACCAGTAAACCCTGAATGGTTCCATTTTAAGGGGAGGAACAGTGCTTTGTCAGCAGCCCTCTAGCTTGAGGACTGGGTTCTGCTGGCAAACTTAGCTCTGTTCCTGTGAGAGAACTCTGCAGGACGGGCTCGTTTCACTTTGTCTCACCTGTATACGGACAAAGGTTCCCTATCTCTTGAATCGTTGATAATAAACGTAGTGGTGTTGTCACTAGAACTATAGGTCAGTGCTCTGGAATTATACAAGCATCTGAGCCTTGGGGATAGCGGGCCTGTGAATGTTCAGTGGAGATGGGACTGGGATCTAAAAGGCAATGCTTCAAAGGGGCTCAGGACGGCGGTGCGCCCATTGTTAACCTGGAAGACAAAGGAAGGGCTGGCATAGCCCACAGGAGCGTGCCCAGGTGGCTAACAGGGCGGGGGTGTCAGATAGCTGACAGCCCGTGAAGCACAAACAAATCTCCCTTACACTGGAGGCAGAGGTGATGCACAGTCCTGGTACCCCATGAACTCGCTCTCGCTCTTGTACACACACACACAATTTACAAGCAAAAACTTGTCTTACATGAAATTAACACCTCAAAGTTTTCATTACTTTTCACAGCTCTACGGGGAGGTTGTGGGAAATCCTCATCTTGTCCTTTTAATACACAAGATTTTAAGAACGTGGGTGAAGAACGCCACCATTTCCCAGGGAGAAAGTTAGAAGACAATTAACCATGTTGGAATTTGTCAGGACCCTAGGGATAAACCACCTAGCCTGAAATCCCAATGCCAACGTAGTCAATGGCAAAACTTTCAATCTAGTCAGGATTTCACCCCTGCACCTATAAGTAGGGACCTATCAAATTCATGGTCAATATTGGTCAATTTTATGGGCATAGGATTTTTAAAATAGTCAAATACATGGTTTCAGATCTTTACATCTGAAATTTCACAGTGTTGTAATCGTGGGGGATCCCAACCCAAAGCGGGATTGTGGGAGGAGGGAGCGGGAGAATGTCGTGGGATTGCCAGCCTTAGTCCGGCACTGCTGCTGGCAGGGGCACTGCCTTTAGAGCTGGGCAGCCAGAGAACAACAGCTGCTGGTCAGGCGCCAAGCTCTAAAGCCAGTGATACTGCAGAAGTGGGGGATCGCAGAGTATGGGGACGTGGCAGGTCTAGTTTTCCTGGCAGCCTCCCGCTCGGGTTGGGAACAGAAAGCTGGAACTGCAACCTCTCCATGCGGGGGGGCTGACAGTTGGGGCCACAGCCTCTCCTCATGGGGGTCTTGGGGGGTTTGACAGCTAGAGCTGCAGCCTCTCCACATGGGGGGGGGGTGACAACTGGAGCTGCAGCCTCCCGCCTGGGTCGGGAGCTGACAGCCACCCTCACTTTGGCCCTGACTTCAGAGCTGGGCTCCCAGCCAGCAACCACAGAGCTTCCTATAGCTAGGGGAGGTTCCTGGAGGTGGGTCTGACCCATCTCCAGGAGTGGCCCCTGCAGGGGAAGCGAAAGTCACATCCCTCCCCAGAACTAGCAGTTGGAGCCCGGTGCATGGTAGGAGCCCCTGACTGGGTGTCTCCCAGCCCTGCTCCTCCTCTACAAGAGCCAGGTGGCACAGGGTAGATCAGATTTCATGGTCTGTGACACATTTTTCACGGCCGTGAATTTCGTAGGACCCTATGTATAAGACAGCATGGTGGCTGAGCATGATGCTGGGGAAGGCACATTTGGTGAATATGAAATTCCAATCAAATTGTTGGGGTTACATGCTCTTATATTTTATGTTTAATCTGAAGAAGAAATGAGGTGCAGTGGGTATCTGCTTCCCAGAGGCTGCTCCAGCTATGCAGAGGGTGCCCCCCTGAAAAGACTGTGTATGTGCACAGGGATGGTCCAGGAATCCTCCATGGAGATCTCTAGGAATCTTTCATGGAGGTACTGTGCAATCCTTTGCAGAAGGTTTCTGGGGAAGGCTGCCTTATTTCTTCCACTATGGTAGGACACTTTCCCATGTCACTCCAGTATTAACTCTGCTGGCATCATTGCAGTTCACAGCATAGCAGCATGAGGACCAGATCGGTACCCAGATGCTTGCAGCATCTGCTCCCTTGCTGCCTTTGTTACCCTCAGGAGACTGATATAACCTAGGGGAGACAGTGGAAGTTTTCATTACAAGTGCTTGTACTGCAAACAATGGAACATGTGATCCACCACCCATGGTGACTTCTGGGTCCCTCAACCATGCTTTCCCTAACATGCCAGTGGTTTGGTTGGCAGGGATTGGCATTGACCTCAGACTCTGCAAGTCCAGGGTGACTATTTCCAGCAGTGCTAAAGGAAGGCAGACCAAAGGGAGGGGGGCTTCCTGTGTTCTCTCATGGCCGCAAACCACCACCCTCCTGCCTCGGAGCCACGTCAGACAAAGACTACAATTTGGGAGCCTTACCGCTGGTCCTAGGCCTCAAAGTCCATGTTGCTAGGGGGAGGGGGCATTGTCCACCTGGGCTCTTTATGTGGGTTTCCCACAAGTTTCAGCACAAGGCCCATCACCCATGCTGCTGGGCCATACTCACCGTCGCTGGAACAGCAAACCTGTTCATTGAATAGTTAGGGATTCTGATTATGTTCTGGCTTGCACTTGAGTGTAATAAGGGGAGTGTTTTTTAAATAGCAGCCTTGCAGTAGACCCAGGGTATGCACAGACAATGGTTGCCTTGTGCTTTGCATGCCTTTCAGTGGAAAGCTTGGCCATCAGCGCTTTCTCCACACCGGCAGACAGGCTTTCACAGATTAGAAGGTGGAAAAAGAGAACATGTGATGACATGTTCAGCGAGATAATGAATGGCCCTGGGACAGCTGACATGGAGAATTTCATTGTCTGAAGAACTGGACATGGACATGAAGAGCAGAAGAGCATCCCAGGAGTATGAGCGGCTGGGCCACGCAGCAGGAGATGCTGCGGATTATGAAGGACCAATCAGACAAGTTAAGGCATCTGGTTGAGCTCCCAGAAAAGCCATTACACACATTGAATCTATTTCCCCATGTTAAGTATCCTCACACCTTCTTGTCAAACAGTCTTAAATGGGCTATCTTGATTATCACTACAAAAGTTCTTTTTCTCCTGCTGACAATAGCTCATCTTAATCAATTAGCCTCTTAGAGTTGGTTGGGCAACTCCCACCTTTTCATGTTCTCTGTATGTATATATATCTCCTCACTATATGTTCCATTCTATGCATCCAATGAAGTGGGCCGTAGCCCATGAAAGCTTATGCTCAAATAAATTTGTTAGTCTCTAAGGTGCCACAAGTACACCTGTTCTTTTAGCTTGAGTCTAGACTCCCTCTGCAGCCCCTGCAGAACTGGCTATAAGCTTTGCCCTTTTCCCAATTCCCCTCACCCAAATGTTCCAGGAAGGGTGTGTGTGTGGGGGGGGGGAGGGGTTCAGCATCCCTTCCACTCAACACTGGGAGAGGGTACTAAGAACAAAAGGTGGCCATTTGAAGACCTTTGATGGGCAAGACTATTGTGCTTTCACAAACAAGATGACTTGGTTTCTCCCCTCCCAATTTTATCACACCATTTGCCCAAGGTTACATTATTTTCCTGTTCTTTCAGTTTCTTTACGTTTGTGGAATAAAAGTCAATGTTTCGAGAATGAAATGCTCTTTATTCCAATCATGGGAGTTTGGGAGGGGGAGTAGGATACAGGGAAACTGATGCAATGGAGGGGATGGTATGGGAAGGCACAACGCAGATAAGTAGTGCACATTACTGTGGCTCATTACTGAAATGGGTTTTCAAAGCCTCACGGAGACGCAGAGCTCCAGAGCTCCTTACTGGGCTCTTCTTATTGCCCTGGTATCTGGCTGCTCAAGATTAGCTGCCAACCTCTCCACCTCCACACCTCACCCCTGCGGAAACTTCTCTCCCTTTGCCTCACAGATATTATGGAGCACACCGCAGGCAGCAATAACAATAGGAATATTGCTTTCACTGAGCTCTAACCTAATAAGCAAACTGCGCCAATGACCCTTTAAATGTCCAAAGGCATATTCCACCACCATTCTGCACTTGTTCAGCCTATTGTTGAACCACCCCTTACTGCTGTCCAGGTGGCTGGTGTCCAGCTTCATGAGCCATGGGAGCAAGGCATGGGCTGGGTCTCCCAGGATCACTATTGGCATTTCAACATAATCAATAGTTATTTTGCGATCTGGAAAGAAAGTCCCTGATTGCAGCTTTCTGAACAGACCTGTGTTCCTAAAGATATGCGCATCATGCACCTTTCCTGACCATCCCATGTTGATGTTGGTGAAATGGCCCCTGTGATCCAGCAGCACTTGCAACACCATTGAAAAGTATCCCTTACGGTTTATGTACTTTTTGGCTAGGTGGTCTGGTGCCAAAATAGGGATATGCGTATACCATCTATCGCCCCCATCGCAGTTAGGAAACCCCATCACAGCAAAACCATCCACTATGTCCTGCACATTGCCCAACAGGGCCGGCTTTAGGCACCGCGGGGCCCGATTTGAAGGAGCTGCCGCTGAAGTCCCGCCGCTGTCTTTGGCGGCAGCTCAATCGCTGCCGTGGAGGAAGGACCCTCCGCCGAAATGCCGCCGAAGATAGCAGCAACGATTGAGCTGCCCACGATGACAGCGGCGGGACTTCGGCGGCCGTTCAATCGGGACGTTGCGGGGCCCTCTTAGGGGCGCAAGGCTCGATTCCAGGGAATTGGCTGAATCGCCCTAAAGCCGGCCCTGCTGCCCAGAGTCACTACCCTTCGTAGCAGAAGTTGATTAATGCCCCTGCACACTTGGATCACAACAGCTCCCATGATGGATTTACCAACTCTGAATTGATTCCCCACTGACTGGTAGCAGGCTGGCATTGTAAGCTTCCACAGAACGATTGCCACTCACTTCTCTACTGTCGGAGCAGGTCTCATTTTAGTGTTGCTGCACTTCAGGGCTGGGGAAAGCTCTGCACAAAGTTCCCGGAAAGTGGCCTTCCACCTTCGGAAGTTCTGCAGCCACTGTTTGTCATCCTCACAGGTACATAATGATGAGATCCCACCAGTCAGTGCTTGTTTCCCGGGACCAGAAACGGTGCTCCACTATGTTCAGCTGCTGGTCATTGTTTCATTCTGTGGCTTGCAGCAGGGCTGCTTGAATGACATCGTAATGTTCCGCACAGCAGCGCCTGCTTCGGCACTGGAAATGCTACAGGATAAGCCGCAAGGTGTTTGTAATGCTCACAACAAGGGTGCACAGATGAGCGGGGTCCATATTTCTTGGGCTATGGCGTGGCTAAGCCAGGCTTTTGAAAAAAGGCCAGAGAAAGTATGGGTTGTTTGCCATTGATATCGAGGGTGAGGAAACTGCATCATGGGAGGCCAAAGCCATGCTCCCATTTCCCCTGCAACAATGTTTTGGTACTGCGAGGCATTGCAAACTGTTCCCAAACCCTCCTGCAGCTAGTTGCACTGCTCTGTGCATTGATGCAAGCGCTGCTAGTGAGGATGCACTCCACCAGCACAAGCATGGTGTGGACGCGCAGGACTGACTTAATTACTGTGGCAGCTGGATGCCGATTTATATTAAGTTGCCTTGGCTTTGTAGTGTAGACATGCCCTGAGACTCTGAATTCCTTCCAGCCTAAAATATCTGAGATTCAAACAGAGGCAAGAACAGAGGGCTATGTAGTCTCTGGAATGCAGAGGATGGAGGTAGGCAGACTGGCAGAAGCTCTCTCTTCATGCTCCAGGGGATTACATGAGATAGGTTACTTTAATAAAGTACTGCTTTTATTTCAACTTAATGTACTGTAAATAATAATAATTAATGGAGATATCCCATCTCCTAGGACTGGAAGGGACCTTGAAAGGTCATCGAGTCCAGCCCCCTGCCTTCACTAGCAGGACCAAGCACTGATTTTGCCCCAGATCCCCAAGTGGCCCCCTCAAGAATTGAACTCACAACCCTGGGTTTAGCAGGCCAATGCTCAAACCACTGAGCTATCCCTCCCCCTCATGGGGAGAGGAGGGATATATTGGTTTATATTGGTTTATATTGCTTCTACCCATATTGAAGTCACAACCATAGATATACTGAAGGGGCAGCCAGATATGTGTAACATATGTACATGCTTTGGGTCATTGTGCTGGGGTATTTTTAATATTTAGTTTTCAGATAAAACAACAACAACAAAATAAAAGTAAATAAAAACCCCAGTCTCTCAATTGGCAGCGGAATTAACAGCCTGTTGCTATTTCCTTGTGTTCATCATCGGTGCTGTGTTCTGATCCTGGCTCAGCAGGGCAGCTAGGCAATACTGCATTTCCCAGCTTTTAAGTGCTGCCAGTAGGGTGACCAGACAGCAAGTGTGAAAAATCGGGACGGGGGTGCGGGGTAATAGGAGCCTATATAAGAAAAAGACCCAAAAATTGGGACTGTCCCTATAAAATCGGAACATCTGGTCCCCCTAGCTGCCAGTGGCATGCCCATGCAGAATGGCTTTGTCTCAATCTTAATTCCTGAGGATGGGAAATCTGATGTTGCCTAGGGGTTTAAAGAAATCATTGATGTTTTGGGACTGCTCTAGACTGTATGTAGCAAAGCTAACAGGAAAGACAGTCAAGGGAAGCACAGGAGGTGCTAATAAGAGAGCGCCTTTTCCCTCTCCTGAGCACAGAATCATAGAATCGTAGGACTCCCTCGTAGAATCCCTTGCGAGGACATCTAGTCCAGTCCCCTGCACTCATGGCAGGACTAAGTATTAGCTAGACCATCTGCGACAGGTGTTTGTCTAACCTGCTCTTAAAAATCTCCAATGATGGAGATTCCACACCCTCCCTAGGCAATTTATTCCAGTGCTTAACTACCCTGACAGTTAATAAATTTTTCCCAATGTCCAACCTAAACTGCCCTTGCTGCAATTTAAGCCCATTGCTTCTTGTCCTAGCATCAGAGGTTAAGGAGAACAATTTTTCTCCCTCTTCCTTATAACAACCTTTTATATACTTAAAAACTTGATAACTGTTATCATGTCCTCTCTCTGTCTTCTCCGCTCCAAACTAAACAAGCCCAATTTTTTCAATCTTCCCTCACAGATCATGTTTTCTAGACCTTTAAATTGTTTTTGTTGCTCTTCTCTGGACTTTCTCCAATTTCTCCATATCTTTCCTGAAATGTGGTGCCCAGAACTGGACACAATACTCCAGTTGAGGCCTAATCAGAGCGTAGTAGAGTGGAAGAATTACTTCTCATGTCTTGCTTACAACACTCCTGCTAATACATCCTAGAACAATGTTTGCTTTTTTTTTTTTTGTGCAACAGTGTTACACTGCTGACTCATATTTAGCTTTCGATCAACTATGACCCCCAGATCCCTTTCCACAGTACTCCTTCCTAGTCAGTCATTTCCCATTTTGTATGTGTGCAACTCATTGTTCCTTCCTACGTGGAGTACTTTGCATTTGTCCTTATTGAATTTCATCCTATTTATTTCAGACCATTTCTCCAGTTTGTCCAGAGCATTCTGAATTTTAATCGTATCCTACAAAGCAGCTGCAACCCCTCCCAGCTTGGTATTGTCCACAGACTTTATGAGTGTACTCTCTCTGCCATTATCTTAATCATTGATGAAAATATTGAACAGAACCGGACCTAGAACTGGACATGAATGCTGAGGCTGAAGAAAAGGAATCCTAATGAAACTAATTCAATGGCACTGTCTAAGAATCAAAATATAAGGACAGCAGAGATGGATAGAAGATGCAAAATTTGCTTCCGGATTAAACCTCCCCCCCCCCCAAAAAACAAAACAAAACAAAACTTCTTGGTTGGGTCATATGGGTTGTTTGGCTCAGCCCTTTATAAGCTGGGGATCCACATTTGAAACACTCAAAGTTCATGGGATCCACGCAGGTATTCAGCTCTGAAGCTCATCCCAATTTGACCAGTCATCCATCTTCCGTTTGTACCTGCATGTGTGCATGTTTAATAATCTTTTTTCTTACACAGAAAAACCTCCGGCCCAGAGTATGATCCCATTTGCACTGGTGTAAATCCACAAGTCAGTGGAGTTAGCTGCCACCAAAATTTGGCCTACTCTGTTCAGTGCGCTCACCCTCACTCTCTCCCGGTCTCTCAGAGCGGAGAAGATGGCATTGCGGGGCTTTACCCAGTGGGTGCTTACACACCACTTTTTTATATGGCCAAGACCTCACGTAAGGGGCACAGAAGGCTGCTTTGGTAACTGCAGGTTGGGATGACAATGCATTGACAGCATTATAGGTGGACTCAGGTCTAGATTAGCAGTGGGTATTACAGGTCAGGATGGAGGTGGATGAATGGAGCTGTGTGGAGGTAATCAGTCAGGGCCTGCCTGTGCTATGCATGGATGTAACCATAGTTACATAGTATAATGCTGGGTCTCCCCCCATAACAACGTTAAAATCCTTCCATGCACCATTCAAGTATATATAGTAAAGGTAACTCATACTTCCAGAAAGGTGCACACTCCCTCCCTGTGGATGGTTACCTGCTAATAGATTGCAGTAGCACACCCCTAATCTGAACCTATAAGTATGTTATTAATGGGTCGGCATCCCTGAGGGAACAGCAGGAGAATTTAGAGTAAACCATCAGGATGTGTCAGTATTTCAGTCCCAGCATAGCTCTAATTGAAATCTTCTCTGTCATTTACTCGTCAGTAATGTAGCGCGCGCTGTCTTTGAATGAAACATTAGACTCTGCCCTGACAGTTCTAGGTGGAAGATTATTCGGCAGCTTAATCGCTCCCTGACAGCACTGGTTACTCCCACATCAGCATCTATTAACCTTTCATGCATTCCCTTTTGTGTTTCTTAAAGCTGTGGCTCCTGGTGCCTTTGGACTACAGATGGATGAATTTAAAATAGAAGCTGGGTTTCTAGCCAGGTAAAGACCGCAATGTTTGGATGCTTAACTGAACTATCTTCACCCCTTGATTCAGCACATCTGGTCTGGAAATCTTAATTTGAGCATAAGCCTACCAATTGTTAGTATATTAAGTAAAACCCTAGTTCCTGTAATCGAGAGATTTGCATGAGATTCTTTCTTTCAGTTAATTGCTAGCCCTCGTGGTTACAAAGAAAAGCTGGAAAACATGAACCCAAATGGTCAGAAACTAGAAACTAGATAAAGAGAACCCAACATTTATTATTTATTAAAAATCTCATGATTTTTAAGCCACTCATTTTTGAATGCTTGAGGTTGGCATTACTGGAGATACCACAAAGTAATTATTAATAATTAATTATTATCCAGAATCAAGAAGCTCAGAGACATGAGAAAATGAGGAGTGGGGGAAGATTTCCTGACCCTTAGCAAAGGTTAAGTCTTTTAGTTCAGTCTAAGGTCTGGGCAGATGTGTTCAGACTGGTCCTTATTTTCTCTGATCGGGGTTTATCCTCCCTGATTTAAACTGTTATTCTGAATCATTTCACCTTGTGACTTACTGTTTTGTTCCACAACCATCACCAGGCTCCACAACTCTGAGACGAGTAAGTAATAGTTTCAGGCTCATGACTGTATTCCTAAACCACCCACTCCGCTGCATTCAGAACAACATCTGCGTGGCTGGGAAAAGCTTGGAACGGTGAGCAAATTCTGCTGTGCTGAAGGACTGATTACTAAAGAGAGTTGCTTGGGGTTTGAGCTGCATGACTCCCCATTGACTCTAATGGGTTAGTTAATTTGTTTATCCAAGAGAAAGATAAGAGGTGATTTGATCACGGTCTACAAGTACCTACATGGTGACAAGATTTCTGATAGTGGGTGACTCTTTAATCTAGCAGAAAAAGGCATAGTGAGAGACAACAGTTGGAAGCTGAAGATAGACAATTATTTCAGACTGGAAATAAGGCATGAATTTTTCACAGAGAGGGTAATTAACCTTTGAAACAATTTGCCCAGGGATGTGGTGGATTCTCTATCAGGACTACATATCTTTCTAAAGAGAAACTACAAATCAAACAGAAGTTACCCGCTTGATGCAGAAACCACTGGGTGGGTTCGCTGGCCTGGGCTATACAGGAGGTCAGACCAGATGATCACAGTGGTCCCTTCTGGCCTTGGAATCTATGAATCCCTCACCCAACTGCTCTGAAATTATCTCCTATGCTTCCCTCCCAGCAGCACTCACATATGCTCCTGGTACTGTAGATTTCAGAGTAGATTAAGGCTCTTTGAGGTTTCCCTGCTCCTCCCCTTCTCTAAACAGACTTTTCCTATCGGCTCATCCCAGTTTGGACTCATCCTCTCAGACTAACTCTTGTCTTCCTCCCATTCCTGATTAAATCGTGTTGTGCCACTCTCGGACCGTGCTGGATGCTGGTACTGGTAGATGTCCTAAGGCAGCGAGCATGTACCTAGTCCTCTGTGGGTCGGGCATGTGTTTCCTTTGCTTCTCTGGATCTGGAATCTCCTGACACAAAACCCAGTTACACACACACGAGTTTTGCAACCATTTATATAAAATATTAGACAAGCAAATGGATACTAACCAACGGGCTGAAATTCAACAGCAACAAGAACAAGAATTCAACAGCAACAGTGAAACAATAGCACAATCCTTTCTCCTACCTCCAGAGTGCGCCAAACCTTCACCTCCCCCTCCCCCCAGGCATCTAATCCCATACAGAGCCAAAATATGCTAGCCTGGGAGGGGTATGTTGCTCCTTGCCATCACCTGCCAGCGGGACACCCTTCAGCTCCAGTCTAGCAGTGTCCACCAGTCTTTACCCCAGGCTCACACATGCCTAAACCTAGAGCAACACAGTTTTTCTTCCTTCCTTCCACAGAAGCCCCCCTACCCCATATACACACTGCAGCCAAGATGGCACCCCTACCATCCAGCACCTCCCCACATTCTCCAAGCTTCTTGCTCCCCAGGCCATTGATCATCCAGGACTTGGCTGCCTGCACTTAGGTGCTATTTGCTGGTTTATTACACCATTCCTCCTAAGCGAGGCAGGCCAGCCAGCTGCCAGACTCCACCAATTACCTGTGTGCTGCTGGACCAGACACTGCTCTCCTTGCCTTATGGCAGAATCAAATCCTCACCCCAGAACCTTCTATCGAAGGAACTTGGATCCAAAGATTCCAGGATCCTCCCTCATTCCACTCAGGCAGATTTTGCTTCCGCCTTAATCTAGATGGCCTGCACTGATTCCCGTTGGCTCGGATATGCAATAGTGAATTCATCTCCAGCAAAAATAACCCTTCCATGAAAGGAGACAAGCAGGCCTCCCACAACCACAACTGTGCTACACTCTGCTACTAATTGGAAAACTGAAGACTGCTGGAGTATATTAAGTCTGTCTCAGGTATGAGAAGAAGTGGTGATGCTGTACTTCTGAGGTACAGTCCTAGAGACCAGAAATTCCTCATTTCCATTGGGGGTCTCCACCATGTTGGTAGCCTGGAGTAAGATTGGCTTCATGCCCCACAGATGTTTCTATCTAAGCTAGACAAGCCAAACAAAGCCACTACAGAAGACACCGGATAACAGTAAAGGTATGGGAAGGTGCAGGAAGGATTGTGGGGAATTTTAAAGAGAAATTTGAAGGAGGGGGACAAAATGCTTTGGCTACTTGGTGGAAAGAAAAGGAGTGGGTTCAAAGGATAGTGAGGCAGCATGAGAGGGGATATGAAGCTGAGAATGGGACAAAGACACTGAGGGAATAGAAAGGCAAAAGGGCTGGAAAAAGTATGAGGAACAAAAATGTAAGGAACAACAATTTAGGGAGAGCTGGATTATGCAGGTAAGAGTGAGCAATGTAAGTCTGAGGCAAGAAACCAATGAATAGATTCAAGGATAAGGTTGGTAAACAAAGATGAGGCTAGCAGTGACTGCCTGGGAGCCAGGGGAAAAGCAAAAACCCAAGAGTCTGAAACAGGCAAAGCAGAAAGTAATGAAGAAGGGAAATGGCCAAGGTGCAGACAAGCATTTCAGTAACGGGGATACAGGGGAAGAATGGATTTAGGATGTTAAACAGAACTGGCAGTTGAATATTTTCACATTTTGAAAATTCAACTCGCTTTTTTGGCAAAAAGAAAAGGTGGTGTTTTTTGGGGGGGTAAAACTGTTCCCTCATTTTTGGAACGGCTCTGGTGTTAAATATATAACATGGTACAAATAACAGTAATCTAGTCACAGCCAATACAGAAACTTGATTCTAAATTCAAATCCAAACCAAAGATTTATAGAGGTTAGAAACATTTTTCACTGATATTTTATCCCAACTCCTCATTTTCCAAAACCTCTGCACTATCTGGTTGTGGTGGGGGAGAGGGTAGAAGCAGAACAAATGCTAAAATACCACAAGAAAGAAAAGCTCTCCTATTGGTATTTCCAGCTTGACAGGAAGGTGGAAGTACCAGATATTGCATGGGAAAGTCTCTTCTCATGAAATTTCCAGGCTAATTTCACAGATTCAAGTGGTGTGAATAGTTCAAAAAAGGTTCAGAGAAACATCTACACTTCTGCGCTCTTCTCTGAACTGAACCAATGAATCTACAGAAGGTCACACATCCCATATCATATCATGTACCACAAGGCAGCTGAGACATTTGTCATGTCACTTCTCTGCCAACAGCCCTGGATATTTTCAATTTGGAGGTCTGTTTTTTGGGTGCACTATTAGAGAACAAAAACACTCACCGTCTCTCTCTCTCTCTCACACACACACAATTTTTTTTTCTCGCCTTCTCCAGTAATTAAAGTTGAAGCCAAGACATTTGCATCCAAAGTTTCAGGATGTGCTCATATCCATGGATTTGATTCAAACTCACCTCTACCAGAAAAGAAAGAGGCTATTAAAGGAACACTCCTCAATTTAGATGGAGATGCTAGAAAATAACAGCAGAGGGTGAAGTAGAAATTTCTGAGAAATCTGATAGAGGGTCAGGCTGGAACTGATTGCAGTAGATAATTTCCTTGATTTCAGTAAGGCTGAGGACACCTTCATTCGGATGGGTGGTAGCATCTTCTTATGCTCCCTGTACAAGGTTAGAGAAAGACTGAACATTTTTGCTGCCAGTATGTTTTTGCTTTCTGCATTATGTGAATGTGACACACCATGACCCAGTACTTCAAAGTAAACCTAAACATGGGGGGCAGGAGTGCTTACTATGAGCAGTGATTTGCACAGACAGTTGTTAGTATTGCAATGATTTGCAGACCCATTGTTCATCTCACCTTAGGAACACAAGTACAGTAAAGGCCTCCACCGACAACTATTGCAGCTTATTTACAAAGACTCCATGGATCAAAGCGTTCTCCTTATTGTTAAGGCAACAATAAAGGAAGCTAGAGTATTTTTAAAATCTTCCCTTTATAACTTTGTATTAATGACATGTATTTAAATCATCTGGATGCCATCAAACATGGATTCCAATTTAAATGTCACCGTGGAAACACGCTCTCTCTCATCCCTTCACATAGTCATTTGTCACCCTCCAATTCCTGGCAACGAAGAGAAGTGACTATAAAAGAAAAGCCAAACAAATGAAACTCTATTTAATAAAACCTAAAATCTCAACACTGAAATCTTTTGCTGTATTTTTAATACATCTTCCCTGCAGAAAAAGGGGTTAAAAAAACAGCTCGCTTGTAAAGATAACAAAAGGCAGAACAAAAGTCTGCTTAAATGTTAACATTAAAAATCAAGCAACATCCGTTTTGGCTCATCTCCTTGCTGCCACAATGGATGCGTTACCTCTTTATTTATCATTACCGCTTTTAAGTATAGAAAAAAACCCTTCAAGTAAGCAAGCAGAAGAGTCTCTGGCATTTTTTAATTCTACTTTCATGACAAGTAATGTCATTTTCCACAAGACTAAAATATGTACTTGACTAAGGCAATATAACAAAGTGGCTTAAAAGCCAAAATACATTTTTTCCTAAGAATTTCAAATGTATGTTGTGCCCTATCAGAACACTGTTCCGGGCCTGAAAAAAATGGACTCTGGGAGTTTTCTTTTGACCAGCAACCTTATGTACCTTAGCCAAAATATTATTACTATAAATATTTGATGAATATAACCTATGAGACTGTTAAATTATTATTTAACATTTATATTGCAGCAGTAACTAAAAGACAACCAAGTCAGGGCTCCATTGTGCGAGGCACTGTACAAACATAAAGCATATGGCAGGAATTGTTAAAAATGGTTTATTTGTGTGTGTGTGTGTGTGTGTGTACACTGCAGCATTTGGCCAAATATATATAGGGCCAAATACTGCATTCCATAAACAGGCAACACTCCCACTGCCTGGACTAGTCATTTTATGGGGGGGAAATATTTTATGTTAAATTGAAAAACTGGTTTTGGTGGGCAATAAGCTCTCAAATCTGTTGCATTCAGCCCTGATCCTGCAAATACACAAGTGTGCAGCTTTATTAGTATTGCAGTGTTGCCAATTCTTGCAAAAAAAATTTCAGTGAGTGGTGTTGCAACCCTGTGCGCGAGGTGGAAATGCCACTCATTCAGACCTGACCTGGCCACCCCTCTGTCATGATGAAGCATCAGACCCGCCAAATTTCAGTGAGCAGTGTTGTGACCTGGCACATGCAGTGGAAGCTGTGGGTGAGGAGGAAGGCGGGGTTGAGGACCCAGGCAGCTCAAGACTGGGCTCCCCAGGGGGCTCACCACAGGTGGTGGGTAACTAGGGCTAAAGGGGGTGCAGCCCCCCAATCTGAATCAGCCCCCCCATCCACATGCACACCCCAATTTGGCAGGGAAAGCCCCACCTCTGGCAGCACCAGAGCCAGCATGGTGCTGAGTTGGCTCTGTACTGATGAGCAGGAAGAGTCCCCAGAGCCCAGTGGCAGGTGGCCAGGGGAGTCCATGGGGCCCTGGCATGGTGCTGTTGGCAGAGTCTGTCCCAAGTGCAGTCAGTGAACAGGCAACCAGCCCTGTCCCTGGTACGATGGTGATGGTGCTTTCAAGCAGAGCTGGGGCTGGTGCCGGTGCCAACAAGGAGGACAGGAGAGGGAGAAGGGGGCTGTGGAAAAGGGTGCCAGACATAGCAACAGCCAACTGCAGCCACTGGCACTGCCACACATCTCCCTGCCTTCCCAGCCCCCCCCCCAACTGCCATGGACCCCCAAATAACTGGGTCTGGCTCTAAGGCACAAGACCTCAAATCCATCTCTCCAGAGGAGAAATGGGAAGGGGTTATCCAGCCCCTGTTGGAGGGTAAAAGACCCTGCTGCCACCAACATGATATCTAGTCAGTTACAAAAGAGGAGGTATGGTCCAATGGTCCAGCACATGCCCTCCCTCCCCGCACACACACATCCTACCTTTTATGGCCCTTGAACTGACTGCGGCAAAACTGCAACTTTAACAAAGTGTGGCCCCAAATTTTGATCAATAACAAACTCCACAATTTTCTCAGAGCCTTAGTCACACAGGAAATTCTAATAACCAACCACAGTTACACAATAATTTTACCTTACTGACCAGGTCACATACTGTGTTCCTAAAATTATTTCACCTCAGGACAGCACCACCAGTACAGTCCACATGGATTTCCTGAGATAAACATAGAAAATGTTTTGCAGCTCAACCGCCTAATGAACTAGTCCCAGAGCTCTTACCAATTAATTCTATCCTGACCCAGCTTCTCCAGATATGGCTCCCCATAAGGCAGTGCTAAAGTATGTGTTGATGTTGGTTTGGGTTTTTATGTTTTGTTTTGTGGGAAATGAAAGTCTCGTCTAAGGACTAAGATGGAGACCAACAGATTCATATATCGGGGGAATTATAAAGCCCTGAGAACTATCACACCAGTCACCACAGACAACACACCGACATTCTAAGGCACCAAGTGCCCCATCAATCATAGCAGAGGATACATGAACATTCGAAGATATCAGAGCCCTCCTACCAGAGGACATGCCCATATCCTCTAGGCACTCTCTGGAGAAAGTTGGGTGTTACTTGTGCCTAGACTGCACAAAATAGTCACAAGTCTATTAGGTAGGCAGAGCCTGGTGATGAAGCACAGAAAATGCATGTTCAAAATGAAGCAGAGGTGGCACCTACGTGGCACCATGTGGGGTTGGAGCAGGGCTTGGAATGCAAGTCTGAGGCCGAATCAGAGAGCAGGTTCTGAGAGCAGTACTGGATGGGTGCTGAGGTTGCAGGGAACAAATGTTATCCTCCATTTTGGGAAGGGGGTTCGGAGCTGCAAAGGTCAGGAGAGACGGGGGTTGGCTGCAGCTTACAGCAGGTTCTCATTACTGTGTTATGTACTGTTTCAATGCAAATAATTCAATTCTTAAACACAAGCTCTGTACAGGTTTGTTTTTGATAGTGCCAGAATCTCACATAGCCAGCTAGAGAGGAGCGGAGGCTAGTAGATATGTCTGAGGGTTGCATTTAAAGATGTGGTCTTTTCTCAGTAGCACTCGCTATAGCGTTCACTTAGATGGTACAGCGTGCATGTATACATGTATGTGTATGCACACACATATTAAGACCCAGATGTCCAGAACAGAAAGATTAGTACAATTATCCTATAATCATCCTAGATGAGTACAAAACCTAGAACTATACTCAAGACAACCTTTACACAATCCCCCAAACTGAAAAGTTTTTGATGGCTGACACGAGTAACAATTAATTGCACACATTTTTTCCCCAAGTCCTGTAAAATGCCTTATAATTAGGAGAAACTAAAAAAGTCATGACTAATACTGAACCCTGGATAAAGTTAAAGGGCATTTTATTTTTTTGGTGGTGGGGTGCACAACAGTGTGAAATGACAGAGCAGTATAATGGATGTGCTGAAAGGGAGAGCAGCATGTGGTACGTGTAGGTTGGTGTTTGAAATGGAAAATGCAGTGTTAGGAAAACAGTATCCGTATTAAAGAATGAACTTCTTCTTGTGAAATAAAAGGACTTTTGACCCCAAAAGTAAATAAATACAGTAATTAAAAATAATAAGCTTTCAGAGCGCTTCACACTGTCATAGACAATAGATCTGACAAGTTCATACAGAGACAGGAAGACAAAAAATATCCATCTTTCTATCAACTATGGGCAAAAAATCTCCCATTGAAGTCAATAAAAAGAATTCTATTGATTTCAGTCGGAGTTGGCTCAGGAGTGGTCTTTGTCTGTAAGGACTTCAGGATGTGGCCTCAAGGATTATCAGTCCTTGGGAAGGCACAACATGGGAATCAATTTCCTCCCACGATACTGGACAATTAGATACCTTACAGGAGTTTTACTCTTTCCTCTGAAGCATGTAGTTTTTGTCACCATTAGGGACAGGATCCGGGACTAAACACAGCTTTGGTATGTGCGAGTATGGAAAATGTGACATTCTTCTTGACTCAGAGATACGGACCAGTCCACAATTCCAGAGCATCTTTAATTGCAATGTGCTCCCTCCAGGACCGCTGAGGCATTATGCCTGCTCCTCTGCTGCACTGGCATCCAAATGGCCCTGCTCACATGGTTCTTCCCCTAGTCCTTCCTCCCCATAGGGCTCTGGCTGCTGGAGTCATACTACAGCTTATAGTAATTAGGGTAATTTTAGAAAGTGCCTCTCAATCCACTACTGAGCCTGTTCCTGTTCACTGGTGTGCAGGCATCCCATTCCTTGAAGTCCTGTTGCTGCTTCGCTGGAAACTATGCTACATTGTCCAAGGCACGGGAGCAGTTGCCGCTGTCTGTGGAAGATGGAAGCACTAAACTGTTAAATTAACAGCTGTGAATGGCTCACGGAATCGGGATGAAAGGAAATTGGTGTTACTCCAAATCCATTTTTCCTGAGTGAGGCTGGGCCCCATACGCCCAGACAGCAGAGCAGAACCACCCTGGATCAGGGCATGAAGCAATCAGACTGGATGGGTCTGTGACAGAGGCTATAATTTTACATCCCAACAAACCTCCACCACTGGGGCCAGTCCAGTTAGAATAAAAACATGACAATGGGGAAAAAAAAAAAAAAAAAACCCTCTTCCCCCCTCCTGACCCCACACACCACATTTTGCAACTGATGGAGAAACCTTAAACAGTTGAGACTCTAAGGTTTTCACAGCCCCCACACTGGTGCTCAGCTGGGGGTATTTTTTCTGGACCGTTTCACCCATCCCTACATGATGATATAAAAAGTCAGCGCTTCATTGAACTTTCTAATAGCCAGGACATATTTCCTTCGCAACCCCGGTGCTCTCTCTCGCTATGAGCTTTCTCCTGAGCAGCATGCCACAACATATTGTAAAGGGAAAATGGTAATTAGAAGGAACATTCGAGCAGAGGAACTTGTCTGGAAAAATGCTTTAGTTAAATGAAGCGATAAAGATTGTTTTTAACTTAATCTGTTAAACACACACACACACGGGTCTATCTATCCTCTCTCTTTTTTTTTTTTTTTTTTTTTTTTTTTAAAGAAAGGATTAACTCTTAGGACAAAGAAGAGGATGATACAGAAGAGGGACTTGGAATTTAGCCCTGGACTAACCCCTTCACTGCTGGTTTCTGTGTAGCTGGTTGGGAATTTTTTGACAAGGTGTTTTTTTGTTGGAAAACACGGATTCATCGCACCTGAAACTTTTCACAGGAATGTATGAGGTTAAACAAAATTTTCATCATAAGTTTCTCATGTCCAGGATGGCATTTCTGGTCAAAACCACAGAGGAACCAACACCTCAGATTAGCCAATAGTCTTGTGATGAGGGCACTCACCTGGAAGACACTATTTATATCCTCGTTCCAGATCAGGCTGAGTCCTAGGTGAGCACCCTGACCGCTAGATTATTGGCTAATCTGATCTCTGTCTCTTTCACTCTCCATTACTGCTCCTCCCCCCTCAAAAAAACACCATGGAAAGGTCTTGGTTTTGTCCCAATCTAGAATGAGATTTTTTTTTTTTAAATCTCAATTTTTTTTTCCATAGGAGAGGAAAACCATTTCCCACACACCTCTATTCCTGCCACCACTTCCACACAATCAAGCACTGGCACTTCAAAGATGATAACTTGGTACATCAGGGCACAGCAGAGCTACATGTGCCCAGTGTACTTCCAAAGAGAATTAAACTAAACAGAATTAAGGCTGGTTTATGCTTTCTGTTCCTAAAGCTCATGCTTCAGGGATTCAGATGGTCAGCTGTAGGGGTCAGGAAGACACCTTCCCGCTTCTCTCTCCCCCCCCCCCCCCGGTGTATTCTGGTTTGTTTCCTTCCTTCCTTTGAAGCATCAGAGATGGCCACAGCTGGAGATGGGACACTGGACAGGGAGAGCCAGTGCTCTGAGGTGGCACCAAGAATTCTCTCTCCCCTACTTAGCTGCCTGGTACTTGCTCACATGCTAACTGGTCACCCTCTTTGGAGTTGGAAAGGAATTTTCCCCTGAGTCAGATTGGCAGTGAATTGGGGGGGGGAGTCACCTTTCTTGGCAGCCTGGAGGTGCGGGTCGTTGTGACCCAGGAACCCCCTCAGTGTCAACTGGCAAGGGGGTTACAAGAATATCCTGATTCTGGTACGTACGTTCTGGTTCACCAAAAAGTCATGTGAAGCCTTAAATGAAAGCCAGGATCACACAATCATTGTGAAATGTATGTACAGTCACTACGTAAGGAGTTACACTTGTATATTGAAAATATGTGCTTAGATTCTGTATCATAGAAGAGGCAGAAAAATGGATTTCCTATCAGACAAAAGATGTTCTCCCCCCTTTCAACTCCTAATTCCCTGAGACCCCTCATCTGCTACCAGACCATTTCCTGGGCCTTTGTTCAGTCCAACTCCTAGGAATGAGGTCTTCTGGCTCCCTCTACTCTTAAAGAGACAGTACACCCCATTACAATCTCACTTAATCATTTCCCTGCCATTGCAAGGGCCTTGAACGTTGATGCACCTTGGTCCTTCCTATTTACTGCCTGGGGCACAGAATTGTTTAAGCTTCCGGGGGCTGTAATACTTCGGTCTAATTCTGGTTGTTGGGTTGAGTGTGTGTCTGCCAGGTGCTGTTGGTGGCCTGTATTATAGAGGCGGTTATACTGGATGATCTGGTGGGCCTTTCTGACCTTAAACTCTGTGACCCAAGGACACTAATTCTGAATAAGAGTGTCCTGACCGGGGCTCACTGTAATTTAACTAAACTGCTTTAAATTCACAGCTTTAGTTCATTCAAATGAACTTTCCTGAGTGCCCCTGTGTATATAAAAAAGCCCAGAGGTTACAGTCTGATTATGGTAGCCTGTAAGCTGTGTACAGTCTCTGAAGAAAGGCTGCACTATTAGTTTTGGGATATAGTTTCTTTTTAAGGAAGCTGTGGCAAAGAGCAAGAGAGTTTGATCTCTGCCTTATTCTCTCTAACCAGAGTAAAGTCTTAGAGCAAAGCTGCTTCTTAGGAACTAGTGTGTGGGCTGAAATTCCTGAAAGAGGGGACTGGAAGCCGCATACTGTTGGTGACCGCCTCTGTTCAAGAACTGACGTATATAGTGTGGATAAAAGCAGGCACTGCATCACTGATTTCTCCTTCAGCGGGGAGCTGACCTGCAAAGCCCAGACATCTGCTACTGCCTGGCAGCAGGCCAATACTTTCTTGGATCAGTTTATTTTGGGAGAGAGGGCACCGAATTACATATTTGGCAGGGGAAAGAAGGAAGCATGTTTGTGAGAGGGTCACTCCTTTTAAAAAATGACAGTTGTTTAAAAGATGGCTGTGAGAAGTAGTCCTATACAGTTGTGTTAGTGGGCAGCAGGTGAGGTGGCCAAAGGTATGTGATAAATGTGATATAGCACATATCACAACCACAAAAACTATATAAAATTAATGAAGTAGGCTCTCACTGTAGAGGTTTGAGTATGAGCCAATGGACTAACAGTCAGTGCAGAAGTAATAAAGAAAAAAACAGGGACTTGGACACAGTGCTGAATTGCAGTGGGGAAATGCAGGAGGGAGTGGGAATTCGTCTAATGCTGTAGCACTGCTCTGCACCTGGGAGTGGAGCACACGAAAGAATTACTACTGCAGGGTGGGCATCACTACAGAACAGATCAGACACTCACCATGTCCTTTCTTCTCTTTTTCATACTGATATTTGATGTTTCTATTCAACCTCCTGCTTTTTTTCTTTCAGACTATGCATCCGTTTTCCTGTTCAAATGGAAAGATGAGAAACTTTTTAAAGAGCTTGATTTCTTTTCTGTTGAAAAAGATGGGGTGGTGGAGCTCAACCCCTTTGTATTCCAGCTCCTCTGAATACTGCTTGAAGGTCACTGTGGGAAGGGAGGGCTGCTGGGTCCATGGGGTGATGTATTTTGATTCAAAACCTCTCATAGGAACACAGAAATTGCCAGACTGGATCACACCCAAGGTTCAGCTCACCCAGTATCCTGTCTCAGGCAGTGGCCAGCACTGGATGCTTCAGAGGAAGGTGCAAGAATCTCACAGTAGGCAGACATGGGATAATCTGCCACTCATGAAGGTCTCATCCCAATCCCCAAGAGTTCAAAACTGATTTAAGCCCTGAGGCTTTTGTCCCTTCCAGAATTCTTTTTGTATTAACTAGTACACCTCTGGCTAGTCTAATAGTCCATATGAGCATCTGCCTCTCCCTTGAATCTTGCTAAGAATCATGTTCTCTTACACCAGCAGTGAAATGAGTTTGGCAGTCCTAGTCAAATCCCACCTTTCCACTTCCCTACCCATAGCTCAGGCTTTGTCCAGACTGCGCCATAATGTGATTGTGGGGGTGTAAAATGCAGAATGCACCAAGGCGTTGTGCTCTAACTGCCCCATGTAGATGCTGCTGACATGTACCCAGTTTGCATTAACGTAATCCTCTTTCAGACAGGACTATGTTAACCCAAACTAGATACCTTTTAGTTCGCACCAGCAGTGTCCCCATGGGGCAATTGGAGTGAAATTCTTTAGTGATACAGTCACCTGTAGTAGGGTTGCCAACTTTCCAATCACACAAAACCGAACACCCTTGCCCCTGCCCTGCCCCCAGCCCCACCCCTTCTCTGAGGCCTTGCCCCTTCTCCAAGGCCCCGCCCTCACTCACTCCATCCCCCCTCCCTCCGTCGCTTCTCTCCCCCACTCTCATTCACTTTCACTGGGCTTTGGCAGGGGGTTGGGATACAGGAGGGCTCCGGCTGGGGGTGCGGGCCTCGGGGTGGGACCAGAAATGAGGGGTTCAGTATGTGGGAGGGGGTTCCAGGATGGGGCCAAGGGAGTCAGAGTGTGGGAGGGGGCTCAGGGATGGAGCAGGGGGTTAGGGTGAGGGAAGGGGTGACGGGTGCAGGCTCTAGGAGGGAGTTCCCAGCCAATGGAAGCTGCAGAGCTGGCGGTCGGGGTGGGGGCAGAGCGCGGAGCCTCCTGGCTGCCCCTGCACTTAGGAGCCACAGGGACATGTTGCTGCTTCTGGGAGCCACGCGGAGGCAGGGAGCCCGACTTAGCCCCGCTGCACCTCCGACCAGACTTTTAGCGGACGTTCTGGTCAAAAACTGGACGCCTGGCACCCTACCCAGTAGTCTGCACTGCGGCACAGTGTAGACAAACCTGCAGTTAAGCACCCATGTCTAGGGAGATTGCAGGAGACTATACATTATTTATTTATTATAACAACTGTCCACAAATCTGCTTTCCCTGGGCCAAATTCTGCTTTCTATTACATTTGTGTAAATCTGGAGCAATTCCACTGAGCTTGATAGAGAGACTCCAGATTTACACCGGTATAAGAGAGAGAGGACTAGAGAGAAGACTCCTTGATACTAAAGGGTAAATAAGAAGGTGAACCAAAGGGGTCAAGATGGACCTTGATTAATTAATCTACCTGGTCTGGGATCTTCCAGGGCTCCTTCACCTACAATCATGTGAGGTCACATGGTCCAGCAGGATCTCCAGAAGAGAATTATTTCTCCTAAACTGCTGCTTTTTTATTGTATTTTTTTTAATGTTTTGGATAAAATTTGTGTGGGTGGAAAGGGCCACATTCACAGCCCTAGAGACTAAAGATCTGTTCTCCAAGGTTTTTATAAGATTTCCCCATCACTATAATATCTGAGTTCCTTCTTGCTTCAGACAGAGCATATATACTTTAGGGATGAAATCCTGACCTGTGACGTTATGCACCCACCTCTCATGAGCACCTCCTGTCACCTGGGTATGATCCTGCACTTTTTCTTTGCTCCCAGCAGCCCCTGTCAGCTGTTGTGCTTATCAGGTGGCTCTTCAGTGGCTCAGCCCTCTGGCTAAGTCACACAGAGTTGAAAATGGATGAACCCCTCCCCAGGATATCAAAGGTCCAACAAGGACTACTGCTGTGCCCTTGCTGGTATCTGCAGCCCTGTCTCTGGGCTTAGTTCTCAGCCCTTTCTGGGCTCACTTTAAGTCTGTTGCTGTCCTATTTTTGAGCACTAATCCCTGGGCTTTTCCCCTGGAGACTCTTTTTCCTCAGTGGATCTCTGGTATCACTTTAAACCCTGCCCTTCACTTAGGCCTCTAAACAAGCCTTATCCCCTCCTCAAGGCTTAGGTCACTTCCCCAGTGACTGGTGGGGGGACCAAGGCCTGCCCACTGCTCTGAGTCCCAGCCCAGAGACCCTATAAACAGCAGCTACCTACTGCTTCCTTTAATGGTTGCTACTACATTCCCTGGGCTGCTTCCCACTCAGCTCCATCACCTTCTTGGGTTTTCTGCCTGTTCCCTGATTGAGGAGTGTCAGGCCTCCTTACCTAGAGAGTTTCTCTGTCTTCCAGCCCTTCTTCCCCCTTCTGGTCCCAGCCAGCAACTGACCTGTGCAGGCCCTGTCGCTCCTTTTAACTGAGCCTGCTGCGTTCTGATTGGCTGCTTCTTTTCAGCCTGTCTAGGCAGGCCTGGAGGATATCCCTTTACAGCTCCTTTCCTCAGGCAGGGTGTGGTAGGGCCATGAGGCCTCCAGCAAGGGGGGGCCTCAAAGGGCCTGGTACACCCTGTCACATGGCCCCATTCAAGTTTATGGCAAAACTCCCATTACATTCAGTGGGAGCAGGATTTCATCTTAGATAGGCTTCAAACATACCTGCTTCTGGGGGCTTGCCTTTACTCTAAAGAACAGCACTAAAACATAAACCTCAATTTATCCTTGAAGTTAACTATTTCTAGGTTTTTCATGCTATACTCTTCTGTTCTTGCATCAGAGAAAAACAACTCTGCGATCTTGGGTTGGACCTAATAGGGGTCCATCTGACCTGACATTAGAATGAATCAGCTAAAAAAGAAATGTGCATCTCTACACAGGGTCCTGAAACCCTGCTACAATATTGAAAATTTGAGATTTTTAAGGGGGGGGGCAGTCGGTGGGAGAGACTATGATCATGAATTTGAAGATCTGAACTGGGACCAGTGCTGTTCAACATATTCATAAATGGTCTGGAAAAATGGATAAATAGTGAGGTGGCAAAGTTTGCAGATGATACAAAACTACTCAAGAGAGTTAAGTCCAAAGCAGACTGTGAAGAGCTACAAAGGGATCTCACAAAACTATTGGACTGGACAATTGACTGGCAGATGAAATTCAATGATGATAAATGCAAAGTAATGCACATTGGAAAATATAATCCCAACTCTACATACAAAATGATGAGGTCTAAATTAGCTGTTACCACTCAAGAAAGAGATTTTGGAGTTGTCGTGGATAGTTCTCCAAAAACATCCCCTCAATGTGCAAGGCACTACCCCGGGACTCCAAAGACCCAGCTTCCATTCTCCGCTCTGCCACAAATTGTGTCTCCCCTTGGGTAGGTCATTTAGGGTATGTCTACACTGCAATTAGACACGTGCAGCTATAGAACTCTGAGAGGTGGGAGAGTCCTAAAGTCCTGAGGCTGAATGTCCACACTGCAATTAAACAGTCCCTTAGTCCAAGCCCCATGAGCCTGAGTCAGCTGGCATGGGTCAGCTGTGGGTGTATATACACAGTGTAGGTGTACCCTTTGTCTCTCAGCCCCTCAGACCCCCATCTGTTAAAATGGCAATAATAACATTTCCTTATCTCACAGGGGTGTTGGAGGATAAATACTGTAAAGATGGTGAGGTGCTCAGACACTATGGTATTGGGGGCCATATAAGTGCCTAGATAGTTTTAGGACCATAAATTCTCATCCTCTATCAAATTCTATAGAATCTTAGCACAGTTTCAATAGAACCCTGTTGGTTTTAACCATATAAAATTCTAAAGCATTTTTTTCATAAAGATAAAAAATTAAAAAAGGAAATTGGAGCAAACATGGAGCTGCCTCTCAAATACCACGGCTCTGAATTAGCCAGCTGGATTAAGCCAATGTACATTTCACAATGTAAAGTGCCTCTGCCTTGTTATCCATATGGACCTCTGAGCTGTTGGGCTGAGCAATGGCTGACTACAATGGAAAAACCACCAGGGTACTGTATAGCTGGTCTACAGTAGGACTTTGACTAGTTAAATGGATAGCCTGTCTAATCAGTTATAAGTATCATTCTCCATCACAACCATCCTCCCCCCTCCCTGCCCCCGGTTCATGTATGTGATTTTATTCCTGTCAGCATTTTCACTTTGTATATGAGATTTTGTTGAACAGACACCCATCCCCCCTCGCCCTACCCTTTTCCTGCAAGGTAGTCAGGTACAGAACTCCAGTGGGTGTTCAGTCAAGATGTGCTTCTCTGAAGCTGTCTCATTAATATTAGATACGAATTACATATGACAACCAATTTCTCTTTGACCACATCAGTGCGGATAGGAAATAATTCTACCCAACTGCTACATACATAGATCTGTCTGGCAGATATAGACAGCGTGAGGAGCTGTAGTATCCTAGACAAGTTCTGAGCCAAGGGAGAAAGCTTCCCTCCCTCTGGGGATGTTGCTTTCTGAGAGGGTTCCCCTCCTGTGAGAACATCCAGCTCTAGGCACTGATTCAAAGCCCACCGAAGTCAATGGGACTCTTTCTATTGTCTTTAATGACATTGGGAGAGAGCCCCAAGAGACATTCCAACCCTCTCCTTTTCAACAGCTAGTTTCAGATCCTATGCAGCCACCTGGATACCTAACATCAGAACTGTTCTCTATTATCTTAGCCTGTGGCAATTCTGGTGCAGCACACAAATATGACACCCATTGTCTCCATCACACTGCCCAGTACTGCTGAGCTGAAAAACCTCTGGCCCATGTTTTCAAACTTTGATGAATTTGTCTGTGAGCTGCTGCAATCCACGCCCCATGTAATTATAACTAGTGCATTATTAATAAGGAAAGATGCCACCTCTTTGCATTCTAGCTATCAACTCTAACCCATGAGTGAATGCTTTTTCAAAGAGTATTTTAGCAATGAGTGGGTTGCTTTGTCACATTGGTTAATGAAAGGGTATAGAAAAACAGCCTGAGACCTGTTACCAGAGGCATGTAATTATTTCTGAAATCACAACAGCACGAAAGATTTTTTATTTGTTCTTATGACAATTGCATCTGAGTGTTTACCTTATAGCCTCATCCCATGTTTACCAAGCTAAAAAGGTGGATGCATTAGCAGGGCTTCCAAAGGGGAGAAGGGTTTAATAGTTTACAGATGGGATCACATAGCAGTGATGGGTCCTGCAAACATGCAACAGAGCTCATTTACTTTGAGTCACCATTTAAAGTTTATTTTCACCCTTGTATTGTTTGCCCTAACTCTGGCCTATGTATAATTAACATGATACAGCAGGGATCAGCAACCTTGGGCACGCGGCTCACCAGGGTAAGCACCCTGGTGGGCCGGGCCAGTTTGTTTACCTGCCGCATCAGCAGGTTTGGGCAATCACGGCTCCCACTGGCCGCAGTTCGCTGCTCCAGGCCAATGGGGGCTGCGGGAAGCGGCACGGGCCGAGGGATGTGCTGGCAGCCACTTCCCACCGCCCCCATTGGCCTGGAGCGGCGAACCGCGGCCAGTGGGAGAACTTGTGGACGCGGCAGGTAAACAAACCGGCCTGACCTGCCAATCCCTGTGATACAGCATCAGGCCACTCTCTTACATAGCACCTATCCTGCAACACATCAAATTGAGCCCATTAATAAAGAATGTAACAAAGTGATTACTCCACAGCATCGGTCACCAAAACCAAATAACGTCTCCACTTAAATCTGGCCATAACAAAATAAAAATAGCAGCTAACTCTCACACTAAACAAAGAATTTTTCTGATTCTAGAAGGCATCCATTTTCCACAAAATTGTTTGGATACACTATTTAGGGTTGGCGAGAGGTCCTCTATCTCTAAAGCATGGAATATTAGCCTCTGCCAGAGACAGGACACCTATTTTGATGCACTAGTGAAGTGATTCTCAACCTGCGGCCCGTGGGCCATTTGCGGCCCAATCAGCACACAGCTGCGGCCCATGTGACATCCTCAGGGTCATACAGGTAGTATATATATTGTATGGATGCGGCCCATTTAACACATAGAGAGCTGCCTATGCACCCACAGTGGTAAATAGGTTGAGAACCACTGCACTAGTGGTACATCAAAATATACCAGTGATCTCATTTGACATAGTAAATCCTGCCTTATGTTCTTGTGTAAAGGTGAGAGATCTAAAGCCTTGAGCTCAATCTAGGAGGTCCAGCAGGCCTAATTCATTAGTATTCAGAACCCATTTAAGGAGGTGAGATATACGGGACACAGAGCAGCAAGTAGCTGAAACCTATAGCCATTAATCAAGCCATGTTTCATGTAATATGAAACTGAATGAGAAACTAAGACTTTTACTTTTTCCTTGTGGCTCTTCTGTTTCTTGTGGCAGGCCAATGTAGCTGATCATACATGCATACAGGGGAGGCACCTAGTATATTTAGGTACCTAAATACCTGGCCTGATTTCCAGAAGTGCTGCCTGTTGAAAGGTAATGAGGGTTATGGAAGCTTGGCACCTCTAAAAATCAGGCCACATATTAGATGCCTCATTATAGATGTAGGTGACTCACTGTAGGTACCCAAGTTTGAAAGACTGAGCACTTTTGAAAAATCGCCCCACTAACCTAGCCCCAAACCTCAGTAAGTTTAGTTCTGAGTGAAATGGCTCAAATTAAATAAGAAAAACCACCCACACCAGCATCCTAAACTCAAGCTAAACTATTCTTGTTGTTCAGAAGGCTTAAGTTAACCTACAAGTATCTAATATTTCCTTCCTGGTTCTGCCTGGGATGGGAGGGGAAAGCCCTGACGTATCAGGAGATCACCTGTTTCTGTGAAATTTTCAGCCCAATTTTCAGATATTTTGTATAAGTGTCCAAATTTTGGGTACCTATCTGAATTGAGCAGCTGAACATTTTGAGGTTAAGCCCACACTTAAGAAGGTGACTTGTTGGACTAAAACAATGTTTTAAAAACTGATCCAATTTGAGCTTAAACCTATTTATACCCTGGGTCTCAGTGACGCCTTCAATTTTTTTGCCATGATATCACATAATGGTGCTTAGAAAGTGGCCAAAAGGCCTATGTAAGTGGATTGTGGGTTATAAACAGAAAAAAAAATCCTCTGTCCTTCAGAGCAGTCTGCTAACCTCCTAGGCATTCCCAGCTTGAGGAAGAGGTTGTGCTAGAAATGGGCTCATTGGAGAAAATTGGGGAAGGTTCTTTGAATGAAGAAGTGAGGAAGTTGTGCAATAAAACTAATGTAAAGGAGAGAGGTGCAACCCATTGGGGCTGAAAGTCTGGCATATTCTTCCCACCTCCATCCTCACCGTTTCCTTTCCTGCTGCTTGGAGCTAGCCAAGAGCTTCCTTTTTAATCAAGGACCATTGGAAAGCACCAGCGGGTTTCCTCTCACAACACATTGATTGACTTCCCACAGTAATGACAATTGCATCCTGTAATCAAAATTGCAGTCATTAATGGCACAATTATTCCACCCCACTTGTAGCAATGATGACTTGGAAATGAAAACTGGAGTCGATGATTATCTATGCTGAGAATGCATGATAGCCACTGAGAAAGACATGGATGCTAGGCCTCATTACCAGCCAGCCCCTATTCCAGCTTGTTAAATACTGTACTTGTTTTGGAAGCAGGTGCTGATGGGGAATGTGTGACTCCAGGGACTGATTGAAAATTCAGAGGGGAGTCTAAAGGGACTCTATATGGAGTTTAACTTGGTGTAATTTACAATTTCTTCCAGCTTCTGACCCCATATGTGTTTCATATCATCTTAGAATCACACCAGCTTATCAGTGTAGACTCCCATAGACTCACTGACCAGCATGTCAATTGGGCTAGCGTGGACCACATTTTAACACTTTTTTTATGGACACTTCTTCTCCCATTCACAATCATGCAATACCCCTGTGACCACTGGCACAGTAACTCACAATAATCTCTGGAAAGTATGTATTTCTAATTGTCTTCAATGTCCCGCTGGTGTTGCTCATTCTGAAAACAGTTTATCACACTATCCGATTTTATTAGTCCTGTGAAAATGCCCTCAGTGGCTTCTTCTTTTAATTCCCCCTGCCCATCTGAGTGGATTTCCAGGTAACTAGAAGTGATTAGACAGAGAGGAGTCATTTATACAATAACTAGTGTAATACATATGCCTAAACCGATGCGTCGGGAAAAATGTTTTATTATCAACCCGCATCAGACTGATTTATTACCAAATCCTTTGCAACAGGTGATGTTTGGGAGTTTTGGTCAGTTCATTTTTGGATAAGTGTTTTAAAATGTTTATTCTTATTTCTCTTGTCTGAGGTTATTCTAACATTTTGGGCTGGAAAACATCTTTGGCTATGAATTTGGGAAGGCTAGGCTTTCTTGCAAGATTTACAATGCTTCTTGTGGTTTGCTGCATCAGACATAATGCAAGATCAGTGCACTGGTCGATGACAGAGGACCAGTGTTGTGTATGTTAGATTTATGTGAGTAGGAAGAAAGAATCAATTTGCAAATAAAAGCACCCAGTTCAGTTTGCTGTGATTCACTGTGTCACGTCATTTGTAATTCACATGGATTAGGACAAACAGGTGGGTATTCACAAAATTGTTTGCAGATCTGGACATTTCAGGGCTTTTAACATAAGTGATTATTTGTCCAAAAATTTATATCAGTAAGTTCTTCACTCACTATTTATTATGGATCTAATTTAGGAAAACATTTATGCATGTACTTAATCTAAGCATATGCTTAAATTCCATTGAATTTAATGGGACTATAGCACATAATTAATTAAGCATATACTTCAGTGCTTTTTTAAATCAGTGCCTGTTCTACTGCATTTAGAACACCATGCAACCTAGGTGACCAAGCACATAGTACAAATGAGGATTATCAAATTGAAACAAACAGTGCATAAACAATCCATGGGCAGAAAATTATTTTTCTGAACTAACTGGCAAATGCTTACCAATAATTTAACACATTCTGAGAGTGTCCGGATCACTTTGTGATGGATTTACTAACCAAACAGAGGCTTAGTCAGTAATGAATATTACTTGTAATCAATTGTTTGACAAGGCCTGGTGTTAGGAGAAATAATCAGACAGGAGCTAGCCATCAGGGAAACGAGGTTGGAAAGAGGAAACTGGAGGATTGAGTTTGTAGGAGTTGTGTGCTGCACATGCAGAGTCGCTGGGCCTGATTCTAAGTCACATTAAGGCTCCTTTACACCAGTGTTTTTCAACCTGTGGGTTGCTACCCAAAATTGGGTTGCTAGAATGTGTCAAAGGGTCATGTGGGAGGCCCGGGGGGAGGGGCATAGTCAGGTCCTGCTTCCGGGGATGGGGTCGGAGGCCTTGGTGGAGGGTCTGGGGCAGGGTTCAGAGGCAGCCCCACATTTACCCCACAGCGGTGGCTCCTGCAGTTCTGAGCCCATAGGCCTGGCTAGGCTGGGCCCCCTGTTCCAGGCATTGTGACCTGGCACACAGGGTCATAGTGCTGCTCAGGTCTGGCTCAGCCACTCCCCGTCGTCATGATGGGGGGGACCGGCCAGACCAAATTTGAGTGAGTGGTACTGGGGCTGCATGCACCAGATCGTAATGCCTCTCTCACAAATTTGGCCTGACTCCCCCATCGCCACCACCACCTCTCCTTAAAGGAGGCTGGGACAAACCTGAGCAGTGCTCTAACTCCAGGGTCACAATGCCTTAGCAGGAAACGGAGCCCAGCCATTCGGTCCCTAGTTTGTAACACTGAATGGGATTCTTCCATCCTAAGTGCAGGACTCTGAGGATTCTTTACTACTGAGTGTGGTAATGTGTATCTTATATGCCGTGGTTATGAAATATTTAGTAAGCTAGTGGGTTTTTGTACTAAAGCTATTTACTGTGTTGCAACAGGCCATTGAGGTTTACAAATGGGCCCTGAGCCCAAAAAGGTTGAGAACCACTTTGTGCCACTCTGTCCATGGGAAAGGCCTTAAAATGTACCCAGCGTGAAGCTCCTTTATATTGGCAGGGTGGTGTGAATCGACCATAGTGTCAATGAGAATCCAGGCCCTATAACCGAGCTATAACAGTGAAGGGGCTGTTTAGTTATGAAAACCCGTGTGTCTTTTTTCTTCAGCACTTGCATACTTCTAGACTCACACACTGCCACAGCCGGTCTTCTGCTTTCCGCTGAAACTAAGAAGCGCAGAGTGGGGAAGAAATGAAAGAGTTACCTTTTCCAAACTGTAAACATAGAGCAGGGTTGTTTTGGTTAGTGTCTTTTGCTTTTAAAAGCTCAGTGTCAGTTCTTATTTTATTGCAATTGGCTCCTGCATCCTTTGAGCAGGGAGGTCAGCAAAGGGAGTGAGAGAGTTGAGAAAAGGAGGGGCTTGGTACAAACAGTGGTTACATTTTTCCAAGTGTGTGAATTTTTTAAGTTGAATCTCTAGGCCTTGTCTACTCTAGGGATTTCAGCCGTAAGTGGCCAGCCAAGTGGCCTTGTCACCGCATGAAGGCAATTCCTAGTGTAAGGAGGCAAAACTGCTTTAAACTATTATTTGAACTGATGCAGCTGAACTCTGCTTGAAACAGGGCTAAGATGTGCCAATGCAAATGCTGTCTTACAGAGACTTTGCCTGCCTAAAGAAGGAGCTTGCACTGTTGCAGCTACTCCAGCAGCAGGAATCAGGGCCAAACAACATAAGCTGTGTGTAATAGACACAAAAGAACAAACATATGCAGCACAAGCTTTTTAAAAAGTGCATTATTATTAACTGGAAATAGCAGCCAGCATCCATCACGTTTGGCATGCCCCTCATCAACGCTTCAGTAACAGTTTAGATTATTTCCCTGTAATTGCCTTCCTGAGCTAGCTAACAGCCTAGATTCATTTCCATTAAGGCTTGGGAGGAAGAGATCATTTAACGTTTTTTCCCCTCTCTCGCTTTCCCCCCATTTTGTAAATTATGCAATTACATGCTCACCACTGTCCCCTGAGCTATGAGAGAGAAAGTTTAGCACTTGATGTGGCAATGAAGCAGCCCAAATGGGAGTAAAGTGAAGGCCATAATCTCTGGCATATGTTTTCGCACCATTGCCCTGCAAAGAATATACGAACAGCAAAATCAGTCACAAGTCAGTTTAGTGACTTGCATCCATTAACTTTGCTCAAAACCCAATTGGTGGAAGGGTCAAGAGAAAAACAATAACTTTAGAAAAAGCCGGTCTGGAATCATCCATGAACCAACACCAAATTTACAAATATTGTGCCAATTTCAGCCTCTGATAGCTGCTTTACTTAAAAATGCTCTCAATAAAAACTGAGTTTCTTCACTCAGAATTTATCATCATGCCTCACCTGCCTTGAAATGAGAACTGCATGTTCTTTGATAAATGGATTGAAACATTTGCCTAGCTTCACTGGAGCGCCTGTAAATGCCTTCTGAAATACTGTTTGGGATTGACTGCAGCACTCTCCCTTAAAAAATTACAACAGAGATTCCTATACCTCCCATACTAACAGTACACCTGGAACACTTATTCTCTTTCCCCAGTGGGGAAACAGCTCATACCTTCCCAAACCAACTCAAGTACAAAGGCTTTAAATGGATGATGCAAGGATCAATTACTCAAGGTTTAATGCAAGGATCATGCTCTGTTAAGGACACACTTACATTTTCAGTGCATGATGCTTTCATGAGCCGTGTACAAATTTTTGAACATTTATCAGTAAGGGAGTGCCACAAAAGGCAGTGTTACATCAGAAGTTCTGGCCCTCTTTCTACCCTGATGCTACCAGGGCCTATACTTTTAAATATAGGTCCAAAATTACCATGTTACCATTTCCATTCCTCCTTTTAATCTTCTGCCCAGGAGTTTGTTAATTGCAAGCTATTTCTTGTTCTTCTGATATTTGTTATCACATGAACGAGATACTGGATCTCTCACATTCTGGCAATTATTATAGTTTGTTGCACTGTTCTTTTGAAGAAGTTTCCATGACCCACATTTTCATTAGTTCACCATACTATTCCTTTCCCATCAGACTTTGATTCTGTGGCTTTACTGTGCTTTGTCAGTGGAGGAATGCAATTCTGTCACAGGGGCCATGTAACGGGTACAAGCAGGCCCCTTGCATACTGTTCTCCATTGCCTACCTGTGCTAGGAAAAACCTGAGCCAGCACAACTTTTGCTGGTCTCAGCTCTGTCAACTAACTCAAGAGAGAAGAAAAGTCTCAACTAAGTGTCTCTGAATTAATTCTTGACAACTTTAACCTGGGACCAACTCAGAATCCCCATAAATGGTGACATCTGTTCCCGATTGATAGCGTCATGTTGTGAATGGATGTAATTGATGTACCAGATTGCAAGTGGGGATATAGCAGGGAAAGCAACCAACAGGAGAATGAAAAATGTAGTGGAGGGGCTTGCTTTGTGTTGCACATGCTTCCCCCCTCCTTTGGGCTGCTCCTCCTGTTCCATCCTCAGCCTCCCCACTAGGTCACCATTGACATAACCTCTGAATTTGTCTCCCAGCATATTGGTCAGCTGGTCTTCTGCTCTACAGCTTTCCTAAGTGACCCTTTGTTCCTGGAAGGTGCCAAAGGCTGCCTCACCTCTGCACCACCTGCTCTTCTTGGCTGTGCATTGGCAAGGGGTGAGGTGGATAAGAAGGGGAAGTGGAGGGACCTCCAAGCTTTGTCAGGGATATGTATGATTTCCCTACAGACCAAACCCACCTCCCCCAAAACACCTTGTCCCAAGACAGATTTAACTAAGGTCCAGAGCCTCAACTTGACTTTAGTGGAGTTAGGCTGATTTACATGACTTGAGGATCTGGTCCCACACATACATATGAAGAGCAGAAAATCTGGCAGGAATTATTGACTCTCCTATTGATCAAAACATCTGAGGGGAGGGGGAATCAGATCTTACAAAACTAAAACATTAAAAAGATACCATCCTTTGATGAGGTTATTTTGTTTCAGTAGCCTGGCTTTGGAGAGACATCTGGTACCTAATACAGCCACCTAGAAGTGGGAGAGATATACTTATAATGGAGGTGGAGATAAGGTAATGAACACAACAACCCGGGGATACGCTGATGGAGAGAGATTGTGTCCTGAACTCTGTCACCAAGGAAGATAATTTGCTGAATACAGATACAGAGGAGAGAGAGGGGAAAGACACAGTAACAGGAGAGATTAGGTTTATGAACTCATCCACCTATGAGTGAGGAGCCAGGCACACTCATCAGCAGGCTTGAAGCACATGAACACAACCGCTTAGGGGACTGATGAGATCCCTATCAAGTGCATGAGCACAGCCACCCAGGGGAGAGAACATGGAAGCACTGATGTGAACAGAGACTCCAGGAAGAACTTTTTGGCATACACAGCTTGAGCCAGAAAATACTCTGCTGCTACCTCATATACAAGGGAAGAGAAAATGGGCTCTAAGGGCTTCTTCTTTCACCACAAATCATGTTCTAGAGTGGTTAACACAGACCACCAACATCCTGCAGCTCCCATTGATTACAATGAGGTTTGTGGGCCTTCTGCACCTCTGGCAATCAGGCCATATTTACTGAGGTTCCTGTCAGGGTTTCCTCCCCACTCTGAACTCTGGGATACAGATGTGGGGGCCCGCATGAAAGACCTCCTAAGCTTATAAGTACCAGCTTAGGTTAAAAACTTCCCCAAGACACAAGTCCTTTCCTTGTCCTTGGACGGTATTGCTGCCACCACCAAGTGATTTAGACACCAAGTGATTTAGATTTAGAATCAGGAAAAGGACCACTTGGAGTCCCTATTTCCCCAAAATATCCCCCCAAGCCTCTTTACCCCCTTTCCTGGGGAGGCTTGAGAATAATATATTAACCAATAGGTTAACAAAGTGAGCACAGACCGAACCCTTTGGTTTTTAGGACACTAAAAATCAATCAGGTTCTTAAAAGAAGACTTTATTATAAAGTAAAAGAATCACACCTGCAAAATCAGGATTGAAGGTAATTTTACAGGGTAATAAAAGATTTAAAACACAGAGGACTCCCCTCTGAACTCAATTTCACAGTTACAAAAAACAGGAATAAAACTACCTCTTAGCATAGGGAAAATTCACAAGCTAAAACAAAAGATAATCTAACGCATTTCCTTGCCTTTACTTACAATTTCTGTAATTATATATTTATTTATTTTATTTCATTTCAGGTATCTTTTTAGGAGCTGGTTTACCTGCTTGGTTTCTCTCTCTGTCCCGAGAGGGAACAAAGAAAGAGAGCACAAACAAAATCTCCCCCCGCCCCCTGATTTGAAAGTATCTTCTTTCCCCATTGGTCCTTCTGGTCAGATGCCAACTAGGTTAACTGAACTGATTAACCCCTTACAGGTAAGTGATTCTGTACCTCTGGCCAGGAGGGATTTTATGTTACTGCATACATAAAGGTCGTTACCCTTCCCTTTATATTTATGACAGTGCCTAAGCACAGGTTCAGGACACCCAGGCTGGAAAGTGTTTGGCCTACATCATGGATACAAAGAAAAACTTCAATATGTGAACGGAGTGTAACAGTGACCTCAGCCTGAGTCTGCAAACTGTCTGAAACATGAGCACCGAGGGGTACGAATGGCCTTATTCTTCGTTAGCGGGGTGTTAACTGTGAAGTCCAATGAGGATACTTTCAATGTCTCTATTTTTAATTTGCTCTCTGCTGGCCCTTTAAAAAAAAAAGACATCCAGATTCTTCATCACCATTGGCCAGAGTGGCAGATATTTGGGGGGTGGGGGGGGGGTGTGTGCACTGATGTAAGTAGTTGTTGTCAAGGTTAGCTGGGGTGGGGAATTTGGAATTTAACCAACTCTCCTCCTGTCTCTGAAATGTAAAGTCATCTGAATCCCTGGCCAAAAGGGGGAAGGAAAGAATGGGTACATTCCCCCTGTCCGGCACCAAAAGCTGTGAATGTCTCCTAGCTGCAAAAACCACAACTGACTCCCAGGCCTTCCTGGGTGTCCAAAACTGTAGCTAATTCTATCCAGCTGTAAAAACCTCCAACTGTACACCTCCACCCCACTATGTCTGCAATGTGGATGCATTTTTATCAGTGCATGGGCTCGTCATCAGGTGGAATATTGGGAGCAGAGTAAAGTAAATTGAATTTGCTATTAAAATACATAAGTAAATTGGGATCCAAACCTGACTGCACTGTACCAGGGGGGTGGGGGGATGGGACTGGAGGGGGGGGGTGAAGCAGTTAAGGGGGGGAGGATTGAGGCAGGCAGTGCTAAGTAATTCTGAGCTTCATACACATAATTGTGCTTCTGCCACCTCCTGCTTTTCTATCCCCTGATGCAGCATTGGATTCCTTCCACTCAGGAGGAGGAACACAACCCTCTGTCAGGCTGACTAATCTAATGGTTGCCTAGAAGGCCATATTTCCACTGAGCAAAAACCTTTTATTTATTTTTTTAAAAAATGCAATCAATAAATCCCTAATTATAATGTTTCCTGTCCCTGCCTCTTCTGCCCCTACTCGCCTCTGTGTCAGCCTGATAATGTCACCGCATGGAGCAGATTCGGGTTTACTAGTCCTCCAGGGCTCTTCTGTCAGATGAGGAATTGCTAGCTATTCGCTCCCAAACAGCTGCTGCTGTTTAATTTTTACATCAAATGGTCTGGGAAAGGAGAGGCAGTGCGTTTAGCAGCTGCTGACTCTCCGTTTCACTTGCACACTGGCCAGAGAACATGAGGTGCTGCTTATCTCCAACTCCACTGCCACTAAGTTCACTCCTTTGAACACCTAGAAGCATGTACAGCCCACACTCCAAATCCCTGTACATTTCAGCTCCAGTCGCTGGGCTTTTGAACAGTCCCAAGCCTGAGCTCCCATTGCAGAGATATCAGTGTTTTAGTTCCGCTGCCAAAAACAAAAAAACACTAAAACACTTCAAAGCATGGAATGGTTTTTCTTCTCCGTTGTTTCTGCACATCAAAGGGTGACTGGTTCTTTCTCCGTATCACAGGGAACCAGACAGCATGTCCTGCTCCCCCACCAGAAGTCAGATTTAATCTTATTTCACTGCACTGCCTTCTAGGTAGGGCCAGTGATTGAACTCTGTCAAAAATCTACAGGTTGGGGAGGGAGGGAGAAAGGACATGAAGGCATAGGTGCAGACTCTGTGGGTGCTCTGGGGTTCAAGCACCCACAGAAAAAAAATAGTGGGTGCTCAGCACCCACCAGCCACAGCTCAGCTGTTCAGCGGCTGGTGGGAGGCACTGGGGGAGGGCAGAGGGCAGCAAGCGGCAGGTGGTGGGGGCCTTGGTGAAGGGGGCAGAGCGAAGGTGGGAAGAAGAGGATTGAGGGTGGAACCTTGGGGAAGGGGTGGAGCAACTATCGGGAAAAATAAAAGCCAGCACCTGTGCCTGAGGTATTTGCTATGTGGTCTGTGAAAATCAGACCATTAGGAGAATGGCACCTGGTTTGTCCACAATATGGAGAGTGGAATTAGTCCTCCTTTGAAATATGAAAGCTACTGCAAAGGAGAACAAGTAGGTCCTGGAGCTGTGAAGAGAGCTTGGCAGTGGAGTTCAAACAACAGTATCTTCCCAAACACTCATGATGTTATTCCAGGCTTATGATCATATCTGAAGGGACACAACACGTGCTTTCCAGAAGATGTGGCTTTTGGGGACGTGTAAGGAATATCTTTGTTTAAAGAGGAGCCATGCGGAATGACTTACTGAGGAGCACCCATGCATACAAAGAGGTCAGGGTTCTCAATCCAAACCATCACTGTAATCCAGACCCTGTCATGTTCACACAAGGAATCCAGCCTTGTACCGGGACTTGCATCAAGGATTGCAGGATTCAAAAGCAGTGGCTCATCCCCTTTAGTTAAAGGCCCTCCATGGCACACATGACATGACCAATGATACAATAAGGTACATTGCTCTAGTGCCTTTCACCTGGGCATTTCAAAGCACTTTGCACATACTGACTAATTAACCCTCCCAGCACACTAATACATTTATACAGGAGAAACCAAGGCACAGAGAAGTTAAGTAATTTGTCCAAGGTCACACAGTAAGTGAGGGGCAGAGCCCAGGCCAGAACCTGAGAGTGCTAAATTCATTTCTCTGTATTAAACACTAGATAACACTGCTTCTCAATAGCACAGCAATCATATATCTTCCTTCTATGCATCTGGTCAGCACTGAGCAATCTCACTGCATCCAGCCAGAACCAAAAGGTTATTAGAACTGTTCAGCTAGTTTTAATATGCAGGCACCTACTGCTAAATCCTGCTAAAGCCCCTCTTCTTCAATTGGACTACTCTTGTGAGCCAAAGAGGCAAAATTTGCCTCTTAATGCCTTACAACAAACACTTCTGGGTAGTTTAAAAAAAAAAAATCTTTGATTAAATTTAGTGCAACAACAAAATAAGCAAGAAAGCATTTGCATCGCATTTTGATGCGGCATGCTCTGCGACATGAAGGAGAAAGGGAGCAGATACAGGGCGTCAGGCAGGGTGTTCCATTCCAGGATTAATGGAAACTGACATGTGAGCAGGAGAATCATGATGACCAATTAAATGCAACCCTTAATAATAAAAAACAAAGCTACCATGGACAGTGTCTTCTTGTAAGTGCCCCTGAAGTGTCTACTTTGGAGTGAAGGAGACTGGGAAGAGAAAGAGGGGAGACGATATTTGGGGCTCCTTTTTCAAATAAACTCCCCCACTAAATGTGCATGTGTCAAGGGGTACTTGGGAGGCAGAAGCAAGAGGCCAGAGTTCTGTTCCAAACAGTAAAGCTGACTCCCAGGGAACTTTAGGGACAGATTTTAATAGCCTTGTTCATGCTGAGTAGCACCTTATTCCAAACAGGACTTCACACAGAGTAAGGCACTGCTCGGGATAAGGGTATCAGAATCTAGGCTTTTGTTGCCTGAGTTTTTCTAGGTAAAATCCTGGCCCTGCGGAGGTCAACTGGAATTCTCCCATTGACTTCCAAGAGGCTCCGATTTTACCCCATGGGTTTAAAATGAGAATAATCCAATTTACCCCCCTCCCTTTGTTAAGCATGTTATTTAGATTTTGACCATCAGCTAATCACAAGAACGTTAGCTCATGTACAAAATTTGAAACAACCATTAGACAAAAATTGTTGCAGGATGGTTCAGTGCCAATAAAGCTGCCACCCCAGCCTATCAACCCTTAAAGCTCACTCCACACTCAACTCCCTCCCCAGAAAGCCAGGAAAAGGGGGCATTCTGCAGAATGTCCTGACATTCATCGAATCTGGACTCTGGCAGACCGAGATCTTTGGAAGACAGCTGCTCTGTACATGCTGTGTTAGTAGCACGGTACATACAAGTACACCTGGCAAAACCATGTGTGTATTTGACACCTCCAGTATTTGACTGCACGGTAATACACATTTTGTGGCTGCAGCTTAGGCACATGGGCTATATTCTGCTCTCAGCTCCACTGCTGTAAATCTAGAGTAACTTCATTAAATTTAGTGGGTCACATTTATCTTTGCAGCAGCACAAGGACAGAGAGGAGGCTATTTGCCCTCCTCCTGACCTGCTGCTGGGGTCCAAGGTGCAGGCAAGCTCTGAGGCTGCTCTGACTTGTGCCTGATCCTGCCATAGCTACTCTCGGGCTTGCAGTAGCAAAGAATCAACAAGGCACAGGTCCACCCCAGCCTTCTCCTAGCCCTGACACAATCCCTATTACCGGCCCCTCCTTCGGCCCACCCCATCCTCACCTCCAGCCCACCACAGAATACCACCTGTGAGTCTGCGGGGGGGTTGCAGAGCTGGCAGACCCAGCTTTGTGCTGAAGTTTGTGTGCTCCGTACCAAGGGGAGCTCTTTGCACCCAAAGTGGGAACTGCACCAAGGTGCAGTGTGGTAGATTAGAATCAGGCCCTCAGTCGAACATGCTATCCATTAGCAAGCAGGTGCTAACTGAGATCAAGGGTGGAATCATTTTAATATCCAGTATGTCCCCATTTTAAGAACTAGAGGCCTATGAAATCTTAAATGTAATGAATTCTTCTTTCAGCTTTCACACGGCGGCTGTTGGCAGCAAGAGCATCACTTACAGTACACCCAAGAGAGGCACCTCATACCAAAATTGAAAACATCGCTCTGCGTCTCCAGACAATGGGCTGCGTTTTCGTGGAGATTGCCCTTTAAAGAGAAGCTCTGCCAGACCTCAGAAGTGGAGGAATTTGCTTTTTTTTTTTTTCATATATATATTTCTATAGTGGATGTCTCATTTTTGAACCAGTAAATCCTTTGTACTGCCATAAATAAAGCATAAATTGGCAGGGGGAGCCGTGCAGAGTAGGGGTGGGCGGACCTGAGTAATGGAGCTCTCAATGTTTCTATAAATTAAGAACACTCGACTTGACAATGAACAAGTCGTCTTTATCAATTTACTTTCCAAGACCATGCCAGTGCTTCGCAATAAAGCTTCCTGTCCATTTCAGACCTAATCATGTGTAGCATAAATCCCACAGATCAGAGACTGCTTGCAGGGCTAAGAAAGGATCAGCAAGGATGTTTATCCTCAGATATGATCAAGCCAAGGCATTCCCACTCTCACTCCTCCATCACATTGGATATCAGGAACCTCACCCCAATGAATACTCAGTTTTTCCTAATCCTACATAAGGTACCTGGACTCCCCCAATGACAGTGCTGCTCTCTGCCCCCACGCACCTTCCCATCTGCTTCTCTTATAAACAATCCACAAATTAACAGGAGTTGCATGGCTTTAGCACTTCTCAGGTTTTGTCCCCCATTTTTAAATACAGCATAAACTTCCTTAAGTGATTACCCTGATTATCTGAAACAAGGGCACAACCCCTAGTATCTGATGAAAGAAAGAGCCACTGAATGTCTGCAATGTTTATAAGCATCCAGTTTAAGATAAAGGAGGCAGGGGATTCAGAGAAGCAAGTTCAATTTGATAGAGGATGTGTTGCATTTAAAAACAGAGGGCCAGATTCACAGGTGCCCTCCAGTTGCTTTGGTTCACTGGAGCAGCACAAAACTGAATTTTGCACGTTGGAAATTGCACATAAAACAGACTGGAGTCTTCTCTCTGGCACATAGCTCCTACTGTTGTAATTGATATTGCTGCACTTACCCTTCCAGATTATATTAGGCGAGGCTGACGTGTCTGCAAGGGTATGTATTTGATTGGAGGTCTGAGAGAAGAATCAGGACCTTAAGCTTTTCTGTAGCTGAGAAAAGTTCTGCACCTCCTGTTGAAAGAGCAACGGGTGTGGCTTGTCAGCAGTGAGGTGCTTTGACAGAGCTGAGCGAGCTCAGGATTAGAATAATTGCAGGTGATGCAGTGCAGAATTGAGGTGACTTGACCAAGCTGCATGGAAGCTTGAGACTGGAAAACCAGGGATGCTATGGGTCACAAATAAAGTGCATTGACAGATGGGAGAACTAGGGAGTTTCCTGCTCTATGTAATTAAGACAGTCAGTTTCCCAATTTCTCTTTGCAGAATAAAAGAGAATGTCCTTTTTGTTTTTTAAAATCAGCCTTCTATTTGAAGCCCCTTCCTTTCTTAGGCCAGATCTACACTATAAACGTACATTGGTAGAACAACGTCGCACATGGGGGTGAAAAATGCACACCTTTGAGCGATGCAGTTATATTGACCTAACCCCCAGTATAGACAGTGCTATGTCAACAAGAGCCCTTCTCCCATCAACATAGCTACTGCCTCTTGTGGAGGCGGATTAACTATGCTGATGGGAAGAAGCTCTCCTGCCGGCGTAATAGCATCTTCACTGAAGCGCTACAGCAATGCAACTGCGCTGCGGCAGCATTTTAAGTGTAGACCTGCCCTTAGCCTTGTGTGCGGTATGGACATCTTATCGCAAAGTCTTTATATCTTCGCAAGTCCATCTCCAACTCCCCACAAAGCACAAAAAGACAGAACTCTTCAGCAAAGACAAGTCATTATACACTTGGAGTTTGGAGGCCAAGCCATTTTGGAAATGTGATCAAAGGTAGGGCGTTTTCAAAAAGACAATGACGGGGATTTAATAACTCCACCCTCGCACAAGCCCGTAACTCTGATGCTCCTTTCTCCACTTATTGAAATGAGAATTTCCAGGGGAAGTGCAAATATGACACTGTTGTCTAGTCTTGTTACTGAGAGGGAATGCTCCAGGACACCCTATTCCTGATTCTACTCTCATTTTGGCCCCGATTCAGAAAAGCACTTAAGCATCTGCCGAACTCCATCCTTATTCTGCATAGGATTAAAGCACATGCACTAAAAGTTAAGCATGTGCTTAATTTCTTTCCTGGATAACGATGGTTTGATGCCCATGCTTCATATTAAGCACATGCTTCCATGCTTTGCTGAATGGCGTCCAATTACAATGGTGTAAAACAAGAATATTCCCAGTGAAGTCAGTGGAGTTACATTGATGTAGAACTGTGTGAGAGAAAAGAATTAGGTACTATATGTACCTATGACCACAACCCTCATCCTGTCACATGATTAATGTGACATGTTAAGCGTATGGGTTTCCATCAGACCAGATAATATCATACCAAATAATATCATACCAGAATACCTAACTGATGGGAGGAAAAATCTCTAGTATGCTTTGCTCTGAGAGTGATACAGGGGGGAATACACAGAATCCATGTGTCCCCCAAAGGAACATAAACAAAGGGCCATGCTACTCTTGAAAATTATTGTATTGCCTAAAAACAAAAGGCTAAACATAACAGTATGGATTTTCAAACCCCTCCTTCATGTGCCCAGAAAATTCTGAGCAACCACTTGCATGTCTACCTACTTACTATCTATGGGCCAGATGTTGAAATAAGAAAAGTGGTGGGTATAAATAATTGCAAAGCCTCAATTATTCAAGCCCACAAAATTGCAAAGGCAAAAAGGGAGGCCAGGTCCAGAAATAGTTGAAACTCAGGCCCTGCTTGAGCCTAATTTTCAGAAAATGTGACCTAATTTGCCCTTGCAATACGCATTGCACAAAAAAGTTAGTGTCTGCAAAACATTTGAATGTACAAGAAATAACGGCATGTGCACAGAGGTAATTCAATGCACACATATGGTCTTTGTCTGTTAGCACAAGAAATTTGTACATCATCTTCCATATGTGGCTAGATTTCACAGGAAAAATATAGGCACTGAATTTAAAAAAAAATCTGTGCAAATTCATCCTGGGGCAATTCCACTGAAGTCAATGGCTCACTGGGTTTACTATGGCTGCCCAAAGCCTGGCCTCCCCCACACATCCACACACTGGAGGCAGGGGTGGCAGAAATGCTGAACATAAACACTGAGATAATATGTAATTGCAAAAAAAAGAGACCCGATTACTGCAGTTGATAACACATTCATTATATTAGAGCTTTTGAATACTATAGGCAAAGGAAAGCTCACTTCCCTCCTCCCTGTACACAATTATTGAGCATTTGCAATAGCTTTCTGGATAATTTTTCCTCATGATTGGTAGAGTAACCATTTGGAAACAAAAATCCTGCAACCTTTCATTAAGGGAAATAGGAAGCCACGAAGATAGCATTATATACAGCATTTTTATGAAACATTAGGCACAAAGTGATAGTCATATTATAGTATATTAACTCTGAAGGATGCTCAGACAACATGATAACCTGATTGTGTGAACATTCTAACACATCTTTTTGGAAAGGAGATATGGGCTAATGGAATGGCTAACGGCCCATACTGTTGCTGCTGAGAGGGTAATTTTTAAAGCAGAACTACAGCTGATAGTTTTAGTAAAAAACTTTACTACTGATTTACACCAGTGAAAGTGAAAGAAGAATCAGGCAACATATTTCTATATATAGCAAAGCATTTCCGCATCATCTTAAGTCTATCAATTATTGAGCAGTTGCTATCTGAGATCAAATGTGGAATCATTTTTATACCTGGTATGTTCCCTCTTTAACAACTATTATACTATGAAATCTTCAGTATAACTCAGCCTTCTTTCAGCTTTCACACCCCTTTGCTGGGGCCATGGACAGCAATAGTATCACTTACACTACACTCAAGGGAAGCACCTAGTACAGAAATTGAAAACATCACTCTGCATCCCTAGACAATGGCTGCATTTTCCTGGAGCTCTTTCTTTAAAGAAAGGCTTTGCCAGACCTCAGAAAAGGAGGAATTTACTCTTTTTTTTATTTATAGTGGGTGTCTCATTTTTAAACTGGTAAATCTTTTCTATTTCCATAAATAAAGTATAATTCGGCAGGGGGAACCTGCCTATTTAGCAAAGCACTTGGGTAGATGCTTAAGCCCTGCTCCAGTCAACGTGTTTTGATGAATAAGGATGAACTGCTGAACCAGGGACTTAGAAACTGTCTTAGATTAGTAACTGCACCTTTCTCGATGAACCTTTACAATACACACTACAGAAGAAAGTAATTATATTTAAAAGTAGCTACCTGTGGTACAAAACTACATTGAACTTGAAGCTGTAGGGAAAGGTAATTGCATATGTGCAGCATCTCAGCAGAAACTATTTGATAAATACCTGCCCCCTCTGTGCAAAAGAAATATAGATGAAAGCAATAAACATGCCTATTGCACCACATTTTTTAGCAGCCCTTCCTAACTGCTTTTGCAAAAACTGCAAACCATCAATTTTGTGCATTTGGGCATGCAAAATAGGAATGTACATGTATAAATGCCCATGCACACAAATCAGTATTTTCACACACAAACACTAGTTTTTCCACATGCAAGATAATGGTCCTTTATCTTTCACATTAAGTAATACTCTATGTGATACATTTTAGATTTATAGGGCATATTATTTAAAAAGGCTTTTCTATTTTGTGAGTGCAGTTTTGCACCCACAATTAACTGGGTCACACAAATGCAGCAGCAATTAATTTCAGACTCAAATGATGGAAATTACACACTTAAAGGCTCAGATTTTCAAGCGCTCAGGGCCAGATTTCCAAATGCTCAGCACCCACAACTGGGTCAGATATTTATGAGAGCTGAGCTTCTATATGGGGTTTCTAATGTTATCTTCAGCACTAGAGACCTGGGATTCTTGCATGTGAGGAGTGCAAGGTCTGAGATAGTGCCAGTCCCTTAGCAGGGCCAAAGCAAATGGGTTGACTTCTTGCACTTTGTACCAGGCTGTCAGTGTTTGCCTGAAAAAAATCCTTCCTGTTATCATGTTGACCCTACAGGAACAGAGTTAAAGGTGCGCGGCTGACTCATTGAGCAAAGTGATTTATTAGCCCTCCTGGATATAAATAGGCTTGGCAGAATTAGATGTTTAATATAATTTCAATTGATAATATTGATATTTATTTTTAAGCTTTTTATTTTTTATCTCTTTAAATGTTCAGTTACATACAATTATGTTTTTTCCCTATTTTTATCTATTTAAATTTTCACAATTGTGGGAAATTATGTGGAGTCAGATAATGGTGGGGGGGATAAGACAACAATTATTTAATGGCAGTAGATGTAGAAATTCAAAAAGTTAAAGCTTTATAACATACATTGTCAACATCACATGTCAAAATATACAAAGTAATTATCCTTAAATCAAAGTTCTTTAAACTCTAAGGTTTTCAAGCTGTGTTTTTCGTACTTTGCTTATCTATACTTTCAATTGTTTTGATTTTGTTGGTCTATGTACAGTGAAATCAAGGTTTCCTGATATTTATCCATAAAAATCTAGTCCTTCTGTGCCTAGGTAGGAGTGGCTGTCTAGATAAACAGGACCTAGAGCGTGGACTGAGCAGTCCCGAGGGAGGAACTTCATGAGCAGCCAAACCTAGAGACAGGTTTTGAGCTGAACATCATGGTGCATTGTTAATGTCTTTGTTAATCAAATGAAACCCCAGGAAGGGATAAATTTTAACTCTACACATTGTGTGGACTACATTTTACAGCAGGTGGGGAAGGTCACACGCACAAGTTTTATTTTTTTCCCCTAGTGCACCTCAAGTATGGCTGGGAACTATCTAGCTTATGGTGAATTACTAAGGGCTTTCTGTACCTACCTTCCTTCCTTCCTTCCTCACATTGCTTAAGTTATCACCTTTGCTATTCCTCTGGTCCCAACTGAATGTCAGAAGGAGGTGGCAGCCATGCAGATGGAATGAAGGACCAACAGCAACGAGGTTCAGTGTAGAGCAATATTCATCGCCACAGGGGGTTAACTCCAAGACGAACTGCTCCAGGTACCCCACCAGTACCACCCCAAGAGGCGTCTCTGTGTGTAGCAGAAGAGTGCAGCGGGTCCAGATACATTCTGGTTGCTGCGATAAATACTGGAAGTTCTCCCTGCTTATGATGCTGCCCTTGAGCAGAGAGGGAGTCTGGCTGCAAGGAAGAAGTAGGCCCCAGGTCATTGTCTCACCTCTCTGGGAAGTGAGGAGCATTCACAATACTAACAGGAGTACTTGTGGCACCTTAGAGACTAACAAATTTATTAGAGCATAAGCTTTCGTGGGCTACAACCCACTTCTTCGGATGCATATAGAGTGAACCATATATTGAGGAGATATATATACACACACATACAGAGAGCATGAACAGGTGGGAGTTGTCTTACCAACTCTGAGAGGCCAATTAAGTAAGAGGAAAAAAACTTTTGAAGTGATAATCAAGATGGCTCAGTACAGACAGTTTGATAAGAAGCAAGTGTGAAAATACTTACAAGGGGAGATAGATTCAATGTTTGTAATGGCTCAGCCATTCCCAATCCCTATTTAGCCCTGAGTTGATTGTGTCTAGTTTGCATATCAATTCCAGCTCAGCAGTCTCTCGTTGGAGTCTGTTTTTGAAGTTTTTCTGTTTTAAGATAGCCACCCGCAGGTCTGTCAAAGAATGGCCAGACAGGTTAAAGTGTTCTCCCACTGGTTTTTGAGTATTATGATTCCTGATGTCAGATTTGTGTCCATTAATTCTTTTGCGTAGAGACTGTCCGGTTTGGCCAATGTACATGGCAGAGGGGCATTGCTGGCACATGATGGCATATATCACATTGGTAGATGTGCAGGTGAACGAGCCACAGATGGTATGGCTGATGTGATTAGGCCCTATGATGGTGTCACTTGAATAGATATGTGGACAGAGTTGGCATCGGGCTTTGTTACAAGGATAGGTTCCTGGGTCAGTGTTTTTGTTCAGTGATGTGTGGTTGCTGGTGAGTATTTGCTTTAGGTTGGGGGGTTGTCTGTAAGCGAGGACAGGTCTGTCTCCCAAGATCTGTGAGAGTAAAGGATCATCTTTCAGGATAGGTTGTAGATCTCTGATGATGCGCTGGAGAGGTTTTAGTTGGGGGCTGAAGGTGACAGACAGACCTGTCCTCGCTTACAGACAACCCCCCAACCTAAAGCAAATACTCACCAGCAACCACACATCACTGAACAAAAACACTGACCCAGGAACCTATCCTTGTAACAAAGCCCGATGCCAACTCTGTCCACATATCTATTCAAGTGACACCATCATAGGGCCTAATCACATCAGCCATACCATCTGTGGCTCGTTCACCTGCACATCTACCAATGTGATATATGCCATCATGTGCCAGCAATGCCCCTCTGCCATGTACATTGGCCAAACCGGACAGTCTCTACGCAAAAGAATTAATGGACACAAATCTGACATCAGGAATCATAATACTCAAAAACCAGTGGGAGAACACTTTAACCTGTCTGGCCATTCTTTGACAGACCTGCGGGTGGCTATCTTAAAACAGAAAAACTTCAAAAACAGACTCCAACGAGAGACTGCTGAGCTGGAATTGATATGCAAACTAGACATAATCAACTCAGGGCTAAATAGGGATTGGGAATGGCTGAGCCATTACAAACATTGAATCTATCTCCCCTTGTAAGTATTTTCACACTTGCTTCTTATCAAACTGTCTGTACTGAGCCATCTTGATTATCACTTCAAAAGTTTTTTTCCTCTTACTTAATTGGCCTCTCAGAGTTGGTAAGACAACTCCCACCTGTTCATGCTCTCTGTATGTGTGTGTATATATATCTCCTCAATATATGGTTCACTCTATATGCATCTGAAGAAGTGGGTTGTAGCCCACGAAAGCTTATGCTCTAATAAATTTGTTAGTCTCTAAGGTGCCACAAGTACTCCTGTTATTTTTGCGGATACAGACTAACACGGCTGCTACTCTGAAACCTGTCATTCACAATACTGCTACTTCAGGTGGGGAGTAGGATCATGGCATGGGGATGGAGTCATGGAGGCCTCATTTTGTAGGGCTCCATATTGCCTTACTCCAGCCCTGGCTCCAGGTGAAAGCAGTGCTGACTCCATGTCTCTTCCACATTATCTTTAACAAAGCAGTGACCTATCTGGGAACCCAACATGCCTCTCAGTGCTCCTATCTGCACCACAACACAGCAGTGGTCTCCATCCTGTTCCTCACAAGCAGGTGTCAGCATCCAAAAAACTCTGACAATTGGCACCTTTTTTGACCACCCTCTCCAGCAAGCTGAGGTTTGAATCAGTCATGGAATCTGACTTGTTCTCCTGGTAGACCCAGTGTGCCCAATTCTGATCTCATATCTATGTAAATTAGGAGTAGCTCCATAGAAGTTAATAGTTAAACCAGTGAGGCCAATAGGACTGTTTCATGCATGGATTCTCTGGTTAGCTGTATTTTACTTGGTACTTAGAGGTCACTATTTCCCCTTCTGCTGATACTTTCTTATTTATTTCGCCATTGATGCCAATACTAATTAACCGAGACTCGACCAGATTCTGCTGTCCGTTGCAATGCTATAAAAACAGAATACATCTATTGTCATTAATGAGGTTATTCTAGAGTTACACCAATGTAAGTGACTGCGGATTATGACACTCTAATTGTCCCGTCAGCATTCTCTGAGACTTCTAGCCAGAGTTTTAAGAGACTTAGGCAGTGCTAAAGCTTTTAGAGGGCTTTATTATAACCAAAGTTTCCCAATTTAAATCTCAATTTCCTTCCTCATTCTGCAATTGCGGTCACCGCGGCAGGGGTGAAAAGTGGAATGTGTCTTGTTATATACAACAGAAACTGAACCAACAGAAATAAAAGAAAGTGCTCAACACATAACTATAATTGTTAGAGTGGAACTGCACTAACCTAAATGGAATTTCACCTTGGGAGATTCTGCTGAATTGACTCTAAACAGAGGTGAAATTCCCCAGGCAGATGGCAAGTTCTGTGGCTGACATGCTCACAGTGCTACATTACTTCTTCAGTCCCATAGAGTCCAACATTAACTCTATGAAGTGCTGTTATTAGGGAGATGAGAGCAGCTGTAAGTGCCTCTTCCTGACAGTGGGGAAGCGGGGAGTGCTAAACTAGCGAAAGTATAATACAAAAGGAAGAGGAATATAGCTCCACCAAATTAGTTCAGGCCACTGAGGTCTGCTTATTTCAATTATCGTTGGTACAGTGAAGTCCCCTGGAGTCCACCATTAACTCTCACCATGTTCCTTTCCACGGTCACATACAACGGCCTATGCTGACTAGATCAGCCACCTTTTACTCTAATGAAGCCTTTTTTTTTTTTAATAGCACACACACTACAGCAGATACCAAAAAGAAAGAGGGTACTTAAAATAATGGGCCAAATGCATCCGGGGAGAATTCAATTGAAGGCATTGATACAGAATATTTAATGTAGCTAAGTGGCTAGGAAAGTCAAGAAGTGGCAGAAAAGGAAGAACACACATAGATAGAAACTAAAAAAAATAAAAATCTGCATTTCCCCCCTAAAGGAGAAGTATAAGATGTTTTCTGCTTTGAAGTGAAATGGTTTAAGTTAAAGTAGATACCTCTACTATATCTCTACCCATTACCACTAGCTCAAGCAAGGGGCTAAATTGAAGTATTTAGCTCAAGGTGTTTTGCTACTCAGGTAATACCCTTTATTTATTCTCAATTTCTTTTGCCTGGCTTGGCTTAGTGCTACCACAAAGAAATGACTTAAAGTTGTTTGGATTACACATGAATTAAATTTGCAAGATGTGAAAGAAGGTAAGAAGGTTGTTTTGAGCCCTCAGGTACCGGAGCACATTTGGGAATATTCACATATATTGGCACAATCTTTTTTGTTTGGTCACTAGGGGAAAGGATGGATGGTATAAATAGACCAGGCACTGGATGGACAGAAGTTCAATTTGCAGCCCAACCATAAACTTCTGTGACCTTAGAAAAGTCACCTAATATACCATGTGCTTCAGCTCCCCATCTGTAATATAAGAATGATACTTTTCAGTAGTCATGGAGGATAAAGTCCACTAATGATTTTGAGGCACTCAGATCCTGCAGCAATAGCAGACCAAGTTCTTTCAAAGAGTATTTTGCCCTCAACTCCATTTCCTACAGTACTGTTCATGGCATGAACTCAACCACATTAGATTTATCTTCCCCCCAGAATAGTGCCAGCACCATTGAGGAAAGAAAAAAAAATTGGGAGAGAGGGCTTGGAATGGGATACAGCCGCGGGAAACCCTGAATGAGGAGCTGTCTGAAGGAAGCAATGTCTGTTTATCATTGTAGAAATTATGTCTTTATAGACTGTTTTAAATAGTTTTTAGGGGGAGACTTTCAAAAGGCCCTATGGAACAAAAAACCCCATTGAAAAAAAATCAGTGGAGATTTGTGCTTCTAAACTTGCTGGGCACTTTTGAAATTCTCCCTTTTATTGAGCATTTTCAACATTTATACTAACAGAGACAACAGGCTCCTTGGGCAGGAAAATTACATGTCAATATATACCAGAAAAATTATATAGTAGCTTGGTGTTGACTTCAAGATTCAGTTTACACATGACAGACATTCATATCTGAGATCGGCTTTGTTATTGTAATTTATAGGATAACATACCTTCTTTGGGAATGCCTCTACATCAGGACTGCATCTCTCACCAAGAGGAAAGCTAAAGGTTTTTTTTATCCTTTTACATTAAATAGGTAACTCTGGTATTCTGATAAATGCTATCCAAGATAAGATGGAAATGTAGCATGCTAGGCTTGCAGCAAGATGTGGGGCATAGTGACTGGCACATAGGCTATATGATTCTCATCTCACTCACACCAGTTTTACACCATTGTAGCTCTACGGACTTCAGTGGAGATGCCTTTGATTCCCACTACGTGATTTCATAGACAAATGTCCAACACATAGTATTTGTGAGAAATAAAAATTAATAAGCAGTTTTTAAGAGAGTCTCCACTTCCCCAATGCCCCTTCCATGCTCCACCATCTCCCTTTTCCCCACAAATACAAATAACTGTTGATTTCTTCCATGAAAGAAAATTACTATTCACTTCAGCAACCTTTGCCAACAAAAGGTCCTTCAACCACCAGTGGCCTTGTTCTGCTCAGGATTTGGTTCCTGGTCTAATCTTTCCCAAAGTTCAGGGTGTTTGGATCTTGGGATTTTTTCGAGCCCATCTCTAATGTGTGTGTCTGTCTGTGTCTGTGGGCGTACAAAATGCATGGGCCAAATTCTGTGCTGGTACACATCTCATGCAGTCACCTTGTTTTCAGTGGGCTTGTACAATAGGTAAGTCAAAGGAGAATTTAGCCATATAGATAGAATCATAGGACTGGAAGGGACCTTGAGAGGTCCTCTAGTCCAGTCCCCTGCACTCATGGCAAGTCTAAGTATTATCTAGACCATCCCTGGCAGGTGTTTGTCTAACCTGCTCTTAAAAATCTCCAATGATGGAGACTCCACAACCTCCCTAGGCAATTTATTCCAGTGCTTAACCACCCTGACAGTTCTTCATATACGCATGTGAATGTGTTTACTACAAACCATAGCATTTATTACCTGCATTTTATTCATTTTCTTTGCTTCTGATAAAAGGAGTGCAGGGTCTTTAATTCCCGGGGGCATAGGGGAAGGGAAAGCTTGTTATAAAACACCACAACTGCAATCAACATTCTGTAACTTTGAGGCGAAATTTAGCAAACATTTTTTCTTTCTGCTGCCTTTTTTATTATTATTATTTTTGACAAATCCTGTCTGTTGCAGGAGATATATTTCACTGAAAGGCCTATTTGTTATGGTAGCTGACGCCTCTGCCAGCCAACACTAAAGAAAACTGAGTGATTAGAAGAGTCTGAAAAATATTGCTGCAAGGGAAAAAGGACCAGGCGCAAGGACGGCTATTTTTAAGTTGTGAGTGATGTAGTGGTATTGCCTGCTGCTCCTATGGCACCAAAATTATATTTCTTGTTGACCACGCAGTTCTTTTTGCGTCTTTCCAAATCCATGGTCAAAGTTGTAATGTGTGTCCTGTGAATCATTTGCAATGGGCACCAAAAAAGAAAGCTAGATGTGAGCAGTGGGTCAGTACACTAACCTTTAAGGTCTGGAAACTTGGATCAGTTTGTGAAAGCTATTGCACTCAGATACCATAGGGACGAGAGAGATAAATGCCCATATCAGACAGACAGACAAATAGAAAGGGCCAAGAAATCTTATATTAAGGGAGGGTAATACATCTGTGCTATTTAATTAGAATTGGTGCTATGAAGCCCACAAATGAAAGAGCAAACAGTTTCTGTTAATTATTATTCTAGATGCTGAAATTAAGCACAGCGGGTAGGAAAGATCCTGCAGACAGATTTCAAGGAGATATTATAAACTTCTGTGCTAAAGCGCTTTTAAAAAATCATATGCTGGGGCATTTTGTTGCTGAACAATAACCCTAAATTTCCAGGGGTGGAACTTGACTGGGGACTGAAGTCCATGCAGAAGCTAAGAATTGATGTTCAGTGCTGACCTGCTGGCTTTTTATCAGTGCCGAGCAGCAATCCGTTCCCCTTTGCCCAACGTAAACACAGACGATATCTAATTAGCCTAGTTTAGGAAAAAAATAAAAAGATATATCCACTGGTTTTAAGCGGAATAAAGAATTGTACACAAACAAGCACAAGCCTGCAGCAGCTGCAGTCAAGAAAACAAATCAACTACTTATTACTTCTCCTTCCGTGTTTTTAAACATTTATGGAGTGCCATCAATAACTGAGTTAATTGTGAATGGCTGATGGTCTATTTGCAAAGCCTTCTTTAACCTGCAAGAACCAGAACTGCTGCTGAAAGAACTTTTCATCAATAGCAATAATTATATGGCCTTTAAACAGCTTTTTGCATACCTTCTAGCATGATCCTGTTCAGCTCATCACACGAGGCTTTGAAATAATAATATTAATGACTAGGGCTATAGGGCACAGAGCAAATGTAAATGATTTATTTATTTCTGTGTGCACATTCGTTACTCTTCCCTGTTATTGAAAATGAAAAAGCCGCCATTTTCCTAAGCAAAGAATCCTCAAAGTGTGCACCAGCGACCCCTACACTCTCTGACATGCATCAAGGTGGAAATTCATCCCCATTGGCCTCCTGATGCATACTGCTGGTGGCAGCCATCTTGCAAAATACAACAACACATGACTTCCAGCAGTTGTGGGGGAGCCCAGTGCCAGGGATGGAAAACTGGTCTCCAGCCTGATTTAATAATAGCAGAAGATGAATATTAACATTTAATGCTGTGACAAAATATTTACTGTCTAATCACATTACTCCTCTGGCATTTGACTGGCATGACAACAATGCTCATTTGTGGCTGTTAGGCACTGGCCCACATTGAGGATGGCATGGACTTGCCTCACTTTAGAGGGAGCTCCAGAAGGCACTGTGCCTCAAGGAGACAATGCTTCCCAGAGTTTCCAGGGCTGCCCGGTGAGGGTGCCCACCTGCTGCTGCACCCTTGAGGGCTGCACCATGCACTCTCCTCTGTGGTTGACCTGTTCTCCTAGCCAAGAACAGGTTTGGGTGGAGCTATGATTTCACTATCCACTTCCTCCTCACCTCCTTTTGGGTGGCTGGTGCCTGTGGAAGCATTAACAGAGAGCAATCTGCCATGGAAGGGAAGGTGGGGACAAAAATAGTTGCTTGCATTCTCCCCATAGCTTGCCATACTCAAACATACGCCAACTACAATGCATACCTAAATGATCTAGGCTTAATTCCACTGGAAAAGTGGCTGACTCACTAGAGAACTGATAATTTAGTGACAGAGTCACCAATTCTCACAATTTTGTTGCAAATCTTACAGCAGTTGGTGTTTTTCTTAAAGACCCAGATCCTGGAATCAAAGGATTGCAAAAAGAATCTCACCTTCGTGTTAAAATAAAAGTAACTTTAATGCACATTGTTGCAGAAAAAAGGGTAAAAATGTGAAGCAAATGTACTCCAAAGGCTCAGAAAGCAAAGAACCCAGCATTCAATTAAAAAAAACACACACACACACACACACACACACACACACACACACACACACACACACACACACACACACACACACACACACCCTATTCATTTTTCAAGCCAATCTCATGATTTTTGAACACTTGGGGTTTTGGCAATACTGCAGTGGTGACATAGGTAATACTGGTAGCTAACCACGTACCAGTAGCTTCAGGAATAAGACACTTGACCAGTAGTTCCAAACATGCAGACATTTACCTGGCAAGGTAAAGGATCAGTGCCACTTGTTCTACCAAGAGAAGCAAATATATACACAGCAGCAGGCCTGCCAGATTGTCCAGTAGAATATAATGGTGCACTTACATATAAGAACACGAGAATTGCTATAATGTATCAGACGAGTGGGTGATTTAGTCCAGGATCCTGCCTGTGACATTTGCTGCAGAAAAAGGTGCAAGAAACTATAGTAGGCAGTTATGGTATAACCTGCCCACAGGGAAAGTTTTCCTAATCCTCATTAATTAGAGGTTCCTCATGCCACGAAACATGAGGGTTTATACCCAATCCAGGCATCATAGCAAAACAGTCACAGAACAGATAATTTTCTATTACATATTTTCAGAACGATTAAGGATTTAGTTGTATTGATTGATTTCATTTGTTCAGAACTTTGTGTTTATGAACAAACCACAAGGAGAAGTAACTTACAACCTCTGACTACCGGCTTCTTCTATATTGCTGGAGGTCTCTTTTTAGCAAGATGGCTGCCATCCCTGGGCATAGAGGGTAATATCTTTAGTCTCAACTGTAGTTTGCTGTTTATACACAGTGGGATGTGCTTTAGGAGGCTGTACTAAGCCAAACAGGGATGTGGGGAAGCAGGCAGGCTTTCTTTCAATTTAAAGCTTTACAGCAGTGTTGAATCTTCAATAAATGAAAATTAGAATATCTGGCTCCTGTGTGAGGCTGCATAGACAGCCCTGGTTTGAAGAAGCATCAACTGCTTCTCAAGGGAATATGTCAGCATATCAGAGAGGAGCATACGTTCCAGGAGGGGATATGTAAAAGAGACTTTCCACTCAGATTCAAGGCTGTAGCCTTTGGAATTAGCATTTGTCTCCTCCCTTTCTGTACTGTAGCCAGTGTTGGTGTGAGAAACCTTGTCTTCAGCTCCCACCAGCTGGAATATCCTTTCTGTGTGTGCCTCATCGACTGTCTTTTTTTACAGACTTCAGCTGGAAAAAGAAAATCTAACTTTTCTCCATTCCCTACCTCCTAGTTTTACTCTCCTTCAGCTCTAATTCTATTATATAAAACTGTGCATATAATGGGTCAAAATCCAGTCTAAGGTACACCAGCATGCATGTGAAACCACTCCACTAAAGTCATTGGAAATACACGGGGGATAATTCAGAGCAGAATTGGGCCCAATATACACTTACTAAATTCTTATTGCATTATTATCTAGTATTTATATTTCTCAATCATTTAATTAGGCATGTAAGGTACTAAAGAGAACTAAAGCAGGACACTTTTTGGACCTAGCGACCATGAACAGTGTTCTTTTAAGAAGTCCCCAAGTACAGATTCTACAGGAAGCATTGTGAATATGCACAAGAAAGCAGAGCACTGGTGGAAATGGACTCGGTGGACAATATAGATAAGCTGAATAATTCTGCCCTAATCACGTACAGTAATTCTGGATGCTCTTTTGCAGAATCATGCCTTGTCAAAGGTCATGAACAGGACTTCTGCTCAGGCTCCAGCCTAGTCATATTAACAGCACTAGGCCCACACATTAAAAATGCTGAGTGGATCCAATTCCTACCTATGTCCATATTGGTGGGGCACCACTTGCACTGTTATTGCCAATTTTGAACCTGTTCTATGGTCAGAGAACTTCAGCCTCCAGTGCTCTCGTTCATGTACCCTTCATCGTCACAGTGCAGGACAAAAACAAACCAACCAACACTTTCCTACAGCTGCCAAAATAGTGCTGACATGACCGTTTCTTGATGTGTCTGCAACCTTTTCTGTTTACTCTGGAAGTGCCTCCTATGACTCAGGCTATGTCTACACTACAAAATTAGGTCGAATTTATAGAAGCCGGTTTTATAGAAACCGGTTGTATGCAGCCGATTGTGTGTGTCCCCACATAAAATGCTCTAAGTGCATGAAGTCGGCGGACCGCGTCCACAGTACCGAGGCTAGTGTCGACTTCCGGCGCATTGCACTATGGGTACCTATCCCACAGTTCCCGCAGTCTCCGGCGCCCATTGGAATTATGGGTTGAGATCGCAATGCCCGAATGATGCAAAACAGTGCCGCGGGGGGTTCTGGGTACATTGCGTCAGGCCCCTCCCCCTCCGTCACAGCAACGGCAGACAATAGATTCGCGCCTTTTTACCTGGGTTACCTGTGCAGACAACGTACCACGCCAAGCATGGAGCCCGCTCAGCTCAGCTCACCGTCACCATATGTCTTCCGGGTGCCGGCAGACGTGGGACTGCATTGCTACACAGCAGCAGCAGCTAACTGCCTTTTGGCGGTAGATGGTGCAGCATGAGTGGTAGCCTTCATCGGCGATCGGGATGCTGGTAGCTGTGGGGCTGGCAGCCGTAGGGCTGCATTGCACCAGCCCCTTGCCTTTTGGCAGTAGATGGTTTATTACGACTGGTAACCGTCCTCGTCGGACAATCATGGATATCAGTCATAGTATATTATTTTCTGCCAAGTATTGTCTGCTGAGCACCCAGAAGAGGCCGAGGGCGATCTGGGTGCTGGCAGACATATGGCTGGCACACGTAGGGCTACATTGCTACACAGCAGCAACCCCTTGCCTTTTGGCAATAAATAGTATATTATGATTGGTATCCATCATCGTCATACTGGTAAGCGCCCAGTATTTGCTGCCAAGCACCCTGAAAATGCCGAGGGCTATCAGTCATGCTGCACTGTCGTCTTAAGATGTAAAAAATAGATTTGTTCTGTATTCATTTCCTTCCCCCCTCCCTCCGTCAAATCAACGGCCCGCTAAACCCAGGCTTAGGAGTTCAATCTCGGGGGGGGGGGGGGGATGCATTCTGTGTGACAGTTGTTTGTATTTCTCCCTGATGCACAGCCACCTTTCTTGATTTTAATTCCCTGTACCTGTACGCCATGTCGTCACTCGCCCCTCCCTCCCTTCCTCCCTCCCTCCCCTGGTCTTTAGATACTAGTTTCGCGCCTTTTTTCAGACCAGACGCCATAGCTATCACTGGGATCATGGATCCCGCTCAGATCACCGCGGCAATTATGAGCACTATGAACACCGCGCGCATTGTCCTGGAGTATATGCAGAGCCTGGACATGCCAAAGCAAAACCGGGACCAGCCTAGGAGGAGGCGATTGCAGCGTGGCGACGACAGTGATGAGGAAATTGACATGGACATAGACCTCTCACAAGGCACAGGCCCCAGCAATGTGGAAATCATGGTGTTACTGGGGCAGGTTCATGCCGTGGAACGCCGATTCTGGGCCCGGGAAACAAGCACAGACTGGTGGGACCGCATCGTGTTGCAGGTCTGGGACGATGCCCAGTGGCTGCGAAACTTTCGCATGCGTAAGGGCACTTTCATGGAACTTTGTGACTTGCTTTCCCCTGCCCTGAAGCGCCAGAATACCAGGATGAGAGCAGCCCTCACAGTTGAGAAGCGAGTGGCGATAGCCCTGTGGAAGCTTGCAATGCCAGACAGCTACCGGTCAGTCGGGAATCAATTTGGAGTGGGCAAATCTACTGTGGGGGCTGCTGTGATCCAAGTTGCCAGGGCAATGAGAGACCTGGTGATATCAACGGTAGTGACTCTGGGAAACGTGCAGGACATAGTGGATGGCTTTGCTGCAATGGGATTCCCAAACTGTGGTGGGGCGATAGACGGAACCCATATCCCTATCTTGGCACCGGCGCACCAAGCCACCGAGTACATAAACCGCAAGGGGTACTTTTCAATGCTGCTGCAAGCCCTGGTGGATCACAAGGGACGTTTCACCGACATCAACGTGGGCTGGCCGGGAAGGGTACATGATGCTCGCGTCTTCAGGCACTCTGTTCTGTTTCGAAAGCTGGAGGAAGGGACTTTCTTCCCGGACCAGAAAATAACCGTTGGGGATGTTGAAATGCCTATCGTGATCCTTGGGGACCCAGCCTACCCCTTAATGCCATGGCTCATGAAGCCGTACACAGGCAGCCTGGACAGGAGTCAGGACCTGTTCAACTACAGGCTGAGCAAGTGCCGAATGGTGGTGGAATGTGCATTTGGGTGTTTAAAAGTGCGCTGGCGCAGCTTACTGACTCGCTGTGACCTCAGCGAAAAGAATATCCCCATTGTTATTGCTGCTTGCTGTGCGCTCCACAATATCTGTGAGAGTAAGGGGGAGACATTTATGGCGGGGTGGGAGGTAGAGGCAAATCGCCTGGCCGCTGATTACGCGCAGCCAGACACCAGGTCGGTTAGAGCAGCACAGCAGGGCGCGGTGCGCATCAGAGAAGCTTTGAAAACTAGTTTTGTGACTGGCCAGGCTACGGTGTGAAACTTCTGTTTGTTTCTCCTTGATGAAATCTCCAACCCCGCACCCACCCGGTTAACTCCAGCACACAACTAGGGGGATAATTGCAAAGGTAGCCCGGGATGGGTGGGGGAGGAGGGAAGGAAAAGGACACACTGCACTTTAAAACTTTAAAACTTATTGCTCTGGAAATCATCTAGGCTGGAGTGACTGGGTGGCCGGAGGCCCCCCCACCATGTTCTTGGGCGTCTGGGTGAGGAGGGCTGTTGGTTACAGAGGGGCTGTAGCGGCGGTCTCTGCTCCTGCTGCCTTTCCTGCAGCTCAACCATACGCAGGAGCATATCAGTTTGATGCTCCAGCAGCCGGAGCATCGACTCTTGCTTTCTGTTTACAAGCTGACGCCACTTCTCCTCTTCAGCCCGTGTTTCAGCCCGCCACCTCTGCTCTTCAGCCCGCCACCTCTCCTCTCGCTCATATTGGGCTTTTCTAAAATCAGTCATTGACTGCCTCCACGCATTCTGCTGTGCTCTGTCAGCGTGGGAGGCAGTCTGTAGTTCAGTGAACATTTCGTCACGCGTCCTTCGCTTCCGTTTTCGAATATTCACTAGCCTCTGTGAAGGTGAAACATTTGCAGCTGGTGGAGGAGAAGGGAGAGGTGGTTAAAAAAGATACATTTTAGAGAACAATGGGTACAGTCTTTCACGTTAGATTTTGCTGTTCACATCACACAGCACATGTGCTTTCGTTACAAGGTCGCATTTTTCCTCTTATATTGAGAGCCTGCAGGTTTGGTGTGAGAGATCACTCATGCAGTGCCAGGCCACAGATTTCAGCTTGCAGGCAGCCATGGTAAGACAGTCTTTTGGCTTTTTTAACCTTGTTAACAAGTGGGGATGGTTTAAAACAGTACTGCTCTCATTAACCATACCAAGCACCCGTTGGGTTGGCCATTTAAAATGGGTTTGCAATGTAAAAGGAGGGGCTGCGGTTTCAGGTTTAACATGCAGCACAAACCCAACTAACTCCCCTCCCCCACACACCCAATTCTCTGGGATGATCACTTCACCCCTCCCCCCCACCGCGTGGCTAACAGCGGGGAATATTTCTGTTCAGCAGAGCAGGAACGGGCACCTCTGAATATCCCCTTAATAAAATCGCCCCATTTCAACCAGGTGACCGTGAATGATATCACTCTCCTGAGGATAACAAAGAGCGATAAGGAATGGATGTTGTCTGCATGCCCGCAAACACCGGGACCATACGCTGCCATGCTTTGTTATGCAATGATTCCAGACTACGTGCTACTGGCCTGGCGTGGTAAAGTGTCCTACCATGGCGGACGGGATAAGGCAGCCCTCCCCAGAAACCTTTTGCAAAGGCTTTGGGAGTACATGAAGGAGAGCTTTCTGGAGATGTCCCTGGAGGATTTCCGCTCCATCCCCATACACGTTAACAGACTTTTCCAGTAGCTGTACTGGCCGCGATTGCCAGGGCAAATTAATCATTAACCATTAAACACGCTTGCTTTTAAACCATGTGTAATATTTACAAAGGTACACTCACCAGAGGTCCCCTGTGTGCCCACAGGGTCTTGGGTGAGTTCGGGGGTTACTGGTTCCAGGTCCAGGGTGATAAACATATCCTGGCTGTTGGGGAAACCGGTTTCTCCGCTTCCTTGCTGCTGTGAGCTATCTATGTTCTCTCCATCCTCATCTTCCTCGTCCGCCGAACCCGCTTCCCTGTGTCTTTCTCCAGTGAGGGACTCATAGCACACGCTTGGGGTAGTGGTGGCTGCACCCGCTAGAATGGCATGCAGCTCCGCGTAGAAGCGGCATGTTTGCGGCTCAGCCCCGGACCTTCCGTTTGCTTCTCTGGATTTGTGGTAGGCTTGCCTTAGCTCCTTAATTTTCACGCGGCACTGCTGTGCGTCCCTGTTATGGCCTCTGTCCTTCATGGCCTTGGAGACCTTTTCTAATATTTTGCCATTTCTTTTACTGCTTCGGAGTTCGGCCAGCACTGATTCATCTCCCCAGATGGCGAGCAGATCCCGTACCTCCCGTTCGGTCCAGGCTGGAGCTCTTTTGCGATCCTGGGACTGGGACTCCATCACGGTTACCTGTGCTGATGAGCTCTGCATGGTCACCTGTGCTCTCCACGCTGAGCAAACAGGAAATGAAATTCAAACGTTCGCGGGGCTTTTCCTGTCTACCTGGCCAGTGCATCTGAGTTGAGAGTGCTGTCCAGAGCGGTCACAGTGAAGCACTGTGGGATAGCTCCCGGAGGCCAATAACGTCGAATTCCGTCCACACTAACCCAATTCCGACCCCCTAAGGTCGATTTTATCGCTAATCCCCTCGTCGGAGGTGGTGTAAAGAAACCGGTTTAAAGGGCCCTTTAAGTCGAAAGAAAGGGCTTCGTCGTGTAAACGTGTCCAGGCTTAATTCGATTTAACGCGGCTAAAGTCGACCTAAACTCGTAGTGTAGACCAGGCCTCACTGAGAACCCAGAAAAAGCTAAATGTTCCCCACTAGCAAATGGGGAAAAGAGCTGCATATAAATGTGAATACAGATTAAAAATGACTTCAGTGAATGTTTTCCTTCCACTTAACATAACCTGGCCAGTCTTCTGAAAAGCTAATGCTGAAGCAAAATAGAGGTAACTGTGCTCAGCTGTATAACTGTCAGCTTCATTTCGACTCTATTGTTTGCAGAGGAACATACAGTAGGTATCTAATGGGGCTTGGGAAAGCCACATATTTCCCATCAACTGCACCTTTAAAGTAAATCAACAATATTGAGTAAACGAGAACTAATTTTATTTTGCTTCCCTCCAATAAGAAAGAATTCTCTCTCTCTCCCTCTTTAATAGCCCCAAGCAATGGTCTAGGGAGCAAAGAATTTTTTATAAGGCACAATGCATCAGCAGATCTAATTCACTCCAGCAAATCCTTTTTAATCTGTGGATTTGTATCATTTGCTGGCTAGACTAAGAAATTTGACTGCGTCTAATCCCTCAGCTTCTGAAGAGAAATGGCTTATTTAAATATTGAGCTGCACATTGTCAACATCAGAGGGGCAGAAGGTGATGGATGACAGTAATTACGCTGGGTGCATCTCCATTAACATGCCACTTTTTCCAGGTATGAAGTCTGCTTCTCTTAGGGTTTGTTTAATGACCTGGAGAAGAAAGGAATTTTAATGACCCCTTGTAATTATCATGCTCATTTTGGGTTGGATCTCAGTGCTCATGCAAATGGATGATGAGTTGTGCTGGTTAGAGCACTGAAGTTGACAGGTGCCATGCAAGCTTCCTCCACGCTGCAGGATAGTCCTAACTTGCAATGCCCAGCAGTTAAAGTAGGCCGTATCATGGTAGAACAAACTGCACTTCCATTACGGTGACCAGGTGTCCCGATTTTATAGGGACAGTCCTGATATTCAGGGCTTTGTCTTATATAGGCGCCTATTACCCCCACCCCCCCACCCCCATCCTGATATGTCACACTTGCTGTCTGGTCACCCTAACTTCCATTCATAAAGATTTAGATAATTTTCTGCTTTCTTAAACATCAGAGAGCACAGCTTGTGTGTCATGCACTCACATACGCATCACAGCACCTGATGCTACATGCCTCCCAGCATTTTACATCAACAGATCGTATAATTTGCAACTTAATCGGTATTGGAGACGGGGCTGAAATCCTGGCCCCACTGAAGTCAATTAGAGTTTTGCCACTGGCTCCAAAAGAGCCAGGATTTCACCCTCGATATACAGAAGCAACAGTCTGGAACACACTCTCAAACATCATATTCTCATCACTCTACAATGAATGTCAGAGGCAGTTTGTGCCCATGATTGAACTGCAGATACAAACCCGAGTATTTACACTTTCCAGTGCAAATTTAAATACAGCTGAAGCCTACAGGATCCCATAGAATGGAAATCAGGGAACAAATTGGCCCCCACTTGTTCATTTATACCATAAATATTATTCTTATTGGGGACCTCAGGAGGTCATCTAGTCCAACCCCCTGCTCAAAGCAGGACCAATCCCCAGACAGATTTTTTCCCTAGATCCCTAAATGTCCCCCTCAAGGATTGAACTCACAACCCTGGGTTTAGCAGGCCAATTGCTCAAACCACTGAGCTATCCCTGTATTACAGTAGTGCTTAGCAGCCCTGATCATACACCAAAACTGCACTGAACAAACATCACAGAAAGCCTGAAGTTTGCAGAATGAGAATAGGCCAAATCCCAGCTCCACTGAAATCTATGCCAAAACTCCCATTGATTTAATGGAGACGGTATTGGCCCCATGACTGCACACAGTGCCAACTGTCTCACACCTAGAGAAAAGAAAGCAGCCAGTAGCTCATTTATATTTTATTTAGCCCACAAATCTACAGTTTGTAAATGATTTTCCAGAGCCTAAGAGCAATAGAAAAGTTTTCATATTTATTTGTGTTTGTTTGGATGTAAAAATTCTCCATCGTGATTTGGAACCCAATTTTAGAGTACTGGGCTAACGCATAAGAACCAGAAAGTGAAACTGACCAGAAGAAACCTACTTCCAATGAACAAACTGAATGAAAAGTAAATAGACACCATGAAGAGTAAAAAAATAAATGTGACTTTCAATTTTTTTTTTCATTTTTAATAACCTTTGGTGTTACTCTAAGAGATGTGGCAAGACGGAAACCTTTAACACAAAGCCCTTTACATTATGGGGTGGGTGGAGCTCAGAAAAGTGTGTTCCACTTTGTATAACGAATTAACTGTTCATTGGCGCAAGGAAATGAATCTCCCTATGCCATATCCCAGGTGAGTTCCATAACCACCAGGTTATAAAATTGCACTTTTTTTCTCTCCTCCACAAATGAATATTATTATACAAAGTAGAACAGCTTCAAACAGGAGTGATTGAGGAAGGAGTGACCCAGAATATCCAATAGTCTGGTGATTAGGGCTAAAGCTGAGCAAATAATCGATTTTTTGGTTCAGCAGCTGAACCCCCAACCCCTACCCCAAATCAGAACAAAAATATGCTTAGTTTTGAAGTGAAGCTGATTTTTTTCTGGTTGTCCATTTGTTCAGGTCAAATGAAACATTTTGAATATCAATTTGAAGCTGATATTTCATTTAGAAGATGTTTATTTGAAACAAAATGATGCGTTTCAACGTTTTCAAAATGAACCTTTTTGACGTTTCCAAAATTTTTGTTTTCAGGTGTTTTTTCGCCAACTCCAACCTGAATTTGTGGATAGTCTCAGTGTCCGAAAAAGTGCATTTTTAATTTTTGCCCAGCTCTAGCTAGGGCACTCACCTGGAATATGGGCAATCTGGGTTCAAGTCCCTGCTCCAAGTCAGGCAAAGCAGGGACTTGAAAACAGGTCTTCTTTGGATATACGAGAGCCCAAACCAATTGATTGTAATGGGGTGGCGTAGGGCGCTCGCTCGCTCACTCTCTCTCTCTCTCTCTCTGAAAGAAAGGCCTGACCTGGCTTTGGCACCTAACTCCAGGAAAGGGTTCGCAAGTGAGAATCCCAAGCTGCGGTAAGCACCACCTCTAGCCAGTCACCTATCACCCGGATCAATGGCAGTTAGGTTCCTAAGCACCTTTAGGGATCTGGGCCCTAATTCCTGCCCTTTTCCTCTGCATTTCATTGCTGGCTAGCATTGGCACTCAGCTTGCTAGCTTCTGAGAATCCCCTTCTTAGGTGCCAATGGGTATGTCTACCCTGCAAAATAAAGAAAAAGTGACTGCGAGTCTCAGAGCCCTGGTCAACTGACTTGGGCTCAAGGGACTCATGCTATGGGGCTAAAAATAACATGTAGATGTTCCAGCTCAGGCTGGAGCCCAGGCTTTGAGACCCATCCCCCTCGCTGCGTTTCAGAACCTGGGCTCCAGCCATAATGTGTACGTCCATAATTCTCTCCACACAATACACGGGTAGCCTGGGTGCTTAACTCAGAGCTGTGAATTCCACTGGGCAGCAGGACACCGAGGAGTTAGGCATTGCAAGGCCAAAATGCCCTTAGTGAACCTGGCCTTGGTCTCTCTGTGTCTCAGTTCCTTATCTGAAAATGCAGACGACAGCACTTCCTTACTTCACAGGGGTGATAGGAGGATAAATACATTGAAGACTCGGAGGCTTTCAGATACAGTACTAATGGTGGCTGTGTAAGTACTATAGATAGAAACTTGGATTTGACCCCTGATCTTCTCTTTAGACCTGAGAGCAGGGTAGGCCTTGCAGGAATTCCTGTATTCTCTTCCTTATATGCCAGGAGCCTTGCCCTATGTGTGTATAGTTTTTTATTCACCTACTCACATTCCCTATCCTATCCAAAACATTTTCCTAGGTAGTATCTGCATAAATTCACTCTCTTGACTAATTAGTTTTGTTGTTACATATAACACTTATATACACTGGGCCCAATCCTCCACAAACAATTCCCTCTTAGTGGGAATTGTACTGATATATGAAGGCAGAAATGGGTCACGTGTGCGGCAGACAGGCAAGTCAAGGTTACTGTGAAGCCTTACAGCAGCAAAAGAATGCAAGGCCTGATTCCCCATTCAGTTATACCAGAAATTAAACCCATCATGGTCATTTGGGATATGCCGGCATAAAACAGAGTAAGAAGAGATTCAAGGTCTTTGTACTTTAAAAAAAAAAAAAAAAAAAAATCAGTGAACGTACAGCACTTTAAAAATATAAAGAGCTCTATAAGGGTGAATAATATTATACATTTGTTTGTTTTTTACATTGCTCAACAGTGACTACTTCTGGCCACTTAAGGGCTGGTAGTTATGGGCTCCAAGACATGGCTGTGCATACCTTCTTGAGTGCACCTGTGCTTTAGGGTCTCAAGAGAGAATATTGGGTATTCTCAAGGCCCCTTTAGGGAGACAAAAACTGCTCATCCCCAAGACTAAAATAAGTCTATGCATGATCTCAGATTCTTGTAGGTAGAAGCCATTCCAATGAATCTTTCCCAATTATTTCTTTGACTATAAGCATTTGTTGGAAAAATCTGTAAACAAAAGTTGCCATGGGCAGTTTCAATCAGTCAGTCTAGAGATCTAATCTCAATTCTCCATTTCACCCTTTGCTGAAAAGAGACATACAGGAACCTCCTTAAAAAGTAATTAAAGCCAGACCACACGATGTATCTACACAGCACTGCCATCTATTAATGGGAATGATGGATGCTCTGCATTAATCTTCCCACAGTTACAGCCCTACATCCAGTCTAAGAGAATCAGCTGCATGAGTGATTCAGTGAGGTTGCCTCCTGCAAATTGTGTTAATATTTCACCCAAATGGCAGAGACCTTGTCTTTGCAAACTAATCCCTTCTTTCCTTGCTGCAGAGGTGGGCTAACCTAATGATCCCAGGGTTGAGATATGAATCGATTCTGCATGCACCCGTCAGACTAAGTAGCAGAGAAACCAGAGGTGTGAGCAACAGCAACTAACATCACATTCCTGCCAATGATGACTACTTCTCTACCAGGAATTTAGAAAGTAAGGGTCTCTGCCCCAATATGGATTGGTACTGCAATCTGGGAGGGGTCATCACCGGTCTTCGGGCCATACCACCTTGAGCTGTCGTCATTTTAGATCTAAACAGTGGAGTCATGTTGATGCTGGTCAGTACATGGTGATGGCAATCCAGTAGGTGGCACTCCTCCTTCAGCAGAGGGGCTATATTCCAGCTGATGTCCTGACCACTTGTGGTGATTAAAGACCACAATTTTACCAAAGGAGAGGGGTGTAGAATTGAATGAGTAATTTGCAATGAATAATTTGTTTGATTAATTTATTTAATCTTTCATCCAGTTCATGAATTGTGTGAACAGATCACTTACTTCTCAGATTTCTTCATTATTCAAAATTATTTGTGTACTTTTTTCTTCAATCCACCACAGACTCCCTGACTTATCATTCACTATTGTAACTATTACAGCTGCTCAGCACTTTGATACATCAAACCTTTTAACAATTTTGGTATCATGTCTGGTATATCATGAGAGAGGCAAGCACTGGAGGCTTTCCAGCTATTAGGCCTATAGGCCATTGTTCTGCTGGGTCCCCATGAGCACTCAGACACATGAGTGAAGTGAATGGGCACTTCACTGGGGCTGACAGAAAAGGGAAAGGTTGAAAATGCCCTAGGTACAGTGGCTTAAGCAGCTATAGTTAAGGTAAAACAGCAGTTCCTAGCTTAGCCCCATGGCACAGTCCAATGGATAGTTAGGGCTTGTGACAGAGTGCTGAGAATCAGCAATAGAACCAGCACTCTGGTCACGGTTTAACCAACTAGGCCATCCCAGGAAAGGTCTGTTAAAGGAAGGAGTTCCTGATTACCCATCAGATTGGGGCTGAGTAGCTAATGAGACAATTAGTCATGTAACAAGGAGACTGGATGGAAGAGTACAGGAAGGAAGGGGGGGGGGGGAAGAGAAGAGCAGAAGAGAGAGAAAGGCCAGTAGGGCTTGACAAAAGGAAGTTCTCTAGGAGGAGACACCTTTTCTCCCCCAACACTTTAGAAGGGGTAAAGCTGGAAGGTGAAAACCTCACAGGGTCTCTGCCAATCTGACTCAGGGGGAAAATTCCTTCCTGACTCCAAATATGGCAATCAGTTAGATCCTGAGTATGTGGGCAAGACCCACCAGCCAGACACCTGCGAAAGAATTCTCTGTAGTAATTCAGAGCCCTCTCCATTTAGTGTCCCATCACCAACTGTTGGAGATATTTGTTGCTAGCAGTCGCAGATCGGCTACATGCCATTGTAGGCAGTCTCATCATCCCCTCCCCTCCATAAACTTATGAAGCTCAGCCTTGAAGCTAGTTAGGTTTTTTTGCCCCCACTGCTCCCCTTGGAAGGCTGTTCCAGAACTTCACTCCTCTGATGGTTAGAAACCTTTGTCCAATTTCAAGCCTAAACTTGTTGATGGCCAGTTTATAGCCAATTGTTCTTGTGTCCACATTGGAACTTAACTTAAATAACTCTTCTCCCTCCCTGGTATTTCTCCTTCTGATATATTTATAGAAAGCAATCATATCTCCACTCAGCCTTATTTTAGTTAGGCTAAACAAGCCAAACTCTCTGAGTCTTCTCTCATAAGGTAGGTATTCCATTCCTCAGATCATCCTGGTAGCCATGGGCAGCGGGCAACCCCCCCCCCCCTTCGGGGAAGCAAGCCCCCCCACTCCGCCTGAGGCCCCACCCCTTGCTGGAGCCCCGAGTGCTTCCCCCTAGTGCTTCCCCCTCGTGGCCAGAGGAGTCCCCCCCAAGCACTGGGCCAGCCCCAGCACCAGGCCAAGCTGCTGGCCCCCCTAAGCACCAAGCTGATCCACTGGCCCGACCCCCCCGGGGCCTCAGGGCACCACATGGGCAGGGTCACAGCTTGGGTCAGGGGAGGCTTAGCCTGCCTTGGCCTATGATACCCGCTGCCCATGCTGGTAGCCCTTCTCTGCACCTGTTCCAAAGGTTCTGCCAGATATTTTGCTGCTGCATCCACAGACTCCTTCCTATCTTTTTTGCTTCAGGCCTTTGCCCCAGTCCCTTCCTTGGCTCTTTGTAATGAGTAACATCTCCCAGGGCTTTTTCCCTGGGGATCTGGTTCTTACCCTTGTGTCAGGGTCAGCCACAGGAGCTTGTTCCAATCCTGTCTCTTTTAGGTATCTTCCCTCCCTGGGCTTCCTCTTCACCCTGCAAGATGCTTCCTGTTCCCTACAGGTCTCTCCACTCTTCAATGGCAAGACAGTAACTGCAGAGTTCTTACCTCTATCCCTGCAGCCCCTTCTGCTCCAAAACTTCCTCTCTTTATAACACCCCACAGCTCTCCCCAGCTGGGCTTCATCTTGAATTATGCCTTCCCCTCCCCAGCTGCAACAACCTTTTCACCACCTGTGTGGGGTAGATACCCCATCACAGATGGCCACACAGCAGCCTTGCCTGGGCTTACTCTGGTGTATGTTATGGCCCAGAATCTCCACAGTATTGAGCGTCCCTGATATGTCTCCTTCCATGTACAGTCTCACAAATAGCATGCCACCTACACCAGGGCATATGAGGGGGAGAGTGTAGGTCTGCTCACATCAGCCCTATGCTGCTTTGGCACCAGGGAAATTCTTTCCTACCCCTTATGACTCATTTAGAGCCCCTATATACTACTGGAGTGAAGCCAGAATCGGCCCATGAATATTTGATTCCTGTTTACTTAATAAGGTAAAGCTCAAGGCTGTGGAAGAGACTTTCACAACTGGTAGATCCTTAAATGTGTTTCTTTTGTTCAGCATGCCTAGATTCCCAACCACTCAGTGTTAAAAGTCAACTTCAAACATAACCTAGGAACCCTTGCTCCGATCAACAAAAGGAACATTTGACAAGAGAGCTGCGGAAGTTCCAGAACCAGTCAAGTGTCTTTTCACAGTTTGTTCACACATCAAACAATCTTGTTTCTGTGAGTTTTCGAGTGTCATGTTGCACGACACAGCATGGGAAGCCACTCTCTGCTGCTGATTATTTTAAGGAAGCAATGCTGTCTTGTGCCCATATTTGTTTTAAAATTTTCTAAGCAAAAAGAACAATTACACAATTCATTAAAAAGTTTCTGTATACCAGACACATGGTTAACTCAGAGGACCAGTTCACTATATAGCTGCAGTGACTGCAAAGTGGGTATCAGACACTACCATTCTGATTATATCCACTTTGCACTGGTGTAAGTGATTGTGCAAAGTGCAGAACACCAAGGAATTGGGCTCATAGTCTAACATATGAATGAAGATAAAAGTGAGCAGCTTAAAAATGGCTTGAAGACTGCCAGTTCGGTGCTGACTGATTTCAAAGGTGGTACTATTCCAGGATGGTTGGTAGTTATTTGCAAGTACAGAGAAAAAGATGAAATGTAAGAAGAACTAATTATCTTGTTGACAGTGTCAGGAATAACTGTGGGTTAAGATGCTTTCACGGAAGAGGCTCAGGCATTTTCCGTAAGCAGACGCTAACAGTACAAGCATTGTGTCTATGACAAAAGATGGAGCTCCTTGTAGAGGCAGCTGGAATGTGGTTTGTGATGCGGAGCTCACTGTTATGGGGAGGACTTTAACTAAAAGAAAACATGCTGCCCTAATTTATACCTTTTAAAAAAAACTTTCCAAGCGATAAGTTGATTCTTGTTTCTCTCTGTGATGGGCCCCAGTGCCACTGGGAGCGCTAAGTTATTTAAATAAATAAAAAGCACTCTGATAGCAGGAGGCTGTGGTCTGAGCCACACCCACAATCTCATCTGATGTGGGCATCTTTTTGTTTCCTTGTGTGGAATTGTGATTAACAGATAGGAAAGTTAAGCGAAGACTGGCCAGATGACTAAGTCCCCAAGCATAGCATTTTTGAATGGTGAAAGTAACCTTTGGAGCACTGGAGGATGACAGAGTCTGTATGCTTGCTAACTCCTCATGAGGCTACTCATCTGGTGGAAGCAACCAGCAGTAGCAGCAAGCAACAAATGGCCATAAATTGCAGGGAGGAATTCCCCCCCCCAGAGCTTGTATGAAGCACCTTGAGACAAAAAGAGAGCCCTTGTTTCCTTTCTAGACTGCCTCATTCACTGACTAGAGTCAGAGTCCTTGTTCTGTTGACACCCCACATTCTCCTCCCCTTCAAAGACAATGATAGTGACTTTCAAAAATGTGGAAGAGGAAAAGAACGAAGGAGAGAGGTAGAAAGAAGTAAGCATGCAACAGATACAGAAGGCAGAAGAGAGAGGAAGAATGAAAAGGGAAAGAGCAGTGTTGATCACGGGACTGTCCAACATCACCTTGAAGAATTCAGGCTCAATCTAAAATAAGTGCTGGTAGATGAACCTAGGGTTTAGTCTCTCCATATTAACTGACCACTCAATTGTAATTGCTTATAAAAAGAAGAGTGTTTGGTTTTATTTTGTGCCTTTCATACCCAAGGTATAGCAAAGTGCCTTGAGAAATAAGATATATATTATAATTTATGACTGCAGTTAACTGCAGGCAAACAGAGAAGACATTATGTGCTCTGTAATACTTTACACTCTACCTTGGACAACACAACCTGTTTTATCAAACACAAGTACTTTGGCTGAGACAATTAGGTTATCACCACCAGAAACAAGTACAAGGGACTTTGGTTTGCCACCTCTTTCATTGGTGTGCCTAACAGCATAGCATCCCTTGAGTGTTGTACTGCAGTGTCAATGCCAATTAAAGATGTCCCCGTTTTGTTTATGGGACTGGAACTCCAATTTGCTGACTCGAAGGTGGGGAGAACGAACACACCCACAGTATATAAACCACTAACATTAAAGGGGTGTGAAACTTTCATAACTTCCAACAAGTCCAAAAATCCAGTTAGTTTTGCTGATTGCTTCCCAGTGGTTCATAAGCCAGGGCTGAGTTCTGCATGAGACAGGGCCACATTTTGGGCAGAATTAGGCCAGTCTGTGGTTTCACACCAAAGTCACTTAAGCATTATGGTTTCAAACTTGTTTCATTTTAAGTTTGCGGTTCCATCAAACCTGAAGCTCAGAGCAAAAATGGCAGAAATATTTGCAACCCCCCCCCCCCCCCCCCGTCAAGCTGTCTGGAGTGGCTCACGAACATGGGCGCCAACCTCAAGGCAGACTGATACAAACCAGGGCACAAACCCCGAACTGGTTTTGTGTTCTATAATTAGATTTCACCAACAAAGTCTCAAGTGTGAACTCCTGAATCACTGTAACAGTCTTAACAGAGAGTCATAAACAGTCCCCTTGGGCACTCCGGTCTATTTTGCCACCCAGGAAAGACTGCCTTTGTGACAGATGGTTCCTTTACACCAAAATTCACAACAATATTCAGTTTACTCCAAGTCCCAAAAGACCAGTCACTTACTCCAGGTGAATTGCACCTCAGATCACACCCCAAAGACAACACTTGTAGCCAGTCCTGTAATAAACTAACTATAGATTTATTAACTAAGAAAAGTAAACAAGAGAGTTATTTACAAAGTTAAAGCAGGTAAATGCACACACAAATTAGTTATGGTCTTAGATTCCAAAAAGTAAAGAAGCTGCTGTAACATGCAAGTGCCTCACGTCCTATAGGGCTAACCCAAGCTAAACAGCTGGGGATCCCTTGCTTATGCTTAGAAGTCTTGCCCTCTCCCTGTAGTCCAACCAGCATAGGGATACAGTGCCTTCTGGTCAAGTATTTTTATTCCCTTTCCCCAGAGTTCAAACTCTGTGATGCGATGAGGGTTTGTGCATGTCCATTTTTCATGGGTATTGGGGGAGCAATCAACAAAGTCTTTTGTCTAACAATGTTCCACAATGGTTTGTCTGGCATCTACAGGCCTTCTTTTGTTGGGCAGGAGATGACACCTGTCATAGTAAACTAGTATTTCACACTTGGTAATGCTTCTCTCCTGACTGTGGGGGTTTCCAGTTTCATAGCAAACCCTTTTATAGTTACAAAGCAAACCCTTAAATTGTACCTTTTAATATGGGATACAATGTTATAAGTGAGATAAATGCAATGCAGCCAATCACAAGCATTTCATAAAGTCCAAACACTGAACACATTCTTATAAACCTAACATCTATTTTAACGTGAACACACAGGTGAGCCAATCTGGTTTCTGGCTATGCATTTGTCTGTTTTTAGTGAGGCCTAGGAGCGTTGGCAAGCGCTGGCACCTGATCTGCCACCATCACACTTCTGTAAATCAAAAAGACTACATTTTCCCCAATGTGAGGAAAAATACACAAGCCTCATTCTGCAAAGAAAAAGTGCAGATGATGATGAGAGAAACTAAGCTGGTCTCTTATAGTGAACACTATGTATTGTGTATGGTATGTTCTGATTTGCAGCATGAACTCCATTGAGTAACACTGTGTTCTGTATAAAAACTAACTAAATAAAAAACCCTCCCCGTTACCGCTGCAAACATGGAACGGCAAGGCTGCAGGACTGTCTGTCCTCGTTGCTCAACAGAGGCATCTGAATCAGAGCTTCAGCCTGCAGTCTCCACAGAGACCATGGGAACTTCTGCAATGATGAGCAAAATCAGACAGACCATGGAATAGACGATCCCCATTTAGTGGATGGAACAACAAGGATCTCCTGTACCAAAAACTCACTTTTCACAGGACTGGTGGAATAAGAAAAACCCATAGAAATAAGGGAAGGAGTTAAATTGGCCTGACCTCTGGAAATTACATATGCGCCTGAACCAAAATCCCAAGAGCCAAACTATGGGATTGTTCAAAATCCCAACCCAAAATTGAATTTAAATCTTGCAAGTGACCCTGGTCTTTACATTCCTGAATCAGAAGACCCCACACTTTGGGGTGGTACAAACATGGGATCCTGATCCAAATTTTGCAGCCTGTACAGCTCTCCTTCGGAAATGCGATCAAACAGAGCAGAGCTGTAAGGAGTGGGTTAGGGGGCACATTGGAACAATAGAGCTCACTGCAAATCCACAATGCAGTGTATTTGCGAAGCTGTATGTGGGAGCTTTCAGAAATCTGTTGACATTGAGCCTAGTCCTACTCCCACTCCCATTGAAGTCACCTGTGATTTCAAAGGGAGATAGATATGGTTCATTTTTCCTACTACTGGCTGGTTTTATTAGTCCCTCACCTTAACAAGGTCATTTAAAATAATAGAGCGAAAATATGCTTGAGTCCTTTTACAGGACAATATTATCCCTTCCGAGCATGTTACTAAGTCCAGGTTTAGAACCAGGATCGATTGCACCTCATTTAGTTTGTAACCCCGCTTCCCCCGCTCTCACCACCTAATATATGAATGCTGAACTTCAGTGTATTCTCTTTGATCTTTCTCTGGTCTGATCTATTTGAAAACAGCACTCAGATAAGGTACCTGAACTCCTCATGCATATTCATAACAACAGACACCTATTGACCATTGCTGGTTTCAGTTTGATGCAAACTAGTTGTTATACAGTCTAGCCCCTCAGGAGAGCTCTCAAACTGTGACATGCACATGGACTAATTAATGCTGTAAGTGATCTATGATGAAGTTTGTCCTAATGGACCACTGCACTTGGCAGGTCCAGGACAAATTTGGTCACATATATCTTGGAAAGAGAGATTGTAATTTCCCTGGATCCCTCACCTGGCTCAATAAATATAAACAAAACAAGAAAATGAAATGTGTTGTTTCTCCTAGCAAATCAGAATCAGCAGCAATAACTCCACTGAGCAGCCAGCAACTTCTGGAGGCAAATTGGCTTCTTGAACAATCTGAAATAAATCTCAGGGGATAATTACAGAACAGAGAAAATGCCATAAATTCAATTTAATTGACAGCAACAAAATGGAAGGGGGGGAAGAAATCATTTTTTTTTTCTCCTTGCATAAGGTCTTTGGGATACCCAGAGAGTGGGAAGGTAAGAAACTCTCAGAAATAAAGCCCTCCTCCTCCGATAATAGGACTGGAGTAACTCAGTGCATGTGAGGGACTCAGCTACAAGGCAAGCCTCATCTAGGAAACCACCAACCTGAGTCCTTGCTAATGGATTCACAATGAGAATCAACCATGAGAAAAATCAGGTTAACCTGAACAGTTTTGTACTCCAGACCCTCTGAACCTACTCAAGGTGATTTTCAAATGAAAACTGTGAACTCAGCTTTAAGGATTGAGACAGCTTTATCTGTAAGCCCAAGAATCCTACTGCTGTTAGCAGGATCAGACAGTAAAGCATGAGCTGTTACAACAGAGCGGAGCTTGGTGCTGGAGCTTCTGTGTTCACCTGGATTGACTTTCTACAGATATTAGTCCATGTTACCATTTGGCGATCTTGTTCCAAATCCCTAAGTATTCCATCTGTGCTCTCCATACTCACATAGGGGAAGCCAGAGTAATACAATGGCAGGTAATGGCCTGGAAACAAATCAGCAGAAATCTAAGCACAGTTTACTGCCTGGCATGTCAGTGTTTTAGGGTATGTCTACACTACGGGATTAATCCGAATTTATATAATTCGAATTTGGGAAACAGATTGTATAAAGTCGAATGTATGCGGCCACACTAAGCACATTAATTCGGCGGTGTGCGTCCATGTACCGGGGCTAGCGTCGATTTCTGGAGCGTTGCACTGTGGGTAGCTATCCCATAGCTATCCCATAGTTCCCGCAGTCTCCTCCGCCCATTGGAATTCTGGGTTGAGATCCCAATGCCTGATGGGGCCAAAAACATTGTCGCGGGTGGTTCTGGGTATATCCTCCCCCCTCTCCAGGGAAGCAACGGCAGACAACCGTTTCGCGCCTTTTTCCTGGGTGAACAGTGCAGACGCCATACCACGGCAAGCATGGAGCCTGCTCAGCTCAAGACAGCAGTCATGAACATTGTAAATACCTCGCGCCTTATCGTGCAGTTTATGCTGAACCAGAACCTGCAAAACCAGGCGGCGAGGAGCAGGCTACGGCAGCGCGGCGGCGAGAGTGATGAGGATATGGACATGGAATTCTATCGAACCGCGGGACCCGGTGCTTTGGAGATCATGCTGTTAATGGGGCAGGTTATAGCCGTGGAACGCCGATTCTGGGCCCAGGAAACAAGCACAGACTGGTGGGACCGCATAGTGTTGCAGGTGTGGGACGATTCCCAGTGGCTGCGAAACTTTCTCATGCCTAAGGGCACTTTCTTGGAACTTTGTGACTTGCTTTCCCCTGCCCTGAAGCGCCAGAATACCAAGATGAGAGCAGCCCTCACAGTTGAGAAGCGAGTGGCGATAGCCCTGTGTAAGCTTGCAACGCCAGACAGCTACCGGTCAGTCGGGAATCAATTTGGAGTGGGCAAATCTACTGTGGGGGCTGCTGTGATGCAAGTAGCCAAAGCAATCACTGAGGTGCTGCTACGAAAGCTAGTGACTCTGGGAGATGTGCAGGTCATAGTGGATGGCTTTGCTGCAATGGGATTCCCTAACTGTGGTGGGGCGATAGATGGAACCCACATCCCTATCTTGGCACCGGAACACCAGGGTACCCAGTACATAAACCGCAAGGGTTAGAAATTAGAAATTAATGGAGATATCCCATCTCCTAGAACTGGAAGGGACCTTGAAAGGTCATCGAGTCCAGCCCCCTGCCTTCACTAGCAGGACCAAGTTACTTTTCAATGGTGTTGCAAGCACTTGTGGATCACAAGGGACGTTTCACCAACATCAACGTGGGCTGGCCGGGAAGGGTTCATGATGCTCGCGTCTTCAGGAACACTACTCTGTTTAAAGGGCTGCAGCAAGGGACCATTACTTCCCGGACCAGAAAATAACCGTTGGGGATGTTGAAATGCCAATAGTTATTCTTGGGGACCCAGCTTACCCCTTAATGCCATGGCTCATGAAGCCATACACAGGCAGCCTGGACAGGAGTCAGGAGCTGTTCAACTACAGGCTGAGCAAGTGCAGAATGGTGGTAGAATGTGCATTTGGCCGTTTAAAAGGTCGCTGGCGATCGCTACTGACTCGCTCAGACCTCAGCCAAACCAATCTCCCCATTGTTATTTCTGCTTGCTGTGTGCTCCACAATCTCTGTGAAAGTAAGGGGGAGACCTTTATGGCAGGGTGGGAGGCTAAGGCAAATTGCCTGGCTGCTGATTATGCGCAGCCAGACACCAGGGCGATTAGAAGAGCACACCAGGAAGCGCTGTGCATCAGAGAGGCTTTGAAAACCAGTTTCATGACTGGCCAGGCTACAGTGTGAAATTTCTGTTTGTTTCTCCTTCATGAAAACCCGCCCCCTTTATTGACTCATTCTCTGTAAGGAACCCACCCTCCCCATTCCCCCAGCTTGCTTTCAAAGGAAATAAAGTCACTATCGTTTAAAAATCATGTATTCTTTATTAAGTGATTATAAAATAGGGAGAGAACCAACAAGGTAATCTGGGTGAGGTTTGGGAGGAGGATAGGAGGGAAGTAAAAGGCCACTGAACAAATTCAATATAATGACAGCCTTTTGGTTGGGCTGTCCACTGGGGTGGAGTGGGAGGGTGCACGGAGCCTCCCCCCCCTGTGTTCTTACACGTCTGGGTGAGGAGGATATGGAACATGGTGAGGGGGGAGGGAGGTTATACAGCGGCTGCAGCGGCAGTCTGTTATCCTGCTGCCGTTCCTGAAGCTCCACCAGACGCCGGAGCATGTCCGTTTGATCACGCAGCAGCCCCAGCGTTGCAGCCTGCCACCTCTCATCTCGAGCGTCCCTCATGACCTCACGTTCACTGGCATCTTTCCTAAATTTAGATACCATGTCCTTCCACTCATTCAAATGAGCTCTTTCATTGCGGGTGCATTCCATTATTTACGTTAACATGTCATCTCACGTCCTCTTTCTATGCCGCCTTATCTGAGATAGCCTTCAGGACGGAGGAGGGAGGCTTGAAAAAAAGGAGAGAAGTTTTTTAAATGATACATTTTACAGAACAATGCTTATACTCTTTCATGGTGAACAACACTATTCACATTACATAGCACATGTGATTTCAGTACAAGGTCGCATTTTCCATCTTAATATTGAGTGCCTGTGGCTTTGGTGTTAGAGATCACAGACACAGGTCCGGGCAACAGAATTCAGCTTGCATGTAGCCATAGTAAGCCATTGTCTTTCGGCTTCTGCGCCCTCCTTTCCCACATACCAAGCAAAGCCCGTTGAGTGCTGCGGTTTTCCTGTTAACCTTCAGCAGCAGAAAACAAACTAACCCCCCCCCCCATCCAATTCTCTGGGATGATCGCTTTATCCCTCCCCCCACCGCGTGGCAGGTATCAGGGAAGATCCCTGCAGAAACCAAACTAACCCCCCCGCACCCCCCTCCCGCCATGAATTCTCTGGGATGATCGCTGTACCCCTCCCCCCACCGCGTGGCTGGTAACGGGGAAGATCCCTGCTAGCCAAACGCGAAAAGCTCTGGGCCAATTCCCCCCACCCTGCGCTTGTCTAACTGCAGGGAAGGATTTCTTTTCAGCCACAGGCAAACAGCCCAGTAGGAACGGCCGCCTCTGGCCCCTTAATTAAGTTCCCGTATTTCAACCAGGTTACCATGAGCGATATCACTCTCCTGAGGATTACACAGCGAGATAAAGAACGGATGTTGCTTGAATGCCAGCAAACACCGGGACCATACGCTGCCAGGCTTTGTCATGCAATGGTACCAGATTACTTGCTGCAAGCATGGCATGGTCAAGTGTCCTACCATGGAGGACGGAATAAGGCTGCACTGCCCAGAAACCTTGTGGCAAGGCTTTTGGAGTACCTCCAGGAGAGCTTCATGGAGATGTCCCTGGAGGATTTCCGCTCCATCCCCAGACACGTTAACAGACTTTTCCAGTAGCTGTACTGGCCGCGAATGCATCCCAAGTCCTCAGGGCAAAGTAATCATTAAAAAACGCTTGCTTTTAAAACAAGTTTTATATTTTAAAAGGTAAACTCACCTGAGGTCCCTTCCATGGGGTCATGGTCTTGGATACTGGCTTGGGAGGGTTGGGAGGGTACTTCAGTCAGGCTGAGAAAAAGATCCTGGCTGTTGGGGAGAACGGAGTGCTGGGTGCTCTCCGCAAGCTCGTCCTCCTCCTCCTCCTCTTCCCCATCCGCAGAATCCTCAGGTGTAGCTGATGAGATTATCCCCGTCCCGGAATCCATGGTCAGAGGTGGGGTAGTGGTGGCGGCCCCCCCTAGAATTGCATGCAGCTCGGCGTAGAAGTGGCATGTCCGCGGCTCTGACTCGAAGCGACCGTTTGCCTCCTTTGTTTTTTGATAGGCTTGTCTGAGCTCCTTGACTTTCACGCGGCACTGATCTGAGTCCCTATTGTGGCCTCTCTCCATCATGCCCTTGGAGATTTTTTCAAAAGTTTTGGCATTTCATCTTTTTGAACGAAGTTCTGCTAGCACTGAATCCTCTCCCCATATAGCAATCAGATCCAGTACCTCCCGTACGGTCCATGCTGGTGCTCTTTTTCGATTATCAGCCTGCATGGTTACCTGTGCTGATGAGCTATCTGTGATCACCTGTGCTCTCCACGCTGGGCAAACAGGAAATGAAATTCAAATGTTCGCGTGGCTTTTCCTGTCTACCTGGCCAGTGCATCCGAGTTCAGATTGCTGTCCAGAGCGGTCACAATGGTGCACTGTGGGATAGCTCCCGGAGGCCAATACCATCGAATTGCGGCCACACTACCCCTAATTCGAAATGACAAAATTGATTTTGGCGCTACTCCGCTCGTCGGGGTGGAGTACAGAAATCGATTTTAAGAGCCCTTTATTTCGAAATAAATGGCTTCGTTGTGTGGACGGGTGCAGGGTTAATTCGATTTAACGCTGCTAAATCCGAATTAAAGTCATAGTGTAGACCAGGCCTCAGTTTCCCATGGGAATGGAAAGAGATCTGGAAAATGATTTACTTATCTAAGCAGTTTGTGTAATTCCAGAGGAGGCTACCACCTTCATTCCTGGAAGAGGCAGCATGTCCTAGAGCAGGAGTCTAGAGATCAGGGTTCTATTCCCCAAATTGCCACGAATTCACTCTAATTACACCCCTCCGAAAAGTTCTGTCAGACCTTTGAACTAAGCTGCTATAAACATGGCTCACTGAGGGCTACTGACCCATGGGCTCAGTGCTCTATACAAGACACACTCCCTGCTCCAAGGAATTTGCATTCTGAGGACGACATTGTGGACTTAGCCACTACTTATGTTAGCTGAGGTATGAAGATATCCTGCAGAGTGATGGAGGGAGTCCCTGGGACCATGAGCCACAGCGCCTGCCTCCAGGATATCTACTGCTCTGCTGGCCAATATGAATTAAAGGCACCTTTCCCACCCCACTTGTGGGAGCCAGGATAACAAGCCACCTCTACAAATATAGAGTCATCAACAGGGATCAAACCCATGACTTCCAGCAGCAAGAGCTGCTATCATTTGAGCTAAAGGAGTAACATCAGTAATCAAATCTTATCCTCCCTGGGGCCTGCCTAGGGTTGGCAACTTTAGTTGGATGAATTCCTGGAGGTTTCATCACATGACATTATCTTTAATTAAAGATAAATCTTTAATTCTTGGAGACTCCAGGACAATCCTGGAGGGTTGGCAACCTTAGGCCTACCCCTAGAGGGAAATATGATCCTATTTTTTAAGCCTGTATATTACACTAGCATCAATTTTAGCATTAGCCTTGCACAGAGAGCACCAGGACTGAGACTGTATCTAGCCTTCCAGGAGGCACCAGAGCTTCCTTTTGCCTCCTATCACCATTGTGCATCTGCAAGGGGTAGCTGCAGTCTAGCTTATAATCAGGCACATAGGACCCAGGGTCAGAAGAGTAAACGCTGTTGCCATGCAAGCTGTATTGCATTCATTTATCTATGTGTAAGTGACAGCTTTTCAGAGGATTATAGGAAAGGCTTCATGGAAGGAGCTAAGTTTTAATTAGTACAATGTGTTATTTAAATTGCTTTCTATTCCAATGTAGTGACCTCTACCAGAGGTTGTCAGCAGGGCGCCAATTTGGAACTATCACAAGCCCCTACCACTTGTGCTAAAGGAGTAACTCTGCCAGCTGGCAGCTGTAGCAAGTTCTTGTCCTCTATCTGGACTAACACTTAGAGGAGGACTCAACACACTTAGTCAGCAGGTTACTCAAATATTTGCACTCTGGAATTTTGACCAGCATATAACAGGACTTTATATGTTCTTTCCTCCTCTCGCTTCAGCTAACCAACTCAGACTGTGGCAACAAAGGAAGACATACATTTGCGTATTTGCCCAGAGATACGGCTGTTCACAGACACAAAAGCAAAATGTCCTTGAAAATATATTGCCAGGGAAGCTGAAAGGTTCAAAGAGAACCCAAAGTAGGCTGTTGGTATTAACACTGCCATTTGAATCCCTGGAAGCCCAGTCCAGTCAGTACACGGTACAAAGAATCACTCATCCTTCAATTTGGACTTCCTGGACATTCCTGTCCAAGAGGCCATCTAATTTAAAATTCCTGTCAAGCAGCACCACCATAGAGTCACTTCACAGGTGGGCTCATAAATCAAGTCACAGGACGCACACTAGCCATATGTCCACACTTGGAGCTAGCAGTGATTCCCAGCTTGATTAGACGTACTCTGGCCAGCTCTCATCAAGCCAGCACACTAAAGACAGTAGAGTAGCTGCAGTAGCAAAGGCAGCAGCAATGGTGGCACAGGTTAGCTGCCCTGAGTACAAACCTGCCCAGACCCAATGGGTAGATACTTGGGGCATCTAGTCCATGCTGCTACTGTTACTGCCTGTGCTACAATTCCAAGTTTAGGTGAAGGCTAGGAGAATGAGGATGTCCTCTTCCAGTCTGACAAAAATGCTTAGATAAGTTAGATGTTTTCAAGTCACCAGGGCCTGATGAAATACATTCTAGAATACTCAAGGAGCTGATTGAGGAGATAGCTCAGCTATTCGCGATTAGCTTCAAAAAGTCATGGAAAACAGATGAAATTCCAGAGGACTAGAAAAAGGGCAAATATGATAGCTCAGTGGTTTGAGCATTGGTCTGCTTAAACCCAGGGTTGTGAGCTCAATCCTTGAGGGAGCCATTTAGGAATCTGGGGCAAAAATTGGGGATTGGTCCTGCTCTGAGCAAGGGGTTGGACTAGCTAACCTCCTGAGGTCCCTTCCAACCCTGATATTCTATGGTGTCAATCTATAGAAAGGGGAATAAGGACAACTAGAGAGAATTACTGACCAGTCAGCTTAACTTCAGTAACCAGAAAGATAATGGAGCAATCAATTTACAGACACCTACAAGATATTAAGGTGATAAGTAATAGTCAGCATGGATATGTCAAACCAACCTAAGAGCTTTCTTTGACAGGGTAACAAGCCTTGTGGCTGATGCGGGGGTGGGGAAGCAGATGTGGTATATCTTGACTTTAGTAAGGTTTTTGATAATGTCTAACATGACCTTCTCATAAACAAACTAGGGAAATATAACCTAGATGGAACTACTATAAGATGGGTGCATAAGTTGTTGGAAAACCATTCCCAGAAAGTAGTTATCAGTGCTTCACAGTCAAGCTGGAAGGACATATTGAATTGGATCCCACAGGGATCAGTTCTGGGTCCAGTTCTGTTCAATATCTTCATCAATGATTTAAATAATGGCATAGAGAGTACACTCAAAGTTTGTGGATGATACGAAGCTCGGAGAGGTTGCAAGTGCTTTGGAGGATAGGATTAAAATTCAAAATGACCTGGACAAACTGAAGAAATGGTCTGAAATAAATAGGATGAAATTCAATAAGGGCAAAGTACTCCATTTAGGAAGGGAGAATCAGTTGCACAAATACAAAATGGGAAATGACTGCCTAGGAAGGAGTACTGCGGAAAAGGATCTGGGGGTCATAGTGGATCACAAGCTAAATATGAGTCAACAGTGAAACACTGTTGCAAAAAAAGAAAAGAAAAAAGCAACGGTATTAGTCAGAGTGTTGTAAGCAAGATATACAAAAGTAATTCTTCTGCTCTACTCAGGCCTCAACTGGAGTATTGTGTCCAGTTCTGGGCACCAGGAAGTCCATGGCCAAGCAAGGAACTAAACCCAACTCTTTTTGTGTCCCAATGTGTTAGGCACAAGACCATCCTTCCTCTCAAGTTTGCTCTGCCCCCACCTTCTATGGCAGTGGCTGCTAAAGCCACGAACCAGCCCTCATGTTAAATACCAGGATACTTGGAGGTTGGAGCTTAATAATCAGGGAAGAAGAGAGAATCAAAAATCTCTGAGTCTAAACATTTCTACCGTGCTCATCAGTAAGCTACAGTGAACAAAGACCACTTTCCTCCTTGAATGAAACCATCCACACAGTGGATTTAACACACTTCAATTTATGTGTAATAAACTTCACTCCATCGGTTGATTTCTTAACTTTCATGTGTCCCGATGTAGACATGGTCTGAGTACCTCAGTATCAGAATAAGCTGCATCTCCACTGACTCTGCTTACACAGGGACTGGATCATTAATGCCTTTGTTGCATGAGCTTGAAAGAAATCTCAGTATCTCCACGTATTCGTGTCTGCTTAGTGAAAGGGCAGCTCCTTGCATTCTCAGTCATGTCCAATTGTTCCCTGAGTCAGTCCTGCCGCATTCTAACCTTTTGTTCCCCGTGATACAATGCCGTGTAGCTATCAAGCAAAATGTCACTCCACACAATGCACCCCGCACATCTCGTAATTGCCTCTGCCTTTCTGTCCCACCTGGCAGAGACAGGCCCTTTTGCTCAAAGAGATGTAACCCAAGTATCAATAAATCAAAATGTCACCCTTGATACAATGCACACATGTAAGTGGAGCTCTTTCTTTAGGTTTCCTTGGTTCTCTGTTTCCTTGGGGTTGTACAAAAAATATTGGGAACAGCTACCACTCATTTTCCTTACTTTTGGTATAAAAGATTAACTCCTGGTGCCTAAAAAGAACAGAGATCAAATGAGAGGCGGAGGAAAAAATAATACAAAACACCTGCTTAAGCAAGAGTCAAAGAGCACCTCTCATGTATACTTAGCAGGTTGGTTTGCTTCCAATGCCCTGTACACAGCTTTCCCCCTCTGCTTTCAGCAAGTAGCATTTAAAATTCAAAGTCACAGGCAAGCTTGGGGTCTGTTTTGCCTATGATGAAAAGTATCCTAATAAATAAAATTATTTGTATATTTGTGTGTGCATGGTTGTGGAGGGTGCAACCAGAGGCCAGCTAAAGCTGGAAGCTTACTAGTCTGAGATTTGTGCTGGGTGATGGGAGGAGGAAGTCATAGATGTTTAATTAACAGCTGTAATGTCCTGGAGCACACCCTTCCACCAATGTGTGTTAGCTTCCAGCATGTATAGTTTCGTTAAACTCAGTGTGTTTATTAGCCCTGATTAGGAATCTGGGTCCTGATCTAGCAAGGGACTTCAACATGTGCTTAACATTAAGCATGCAAGTAGTGCCACTGAAGTCAAAAGGACTACACATGTGCTTAAGTGCTTTGCTGAAACAAAGACCAGATTCTCCATTAGGACTGCTTCACCCTCTGAGAGCCCATCCCTAGTTTTATACTGAGGCCACTTTATGTACTGGGTCAGGACTCCACGGTTTTTAGGTCAGTGCTATTTGCACACACAGGGTAGACATGATCCATAAAGCTCATAGTTATCTTATGCTCCTTGCCATAAAGTCTCAGTGCTAGGCTAAAAGGAACTCCCAGTAAGCTAGGATACAGCAGCACTGTACATCAATACGGAGTATAAATGTTAGACTCAGTGTACAGCACTGGCCTTGGTTAAGAACATGCAGTCCCAGGATGCAAATAGACTAGAAACCCCTGTTGTGGCTCATTTACCTGAGCAACCCAAGAATCTCTTGTGCAGGGTTGTCCTGGTGGCTGAATCACAGTTTTACAGTGACACCCTGTCAGTTGCTCCTGGGACAACTAGAGGTTTCAGCTTTCTCCTAAACTGGTCTCTCTCTAGTCACCTCAAGTCAGCCCAGTCTATCAACTTAACCCCAAATAAATCAAACAGCCTTAAAACTCCAGGGCTTGCACTTGTCCTCTAACTCCCTCTTCCCCTCTAAGAGATAACCTGGCATAGAGCCCATCTCATGTGGTTCTACTGCCCTTATAACTGGGCTTGTTTTCCTTATTGACCCCAGCTGTGGGTGCCTGCCTCCATAATTGCCAATTCTGGCAGCTATGCTGGGGTGTGGTCAGCCTGGTTTCCTGTGAGCCAGGAAGACTCTCCGCTCCCTATGTTCAGTATTGCGTTTGTAAACTCCATTGCACACCCTGATGCTCTGCCACACATCCCCCAAAGCTACAAAAACCTCCGGGGAAACTCACGGGTTCTTGGAATTTTGGAGGAATCAAGTATTTCCTAGCTTTCTACATGTGTCTATGAAAGATACAGCCTTCCTGTCTCACTCCAGCCCCACAAAGTGTCAGCCCTGTCTAGCTATTACTGTTCCCAAACAGAAACTGAAAAAGGTCTGACATCTTTATTAAGCACTTTCTTAGAAGCTGACAATGAGCAAAGAAACCTCCCAACCCTATCTGACTGTATGAGCAATGTGTCCTTGTTCAAAATCTTTATCAGCATCTACAGTGCCAGACTTATCCTATCTCTCATGTAAAGATCCTGGTTCTTTTCTTAACAAATTAGGATGGGTCATGGGGATTTGTTCATTTGTGTTTGTTTTTAATCAGTTTTAACAGATCCTTCTGTGTGCATGTGGCGGATGGAGGCGACCAGATATTTATTTTCATCTGACTTGGAATCAGCATCCAAACCAAAGATGCAGGCCGAAGTGCAAAGTTCAGATCAGGATCCTCATGACCTCACAGTTCAGAATGTTCAGCCCTGGCACCAGATCTTGCCTTCCCTGAGCACTGAAGAAAGACTCCCATTGATTTCAGTGGATATTGGATCAGGCTCTGGATAAGCAAGAAATACAGGATCAGGCCCTGAGAGTTTTGGTTTTAAGCCATCGCAAATGCAAAACCATTTCCTCTCCCACTCCTCTCTTTTATATTATTGTCTCCAGCCTGTTTCTGATAATATCTTCTCTTCTCCCTTTTGTACCCATTCTTTTCTGTTGTTGATTACTGTACCTTCTGCCTTTTTGCCTTCCTCTCGCCTTTCTTTTTAATTTTATTTTCCTCTTGGTTGTGCACTTTTCCTTTTCATGCATTGTGTATGCCTGCCTTTCTTTGTGTCTAGTTTTGAAAGTAAAATCATGATGCTGTGTACTGGGTAATTATGTTAGTCTGTATTTTTTGGCATTGCCACTGCTTTTAAAAAGGCAGACTCATTGCCCTTAAAGCAATTTACATAGCATTACTGATTTTTGCATTAAACTGTACTTATCTCTATCCCAAACCATGGATGTGTTTGGGAGATGATTACAGTATGTTTATAAGTAGTTTATAATATGGTTTCAGTGGAATCAACAAATAGCTTTCTTGGCCTTTACTGTTTAAACTCAGTATCTCTATGTCCCAGCAGTTCAGGGCTATCTCAGTAAATGGCCTGTCCCACCACCAAAGGACAGATGAGAAAAACTGGATGATCGGATGGCTTCCATTCACTAAAGTAAAAATCTGACACAGGCATCCTGAACCAGGAGATTTGATTATCCATATCTCAGCTTGCACAAACTAAAATACCCAGACCTTGTTTCAAACCAGTCTGTGGGCCCAGTTTTCACAGTTGGGTGCCTAAGTCAGGACCCCCACTGCTGCATTTATCTATCTAGAGGCCCACCTGCACCAACATAATTTCTGGAGATGGGAACTGAGAGTGGCACTTCGATGCCCACGTACCTGTTTGGGGCTCCTAACTTCAGATACAGCAAATCAAGTTTGACAATCAGGCTTGCTGGGCCAAAGTCCTTTGTGGTGTAATTCCACTGGCTTTGACTGAGCTGCCACAGGAGTGAACTTGGGCTTCTTCTTTTTTAACACCACAGTGAATTCTCAGTCGACTGATGGGGGAAGCGGTGTGGTAAATACCAAGAGCCCCATCCAAAGAACAACCACCACCAACAACAAAGTATTTTAAACCAAACCCTGGTTTATCCCCCTGGCTATTAATACCAGCCGTGAGCAGGCCATTCAAGCTGTAATTCCTTCCCAATAGTCTTTGAGGATACATCAGTCTTCCTTCATGCCCTGGGCATGCCAAATGCCACAGTGAGAAAGTCACAGGGGGAAAAGGAGAGATAATCTACGGTCCTTCAAGTCAGTTTGCTCAGGAAGAGAGCAAACAGAACGAATGCCATCATCTCACTGTGCCATTCAAGGATGTTAGTGTTGCAACATGGAAAATAGGTGACCTGGAGCCTTTTTTTGTTGCTCAGCACTTTTCACACAAAATGCTCATGCAGAAAGGACAAAAAGTCAGAGGAAGAAGGTACATTTGTGTTTGGTACATTAAGCAATAGCACCATGAGTGCCTTGAGACTCTCTGCCATGCCAATGTTGAAGTGGGATGAGTGCACAAATACCCAGCAGTAAAGACTATGGGATAAGGAACACAAAGGTGGAAACAGCTAAATCACAAATGATTTTAAAATGGGATGGATGGTGCTCTCTGCCAGTGAAAAGAGAACTGGGACGTCAAGGATTAGTACCCTATGGCCCAAAGAGAATTATGCACAATGTGGACTTTGAGGAGAAAAAAATTGTACAATGGGATATGGGAATGCAGATTCACTGCAGGGCACCAGCAAAATCTCAGATGCACGAATGTGTGGAGTCATTAGGATATATTGATTTCCTGCTGCATTCCTTCAGTGGTGAACGAGGATTGAGCACAGTGGTTTGCAATGATAGTGGTGGGAATCACAAGGTTAAATCCTCATGTGCCCCTTTGAAAATCGACCTCTTTTGTCAAGCTGATGGCTGTGGAAGGGTTTACATGAAGCCAGTTGGAGATCTCAGACCAAGTGCCCAGGCATAAAAAGCACCATCACATATGGCACCTTTGCTGGAAGTCTCAGCAGAGGGCCCAAGGAATCAATGGCTGTAGGAGACTCTACTATTGTTTTAAACCGAGAAATGGTCTCTCCATGTCAGGCGTGACACACATTGGTACACAGAGTGGTGAAGCTTGTCCTACTGCTGCCAGGACTTTTGGAGGAAGTACCCCATAAGGCTCTCAATCTGGCAACTTTCGCCACCTTTTAAGTTCATTTACAAACCTTTCTGAAGTATTTTTATTAAGGAAAATATGTCCTCAAATTACACAGCATGAAAGGCCAGTAAGAAGTCTTTTCATGGCCAAGGCCCAAATCCGCAACATTTACTCAAGTTGAGCAGCAGCTATTCATATAAGCAGTTCCACTATCTTCATATTTGTACCCAGTATGCTTAAAGTGTTTCCACATTTGAGACACAAGAGAGCACTCTTTACAACCCTGCATGGATGAATTGGGTACAGGAATAAGCAGGCATATCTTCCCTGGAGCATGTGGAGGGGGCAGGGAATTAGCTGAGCCTTGGCTCCTACCCCAACATGATGGGCAGCACAGAGGTGGGGATATTAATTTGCTGTAGGAATGGGCGGCAGGTTTGTATAATTTTTGGTGGTGCCCAAGTGGATCCGTCCCATCCATAGGACGGACCGGGGCAACCGCCCCGAGACCCGCGCTTTGGGGGGCCCCACGCTTCAGGGGGACGCGGGGTCCAGGGTGGCCTGGGGGGTTAGCAGGGTGCCTGGCGCTGACAGCAGCGAGCAACCCTGCTCTGCCTCCACCTCTTCCCACCCTGCCCCCACTCCACCTCTTCCCTGAAGCCCCCGCCCCTGAGCAATGCCTGGAGCTAACTCCCAAGGCCACCCTGGACCCCGTGACCCCCTGAAGCACAAGGCAGGGGTAGGCACCACCATGTTATGCGATGAACACTTCACAAAATTACCGCGGACATTGGGGATGAGGGGGAGTATTATGTCATTCAATCATTCAACCCATAAAATAGCACATATTTTAGGGTTACCATATTTCCACAATCAAAAAAGAGGACACTGGGGGGGGGGGGGAGCCCTGCTCTAGCCCCGCCCCGTCCCATCCACTCCCCACCCCCTGACTGCCCCCCTCAGAATCCCCAACCCCACCGCTTCTTGTCCCCTGACTGCCCCCTCCTGAGAACCCCCCACCCTAACTGCCCCCCTAGGACCCTACCTGTCTCCTGACTGCCCCGACCCTTATGGGTGGCAGGTTTGTAGAAATTTTGGTGGTGCCCAGAACCCGCCCCCCCAACTCCGCCCACCTCAAACTTCGCCCCCCCATCTGCCTAAGGCTCTGGGGGGGGGAGGTTGGGGGGGGAGGAGGTATGGGGTGCAGGTCCTGGGCTGGGGATTAGGGTGCAGGAGGGGTGCAGGGTGCAGTCTCTGGGATGGAGTTTGGGTGCTGGGTGCAGGCTCTGGGCTGGGGCAGGGGGTGGGTGTGCAGGAGGAGGTGAGGGGTGCAGGCTCTGGGATGGAGTTTGGGGGTGGGAGGCGGTGCAAAGGGAGGGGGTGCAGGCTTTGGGAGGGAGTTTGAGGCAGGAGGGGGTGTGTGGGAAGGGGGAGGGGGTTTGGGAGGGAGTTTGGGGATAGGAGGGGGTGCAGGGGTGAGGGCTGTGGGTCTGAGGATGAGGGGTTCATGATGCAGGAGGAGGCTCAGGGCTGGGGCAGAGGATTAGGGTGCGGGGGGATGAGGGCTGGGGATGAGGGGTTTGGGGCGTTGGAGAGGCTCAGGGCTAGGGTGGAAGGGCAGGGTAAGGGCAGCCTGCCTTGCCATTAGTGGATGGGGGGCACTAGGACCCTGGGGCAGCAGACAGCAGTTGCTGCCGGGAGCAGGGCTCCACGTAGGAATGTGCTACTCCGGCAGCACAAGAAGGCATGGGAGAGGCGCGCTCTGCTTTCTTTCGGGCAGGGATGGGGGGGGGCGCGGAGGGGGGATGGCAGGTGGAGGCCGGGGCCTGCTCCAGGCAGGGCCGGGGGAGAGACCCAGCTCCAAATATTGCTGGAGCAGGGCCCCCGGCCCTGGATATTGCTGGAGCTCGGGCACCACAAAAGAATATAACCCGGCGTCCCCCCACCCCATATTCACACCCCCACCCCCAGACAGGCCCCCGGGACTCCCACGCCCCATCCAACCACTCCCCACCCCTTGACAGGATCCCCAGAACTCCCGACCCATCCAACCCTCCCCCTGCTCCCTGACTGCCCCCCGGGACTCCCCTTACCATGCCCAGGCCGGTCAGATGCTGGCTCCACGTGGAGGCAAAACACGCCTCCCCCGCAGAGTGCTGAGGCAGCAGGGGGAGAGCAGGGGTGGGGCTCTGGCTGCTGGAGGCCAATGGGAGCGGCTCAATCAGGCCCAGCCGCCCAATCAGCCACGCCGCACTCTGCATGGAGGGGAGGAGGGGGGGGGGAATCCTGGACCTTTTAACCTTGTTACCAATTCCTATGTAAAGACGAAAAAGCCGGATATGTCTGGGGAAATACGGACGGATGGTAACCCTAACATATTTTGCCACACTGAACCCCCCCCCAGTAACCTAGCTAATAATAATAACAATAATAATAATTAATAATTAATAATAATAATTTCAACTCATGTAATTAATGAAAAATGTGTGTATACTGTATATGAGATTATATGAGAAATGAAAATGAGCTTGCTTTGGGATTTTACAAGGCACTTATATCATTTAAACACATTTGGTAACTTGAGTAATGATAACATTTCTTGCAAATCACATAAATAGGGAACCCATGGTCCCCTTCCCTCACCCAATTGCGAAGGCACAGAGGTTATTGCTGGCTGCCCTAGGGCTGCAGAAAATCCTATGGGCAAAACATATGGAAAGAAGAGGATCAGTTTATACAGAGGGCTGAAGGGGACTCCCATAGTGCATTAATTAACACTTAATAAATAAATCAAAATTAAATACATTAAAGAGATAAGAACCTGTCATGGCAGACTTTACTTCATGAGAAGCTCCAGAGAAAGAAGACCCAGAGGGAGTAATGGTAGGGGCAATCCTAGGGAGACCAAAGGGGCTGGTAGAGGGAGCAGACAGAGAACAAGAGTAGAGGCAGAGTCACTGCAGTGTTGACCCAGTCTTCTGCCTCTCCCCCGTGGGTGGAAACACTGATCACTATCACTATAAGAGGGAACAATAGCATGGAATGCCCAGAAGAATGAATGACTTGAGGACAATTTCCTGAAGAGACCCTTACCCTTGCAGAGCTTTTCTAGCTCCGACATTTACATTTCTACACAGGGTGGTTTGGCCCACAGAAATAAAAATCTGCACATCTTCCATGTGTTTTTGGACCAATGGAAAAAAACTAGGTACAATTCAAGTGACTTTTAAAATTGCCTATGAAACCTAGTTAACAAAATAAATGAGCTTATGAACAACCAGAAAATATACTTCTCAAGTGAAAGAACTATAAATGGACTTCTTTGCAAAGAAATTGTAAGTTTTCTTACAGGAAAAGCCACAAACTGTCTGGAAAGGAAGAGTAGATTGAATTACTTGCCTCAGTGAAATTAAATATCCAGAGAATTGCTGTGCCTGTGATGATGATGACCAGGGCTTGCTCACCTGTGGCTTCCCCTCCCCGTGCTGTGGAGGCACAGCCAGGAAGGTCTGCATCTGCAAGCAGGCACCCTGCCTCAGGTGCAGCTCCTATTGGCCACGCTGGCCGATAGACTGGAAGCCTCCTGGCCAATGGGCTTGGGGGGGGAGGCAAAGGGGGAGATTGTAGGAGAAGGGGAGGCAGTGGAGGAGGGGAGTTGTCTGGCACAAAGGGGGGACTCTCTGGAGAGGGGTGACAGGGGCACAGGGGCCGTTGGGGATCTCTTGGGGGGGGGGGGCAGAGGGTTGTGTGGGTCTTTGTGGAGCGGGAGGGGAGTGATGGACAGAGCCAGCTGCAGCCCAGGTCTGCTCTGCGGGGGGGTGTTGCTATAGCCCCCTCAGGAAGCCCCCTCTGTACTGTGTATTTTATGCCAGCCCCAGGGTGCCCATCACTGCTCCTTTCCTCCGCCCACAGCTCCATCTGTCTGTCCCCACGACCCCCCGTCTGTGTCTGTGACAGTGACAGACTCCTGGGGCTCTCTCTGCCTGCAGCTCCCTCCCCCTCCCTGCTGTGGAGGCGTGGCCAGGCACCTCTGGCACTGCCCTCTGCAGCTCCCATTGGCCAGGATTCCCGGCCAATGGGTTAGGAGCTGGGTCGGCACTGGGGCCTCTCCGCAGCACGCAACGACTCCGGGGACAGGGGAGCTGCCCCCGAGGTGAGAGCGCCCCACGTTGCCGACCCATGGCGCGGGGCCCCCCAAAGCATGGGGATTGGGGCCCGGGGCCCAAACATTGGTGGAGCTGGTCCCACCTTCATGAATATTGGTGGAGCATGGGCACCACGGGCCCATATAACTCGATGCCTATGGCTGTGACCAGCAACAAACGACTACCATCCTTCCACCGCATGCCAAAGATTGCCGATCCCTGCACTGTAGGGAAGGAGGAGGCAGGCTGGGACTCAGGGGTGAACATTTTTCATTTAATTTTTTTTGTGTGTGCGCCAAAAAATGCTGATTCAGGTCAACTGAAAAAATTGTGAATTTGTGTAAAAAAGCCCACATAACCATATAATACTAAAAACACCCTCCCCTCCCCCAAAATTAAATGTTTTGTTTTGACATTTTTGAAACAAAACATTTAATTTTATTTTTAATTGGAACAACTCTTCATTTGGAAATTTACTTCACTTTTATTAAGTACTTTTTTTAAAATCTCAAAACAAAAACAAAACATATTGTTCATTCCAAAACAATTCCCCCCTCCCTCCACTGTTTTGGCTCGCTGAAAATTAAGTCTCAGAATGACCAGCAAACTGAAAAATAAGTTGTTCCCACAGCTCTCTCAGGAGACTTGTATTTAAGTCCTGGCTTTTTCACAAATTCCCCTGTGCAATCTTAAGTCACTCACTCAGTCTCCCTGTGTTTCAGCTCCTCTTTTGTAGGATAACAGCACCTTCCTACCTTGTGGGAATAATATGTTAATGTTTGTGAGGTGCTCAGATAGTACAGTGATGGAGGCCATAAAAGTAGCTAAATTGTAATGCTACCGTAATTTTCAGTGATTGCTGCTATTACTGAAAATACTACTGTACTTCTTATGGGCAAGAGTTCCCTCCAATTCACAGACCCTCTTTCAAGGACACCCCAGGACCCTTTTTATATGGCAGGACTCACTCAGTAACTAGAGCTAGACCTGAGCCAATACACCCAGATCTGGATACAACCTTTTCGAAGCTCAAGGGTATTTGGAATTAATTGTGTTTTGGTGCCTTACAGAGATTAAAGGAGCATTACCTTCCCCCGCCCCCCATACACAAAATGCAAAGTGTGGCTATAGTCAGCAGACGTGACTGTAAAAATGTCACTCTAGGGTTTTATATTCATTCTCTAAGGGCCCATTAAAGTCAATGGAAATACTCCCAAGAACTTCACTGGGCTTTAGATCAGGCCCTCAAGTCACTTTCTTCTGGGTTCTGAAAAATCAAGCTGGGTTTTTCCTGGTTCTGTATCATCACCAGTGATCAAGATTATGCAGTCAGACCTCAGCTAATAGTAGGTTTCAGAGTAGCAGCCATGTTAGTCTGTATCCTCAAAAATAACAGGAGTACTTGTGGCACCTTAGAGACTAACAAATTTATTAGAGCATAAGCTTTCGTGGGCTACAACCCACTTCTTCGGATGCATCCGAAGAAGTGGGTTGTAGCCCACGAAAGCTTATGCTCTAATAAATTTGTTAGTCTCTAAGGTGCCACAAGTACTCCTGTTATTTTTCAGCTAATAGTATTACTCATGTAACACACGAGAGGCAGAATTGAATCTAGCTCACACTCCATAGGACTGAATACCAAGTTTTGTATGGTTTAATGAGCTGATATTATTCGAAAATACACAGGGAGCATATACAGTGAACAAAGAGGTATCATTTTTACATACTTACCTTCTGACCATATCATTTAAATGCAAACCCACTGTATAATACAATGCTGTTTTCTTCACTGCATCTTCAGGAACTGACATGGCCAGAATCCAATGTAAAAAAAGATTTGGGATAGGAGTCAAATTCTTATGTCTAGTACCTCCATGTGTCACTTTTGTTTTGGCTTTTGTTCATCACATTCAGATATCAGGTCGTTTATACAATTACCTAAATCTCACATATGGACTTCATGGACTTCGTTCCAACCTGGCACAAACATGGGCAACTTCCCTGACTCAAGTGTGTTCCACCTGCTTACATCAGGCCTGAGAAGAGCACCATTCAAAGGCTGCAAAGTATGATCTGATTTTAACTTCTTGAGCTTCTCAGAAATCAGATCTTTCCTCTCATGGTATTCCACCGTCTGCCCTTAGATAGTCCCATCAATGCTAGCATTGAGTAATAACCCTTAAAACCCAGAATGGCGACTTCTCCATGGAGATTAATAAGCAGCAGAGAGGGAAGACATATATTTAAACAGAGACCCACCAGGGCCAAGCTCTCCCAGGAGAGCTGAGTGAGCACTTGATTAGTCCAGCCAGGAGTTGTCTCTTATTTGCATCCAGCCATTACAAGGCCACTTTTATTAGAGCGAGACTGATAACACTGAATGATATGGAATGCCTTCGTGCATCAGTGGGGCTCCTAAACATTCTCCTGGGAAGTCAGCTATTCACTTGCCACAACAGTCATTACTGTTGTCTCATCCTCATTTTATTTCCCTGTACAGCACTAGCACAAGTAGCAAGTGCTTCTTTCTCCCACCCAGCCCTCTGTCGCTCTCATTTGTTGCACAGTAACTTTGCTGTTCTTTCATGATTTCCTCTGGGAATCATGCAGCTCCTTGTCTCAAATGATTCCGAAGGCAGCGCCACCTCGATTTCAATCCACCAAGCTCACAATCCATTCCCATCCTACAGCTACTGAACATTTAGTTTAAGCTTCTTTTGCCAGACCCTCTGAGATCAGGGTACGGTTTCATATGTCATGGTACAAGGAGGTACGCAAGGTCCTCTAGAATAACAGTGGGGACAGTGACTTCATTTAGACCACGTCATTTGGAGGGAATTATGTCCCAGATTGTCCATAAAGGAAAAATCCAGAACTCCGAAAAACCATGGCATCATTCACCAAACCGGTACATTCAATGCTGGTGTCCCTGAACCTGCCTCTGTGGTTGACCAGAGCCTGCATAATGATGGAGTAGTACCCCCTTCCAGTTTATATACTGATGTGTTCCTTGTGGACGGCAAACTATGGGCACATGAGTCCCATTGATAGCCCCAGCACAGTCTGAAAAGCATATTATCCCAAAGCTAACAATTATTTCAGGAATATTGTTTATGCCCCCCACCTGTGGATGCATCACAGTCCTGAATGTCTCAGACATTCTCCCACAGCTGATTTTCCAAACTAGTTAGCTACGGACCTGTAGCTGTCTAACCATCCCAGGTCTGCATGACGACGAGATCCACCAGTCTGTGCTCGTGGCCCTGCTGCAGAAGTACCAGTCTAGATAGGGGGAATCTGTGGTTATGCCAAGAGTTGAGCCATGAGTCGAGTTGCAGATGCCACATCTGCACCGATCTGCCGAGAGGTACCTTCAATAGGACTGATAAATCTGTCAAAATGTCTGCCAGCCTCTCACAGATGCTCTGCCCAGTTCCCAAAATAGGAGTGAAAGCATGAGCAGGAGAAGTTCTTCCACCGGTGCCCGATCCACATTGCAAGAGTTGTGGTGGATTCTCTATCAATGGCAATTTTTAAATCAAGACTGGATGTTTTTTCTAAAAAGATCTAGTAACATAATATAGTTCATATCTTCAGCATTGCACAAATACCAAAGTAAACTTAAAAATGGATATAATTCTCAAGGGCAACTATGCCCAAATCAAAAACACACAAACTAGGAAATGAAGAATCATCCCATAAGAAAACTGTCACCCCATTTTCCCTTAGCATCCATCACCATTTTGTGTTGTTTGAATTTCCCTGTTTTAACCGAAACAAAAGTGAAGATACTGGAAAGAGAACATTAAGACCAATTGTCACATTTAAAATTGCCTCCTCATTCTTTCACTGTCCCCATTACAAGTCTAACTTTAAAGAACCATTTATGATTCACAAGAAAGAGACACAGCTGTTAAACCACAGATGGTTAGTTGACTGACACTTCAATCAAAACTGCCCCTCAGGAACCAACACCTACTCTTCCCCTGCTCCTAAATAAGCCCTGTGATGTTTACCTGAAGCAGGCAGAGGAGGAACTGGTTCCTGGTTGGCTATGAATAGCAGACATTGAACTAGAAGAGCAAAATGTCAGCACAGAATAACTTAAACCACTTATCACGGTATTATTAGTAGACATAATTCATAGTTAATGTATCTTGCATAAATAAATAAAAGGAAAAATATTACCTTGCCTCTGTTTTGTAGGGGTTTTACTTTTGTCAAAGAGGAACCATAAGAGTTCAGAATCTAAGCCTCACAAAGAACATACAGGGTAATCACTACTTGCATGGCCAAATTCCAAAGAAGGCCAGTGGCTGCAGGATGGTGCTTTTATAAGTGGCTGTCAATTCCAGCACTGTGATAGAAGTGCCCTCTTTCATATGAGATGCTAAGCAAAGGGTCTGATGCCTGAGATTCCAAGGGACACTTTGAACAAGGGAGGGGGGGGGGAGGGGGGGTGTAAACCTAGGTAACCTAGTAAAATTGCAGTTGTGGCTTATTGCATTCTACCTTTCTAAAAGCACCCAACATTTTCTATGGGACATAGAATTCATTTCACTTCCTGTCTTAAACAATTTTGCAATGCTACTGACTGCTGTTCCACTGACACACTTCTTCTCAGCTGTGCTTCAGTGGGCAAGATAAGTAATTTGTACATATCAAAGGCCTAATTGTGATTTCACTCCACCAGTGTAAATCAGGAGTCACTCCAATGAAATCAATGGAGTGTAAAACTTACGTGAGAGGACAATCAAGTCCCATAGTTTTCAAAGCATTTTGGAATCTTTGGAAATAAAAAGATGCAATATAAATGCAAGATATTTGTACACCATTTAGTACTGTATATTAAATCCGTGTACCATAGTAGTGCAAGAATAAGCAGCAGGCACAAGTTGATGGGTTTTCCATAGGGTCTGTTTTTTCTTTCCTTGGGGAGCTCTGCCATGCATAACAAGAGGTGAACAGCAAAATAAGGGGCCAACAAAAACAAGCTGATCTTTAGCCCTTAGAACAGAACACTTCACTCCAACAACTTCTTCACTTAATGCTTTCACATTTTCCTGTTGCAGTAAGTCTATAGGGATATGACAGGGTGCAACAGAAAACTTCAGTGCTAATTTCTCAATACCTGAATCAGTCACTCATCTCCATTTATCCTCTTCTGCTGAAAGCCAGTTTTTGAAAAAATATGCAGTTTCATAATCTTAACATAAATAGATTTTCCCCATAGAATTTTACTGGAAATAACATGGTCTCAGACTCTTCTTTTGCAATTCCTTCTTACTGCCATTATCCAAAGCTTACTTACAAGGCTGTTCGTTGTGTTAAAGCAAAGAGAGCTTGTATTTAACAACTAAATTATGTTTTATTTAAAGACTACATAACTCCAAATACAACTGAGACCAGATTCTGCTTTTCACTGCAGGCAGCTCACTATCCCTGCAGTGCAGAGCCCTGTTTTCCAGTACAGAGGGTGACTCTACAGCCAGACCCTATGTCCTTTACACAACAGCTGCTCCACACAGTGACTATGGGGCCCACTAAAACAAACAACAAAAAATTGGGGTGGACACTACAGGAAGCAGGGTGTTGGGTATGAAGCTTTCCATCTCTAGGCCCCCCTGAAGTTGATCATCACTGACAGTTTAAGCTTTAGGGTTCAGAGACCACCTTTTTGTTCTGTGTTGGTACAGCAACTAGCACAATAGGGTACTGGGTCCATGACTGAGGCTCTTGTACTACCACAACACAAATAAGTAATAATAACCATAACATAGAATCATAAAAATGTAGGGCTTGAAGGGACCTTGAGAAGTCATCAAGTCAAACCCCTTAGGCTGAGACAGGACCAAGTAAACCTAGATCATCCCTGACAGGTGTTTATCCAACCTGTTTTTAAAAACCTTCAATGATGGGGACTCCACAACCTCACTTGAAAGCCTGTTCCAGAGCTTAATTGCTCTTAGAGTTACAAAGATTTTCCTAATATCTAACCTAAATGTCCTTTGCTGAAGATGAAGCCCATGATTTCTTGGCCTACCTTCAGTGGACATGGAGAACAGTTGATCACTCTCCTCTTTGTAATAGCCCTCAACATTTTTGAAGACTTATCAGGTCTCCCCTCAGTCTTCTTTTTTCAAGACTAAATGTGCCCAATCTTTTTAACCTTTCCTCGTGGGTCAGCTTTTCTAAACCTTGTATCATTTTTGTTGCTCTCCTCTGGACTCTCTCCAATTTGTCCACATATTTCTTGAAGTGTGGTGCCCAATTGGACACAGTACTCCAGCTGAGACCTCACCAGTGCTGAGTACAGCAGGACAATAACATCCTGTGTCTTACATACAACACTCCTGTTAATATCCTCTAGCCCGGGGTGGGCAAACTACGGCCCACGAGCCGTTTTCAGCTGGACCACAAGCCGCACCATGCGGCTCGGCCCCGCTCCAGCATTCGAGCCGGGGCGTTTGGTTGGGGCCGCATCAGTGGCTCGGGCCCGCTCCACCCGGGGCGCAGGGTCAGGGGTCACACCATGCGGCCCCGGAAATTGCGGCATGGCCCCGCTCCGGCTCCTATGTGCTCCAATGGGAGCTGCAGGGGCAGTACCTGCGGATGGGGCAGAGTGCAGAGCTGCCTGGTCGCGCCTCCACATAGGAGCTGAAGAAGGGACATGCCACTGCTTCCGGGAGCCGCTTGAGGTAAGCGCTGCTCAGAGCCTACACCCCTGAGCCTCTCCCCATGTCCCAACCCCCTGCCCCAGCCCTGATCCCCCTCCCGCTCTCCAAACCCCTCGATCCCAGCCCAGATCACCCTCCTGCACCCCAAACCTCTCATCCCCAGCCCCACCCCCAGAGCCCGCACCCCCAGCTGCAATCTGCACCCCTTCCCGCACCCCTGATCCCCCTCCCAGCCTCTGAACCCCTCGGTCCCAGCCCGGAGCACCCTCCTACACTCCAAACTCCTAATCCCTAGCCCCACCCCAGAGCCCGCACTCCCTCCCACACCCCAACCCCAATTTTGTGAGCATTCATGGCCCTCCATACAATTTCTATTCCCCGATGTGGCCCTCGGGCCAAAAAGTTTGCCCATCCCTGCTCTAGACTTATATTAGCCTTTTTTGAAACTGCATCACATTGTTGACTCATATTCAATTTGTGATCCAATATAACCCCTTGAGCCTTTTCAGTAGTACTACCCAGAGGCAGTTATTCTGCATTTTGTGGTTGTGCATTTGATTTTTTCTTCCTAATTACAGTACTTTACACTGATCTTTATTGAATTTCCTCTTGTTGGAAAGACCAAATTTCCATGGTTATTTTGAATTCTAATCCTGTCCTCCAAAGTACTTGCAACCCCTCCCAGGTTGATGTCATGTGGACATTTTATAAGCACATGCTCCATTCCGTTTTAAAAATCATTAAGGAAAATATTGATTAGTACCAGACCCATGACTGACCCTGTGGGACCCCACAACATAAGGCCACCCAGTTTGGCAGCAAGCCATTGTTAACTACTTTTGGAGTACGGTCTTTTAAATAGGTGGGCCCTTACTTCATAGTAAAGTTATCTAGACCACATTGCCCTGGTTTGCTTGTGAGGGTATCATGGGGGCCTTTTAGTAAGGCCCACAGCCTTACTAAAATCAAGATATATCATGTCTACTGCTTTCTCCCTATGCAGAAGGCCAGTAACCCTGTCAAAGAAGGAAAATAGGTTGGTTTGGCATGATTTGTACTTGATAAATCCATGCTGGCTATTCCTTATAACCCTATTTTCCCCTAGGTGCTTACAAATTGATTGTTTAATAATTTATTCCAGTATCTTTCCAGGTACCAAAGCTAGATTGATTGCTTCTCTGGGTGATTGTGTTCCCCTTTTTAAAGATAGGTACTATGCTTGCCCTTCTCCAGTCTTGTGGGATCTCACCCGTCCTCCATGAGTTCTTGAAGATAATTGCTGACTGTTCCGAGATTGCTTCAGCTAGTTCCTTAAGTACCTTAGGATGAATTTCATCAGATCTTGTCAACTTGAATACATCTAACTTCTCTAAAGATTCTTTAATCTGTTCTTTTCCTATGTTGGCTTGCATTCCTTCCCTGTTGTTGTTAATATTGTGTTGAGTATCTGGTCACCATTAACACTTTTAGTGAAGACTGAAGCAAAACAGGTATTAATTACCTCAGCCTTCCTGATGTCATAAGTCATTAGCTTTTCTTCCCTGTTAAGTAGGTGACCTACATATCCATTATTCTCTCTCTTGGTCTTAATGTATTTTAAAAACCTCTTCTTATTGCCTTTTATGTCCCTTGCTAGTGTAACTCATTTTGTTCCTTAGCCTTTCTGATTTTGTCACTATATGCTTGTGTTATTCTTTTGTACACCTCCTTAGCAATTCATCCATGTTTCCTTTTTGTAGGATTCCTTCCTGATTTTCAGGTCATTAAAGAGCTCCTGGGGGAGATAGATTGGTCTCTTCCTACCTTTCCTTCACATCACGATAGATTGTAGTTGTGCCTTTAATAGTTTCTCTTTGAGAAATTGTCCTCTCACCTGAACTCCTTTCTCCCTTAGATTTCACCCTCCCCACATGTTGTGGTTATGATGGTGGTTCAATGTTCTACATAAGTGTGAGCTGGCAACCTCCCTCCGGTTCCTAATGAACAAGTGTCCACATCAACAAATCACAACCATTGATGGCCCCTTTGCTGTCAGTCTCAGCGAAGAGACTGGGGGGTGAAGGGGAACGGAGACTGAAGTGCTGTTTCAGTTCAAGAAGTGTTCCCTCCAAGTCAAGATTGAGCTATATTAGCCCAGTGGCACAAAAAAAAAAAAAAAAAAAAAAAAAAAAAGCCCAGTGGCACTGTAAATATCTGTGATTAATCTGTTCAGTGGTTAAATGGAAGACTTTCATCTTACAGGCCGTCAAACCTTGCAGAAGCACTAGTCATTGAACACAAAACTATGAAATAACAAAATGTGAAGACTGCAGGCTCCAACAAATATAAAGGAATCACCCCCAAGAGACTGGGGTCAGAGTCTGTCCCATATAGCGTCATGGGGCGCACCACTCACTACCAGACTGGTGCCTCCTCCTGGTACTCTAGGGATTAGCTCGAGGCCAATGCCCCCCCATCTGCCTCCATCACTCCATCTGCCTGCTGCTCCTCCCTCAGCCTCAGGAACCGCAGTGTCCTCTTCGTGGCTCAGCCCTCCAGGCCATGTCACTGTCCACATTCCCCCCTTCCAGATGAGGTTTAGCCCTCAATAGTCCGAGGCAATCCTTTCAGTCGCTGCCTCGGTGCCGTTCACCCAATAGCTGGTAGGGGAAACTAAACCCACCCTCTACTCCGGGTTCCAGCCCAGGGACCCGCAGCTCAGCAATCTGGGCCTTCTCCCTCTGGCCTCACTACTCCATCCCTGGGCTTCTTCCTACCACTGGCTCCTCTCTTCTTCCTAAGCCTATCGGTTCCCAAAGTCTCCTCCCTCTTCCCAGGGAGTGACCACCGCTGCAGTCTCCGCTCCCTCTTTCCTGTCTCCTGGGAGTGTCTGCCTTTTCCCAGCAGCCCCTTCTCCTTTCAGTTCCTGGGCTTTATAGGCCCCACCGATTCCTGCCCAGCTGAGCCTCCTTAATCCGCTGTCTATTGGGTTAATTGGACAATCTGGCCTGCATTAAACCTGCAGGGTGAGCGTGGGGTAGTCACCCCATCGCACATAAAATGAAAGAGTCTGGATTCTACCTTTAATATTTAGAGTTCAGTACCATGCGCGGTGTATATAGCTATATAACTGTTGATTTTGTTTTCTATGCCCTGCACCTTTGCATTTCTTGGAGTTTGCTGCTTTCTGGAGGCAGCTTCCATTTTGAATTCAGTTCAGATGCAGCATGTTACAGAGAACATATACTGTGCTGATGGGAAAGAGGTTGCTTTAGATGTTCCTAAACTTTAAAAAAAAGAGTCAGGAAAAGAAAAGGAATGGGAGTTCCGTTAGAGTACAAATAGCCATGTATTGTTCCAAGCCATGACTTCATTCTTCACTTTCGTAAAGCGAGCACGGTGTCCTCTAGAGAGTTAGGCTGCTGTGCATCACCACAGGGCCGGCCTTAGAAACGGGCGAAGGGGGCAAAAGCCCAGGGTGCCGTTACAAATGGGGCACCTCCGGAGCAGGGGTCCCCCTCCCCCTGCTGCTCTGCTGGTGTCTGCAGCCCCGTGGCTCCTGCCCTGGAGCCACCCCGGCCAACTGCTCCCGGGAGCTTCCCATTTGCTGTGTACAGGACAGTAGCGAATAGCGTAGCTGAAGTCGAAGTATCTTGGATCGAATTACCTGGGGTCCACACGGCGCGGGATCAACGGCCGCGGCTCCCCCGTCGACTGCGCTACCGCCGCTCGCTCTGGTGGAGTTCCGGAGTCGACGGTGAGCGTGTTCGGGGATCGATATATCGCGTCTTAACGAGACGCGATATATCGATCCCATATAAATCGATTGCTACCCGCCGCTACAGCGGGTAGTGAAGACGTACCCTTAAAGGCACGCGGTCTTACACACACTCCCCCAGCTCTCACACAATGTCTATTTCACACTCATCATCCCCAACACATACTTATAGTGTTGTTGTTACTTCTTGGTACTTCCTGCAATACACATATAATCTTTGTAATTTTATTCTTTCAAAGTGCTGTTATTTTAGTTTTTTGACTGGTCTATGCATTTCATAATTTTATTTTATTTCTCTCTTATGCTTACATTGAATTCTTTGAGTAGTGCGTTCTAAAATGTCTAACCTGTCCTGGCTGGAGTAATTATCATATTATGCTTTGTCATTCATTATTTAAAGTGGTACAATCAGATAATTGTATCCTCCTAGAATGTAACTTTAGCTTGCACTCACTTTAGCAATGCCAGTTTAAAAAACATTAGCTAAACACATAACTATAGACACTGCAGATGAAGGTCGCTTATTTTCAAATAATATTTTTAGTTATATCTGTAAAATAACACAAAATTTGCATGAAAATAAATGCAGTTCCATCTATGATACTAATAGCAATTATGGAGTCAATGTTAGTGATTCATATACATGATTGTGATCGGTAAACATAAATGCCAAAATAATTAGAAAAATAAATTCCCTTTCTTAATAAAAGAGAAAAAAAACCTTAATCACATATGTTAAAATTATGTTTTTAGTGAAAAACAATTAACTAAAATAGAGGAGATAATAGCAGTAACACAGTGTGTCTGTTAGAGAAAGTAAGCAGATTTTATTTATTTTTATTTATCTCTACTAAATATAGTGTACAAAGTATCAAACATGTGTTTCTGATATCTCCGTTAAAGCTCCAGAACTGATACCTCAAGGCTTGGGATTGGGAATATCTTGCCGTATTATCTCCTGATTGTTCTAAATTTACATATAAACTTTAAACGTGGGTTTAATTGGTGTTTGTAGATATTTTTTCTTTCTTTATATAACAATTAGATACAGAGCTCCTGTCAGCTAATACCTAAGTTATTATTTGCAAAAACCCTAGAGTTTCCAGGTGCCTAAGTAGTCCCTGGAATCATGGTTAAAGTTTCCTCCCAACCCTCTCCCCCCACCACAAAATCTGAAATGATGCCCCGGGTGAGCCAGGAGTGGCCAGAAGGCCGTGGACTCTGGCAAGATGCAGCCCAGGTGTGACAGCGCGAAGCCCGCCTTGAGCTACATGCCGAGCTTCAGGCCCCACAGCAGAGAATGCTTTGTCCCCAGCTCTCCATGCTTTGTCTTTGTTTAGTGATCTGCCTTGTCCCAAAGGAGCTGTCACAGGGATTCATACTTTGAAATTTGGTCTTTAACATAGCTGGGTCTTGATCCATTAATTGCTTTGAAAGTTAGGACCAGGGCCTGAAGCTGACATCAGAAGCTGACTGGGAGCCAACTTGAGTGCAGACCTGAGATATGGAGAAGGTTGAGCGGCTGGATTCTGTACTAGCTGGAGCCTGTGCCTCATCTTCATATTCAGCTTCAGATACAAGGAGTTACAGTAATCCAGCCTGGAGGTGACAAATGCATGGATTACTGTGGCAAGGTCCTTGTCCAGGAGGAAAGGATGAAGTTTCCTAGGAAGCTGGAGGTGAAAAGCACTTTTGGAATTGGGTGAAGCTACCTGGTCATCTGAACTTAGTGAGGAGTCAAAGAGGCCGAGGTTAAAGTAAGCCAGTACGGCGTACCGGTAAGAAAGTGGCTGCGGGTACGGGCCGGTACGAAGCCGACGTTAAAGCGCTGCCACAGCAGCACTTTAAGGACTGTACCAGCAGGGCCGCCGACAGGGGGCAGCAAAAGGGGCAGCTGCCCCTGGGGCTGGCGATTTAAAAGGGTCTGGGGCTCCCAACCACCGCTGCCGCTGCTACCGCACCAGCGGCCAGAGCCCCGGGCCCTTTAAATTACTGCCCCCAGCCCCACCCATAGGCGTGGAAAGTAGGGGTGCAGGGGATGTTGCAGCACCCCAGGCTTTGCACCCAGCATGGCCCCACGCCAGGGTCCCAACCACCACCCCACGCCTGGGGGCCCTGCTGCTGCCCAGAGTCCCGGCCGCCGTCCCTTTGCCTGCGGTCCTGGCCGCTGGCCCCTCTGCTGCTGCCCAAGGTCCTGGCCGCCGGAACTGGGGGCCCTGCCGCTGGCCCCGGGGGCCCAGCCACCACCCAGGGTCCTGGCTGCAGGGCTCCGCTCCTGGCCCTGGCCCAGGGCTCTGCAGCCGCCCCCAGCTGTGGGCCCAGCCTGGGGTGGTGAGGGTCGCAGACAGGAGCAAGGGGTGTGTGCACAGCTCAGCACCCCCACCCTAAAAATTGTTCCAGCGCCACTGGCCCCTCCCCTTCTGCTCGAGACCCTGCCCTTTCTGGGGGCCTGGAGCCGGGCACCCCCCACCTTGCCCAGGGGCCCAGAAGCCCTGCATACCAGTAAGAGATTTAAGTTACTTTCACCCCTGAAAAGAGGAGACAGAGAATTCACACCATTTTGATGAATAGGGGCTGTATGCCTTCAGTGGAAGGTGGAGGCAATGTCCAGCTCCTCGAAGCATTCCCCTTTCCAGCCAACATGATTGTGGTCTTGCCTGCGTTCAGCTTGAGCCAGCTGCTCTTCATCCTAAAGATAATTTCTGTAGGACTTCTGACCTTTCAGCAGTGGTGGTTGCATCAGTTGAGAATAAGATAAGTGTCATCAGCACACTGCTGGCAGCTGAGTCTATGGCATCTCAATAGCTCCTCAATATCTACATGAAACCACTGGGAGAGAAGAGGGGATATTATAGATCCCAGTAGGTGCTGGTCTTCAGAGAGTAGGAGCAGTTACCCATCAATACTCTCTGAGCTCTGCTGGAGAGGAACAATTGGAGGCACTGTACTGCTGGGCCATCTGCTCCTGCTATTCAAATATATGTGCTTTAATGTGGTACACTAATATAATTTGTTGATATGAATTTCATTTAATCAACACAACCACACTACACAATAATGCCCTGATATAAACACTTTAAATTTTAATCAGCAAGTTTAAGATACCGAAGTTCATTATGATAGGTACTGTATAACACTGCCACTGACATCAAAGATTGAATCAGGTCCATAATGAACTCTAGAGTACATCCAGGTGTAAGGAATACCAGGTGAACTCTCAGACTTTCTAATTTTATTTGATTTGATTAAAGAAAATTGAGGTGCAAGCATTTTCATGCATAAACCAAGCAGCTATCTCTTATTTAGCGGACAATGAAGAAATTGGGATGTAAAATCAGTATTTACATATATCAGAAATCACAGTTTATAATATATGGTATCTAATGATACTTCATCTTTGTATGCAGCCTTCTAACCATGGTTCTCAATTGCCATAGTCTAAAGCAGGGGTGGACAAAATATGGCCCGCGGGCCAGATCCGGCCCATCTAACATTTCTGTCCGGCATGCCGTGACTAACATTTCTGTCTGGCCTCCTCTGCCCCTTGCAATCTCCGAGTCCGGGCTCCTAAAAGTCCCATGGTGCAGTGGGGTGCTCAGGCAGGCGGCTCTGCGCGCTGGCCCCACGCCTGGCATTGGCCTCACAGCTCCCATTGGCTGGGTTCCAGCCAATGGGAGCTGTGAGGGCAGTGCTTGTGGGTGCAGGCAGCGCACGGAGACCTGCTGCCCCCCTCAAGGGGCACACAGAGACATGCCAGCAGCAACCAGCTGCAGCCGCTTCCGAGAGCGGTGTGGGGCTATGGCAGGCAGGCAGCCTGCCTGAGCCCTGCTGCTCCACCGGCCGGGAGCTGCCTGTGGTAAGCGCCTACCGGCCACAGCCTCCACCTTACACCCCAACCCTCTGCCCCAGCCCGGAGCCCCCTCCTGCACCAAACTCCCTCCCAGAGCCCACACCCCTCACCCTCTCCTGCACCCAAACTCCCTCCCAGACCCTGCACCCCCTCCATTAATATAGTAGAAATGTGTGGCCCGTGATGACCTACCAACGTTCGTGGAGTGGCCCCCCCCTGTGAAAATTATTGCCCACCCCTGGTCTAAAGCCTATAGCAATCACCATTAAGTCAGTATGTGCCAATAGCTACCATGATTTACTTAGAACAGGAAAGAATTGTGATTACCTTAGGTACCACTAAGTGGTACATGTGGGCAAATACACACTTTTTAAATGGTGACCAGATACTATAGGAAAATACCCATTTTTCTCATGCATAAATGGAATTATAATGATTAGGTGAGTTGCCAGAGGCCGGTGACAAGATCAACAAAAGAACCTAAAAACTAGACTGCCAGTCCCTTGAACTAACCATTGGACAACACTTCAAAGAGTGTAGTCAGTTAGAAAAGTTTGTAACATGCTTTGGGATCCACTTAGATGCAAGATATCATATACAATGATGGTGTATTATATTTTTAAGTATGTTTCAGAGGCATCTAGGTTATTTAGAGAGGTGCTTCTTGTTAATCATAGGCTTAGAAGGGTCCGCAAGGGTCATCTAGTCTAAGCCCCCTGCCAAAATGCAGGATTTGTTGTGTCTGAATGCTGTTTTATAAATCCAAAGAATGTAAAGAATATATAAATGCAATATTGTTATCACAGCTCCAGTGCCAGAGCATTGCACCAGATTCATCCCATAGATCACAGATTGAGACCGTCTTTATATTTTAAAATATTAAAGAGAGAGATTGACATTACTGACTGCTGCATGCTGATAAAGTGGCAACATTTTGAGCAGCTCCTGTGAAAATTCTGTTTTATTTTATATAGGTTCTTATACCACACTCATCACCGTTGTATCTGAGTGCCTTCCAGTGGTGCATTATGTAATGTGACTACAGAACTGTCATACATTGTTTGTTCTCTCTCCCTCTCCCCAGCGGGAGAAGCTTGTGCAGTGGAGCATCCTCTTTTATTAGGGTGTGTCTTTTGTTTTTAATATACAGAGTGCCTGTTATGTGTTGGTGTTAGAGAAGGCAAGGTCGAAGACGTGCACTATGCACTTGAAGTGGAAAGGAACGAGGTCTGGGATGGCCTGCAGTTCCTGCAGGAGTTCATATGATAGTCTCAGACCACCCCCAGAGAAGGTTCTGTCTCCCGCACAACAATTCTACATCTATAACAAAATGACTGAGTTTACACATGCATAGAAACCTGCAAACTGTTAATAGCAAGATTCTATATTTATGAAATTATGGGGTTTTAGACATACTTTTGGTGGCGGGTGGGAAGCGGCAGAAACAGCTGAATTCAAGAGAACCAATTATTTTGTTTCTATGCGTGTACTTAAGTCCCTTCATAATGAAGAGGGCGAAAGGGAAAGAGAACGTGGATGCTGGCTAAGCAGATTTGCTTCTGAATAGAACATATGGATAGGGTTTCTGCGGCTCTCATGTTTTGTAAGAGGCATGGTTCTTGAACAGCTTTTGTGGTTGTCATTGGGGGGTGGGGGGGAGATGAGGAAAAGCATCCATCTTTGAATGCTCTATTCTATAAAAGACATTTTGCTATTGTATTTTTAACTCGGTACAAACATAAAAATCCTTTGTGGTGCTTAATTGCCAAGATCAAAATGGATAAATACATTTTGCAGGTAGAAAGATTTGCAGTGCAAAATGTTTTCTGAAATACTGAAGCATTTTCCTGTAACACAATTCCACAGGAATAATTTGAAGTACCTTTCCTCCTGTATGCCTGCTGGAGCCTTTGAAGTAAAGGAACAATCCAATCTACATTTCTTTGAACCAGAGAAGTAGCTGCAAAGAGGATCAGCAGCCTAATGCTTTTGCAGACTTGGGAAGCAAAGAAAAAGTAAAAGAAGGAGGAGGGCAGGTAGGTATAAGGCATATACTGTATCCACTTATGTTTAATATTATACATGAGTACTTTCCAAAATAGGGTTCCAACTATGTGACTCCCTTATACAAACACACAGGAATTTACATACATACAACTCAGTGACCAACTTTTAAAAACTTTAGGCGACTGTATTGAAAGGAGAGAAATCCTTTGCTAGTGGTTAAAATGGGAATACTGATATCTCCATTTTGGCCCTGATTCAGCAATATGCTTAATAAGCATGTTCATAATTTCTATTGAAGTCACAGGACTTGTGCAGGTGCTTAAGTGCTTTGTTGACTCAGGGACTTTGTTACAAGACCTGTTAAATCACTTCGCCGCTCTCTGACTCCGTTTACCCCTCTGTAATATGGGGCTAATGCTAAGGATAGCATCTTACTTCACAGGCAGTGTTGTGAGGCTTGATCCATTTATGTTTGTAAACGTGCTTTGAGATCTTCAGATGAAATCCTTAAGGGGGAAATAAATCTGTTCTAAAATAAGGAATAAGAGTCAGATCCAAAGCTCATTGGCCCCAATGGAAAGACTCCCATTGACTTCAATGGATTTTGGATCAGACCCTAGAAGTGTTTATGATAGATCTTTGCTTAAAAAAAAAAATCAGCATCATGAAGGAAGAAGTTGTGTGCCAGTGAGAGAGATTACATATCAACTCCATCTAAATAGACAACCACAAACTGTTTGGAAAAGGTGTCCTGGACAGTCAAGGTTTAAAGAGATCCTTATACTTCCATAAAGATGGGGTAGGGAGGAGCTAAACATTACTGTCTTTGAGTCACAGCTTTTAGAAGGGGAGAAAAACATTAATTCAAAAAGCTCTCTCTAAGCTCCATTTTCTTTTGGTTGATTTTCCCCCCTCTGCCCCAAGTGATTTATGTATGTATTTGGGTAGCTGATTCTATTTCTCACCCGAAAATAAAGGCTGTGGTGAAGAAATATCAGTTATAAAGAGCACCTGCATTTCACGCAGCTCAGACACTCCATATACATCCTCATAGGTTTTCTCAATGAACTTCCCACTATGGTAGCCCACTAAGCTACCAACTCTCCCACTCCATTATCTCCTGTAACAGCTGCAAGGGTATAAGGCAGCATAACTCTATGGACTTTTTTTAGTCTAACCAAGGCTGACACACCAAGGGAAACCTTCTCAAAAAGGAAGGAAATTTGTTGAGGGAGGTAACAGCTCTGCATTCAACTCTGCTGTGTTTTGTTTTCAAGTACTCAAGGGAAGAAATGGCACTACCCTACATCACCTGACTGAGGCTATGGCCCTGCTAATGTCCATGGGTGGCAGGTATTAAAAGCCAGGGGAGGCTAAATCTCCCCTAACCGAAGCCATGGTCCCGCCCTTGCTCCCCCTCTCCCCTGAAGCTGGTATGGGCTCTGCTCCAGCCGGCGGTCCAGTGCTTCGCCCAGTGCATGGACAGGCCGGCGGACAGGCCAGCCCAGGGATTGAGCCACTGTGGCTGGGGCTCCTCCGGCTGTGGGGGTGGGGCCTCAGGCAGAAGGGGTGGGGTTGTGGGCTAGCCTCCCCAAAGGTGTGGGGGGGGGGGAGGCTCACCCGCCACCCATGCCCTTTTCAAAGCAAAGAGGAGTCTAGTAGTTAGAAGAACAGAATTTCAACCCAGAACTCTGGGTTCTTTTCCCAGTTCTGCATTGGCTTGCTATAAGACCTTGGGAAAGTGATGAGCTAACCTTTTTTGGCTTCATTTTCCCTGTGCAAGGACCCTAAGACCTGCAGCTCTCAAAAGGGGATTGGGCAAGTTTTCCTTAACACTGTAAATTACTTTCAGATCTTTGGGTGTGTAAACACCCTTGGAGTGTAAACAGAAGTATGCGGTGACATCTGAAATCATCCTATTGGATACACACACAGCTAGTTAAACCAATAATGTTTGGGATAAGTCTTCAGACAAATTCTGAGTGGCACTTTACCTAGTTGGTGCTGTTTAAAATACAAATAGAAAAAGAAACCAGAAAAAGACTCAGCTCACAAAAAATACATTCAGGAAAGACAAATGAGAGAAACCAAGAAATATATCACAGGAACGTGGTTCTAGCTGGTAACTGGTCTATATAAAATACGTCTGTGGTCTCCAACCACTTCTCCATAATCACAAGAACTGCTACTGCACCTGGTGCCTGTGTTGACATTATCAGTGGGCAGCCCAAGGTTTGAATGGGCATACTGACCTTCTATCCCTACTTAAGAGTTCTCTCCATTCAGTTCCAGTGCACACTGGAGCATTGGAGCAATGGAAGAGGAAGTTTGGCTTGCTGCCGCCCCTGCTGTGGGCAAAAGGGATTCCATCTCTAGGGCTGTCAACCCAGCACCACGCTCAGACAATAGATTCACTTTAAAAATAGAGACAGATAACATCCAATGTAGGGAAATGGCCATTCTCACTCAGTGCTGCATTAGGGTCAAGAAACAAAATAATACTATCAAGATTTATAGCAAATGCATTACAAAAGAATATGGGGGCAGGGCATTTGTACAAAGAATGAAAAAAGACCCGCATGGAGTAGAAAACACACTTGCTCTTATCACATTAACTCCAGAGCATGGAAAGACATCTCATTAACTATTAGAAGTTATATTGACAAGCTGTAACAGTTGGTATATGTTTATAAATGATTTACAGTGGGAACCAAGTGGAAACTAATTATACTCTCCCACTGCAAACTCCTTTTGCCCAGTTCATCTCTTGCTATCAATCCTCCAGCAAAAACCATGTAATTAGAATGCATATTGACCACCTATAAATTAACTTTGCTACATCAAGAAAGGCTTCTTCTCTCTTAACAAAAACTAGATTCAGCCACTTTGTAGCCTGAGTGGATTCCCGTCTTGGACCAAATTCTCATCATGTATATTGTGGTGTTGTCTAGAGGCCCTTCCTGAAATCAGGGCCCCATTGTGCTAGGTGCTGTACATACATGTGCTAAGACAGAGACCATGCCCCAAAGAGTTTACACCCTAAATGGACAAGACAGACAAAGGAATTATTTTCACTCCATGGGACAGGTAAGGGAATAGAGAAAAGGAGCAATTAAGTGATTTGATCAAGGTCACATAGGAAGTCTGTGGCAGAACCAGAAGTCAAATTCAGATCTGATTCCCAAGTCAGAGCCTTAACCACAAGAAGATCCTTCCTCTCTAAAAATCAAAGAGACTAATGTCACTCGGAGAGGGAGGACTAGCCTTCTTCACACAAGCCACACAAATAAGCACAATGGAAATGGACAGGGTCATGTTTTGAAGGGCGAGCAGGCTCCTGGCCTTGCACTTATCTGGCAGCTCAAAGCCTAATCTTTTTCTCCAGCAATGGCACAATGGAAAGAGGATAGTCGCTCTCTGACAGTGACATTGGCCTTCAGCAATAAGCCTGGAGGAGGGGAGACTATATGGCTCAGTTCCTCACATGGTCAGTCCAGTCCCTGTTCTTGCTTAGGATCATGCAACTCTGAACCTTGTTGGGGAGGGTGAGTTATAGGCAGGTGGTAATAGGGGGCATAAGACAGGATACATTTAATTTCAAGGTGGGCAGCTGGTTATAAAAATCCAGTGTAGGATTTATCTGAGATTGGAACAGGGGCCTAAGTGCAAGACAATCAGAGGATTCAATCACTCTACTAGTGCACTTAGCTTAAAGGGGGAAGGGAGTATGAATTGGACTCCTATGCTTTCTGAAATGGACTCTGCTGTTGCAGGAGAGATTTCTACTCTGTAAAGATATTTTTGCATTGCAGGGTCTTGGTTCTTCCTCCTTTCCCACTTTATTTGAAAACTGAGGTTCTCAAGTGTGAGCCCTTCCTCTAGCCTCTGACATAATTCATTCTTAGCGCGCGCGCACACACACACACAGCGTCTGCTGTAAATTATACCTCAGGCACATGGGAGGTGCATAGTGCCAGGCCAGGCACACAGCAGAGTGGTGACAAGAAGACAGAAGACATCAAGAGGTGTGAAAAATGCATTAGCTGTTCTTTGTCAGCTCATGCAGGGGTTTCACAGTTAATGTGCAAAAATAACAGGAGTACTTGTGGCACTTTAGAGACTAACAAATTTATTAGAGCATAAGCTTTCGTGGGCTACAACCCACTTCTTCGGATGCATATAGAGTGAACCATATATTAACCTCAATATATGGTTCACTCTATATGCATCCGAAGAAGTGGGTTGTAGCCCACGAAAGCTTATGCTCTAATAAATTTGTTAGTCTCTAAGGTGCCACAAGTACTCCTGTTATTTTTGCGGATACAGACTAACACGGCTGCTACTCTGAAACCTGTCACAGTTAATGTGGTGCTCAGAAGGATGGCTTGGTATGTAGCCTACAGCTCCTCTAAATAGACAGGGCTTGTCTATACTTACCAGAGGATCGAGGCTGCGGCGATCGATGCATCGGCAGTTGATTTAGTGGGTCTAATGAAGTCCCGCTAAACCAACTGCCGATCACTCTCCCATCGACTCCTTAACTCCCCCTGATCGAGAAGAGTAAGGGGAGTCAATGGGAGAGTGATCGGCGGTCAATGTCGCGTAGTGTGGACCCCGCGGTAAGTAGATCTAAGCTACGTCGACTTGAGTTATGCTGTTCACGTAACTCAAATGGCATAGCTTAGATCAACTTTTCCCTTTAGTGTAGACAAGGTCTGAGAGAAGACAGATTTTCAACACAGCGGTCCGAATTCATGGCTGAGGGGCAGCAACTCTGAGATGCAGGGTGGATGAAATCTGGCTGTACACCCAGCATGTGTGTGTGTCGGCGATCCCTCGAGGTCGAGGATGATCTCTTTCACAGGTGTTTATTTTTTATGGGTCCTTTGATGACTAAGGAGTCCAATAACAAGCTTCATTTGCTGCTCCGCAAAATCTGGCGCACCGAAGAAATCCCTGCAGACATACGTAATGCTAACATCGGCACCATTTTCAAAAAGGGAGATAGGGCTGACTGTGGCAACTATTGAGGCATTGCCCTTCTCTCCATCGCTGAGAAGATTCTTGCTAGAATCTTATTGAATCGCCTGCTCCCTATTGCAGAGGAAGTACTTCCAGAGTCCCAGTGCAGCTTCAGACCATCACGTGACACCACCGACAGGATTTTCGCAGCAGGCAGATCCAGGAAAAATGTCAATAACTCCAGGAGCTGTATATGGCCTTTATTGATCTGACCAAAGCCTTCGAATCTGTCAACCGTGAGGCTCTGTGGAAAATCATGTCAAAGTTTGGCTGCCCAACCAAATTTATCACCATTGTAAGACTCCGCCATGACCAAATGACTACTTTCATTCTGTGCAGTGGCACTACCTCTGAGCCCTTTGTCATCCAAACTGGTGTAAAACAAGTTTGTGTACTGGCACCCACCCTTTTCTCCATTTTCTTAGCAGCTGTGAAAACACTAACCCAAGACCGTTTGCCACAGGACATTGGCATCCAATATCGGACTGACGGCAACCTCTTCAACCTTTCTCATCTCTGTGCCAGAACTAAAGTAATATTGGCAACAATAACCAAACTCCAATACACAGATGATTGTGCTGTAGTTGCGCACTCGAAGGAGGATCTACAAACAGTCCTTAATTGCTTCTCTGAAGCTTACAAAAGCCTAGGGCTAACTCTGAACATCAGCAAAACAAAAGCTCTCCACCAGCCAGTCCCTGGTCAATCATCAGACCCAGCAAGGAAGATCTACATTGACAAAGAAGAATTGGAAAATGTAGAATATTTTGCATATGTTGGCAGCCATCTCTTACAGAGGGCAGACATAGACATCGAGATTCAGCACAGAATCTGTTGTGCCAGCCTTGCCTTTGGCAGAATGTCTTGCCGGGTGTTCAACAATCACATCATCAGAACACACACTAGACTTTTAGTTTATAAATAGGGCCCTACCAAATTCACGGTCCATTTTGGTCAATTTCATGATCATAGGATTTTTAAAATGGTAAATTTCATGATTTCAGCTGTTTAAAGCTGAAATTTCATGGTGTTGTAATTATAGGGGTCCTGATCCAAAAAGGAGTTGTGGGGGAGTCGCAAGGTTATTGTAGAAGGATTGTGGTACTGCTACCCTTACTTCTGGGCTGCTACTGGTGGCGGCATTGCCTTCAGAGCTGGGCAGCTGGAGAGCAGCAGCTCCAGGCCGGGTGCCCAGCTCTGAAGGCAGAGCTGCCGCCAGCAGCAGCACAGAAGTAAGGATGGCATGGTATAGTATTGCCACCCTTACTTCTGCCCTGCTGCCTTCAAAGCTGGGTACCTGGCCAACAGCCGCTGCTCTCCCGGCCACCCAGCTCTGAAGGCAGCGCAGAAGTAAGGGTGGCAATACTGCAACCCCCCTAAAATAAACTTGTGACCCCCCTGCAACTCCCTTTTTGGGTTATGATCCCCAATTTGAGAAATGCTGGTCTTCCCCATGAAATCTGTATAGTATAGGGTAAAAGCACACAAAAGACCAGATTTCATGGTCTGTGATGTGTTTTTCATGGCCACGAATTTGGTAGGGCTCTATTTATAAAATGGTGGTAGTCCCAACTCTCCTCTACACCCAGCATACACAGCCTTGGGAAGATCAGTGCAGCGCAAAGGGCCATGCTTGTAGCAATTAGAACTAGTGGATTTTTTAAAATGTTTTTTTAACCAAAAAATCTCAATAGATCAAAACCAAAACTTTTCATAGAAGTGTATCAGTCTCAATTAACCTTTAATTGGCATGGTTGCTCAGGGGTTCAGGAAGGAATTTCTGGTCAAAAGAGAAAGAGACATTCCAGAATAACCCATACCCTGGCTACTCTTCTGGGATGCAGAAGACCCAGGTTCAAATCCCTGCTTTGAATTAGGCAAGGCAGGGACTTGAATCTCGATCTGGCTCCATAGCCTGATGTGTGAATTTCTCTCCTGATACTGCTCTAACTTAACACATGGTGATTGGTTCTGCAGCCTACATAACCTGAGAGTTTTATACCGCCTCTGCAGCAATTCAGGCCTGTAACGTGAGCAGTTCAGCTTGATTCAACAGAAATCAAAACACTGAGACAGACTGATACCATGGGCCCAGCCTGGTGCTTTTTTAATGCTCCTCAGAAGATGCTGATATGCAGGGCTGGATTAACCTTTTGTGGGCTTGGTGCCAAACATATTTGTGGGCCCCCATGGGGGCAAAGGAGCATGGCGTGGGGAGGTCAGTCCCCAGAGCAAGGGGCCAGCCAGGAGCAATGGGGCATAGTATGGTGGGGCTGGCCCCGCTCCACCCAGCCCAGTGCATGGGCACTGTATACAAACTGGCAGGTGCCAGACACACACTGGCCCGCCCAGCCCTGTGCTGCCAGCGTGCCCCTTCCCCTCCAGGGTGGGCCCATGCCATGCCACACAGCCCCTGATTTCCTATGCCCAGTGTCCCCTGGTACTGCTATGCCCAGCAGCCCACCACACAGACCCTTCACCACAAACGCACAGCGGCCTGCACACTACCACACCTGCCCAGCACCCCCCCTACACAGATGCACCACTACTGACCAATGCACTTCCCCACAGCCCACCACCACAACTACACAGCACCCACTCAGACCCCCCACTGCCCAGCATCCCAACACACAGACCTCCCCCACTGCCCCCCAAGAGACCCCCCCACTGGCCAGCAGCCCCCCACACACCTCCAGAGACCCACTCCCTCACACCCTGCCCCCTGGCCACACTCACCAGCCCTGCTGGAAGGTGACAGCGTCTGCCAGGCTGAGCTGGCAAAGCGGCGGGGCCAGTCCAGTGCCAGGGCAGGGAATCACTCCGGCCTCTTGGGAGTGGCGCGATTAGCCAGGTCAGGGTCTTCCCCCGCCCTGGCCAGACTCCCTCAGGATCCACTTGCCTGGAGATAGGGTGACCATTCATCCCTGTTTGGCCATAACAATTCCCTTTTTAAGCTCTGTCCTGGCCATCCTGACTTTTTTGACAAAAATGGGCATTTATCCTGTTTGCTCTTGCCAACTAATCAGTTGGCAAAAGCAAATGAACAAATGCCCAGTTTACCAAAAAAGTCCGGTGCACCCCCCCTAGCAGGGCGTGGAGGAATGTGTGTGTGTTGGGGGTGGCAACGCGAGGTGTCAGGCAGCAGGACTTGGGGGGTCAGCCCCAGCCCCAAGTAGAATGGAGCTTGGGTGTGTTAGGGGCCAACCCCAGCTCCTGGCAGTGGTGTGGGGAGCTGGTCAGCCCCTGTCCTGGCAGCGCCCCTGGCTGTGGCCTGGGGAGCTGTGGGGGGGGTTCAGCCCCAGCGGCGGATTTAGAGTTAGTGGGGCCCTGTGCTCAGCTTCATTTTGGGGGCCCCCCTTGGGACCCAGCCAAGAAAAAGAACAGTCTCTCTTATCCCCCGCCACCCCCATTTTTCATTCTTTTTTTCTTCATCCTCCTCCTAGAAGTAATAGCAAGTAGATGAAAATAAAGTGAGGTACCTTGATTGTTTTTGTAGGCCAACTTATTTTTCCACAGACCACTTGAAAATCGCTGAGAGTCTTGGCGGACCACTTAATGATCTTTCCAAATATTGTTTGTACAGTTAGCTAACTACGGTAAAGTGCTTTGGATAAGAGCACTTTATAAAAAAAATATAAAAAACGTTGCAGTATGGGGTCTGGCCAAGACTTAGGGTGCAGGAGGTGGCTCCCGGCTGGGGGTGCAGGGTCTGGTCAGGAGTTAGAGTGAGCGAGGGGGCTCAGGGTTGGGACAGGAGGTTGGGGTGTGGAGCGCTTACCTGGGGCAGCTCCCATTAGGTGCGAGGGGTGCAGGTGGAGGGGTACAGGAGTCAGGGAGAGCTGGAGGTGTGGGGGGTTGCAGGTGTCAGGGACGGCAGGAGGCTGGGAGTGTGTGAGGGGGGCGCAGGAGTCAGAGAGGGCAGGGGGATTGTGAGGGGGGTTCAGGAGTGGGCTGGGGTGCAGGGTCTGGCCAGGAGTTAGGATGCAGGAGGAGGCTCAGGGCTGGGCAGGAGGTTGGGGTGTGGATCACTTACCTGGGGCAGCTCCTGTTTGGTGCGAGGGGTGCAGGTGGGAATGTGGGGGAGGAAGGTGCAGGAGCTCCAGTTTGGTGCTCATGGTGGGGATGTGGGGTGTGTGTGTGCAGGAGTCAGGGCAAGGGGTGTGGGGGCGTGTGGGGGGGGCAGGAGTCAGGACAAGGGGCTGGGGGTGGGGTTGTGGGGGTGCTCCCAGTCCCCCACCCTGCCTCCTGCCCTGAGCAGCTCACGGCAGGGAGGGTATGTGTAGGGGGAGTGCAGAGGCCCTGCCTTTGCTCCGCCCTGCCCCAATTCCACCCCCTGTCCCAAGCCCCCCCGCCTCTTCTCTGCCTCCTCCCCCAAGTGCGCTGCGACCCCATTCCACCCCCTCCCTCCCGGAGCGCCAGCAAACAGCTGTTTGGCAGCAGGGGAAGTGCTGGGAGGGAGGGGGAGGAATGGGAATGCAGCATACTGGGGGAGGAGGGGGAGCTTGGCTGCAGGACAGAGGTGGGAGGCAGAGAAGAGCTGGTGGGGCCTTGGACTGCAGCCCAAGCAGAGCGGGCTGGGCTGGGACCTCTTTGGAGCCTGGGCCCGGCGCCATGGCATCAGTTGCACCATTGTAAACCCAGTACTGCTAATATGTAGGTCTTCCTTTGATTTCACAGCTGCCTTCGCCATCACTTTGCCACACTGCTCTCTTTCTTTTTATGGAGTTCTTACCTGGAGGGGAAATGGGCTTTTACTGCAAAGCAAAAATGTAATTTTTACATAGACTCCATTACCTGTTTATAATTAAAATAATAAAATCCCTTTGTAGGAGAATTAATAACTTCCCCCCATGCTGAAGTAAGGTTTCATAAAAAAGACTCATTAAAGGAACTCGCAGCTAATGTTGTAAAATGAAGAAAAAAAAAGAAATTATTTGGGTCTCATTACAGCGTTAAAGAGCAGCGGGTGATTGTTTTCCCCTTCGTTTTTTGTGGCTGTATGTGATAAACCATGACAGAAAAAATCTCATCCTTTCTAGTTCTCATCCTTCCCTCACCTCCTCCGGGGGGGTCATCTGCCTACAAGCAGTGCCTTGGACATGCCAGCATTCTGAACTCAACTTGTGGGAAAGCAGCTGTGACTTCCGACCTCAGACACACCCCTGGGCGCTATGTGCATGGCCATCCCCGTGAGCCGCATCAGCTCTTGTGTGGTTTCCTGACCCCATAGTGCTCCCGATCAAAACAACATTGGGGAATATGAGCAACTTGCATATATTTCTCTGAATCAGCCAACCTTCCTGGGCTTTTCAGGCAGGTGGAGAGATTTGGTTTCTCAAGGCTTTTAAATCTCTCTCTCTTTGAAACACTGTAAACAATAATGTGTTGCCTTTCTGGATAAGTGTAAATAGTATTAATTGCAGCAGGGACACACTTCTGGACTGTTTAGGTAAGTCTAAGGCACTTTGAGCAAGGCTAGAGGCTTCTCAACAGAGATGTAACTGGAGGCTCACATGTCAGTTACTGTATGTGTTTCAACAAGTATACCTGTCACAGTGTGCTCTACTCACCGCTGCTGGTGCCCCCTACTGGCAATTCTGGGGATTAGCTCCATTGGGTTCAGTTCTTCTCTTCCACCATTGCGGCTCTCCTCCCACTCACAAAGTCCCAGTATAGCTGCTTCATGACTGAGCCCTCAGACCAGGTCACTCTGTGATTTCCCCTTCTGGGGGGGAAGGGGAAGGAGGATGGTGGTTTGTGTCTTTCCAAGTCTCTCCCACCCGCTGCCCTGACTTCGTCATTCTCACAGTGACTCAGGCAGTCTTCCCTTCCACTGCCCCAAGCACTACCACTCTGCAGCGGATGGCAGGGAAACCCAGGCCTGCCCTGTACTCTGGGTTCCAGTCCAGAGCCCTAGAGGAAGCAGTTAAGGTCTGGATCTTCACCAACCTTAATTGCTCTCTTCCCTGGACTACTTCCTACCATGCTTCTTTAAGCTTCTCCTTCAGCCTTCCCAGTCAAACCCCTCTCTCTTAGGGCTACTAGGTAAACCTTTCCTCATGGGTTCCTATCCCTTTTCACAAGGGTCCCTTTGCCCTTATCTCAGGGAGAGAGACTGAAGACTTCCTCTCTGCCACCTCCCACACTGTTGCTGGCCTCCTGGCTTTATAGAAGCCCCACCTGTACCCTCACAAGTAAACTTCCTTCTAATTAGCCCTGTACTCAGCTTATATCTCCCCCCTTTGCAGCTTAATTGGCCAATTGAGGCCACCTGGCCTAAATCAACTCTTTCAGGGCTGGTGTGGGGAGTATACCCCGTCACAATTCCCTTGGATGCGCTATCCATTGAATTCAGTAGCAGAACTGAGGGCAGCGGATTCCATTCTGGAAAGGGCCAGGGTGCAAATAATCACCAGTTCATACCTCACACAACCTTGCTCAGATCCAAACCTCAGCAGAGTCCTGATTAGATACAATAAATACTGAAGGTTCCACTCAACCATGCTCAGAATTGTGCAGTGTTTATGCCCCAGTAGCCAGCAGAGCAGCAGGCCTGTAGTGAGAATATTTCCAAGTTCCTCCTTTGAATATTGGGGTCCCTGTAGGGAAAGGGGAGCATCAAATGCTCCCTTCTTCCTTGGAGCGCCAGAATCCACGAGGGCCTTCAGTTCTTTACTTGGTAGCCCAATAGACCTGCAAGATAGTGTGGCTGCCTGATGCCCGCTCAGGCCCGGATTAACCATTTGGCTAATGAAGCTATAGCAGGAGTGGCCAACCTGAGCCTGAGAAGGAGCCAGAATTTACCAATGTACATTGCCAAAGAGCCACAGTAATATGTCAGCAGCCTCCACATCAGCTCCCCCCTGCCCCCAGTGCCTCCCACCTGCTGGCAGCCCCACCGATCAGCGCCTCCCTCTCCCTCCCCATGCCTCCCTCCCACCACAATCAGCTATTTCACAGTGTGCAGGAGGCTCTGGAGGGAAAGGGGGAGGAGTGAGGGCATGGCAGGCTCTGGGGAAGGGGCAGAAGCCTTGGGGGGAAGGGGTGGAGTGGGGTCAGGACCTGGGGCAGAGCCAGGGGTTGAGCAGTGAGCACCACTGGCACATTGGAAAATTAGCGCCTGTAGCTCCAGCCCCGGAGTCAGCACTAGGGTTACCATATTTAAAAAATAAAAAAAGAGGACACTCCACAGGCCCTGGCCCCGCCCCTTTCCCACCCCCAGCCCCGCCCCAACTCCGCCCCTTCGGGCAGCCCCCTTGCCTCCGGACCCCGAGCCGCCGGCCGGGCACTTCCCCTCCCGGGCTCCGGCTGCTGTGCTCCTCCCCTGACTCTTCGGCTCTGTTTAAGAGCCGAGCTGCCCGAGCGCTCCGGCTTCGGGCAGCCCCCTTGCCTCCGGACCCCAAGCCGCCGGCCGGGCACTTCCCCTTCCGGGCTTCGGCTGCTGTGCTCCTCCCCTGACTCTTCGGCTCTGTTTAAGAGCCGAGCTGCCCGAGCGCTCCGGCTTCAGGCAGCCCCCATGCCTCCGGACCCCGAGCCGCCGGAGCAAAGCAGCTGGAGCCCGGGAGGGGAAGTGCCCGGCCGGTGGCTCAGGGACCAGAGGCAAGGGGGCTGCCCGAAGCCGGAGCGCTCGGGCAGCTCAGCTCTTAAACAGAGCCGAAGAGTCGGGGAGGAGCAGAGCAGCTGGAGCCCGGGAGGGGAAGTGCCCGGCCGGTATTTTTCCCGGACATGTTCGGCTTTTTGGCAATTCCTCCCGGACGGGGGTTTGATTACCAAAAAGCCGGACATGTCCGGGAAAAAACGGACGTATGGTAACCCTAGTCAGCACCTATGCAAGGAGCCGCATATTAACTTCTGAAGAGCTGCATGCGGCACCGGAGCCACAGGTTGGCCATCCCTGGGCTATAGCCTTAGGCCCTCCTATTTTTCAGGCCCTACTGGTCAGGCAGGGGGCGCTGCCAGGGCCGGGTGAGGGGGAGCGAGCTTGCTCACACAGCCCTGCTGGAGCGCTCCTGCCAGCAGGAAAGGCAAAGCAGCCCCCTGTGGCTTGGAAGGAGCTCAGCCGGCAGCCTGAGCTGGACATGTTCAAGAAGACATCATCAATGTTGTTGATGCACGGGCAGAAAAATAAACACAGGGGTACCTAGATTAGCTTCTGCTCCATCGGATACATAAGCTGTGATGAGGGTGGCGGTGAAGTAATGGAGCTTTCCATTGTTAACATACCACAGAAGCACTCACAGGCCCCAGTCTGGATCAGGGCCCCATTTCATTAGGTACTATACACACATAGGGAGGCATGGCCACTTCTGCAAAGTACTTACAGTCAGAATTGACAAGTCAGAGAAAGAGCGGGGAAGAGACAAATTGAAAGGGATACTTGCCAGGGCCAATTATTTTGAAGTTTCTAAGGTAGTGAGTTACAAATGATGGAAAAGAGAAAAAGCAGCTAGCTACAAACCACTTGTACAAGGCTCCTTCATGCACTAGAGACAGATAAATGAGGTAGAAATCATTTTGTACATCTCACCTTTGGAGCATCTCCTTGCTGTGGGGGGAGTTTCTGGTTTGCTATACCAACTAGCAAAGCTCCAGAGAATGGGACAGGTTTGGTGCATTTCAGTGATACATTCCAAGGCTGTCCTCCTTTAAGGACTTTCCATGTTGGGTGCTGATATTCCATTCTGGAGCCAAAGAAGTCCCATATAAGCCACACACCTAATGCTAAGTGATGTACAATGACCAGGAAGTGCAAAAAAACCAACCAGCCAAAAACAGCATAGCTTTGGTGACTTCCTTCCAGGGTAGACTGTGAAGAGACAATACCACTGAAAGCAGAGACACAGAACATAAAAGTGAAACAATTTAACTTGGCAAAAAAAGGCCACGGGCTGAGCATTAGCTTATTGTACCCAAGAATGGGCATCCAAAATACGCCCATAATCCAAAATAGGATAAATGGGCAAAATGAGGGTAATGCAAGTTCCAGAAAGGAGCATTGGAAAATAAATGAAGTCCTTAGCCAAGGATACTGTGCAACACCACCTGCAGCCAGAGCATTGAAATAACTCTAACTTGCCACAGTATTGCAAGGATGACGAGTCAGAGGGAGGATTTTGGAAGCGGGCCAGCGCCAAGCTGAAGAAAGAGTCAGACAGGATTAACATAATAATGCCTTATCTGAGAAACTAAAGTGACACAGGGATGAAACTGACAGACTGGAAGCTTAAGCAAGACAGAGAGTTTGAGTGTCAGCCAAAGAGAGGTGGGGTGGGGAGTAAACAAACAGAAAAAAACCAAGAGAAGTGTGAAGGGGTTGCTACAACTTGAAAGAGACATTTGAAGTACTAGTAGATTACGTGAAGAAGGGCATCGAGGAGGGGGAATACATCATTTTATCAGAAGTTTTGAAGAGCTTTTCTAACAAAATAAGACATGCAGCAAGCAAGGTCAAGGAAGCCAAAAATGAGGAATGAGATAGCTTTAATGTTCTGACAGATCCATGGCTCTCAACCTGCCAAGGCCCATATCTGGGACAAAGACCTGAAATAAGAGATGTGAAATAAATAGTAGTGCAGAAGGGCTTTAAATTATGCAAGATCAATTTTTTTGACATAAACAGCATTTCCTAATATAATCTCAATTCCCCATGAGCTAGCATTTCTGATTGTAAATAATTAACAAGGAGTCTGCATGGGGTGAAGACAAATTGGAGTATATAAAGAAAGTCCGTCTTTGCTCATGAGGGATGGGTAGGAAGTTGTAACAATTCCGTGGGTACATGGAACTTCACAGTCATTAGGTTGTAAATGGCGACAGAATTTAGGACTTTCCAGAATGGCAGCTCCAAGTCATTGAGCTTAAAGAGAATCTCTATTAGCTCTATTGTTATTAAGGATTATATCCGCTGTGGGCCAGGCTACAAAGCACATTGGAATCACATATACTTGAAAGAGTCTAATATTCTATGCACTAGAAGGGAATGGTGACATCTACATGCTAGCTTCAATGGAACAGGGGGTTGAGATTTCTCATCATGCTGGATCTTGAATCAGGTAACTTTATTAGCTCATGATCTGCATATGTATGGAGGCAACTTGTCCCCATCTCTCCTTCCACAGTAGTCAAATACATAATTAACTATAAAGTGGGATTATTGGTGGCCATAGCTAAGGACTGAGGTAAAAGGAGAAACTCAGAATTATTTAGGAAAATACATAAATAAATGGATAAAATTTAGACAGTATGAAAATCTGAACTGGAGTCTAGGTCATTCGAAGAGACAATAGAAGAAAAACATCTTTATGAAAGTGATCAAGGGATGTTTGTAGGGTAGCTGAAGAACCAAGGTTTGGTTCTCTAGTCAAGAAATGTACAGAAATTTAGACCAAACCTTTAGTAAAGTTTCAGCTTCTTTGCGGGGGTGGAAATTGTTTTTCTCCTTATTTGTAGTTTTATCACCCAGGCCTAAAAACGGCACTGCTGAATCACCATAAGGAAGTGACAATCTCTGAGGCTGGACCAGGAGCAATTAGCCCTGGAAATTTCAATTTAAAAACATCCCATTCTTGTGAGATTTCCCACTGAATTTTGCCAACACAAAGGCTCAGATAGTTTTGTCTACATATAATCTGCAAACCTTTTCAAATTGGTCCATCACTTAGTGTTAAGTTTTTCCATACATGACAAGTATCCATATACTCATGCTCTGAGCAGCGAGGAAGGGATGGGGCAGTTCTTACTAGTCTGGGCCCCTGGGAGACGTAGGTTCAATTCCTTTCTTTGCCATAGCCTTCCTTTGTGACCTTAGGTAAGTCACTTAGTCTCTCTTTGCCTCAATTCCCCTTCTGTTCAATGGTAATAATAGCCCTGCCCTCACCAGGGAGGGTGTGAGGATAAACACATTAAAGATGGTGAGGTGATCAGACACAATGGCAAAGGGGGGCTGTAATGGAGGACTTATCCCTTTAAGCACTAGAAGCCTGGGGCCAGCCAACCCTAATTATTGTGTAGGCACACCTGAGTAGGGATCAGTTGAGTCCCTCTTGAGATCAGCAGGAAGCTACAGAGAAAGGGGGGATGTTCTGGGGAAAACAACCAAAGGAAGCTGTGGCAGAGACTTTGCAAGAGCTGCTGTGAGCAGGCGTTATACATGTCTCCTGAAGACCCTTGACCAGAGGGAAGGGCTTGGGCCTCAGCTTTAGGAGGTTGGGGACCAGGGAGCACAGACTGCATCAGAGTAGAAACAACTCCAGCCGGAGAAGGCTGGAGAATTCTGGGGAGCAGAGATAATGGACTCGGGGGAGAAGAGAAGCTCCAGGCTTGAGCATTGTTGCCAATAAATTACACCCGGGGCAAAGGGGTATTCCTGGACCAAAAAAAGCCTGTGTGGAGTTCATTTAAAGAGCCTCTAGAAGAAGAAATGGAGGCAGGGCCACACTGGGGTGCTACAGGGCAGGGGGCTCTTTAACAGGGGCCTTTAACAGGCGCTTTAGATAGGTAAGATACTTATTTTAGATTAACATGTAAAACATTAAGAAATGTAGCTGCAAAGTTTTGTGCAGCTCCATGTGTGACATTTATTTGCACCCCCCCAAATTAGCTGATTTAGTAACGTGTCCGTTTGCAAATCCTTGTCTGTGACCCTGAACTTCAGCTGAGGAACAATAAATAGACCCTGCCCCAAGCAGTGGAGCTGAATGAAACCTGGCAGCTGAGTGTTGCTGGAGGGTATCTGAGGAATAGGTGACTCCCAGGTGGGTGAGGCCACAGCAGCTGCCCTGACACACCAACAAATCCAGAAGATGGTGGTTGATGGAGGTGGCTGGGCAGTAACTAAGAGAGCTGGGTTTGTGGGGTGTGTAGATGGGAGGGAAGTGGACGATAGGGGCAAACTCAATGGCAGGGTGAAGCTGGAGAGTAGCAAGGCCCACAGGGGCATCCAGGTGGATAGCTTGAGACAAGTGCACTGTTGCCAACTCCCATGATTTCTTCAGGAGTGACGGGATTTTGACCGGGGCTGGCCATGTTGCGAGAAGCTCCAGCCCTCTAGTGAATTTCTGCCCTGCCTAGGGAAACCCACCCCCAGATTACCTGCCTGCCCACTACCTCACCTCCTAGGATAGAGCAGCCAATCAGGGCTGCTGCAGAAAGCAAGCAGAACTCTTCCCCCCCTCCCCCCCTCCCCGAAACCTGACGCCATTCTCACGGAACGGGAGGGAGACAGAGCATGAGAGCCCAGCAAGCTCAGGCCCCCTCTGCTCCCACCTGTCCCAACCCTCTCCACCCCTGCAACACAAGGCCTGGGAAGGGGACAAGGGGGAGAAGGCCTCTGTTCCCAGGCCTAGGGGAGGAACAGAATTTAGTGGGGAGTAGAACAGATCGGGGGGTGAGGGGAGTGGGCAGAACTGATGCAGGGACAGGACTGATTTGAAGGCTGGGGAGGCAGAATTAATTGCTGGGTGGGAGGACAGATGTGGGGGTAAGAGCTCCTGCAGTCAGGCCCAAAATCACCTCACTCAATAAATCTGGGCAAGTGTCACACACACTGGAGGAGGGGGGGGGGGAATGCTAAAGGCAAACCCCCCATTTTATGGGCCAATCTCATGATTGTTGGGGGGTTTGACATGATTTTGAAACCTTTGGGGTTGGCAGTATTGCACCTGAGTTTGTGAAGGGTGACTGGAGGAAGATGGGGGTACCAGAAGTAGATGGAGGAGCTGGAAGGGTGACAAAGGGCTGGGTGGAAAGGAGTATCTGGGGAGAGGGAGCTAGCTGGTTGCTGGATGAGGGAGCCTGGGCCCCTCTCATCTTTTACCACTGGTTGCCTGCCCCCTCCCAGCAGGTTTTTCCCACCTCAGACCCAGCAGGGGGAGCAGCAAGACAGAGGGCATTTGGCTGCCTGCTCAGCAGACACACCATGGCTTCTGGGGGTGTAAGATGCTATCACAGACCATTCCTCTGACATTCAGTCTGGGCAGAGGACATGCCAAAAGTTCAGAAATCATGAATAAGGTCCCTCCAATTCATGAGATTGTCTTACAAACCATAAGCATTTAAAATTATCTGCTTTGGGGATGTCATAGGGAGAGGAAGATTGGGGGGTGGGTCCACCCAGACCACCCTCCTGCAGCAGACCGTGGCATGACAGACACACCTGCATCAGTTTCCCCCCTCAGAGTCCCTAGTAACTCTATGCAACCTTATCCTTTTGTCCATCAACGTGGGTTAAAATAGTCCGCAACAAAAATCCCAAACATATTCCATGTCCCAAACCCAGGGCAAACTCAAGAGATCTCATCCCTTGATGCCCCACATACCACACATGAGCACCTTCAGCCAGGCCTGGACCCTCTGTCAGTCCTCTTCTGTTCCTCTGGCCTTGGACAGCCACCCCAGCCCTTCCAACCAGTGTGCCACTCTGCTCTTCCCAGCAGGAACCCCCCACAGCCTCTCGGCTGGGACATCCGTGCCAGGGGAGCATCCCTGGGACAGGCCGTTTCTTCAGTGCAGGCTGAGGAATATTTTTTACACTGGTAGAATTCTCAGAAGTGTAAAAGGTGCAGTACACTGAAAGCAAATGGGTTTACAGCTACATACACCACAATGAGATGATCCTGGTGGGAGGGAGATGAAGATTAGGTGGGTTAATGGGATTCAGAGGGGCAGGGGAGAAAGAGGAATTGTTCCTTCCATTGGCATTCAAAAGACAGATTAAGCAAACCATCCGATCCCAGTTAATACATTACTGGCCTCGAAGGAAAGGTATTAAATCTAATAGGACACAGTCAAAAAGTAAGAGCTGAAAAAAGCCTGAAACGATGTGTAAGACAGCTTTTTGTCTCTAGCTGTACAGTTAATGGGATAAATTCAGCCCTCAAATACATGCATGCAACTCCCATTGACTCCACTGAGAGTTGCATATGACTATCTGATGCTGGATTTAGCTCGTAAAATGCAGGAGGTAACACTGTGTGCAATAAGCTTGATCTATCATTTACAGGATGCTGAGAGATAGAATATGCAGTAATCCTACTAGAGCACAACAAAACAGAGACAAGACAGGTATGAAAAATTGCGGTGTGCTTAGTCATTTATCACAGGTTTACAAGTAGTTTACCAAAGTTGGAGGCGATAGAACAACATGCGCTTTTGAGTCTCGACTCTTCGAACCAACCCAGACAGCAAGCACACTGCGGCAGCAGGATCAATGGAATTCTCCATTTCCACTGGGGGGAGACCAAACACAGTGAAATCTCTTCATAGGTCTTGTCTGTCTCTCATCTCCAGAATTCTGTTAGGAGGAAGCTTCTGCAGTAGCATATTAACTGATTGTCCATTATGGGGCATTCTGAAGCATTAGGTACTGGCCACTATGAGCGATAGGATACTAAATGCCAGTGAAGGAGGAAGGGTAGTCTTATGGTTAAGGCATTGGACTGAGACAAGAGATATGGGTCCAGTTTCCAGCTGTAGCACAAACTATCTGGGAGACATTGTTCACACCACTTAAACCTCACTGTGTTTCAGTTCCCCATGCACAAAACGAGGATAATGCTTCCTGTCTCCCACACTCTGTCCGCCTTATCTATTTAGATTACAAGCTCTCCATGGTAGGGCCCATGTCGGTGTAATGTTAGTACAGTGCTTGACATAATAATAGGGCCTTGATCTCAGCTGGGGCCTTTAGGCACAACTCTAAGACAAATGATCATAGATGAACTGCTGGTGTGGCAATTCCTGTGTCATCCAGTACACCTCCCTGTCTCAGCAGGATCTGTAGTTCTTAAAAAAAAAAATGTTTGAGGCACTTTTCACCTGTGACAATAACTACATGTGTTTCTCTCTCTGTGAAATAGACTCACACAGTGCATTGGATCCAGGATCAGCTCTGTGAGCTATGCAGGGCCGGTGCAAGGAAGTTTCACGCCCTAGATGAAACTTCCACCTTGCACCCCCCCCCCAGCCCTGCAGCAGCTCCCAGCCCCCCCTCCACCCTGAGGCGCCCCCTCGCGGCAGCTCCCCCCCCTCTGCCCTGAGGCGCCCCCCCGCAGCAGCTCCCCCCCGCCCCGGAGAGCCGTGCGGCAGCTCCCCACCCCAGCTCACCTCTTCTCCGCCTCCTCCCCGAGCACGCCGCCCCCGCTCTAGTTCTCCTCCCCTCCCAGGCTTGCGGCACCAAACAGCTGATTGGTGCCGCAAGCCTGGGAGGGGAGGAGAACTAGAGCGGGGGCGGCGTGCTCAGGGAGGGGGCGTAGCAGAGGTGAGCTGGGGTGGGGAGCCCTGCGGCAGCTCCCCCCCCGCCCTGAGGCACCCCCCACCCGTGGCAGCTCCCCACCCCCCCCTGGCCCGGGAAGCTGTGCGGCAGCTCCCCACCCCAGCACACCTCTACTCCGCCTCCTCCTCGAGCACGCCGTCCCCGCTCTAGTTCTCCTCCCCTCCCAGGCTTGCGGCGCCAAACAGCTGATTGGCGCCGCAAGCCTGGGAGGCGGGAGAAGTGGAGCAGCCGCTGCGCTGGGAGAGGGAGTCTGAGCCACACGTGTCAGCGCGCCGCCGGCAGCCCAGCCCAGGAATGCTGTAAAAAAAAATTGGGGGCAGCGCTTTTTTACGCCCCCAAATCTTGGCACCCTAGGCAACCGCCTAGTTTGCCTTAATGGTAGCACCGGCCCTGGAGCTATGAGCTGATAAGTGAGGGCTGTAAAAGAGAGTAGAATACATGTGGCTAGTATAGTGCATTTTTTTCCAATTACTAGTCACTGAAATCTTTTAAATCATAAGTTGAGTGAATTGTGCTGATGAAAGTTAGAAATCAATAGCACTGGCAGCTGTCTTTATGATGTAAGCCATTGCTGACCAAATGTTTCTGCTCAGCTTTGTCAAAGCACACTTCATTCCTCACTCTGCAACATCCCTGCTAGACTGTAATGCCCAGAGCAGAGATGGCCATTCAAGTTAAATTGAATGTTATAGATAAATATTTATGAAATTATTCATTAAGATCACAGAAGTGATTTTCACTTAAAGACAGATGGACAAAAGCCAGAGTCTAGATCTAGGTTTTGAATAACCCAAAGTTAAGGCATGTTGGAATTCAGGATTTTGGCCCATTATAAAAATAAGGGCCATTTGTAAAATTTGGATCTGGATGTGGGTTTCACATTTGAAAATCCCCAGTGTTTGGATTCAGGGGTTTGGTTGGGGGGAGTCTACCTCTATCCCCATAAGTAGCCAAGGTTATTTTAACTTCATGCATTTCATAATGAGCTCTATGAAGACGCAAAGAAGAGTTCTATGTACCTTGAAAGCTTGTACCTTACACCAACAGAAGTTGGCCCAATAAAATATATTACCTCACCCACTTGTCTCTCTCATAGTGGACTTTAGACCTTTTAGCAAACAATGTCATCCTTTAGATCTTTGCCCCATGGTGCTGACTATATAAAACCATCTGAGTTACACTATATACATTACTTTGTCACACATATATACATCTACCCAAGTACTTATGTGTCCCCCATAACCATGGCAAATGAATACTGTATAAACATTAATGGATTTATCCATACAAAATCCTATGAGATAGGGAAGTATCATAAATATCAAGTAACAGAAGAGGAACTAAGGCACAGAGACATTAAGTGACTTGCCCAAGGTTACATACTCAGTATGTAGCAGAGTCAAGAACTGAACCCCAAATTTTCTGAATCCCAGTCTAATGCCTTAACCACAAGAGCATCCTTCCTCCCAGCTTTGTTCTCATGCAGTCCACAGACAAGCTCTTCACCTTGCTATTTTAAGAATAATTATTCTTTAAAGGGAACTAACTAAATAAATAAATATGTAGACTGTGTAAGAGATCATTTACTTTTCCCAACAAAGGAAAGGGAGATAAGAACTAACACAAACAGCTTCCTACAGAAATTGCATCTGATTCGGTGAGTAAAATCTGATGCGTGCGTACAAATGGTGCTTAATTAACCGCTTAAGGACAGATTAATTGCCATATGTTGCCAGGAATGATGGGTGTGCTTCCAGTGCAGAATTAATCGATTACAAATATGTCATCTTGTGAAATATACCGCCAGAAAGATTTCCAGCCCTGATGAAGAAGGAGCAGGAAAGGGCGGGGGGGAATTGTGTGTTCAATTGCTTTTTCTCTTTCTTCTGTGGCTGAACGCTAGCATGCTGCATTGCTTTTCTTCTTTCTGCTGTGTCTCAATGCTAGCTGCAAGCAACATCAGAGAACTAGGAGGGAAGAGAGTCCTCTTCTTTTGCAATGCAGCAATCAGTGGTTTCAGACTACTGAAGCTCATCTTTAATGCTGCCCGAGTTGAATGAAGTAAACTGATGGAGGTATGGACAGCAACCACAGCTTGGAGCGAGGTTGTGCTACCCTTAGTCATACCAACTGAATCTGCAAACAATCCTATTAAAATCAATGGGATGATTCAAGGAGTAAGGTGCTACTCCTCCCCGCATAAGTAGGGATAGCATAATCCCGCACTTATATGGTGCTTTCTGGATTAATCTATCCAAAGCAGGAGTGAGAATATATTAAGTGCCTCAGTAATTACTCAGTCATCACTAAGGCCAAACTCCTTTTTAAGATCTGCTGGATTTAGCCTTAACTTTACATGCTAGTTTTCTTCCTATTTCTCTACTTCATTTTCTTTCAGGTTCCATTAAAACAAAGTTTATTTTGTTCTTTTAACTGTTAAAATAAAGCTCTTTTATATTTGAGAGGCGAGAATGAATGGGCGAGAACCGCATGAAAATCTCTGATCCTAGAGAGTCTGTCCCAAACCCACAAATTGCACCACGGTAGGGCCTGATCCAAAGTCCATTCAAAGCAGTAGGAAGAGTCCAATGGGCTTTGGTTGAGGCCCTTAAAGCCCCACTATTTTTTCTGCAGTGTTATGATGAAGGATGAGCTGTAGATGAAAGTCATTACAAACTTGGAGGACAATCAAAGACTATTATGAGGTGGAAAATATTCTTTCAGCACGCTGAGTGAGTCTGAGTTCCCTTGAAGACAACTTACCCTCATCCTCAGCAACATCAGAAATGAAGGAATCTCAAAGCAGTGCAGCAATGCTGCCCCAAGACATTAAGAGCTCCCATAATGCTGTTCCTGTCTTAGTGGGAGAACTGAAAAACAAAGCTGATTTGGCAGGTTAAATATAAATGAATCCAGCAACTCTCCATTTCCCCCCCATGTGGACTAGCTCTTAATAAAGGATTTGTCCCATGGACACCTCCTCTTCCTTTTGCTCTTCTCCCCACCAATTTGTGATCTCATAAAATCCCTTTGACAGCTTTCATAGAAAAGTATTCAGTGTATTTTCATTCGTCGTCTATTGTGATTTAGCACCTGGAAGAACGAGGAGAAGGAACCAGCACCATGCAACCAGCTGGCTCTCTGAAGCTTGCCAGCAAGTCTGCTGAAGACTGAAAGGGGGCCATAGTTTGAGAACCACCGAGTTATGCAAAAAAGCATTTTCTGCAGAAGAATCAATAATGCTGAGAAGTGGATCTGCCCAATGAAGTGTCAGTTTTTGGTACAACGATGGGATTTTTACTGACAAAACAGAAGAGCTCAAGACCAGAAAACAAAGAGGGACCATTAGAATTACTGGAATACAGGAAAACCACTTTTGTACAGAAAATGTTAAACCAACTTTAAACTATGACCAGGAGGCAACTAAATATTGCCATAGAGTAGGCTCACTGGGCATTAAAGCAGGATTAAAATAAGGTGAAGCATCTAGAATACTGAGAGTAAAAGCATTAAGATTTCAAGGTGAAAGACCTGATTCTGCAAGAGGCTGAGTCCACCTGTGTAGTGCAGAATGTTGCTTTAGCACGCAATGACACCAACATGCTTTGAGTTTAAATACTGCCTTTAAAAGACTGTTCTATGCACAGACATAATTACAGAGGGACAGGGAGAGATGGTGGGGATTAGTTTAGGAACGGGGAATGACACCTAAATTGGCTGGCAGGGAAGGCAGCAGAGAAGGGAAGTCAAGGCGAATCCAGCCTTTTCAACTCTCACAATTGGATGGCAAGTCTCACAACATTTGGTATTTTTCTTAAACCCAGCTGCTGGAAGCAACCGTTTAAGTGGGGGCTGGAGGGAAACATGCATGTCAAGAAAAGAAAAAAAACAAAGGAAATTTTTAGCCCCCATGATTGTGGGAACCCCTAAATGTGACCCAAGTGCACCCTAAAAGATCAGACAAATAAAGGAGACAAATAAAAATAACACAAATATTTTTTTTAATTTCTATTGGGGGGGGGGGAAGAGGGGCTGACTCATGTTTTTTGAACCCATGAGTTTGGCAATACTGAGACTCCTTGGGCAACAGCACTGAGCAGGTTCTCCCCACTCCTCCAACTAACTGCTACCCCTCAGTCAGCTATTTCACTTGTAGGCTCAATAAGCAGTAGAAACTGCAACTGTAATCTCCTGATAGCAGGGTCTGCTATGACCCTTGCAAAGTGGTCAAGGAGCATGTACCTGTGGTACCAACCAGCAACTGGCTCTGCTCGTGCCTTGCCTGGCCCCTTCCTTTGCCGGGCCTCAGAGTATTCAGGAAATCGGCTGGGACATGAAAGAGCAGTGCTGACTGGGGCAGCAAATTCTGCTCCCCTCCCAGTGGAGGGCAGGGGGACACAAGAGGGAGGAGCTATAGAGCATAGCTCTGGGGGTGCAGCAAAGAGGGAGGAGCCATGTGGTGGACAGGTAGGATCATCCCAGATGTCCCAGGTGCTGATCGGTGAGGCCCAGTGGCGGGCGGGAGGCGCTGGGTGAGGGAGAGGGGACCTGCTGGTGGGTGTGCCGGCCCTGGAGCACTCACGGAGTCGGCGCCTATAACCCCAAGCCTCTTTAGTTAGCAGACCCTGTCTCTTGTTTGTTCCAACTCACATACTAGTGCTGGGTTTTCTTGCTTTTTGTCTCTGCTTCTCTCTCTGTTCTTGTCTGTCCTCAGTTTCAGTGTGTCCCCTCCTCCCCTCCCCGATCACAATACCCGCCTCCACCCACATCGTGCCAGTTTCTGGCCAGGCTCAGTTAAGCTTTGTTTTAGGTGTGATCCCTTAACTGTCTAGTCTAGCTATCCTAAATGAAGGACTTGTTCACACATCAGTTTGAATAAAGTTTTACTTGACCCAGTATAAGGTTTCACCCACCTCCTAGCATTACAAAGTTTAAATGGCAACCACTGGGTAATGCTCATAAAGTATTGTTCTGGGAACTGGGAATGTTTGTTTGCAAGTGTTTGCCATCACTGTTTTTAAAAAAATGTTTCATCAATGTGTCTGCTGTGTGTGTGAGAGAGGAAGACAGACAGTAGTAACAAGGAGTCAGATTGTTCCCTGTGTAGGAAAAATCTGCTTAAGAGACAGGTGTCAGCTCTGGGTTCTAGACAGTCAGGCCTGGTGGTTGGAGTGGTGGTTGAGAACAGGTACCAAGGGTTGAAGCCGGCTGAGACGTAGGAAAGAGATGGTTGCAAAGAAGGAAAAATTCTGATTGATTTAGTACCCCTTGAAAAGTACTTAGTGTACAAAGCAAATGTGAAGAGTCATATTTATTTAGAAGTGAAGCTTTAGAGTGTCGCAGTTTTAGACTAAATCTCAAGGACATATACTCTGATCTTGTCTGAATATTATCTGCTATAAATAGTAATTTGAATAACGATGAAGACATTTAGATGTTATTTGTGAAATGTTCCCTTTATAACTTAATTCATGTTAATAGGTCAAATAATGTAGAATTGTTGTCTATGTGTTTAACCGAACAGAAAGTGCTGTGCTGTGAGGGGTTAAACATCTGTAAAATACTTCCATAAAACCTAATCCTGCAAAGATTTACCCACATCCTTAACGTGATACATAGGAATAATCCCTTTGACTTTAAAGAGACTGCTCATGTGCCTGAAGTTAAACATGTGTGAGTCTTTGCAGGATCAGGGTTTTGGCACTTACTTACAGTTACACTTTCAAGCAGTAGCCCCATACTAAATCAGGACAGCTACTGCTGGAGTGGTCCGGAGAGTTGCTATACCCATATGTTCTCAACACCATTGAAATTTGACTGAGCCATTCCCCCATTCAGATGGAGGGGTGGCTGGGTCACATTTCAGTGAGTGGCATTGCAAGATGGTGCACGGAACCGCTACGCCACTCAAATTTGGCCAGGCTGCCCTTCCATCCAGATGGGGGGACAGCTGGACCAAATGGTATTGTGACCTGGTGTGCAGGGGATTTGTTCCTATATGGAAGAACGCAGAGAAGGCACCCAGAACTCAACTGCTGGTAGCCCATGCACATGCTCTGTGTTTGTAAGAAAGAGGGCAGACTTTCTGAGGGAGACCCAGCATCTTTGTGTGTGGGGGCATGAGTGGGGACCAGAATTGGGTCCCTGCTGGTGGGGAGCGAGGACTGGAATTTGCCCTCCCCCCAGATAACTGACTTGGTGCCACTGAGCAAAACCCAGACAAAATTCACCTCTGTCTATGGAGCAATAAAAGATTTGTTCATAGCTCCAAAAGATCTGAAAAAGTCTATTGGAAAGCATCATTCACAATAGATTGGAATCAGCTTGTGTCACCATCTTGAGATTCCAGGGAGAAAATGTTGGGATTTTCCCCCCAGCCGATAAGTCTTGTCTCAGACTCCTTTATTGTCTTATATAGAGAATTTTAAATAATTCTTTTCTTCTTCAATATGGAAAATATAAAAAGGGGAAAATTATTTTCTACAGTAACATGTTTTCCCATCCCATCTTTTTAGAAATCGGAAAAAGGCTTTCTTTTAGGAGACTAAAAATAAAGAGCTAAATATAGACAGACAAGAACTTGTCTCTTATATTGAGTGTTTTCACAAGATCCAGTAATTTACAAACAAAGTTCTCCAAAATGACCTTTTAAGTACTAGACAATTTATATTTGAAGGGGTGGGGGCGAGAGAGACAAATCAAGGAGTTTCAAATATTAGTATGAAGTGCCCTTGATGAGAGATAAAACCGTTGAAACCACTTGTACTCTTAGGGTTTTCTACTGCTGCCCACCACCATGGTATGAATCTGACCACCTTCCATGTAAAATAGATTGACAAAAGCTAAGTCCCTATGGGATTTCAGGCTCTTCTCCATTGTTGGTTTATAGAAAGTTCTGCTTGGGGAACCTTTTTGGGGGAAGAGGGGATTTGGTAAAGGTGCAAAAGAAGGCGTAGCTGATGTCGTGAAGTTCATTCTTGTTATGATGGATGAGCTTTATCAGAGAGGAAGGTCTTGCAGTGATTTTAAAAAGTGGTACAACTCTGGATTTTTCCATTCTCCTCTGGACTTTTTTCAACTGACAGATCCCCTCAACTGAGAAAGCTTTATCCCTGGCTCTCAAGTGCTTCTACTTTTACAACATACTTGAGAAAACTTGAAGAGGTTGTCATATTGTCACATTAAAATTTTAAGCAGGAATATTTTAAAATCATAATAGTTGAGTTTAATTGGCCTTTATTAAAATATATATTGTCACTTTCTAAAAAAATGTGTATTTTTATTACAGTATTGTCCAGAGACCCGGTCCTACTGCATTGGACAAACAATTTTGTAGCCTTAAAGTTGTATGTGATTTGCACAAAACTTGTCTTTACATTCTATTAATTTGTATTTTTTATTTTTACTTTATTTCCTAAGGCTTTTCAGCAAAGGTTAAATGCCTTTTCATTGGGTTAATTTTTCCAATAATGATACTGAGTAATCCCCCAACTGGATGTGAATTCATCTAATTTATGGGGCTCTTTTCTTTTTACTAAATTTAGACACCAGCTCTGTCTCCTCGAATATCATGTCTAGGACCATTATTGTCACAAGTTACATGATATGCTATTACAGTGAATATTAAATCTCAAATTATGGGCTTTTATGTTAATCTGGATTGTGCTGTGCAAAATGATGTTTGGACATGACTATGAAATACTTAAAATGATCAAATTAAAGATAAAACGGCTGAATGAATCATGCAATAAAGGGAAAAAGAGCTAGTCATATTTGACAAAGGTGAAGGCAGACATAAAAAGGGGGGCTGGATCGATGATATTATAACATCAGGTGTATCTAAATGTAGGTTGCAATTGCAAGACCTCATTGTCATAAAATTTGACAATTCTTTAATGCAGCTCGAGCCCTCACAGAGCTGTGCCTGTTTCTCCTACAGCTGGCAATAGGCTGCATCACCTAACACCATCATTTTCCCCTCCTCCATCCTATCTCAAACCACAGCCACCTGCAGTTCAGCTCAAGGGTGAGGAGGGAAGCCCATTATAATATTGTCTATTCCTTCTGTAATTCAAAGAAATGAGTAGTTATTACCATAAGAGCAGAGTTAAATATGTAAAACCTCAAAAAGATAAAGAGGGTTATTTCAGTCTAGTTAGGGCTCCTACATGTAAAGAAAATATTTGTGGAGATACTTTAAATGCCTAAAGACAAAATTGTATAGTAGCAGGAGATCTTAATGGTGTTAGTGCTCTTGGAAATCATTTGGAGCCCCTAGTATAATTTTCTAAATGTTCAAAAACCTCTTACGTATTATTTATACTGCTGTACATGCAGCCATGTGCTAGGCTCTATACAAACAGAGAACAAAAAGACAGTCATTGTGACTCTGGTAGATGTCTGGAAATGTAAGAAACCTCACCAATGGACAATATATTTCTTTTTGCATTCTATCACTGGACACATTCCAGGATAGATCTATGCTCCGATTCTGCAATTAGATCTACGCCAGCAAAGCTTTTTTCCTGTGCAAAGCCCTGTTGACTACAAGTGCTCTCTGTGCAGAAACAAGATTCTATCCATGTAAATCCTATTGTAGGATCAAGGCCAATAATAAGTGTCATGTGGAAAATATTGTTAATTGTGGCATAGGATAAGTTACTATAACAGATCATACGTCAGTCACCCTTTATATTAGTTTAAAGAGATCTAAGTATCATCTAATACAGTAGTCAGCAGACTGCTCTTGCAGAATGAGGAAGTAATAAATTAGATCAACATAATTGATATAGTGAGTGAAGCTATCTATTCGCAAATCATCTTTTTGCAGTATTTTGCAAAACCGTCTGGCTGCAGGTGAGGCTACTTTTGGGACAAAGATCACCTTAATTGTTTTCTGCCACAAGCAAAAGTAGCATCTATTTAAAATAAGTAGGAGACAAACATACAGTAGAACCTCAGAGTTACAAACACCAGAGTTATGAACTGACCTAGTCAACCACACACCTCACTTGGAACTGGAAGTATGCAATCAGACAGCAGCAGAGATAAAAAATAAATAAAATAAATTAAAAAAAAAAAGGCAAATACAGTACAGTACTGTGTTAAACTACTAAAAGATTTGGCAAGGTAAGGAAACTGTTCTGTGATGTTTCACTTAAATTAAGATGGTTAAAAGCAGCATTTTTCTTCTGCATAGTAAAGTTTCAAAGCTATATTAAGCCAACGTTAAATTGTAAATTTTTGAAACACCCACCACAGCATTTTGTTTAGAGTTATGAACATTTCAGAGTTACGAACAACCTCCATTCCAGAGGTGTTTGTAACTCTGAGGTTCTACTGTAATTAATGTAAAAGCATTGCAAAATAAGTGCAAAGAAAAAGGAATTATTTTTCAAAAAGGGATGAAATCAATGCCCTGCAGCTAATCACAACTGAGCAAAGTATGACACAAAACATTGCTCAGAAAAGACAAAGCCAACATAGTATTGACACATGGATGCTTAAGAGACAAGCATCTTAATGACTGCAATTAAAAACAAGATAGCACCATTGCCAATAAAAGATAAGGTTGTAAACAGGACTGTGTTCCTACCATATAAATATATATCACTCTGAACTCCTGAATAATAGTCAGGGCGATTTAGCATGCAGCAAGCCAGGGTGTTAATCGACAGCGCCCTCGCTTGCCACTTCCCAGAGTCGTGGGGACTCTGCTACTGTGCACTAAAAGTGGGAGTACATCAAAGCGCTCTGCGGAACCTCTAGTGCGTGACAGCAGGGTCCACAAGGTGACTTAGTACACAGCAGGCTAAGGCGCTGTACATTCACACTCTGGCTTGCCACACTCTGAGTCACTGTGTAGCCAAACCTTTCGTTTCCCATATATCTACTTACGCGCTCTCATTTGTCCGTTTGCTGGTGTAAGGGAAACTTGCTTGCTGCAGGGCTGGAAAAGAAAATCAGCAACAGCAGCAGGAAGGGGTGCAAGAAAGTGCAAGTGAGAGCAACCCTTACCCTACTTTATTTACAGATTCTCACTTCTTCGAGCTCCTCAGTGTAGATTGCAGCGGTGGAAGCCTGGGCAATAAGTGAACATAAGGGAATCTAACTTGGAATGCCTCATCCTTAAATTTGGCCTACTTACTGATGGACTTTCACTTATTGCTCTAAGTTTTCTTGTGTTTTGGTTTAAACCAGATCCCTAATTTTATTCCTGCATGGTGCTTTGTTTATGGATAAAGATTACAGCCTATTTTCTGTCTCATCGTTTCTGGTTTATACTATGATATAGAGCTCCCTGGTGCCTGGATGCATGTGCCACTCTTGAGAAGATTACACAAAAGGGATTTAAAACAAACAAAATCTTTTGGCTACAGCAGAGAATGGCTCCAGTCCACCTGAGCACAAAGAAGAGATCCAGGTTTGCTACTTGCCATCTGGGATTTTTCATTCCTGCAGGCTGCAGCCCATGCCATGTGCGTGAACTGCTTCTGTGAACACTCCTGCCAACTGTGTCCCGGTGCCAAATGGTTTGTAGTTTTCACTCAAGGCTTTTGCTCAACAGCTGAAAACTCAAAGAGGGAGGGCTATTGAAAATGGGACTAAGTACTGCCCAGAGGGGCAAAGCTCCTGTTTGGAGCACAATTATTTTATAACCTATTTGTGATCGCTCCCACCTTCCATCAGGTCAGGGGAGATGTGGAGGAAGAACAATTGAGGAGTCTTGCTTATTGTTACTAATTATTTCTTTGTGAGCACCAGGTTTCCTTGCATATTCAGAGCAGAAGTAAGCTTTTTGAGAGGAGCAATGTGAGAATATTTTGCAAAATGCACAGACTTTGTAGGGATGTGAACTTGCAAGGAGAGAGGTTTGTAGAACTGCATCAATTCCATGTTATCCAGAATGAGAGCTTGCTATGTGCTCCAAGTGAAGTGAATGGAAGGGAAATGTCCCATGTTTGGGGTTTTGTGACACACCTAGAACTTTTTTTTGCTTGATAGTCAAAACTGAATTCTGCAAAAACATTCCCATTCCCCTCTCCTAGTTCCCTGTAGATTAGGCTAATATTTTTTCCAGGGGAATGTAATTTCAAAACAAAAAAGTCATTTCAAATGCATTGGAAACTTGCAGTACAAACAAAGATTTTAGTTGGAAAGTCATTCTTGCTACCTATTTATTTCCCAGTATTCTATCAGAGTGTCATTGACATGTGGGATGGAAGGAACATTGAGAAGTCACCAAGTCCAGCCACCTATGCTGAAGCAGGACTAAGATCATCCCTGACAGGTGTTTGTCCAACCTGTTCTTAAAAACCTCCTATCATGGGGATTCCACAACCTCCCTTGGAAGCCGAGTCCAATGCTTAACTGCCCCTATAGTTAGAAAATTTTCCTAATACCTAACCAAAATCTTCCTTGCTACAGCTTAAGCCAATTACTTCTTGTCCTATTTTCAATGGACATGAAGAACAATTGATCACCCCCTCCTTTATAACAGTTCTTAATGTATTTGAAGACTGTTATCAGGTTCCCCCCACCCCAGTCACTCTTTTCTCACAACCAAACTATCATTCCCATCATTACAGTCTCTAAGGAGGCTGCTATTCAGAATTAGTGTTTTGAGAGAGCCAAATAGAATGGGAATATCACGTTTTCTTCTAAATCTGGAACTCGAGTACAAAATGGTGGAATAAATCAGCAGAAGAAATGGCAGTTTGTGTCAGTAAGGTTGTCTTCTCAAAGGGTCATGTTTACAACAATAAAACAAAGTAAGTTAACACAAGCAGAAAAGGAAACTGAATAGGATATGGGTAAGCAGAGTCCTGTGAATCTGGATGCAGAACCTAACATTCTCCTCTGGATAGTATTAGTATGATAGTATGAACACCTGTGCTAGGAGAAAGTTGAGCTGGGTTTAACCCTTTGTTTGGTTTTCACCAAGCAGCATCCTCAGCTCTTGTCAGACCAGGATTGTCAAGTGAATTATAAAGCCAGCAAAACAAATCCTCCCATCTCTAATTGTTCTTCACGTCTACACTGGTAAGTGAATATAGAAATAAAAACAGTCAAAAGGTACAATAGTAGTAGGATTAAAATGGGGATTATGATGGTTAGAAATTAGTTGGACACGCATTTTTGGCATCAGTAGCCAAAACCCAGTGCCTCTTGGACAAAGCAGAACTGTTGTGCCTGTACAGTACTAGTGTCTAGATTTAAAACAAAAACAAAACAAAAAAAACCCAACCCTTCTACATTTCTGCTTTAATCACCATTTACGTTGTATGCTGAACTGAAAGAGAAGAAATTGAAGTTATTGAAATCCTGTAAAGGGCAGCAATTTTATTATTATGATAATTATTATTTCATTTTAACATCTTTCTCTGCCACTGTAACTAGTGACAAAAGGACCCATCAGCATTCTCCTTCTCCTCCATGCTTAGCTCAAGTATTTCCCTCAACTTCAAAACTAGAGAAAAGAGGTTAATTCCCACGAACAACAGTCTTGCCATTAGTGGTGGTGGATAACTAGGGTGACCAGATAGCAAAAAAATCGGGACCGGGGTGGGGGGTAATAGGTGCCTATATAAGAAAAAGCCCCAAATATCAGGACTGTCCCTATAAAATCAGGACATCTGATCACCCTATGGATAACGTACACCTCAGTCAGTGACAATGGCCCCAGCAGCACGGAAAATGCACTCAAAGGCAGGGTGAGCTGCTGAGAAACTCTTCACCATACATGTGATGAATGTTCTTCATGTCTCTTGTGTGGATGATAAACTACAGGATCATCATGAGGTCTGTCTCTTGCAGGCTTATAACCACCATTTTGAGAAGCAGGTTACTTCAGCCTGGCACAGACTCTCCTATTGTTTTCAGCAGGTCAGAAACAGTGAGGCAGCAATACCACAGAGATGACTCTCAACAGAGGTTATAGGCACATAAGAACTCATTCATTTGATCCCATTCCTCATTCATCCCTGTTTTGACGCTCTGGCTGGTGCAAGGTTAGAGGAGAGGGAACTTGTGCCTTCCCCATTCAGGGCCTGGTTTGATTGCCACAGCTCCTATGGGCCTTGTAACAGTAGGGAATCACCAAAATGTAGGACCAGTCTAAACATGGTACCTCTTGGCCCTGATCTGCCCCTTCTTTCCCCATCCTGCTCTGTACTGCCCCTACACCTGGAGCTAGGAATGTATTCTTAACAATGCACTTGGCTCTCTCAGTCTCGTAAATTTGCTCATTTTTTTCCCAAGTGGCTTTCATGGCAACTTAACACTTTGGGTTGGTGCATTTCTCATAATTTTCCAAGTGTCTATGTTATACTTGAGTCTCCATTTGAGTAAACAATGCAGCTCTTAGTCAAGTTAAAAATAAACAAAAAAACCCTAAACTCTTATGGTAAAATTCTCCCCTCATTTATACCTCTACACCCAAAGCCAGAATTGAACCTAGTTTCAAAGAGGCTGTTTATAGGTTGATAAAGTTGTATGCAGTTTCTCTGTTTTGCAGAGAGAGAGAGAGAGAGAGAGAGAGAGTGTGTGTGTGTGTGTGTGTGTGTGTGTGTGTGTTCCTCTGTACACATTCACATGATTTTGTGGTACCGGCCTTAGTGTCTGCTTGTGTCTCTGTGAGGTGTGTTTTTAAGACCAGAAGAAATGAAAACCTTAAAACTCATGTTCCTTTTCCTTTGATGGCATTAACCCATCTTGTTTTACCCTTGCCCTCTAGTCAGATGATTATTTCACAAAGTCACTGTGCTCAGTTGAATCAAAGTTTGGCAGAAACCCCGGGCCTCCTGCTGTGTCACTTGCTCATGTCGATAAGGAAAAAAAAAAAATCTCTAAACAGCAAGACAAATCCAGCAAGCTTGTGCTTATTGTAAATTCTTATCCCCAAGTTGGTTGGAAAAGGTCATTGTAGGCCCAGAGTTTAGGTTAACACTTCCTAGAAGGAAGCATTCTGTCAACGAGTAGCCTTACACATCTTAAGGGCACTAAAAAATTGTAATGTCCTGAAATGGAGGGGTATTTGAGGGAAACTAATGCTGACATCTTAGGTAGCCTAGCCAGGTTGATTAGAGAGGGCTGGCCCCGTTAGCTTAGTCTCTTTGCTTGCTCTCTATCGCCTCTTGACTTTTTCCATTAGTAACTAAAAACTCACCCAACACAACTCGTCCTTTCAGTTTTCATCTCACCTTGATGAAGAAACAGAGCTTTACAATTCTAATGCTCCACTGCTGTGTACATGCCAAAAGTTTGCTCCTGGAATGGCAGCTCAGACAACAGCACTGCCTTATCTACACAGCACAGAGATGTGAACGGGTTTAGAAAGGCTTACAGAAATTCAAAAGTGGACTTCTTTATTTAACATCCTTTCCCGACATGTTTGTATAATCTGACATACATGTTCCCCCCATGCACACCCTCTCCTCACCACACAGACTCCCCTCAACAGTCACAAACACACCTCACTCCCATTACACTCCTATTCTAATGCTCCTCTTTCACAACCCAGTGAATTGCTCTGGGAAAATACAAACTACTACAAATTTAAAATGAGTTTTGTTAATTGGATGTAAATGTAACCTGGTTTACTCCAGGGATGGGACTGTCTCTTTAAATGGAAATTATAAATGAAGGCAGGACATCTAAAGCAAAGGAAAAAAATAAGCAATACAGAGTTAGGAGAAAGAAGAATTGGAGTGAAAATATAGCAATAAAAAGTGATATTTTGCACGGCAATATTTCAGTTTCCATGCAGCCTTTTGATAGATATTTGTTATAGACAGACTGGCTTGGCAGAATTCATTTTTTATTTATTTCTTACTATTTCAATGGATGTCCGTTTTTATGTGTAAGCATTTTTTATTTTTATTTATTTAAATTTTCACAGTTGTGCAAAATTATAGGTTTTAGGCACTTATTTAGATTATCAATTTAAATTTTCACAGTTGTGGGAAATTATAGATTGCCAGACAGTAATTCTTTAATGACAGTAGATGCTGAGGTTCAAACAGTTAAAGCTTTATAACTGTTAAAACACAAACTGGCAACATCACACCAAACTTTAGCCTTCAAGCAAACTCTAATAAGTTCTCAAGCAGTATTTTTCTATCTTTGACTATATGTAAATTTCAATGATCATCAATGGAAATATTTTTTCATAGGTTTGTGCATGTATGGTGAAACTAACATAAAAATCAAATCCTTCCAACTTCCAAGCCTATATATAGAACAGTGGGTAAAACACTCTTGTTCCAACCTGGTCAGTACAGCTGTGGTGAGCAGGGAGTACTTTGCTGCAGGGGACTGAGCTCCCGATAATCCTTCCATAGTGAGTTGTCTTCTTTGCATTTGCACATGTATTGAAAAAATGTGTCCGACTGGTCTACCAGTGCGAAAAAAGCCAAGGGTAATCTCTTTTGCCTATTAGACATGACGAAATGTCACTGAGGATTTGTCTAGATTAGGAAGAGAGGTTGAGATGAGGTTGGGATTAACATGACCTTTTCCTAGCGTAGATTCAGGTCCACACTGTCTACTTCAATTTAGCTGGTTGAGGTAGAACCTAAGGTTGACCTCAGCCAGCTAAATTAAGGAGAAGAGTGTTAACCAGGGAAATGGGGAGGCGGGGGCGGGTTGGCTGATGCATTAGCTGATTTCAGAACCTCTCTTCTTCAAATGGATGAACTTAGTAGGATTAAGAAATGGCTTTAGGACTGTGTAATTTCCTGTGTTGAGCACAAAAGAAACGGAGTTAAACTGTGAGTAAATGAAGTGAGAAAATGAAGGGGAGGGGCTGGCAGCTGGAGCTGCTGCTTTTTACAGATCCAGACTAACACGGCTACCCCTCTGATACTCAGAAATAACTTTATTCTTTGTAACTCAACTGAAAACTGGCTCTTTATGTTAACACAGTTATGGGCGAATGCGATGTGTCTCCTCCCCAAGCTCTGCTAGGACACAGCAGCTCCAGCTGCCAGCCCCTCCCCTTCATTTTCTCACTTCATTTACTCACAGTTTAACTCCATTTCTTTTGTGCTCAACACAGGAAATTACACAGTCCTAAAGCCATTTCTTAATCCTACTAGGTTCATCCATTTGAAGAAGAGAGGTTCTGAAATCAGCTAATGCATCAGCCAACCCCCTCCCCAGCCCCCCCTTTACATCTGCTATTGTGTGGCCAGGGAGGTAGCCATCTTACAGCAAAAAAACTTCAGGACCAGACTCCAAAGAGAAATTGCTGAGCTTCAGTTCATTTGCAAATTTGACACCATCAGATCAGGATTAAACAAAGACTGTGACTGGCTAGCCAACTACAAAAGCAGTTTTTCTTCCCTTGGTGTTCACACCTCAACTGCTAGCAGAGGACCTCACCCTCCCTCATTGAACTAACCTCGTTATCTCCAGACTGATTCTTGCCAGCATATTTATACCTGCCCCTGGAAATTTCCATTACATGCGTCCGACGAAGTGGGCATTCACCCACGAAAGCTTATGCTCCAATACATCTGTTAGTCTTAAAGGTGCCACAGGACTCTCTGTTAGTTATTCCTGAGAAATTAAAGCTGTTCAGACTTTACTAACAGTGCAATACCATACCCACCCCTATTCAGATCACACCCCTGTACCCATTTCACTGTTCCTAAACCCATCATAAATGCTCCTTCCCTGGCACCAACATACATGCTCCTGAGCTCCACTAACATCGCTGACACCACAAAACAAACTAGACACACTACACAAATGTGCGTCCCGGCATAGACACACAAATCAAAGCAAATTTCCTAAGAAATATTTAAATTTGCTGTCCACAAAGGAGTGAGCTCAACTGCTAGCAAGACTGAAGAGGACTTTAATCCAGTTGAGTGACATAGCCCCCTTGTCCAGAGCACCAGATTGGTGGATCCCAGTATGTAGAGATTGTAATTTAAGGAATCAGGGAGCGGGTTCTGTAGGCTCGGAGTGCCCTGGAGTAGGTGACGAAAAGAGGAAATTGTAAACAAAGATAATTAAATATTACAGCAAAACTGCTGAAAAAAGTTGTTTTAGTGCATGCTTTTTCCTGACTGGATGGAATGTGTTACCCAAATGCTTAATTATGATCTCTCCATGCTGTGTGTCTTCATTTTAAAAATGTTTAATGTTCTCTCTTAGTTCAGAAGGCAGAGCATGCTCTTTTCAGTCCCTCAAAGTTTTGGGACTGATAACTCTTAAGGCTACCCTGTTTCACAAGGCTATATGAGAGAGGGAAGGAGAAGCAAATTGCAAATAATTGCATCCTGCAGTGATGGAGTTATCACCATGAAAATATGATTAGATTCCCAGGAATACATGCTGCTCTCAGATCAAGTTGTGCTCCCCAGTTAATAGAGAAAATTACATCCCAAGCCACTACTCACCAAAGGCAGGTCTACACTAACCCCCTGATTTGAACTAAGTACGCAACTTCAGCTACGTGTATAACGTAGCTGAAGTTCGAAGTACCTTAGTTCGAACTTACCTCGGTCCACATGCGGCAGGCAGGCTCCCCCGTCGACTCCGCGGTACTCCTCTCGTCTAGCTGGAGTACCGCAGTCGACGGCGAGCACTTCCTGGTTTGACTTATCGCGTCCAGACAAGATGCGATAAGTCGAACCCAGAAGTTCGATTGCTCGCCGCCGAACTACCGGGTAAGTGTAGACCTACCCCAAGTTGCATTCAGTGTCCCAGTTTGACTCCACAATGGGATCGTTATTTTAAAGGCAAGAATTAGCAGCAGCCAAAACAACAAAATAAACACAGCACTGAAAAAAAAAAAAAAAGTGAACACTGCCTTCCCCAGACCTGAGAGAGTAAAATTCTGACCTATTACTAAACACACTTGTGTGTGAAACATTGTGTCTAAAAGTTGTTCTGTCTGGTACGATCAGTGTGTCATTCGTAGATATTACATTAGTAGCTTGCATGTACTAGCATAGTCACACAGCCTGATTCTCCACTCTGTTGCACCTTCCTTAGTCATTTGCACATGTGCAAAATTAGGTCCCAGTCCTGCAAATTCTGAAGCACATGCTTAACTTTAAGCGTGAGCAGGTCCCACCGACATTACTAAGACTACTCACGTGCTCAAAGCCAAGCAGGTGTGCAAATGCTTGCAGGTGCAGAGCCTTGGTGCAACGTGCTATCCAAGCAGGAAGGATGCAGTTTATACTGATTTTTTGCTCTGATGTAAATGACTACAAGTAGCATGAGGCAGTGGTGAATCAGGCCCATAGCTTCTTTTCATAAACAGCAGATTGCAGCAGGAGGCGCGTAGGGAGAGACCCACAGAAAACTGGGGTTAAAAAAACACGGAAGAATTTTTTTTGAAGTATATGAGTCTAAAACAATCTGTCTCTGCTTTGAAATGTATTAGTTACTATGCAAATAATATTGCCATTGGTCTGGGACAAGCTTAGTCATGTCTGGAAAAGCTAAAAGCAAGTGAGAATGAGCCACATCAGTTAGATCTAGAACCAAAGCTGTTTGGGTTTTTTGTGTTATTAGTTTTGACGGGGGCCTGTATCTAGTCTGAAATTTATACCATGAGGAACATAGGAATTTGTTCTGCTTATTATAATAATACATATGTCGTACAAACATGTGTAAACTAGGCTGTTTATGTATTATAATAGGTATATTAGCATTTTTATCAGCGCAGGATAATTATATACAGGGACGCACGCATACAAAACTAGGGTGGTTCATTACCTCCTCTGTCAAAGCCTATTTTTCTCACTAGATAGCTCCATAGCACCAAAATAAACAATAATTTCAGTTCTTTGCATGTCAGCAGCGTTTTGCTAGACAGCCCCTTTTTTTCATTGTCAGTGCCGTGGGCTGTATAAACCTTGACACACAAAACCATCCAGTAGCTTGGTTCTTAAAAAGGACATTTTGTCATGTCTGCAGTTGTTAGGAGGAGGATTTAGCAAAACAAAACAAACTTGGTTGGTGCAGTCATGTGCAATGGATGCATCCTCCTCAACATAAGGCTGTTAATACTTTAGCTGAAACAGAGAAATTATGCTGTCTCATTATACAGAGAGGTGGGTAGATCATTATCATACTTATTCTTATTGTTCCACAGTGCTAGGTTATGGTCCCTGTGGCTTGTGATGTAATTAAAACTATGATGCTACTGAAAGTCTAGATAGTTGCCAGCTTCTGAAGTGTGTCATGGTTAATTGTGCCATTTTCTAAAGCTGTAAATGGTGGTGATTCTATATGAGCCAGATGTCGGTCTAGTGGGGGAATGGAGACCCGAGCTGAGATTTCTTTGAGGGGGCCTATAGAGACTTGATCAGAGCCTGAATCTGGATTGAAGAACTACTCATGTAAACTTGAGAGTCAAAACAGAGGGGCCATTTAGTGCAAACTTCTGACTCCACATAAAATACCATGGACTCAATCCATCCCTGGTGTGAGCACACTGAAGTCAATGAGTTTCTCTTGGGGCAACAGAAGCTCCTAGGTTGGTCCGGTTTCAAAACAATATTCTGCATGGTTAGACAGTCTTCTTTACACCCTGGGCCTTCTCTCATCACCATTTTAGAGAACCCTGAGATCTGTATTGGAGGAGGCTCTTTCATTACTTGTCTCAGCTGAAGGAAAGCTCCACAATGTTACACTTTATATTAAGGTTTCAGAGTGGTAGCCGTGTTAGTCTGTATCAGCAAAAAGAACGAGGAGTCCTTGTGGCACCTTAGAGACTAACAAATTTATTTGGGCATAAGCTTTCGTGGGCTAAAACCCACTTCATCAGATGCATGGAGTGGAAAATACAGTAGGAAGATATATATATCTATATATATAGATATATATAGAGAGAGATATATATACAGAGAGAGCATGAAAAGCTGGGGGTTGCCTTACCAACTCTAATGAGACAAATCAATTAAAGTGGGCTATCACTTTTGATCTTCCCTCCTGCTGATAAGAGCCCACATTAATTGATTTGTCTCGTTAGAGTTGGTAAGGCAACCCCCATCTTTTCATGCTCTCTGTATATATACAGCTTCCTACTGTATTTTCCACTCCATGCATCTGATGAAGTGGGTTTTAGCCCACGAAAGCTTATGCCCAAATAAATTTGTTAGTCTCTAAAGTGCCACAAGGACTCCTCATTCTTTTTATATTAAGGGCACACTTACAGAGTTTACAACAGGTTAATAAAGGATTATTAGGTGTTAAGCATATTTCAGACATGGAACATGTTACAGTGCTTATAAGCACATCAGTAGGTGTTTGAGACTGGTCAGCAACCTATTGAACTGTGGCACAATTAATTCACCATATATTAAAGCACCTATTCATAATTAAATACGTAAGCTACTTATAAATATACTTTTAATATGAAATGTGACACCCACAATGCCCAAACACGCAGGAAGCCATCAATAACCTGAGGGTTGAAAAAGTGCACAGTGGGCTTTCCCAAAAGAGTTGGGTACAAGCCACCTGGGTGTTAACACCATATCACCCAATACTTCATAACATACCTTTTACCTAATATGTCCTATAGAAAGTTGGTGTGCATGAAAAATGTATTGCAACATCTGTTAGAAGCATTTAGCTGTTTTCTTAGCTGTTACTGATGTGTTTATTTCAAAACAGAGAAAAGCTTACAACACAAGGCTAACCACTCTCAACACTAACACAACCAGTGTGTGTGTGTGTGTGTGTGTGTATACATACACAGAGTGAGTGAGACAGAGAGAGAGAGCGCGGTTAATCTAGAGTTTGGCAAAAGAGAGTAGCATTTTAGTATTTGAAACTGTCAGAATTAGCTTCTTCAAATGGGGAACTCCCAAGAATTCATGAGCAGCAGCTGCTGCATGTAACAGTTGGTAAGTAGAATACTGAGACCATTGACCTTGTACGTACACACACAATGTCAAGTTATCTCGTATTAGAAAAAAACACACCCAGCACTCCTCCAGATATATAAAACATTCAAGGCTTTGTTTTCTCTTGTGAAGATGATAGCCCCAACTCAGAATCAAGTACCTGCCATATGTAACAGACCTCTAAATGTTACCATATAAACGTATAGGTTATCATACGCACTAGCATTGCGGGAAGGTTTACAGCTGAATGGGATGACAATGAACAATCTTGAAATTCATTGTAGCCTTTTAGTTCTTGCGTTAGACATCTCACCACCTGCTACAGTCACAGATGTCAAGCAGCAGCATGCTTAATATTTAGAGCATCTGACTAGGTGCTAGGATTTGTGGGTTCTAATTTCAGGTCTACCACCAGTATACTGGGGAAATTGCTTCATCTTTCTGTGTGTCGGTTTCCCCACCTGTAAAATGAGCTCATCATTTAAAAGCACCAATAACTCCAGGTGAAAGGTGGTAGATAGGCAATGCAGAGATGGAAAGGAGGTTTCTGTTTTTGTTTTTTGTAGGTGACTGCCTGGCTTAGTGTCTGAATGATTTTGTTGAATGCTGATGGTATTTTGTTGTATTACTAACAACATGTTAGAATGCCTAGAACCTTGAATAGCCTTATTGGCTAATTAAATTTAAATACAAAGATTTGTTAATAATCAGTGTTTGTAAAATATTTTGAGATCCTTAGGTACAGGATGAGTTAAATGAAATGTCAGTCATTATGATCAGCTAGATGTCTCCACCAAGCACAGAGTGGCCTGTTTCAGCAAGGCTTCCTCCCACAAACTCAAGGCAGAGTTGTGGTAAATGGGTTTCTTTGGCTTCCTTCTTCCAGTCTATTGTGATAGTCATTTTAACATGAACCCTCCCTGTTTAATTGTAGCAAGTTTATATAGGTCAAGATATTGACACTCTATAGTGTTGCAGCAGGAAATACAAAACCTCTATGCATGGTGCACTGTTGTCCTGTTTGCAATCTGGAAAATAATGGGTCTTTTCTAGTCTGGGAGTGATAGTTTGCCCTCCATTTTGACTAACTGAATCATACAGTTTTGTTGGTTTACAGTGGGGAAAACCATAAGCCTGCACCTGCTTGGTGAATGGTTGAAAGCATTGTCTTATTTATGTCCAAAGTTCTCTTGTGGTGTCAGGGCCAACCCTACCCATATGCAAACTAAGCAGCTGCGTAGGGCACCAGGAAATGTGGGGCACCAAATTGCCCCAAATTTCCTGGTGCCCCACACAGCTGCGTGCTGCATCCCGCTCCAGCGGCCAGCCCGATCCCCCGGATGGCTGAACCGGCCCCTCGTGGGCTGCACACAGCAGGACCCAGGAAAGCTGCCTCCGCCCCTGCCCCAACCCTTCTCCTCAGCCCCCATCCCTGCTCCGCCCCCGCCCCGCCTCTTCCCGCCCCTGCTCCGCCCCAGCCATGCCCCCACTCCGCCCCTTCCACCCCAAACCCTGTCCCCTGAGCTATGCATCCCGGAGAACTGCAGCAGGGGTTGGGCCCGCCCTGCATTCACCGGCGGCCAGAAGTGGAGCGAACTGGGCCTAGCCCGCTCCGCTACACCAGCTCCCAGCCCCGCCGCCGGTGAGTGCTGGGGGGGGCGCTTCCCTCCCTTCCCCCAAGCCTGGGAGCTGGGGGAACAGAGTGGAGCAGGCTGGGTCTGGGTCACTTCACTTCCCGCCGCCCCGTGAGTGCAGGGGCGAGCCCGACCCCTGCTGCCTTCCTGCACCGGCTGCTCCTGCCTCCCAAAGCCCTTGGACGCAGGCCCCCCCCCTGCAGGCCTGGGATGCCCTCACCCCCTGCAGAGGCCTGGGACCCCCCCACTTGGAGGCCCAGGGCCGGCCCCCCCACAGGGTGGTTGCATAGGGCACCACAATCTCTAGGGACGGCCCTGTGTGGTGTCATTCTATTCCAGGGGTTCTCAAACGGGGGGTCAGGACCCCTCAGGGGGTTGTGTGGTTATTACATGGGGGGTCACGACGTGTCAGCCTCCACCCTAAACCCCGCTTTCCCACCAGCATTTATAATGGTGTTAAATATATTTAAAAGTGTTTTTAATGTATAAGGGGGGGTCGCACTCAGAAGCTTGCTATGTGAAAGGGGTCACCAGTACAAACGTTTGAGAGCCACTGTTCTATTCCATAGCAGATGCCAGAAAAAAAATCTATGACAGTATTAGCAGTTGCTATTCAGGAGAGATCCAAAACTTGAATAGCAGAGAGGTATTGCAAATAGTGAGCTAATGATGGGAAAGCTTTGGAACACTTTGGTTGGCTTCAGCAGGTGTTTATCCAATTCCTAACTTTCACAAATACTGAGTTCTCCTATAAAGCAAGAGCCAAAACAAACAGCAGCCGTAAACATCTTAACCAGAATAGGGTGGCTGGTATGTTGACCCTTCTCTTTGCTTCTGTTGTGAGTCTTAACAATCATGCAAAGTCATGTGCCCATCAGCACTACAACAAGCAGGTCTCTCATGACCCTTCCTAGCTTTTCTTCACAATCTTTCCACCACATACGCTGGCAGAACTCCAGCCCCCCCCCCCACAAAAAAGGCACCAATGCAAGAGTCTCTTAGTAAACCATTCATCTTGGATCACAGCTTTATTGTATGGATTTGCAACACAGCCCATATTACAAACATTGTCTGGGAAAATTTACAAGAATAAATAAGATGGACTCGCAGTCGTAAAAAAAAATTACACTTCACTGTAATGTACAGTCAAAAAATATATCTGATATTCATTGACTTGACATTATTTACCTTCCTTCTTTTAAGCCAGAAAGGAAAAAAACACTGAATGCACAGTGCTGAGTTTTTTTGTATTTATTTATTTTTTTCATTTTTATTGTACCGTGCTTTATCTATCAAACATCCAAACTGTACAAGAGAGCTTTACTGGTAATCATGAGGACTGGGGGGAAACCGCAACAGAAAAGAGATTTTAGTTCTCATGCCACACTTCTCCCAGCCAGCAAAATAGCTGCATCCGGGGCATTGAAACCGGAATCTAGCAGCTGATACAGGATGCTGCTTACCCAGATGTTCCCTCAGCATTGCTGAGTCAAGTGGCAACAAGTGTAGTAAAGAACCTTTGAGTGAGGCTCATACATTTCAGTTTCAGCAGGATGGTGAAAAGGTCAATGGGGAGGTGGATTTAGTTTGCATGAGTTGAACACAGTGAGATTGTAGCTAAATCTTTTGGCATAAAGGAGAGCATCAGTGTTGGAGGAGTAAGAATGGCTGAGAAGGATGAGAGGGTAATGCCAGTTCTGTTTTGCATACACTAGAGATATCACTTGATATTGTTCAAAGCTTTTAACTTCACCATTTGCTTTGGGATGATTTTTAGAGTAGCTGAACTCATAAAAGCATGCTGTATGGTGGCAGTGCTCCCATGTGCTTAGCTCGCCATTCTGCAAACACAGCCGCTTCAGCAACTGCACATGAAAAACGTGCGTCTCAGAGGCCTCCAGTCAGAAACCACTGGCTGATGGATATAACCAGCTAATAGTCCTCCATGGTAGTACACATTAGAGGTACATCTGCTATAGTATAAACAAATGTTTGGTATAGTCCTAGGATCTGATTCTGATCTCACACTGTAGCTTCCGTTAACCGCTATGCTGATGGAAATCCACTGTACATGAGATCAGAATTAATCCTAGCAAGTACACACTTCTATTTGGACCTCCCCTTCTGTTCCAAAAACATCATACAGGTGGGTGTTGGGTAATGGTTATAAATACCAGAATTCTAGAGGCCTTGTGGTTCCCATTTTGGTGCATTTGATTCTTTTTTCCATATCAGCCATTTGTTCTTCCAGGAAAGCCCCTACAATCACCAGCATTTATCATTCATTTTAGTGCAGAATCTTCCCATTCCCTTGCACATTAATAGTTTACATTACAAATGCAGCCATCTGGAATTCCCTGTGCCTAATGGTAAATCCAGGTCTTTCATTCTAGTGCATAGTTTTCTGTTTCCAGAGGATCTGCATGCATTAAGGGTAATGTGGATCAGAGAATCTGTTAGATGCTTTGAGATGGTGCAGAGGAGGGGGAACGGAGAACTGCAAGGCTTTCACAAACTGAAGGTGCTGACAAAAGTTTCAGCTTGACACTTTTTACAGATAGAGGCAAATCTCCTCACTTAGCAAAGAACGTCTCAAGACTAGGGGCCCTTTCATGTCAGCAAGGGTTTTGTCATTAACTTCAGTGGCACCAACATTTGGCCTTATGGTAAGAACATTATTTTGCTTAACTTACTTTCTGGCCTCAATGGGTTTTCACATCTGAGAGGTTCAAATTCAGCTTCTCTGTTGAAACATGCTGTAATCCAAAATAGACCTACCTCACATTCCTGTTTTACATCATGGAAAATGTTACATTCTTCTAGTTTATATGTATAAACTGGTAAAACCCTGGAACAGCAGGACAAATTCTGATATGCTAGGTTAATAAAAAGATAGAGCATGGTGGTTGTTTCCAGTGGCACTCCCAATAACTGAAGCAGCCCACCATTGATGCTGCTGGCTAATAAACCTGGCCCTGTACCTGGAGAAAGAAGTATCAGGTTCTTTTGGAGATAAAACTTCAAGGAAGAGGTGACACTTGTGTCTTGTTAAATGTATGTCAGGAATTTGTAGAAGACCAACATCTAAATAAATAACACACATGGGAATTAACAGCATCACTATCACTGATGTATTGAATGGCTAATGTTTACTTTTGATTAGCTGGGCACCCAGTCTGGGCTAATGAATTGTGGTGGCGAGGGGGAGAAGAAGAGAGGCTAGCAGCATTTTATTCTACCAGATGCTCCAGGATCTTCTAGGAGACGCAATATCCAAAGCCCTCTGGCCACAGTTAGTGGGCTAATGCACAGCCAATGGCCATTCTGAGATTTGCATCTATGCAAAGTACCATACATCAGATGGCCCATCTGCCTCCTTGTCATCCCCATCCACACACCCGCACACACAGTACATCTGTTTCAAACTAAAGAGACTGAAAGAATCCTTGAAAGTACAGCAGGCCCCCAGTAAGCTTCTGAGATGACCCTGGCAGTGTTTGAACTACGATCTGTGGATACAGCACAGGGACTTCATCAAGAGTAATTGACCACAGGAATTTTACCACCAGATAATGCTGATCTCTTTAAATTAATTGCAAGGCAATTACATTTTCCTGGGAGACAACTCACTTGTCCCCACCTCCCCACCCCCATATCCCATATATGAATACAGAGGTGGCATGCATGCCTGGGAGAGCATTTGATCATGTTCTCGGTTTTACAAACAAGGATACTTCAAATGTCAAAGACCTCAGCTTGAGCACCCCTTCTTTAATTTGTTTCTTGGTGTATTATCTCCCAAACCTCTTCCTTCTGCTATGCCCTGACCACTCCATTTGGGCCCTGGGGTGGGTAGAGGGGCTTCAAACATTGGAATTTGGTATTACCTGCATTCTTCTGATCTTAGCATGAACACAGCAGCACATAATATAACGGGTTATGAACGAGAATAACAGAGAAAGAACACGGTGAGAGTTTCCATTGAAACATCTCTTTCCGGTGTTGTCCGTTTCCCCCACTCAACCTCCCGGAATAGAAAGAATAGTAGGCCTCCCCTTCTGTTCCAAAAGAATGAAACATTGATGTCTGGGAAGGGTTAAAAATACCAGATTTATAGGGGTCTGGGTGGTCCCCAAAATTTCTATGCAACATTCTGTGTTTTGTTTGGTCATTCTTTTTGAGTGTTTATGTGTGAGGAACAGTGACAGCATTTGCTATTTTCGGTTCAGTTATATCTCTGAAGAAATAAATTATCACTTCTAGTTGTCGCTAGATATTAAATGTAAATCACATCTCCCTGTATTAGTATGGGTGTACATTTGTGTGTGTACAAATGTACACACAATACATGGCTCAAAGAACTAAGATACGTTGAGTGCCGATGTTATGGGACATGTAAGAATGGCTCAGTGTACTGGGAACAGCCAGAGACTACAGCTTTTCTATAGATGTGAAAATCTTTTATTTGGCCGAATGGCTCATGCACACAGAGCAAGGGGTAAATATTACAAACTTAAATGCTTAAAACTTGATTAGAGTAATACCCAGCAGAGCACAAAAAACTGGCTGGAACAAGGCATGGTGCAAGGAGACACTATGTTCCATATAGTTGTTCTGTACAACTCTGCCAAAGCACTTCAGTCATGAACTGAAGCACTTCTTGTTAGTCCAGTCCAAAGTTTCTCTTGAGCAGAGATGACTGGTCATGTCAAAATGTGGACAAGAATGAGATCACCAAAATCACCTTTATTTGCTACCCAAGGACTCAGTTCTGCCATGCTTATTTACATATGTTACTCCTGTAAGTAGTCCCGCAGACTTCAACAGGACTACTCACCTGTGGGAGGTAGTATTGAATGTGAGTGAAGGTGAAGGAGTTGGGCCTTAAGTTAGAATTAGACTCCAAGGGCCATATTTTGGCCTCATTTACACTACACTGGGTTTGCACTAGAGTACCTGAAGGTAGAATTTGTCCAGAGGTCTCCAAAGTGAGTTCAATGGAACTACTTGTGTCTACTCATTGCGGTGGCAGCTTGACGACACTCGTTATTTGGCTGAATCCCACAAATGACATGGATGTGATAACGCACCCACGAATGGAGACACTGTTCATGATTTGCCATGCATTTAGCGCCACAGGTCCATATACACTATATAATGTGCACTGTTCCACACCAAAAGAAATTTGAAAATAATAAATAACTGGCCCATGATCTAATTTTGAAGATATTATGTGAAGGTAAAAAAATTATGAGAAGACCTGCTGCTCTAATACACCTGCTTCTTTTTTATAAGCCCCCCTCCTCCCCCCCAAATCCCCATGATCGAACCACTCAGGGCTTGTCTATACAAACAGTTAATGCACGGAAAGCTAAGGCCTAAAGCTACAGCTCACTAGCATATCATGCATTAACTGTCCATGTGGACCCTGCTACCTCACACTAAAAGTTCCCTACTGTACTTTCATCTCCTCCTGTTTCAAAGCAGGGTAGATCAAAGTGCACTAGGGAACTTTTAGTGTGTGGTAGCAGGGTCGCCACAAACACCTAGCACACAGCATGCTGTTGCACTGTAGATTCACACCCCAGCTTGCTGTGCACTAACTGTTCATCTAAACAAACCCCTAGTCTCTTTCATCTACAGCAAATCGTCTAGTTATCCCTTGGATTCTTTGCTTCAGTATCCTCTGAGCAATTTATCCCACATATTAATTACCCTTTGCATGAGGTAGTTCTTCCTGTTTCCTTAATTGTTCCTAGTTTCTTGAAGTTTAGATTATCACCAGGACCAGTATTGTGCCATTCATAAGAACACACTATGGACACTGAGGAGCGGTTGTAAACTAGGATAAAGACTCTTCATTAGAATTGGTCAAATATTGTCAATATCAAATTTTCCTATATTTCAAATGAAAAAAATGATTCCTCAAATAAATTCCTCTAGTGTTTTTCAAAGAATCATAGAAATGTAGGACTAGAATGGACCTCAGGAGGTCATCTAGTCCATATCCCTGCACAGAGTCAGGATTAAGTATTCCTGCACTATCCTTGACAGGTACGTGTCTAACCAGTTCTTAAAATCTCAAATGATGGGGATTCCGCAGCCTCCCTAGTAAAGTGTGCCAGTGCTTACCTGTCCCTAGAGTGATAAAGATTTTCCTAATCTCTAACCTGAATCTCCCTTGCTGCAAAGCCAATTACTTCTTGTCCTATCCTCAGTGGACATGGAAACCAATCACGCACCATCCCTCTTTTACACATTTGAACTTATGATGCCTCCCCTCCCCCCCCCCAACCTTCTATTCTCTAAAGTGAACATGCCCAATTCTTTCAACCTTTTAAGTCATGCTTTCTAAATGTCCTATCAGTTTGTTGCTTTACTTTGGACTATCTCCAATTTCTCCACATTTTTCTTGAATATGGTGCCCAAAACTTGAACAGTACTCCAGCTGGGGCTTCACCAGTGCCACACAGAGCAGAACAATTACCACTTGTGTCTTATATATTACACGAATACATCCCAGAATAGCATTTGCCTTTTACACAACAGCATCACACTGTTGCCACAGAGTCAACTTGTGATCCACTACACCCCCCAGATCCTTTTCTGCACTGCTGTTGCCTTGCTAGCTATTCCCCAGTTATGTATTTGTGCATTTGATTTTTCCTTGCTAATTACAGTACTTTGCACTTGTCTTTATTGAATTTCATTTCGCTGATTTCAGCCCAATTCTCCAATTTATCAAAATAATTTTGAATTCTTATCCTTGTCTCCAAAGTGCTAGTAATCCCTCCAAGGTTGGTGACATCTGAAAATTTTATAAGCATACCCTCCACTCCATCCAAGTCTTCAGTGAAAGTACTGAATAGTACTGTACCCAGGACAGATCCTTACAGCACCCCACTAGAGTTTGACAGTGAACCATTGATGACTACTCCTTGAGTATGGTCTTTCAACTAGTTATGCACCCATCCTTTAGTAGTTACATCTAGTCCATATTTCCCTGGCTTGCTTATGAGAATGTCATTGGGGACTATATCAAAAGCCTTACTAAAGGCCAATTCCACTCCCCACTGACTAGTAATCCTTTTCAGGATTGATAAAGCCACTGTTAGCTCACTTCAAAGCTTCCATTTTTCTCTAAGAAGAATAAACCCAACTCCCATAACCTTAACTCATATTTACATTCTTCTAACCTGGTGGTATCTTTTTTGCTGTGTGCTGCACGCTCTAAGGCAGTAATAGCCTTCCTATGGTAGGGTGACCTGGACTACATACACTATTTCAAATAGGATTTAATAAGCAACTTTATGCTGTACGTTGGCTGGTACTGTTTCTTCCCCCTGTCCCTCTACACAATTCCTGTCACCTCTTTTATCTATTTAGATTGATTTGTTACTCAACACATGACTCAATGAACTCAAACCTTTGAGTTCCTTGTAACTTTGAGGCCTTACACAACTCTACTCCCACCTATGCTCTGTTCTCAAGTCTGACACCTACTTCTCTCCACCCAAGCCTCCTTTGTAGCTGCTACTTTTGTCTATTTATCCACTTTCTTTCATGCTACCCCTAAGCCTGGAGCTGCCCCTGCTTCTCACATTCCTGTTTATCTTCCTTTCTGCCACTGACAGATCTCATTGCCCACCTCTCTGCCCCTTTTTGTTTGAACTATTACCCAGTGTGTCCTATTTCTGATTTAGACAGAGACCTTAATTGCTAGTATGTTCTTGTGAATTTCCACATACAACTATAGCACACACTGAATATTAGTTGACGTTTTCAAGATATTAACTTGATTGTAAGCAGTGAATGAGGGCTTAAGAAAACTTATGTTATGAAAGGATTAACGACATAATAAATAATAAATAATAATAATAATAATAATAATTAATAATAAAACCACAAACCAACAAACACACAACCAAGGCCCCCAAACAGGAATAATTCAAGGAAGAGAAGGCAATTCTTTTTAAATAGCCTGGCTGAAGATGAGTGAACTGTATTCAAACACACAGCACTTTTTCTTTGCAAGGGATTTGGGTGGCTGGGAACGATTCCCTTTAACTTGATGGACTGAGTGAACTGACACTAAGGCAACATCTACACTGCGACCCTTCCAACGGCGCAGCTGTGCCGCTGCAGTCACGCCACTGTAAGGTGCGCTGCGTTGCCACTCTTTGTTGCCAGGAGAGAGTTCTCCTGGCGACAAAATAAAACCACCCCCAACGAGTGGCAGTTGCATCGTCGACAGGAGCACATCTCCCACCGACGAAGCACTGTCCACACCGGTGCTTTTCGTCGCTAAAACTTTTGTTGTTCGGGGGGGGGGGGGGTTCACACCCCTGAGCAACAAAAGTTTTAGCAATGAAGGTGCCAGTTTAGACATAGCCTCACTTAATTTCTGCAGTTGGAGAACAATCCTGGCCTGCTATGTAGTGCTTCCTTTCCTCCTCCGTTCAAGTGGAATTTAGCAGCACACTTGTTGCACCACAAAGTTACAACATGCTACCTGTCCTCTAACCACTAATTTTCATACCTGCCTTTTCATTCCCTGCACAACAGTTTCTCCACTCTTCTTCTATTCTTTCAGGAGCCTTTGCATGGATGAATGGCAAAAAGAGAAGTTCTGTTTTCATAAAATGGCACACACGCACTAAACACTTCTCTACAGTTACACAACATCATCTTGTGTTTTTGTTGCAAACAATAGAAGGAACCAGCCCCAAAAGGGCACAAGGGAATGGGTGTGGGTGGACACAGGTACTGTACGGCATGCAGGATACATCGGGACAAAATCGGACTTACTTTCTAACTTATTTCAGGACACTCACTTGTAAAGACAAGCCTAAAATCCAAAGTCTCTTGATAACGTGGGAGATCTAAAGAGTGGCAACTACTCAAGGATGCTTCTGAACTAAGATTCATGGTAATATATTTTTAAAGAAAAATAATACTGATTCATAGATTCTAAGGCCAGAAAGAGTCCTGGTGATCATCTAGTCTGGCCACAGAACTTCCCTCAAAATAATTCTCTTTGAACTACAGCAAATCCAATCGTGATTTAAAAATGGCCAGCGATGGAAAGCCCACCACACCTTGGGTAAATAGTTCTAATGGTTAATTACCTTCACTGTTAAACATTTACACTTATTTCCAGTCTGAATTTGTCTAACTTCACCTTCCAGCCATTGGACTGTGTTATACCGTTGTCTGCTGGGTTGTCAAAGGTATAATGCAATCCAGTGACTGAAAGCTGAAACTAAACATAGTTACACTGCTTTCCACATGTGGAAAATCAATGCGACAGAGGGTCCAACCAAAGGCTCTGGGGTTGAAGGATCTGGGTACTGACAAAAGGGTGGGAAAACTCTGTTGAGGGATGAGGAGTTACAGTTTTATTAAACTCTTTTCTTCCGTCAAGCTTTGATGGAAAGTCTAGATTTTAAAAAGCCTGCATTTCCCAGAACCTAGTCAAATGCAGACAGCCACCTCTTATCTCTGCTGCCTTAAGATAGATAGCTAAATAAATAAAAATCCTGAATACTGAAGATCTGGTTCAGCTAAATCAATTTACACTCTGAGATTAAAATCTAACCTTTTTCTGATTAACCAGTTAACACACTTTTCTGTAGCTACAAAGAGATAAGACTGGGCTACAGGCTAAGGCAACACATATCCAGGGCTTGTTTCAAAGAATTAATGGAAAATTTAATGCAGAAATTTTTGCAGAGCAAAGCAAATACCTTTTTGCTTGTGATGTAAAGTTTCCTGTGCTGCTGAAACATTTTTCTTACCTTTTCACAAAACCAGCAAACAGGAGTGCCGCCAGCTTTTTTGCTGTCCTAGGCGGTGGAAGGTCCCGCCCCCTAAATGCCACCCCCGTCAGAGGCAGCGGAAGGTCCCGCCCCCGAAATACTGCCGACGACCAGGGCGGCCGAAGATCCGGCCGCCGCGGTCACCGCCCCCCAAATGTTAGCGCCCTAGGCGATAGCCTAGGGCGCCTAATGGGTTGCGCCGGCCCTGCCAGCAAACACCAAACTAGTTTTGTGTTTAATGTGCATAACCTTTCATACAGCCTGAATGGGTTACCATTTAGAAATCTCATGGCCTGGAGAGCTGGATAATCACACAGTTAGGTCTGATTGTACAACAGCTTGGGAACAGACAGCATAGAAAGCTTAGTCAATCCCCAAATTAAAATCATATGGTTGCTATGTCTACAATGCACAGTTAACCCGGGTGATCAGCACCTGGATCTGCGCACCCAGTTGCGAGCATCCCCACTACAAAGACCTATCCATGCTAGTGTCCTCACTGTTTCTGCACTCACCCGTGTGTGCCTGGAGGCATATCCCATGTTATTTGTTCTGAGGTGCTCTAAGATTCTTTCCCAGTCAATTGCAGAAGAACTTTCTGTCCTTAGGGAGGAATTGTGGGCAGGGCATTGGAGTGATTTAGCCTGCATCCTCACTGCAAAGTGATCAGATTCTGGACAGAGTTAAAGAGGAGCCTGCATTCTAATCCACACCCAAAGCCTTTTCATAATCAGGTCTGAGGTTTTCCTGTGTGGATGGTGGGGAGAGGGGTTGGGCTAAAACTCAGGTAAAAACCCAGATTAACTCTGCATTGAAGACATATGCTTAGACTGTAAACTCAGAGGAAGGGATTATCTTTCTGTTCTGTGTCTGTACCTGGCACAATGGGATCCTGGTCCATGACAAGGTCTCCTAGGTGCTACAGTGATATAAATAATAATGATCTATAGTATATCATCATCAACAGGTATCTACTTTATACTCTTCATTTTCAAGAGACACTGCACCCCAGCAAATCCTTGAAAAATGTGGTAAAAAATTACCAAATTTACAAACCAAATGCAATTGGTTTGATGGAGGGTTTGTTTGATGGGCTGTGAAACCCATTTTTTTATGATTTGCTTCACCAGCTGGGACACTAACATGAATCAGAGAGATGTAACTAGTTCATGCACAGTCTTGGAAGTCAAGCAGGATCTGGAAGGAAAAGCTTGTGTAGTAGTTGGTGCAGCGAATCCGTGAACAGCTTCCCAATTCCACCACCTAGTCTTATGTCTAGGGAGAACAGGAAGGGGGAAGAGAATTTCAACTTCTCGTTGATGGCATTTTCACTTAAAAAAAATAGGTCAGGTGGATTAATTGTAACCAAAAGTCTCACATGTTCCCTGTGGTTCTCTCATTTTTCCAAATGGCTGATGCATGAAATTCAAAAATTAAAGGGTGGGATTTGAGAACAGAAAAAGGAGCTGTTTAAAAGACAGAATATTCCAGTATTTTTTTCCTTGGTATCAAGGAGAGCAAAAATACACATCCAAAGTGGTAGAGAAGAGGTTGGAGGGGATTAGAAAGCAGAGTCTTCCAGTCCGTCTCCTGTTTAGCCAATTTGTACGCTAGGTTATTTAAGAAGCGGTAGATGCTCCAATAGAAAGCAGGCAGCAGCAAACACAGGGATCACCTCGTCCTCCCAATGGCATTGAGGTCAGTACACTCTGACCCTTGCTTCAGTGTGGAGAGCCTGGTCCTCCCCACACCCATTACTGCCTTTTAGTGCGGGAAAAAACTGTTCTTCAGACTTGGGGGTCTGGAATCTGATAGGCCCCCATCTCTGCTAGGCTAAAACGAACTCAAGTATTCCAGTGCAACCTCATATACAAATTTATATTGTTCCTGAAAGAGAAAGAAAAAGCCAGTGGTAAAATGGTAGCAGTGAGTTCTTAACAGCCTGATTCTGCAAGGTGCCGAGAACCCTTCATTCCCATTTCCACTCCACTTGGCACCATCGGGCTCCAAGAGTTAAACATTTAATAACTTGTAGACCCAATTGCACTTCTTTGGCACTGGCAGAGCACAAAAAGGGTGCAAAGTCATGGGAAGAAAAAGACACGCCCATACAGTCACGATACTGAATATTCATCATTTCATGCATGTCCTTACTGCAACTCTCACACACACCAGAGGGAAATCATTCACTCTAACTGACTGATCCAATGTAATTCATATTGGGCAGTACCCTGAAGTACTTTTTTTTTTTTTTTTAAACTCGTTCTTTACTCACTGCACTCTACGGAGGTGTGTAAGGGAGGGACACTTACCAGTGACTCCACCATATTGGATTTGTTATTTCGTAACGTCTTCACTATGTGGAACACGTCAATGATATTTTGCTGCTGAATCATTTCACACACGCTGCAGATGGCACAGAAGGTGCCACTGCGTCCACCACCATTCCTAGGCATGGAAGAAAAGAGGCAGTTTATAAAGGGATGCAGGGGACTGGCGCATGGAGACAAGCACCCTGCAAAGGGCAGTGCTTTCCCAGATTCAAAAGCATGCATCACTGGAGGTACCACGTGCAGGCCCCATGCAGGCAGGAAGCTTCAGAGGGTTTGAAGATGAGCAAGACAACAGTCTAGAGATTAGAATATAAGAATGTGACTTGAAAGACACTTAGTGACCTTAGGCAAGTCACTTCACCTCCCTGTGCCTCAGTTTTCTCATCTATAAAACAGGAATAATACAGAAGTCACTTGTAATCTTGTGAGGCTTCATTCATTAAAGTCTGTACAGGGTTTTTTTAGATAGTCGTATTGAAAGTGTTATACAAGAATTAACTAATAAACGTTGCACTGACCATCATGGAAAAGTCTTGCCACCTTTATGATGTATGCTCAAAACTATTCAGCATCTAATCAATTAATTGTAACCAATCATTATTTGTATTACAATAGTGCATTGAGACCCCAATCAGGATTGGGGCCTCTGAACAGACAGAAGTAGACAGTCCCTGTTCAAAGGATCAATAGAGGGCTTCAAGTGGAGCTCCCAATGCCATAAGCAACAGTGTTTTTGTGACCACTCCCTATTTACAGTGGAAATAGTGGCACATGGTACCACGATTCATCACAGTCCTTAACTTCACTTGTGTCTTGATTGCAATTTAACCTAATTTTCCCACCTCAAGTATCGGCTGGCCATCTGATTTCCACATCAATTCTTTTTGCCCTGCACCATAGGATAGGAAGTATTCCCAGCCATACTTACAGGCAGTGGACAACAGTGCGTCCATCTCTCCCATCGTACTGCTCCTGCCATTTCTCTAGCCGTCTGACCACCTTCAGGAGGGAGCGTTTGGATGGAGGGGTGTCCCGGTATGCTGGCCAGCCAATGTACTGCAAATGCTGTACTATACGATATCCATCCTGGGGCTAAAACAAATTGTTATCCACTTCCATTATACCATCAGAAATGTGGTGAGGAAGAGCAGGGGTATGAGAGGGGGTAGTAGTCACGGGTTACATATGCATTGTTTAACATCACCAAAATATGTAATTATTCCTACTAATCAGTGTATAACTTAATAACAACAATATGAGTACAACTAGGCTACAGGCCAGAAGGAAGCACACTGTAGCTGGGTGCAAGGCCTTCATCTCTTTCCAAAGAAAGAAAAATAAATCCAGAGAATTAGGGTGGTTTCAGGTTTTGAGGAAAAGGAAGTTTTTTGTGGAAAGGCTTTAGTTGAGACTGCTAAAAGGCCCGGAAGGAAATGGGGCTCTGAAAATAACTGTTTTTATTCGGGAATAAAGTCATCTCATGGTGGAAGAATGAATAAAATATTTATTCTCTTCCCCTCTCGCCTGTTTCGGAGGTTGGTGATACCATACGGAGAGGAGACAAAGCAGTCATTCAAAAAAAACAATGGGGGAAAAGAGCTGGTATAAGATCCTCATGGTGATTTTACCAGTAGCACAGACCAGCCCACAATTGCCTCTATAATGGCATAACCAAGCTGTTGCGTAAGCTCAGACTCAGAGGTGGATACATGGGGCACTGGGATTATTTTCAAAGGCCAGTTGGCATCTCCATTTCTAACAGTGAGAGGAACAGGAAATATGGGGATAGTACCTAACTGAGTGGGAAATCTGTACTGAAACAACAAAGTAAATATCAAGGTTATCCACTGCAGCAGTGCAATAACCGTGCTTCGGTCCATTGTACAAATAACCCTGGTTTGTGAGCACGGTTGGGGCTGTTTCCTCCCATCTGTAGGGTTGGGGCTAATGGATGCTGAGTGAAAAGATTTTACAAAGTTGACAGTTCCTTATTAATAGGGGCACAGTGGCAACTGGAAACCCCAACAGTTTAGCCAAGCAGCACTGCACCGAACTTCAGAGATAGGAGCTCCTATACCCTTCAGCACAAATGGCTGGCAGAGATGGAGTGGAGATAACAATATCTTAGTTTAGCTAATAGAATTAATGATGATTTTACATTGACTGCTAGTTGATTAAGGTAACATGCCCTCCAGGACATACAGAAAACGCTTTCCAGTTAAGGACAGAAATCCAGTTCACATTATTCACCTTGTGATTTTACTGAGAAGTCTTGTACCTCCTAGAGAGGGGTGCAGCTACAAGATTCCACCTGTGGCAGCGGCAAGAAAATCCTGCAATGGAATTTTTTACCTGGCCTTGGGATTTGGTGGCACCCCTGCCCCTTGTCTGTTTGAGCAATAATTTACAGAACAGGACCGATGAATGAATAAATGGATCATCTGGGATGTCACTGATCTTACCCTGGCCATGTTGCAGATACGGAATATCCTATTGATGATGTCGTCATCAATGTCTGCTGAAACAAACTCCACCTGGATTGGACCATAACAACAGGACGTTTTCTCTGGCCAGTACTGCATGCAGAGCTAGTCAAGGTGCAAGACAAATAGAAAGCAGGTCACGTACAGGCTAGGAAATTATCAATCCTCTTTTCTTCTTCTAACCCCACACCCAGTTCAGGAACTGTAATCTAAGCCCAGCATTACAGAGGATATGGAAGCCCTGGCCTTTAAAGTGGCTGGCAGACAAAGTTTCTGCAGGAGTATAGATTTAAAAGGAGTGTGTTAATAGATTAGTGTCTGTGAGTGAATTTAATATGAAGCACAGAGGTTTTGTGTTGTGAGTTAATGAGGAAACACTCAATACCAAGAAGATTAATCTTAGTTCAACCCAAGTGGAACTTTTATTTCTCTGTGCAGCCAACTTTTTTATATTCTGAGTTTACTAGCATCTAGGAAGGGGGCAAGCCAGATTGGTTTAAAAACACACACATCTCACATCTCAAATTAAATCACAACTGAACCTTTTATGTGTTTTGTTTTTATTAATATATAATGATTGACTGTTGGATGTCCTGCATTATCAACCCAACCAGCGAAGAGCGTTTCTGTCTTGCCAGGATGGCCATAGAATTGTTGAAACTTCTGCAGAATGGTTCTGGGATGTTGTAAGGTCGTCATCACACCACATGCTAGTCTTCATAATTACATTTTAAAACTATTAGTCTCTCTGATAATATGGTGACGATTGTAGCATAAATGCTTAGATTAGATAACTATGGACAGATAGAGAAGTACAATGTCGTACAAAGCTAGTGTGGTGAGCGCAACATCCTGATACAATTGATTTTTTTGCAGAAATCTCACTCTCTTAAGTGATATAAAACTAATTCCTTGTGCTGATGGCTTACAAGATATGTAACTTTAAAACTGTCATTTGTCCCTTGGTCTAGCAGTGTTTTTTGGCACTGGTCCAGGACTTAGGTTTGGCAGACACTGGATCTCAGGACAGTGTAATTTTCAGTTCATAATTAATCACCAAATCTTCTCTCCTTTCCCTTAAAGTACAACAAGGAAAAGCAAAGCATGATATGGCATTGCTGGTGAAGGGTGGCCAGCAAAAATACTGGCGTGCTAATCATAGAATCATAGAATATCAGGGTTGGAAGGGACCTCAAGAGGTCATCTAGTCCAACCCCCTGCTCAAAGCAGGACCAATTCCCAACTAAATCATCCCAGCCAGGGCTTTGTCAAGCCGGGCCTTAAAAACCTCCAAGGAAGGAGACTCCACCACCTCCCTAGGTAACGCATTCCAGTGCTTCACCACCCTCCTAGTGAAATAGTGTTTCCTAATATCCAACCTGGACCTCCCCCACTGCAACTTGAGACCATTGCTCCTTGTTCTGTCATCTGCCACCACTGAGAACAGCCGAACTCCATCCTCTTTGGAACCTCCCTTCAGGTAGTTGAAGGCTGCTATCAAATCCCCCCTCATTCTTCTCTTCTGGAGACTAAACAATCCCAGTTCCCTCAGCCTCTCCTCATAAGTCATGTGCTCCAGACCCCTAATCATTTTTGTTGCCCTCCGCTGGACTCTTTCCAATTTTTCCACATCCTTCTTGTAGTGTGGGGCCCAAAATTGGACACAGTATTCCAGATGAGGCCTCACCAATGTCGAATAAAGGGGAACGATCACGTTCCTCGATCTGCTGGCAATGCCCCTACTTATACAGCCCAAAATGCCGTTAGCCTTCTTGGCAACAAGAGCACACTGTTGACTCATATCCAGCTTCTCGTCCACTGTGACCCCTAGGTCCTTTTCTGCAGAACTGCTACCTAGCCATTCGGTCCCTAGTCTGTAGCAGTGCATGGGATTCTTCCGTCCTAAGTGCAGGACTCTGCACTTATCCTTGTTGAACCTCATCAGGTTTTTTTTGGCCCAATCCTCTAATTTGTCTAGGTCCCTCTGTATCCGATCCCTACCCTCTAGTGTATCTACCACGCCTCCTAGTTTAGTGTCATCTGCAAACTTGCTGAGAGTGCAGTCCACACCATCCTCCAGATCATTAATAAAGATATTAAACAAAACCGGCCCCAGGACCGACCCTTGGGGCACTCCGCTTGAAACCGGCTGCCAACTAGACATGGAGCCATTGATCACTACCCGTTGAGCCCGACGATCTAGCCAGCTTTCTATCCACCTTACAGTCCATTCATCCAGCCCATATTTCTTTAACTTGGCGGCAAGAATACTGTGGGAGACTGTGTCAAAAGCTTTGCTAAAGTCAAGGAATAACACATCCACTGCTTTCCCCTCATCCACAGAGCCAGTTATCTCATCATAGAAGGCAATTAGGTTAGTGAGGCACGACTTCCCTTTGGTGAATCCATGCTGACTGTTCCTGATCACTTTCCTCTCCTCTAAGTGTTTCATAATTGATTCCTTGAGGACCTGTTCCATGATTTTTCCAGGGACTGAGGTGAGGCTGACTGGCCTGTAGTTCCCCGGATCCTCCTTCTTCCCTTTTTTAAAGATGGGCACTACATTAGCCTTTTTCCAGTCATCCGGGACCTCCCCCGATCGCCATGAGTTTTCAAAAATAATGGCTAATGGCTCTGCAATCTCATCCGCCAACTCCTTTAGCACCCTTGGATGCAGCGCATCCGGCCCCATGGACTTGTGCACATCCAGTTTTTCTAAATAGTCCCGAACCACTTCTTTCTCCACATAGGGCTGGTCACCTTCTCCCCATATTGTGCTGCCCAGTGCAGCAGTCTGGGAGCTGACCTTGTTTGTGAAGACAGAGGCAAAAAAATCATTGAGTACATTAGCTTTTTCCACATCCTCGGTCACTAGGTTGCCTCCCACATTCAGTAAGGGGCCCACACTTTCCTTGACTTTCTTCTTGTTGCTAACATACCTGAAGAAACCTTTCTTGTTACTCTTAACATCTCTTGCTAGCTGCAACTCCAAGTGTGATTTGGCCTTCCTGATTTCATTCCTGCATGCCTGAGCAATAGTTTTATACTCCTCCCTGGTCATTTGTCCAATCTTCCACTTCTTGTAAGCTTCTTTTTTGCGTTTAAGTTCAGCAAGGATTTCACTCTTTAGCCAAGCTGGTCGCCTGCCATATTTACTATTCTTTCTACACATCGGGATGTTTTTTTCCTGCAACCGCAATAAGGATTCTTTAAAATACAGCCAGCTCTCCTGGACCCCTTTGCCCTTCATGTTATTCTCCCAGGGGATCCTGCCCATCTGTTCCCTGAGGGAGTCAAAGTCTGCTTTTCTGAAGTCCAGGGTCCGTATTCTGCTGCTCTCCTTTCTTCCTTGTGTCAGGATCCTGAACTCGACCATCTCATGGTCACTGCCTCCCAGGTTCCCATCCACTTTTGCTTCCCCTACTAATTCTTCCCTGTTTGTGAGCAGCAGGTCAAGAAAAGCTCTGCCCCTAGTTGGTTCCTCCAGGACTTGCACCAGGAAATTGTCCCCTACACTTTCCAAAAACTTCCTGGATTGTCTGTGCACCGCTGTATTGCTCTCCCAGCAGATATCAGGGTGATTAAAGTCTCCCATGAGAACCAGGGCCTGCGATCTAGCAACTTCTGCTAGTTGCCAGAAGAAAGCCTCATCCACCTCATCCCCCTGGTCTGGTGGTCTATAGCAGACTCCAACCACGACATCACCCTTGTTGCTCACACTTCTCAACTTTATCCAGAGACTCTCAGGTTTTTCTGCAGTTTCATATCGGAGCTCTGAGCAGTCATACTCCTCTCTTACATACAACGCAACTCCCCCACCTTTTCTGCCCTGCCTGTCCTTCCTGAACAGTTTATATCCATCCATGACAGTACTCCAGTCATGTGAGTTATCCCACCAAGTCTCTGTTATTCCAATCGCATCATAGTTCCCTGATTGTGCCAGGACTTCCAGTTCTCCCTGCTTGTTTCCCAGGCTTCTTGCATTTGTGTATAGGCACTTAAGATAACTCATCGATCGTCCCTCTTTCTCAGCATGAGACAGGAGTCCTCCCCTCTTGCGCTCTCCTGCTTGTGCTTCCTCCCAGGATCCCATTTCCCCACTTACCTCAGGGCTTTGGTCTCCTTCCCCCGGTGAACCTAGTTTAAAGCCCTCCTCACTAGGTTAGCCAGCCTGCTGGCGAAGATGCTCTTCCCTCTCTTCGTTAGGTGGAGCCCGTCTCTGCCCAGCACTCCTCCTTCTTGGAACACCATCCCATGGTCGAAGAATCCAAAGCCTTCTCTCCGACACCACCTGCGTAGCCATTCATTGACTTCCATGATTCGACGGTCTCTACCCAGGCCTTTTCCTTGCACAGGGAGGATGGACGAGAACACCACTTGCGCCTCAAACTCCTTTATCCTTCTTCCCAGAGCCACGTAGTCTGCAGTGATCCGCCTAATGCTGGAGGATTTCATTTTTCCAGACTCTAAATGTAAAATAACCATGAAAAGAGGTTTCGTATTTCCAGAGAATGTGCAGGACTGTTTCTTTCCAGGTTGTTGGGCAACCAACAAGATTAAAAACTACTTTGGATTCATTCCCAGGACATAAAAGCAGGTTTGATGAATCAGATAGAACCTAACGAGTCCTGAAGGACCAGGGATCCTAGATAAATCGTATTTGAGATTACAGACACTTAGGACTCAGAAAACTGGTCACACCAACAGCTTGGTCTTTAGAAAGGCTGAACTGGAGGCACCTTAATGCAGAGAGGAGCAGAAGTGAATCAGATCCCACATCATTCATTCTGCTTGGAGAATCCCCCTGATGAGAATGTGATTGGTTTTTCCATTAGCACTAATAAAGGCAGCATCATAACTGCTGCCTTCAGGGGGAAATATTTTGAAAAGAGTGAGGAGCAGATGAAGAATTATGTTATAAAGTGCAAAGTACCCGAGGCCACTTCTGCTGTTTAACAAGAACTACAATGGGTGAAGTAGCAATCTCCTACTGCAAATTTCCTGCACAATGTGTGATCACCCATCCCTTTCTGGTGCTACCCATCATGAGACTGACTGCAAATGCCAATGCAGTCGCAAGAGTAACCACTCTTCACCCTGCAAGCTCTAGTACTGAAAATTATTTTAGGTCTGCCAACCAACTAAACAATTTATACACAAAGGAGAAAAAAAATAAATTGTGCAGTAAGTATCCACTTCCCTCCTCCCTTTCTGCTGACTGTCAATCAGTTTCTCATAATGAGTGAGCGATCAAAAGCTTTGGTGTTTCACTTTGATGAAAGCACCCGAAACATCAGGTGCTTCTCCACAATCTCATGCAAATTATCCAAACTTCCCAACTCAGCAAACCTGGACTGGGGATCTCAAGAAAAAAGGATCTATCATATGATTTCACATATGTCCTACTTCCAGTCACCTGGCAATACCACAAGATCAGGCTTGTTGAGAGGGTTTTAGCATTTACAGGTCTGGTCGCAGGTGGAAAGCAATGGGCAAAGATGAAGAACAATGTGTAAAAGTATTGAACTAGGCTCTTCTGAACCACAAAGTTTAGCTTGAGTTTTGGCAGGAGTGGCAGAAGCACCCTAAAAGTGTGTGTGTGGGGCCCACAGGTGCCCGAACTGTGGCCCTGCCCCCCAGTGCCATGCCACCCCCTTAGGCCCCCTCCCCACTGCCCTTGAGGCCCTGCTCCCATGTCGCCTCTTCCCCTAAAGACCCTGCCCCTGCTTGCTCCTCTCCACCCAGCCCCCATTGCTCATCCTTATGGCCGATAAAAATTGCCCTCCTACTTTAAAAAGTGTGTGTGGCGGGGGGGGGGGGGGCATGGCCTCCTGCCCCCCTCTCCCTCCTCCCCCTCCTGTTCTGGCACTCCTGGTTTTGGGTGAAGATTCACTCTGGATTGTACTTACAGTTGTTTACCCATTCCTATGCAGTTTCCCTTTTGCCTCACAACTTTTCTGCCTGTCTTGAATAGCAACTGGGGACACCTGAAGCTCCTTTGATCTGTGAATAAGGCTGCTTGACAGAGCTATTAGAAATCCACCTACCTGTGCAGCATCCATCTCATTCAGCATCACTATGGAGGAGCAGTTGTAATCAAACACCAGCCTCCAGAAATCTGGTACAGTGTTGGGTAAAGGGTGCTGGGTAACAATAAAGGCAGCAGGTTGCTTGTGGCTCTAACAAAAGAATAGGATTAGTTACAAAAATCAATCCACTTTTATTGAGATGATTATTAAACCTGGGAGGCTAAAGCTATGCAATCTGAGCCATTTAACCAGATTATACAGATCACACCCCCTCTTCCTTGTTATCACTGTGCAATGAATGAAGCCCTCATAATGGGATCCCTTTGCTCCCAACGAACACATTTCATTAGAGAAGTGGCACAAGAACAGGAATTATGCCAATACATTATTTATGTTTTGGGGGTTAGCAAATAACAATAATATTAATTAAAATGAAGAAAGATAACTGCTGGAAGCAGAATGTTGCTTCTTTTCGTGGCAGTAGATGCTAGAGACCAGTCAGGGTGCTCTCCCTCACTCTGATCTTGTTTCCTGGGAGCAGAAAGAGTTGGCACATTCAGATTTGAGAGCATCCTCTCAGGGATGGAATGTGGGGAAGTGGTCCGAGCACTGGGCTCTGGAGCGCTCTTCCTGATGCTGTTCTGTGACTTTTGGACAAGTCACTTGACCTCAGCATGTGTAAAATGGTTAGAATGATACTTCCCTCCCTCTGAAGGGTGATGAGAGGCTTAATGGATGTTCATTAAGTACTTTGAGATCACGGGATGAAAGGAGATTACAAATGCAAACTACTATTCCTCTTTGGGGGCAGCAGACAGTGCTTAGGTGAATCCATAAACTATAGCATTTTGCCTACCCCCTCTCAGGGAGACGGAGTACATACACCGAAGGGAGAAGGTCTCCCCTCGGCATAGGCAGCGTCTTCACTAAGCGGTACAGTGGCGCAGCTGCTGCGTAAGTGTATACAATTCCTCAGTCTCCTGGCTAACTCTCTTGGGGGCTGGATGAGCCACAGTTCCACCAAGTGTGTGGGGGGGAGGGCGGGAAGGAGGTAGAGAGAAGAGTAAAAGAAGAGAGATTTCCTGAAGTTACAGATATTAAATGGATCCTCTTCGTTCTCAGGGTCTGCATTTCATGACCCAGGAACATGGGCACGGGCAAGCCTATGCCTTGCTGATTTGGGTAGGGGTTGTAAAGCCAGTTTGCAGCTTATGGTATTGGAGAGACCAGACCAGCAGAGGCAAGAGCAGTCAAAAAGCAGAGGGTAGAGGGCAGGAATTTATTTGTATTCTAAGTCTAAAAATGATGCAACAGTTTCACATTCTGCTATCCTAAATAGCACAGATCCCTTCCATTCTCTCTTTTGTGGAGGCTGCTGCTAGAACTGCATGTTAGACACAAAACAGCTTCTGCTTAGTGAAGAAGCAAGCCCCTCATTCTCTCACTCTCTGCTATTAGATAATGGAGATGTGCCTTCGATGACAGTGTCTCCAATTCACTTGGACAAAACTGGATATTGTATCTGATCCCATTTCTAGGCTTATTTTGTGCCAGAGCAAGCCCATAGATTGTACCACCAGTTGTACAATCCATTCAACTTAACAGCTGTTAGAAGACAGATCCATTTGATGGAAGCTTGAAGGTGGGAAATTGTGGTGCTGGGAGGGCAAGTTAATAAATTGCAGCCCCCCCCCCCCACCAGATCCTGGGTAGAGATGGGGAGTCAGTGTTGTTAGCCCCATTTCACAGTTGAGAAAGCCGAAGCACAGAGACATTAAGTAGTTATTCAGGAAGCCTGGGGCAGAGCAGGGACTAGGACGAAGGTCTATTGATTCCAAGTCCTCTGCCTGAACCACAAGACTGTGATAGCTTCTCAAAGGTCGGAGTTTGAGACTTGGGCATGGTCCCTTGCTTCTGTACTAGGCCAGATTTGGGCCCATTCTCTAACATAGTGACATGTCTGATAGATCCTTATTTTCAAAGAAGTTGGAGGTTCGTGCCTCCAGAACTCAATCAGCAACCCATTCCAAGGATAACATCACCCCTTCTACCAAGAAAAACATTCAACATTATCCCAACAATTGGATTTTTTTTTCTCCCCCAGTTGGAGGAAAGTTGTTGCGACCTTGTGATAATACACAGAGCATGCTGAAACTCAGATGAGAGGAAAAATAATAATGGAGGCACTTGCAATAGATACCCGTGGGAAATGACTGATGGGAGAAGTAAAAATGAGCATCATTGAGATCATGTGACCCCCTTAGAGCAAAGCAGGCAGTCTGCCAGGCTTCACAACACATGGAAAGAACTAGTGACTCATATAAAGGCAAGACGGGATGGACTGGCTATTCTAGGTGCGACACTGGCAAACCAGGTGCCAGCTTTGCCAAGCTTTAGGCCTCAGCTAAGCACTGACAAATTCATTGCTGGAAACCAGTCTGTTTCACCTGTGTGTTGGTACGGTTAAGATGGGGATTGGACTTATAATAATGTGTTTAGACTTTATGAAATGGTTGTAAATTGCTGCATGTGTTAATCTCACCTCTAATATCTTTATCACATGCTATAAGGTAATATTTAAGTTTTTTGCCTTACAACTATAAAAAAAAAATGTTTGCCCTGAAACTGTCAACTGTCAGAAGGGATTATCTCCTGCTCATTAAGAAGGTTATCAACTAAATGGGCCATTGTGAGACATCACAATACAAAGACTGTTAATTGAAGAGGTTACATGAAAAAAGGCTCATCCCATCAGCTTGAATTCTGGAAGAAGGAAATAAAGACTGGTGAACAAGATTTTTCATTTCTTTTTCGATGTTTGGATTCTGACAGAACCACTCTAGACAGTGACACTAGGATCCATGATGTGTTCAAGACTGCAAACAATAGGCTAATGGAGAAAGGAAGGAATTCCACCCAAGGGTCCATCTCCCCCATTAGTGATATGGGATTCCAGTTGTTTCAGGGTGTGTTTATCCCAAGAGCACTGACTTGCTCTCTCTGTAAAGTGGTAAATAAAGAAAGGGGAAAAAACATCAGCTGAATGGATTGATTTCAATGGCAGATGAAACAATTTGTTTACATGAAACAGTGCATTGGCACAAAAGGTGCCACAGAAATGCAAGATGATGTTATGTTTTAGGTGTTGGCATGGGGGGCCCTTGACATCAGACAACTGCAAAACCAGAGAAAAACCCATTGTGGTTCTGCAGATTTGCCAAATTCTCAACTTAATCCCTTAAAAGACAGGAACATCACTATCCCAAACAAAAACAAAACCCCAAACCAACTCCCTATGTTGGTTGGAAGCAATGGTAACTCTTCACCTGGTGTCAGATTTACAAATACTCCGATAGCAATGTCCTTCCCAGGCACCCCTGCCCAACGGTCTCTGAGTAACTTAGCAAATGGAAACCATCACGATTATTTACAATAAAGAAGTGACCTGCTCAACTAGATTCTACTGTGCAAACAAAGTGAGGGGGAGAGGGAAAACAGCCCCAGACATAGGTTCACTACAACCTAACACAGGCCCCTTAGGCTCTGAAATGTTTTTCATAGATCCATAGATTCATAGACTCTAGGACTGAAAGGGACCTCGAGAGGTCATCGAGTCCAGTCCCCTGCCCTCATGGCAGGACCAAATACTGTCTGTACACATCTGATTCCTCTGCCAATACTCTTAACTCTATACGCTCAGATCAAAGGGTTGTTGAACTCCTGGCACATTGTAACTTTTTTTTAATACTGTTGCCTATGCAGCTTTTCCACCTGCCTGCCTGCCCCTTCACGATAGCACCCCAGGCTTTTCTTCCATGGGCCTATTGGTCAATAATGATCTCTGCCAATAAAGGAAACATTAAGGCATCAAAAATATCCTCGGAACACCACTGATGCATTCCTGCATGTGTATGAACATGCACAGGCGTTGGCTTCCTCCGGGCCCCGGGGGTGCTCAACCCCCTTCTCCGCCCCAGGCCCCATCCCCACCCAACGCTTCCCTCAAGCCTCCACCCCCTCCCTGCCTCTTTCCCCCCACATCCCACTCCTTCTCCCAAGCCCCCACCCCTGCCCCGCCTCTTACTTCCCCACCTCTTCCCGCCCAGCTCCACACCCTCCCCAAAGCGCATCCCATCCCCACTCCTCCCCCTCCCTGCCAGAACCTCCTGCACGCCGCGGAACAGCTGATTGCAGTGGGTGGGAGGTACTGGGAGGAGTTGATTGGTGAGGCCATCAGTGGACAGGAGGCACTGGTGGGGAGGGGAGGAACTGGCTGCTGGTTGGTGCTCAGCACCCAGCCTTGGAGCACCCATGGAGTCAGCGCCTATGTGAGCATGGGACAATCAGCCGGGCGCTGCTCTAGTTGCAAGAAATCAGCAAAAGGAGCCCCGAAAAACAAGCATGTCTTGTGTTTGACCGATTTCTCACAAGCATGGAAATGAACTGAGGCCTAACAAACCTGACACAAATTGAGACTGGTGCCATTGCTAACAGTGCCTGTAGGTTGTGCTTACATCCATGAGTGCAGCGTTGATGTAGTTGCTCGATTCGCCATCTACAGAGATAAGGAAAGGGAGGCACCGGTCCAAGGGCAGCACATCCATGCAGCGATTTTTGTCATGGTTTCTTGGTAAGAGGCCAATGCTGCAGTCTTCTGGCCGAACACGCGGCGTCACAATGTTGAGGGTCTGTAATTGGAGGAGAGAGAGATACAGGCAAAGCCTCTTAGAGTTTATTTCCAAAAGGGATGCCCTTAAACATCAAATACAGATACTCAACATGCTTTGTAATATTTACTTTCAGTTTTGAAAAGACCCACAAAGCTGAGATCCAGATGTGAATCTTCCCCAAGTATGGAGCTGTTTGGATGCAGGACTTTAGATTGGCCCATTACAGAGCTAGGTTGGGGTCACCTATTTAAGCTTGGATCTATAGCCAAACTTCCCCAAAGTTCGGAGGTGTCTGAAACCAGGATTTTAGCTTGGATCCACCTCAGACTTTGACTTTGCGATTTCACATTTGAGTTCCTTCAGAACCTTTGGGTGAATACCATCTGGTCCTGGTGACTTACTACTTGTTAATTGATCAATTTGTTTTAAAACCTCTTCCACTGACACATCAATTTGGGGCAGTATTTCAGATTTGCCCCTTCCCCCCAAAAAGACTAGTTCTGACATGGGTATCTCCCCAACATCCCCTGCAGTGAAGACTGATGCAAAGAATTCTCTGCAATGGCTTTGTCTTCCTTGAGTGTCCTTTTAATGCCTTTGTCATCTAGTGGCTCCACTGCATGTTTGGCAGGCTTCCTGCTTCTGATGTTCATCTTCACAATTAACCATCCCATTCTAAGACACCAAACCAGGTTTAATGACACTTTTCTGTTCTCTCATTTAGATTACAGGTGCTGTCATGGTTACAGGGCTGGATGTACTTCTGACCCACTGCCTGAGTGTACCCCACTGGTGTCAGGCCTTGTGCCTTTACCTTCCCTGGGGCTGGAATCATGATTCTCACACTTATCTGTCATCCTGGGCTATGGTATCCTGTTGGTGCTTACCCAACAGGTCCAGCTAGGCTCAGAACCTGCAAGTCTTCCCTGCAGGTCCAAATGGGTTTGGAACCTGTGGTTCTTCGCTTGGGCAGTCAGTGACCAGTGGTGAATATAGTGAGCAGACAGCCTTCTTAAATCAAAATATTGTTTTATCTTAATAGTAGGAATAAAGCGTAACATGAGCGAACAAGGATTTTAAAGCAACAAAAGATCTACATGTATGTTGATATTAGCTAGGGTCTTGCCATCCTCTGGTAGAGACCCTAAGCAGGTCTCTCTTTCCCAGGCACCCCTAATGTCTGGGGGTCAGTGTTTTCCTCTTAGCTGTCTCTCACCCTGCTGGTGGGATTATATCCTTTGAAACCTAGACAGTGTCTTTATTCGCCTGTATTCACAACCTTCCCCTCTGCTGACAAACTAGTCCCATGAGCTCAGTAGAGGGTTGAAGGTAGACCATCAAAGTGGATGCCTTTTGCACTATTTTCTTAAGTGTTGGTAGGTGGATGGCTATCTGAAGCTATAGTTCTTTTTCCTGCTTGCATGCAGACAATCTTTTCTTAAATTAGCCTGATATATTCACCCAGTTAAACCCCCTTATGACTATCAAACAAACTCCCAGAAGACATAGTATTAATAAATTATTGCAGAGGAGCTGCACGCATGCCACAGTGGGACATTACTGCAGCAAACTTAGGATCTGGACCATGAACTTCAAACCATCTGAAAATGCAGGGATGTCTGAATCTGTGATCCCATCAGTAACTTAGATGAAATGTTACTGTTTGTCCTAAATTCAAAAGATCACTCAGGCCTGTATAACTGTCCATGATGGATTTCCATTTCTAGATGGTGTGGCAGAAAGAACAATGTGAAATCTCAAATCCCTTATGAAAACACACCTCTGCCAGGATGCCCATGGTAAGCTGAGTAATGAATGCCACGACAGGAGCCCTGTTAGCAATTCATCAGTATCTCTTCCACTTGTCCAATAAACAAATAAATATGTTTAAGCCTCCAAACTGTACACTCAGCTAAGGATATCTGCAACCCTGTATTCCTGTTATTAGTATGGTCTTCCCCTGCTATCCCCCGCATTGTGTTCAAGCCCTCTCCCCCATGCCCCCATTGCATCTTACTCCCATTCAGATAATTAAAGCTATTTGAGGCAAGACCTGATGTTCTGATACGTTTATGCAGTGCTCAGACAGTGAGGTTCCACCCATCCAGAAAACTCTGGGTGCTATTGAAATAAAAATTATTATTATTATTAATAATACATAAAAATCTATAGCTATCTCAACTGGTTCATAAAGATGGCAGCTACTTATATTTTTTTGCATCCTTCCCTGTTCTTCACTAAGTGCGCACAATTAGTGCTGAGAAGAATGCTGTGTATAAGTGATGTCCTGTAAACACAGCTTTCTACACATAGATGGAGAAGGAAGCTCTTAAGCAGACTAAAGAATTCCCTTCACACAGGAGCTGCCAGCCTCCCACAGCTTGTAAAGCAAGTGAGCAGGACACAAATCTGTCTCACTCGGATCCTGCCAAAATAAGCACAAACGATGGTGTCATTGTTCAAAAACACTACATTTCAGGAAACTGGGCTTTGGTTCGTTTGACAAGTAAGGTGTCCAGAACCAGAAATGCTTTACAAAGCACAGGCCACTTGTGAAAAGCAGATGCATTAATGGCATTGCCAGTCATTGGGATTCAAATTACAGTTTCCCTGTATCCAAATCTTGGTAAATATATGCCATGTATTAATAGAAAGGATACGGTCTCACTTTGTGTATAGGGAGTTGAGAGCTGGGAAGGAAGAAAACCATCTACCGGTAATTCCAATCTGGTACCACAGTAGCCAACACTTAAAACTGCAGAGTATTAGTACTGTAGGTTGGTGCTGGTCGAGACACTACATTGCAGTGGAGATTTGCTGCAGGTAGAGAGTTCTGCACTTCGCTGTTAATGGCCAGTCAGGATAACTTCTGAATTAATGAATGCCAAAGTCCCTCCCTCCCTCTTTTCTTTCAAAAAAGCTTTTCAAAGACTTGCCTTTCCCATCAACTAGAGTTGGCTGAAAACACAAAAAGTGATTGACAAATATTCCAGGGAATAAGGGCAGCGTGTTCAGTCCACCGTTATTTGTGGGGTCATTATTCATTGTTGCTGAGTAGCCACCGGGTATTTGTGAAAATGTTTGTGCAACCTCAAAGTTTATTCCATTTTAGCACAAATGATTCTGCACCTGAAAATCTGCACTTGAAAATGCACTACTCCTGGCTTGTGATTCTCCTTTGTACGAAATTTCAGTCATCCAATCAGGGTGAAGAAAGAATCCCATGCGACTTGGACAATCACTCACGAACAGCACAGAGTCAAAGTGAACAGTTAATAAATGACCCATAAACTGACATTTTTTCACACAAACTATGTAGTGAAAGTAAGAACAACAATATTTGTTGAAATTAGGATTGGGTCACGAATGGAGCAAAGTGCAATATTAGCAGTGAATATTATACCCACTTTTGGGCTACTGGCAATCATGAAATAAGATAAAACAATTGATAAAACACATGCCCCAAACGCCAACTGCTATTGGTGCAGACATGAAAAGGGCCATATGCTCTTACCTGAAATTCATCTTTTATCTGGCTGGAATTTGTCTGCGGATCCAGTCTGCTGATGTTGTAATATATGGATCGGAACTCACAAACCGGAATTGCTGTGTTGCCACAGAGACATGCCTCTAGAATGGCATCATGTACAAAGACATACTGCTCCTGCACAGAGCACAGGGACAAGATGTTGCAAATTAACCCCGTTCTAAATAAACATCACAAAACTTCACAGTAAACTTAAATCCATGGAACTGTCAATGCTGATTTTGTTTAAATTGTGCTCACTACAGATTTTTAAATGTGAGTGTGTGCACACATGCATGCATGTTGTGGAAGATACAACTTGAAGAGCTCCCTCCACCAGTTGCTGAGTGCTACTGCTGATGAGAGGCTGGTCTTGGCCCTGAGCGACTTCTGCCAAGATGGCCTGTTAGTATTGTTCTTTTTACAAAATAATTTTACCATGTAAAAAGAAAACCTGTATCTTATAGTTGGAACCAGTTCTCTGCTCCTTATGGGTGACTGCATCCCTTAATTCAGTTATAATAACCTGAAAGACAGGAGTAGATGACACTACTCCAGCAATGTTTCCAGTGAGCAACAAAAGACAGAGATCCATATACCACTGCCTGTGCCATAGATTTGTGCAGAATGTGCTTCATCAGCACAAATGTTCAAGCAGGACAAAATTCAAGTGTACTCATTATGCCCATAAAATTCTACATTTGTGCATGTAAATGGGCAGTTTGCGGATTTAAACTGGGAAATTCTGCTTGCAGATGTGTCACAAGATGTGCAGTTACAGGTTTTTGCAAGCACAACAGAATTTTGTGAGTGAACCTGTTTTGCCCACCATTAAAAATGTGGCTTGTACAACCCCTTTCAAATGTAAACATAAAATGGGAAGCCTCTGGACCCCAGAGGCACAATGGAGGAAAAAAATCAGTATAAACACTTAGTCTAGGACAAATATTCCACAAATAGTTTAGGAGCAATTATACTCTGGTGGTGCTATTGCAGTAAAAACAACAAGATGCACGACCAGCTCTATTCCATCTCTCTCATCTGTAATGGACTTCTGATTACTGGTAATTTGAAAGATGCATGGTTTTCCACAGGATAAACAGAACGTTCTTTACAGAGACCATATCCTGGGAATGGAGACCAGCAGAATTATAATTGTTCCCCTTTTTTCTATGCTCTATTGTCCTGATTCAGCAGGGTTATTAAGTACATATCCAGCTTCAATCAAGTGACTAGTTCTACTGAAGTCAATGGGTCCATTTACGTGCTTCAAATATGCGCATGTACTTAGGCAGCTTGCTGAATCAGACTCTAATTCTTTGGACTGATTAGGGAAATGTATTTTGTGGCATATTTCACATATTTGTTTAGCTACGTGTAATTAATTGATATCAAATGAGCATTATGTAAGGGTTCGGATATTAGGGTGATAAGTGCAGTATAATAGAAGAGCATAAGGCTCTTCTGATGGGTCAATGCATGCTGCAATATGTAGAAACCTGGTACAATGACACACACCAGGACTCATGAGATAGTTTGATACAATGCAAGACAAAAACTGAACAAGGCACCAACAGATGAGTAACTGGGTACATGATTTATCCTCATGCCTTGGGTACACTCAATATGTGCCTGTACATGGGAGCATTTAATACATGCCTATTCAAGTTTAGCTACACAGAACTCCATATAACAAGCTGGTGGTGGAAACAGGCATTGACCTAACTCACTCATTGGCTCCTCTTGAGTAGAGGCTGACAGGAGGGCTGTAAAACAAGAGAAAATAGCTGCTGGCACCTACCTCTGTCTGTACCAAATTGACCCTCTGGGATCGTAGCTCTCGCACACAGTTAAATATGTCTACGACACCTTCATTCTCTGCCATGTCAAGCATGATGTCAATGGCAATAAAGCACCCTGTCCTTCCAGCACCAGCGCTGCAAAAAAGAATGAAGCCCTGATCAATAGACCATGAAGAGGCAGGGCTGTCAAGAGGAGAAAAAAAATCTGTGTGTTGCAGGCACAGTTGTCTTCCTTCATTAGCTGCCCCTCTGTACTGAAGGACTGGTCTTCTGTGTTGCTGAAACAGCATGAGACATAGGAGAGTGAGGCTAGGTGGTTTTCTTGGGAAGGGGAAAAGAGAGAAGGGGGTAAGAAGAAAAACTATTTCTCAGACACTAGTAGGAAGATCAATGAAAAATATTCTAGCCCTGTCCAGCAATACTTCCATAAGCACCCGAGCTACAGAACATCTGACTCTGTTATGAACTGAGACAGAGAGGAAACTCATGCTCTTGTAATTAGAGGCAGCTTCAGAAAATATATTTTGGAAGAGGTTTTCCCATGTGACTTTTAAAAGCGCTCTGCCATAGTCAGGTGCACATGTTGAAGGGGGCCCCAGTTCTGTACCCGCAAGATCCTTCTCCCATTTTAGTTGGTGGGAGTTACATTCGGTACATGGAGAACTGGCCTGGGGTGGAGAGAGTCCAGGGTGGGGGTTGTGAGACTGTAGAGAAGGGAGCTTTGGGCTACTTAAGTGCTTAAATTTAGAACCCCCACTGCTTGCGAGACTTAAAACCTCTCACATGAATGGTGTTGTCAATGAGTCCCCTCTCCCACTGGGGAAGTCATCCGAGTTGTGTAAGTGTGACAGATAAAGAGAGGAGGAAGTCTCTCCCCATTATCCTAGAGGAAAGGGGCAAACTCAGCTAGAGCCAAGAAAACTTTCGATGTATGAAACTCCAGACGGTGCTGTAAAGCAGAGAGATATGAATGAATATGAATTAATGTGCCAGATTAATCAAGAGCTGAACAGGGGGAAGATATTTTTCATTTGCAGAATTTTAATGAATAAGTGGCATTTCCTCTCTCTTTATCTCTCTGCTTTTCAAAATTTTAACAAATAGTTATAACATTTCTATATTTAGAGGTCACTGGCAGTCCATAAATATCGAGCGGTGATATTATCCAGCAAGGCACTGGTAGGGAGAATTTGGTCATTACCACTTAGAGCTAGTCATTAAAATTCAAAAGCAGATAAATAACAGAGAGTGAATGGCATTTATTCATTAAAATGTGAAGGATGAAAAATCTCTCCTCTCTTTCTCAGCATTGCTGAATCAGGACCAGTCTCTTTCGAAGGCCAGGCCTGGGTCACAACTCTGAAGTAGTAGATAGAAACCCAGAGTTGTGGAAAATAGCTACCACCTGCCACCTCCTGGGGTTTCATTTGTATTTTATTATAAATCTGCCTGCCTGCTAAAGACAGAGGGATTAATTTATTTCCCTTTTTGGGGTGGTCTTGGAATTCATTCTCTCTTCCCCCTCGCCTCATACATGCACTCCCTAAGAGGTATGGGACAACAGTTGTAACTGGCTTATGATTGATTTGGTTTGGAGGGGAAAGCATGGAACAGCAATTGTGTTCTCGGACCTTGCTAGCTTTTCATCTATGCCTCTTCTATAAACAGATATGTTTGTATGTTTTATTGGAGTGGAAGCATCGGGGAAACAGCTGCTATATACTATTTCTCTGTTCTGGTAACATCTTTCTTGCAATGGGATATTGGCAACTCGTGTTCAGTGGTTGGAGGCCACAGTGCTATTATATGCATATATTAATGCAAATACAAAATCAAATGCAGCTCAATTTTTAAAAAAAAAGAATGGATAATTTTGTGACTACCACTTGTAGCTGTCCTCACTATGCGGGGTTACCAAGACATCAGCTCATCACCACATGGTTGAGGAAGGGACTTTTCACCCTGTCAGACATTACGTAATTGGTTATGTGAATTTTGGAGGTCTGGTGCCTCTCTCTAATGCAGGGGTGGCCAACCTGTGGCTTCGGAGCCACACGCGACTCTTCAGAAGTTAATATGCAGCTCCTTGTATAGGCACTGACTCCGGGATTGGAGCTACAGGCACCAACTTTCCAATGTGCCGGGGGGTGCTCACTGCTCAACCCCTGGCTCTGCCACAGGCCCTGCCCCCACTCCACCCCTTCTCACCCCCTCCCCTGAGCCTGCCATGCCCTCGCTCCTCCCTCCGCCCGCCAGCCTCCTGCACGCCACGAAACAGCTGATCAGGAGGTGCGAGGAGGGAGGGGGAGGCGCTGATCGGCTGGGCTGCCGGTGGGCAGAAAGCACTGGGAGCAGGGGGAGGGGAGATGATGGGGGGCTGCTGATGTATTACTGTGGCTCTTTGGCAATGTACATTGGTAAATTCTGGCTCCTTCTCAGGCTCAGGTTGGCCACCCCTGCTCTAATGCATCTGGCACTGGACTCATACTGGATTTGATGGCCCACTAGTCTGATCCAAACGAACAAAACCAGCATTCCTATGCTGCAAGGAATTCACTAGGTTCCCCAACACAAATACTTACCAGGAGTCATTTTCGAACTTTGGGAAGGGGCAGGACTGTCAGGTCTGTCAGCAGGAGGCTGTACCTGAGAGGCAGCATGGGTGAGTGGATAGCACACTGGAGTCGGTCAGGAGACCTGGGTTCTGGCTTTGCCACTGACCGGCTGTATGACCTTGCCCAACTCACATTACCTCTCTGTTACCCCTGCCCTTTGTCTGTCTCACACATTTAAACTTGTTCACTCTTCCAGTCAGGGACTGTTTTCTCAAATGTTTGTACAGTGCCTAGCTCAAGGGGACCTCAGTCTCAGCTGGGGACTCCAGCGACTACTGTAATACCTGCCGTAATTATAACAGTAACCTGAATAATGCTCAGAGTTAGGGAGCATGTAATCCAATAGTTTGAGTCTTCCCTCTTCTTAAACAAGCAGGTGTTCCTGGTACACTTTGGTCAAAGTTGCTCTTAGGAAGCTACATGGCAGATTTCCAGAATGAAATTAAACTCCCAGGCTCTGGGCTAAGTGAAGGCTAAAAATTATATATAATAGTTGGCATCTCCCACTGGGCAGGGGAGCAGGAAGACTGATATCCTGGACCCGATCTTGCCAATGGCTGAAGAGCACAAAGTAGAAGCTGAGGTGCATGTGTGTACATGCAAAGGTGGTTGAAAGTTCCCTTCTGCCCGCCCTGAGCCCCTCACTTGATGCTGCTCTGAGTTATGCCAGTTGCAACAGGAGGGTGAAATTGCAGCCAAGGATGGGTATCCCAGCCATGCACCATTTCCCCCCGCTACACCAGCAGCATGAAGGGCACTGGGCTAAGAGCCCCTATAGCACCAGAGGATCCTCTTCATTGGAGTGATCCCTCCCTGGTCCAATGATGCCAGCTCCAGGGCCAGTTTACACCAGCAATGAAGCATAAAGCAGCCACTGCACAATGGAGAACCAGTTCCACTGTGCGCAAGTTCACCTCGAAGGCCGGCAAGCTATATTGTTAACAACAAAAGGTAGCTAGGTGGTCACTAGGTTGAAAGAAACAGGAAAAACTTAAGAAAACTGACCGGGAGAGAAATGAGCGATGACAGACAAGTAGACAGACAGATTGCATACCTGCAGTGCACAACTATAGGCCCCGCCTCAGGCGGATTGAGGAACTTCACCTGCCGAACAAAGCCCAAGAGGCCTGTGGCATAGCAAGGAACCCCGTGGTCTGGCCAGCTGGTAAAGTGGAACTGCCGAATCTCTCGGATCTCATGGTAGCCTTTCTGAGGAGACAATGCAACCTCTATTTTTCTCCCTTCATGTCACAATCACCATATTTCACTGCATTCTTTACCCATTCAGAGGGCTGAACTACCATTTAAATATAATTATATAAAGCCACATTTCATATACCACTTCTCACTTCTGGAGATTTCAAGGTGAAAGATCAAGAGATTACATCTTCCACTACAACTGAAGTGTATCACATAAGCCTGAGGATTATGAAAGTGGTTACCAGCTCCCCATTCACAGTGTACTGTCTTAAATGCAATTTAAAATTAGCTGATCAGTAACAGTATGGGGTAACTTCAGTGCTAGGGTACCTTTGCTCAACCACACCTGCAAGAGAGACTACTAGTGGTACAAATTCCCAGCTCATTTCCACTCTAGAATCCAGTCTGTTCCATTAATTTTTTTCTGATGACGTGAATGTAGTGCTAATGACTGACAGGCCTGGAAACTGAAGGCCATCGAGCAGTTAAGGCACAGGCTGCAAAAGAGCAAGCTTCCCTATAATCACCCATCAATGCATTTCAACCCTATGAAGGAGGGATTGCATCTAGTGCTGAGAGAGTAGTTATGTTGTTTCCATACCCATCCTTGGCCTCTGGTGAGACTACAAACAAGGGCATCAGCCACTGTCTGTTCTGATACAGGTACTTGTTCTCTAGGAATTGGACCAACACACCAGTTTACTCCACACACGGGCTGCCAAAGAGCTTCCACTTAGTTACACCATTTTGTCACTGACATTTTGGGCTGTGGCACAGAGAGTGCAGGGTTCCATATTCCATTACCAAGCCCTTTGATCTGCCAGACCTGCCTTTGGTTATTTCTTGCCAAACAGCTCAGTGGTCAACAAAATATGAAATCAGGGCACTAGAAACTGGAACATATTCCAGTGTAGCTGTGATGAGGTTTAATGAATGGTGTGAGTTTTCTTAGAAAGCTTTAAAATCACTTATCAAGTGCGTGAGGTATGATTTGGGAAGACCTGCAATGGTCCGTTATTTAGGCTTCCAATTTCCACCAGTGCTTAACAAAACCTTCCACTAAACTGCGGATTTTTGGAAAATACACATAGTTAGGCCCTGATTATTATTTTTATTTGTTTTTAAAAAGGGCCTCTGCCTGGGATCTAATTTTACTGGGGCTTTTTTTCCCCCCACCTGCAATTTGCCAGTGTGAATAACTATAGTCACTGTTCATGGCATGTAGACATCTACCTACTGGAGTCATAGATGCATTTAGACATTTGAGTGCTATGAATTGTATCCACAGTTATTTGTGCTTCCATTTAATTGCTGATATGAACTTGGAAGATGCTTCATAAACATCGGATTAGTAAGGTAGAAAACAAGTCAAAATTTAACACTCCCATATCTACAAGCTTCCCGGTTATGTCTTTGTGGAACCATGCTTCAGATCCCAAGTGAGGTGTTATGTCTGAAGTAAAATTGACTGGGGACTTCCTTACCTTTTGTACAGTAAATGTGCGTATGACATACTCTGCCAATGGCTCTGTCTCAATTAATGTGACTTTAATATCTCCATAGACCTCTGTGTCATCTGGCCAGTATCTAACACATTTTACCTACAAGAAGAAAAAATAGACTGTAGGGATGGATGGGATAATGGATTGTGTAATTCAAGTCCAATCCAAAAACTGGATCTTTAGTAAACATTCAAAGAAGTTCACTTAACTGCATAAAAATGTTTTTACATTTGTAATTATTTCTAACATTGTGACTGGGACTCAAATCTGGAGCACTGACATATCGTGAGTCTGTTCTCACAAATTTCTCAGTCCAGTTTTGCAGACGTAATTGTTTTGACCAATTCAGAGCAGCATCCAAATATCTGAGTACTCATCAGAAAAAGGACCCAACCTTTTGAGTTTTGCCCATCGGTTCCAACACGCTTCAGTAACCTGGTGGCTACTTGAAACAGAAACACTGAACAAGTCTGACAGCAGCTGCTCTGACTCACCTGGCTACATCTGTTGTGTGTCCTAATCACAAAGCATCTACAGTACAGCAGATAAACTAACAGCTCAAATACCACCCTCATGCCAGTGGTAACCTCAATCTGGTCAACCCCTCCTGTGTCAGCCATCTACCCCTCAGTGTCAGTAAATGAGCAGTTTCTAGAAAGGAGCTCCCCATGTAGTAATTGGCATTTCTGAAGAGATTGCTTCAGCATGCAAGGAACTAGTACCCGGAGTAAGTGGGATATGGGGATAACGCTCTCAACATTGTGGCCCAAATAAATGTTCTGAAGGAAGGATTTCTAAAACCTCAAACAAGTAAAATTACTAAAAAAGGGGGTGGGGAGAGAGAACTGGACATTGAGGCTAGTGGAGCTGGGAAGTGGGGAACATAGGGGAGCAGGGTAGGAAACAAGGGTGGGATAAAAGAGATGGGAAATATGGGATAGAAGACATTGTAAGGAGTTAAGAAAAGGAGGAAGGAAAAGCCATTTCAAGGCCATGCAATTTGAATATGGATTATTTCCTTTGAATTGCTGGGGAAGAGCAAACCCTAGCCTTAGTTAGGCTTGCTAGGATCCTCAGAAACAATTAGGCCTACCTGACTGGCCCAGCTACTTGGCACCTTCCAAACCCATTCCCTGGAGCCACTAGCCTCTTGGTTATCTTTAAAAGCCTAGATTTGCCATGATAAGTTCTCCTATCCTGACTCTTTATACCCCTAGTCCTTGTTTCTGCCATTCTCTTTGTACATGGCCTCTAACCGAGTGGGGGAAAAGTCTGAACCTTCAAAACCTAGCACCTCTGCTATTCACCATTGATACAGTGATCCTTCAACAGTCACTGAGACCAGATTAAAGAAACTTCTCATATTTTTGCTCATGTGAACTTTGCAGATAAAGAATAAGTCACATACATTACACAGAACTCTACTTTGTTTCTGTAGTAAAAGGGTCAGTTTCTCAACTGGTACAAATTGTTGTAACTCCACTGAATTTAAGAGTTAAACTGATTTATACCAGCTGAGGATCTGGCCCAATATATTTCCATCAAGATGAAGCAAAAACACGATGGAGAAAGGTGCTTATCAGAGATGAGGGGAAGCAGCTAGGAAATAAGAAAATTAGAGTACGGTTTTAAAGAAGAAACCTGAGTGGTTTAATATATTCTATTGTTCTTCAAAGTGCAGTAAGTAAGAGATATTTACAAGATACTTAGAACAGTAAAATGTTACTACATCTGCTCCTATTTTGGCTGTATCTGGTGAGGAAGTGGTGGAGAGCACTGGGAATACAGCCTCCTTACCCTGCCAACTTCCACCAGGTTGGTGACCATGACAACACTTGCAGAATTCTCCTGCCAAATCATTCTCCAGAAATCCTTAACCGTCTCTTGCATGGGACCTAGGGCAGGAGAAGAGAGAAAAAAGGACATCTTAAAAGGGTACGTTTAATGTCAGCAATCCATTTCAGCTGTTCTTTGCCTACAGCCCTGTTCACGTTAAATCCCACCCTTCTTACAGGGTATTTCCTTGTTCTTCAAGGTGACATCCACTGAACAATATTGACTTCTTTAATAAAACAGATACTCTCTCCAGCAGGGCGGGTGAGATTTTAAGGATCCAGGACTGCAGAAACTGTGGTGATGGATGCATTATAAGTACTAGAGAGAGATACAGTACGCAAATAGATACATATGATCAATCCAATACATTATGGATGTGCCCCTGTGGCTCTGGGGTTAAGTCACCATAGCAGGTTTATTAGAGCAGAGCTTCTCCGAGCTTGCTTCTCCCTCCTCCCGTATATTGCAGATGAAAGCCTGTTTCCTACCCCAACCCTCTGTCTACCCTCACTGTCCCTATGCCCCACCCTCCAGATTCCCTGTAGAGCTGCACTCCCTACACCCATGTGCCCTCAGTCCCCATCCCTAGTCTGCTTTTACATATTAAAATCTATCATTGCATAGACATGGAAGGGGCCTGGGAGCAGGCCAGTTCAAGGGGTGGCATAGGTGCAAAGTAGGAGGGAGTGAGCATATCTGGTAGTGAGGGAAGGGGTCCTGGCAAAGAGGTGTGGCTGATAATGGTGTAGGAGGGAGTGGGAGGGCAGTAGGGACATCTGGGATGTGTAGAGGGGAAGCATGGAGAAATAGATATCAATGTTGATAGCTAACAACACAAATCTTCATGTTGCTAGTATTTTTAAGTGGTGGGAAACTCTCCCACAAAATCTTCACCAACTTACAGGTGAGGCTGCTCAATTACATTTTCTATCAACTCAGTCCACTGCAAATCCAGGAAGTCACCAGTTATGGATATAATCATAAATACACCAACCCCCTCCCACAGGCCTGACCATGCAAACATCATAATTAAACACATTCTCAGATTCTTCAGCTCCATAACAAACTCCCTTTCAATTCTGACCCACCTTAATACACAACCAATTCCTCAATCACATTCCAGTGCACAACTTACTCTGACCTCATTCTTCCTGGACAAATTACTCATTATAGACTTTACTACTACACATAGGTTTAGATGTTCTTTATGTTAATCTAGCTCCGGTTGTGCATTTGAGTATGTTTCAAATATCCTCACAAGCAGTGGACTGGAATATGCCTGATTTTATTTTCTGTGCATGAATACCACTCTAAGCTTACAGGTATTAAAACACAGGAGATTTACTCTGAGAGTGGCTCTTGGATCAGCTTAACACATCATTGTCTTTAGAGAAATAGTTAGAAGTAGGAGACTGTCACTTGCCTTGAGTTGCAATATAGTGACGAGGCCGGTGGTATCCCTGGGAAAATATAAGAGAAGGGAAAACAAATCAGGAAGGTCCATTAAAATAACACGTCAGAGTGAGCAAACTGACATGCATTTTACTTCTTCCGGGTAGAATCAGCTGTTGTGTGTGAATGAAGCACTAGCACTAATGGGTACATAGAAACCCTACATGAGACACGGGGTCCCTTTGAGGAATTACAAATGGCAGGAACTGCTTTAGTCCTCTTTAATAATTCAACTACCATGAAATGTTTGGAGTTTTTATAGCATGGATTTGACAGTACCAGAAAGAAAACAAGAATGAGGCATTTTTCACATTTTCTCAAAGAAACAGCAAGTCCTGCAGCTAAACTGGAGGCACTCTGGGAAACCTGCTTCACTACTTAGATTAGAAATTAACAAGCAAAAATCTGTGCCTTCTGGTCTGAAATGCACACACCTGCCTCTACAGAACAGACTCAACCATCAGTGATTAAGTATATTTTCAGTTTCCTCCATTGAGGGATCTCTTCAAAAAATGTTATTAAGGATTAAGAGATGCATAAAAGAAAATGTGTGTTCCTTTGACCACAGTGTGTGTGTCTGGGAGGGTGGCTATGTTAAAAAAGATATTTCCTACTGCTTAAAAAAATACCAGTACACATATAATGCCTCCCACGCTGCAACCATGTAAACCATCAAGAAGCCACAGGTCTATATTAATGTTATTGTGAGAGGGGTGATATTGATTTCTGTGTCCACAGTACATGCATCTTATATTCCACTTGTGTGTGTGTGTAACTATCAGACCCAGAAATCTCATGTATGTAGGTGACTCATAGAGAGAGAAAGACAGACAGACCACCCTCCCCAACACAGCACAGAGCTGGGATAAACTTTATCAGCCCTATCACATTTGCAGTGAATCTCTCTCTAAGGGTATCTCTACGCTTGGAGCTGAGAGGTATGATCCCCAGCCCAAGGGGACATACCCCCACTAGCTCTCATCAAGTTGGTGCACTAAAAATAGAACATAGTCATGGCAGTGCGAGTGATGGGAGGGGACGGGAGGGGCTAGCTGCCCCAAGTACACGCCCGTCAGAGACCCTAGGCGTGTGCTCAGGGCAGTTAGCCCATCCCGCTGCTCACACTGACATGGCTTCATTGTCTTTTCACCACACTAGCTCAATGAGAGCTAGGGTCAGTATGTCTCCTCAAGATGTGAAACTCCCTCCAGCTCTTAGTGTAGAGCTAGCCTAAGAAGTACCATGCCCACAATCAGATATGATGATATGGTTCTCTGTCACACAAGGTATGTCCACGGCCCTTACATCTATGTAGTTGGCGTTTATGTAGTCTGAGTGAGGGTCTCCATCCAACAGCTGCAGTCTCACTCTTGAATGATCATCTGAAAGATGAAAAGAAAAAGAGTAAAGTTAAAGATAAATAAAAGTGCTAAGTGTTTCATGTGTGGTTAAATGGAGAAGAATATGGCTGTCCTAAGGCAGTGGAAAAAACAAGTGGGCAGATGTACTATAACTGAGCTTTCCACTTGCTGCTTTTTGTAACTGGCTGATTGCACACATACAGCTGTATCAAGACTATCATGGTGTTATCCATAAATTTGTCCATGACTTCTTTTTGGTATTTAAGGTGTTACCTTTACATCCTGGGGTTACCTTTATTTATAGTAGGCATTCATTATTCACTGAAGTTAATATAATCTGTTACGAGATTTACACATAACATGAACATTCTTCATTTTCTGGATCTCAGCCTTCATCCTCTTAGGGAAGTGTCCAGATCACAAAAGCCAACACTACGCTTAGAACTAAATGGTAGCTTTCCTGGTCTGCTCAGAAGAGGGGCCAAGGATTGACAGGACTGTGGAAACTGAGGTGAGAGTTGAGATTGGGATTGTTACAGAAGAGAAAAATAAATGAGGTCACAACAGGGATATGTAAAATACTGAATATAAAGATGGTAAAACAGTCACTCCTATTTAACCTCTTTCATCATACGGAGAAGAGCTCTGTGAAGCTTGAAAGCTTATCCCTTCCAGCAAGAGAAGTTGATCCAATAAAAGTTATTACCTCACAGACCGTGTCTCTCTCAAGAAACAAATTTTTCAGTTTTCAATAGAACTGAAGAATACAAAATTTAAAACTGATACCAAGGAACATTCTGTTTACATGGGAATGTATACAGCACAATGAACCTATATAACTCATTGCAACAAGACCACATTGAGGCCAAGAGCTTAGCAGTATTCAGTTAGTTTAGCTAGGGTAAAAAAGCATAAACCAATCTCTGCCTGAAGTTACGAACAAACTTCTCCATGGGCGGATAATTCCCGAATTTTGCACTTGAGGATTCTTGCACCTTTCTCTGAAGCAACTGGTGCTGGCTGATGTCAGAGACAAGATACTGGGCTAGCTGGACACTGATCTGATCCGGTCTGGCATCTCTAATGTTTCTATGGAATTATGTACAGAAATGCCTAAGTAAGGATCAACTGCTGAAAAATAGCTTCTATTTTGGGTGCTCAACACTAGACACCTTAGGTCTGATTTTTTTTAAGAGGTGCTGAAGATCCAGAGATTCCATTCACTTTAATTCCTATGAACTAGCTATCTACAAATCATCACCCAAGGACTAAGGCACCAAGAATTTAGAGGCACTTATGAAAATTTGGCCCCAAACATCTAACCGGTCATTTGAACACTATCATCATGATTAAACACATAATCCCATGCAAACTAGAGGCCTGATCCTATACCACTGAAGTCAAGAGATGCTTTGCCACTGACTTTAATGGAAACAGGATCAGGTTATAAGTGGGCAGATTTATGTGCATCAGTTCTGGAAACCAGGGCCCAGATGCATATGGACATGTATTGCAATTAATTTTCTTATGGGAGAGGCACAAAACCCAATAGTCTCTTGACTTTATGGGTCAGGTGTTTTAACCCAAATGCAATGGATGAACCTGCAAATACAGACATACTGTCATGGCCACAACACCCCACAATTGTGCTCAAAATGGTTATGCAGGTCAGGCAGACAGGAGTTCTGTTATATGATTTGGGTTCACAGATATGGGTTTTGTGGCTGTAGTGAGTACTTGTGTATTTCTGCAGGAGCACCCATTGTGCCCAGTTTTAGGTCATGGCTACACTTGCAGATGTAGAGCGCTGTGCGTTAAACCCACCTTCGTAGAGGGCAGTAGGGAAAGCGCTGCAGTCTGTCCACACTGACAGCTGCTTGCGCGCTGGCGTGGCCACATTTGCAGCACTTGCAGTGGCATTGGGATCGGTGCATTATGGGCAGCTATCCCAGCATGCAAGTGACTGCAATGTGCTTTTCAAATGGGGGGGGGAGAGAGGGGAGTGTGACAGGGAGTATGTTGTGTGCATGTGGGGGTAGAGAGAATAAGTTTTTGGGGTGCTGAGTGTGTCAGCATGCTGTCTTGTAAGTTCAGACCCCCCTCCCCCCCCCCCCCCCCCCGCTTCTCACTCACTCACTCACTCACTCACTCACTCACTCAAAGCAAACAGTAAATGTTTGCTTTTCTCGGAGCTGATAAGCAGCCGGCTTCTCCGAAACGGAGCTTTGAAAGGGCATTTCCGCATTCCTGCAGCCGATTTCACAACAATGACAAGAGTGGCCACTTGATTTAAGGGGATTATGGGACGTTTCCGGAGGCTGATCACAGCGCAGTAACGCAACACCTGGTTCACACTGGCGCTGCAGTGCTCCAGCAGGGGTGCAGCAAACGTTATTTCACTCGCCGAGGTGGAGTACCAGCAGCGCTGTAGCTGCGGAGTCAGAGTGCTCTACGTGCCTTGTCAGTGTGGATGGGGAGTGAGCAAGGGCGCCCGGGGCTGCTTGATTGCACTGTAACTCGCAAGTTTAGCCACGCCCTTAGAAAGTTAGCTGTACTTAAACCAGTACATTGGGAATTTTACTTAACCAAATGGTTAGACAGACAAAAGAATTTATGCTAAGAGTAATTTACAAAGACAGCCAGAGAGCTGATTAGATTGTATGTATGGAGGCAACACACAAAATTTACTGCAGACAATTGCTCACAAGGCATGGAGCCAAACTAGTGAGAATTATATGGAACAGAAATTAAAACGATCTTAGACGTAAGGGGGGAAAAGACGACATTCCTCTATAGTGATGTCACAAGGAGATCAGAACTTTAAGAATGTCTAGTTTATTGCAACAATGTAATTGAAAAGAAACAACAAATGTTCCCGCCTAGCTATAAAGAATCACAAATTGAACTTCTAAGGGACTATCCTAAAAAGATGTCTAAGAAGGTGGCGGCAGGAGAAGACTATCACTTGTAGACATTTATACATGGGGAAGGACCGAGGAAGGCAGCACTTTTGTTGTCATAAAGAATAATATTTTTCTTCAAAGGAAAAAATTGCTGCTTTATCTGTAACCCAAAATAAGCTATGAAGAAACAATCATTTGAAATGAAACAAAGAAAACTTAAAAACAGAGGAGGCATTTAGGCTGAGGTCCAATTCTGGTTTTGGACCAACTGAAATATACTGGGAGCTCAGTTTTTCTTCTGTGGGATTGGAGTCATAATATCTCATTGCACTTTTTATAGAAATGAGATTTTATTTTTCATGGGAGAAATATTTTGCTCATAGGGTGAATGGTGTGACAGACAGCCTCTGTATATACAGTAAACATAGGAAATATTAATGATGTCTTACCTTTCAGGAGGGAGTGGGGCCTTTAATCTAGTTCATATTTTTAGGGGAACTGGCTAGATAAAAGTTCATGAACTAACTTATCTTTTAAATCAGATTTTCCGAATGCTTTACAAAGCTGTTAGGAATGTACCTTATGGGGGAAGGTACACAGTACATTGATGCACTAATAATAACTAATAGTAACACTAGTGCTCTCATAAAGCATCTATAGAGTTTAAAATGCTTTACAAAGGAAGGCAAATATCCTTTTTTTTAAAATGGGGAAACTGAGACACAGAGATGAGGTAACCTGCCGAAGGTCACACAACAGGTCTGTACTAGAGATGAGATTAGAACCTGGGTCTCCTGATTCTTAGAACTTTCCATTACTGGACCACACTAGCTCAGAAGCCTCTAATCTCTGGCAAGCTAAGCTCAAATTCAAATCGGAAGTTAAAGAGTGTGGGTGAATTCATTTCACATCACAAAATCACCAAACATTTTAGCATGAGTGGGAGCACCTGCTTAAGAGCAAGCTCATGTCTACAAAATCCAGGGCTGTGAGAAACTGCAGAACCATTGTAATGACATTTTTTATCATTTTATTTTGCCATATCATCTTCTACCCTTGTGAATTAACACAACTTGAAAAATTTACAAAAAATTGCCTGTAAACCGGTTTTAATACCAACTCCAAAGTGACAAGAATTTCACTGAAAATAGTTCCATTCTAGCACACCAAATTCATCATTTCAAACTTGTGTCAAAATTCCCATTTTTGAATAATTGTGAAGGTCAGTGTGATTATTTCCACTTCTCATTTTGAGACTAGAGTTATCCCATGAAATGGAAGCTATACAGAGGCATGAGGCAACATTTTCAGTGAGGTGAAGACGGCAGCCAGGAACAGGATATTGCTCAATGAGGAAGTCAGGAACATAAACTAAGCTCACTCCGTCTCCTTGGACTTAGAAGGGTTTTTATTCTGTACCCATCCCTGTAACATAGTTTTTATTTTTATGAGCTGTCTGGGTTGCTGTCCATGGTACTGACTCAATTCTATGTTTTTCTGCACGTAAGAAAATTCGGACTGAATTATTTATGCTTCATTTGTGCTCTTTGACAGTAGCTCAAATGCCTTTGCAAAAGCTGTCCTTTCTGCACTTTCCATAATTTTATATACTTCAATGATGTTCCCTCACAATCTTCTCCATCCCAAAGGATATTTCAAACATCTTTTTTTTTAATAGTTTCCCTGTAGGATTCTCTTTGCCTTCTGTTCTGTATTTTCTATTTCTATGGCCGAAATCATGGCTTTCAAGTTCTGGTCTGTTTTGGAGGCTCGAGGGACTGCACTGCAGCAGGAACCCTGGGAGAATTCTGGCTGACTCAGCTGTAATTACTCCTGGGGTAGTAGGAACAGCACTTCCCTTTGACAGCAGGCATCCCACTCCATGCTGGGGACAGTGCTCAGCCCAGGGGAAAAGAAGAGGGAAAGACTTGTGCTGTCTTAGATATCAGACTTTAAGGCCAGAGGGCACCATCATGATCATCTAGTCTGACCTCCTGCACATGCAGGCCACAGAACCTCACCCTCCCACTCCTGTAATAGACTCCTAATCTCTGGCTGAGTTACTGAAGTCCTCAGATCATGATTTAAAGATTTCAAGTCACAGCAAATCCACCTGTACACTAGTTTAAACCGGCAAGAGACCCATGACGCAGAGGAAGGCAAAAAAACCCAGTCTCTCTGCCTATCTGACCCAGAGGGAAATTCCTTCACAACCCAAATATGGCAATCAGTTGACCCTGAGCATGTGGGCAAGACCCACCAGCCAGACACATGGGAAAGAATTTGCTGTAGTAATTCAGGGCCCTCCCCATCTCATATCCCATCACCAACCATTGAAGATATTTTCTGCTAGCAGTGGCAGATCAGCTACATGCCATTGTAGGCAGTCTCATCACACCCTCCCCTCCATAAATGTATTAAACTCAGTCTTGAAACAAGTTAGGGTTTTTGCCTCACAGATCCCAGGTACAATTTACTTCTGCATTCCCTCTCCCCGCCTCCCCCAGAGACAGTCTCAGATCTCAGCATCCCTGACTTTGAATGGCTAGGGGGAGATGCGATGAAAATCTGGACCAAAAAGTCCAATAACAGTTGCCATGTTTTCTTATCTATATAATGGGACAAACCAAAACCTCAACACCAGACACCCCCAAACATTTTGGAGGACTAAAAACCCAGGCCTCAAAATTATTCTAAATTGTTTCACCCTAGGCACATTTTTATTTGTCCATATACAGGCAAACAGATTCCCGCTTCCTCACTGGTCCCTGGTCTACAAAGAGGACTCTTCATTTATCCCCCAATCTTTGCTTGCTTTTTCAGATCTTTACATTAAAGGCTAAATCCTAAACCCAGACACACAGCCCATGTATCTTGGCTGTACTGAGTTCTGCTAGGATACCTCCCCCAGCACCGAGGAAACTTCAAGGCTGAAGTAATTCCCACAGAGAAGACACATTCCACCTCCCCAGCAGGAAAGCTGAAGAATCTGTGTGGTTATGAAGACATGACCCCAACTCTACTCAACCCCCCCAGCTCCCCCCAAAACACCTCTGTGTACTGGGTTGCAGGGAGCCCCACAAAGCAGAGCTTCACAACACTCAAGGGAACTAGGACCCACTGTGCTGAGTCTCTGTATCCTTTCCCCATGTGCAGTGGAACTTGACCTCTTCCACTGCAGTTTGGGCTGTTTGCAACGGCAAGAGTTGGGATTGGGAGAAAGACCTACTGTTATCTGCACAGAGAGGTCAGTGCCCTGTTTTAACACAGTGCTGAGAAGGAAGAGTGAGCTGGGAAAGATAGTCCTCGTACTGTATCATTACCCAAAGGGGTGTAAGGATAAGCTGTGCTGTGATTCGCAGAGTGGTGCTACTGTGAGAGGTTACAACAGAGGCACTTAGAGAAATTACAGCAAAATCAGAAAGCCCTTCAATGCCCTTCCCATGGGGACTTGTGGTTCCTGTTCCTGGAGCGGTGAAACAGTAATAGAAATATTTAGCAAAGCATCTTAATTGGCATCTGTAGCCTTTTAATAAGTAAAATTGTAAAACTAATCAGTGCAGACTCTGGCTTTTGCCAGCAATTGCATTTGAACCACAATTATGCAGTTTGTTAAAGGTGCAGTGGTTTCATTCACCATTTCCCAAGATACCTTGTTTGCTCAGAATTTTGTAGCATGTACTCAATGAGGACACATCTTCTCATGACTGGCCTTTAGGGAGTCAGGACTCCTGGGTTCCATTTCCAGGTCTGCTGTCATTTCTCTGAGCCTGATCCTCTTGTCTTCACTTAGGCATAATTCCCAATGAAATCAATCATCAGTCAGGCTGACAGGACCAACAGAGAAGCCACACTATGTGGTGAACATCCCATTTCTTCTCTCCCAGGGGCCTGGTTCTCCCAAACCAGCATATGGATAACTCCCACTGACATCAATGGGAGCTATTCATTTTATGTGGCTGGAGAATAAAGCCCCAGCAGATACTGGAGTTGGAACTGTACCCTCAGCAAGTTTGCAGATGACACTAAACTGGGAGGAGTGGTAGATATGCTGGAGGGATAGGATACACAGGGACCTAGATAAATTAGAGGATTGGGCCAAAAGAAATCTGATGAGGTTCAACAAGGACAAGTGCAGAGTCCTGCACTTAGGACGGAAGAATCCCATGCACTGCTACAGACTAGGGACCGAATGGCTGGGTAGCAGTTCTGCAGAAAAGGACCTAGGGGTTACAGTGGACGAGAAGCTGGATATGAGTCAACAGAGTGCCCTTGTTGCCAAGAAGGCTAACGGAATTTTGGGCCGTATAAGTACGGGCACTGTCAGCAGATCGAGGGACGTGATCATTCTCCTGTATTTGACATTGGTGAGGCCTCATCTGGAGTACTGTGTCCAGTTTTGGGCCCCACACTACAAGAAGGATATGGAAAAATTGGAGAGAGTCCAGCAGATGGCAACAACAATGATTAGGGGGCTGGAGCACATGACTTATGAGGAGAGGCTGAGGGAACTGGGATTGTTTAGTCTGCAGAAGAGAAGAATGAGGGGGGATTTGATAGCTGCTTTCAACTACCTGAAAGGGGGTTCCAAAGAGGATGGCTCTAGACTGTTCTCAGTGGTACCAGATGACAGAACAAGGAGTAATGGTCTCAAGTTGCAGTGGGGGAGGTTTAGGTTGGATATTAGGAAAAACCTTTTCACTAGGAGGTGGTGAAGCACTGGAATGGGTTACCTAGGGAGGTGGTGGAATCTCCTTCCTTAGAGGTTTTTAAGGTCAGGCTTGACAAAGCCCTGCTGGGATGATTTAGTTGCGGATTGGTCCTGCTTTGAGCAGGGGGTTGGACTAGATGACCTCCTGAGGTCCCTTCTAATCCTGATATTCTATGATTCTATGAACTGTTGGAAGCATCATTAACTCCTGCTATGTGCTTTGAGAGTCACACTCAGAGGGATCACAGAGTCCAGCTAATAGCACCATGCCTCCTGGTGTGGGCTCAAGAAGAGTAAGGAAGGGGATGCTACACTGCTGCCCAGGACCCCTGAGTCTGGGAGAAAAGATTCCTTTTGATACCTGAATTCTGCTTGATTTCTGGCCTGGCCTCCTGGCTAATACATACTCTCCTGGTCCCGTGTTCCAGCAGGAAAATTATGTAGACTCCACTGGAGTCAAAATTTTGATTTTTTTTTAATAGAATCATAGAATATCAGGGTTGGAAGGGACCTCAGGAGGTCATCTAGTCCAGCCCCCTGCTCAAAGCAGGACCAATCCCCAGACAGATTTTTGCCCCAGATCCCTAAATGGCCCCCTCAAGGATTGAACTCACAACCCTGCAAAGACTTCCATTGATTTCAATGGATGTTGGAACAGGCCCATAGGCTCTTCAGATATCTCCTGTCTTCCCTGGACACTTTCTTTCCCTTTAATGGCATCCATCCTGAGACACCTCGGAAATTGTGAGGCAAAGAATTTCATTCCATTTATCTGTTCCTATCTCTTCTGTTACTAAACTCTCCTTCCTGTCTCTTAGAAGGTCTATTGTCTCCTCCTCTGCACTCTTGATTCAATATGTATTTGAGGGGAAAAAACTTAATCTTGTTATTTATCTTAAGCTCGTGTACATCCTTTCTCTCCTTCTCTACCTCCACTTTTCTTATCTATGCCTTTTCACCCTCTCTGCCTCTGGACCTGAACTTATATTACGATGTTTTAGACCTTGCAAACACCTCTTCCTTAGCTTTGATTACATTTTGCATTTCCATATTCAAGAACATCACCTCCTCCCTCTTGATTCCTACTGTATTTATATTTATAGCCAAAAGGCAGCACAACACTTTGTCAGACAACAATTCATCCTAGTTGTTAGTACCTGTTAATAAATATTAACCCCTTAAATCCTCTTTTTATTGTAGATTAAACTCCTTCACATATTAACTATTCTGCCAGACTCTTTATGATATTAGAAAGGAGTGTGTTTGAATTCTAAGGCCAGAGTGTTGGTTCTTGACCTGTAAGTGACCTGGATTCAGGAACGTCATGTGATCAAGTATTGGGCTTTACTTCATTATGGTTGGTGCCTCCAAATCTGTGGGATTATACATGTCAGGGAAAAGACCCATCAAACTGATAAAAAAAAGTGTCTATAGAAGTAAGTTATAAACAAAACGGTGTGACTGATAAGGGATTCATGTCATGGCAGATTGTAGCGAGTCGGCGTGGCTCCCCTTCTGTCCAGCAGAGGGAGTGCCCTTACAGACACCCAAGTGGGCGGAGCCCCCGCCGCCTGTTCCCGCCCCCCGGAAGTCAAGGGGCGGGACAGGAAGTATAAAAGCCGGCCGCCAGAACTCAGTGAGGACCCAGCCACCGCAGGGAGCAGACATGCGGCCGGGAGCTTGCGGCCGGGAGAGCTCCGAGGCCCGAGGCCGTTGCCCAGTCTGGCCGGAGCTGCTCCGAGCCCACTACGACGAGGAGCCACCGGAGCCCGCCCGCTCCCGTCATTGGGAGGAGCCGTTGGAACTCCCCCCACACCAACCCCGAAGGCGAGACGCCACCAGAGCCCCTCCGCCCCTGCTGTTACCCGGAGGAGCCGCCCGACCCCAACTGGCCGGATTTCCCCAAGGAGCTGCCGGACCTGCCTCCAAGCCCCAGCTGGGAGGAACCCATGCTGATGGACTGGACTGGGCCCGGTGCCACGGACGAGGTAGACCCTGAGGGGGAACCTGGAAGTAGCCCGGGGGTAGCCGACCCCGGTCAGGCTGCAGTCACGTATGAGCCGATGTCAGTGTGTTTCGGTCAGGACACCCCACTGACTCGCAGCGGCAGCAGTCGCTGCTAGGGCCCCGGGCTGGGACGCAGTAGAGTGGGTGGGCCTGCGTCCCCCCCTGCCACCCCGCTCACGGGTGGCAGGCTTCCCCCTCACCCAACCCTCAGGTATAGGATCCTGAGCCCCCTACCTGTTGTTATATTGTTGCTCAGCCCCTGCACCAGAGGGCCTGAGCTCCCTAACTGTTATATTGTTGCTCAGCCCCTGCACCAGAGGGCCTGAGCCCCCTACCTGTTGTTATATTGTTGCTCAGCCCCTGCACCAGAGGGCCTGAGCTCCCTAACTGTTATATTGTTGCTCAGCCCCTGCACCAGAGGGCCTGAGCTCCCTAACTGTTATATTGCTGCTCAGCTCCTGCACCTAAGGGCCTGTAGCGAGTCGGCGTGGCTCCCCTCCTGTCCAGGAGGGTCGAGCCCTGGCACGAACCTTCCACACAGATGTTTTCTGTAATGGACTGTGTGATTGATAAGGAATCATTGTTATTTACAGATGGGTTCTGTAATGGATGAAACAATGACCCATTGAAAGATGTTTTTAACTCAGTAAAACTGCCGGTTGTAACAGCTGTCAGTAATAATGATCAGATTAGAATTCCCTTTAGTTTATTGATCATGTAACCTAAAAATTCCATAAAAGAAATTCCATAAGTAATTAGGTAAAACAAAAATGTCAAAACAAGACACATAGTGAAATTAATCGCGGGAAAGCAATTTTCCCTTACAAAAAGGAGAGCCTCTGTCTCATGCTCTATAAAAAACAAGGGATTTGAAAGTCAGCTCGGCGAGTGCTAACTGCTCAAATCTCATCACTTACAGAAGAGAGAGACACAGAGGCCAGGTTTTTACCTGATATCAAGGGTCAGAATGCATCTATTATTTCTGTATTCTGTATAGTGCTCTACTAATCTCAGATAGTTAATCTTTGATTAAATAATTCCATTTGAGTCTATTTAACAATCTCAAGTAATTAACTTCAAGCACGCGACATTATGGACATTTCCCCACTGTGTCATTTCCCATTCACCTTGTTTGATTTCACTATGTGTATTTTTGCCATGTGCTGCACTTGGTGATCTCTCGAGTCCTAAATTGGACAGTAACTATAGTTTAGTTGCTTCTGTCCTCTATCTTCAGTCATGTCCTCTGCTTACTCAAAACTACCTGAAAAAATCGCCTCACATATTTTCCTCATTACATACACCACTCATAAATACAGGGCACTTTCTTCTTCAAAAACACTGGACAAGTATTCACTCGAGTACTACCATCTCCATTTTACAGATGGAGAAACTCAATGCCATAGAGTAAATCAGTTGCAAAATTGGGATTAAAATTAAGGAATTCCTGATTTACTTTCAATCTCATCATTATTCCTCTAGATCAAAAGGTTTCTAAACCATTCTACACCATGCCCAACAGCCTGTTGCTTGAGTTGTTGTTTTTATATCATTGGTGCCACAGATATGGAAGCTGGAAAATAAATTATATTCAAAAGGTATTAGTGGATCTCAGTTCATGATTAGGTAGGCTCCTAATGCTACAGTATTAGTTCAGTTTCTTTTTTCATTTTTTCCATTTGTTATAGTGATTTCATTCTGTTTAGACATGAGCCTGAGCCATAAACTTAGGATCCAAATCTAGATCTTCCCTGCAGGCAGATGGAAACTATCTAGATCCAGGGTTTTGGCTCAGATCCATTGTTTAATTCTGTTGCTGCATCAGATTATGCAGGTTAAACCACATCCAGCTGGAACACAGACAAACCAAACAAAAAAACAAAAGCAAAAAAATCCCCACCAACCAACCAACCAACCAACCAAAATGTTTCAAACTTTTTGAAACTAAAAAAAAATTAAAAGATTTGGTTTGGGTATTGACCAAGTGTCTGGGCAGAGGAAGAGCTTATTTTATCCAGCACAGTTTGCCCATTCTGACTAATTATTATTATTATTTTATACATCACATTGTGCTAGGCAGCCTATAAACACAGAGTAAAACACTGTAAATTCTCCAGAGTAGGAACTCAATCTAAACTGTCAAAACAGAGAAAAGATGTGAAATAAGCAGTATTATTAACCCCATTTTATGAACGGGGATCTAAGGCAGACAGACAGACAGTGACTTCGCTCAGGTCACCCAGAAATCTGTGCCAGATCCAAGAACGAATTCTAAATCTGATGAGTCATAGTCGAGTGGCTTAACCATAAGACTATTCTTTATGTTTGCAAGAAAGATTTTTCCCCTGGTCAACATAAAATGTATAAATGCATGGGGCCTAATTTTCCCCTCATTTACACTAGCATGACTCACCTGACTTCAATGGAACTCTCAAAAAGTGTCAGTTTGTGTTCCTGGGTCAATTTCTTATATCAATGATCTAATACAGGGGTTCTAAAATAGCTTCCATGCTGCTGAACGTATCTCAATAGAGAGAGAGGGTCTCACACACCTCCCATCTCATTTACAATCCCATAACATCCCTGTAGCAACTACACCAATTGCTCACTTGAGCAGGTAAGATTGGGAAGTGTTTAATGTTATTTTAGCTGTCAATGTGATTTAGGAGGAACAAGGAACAGAGCTTACTCCATATAAGCAACCAGCTCTCTGGAGACCACCAGTGAGTGCTCTACAGACTAGAGTCTATCAACTTCTATTCTAAGGTAAAAATTCTGTTCTCTGATCCACATCTCAGCTCTGATATTCCTAGTTGCCCCTTGAACTCCCATTTGTGGTATTGAAAGCTCTGTGTATGTAGAGATAGAACAGACTCTTGGCATCACAGTCCACTGTGAAAATCTGACAGCAGGATTTTGCCCTTAAGTACAAAATCTGAAACGCACAGTGGGGGGTGGAGGGGGAGGGGAGAGAAATCATAACAAGAAGCTTAGCCTGCAACTAACTAATTGAACTGTTCAAAGGCTGGGCATTTTGAGCCATTTTTCTTTATTTAGGCTCTCGAACATCTGTCCAGATGCTGACAAACACATACAGTAAGCTCAGTTTAATTTGAATTTGCACCTACAGGAGATGATGTTCCCATATCTATTCTTATTGCGGTTTTCATCTTCCTTGGCCGTATCCCAAGATGCCGTCTGCCCCTCGGGTAGAGCCTGAAAAATAAACAGTGGAAGAGTGTTTATAAAAAGAGTGGCCAATGCCTTCAGGTGGTTTAACATGACAAAGCTGGGCAAAAATAAAGGTGATGTATAATTCAGTACTCAACCAACCAAACAGCTGTTCTCAAGGAGGAAAAGGCACATCGGATTATGCAAAAGGCACAGCTCTGCAGAGACCATGAGCACCCTTTGGCTTATGCTGGCTAAGAATCATTTTCCTCCTGCAAGTATGGACCTAAAAGGAATGGGGAAGTGCATTTGCTTCTGGCGGCATATTTATAGAGCGAGCGACGTTCCCCCTGCAGTGCAGGGTCCGTGAGGGTTTCACACACATATGCCCCTGAGAAAGACCAGATGGCTGAAATGCAGAACTCAGTCTTGTAGGATATTTAAATGGAAAGTATATAGGTTGGTTTCTCCTATTTCTGGATTAATAACAGTGGGATACCAGTCTTCAGTAACTACACCATACGAACCTTCTGCTAGTTTTCTTACAGGAATTCCTGCAAGGCTTTCCCACCTCGCCCACACAGAAGGATATTATAGCCATTGTCTTTGTACTACACAGGGATTGAGCATCAAATGCTGCATAAAATGTACACCCAGACACACAGCTAAAGGACATGGCCACAGTTATAAACCTGGGATTTGTTTCTTGGAGGGGGAGGTCCCACATCCCACTGCTCGCATTTGAACCAGCCTCTGACTTGGTCACATGAGTCCCTTTGGATATGATCATATGGACCATTTTCCAAAATGAAGGTTCTTATGGAAATAGCCAGGAAAAAGGCACATCTCCTGGGACATGGCCAGGGAGGCAGACTTTCCCCTCTTTGCAACATGGCTTGAAGTGTCTGTAAATTGGGATGATCACTCAAGACATAGCCAGGGAAACTTCAGCATGGGCAGGTCAGAGAAGCAGGAGCAGCGTTCTCTTTTGGGACACAGATGGCACTAACCTTCTCTTAGTGCCACTTGCATAGCTTCTCACAGCTGAGACAGAAAACCACAAACGTGAATTCTCAGCTGTAGCCCCATCCTGGCTTTGCTCAGTGTTGGGAATGTAAACGGCCGCTCCTACTTACCTTCCCCTGAGATTTTCTGTCACTTTGCCAGTCCCAAGCATGACTTGTAAGCAAATGCAGTGTTCCAAGAGAATAATAGCAGTGTTACAAACTGTATTATTTAGGATTCTTAGGAAATAATGTTTTTTTTAATTTAACCCTTGGAGACTTTATTTTGCCTTCACTAGCAGCGGGTAGTTTGCAATAGCCCAAATTTGAAAATAAACTCACATGCATCTTCACAAGCCATCCAGGTCGATTATTGTGTCTGATTGGGGATGGAAGAGAGACATAATAACTAGGATCTACAAACCTGACATTGCAATAAAACGTGATCTGAGCGACTTCCTGGCAGATCTTGAATTTCCTCTCATAGAGTTCCAGGACAGATAATGTCAGGCACATCTATGAGTGTTGTTGACAACAGGGAAGGCAAGACTCAATTCAAAAGCCCAGGAGCACGAGGTGATAACAGTAATTGGTGAGGGCTTTGATCACACCTCTATTTCCTTTTACAGAGAGCTACTACATAATAGCAGCTAATCTCCTGGGCAAAAAAAATAAGTACAACAAAGTGGGTGTGGGAGGCTCATTTTCATCTTCAAAGAGAAGGGAAAAAAGGTGCCTTATTTTTACATTAGGATCTAGTTACAGTACATTGACCAGAGCATGGCAATAGTCATTAGCAATCTAATCATAAACTTTTGAGAAGAAAAAAAAATCCCACCTCATCATATTTATACCAGGGTGATGCGGTATTGTCCAACCAAAGGGGATGCAGTCAGATCCAATAAAACCCATATCATTAGGAAAGGGATTGATAAAAAAGAAAATATCATATTGCCTTTATATAAATCCATGGTACGCCCACATCTTGAATACTGCGTGCAGTTCTGGTCGCCCCATCTCAAAAAAGATATATTGGAATTGGAAAAGGTTCAGAAAAGGGCAACAAAAATGATTAGGGGTATGGAACGGCTTCCGTATGAGGAGAGATTAATACGACTGGTACTTTTCAGCTTGGAAAAGAGGCGGCTAAGGGGAGATATGATTGAGGTCTATAAAATCATGACTGATGTAGAGAAAGTAGTTAAGGAAGTGTTGTTTACTACTTCTCATAACACACGAACTAGGGGTCACCAAATTAAATTAATAGGCAGCTGGTTTAAAACAAACAAAAGGAAGTATTTCTTCATACAACGCATAGTCAACTTGTGGAACTCTTTGCCAGAGGATGTTGTGAAGGCCAAGACTATAATAGGGTTAAAAAAAGAACTGGATAAGTTCATGGAGGATAGGTCCATCAACAGCCAAGATGGGCAAGGATGCAAAACCATGCTCTGAAGTGTCCCTAGCCTCTGTTTGCCAGAAGGTGGGAATGGGTGACAGGGGATGGATCACTTGATGATTGCCTGTTCTGTTCATTCTCTCTGAAGCACTGCCAGTGGCCACTGTCGGAAGACAGGATACAGGGCTAGACGGTCCATTGGTCTGACCCAGCATGGCTGTTCTTATGTTCAAATAACCCTATCCTGCCATTGATTTGAGCATGAAACTTCCCATTTAAATTGATGAGGATTTCTGCTAAAAGAAACCACTGGCCTGCTATGACTTCAGAAGATTCAAGAGGAAGCTGATGATTGTTCTTCTCACTGAACACTGAGTTATTTTATATCTATACTAAGATATCAATCTCTGTTTGAATGGAAGGCACAGATTCCCTGTTTGAGGGTACCATTTGTGCAAATGCTTTTCCATTAGCAAGATGAACAAATTGGAGAAACTGCACCACTAACCTCCAGATCTGTGATCGGCAATGAGGTAGGTAGAGGTGTGGTTGTTAATATTTGCATCTACAGCTGAAATGGAAGTGCAAAAATAACAGGCACAAATTAAACTGCATCCACGAAAGGGAGACCACATCTGAAATTCTACACGAGAAGTTTTCTTTATATAACAAGCATTTCTGCACCACTGAGATGAGACAGGATTTCTGTTACCTGTGCAATATAAAAAACTTGTAACTAGTTTTCATTCTGCTAGTTTAAAAATCAAAATAATTTTATTATTTAAAGCAGGATAGATAAAAGTCATGATTAAAAAAAAATCAAAACAATTGTCCAAATTTAAATCAGATGTTTTATTTATGTGTTGCTAGCTCTTTATTTTTTTTCTCATTTTATGCTCAAGAGTGACTATTCTGCACTTGTTTATTTAGTTAAGCGCTTTCTGGTCGTTTGTAGAATTTCGGTGTTCACAAGCTCTGGGTCTTAATTTTCAATGCTCTTTTCCTACAGAAATTTTTGTAAAATGTAAATAAGATCCCTACCAGTTAGGAGACAAGCAGTATTTATAATTTATTATATAATTAATAGATAACAAAAGGATTCTATTCCCTCAGATGTACATGGAATTTGTAGCTGGAAGTAAGGACTGTGAACCGAGTGAGTGGTGAACAGAGGAGAAGCCATCAGAGAGAGTTTGCCTGCGGCGGGGAGTTCCCACAGAGTTTTTGCCTTTCAGGCTTCTGTGAGCAGTAAATACAACATCTGAAGAGGCTCTTAGAAGGAAGACAATATGGATAGTGAGCGATCAGCTGTTGTGACCTGCACAGGATGTGCCATGTTTGTCTTTCTCCCAGATTATAGAAGTGACTTTGTCTGTACGAAATGCAAGCTGGTCTCCATATTGGAAGAGAAGGTTAAAGACTAGAGACCCAAGTATCAACCCTGTGCTGCATCAGAGAAAATGAAGATTTTCTGGATAGAAGTCAGCGTTTGGTTCTGCAGGCACAGCACATGCTAAAGAATCAGAGAGGGCAGTGCAGAACGGGGAAGAAAATTGGCAGCATGTGACCTCCAGAAGAAGAAAGAGGATAACCCATGTACCCCCAATGCGGATAGAGGTAAGAAACCATTTTCAGGCCCTCTGCACAAGTATTACAGCGGAGAATGGTTTGGAAGAGTCATCTGAGGGAAGGGATAAGAAGGAGACCCTATTGACCAGAAGGCATGGGATGCATTGTCCTAGGGATGGGGGTTCCACGACCACCACTCCCAAGAGGAGGAGACAGGTGATGGTGGTCGGGGACTCCCTCATAAGGGGGACAGTGTCATCCATCTGCTGTCCAGACCTGGAAACTCGAGAAACGTGCTGCTTGCCTGGAGCTAGAATTCAGGATGTGATGGAGTGTCTGCCGAGACTGATCAAGCCCTCAGACCGCTACCCCTTCTTACTTCTCCATGTGGGTACCAATGATACTCCATGTGGGCACCAAGAATGACCTTGAGTGGGTCACTGCAGACTATGTGGCTCTGGGAAGAAGGATAAAGCAGTTTGAGGCGCAAGTCACATTCTCGTCCATCCTCCCTGTTGAAGGAGAAGGCTCAGGTAGGGACCATCTAATAGTGGAGGTAAATGCATGGTTGCGCAGGTGGTGTCGGAAAGAGGGCTTTGGATTCTTCAACCATGGGATGCTGTTCCAGGAAGGAGGATTGCTAGGAAGAGATGGGATCCACCTAACGAAGAGAGAGAAGAGCATCTTTGCAGGCAGGCTTGCTAACCTAATGAGGAGGGCTTTAAACTAGGTTCACCGGGGGATGGAGACCTAAGCCCGGAGGGAAGTGGGATACCGGGAGGAAACACAAGGAGAAGGGTGCAACAGGGGATGCCTCCTTATTCATACTGAGAAAGTAGGGCAATCGGCTAGTTATCTTAGGTGCCTGTACACGAATGCAAGAAGCCTGGGAAACAAGCAGGAAGAATTGGAAGTCCTGGCACAGTCAAGGAACTATGATGTGATTGGAATAACAGACACTTGGTGGGGGTAACTCACATGACTGGAGCACTGTCATGAGTGGGTATAAACTGTTCAGGAAGGACAGACGGGGAGAAAAGGTGGAGGAGTTGCACTGTATGTAAGAGAGCAGTATGATTGCTCAGAGCTCCAGTATGAAACTGTAGAAAAGCCTGTTGAGTGTCTTTGGATTAAGTTTAGAGGTGAGAGCAACAAGGGTGATGTCATGGTGGGCATCTGCTATAGATCACCAGACCAGGAGGATGAGGTAGAGGAGGCTTTCTTCGGACAACTAAGAGAAGTTTCCATATCACAGGCCCTGGTTCTCATGGGGGATTTCAATCACCCTGACATGTGCTGAGACAGCAATACAGCAATGCACAGACAATCCAGGAAGTTTTTGGAGAGTGTCGGGGACAACTTTCTGGTGCAAGTGCTGGAGGAACCGACTAGGGGCTGTGCTCCTTTTGACCTGCTGCTCACAAACAGGGAAGAATTGGTAGGGGATGGCAACCTGGGCAGCAGTGACCATGAAATGGTCGAGTTCAGGATCCTGACACAAGGAAGAAAGGAGAGCAGCAGAATACGGACCCTGGACTTCAGAAAAGCAGACTTTGACTCCCTCAGGGAACTGATGGGCAGACTCCCCCAGGGAACTGGGAGGCTAATATGAGGGGGAAAGGAGTCCAAGAGAGCTGGCTGTATTTTAAAGAAGCCTTATTGAGGGAGCAGGAACAAACCATCCTGATGTGCAAAAAGAATAGCAAATATGGCAGGCGACCAGCTTTGCTTAACAGAGAAATTTTCAGTGAGCTTAAACACAAAAAGGAAGCTTACAAGAAGTGGAAACCTGGACAAATGAGTAGGGAGGAGTATAAAAATATTTCTAGAGCATGCAGGGGTGTAATCAGGAAGGCCAAAGCACAATTGGAGCTGTGGCTAGCAAGGCACGTGAAGGGTAACAAAAAGGGTTTCTACAGATATGTTAGCAAGAAAAAGAAGGTCAGGGAAAGTGTGGGACCCTTACTGAATAGGGGAGGCAACCTAGTGACAGATGATATGAAAAAAGCTGAAGTACTCAATGCTTTTTTTCCCTCGGTCTTCACAGACAAGGTCAGCTCCCAGACTGCTGCACTGGGCAACACACTATGGGGAGGAGATTAGCAGCCCTCAGTGGTGGAAGAACAGGTTCAGGACTATTTAGAAAAGTTGGACATACACAAGTCCATGGGGCTGGATGCAATGCATCCAAGGGTGCTGAGGGAGTTGGCTAATGTGATTGCAGAGCCATTATCTTTGAAAACTCGTGGAGATAGGGGGAAGTCTCAGACGATTGGAAAAAGGCAAATATAGTGCCCATCTTTTAAAAAGGGAAGAATCTGGGGAACTACAGACCGGTCAGCCTCACCTCAGTCCCTGGAAAAATAATGGAGCAGGTCCTCAAGGAATCCATTTTGAAGCACTTGGAGGAGAGGAAGGTGATCAGAAACAGTCATGGATTCACCTGATTGCCTTCTATGATGAGATAACTGGTTCTGTGGATATGGGGAAAGTGGTGGACGTGATATACCTTGACTTTAGCAGAGCTTTTGATAAGGTCTCCCACAGTATTCTTGCCAGCAAGTTAAAGTAGTGTGGATTGGATGAATGGACTATAAGGTGTATAGAAAGCTGGCGAGATCATCAGACTCAACAAGTAGTGATCAATGGCTCAATGTCTAGTTGGCAGCCGGTATCAAGCGGAGTGCCCCAGGGGTCGGTCCTGGGGCACAGGTGAGGCCACATCTGGAGTACTGCATCCAGTTTTGGGTCCCCACTACAGAAAGACTGTGAACAAATTGAAGACAGTCCAGCAGAGGGCAATGAAAATGTTTAGGGGGCTGGGGCACATGACTTATCAGGAGAGGCTGAGGGAACTGGGCTTATTTAATCTGCAGAAGAGAAGAGTGAGGGGGGATTTGATAGCAGTCTTCATTCACCTGAAGGGGGGAGGGTTCAGAAGAGGATGGAGATAAGCTGTTCTCAGTGGTGGCAGATGACAGAACAAGGAGCAATGGTCTCAAGTTGCAGTGGGGGGAAATCTAGGTTGGATATTAGGAAAAACTATTTCACTAGGAGGGTGGTGAAGCACTGGAATGGGTTACCTAGGGAGGTGGTGAAATCTCCATCCTTAGAGGTTTTTAAGGCCTGTCTTGACAAAGCCATGGCTGGGATGATTTAGTTGGGGTTGGTCCTGCTTTGAGCAGGGGTTTGGACTAGATGACCTCCTAAGGTCTCTTCCAACCCTAATCTTCTATGATTTTATGAATGGGATAAAAGCCAGACTTCACACTCCATAGTAAGCACTGAGAAGTCCATCCTGAAATGCCTTAGATACCAGCCACAAAATCCAAAATAAATAAAATACCCCAGTAGTGCAGCATGGGTATGCAGTAAGCTATTCACTTCTGGGGAGCTGTATCAATGCTGTCCTCAACCACAAATGAAAATGAATTTGGGCAGCTGTCTTCCTCATCTTCCACACTGGCAGTCTTTGCTCATAGGAAGCTTAGACTAGGATCAGAGGTGCTGCAAGTCAGAACTAAAGTGTACTGAAGGTTGAGTAAGTGACATTTAAACAAGCCATCCCCACATTATGCCTCATTCTGACCAATGTTATCAATCCTTGTTGTTAGTGTCACATTTTATTCCTATATATATATATATATATATATATATATATATATATATATATATATATATATATATATATATATATATATATATATATAATTTATTAAATAACAACAGCACTTGTGAAGGGCCAGGTCAAACACTGAACCATAGGTATATCAGATGTGCAAAAAAATGCACCTGCTCCTTGTTTGCTGACAAATCCCTGCATTCAAAGTGTAAACCGAGTGCTCACACAACACAAAATGCACACACAGATCCTGCTTTGTACACACCAATGCAGAGTTCTGCACACCTAACAGGCATGTATGTTTTAGCATGCACACTTGGCTTAAAACTTTGCCATTATTACAAACTTATGGGGGAGAGAGGTACTTTTAAAATAAATCTGTGATTCATTTTCCCAGCAGTAGCACAGGGAGAAAATTTGCAGAGATAAGAGACTGCCATGGATGAGGGATGATCCTGGCTCAAATAGATGTTTCATAAGAGTAAAATTATTTGATATCACATCACTAAATAGATTGTAATTTATGAGACCTGCTGGCAAAGTAAGGTAGAAAATCAGCTCTTTAAAGGACAAATGTATTTGTAGGTGACACAGGTACTAAACTATATAATGTATAAAAACACAATATAAATAAAACAGAGGTCTAGCCCATTTGTGATTAAAGATCTTGGAGTGCTTTTTGCAAAATAAAGTTGTTAGCCTTCTGTTCAGCCAAATTCCAATTTGGGACAATATATTCTGTCAATTTGAAATTACCCTTAGTAGTTTCAACAGGATATGGTCACCCTCCCTAACTTTGTAGTGTTGTTGGTGGTGATTGCGGCTGCATTTTGGCAGTGGGTGAAGCATTCCCTACACACTGTGTACTGAAAGCCAAATTCTTCTCTCTAACCGATCAAGCAAATCTAGATGACTTCAGAACAGTTGTGCCCCTTTAATAAAGGGCAGGATTTTGCATGTGATTTGTGAACCTGCAGAATACCTAGTGGTATCTCTTGGAGTGAAATGGGTTATGTAAATCTACAGTATATCGTTATCATTATATATACACATGGCTAGCACTTTCTGGGGAGAGGCCTATCTCGTGGAGCTGGAGTTGCATTGATGTTTTTTATGCTAATGCAGGGATCAGCAACCTTTGGCATGCGGCTCACACCAGGGTAAGCACACTGGCGGGCTGGGCCGGTTTGTTTACCGGCCACATCCGCAGGTTCGGCCGATTGCAGCTTCCACTGGCCTCGGTTCACCACTCCAGGCCAATGGGGGCGGCTGGAGGTGGCGGCCAGTACATCCCTCGGTCCGTGCTGTTTCCCGCAGCCCCCATTGGCCTGGAGCGGTGAACCGCGGCCAGTGGGAGCCGCGATCAGCCGAACCTGCGGACGCGGCAGGTAAACAAACCGGCCCGTGTGCTAAAGGTTGCCGATCCCTGTGCTAATGGGTTATTTTGAGAATTACCAACGCCGGTGCCAAGAGCCACGTGCACTCTAGAAACTGTTTATTTTCTCTTTTAGCATCAAGACCTAAATCTTTGGAGCATCTGCAGGAGAGTGACGTGCAAAGTTGATTACTGTTCATGGGGGCAAGGGTTTACTTGAGTAAATCCCCTTCGGACCTATAAGAGAATAGACCCCATTGTTTCAATATTACGCAAAGCCCATCAATTAATTGTCAACCTAGCATGCAGGATAGTGGAGATGCTAGTTATTGGGCCCTATCTGCTCTCTGCCATCCTATAGTAACTAGAAACATTCACCCTTATGAGTCTATAATGTCGTCAGATCAAAACAGAGCTATTCGGCTTGCCCAGAAAGGTAATTCCCATACTCTTTTTATAACAATATAAGCCAGCACAAGTGCTACATGCCCAATGCTCTCTTACTCACAGTATTTAAAAATAAACTGCTTTCATTAAGTTGCACATTTCTCACAGCTGCTGTTATTTATGAATCATTTTAAAGAAGCTGCAACATATCACCTTATGGCCACCCCACAAAGCTTATTTCACTCATTACCATTACAGCTCGCCAGAGCTGAATTTCATTGACTGATTGTGCTGGTTCCTTCTCTTCCTCATTCCTACCCCTCTCCATACAGGTGCTGCATAGTTCTCTTTCATATCCTCCTTGGTCTCTTGTTATCTTTCTTTCTACCATCTTTTTCTCTGATGTTCTCTAATTCTCACCACCCTGTTGGTTTTTGTGCCCTCTTTTTAATAACTAGCTTCTTATCTCTCACTTCTGAGCCAGAGGTTCTAGCACAATGGAAAAGCCAATAATTCTTTAAGGGTATCTCTTGCTTTGAGTTTACTGTTCCACATGCAGCTCATGAATTTATGCTTTAATTTGATCAATTGCTACAAAGCATTTGGGACTGCAACGGAGTAGGAATCAAAAGAAAAAGCTTGCTTGCTTATCCAGACTTGGCTTGCATTACTTTAGTTATACTACACCAATGATAACGGGAGAAGGGAGCTCTGATTCTTTCACTGTTTCACCTGTTCAATCTCTGCTATACCCACTCTTTTGGGGAAAGGGTAGCCTTGGACTCTAAATTATAATCCACACTCGCAAAGGAATGGATCCAATGGTCTTGTAAATGTTCTCCATCTCCTCTTACAATGCTATAATCCTGTTACGTGGACCTATGAAGCAGATAGCCCCCAATAATCACTGTCACTACAGGCGAAGTGGGCTTGGAGCCACTACAGAAGGTAAAGGAATATGGTTATAATCCTAGCCACAGGAACACAAAAAGGGGGACATGATTACAGTTAATTCAATTAATAAATAAGCCTCTTAAAACGATCATTCTCTACTCCTGAGCCTCCATCCTGACTTGAGAGTTGCTGCCACTTATCTATTTACTTATGTGAACAAATGTTCCTCTCACCTCATACTCCTCTTTAAATCCATAGCCTTGTCCTCGTTTCATCTGGGTGATGTGCTGTAGCAAGTCGGCCACTCGGATGGCTGGTTGGAACTGCCCCCTGGGGTAGGACATTTCCACTGGCTCACAGCTCCTGTATGGATGGGTCTGGATGGTCAGAGTTGGCTGGGTCATCTCCCCGTGGCTGCTCTCTGTTTTAAAGACAGGGAGACAAAACAAGCTTTTACCTATCCATTATTTCCGGTCTCATTCCTGTGCTGTTTGCCCCCCCCCCCAACCCTATAGGTCAATGCAGGTAAAATAAAGAGGAGAAGCAAGTGCAAAACCACACATGCCCAAACCATCCAGAAAGACTAAGGCATGCTCAAATATTTGTAGTGTAATCAGTCAGTGAGGCAATCAGAAGGAGACAGGAACAGGTGTAGATAGCCAAACAGGCACAACAGTGACAGAAGTAAATGGCATATCTCAAGAAATAATGCATGTTACAATCATGAAATCTGCATGGCAACTCCACTGGAATGATATACTTCTGTTCACAAAGCATGACTGCCCTGCACAAGTGACTAGTGATTTTTGGGTGCTCAACCATAGATAGGACTGATTTTCAGGAGTGAGTGCTCAGCATCTCAAGTTGGGCACCCAGAAATTTGGAAACCCAAAATTGTTAGTCACCTTTGAAGTAAAGTTTAGGCCTAACATATATATTTCAGTTTAAGAAATGTAATGTCATCTGAAAGAACAACAAAACTGCACAGAAATATGGCTAACTTGCACTTATATTTCAGAAATGTAAATTTATCAGAAAAAATGTACCTTTTCAAAAGAAATGGATTTAGAAAACATCTCCAGCACTAGGTGAATGAAGACTGTAGCTTCATATATTCAGGCAGAACCCTAACTGTATGGCACAATACTCCTAATCGACAATAGAACAGAAAGCACTTCTAGCACCACATGATCACCAACCACGATTCTTCTATTTAACTACAGAAGCTCTGCTTAGATGCAAGATCTAGTTGCTAGTTCTTGTTTCTTTCCAAATGAGCCAACTTAATTAAAGCATTTGATCAAGTGAGTCTTTGTCTTGGCACTTCGTTAGGGATCTCCTAGGGCTCTTAGTCATTTGCATTAGTTACTAATCGTTCTAACCACTATCACCACATTCACATATCCAATATATAGCTTCTTCTATCCAGAATGATCCAAAGTGACTGGAGATTGTATACAAAGGGATTACTTGCTCACTATTGGCAAGGGATAGAAACTAGAAGCTATTCCTTGTCAGCAGCACTACTACAGTCTTTTAGGAGGGGCAAAGAGAAGAAACTAATCCAGCTGAAACTTGAGGGTAATTTTAGGGAGATGGACTATAACTGCTCAAGCTGAATTTTGGCTATAGCAGCAGGGTGAACACTCCTCCTCTTGCAGAAAACACTACAGAGTTTTAACTTATCCAATTATCAGAGATGTTGACTACCTTCCACTCATTCTGAAATCTACTGGAGTTACAGGTGATCAGCATCTCTTACACCAAGTCACTGGTGTTAAGATATTTTTCAAAATCCAGGCTTCAATAAAGCAACATGCATGCGACACACAAAAATAAATATGAATTTGGCTTTAGCAAAACCACCAACACATATAACATCAATAAATGTGGAATTTAAGGAAGAGTAACATCTAAGCATTTGTATAATAATTCTAATACTGTTACTAATTACAATGTGAGAACTCTGAACAGAGGGAATTTCAAGGCTTATTAATTCTCCTAGTTGGCTTCGTTTCCCCCATGCATCTTTCCTTACCTATTCCCTATTAACCTCCCATAATGGAGAGGAGACTATTTTTATGACGGACCATTTCTGACAGACATACTATATTTAATTTTCCATTATTAGGTTTAATACAAACCCAATTTCACAACTGGCTTCTCTGAGGAGCCTACAAGTAATGCTACATTTTTATCAGCCCCAATTAGAAAACATTATGATGTCCCTCTTTGAGAGGCAGCCTTAAAACTAATGTACAGTTCTATTCATAATTTTTACCCACTTCTCTTTTAAATCACGTCCTCCACACTGGACCACCATGTGCTGAAATCTTAAACTAGAGGTTTCTGTGATGTGGACAACTACATTACAAGGTTTTTGTGTGTTTATCTCAACTGAAATGCATTTCCTACGGGCTTGTCTAGCTGGAGAGTTAGTGAGCAACAAGTAGGGGTGTAAATCTACAGCATACCAGAGCGCCATGCACTAACTAGCCATGTGGACCCTGCTACTGGACACAGGAAGTTCCCTAGCACACTTCGATATACTCCTAGCATCAGGCAATGATGAGCTTTCCATGCTCACTCAGAACAAGCTGTGGGAACTAACTGGGTGAAGACGGCCTAACTTGGATTTTCTGTGCCTGCAGTACTCAGAGTGGATTCCATGTCCACCACCGGGAGGAGAAGCTGACCTGGTTATTTGTGTGAACTTAGAATGGTCCATGGCTGCATCCACAGACATTTTGATTTGTACCAAGCGGGGAAAAAAAAAAAAAGAACTTGAATCTTCTTCACGTACACGAATTGCTGTGTATGAGGTGAGTCGAAAGTTCAGATGTTCTGCTAATAATGCCTTATGAAACATATTGTTCCCTCTCTGTCTAATCACCCCTTGAGTCTGAGCCTAACCATGGTTAATGAAGCACTCAAGCAAGGCACTACACCATCTCTCAAGAGGTGCTGTTTGCAGCAATTTTATGAACAATTCAATATGCCCTGGAATGGAGGAGAGGTAGCAAGCAAAGTCTCTAGGGCAATCAACCAAAAGGGTCTTTGAAGCGCATTTTAGACAGGCTTTCCTTTTCCTGCAGGTTGTAGAAATAAAACGTACTGCATTGCTAAGAGCACTGTAATTACAAGAAAAAAGCAACAAAAATAATATTCGCTCTGCAAATTCATACTTCTGATTGTCATTGTTACACTTAACACGGGCTATAGCAATTTGTCACAATGCCCCTAAGACAGACTGCTCTGAACTCCCACAGAAATCAATGGGACTGTAGGGTGTTCAGCACCTCACAAGCTCAGAATCCAGTATGAGTCACTTACTAGTGCTTTATGTGACTCTCCACAAGAACAATAGATCAACATAAAGGAGAATTTGGGGGAAGATGTTTATGAATTCACTTTGACACTCTCATTTGGGGAGTAACAGAGTATAACTTGCCTATGTGAGCTGGAGTATCAGTGAGTTCCAGCTCTATGTGGTTCAAACTAAAGTTATTGCAACAAGATATTATGTGATGAAAATCCCTCTACCAATGAAACACAAGATAGAAGTATCTTCCAGTGTCTGATGAATAATCCCAAAGGCAGGAAATTATTGCCTGATTGATACTAAAATACTTACTGTAGAATACTTTTGTTGCTATATAACTAAACAAATAAAATACATAAATAATTGTCATCCTCATGACAGCTGGTAAATTCTCTGGCAGATGTCATGTACATTATTGGAAGCACCTGAAAAATTAGCTCCCCTATCCTACAAACTGCTCAGCCTGAGCAAATCCCTGAACAAGTATTCCAGTAGGGCTACAGGCAGAAGCCCTGTCCATCCAGAACAGTTTATAGCATAGAAACCTCAGATTCCTCTTTTTTTAATGTTATCTTGGTTCACAAACTTAGTTTTGTTACTGTGAGATAACACAGAGGAAGAACATACACACTGAGGGTGTCTGCAGACAAGAAAACCTAACTAAGCTTCAAATGACTACAGCCCTACTGCACTAATGTGTGTCCTGAATACACAGAGAAGTTTGTTTAGAATCTTTTCCTTCAATATCCACCAGCTCTTTCTGCTTCTGAAATGATAGGCTACATAAATGTAATCATCTCTATTTATATTTTTTCTCTTAATGTTGGCAAGTGGGTAACGCGATATGACTTCCTTTGCACAAAATAAATTATATTTTGAGTGGGGTTTGTGATGGATTTAATTACACACATATCCAATCTCTGTCTACTAGAGTTAGGGGTGGCAATTACTTGACATCTCTTAAGGACTGGTGTGGCATGGCTAATATCTCTCTCCATTATGCTAGTGATACGGTGGCACTTAGTAAAATTAGCTCACTTTTTTATGTGCATAGGGTTTATTATATGACAAATACCCAACTCGAAGGTGATGCACTATATGCATGGTGCTATGACAAACATGAGTAAAAATTATCATTTGACTAATGATATTGATATAGCCAAACTGGGCACGTTAATTAGAGATGAGCCAACTGGAAGCATGGTTTGATTTCCTAGCCATGTTAGAGGCAGTCTGGAGAGTTCATCCTTCATTCATCTTTCTTTTGTGGGAAAGACAACAAGCAGCAGCTGATGTGTTAGCCATGCTGGCTCATGATGGATAAAAAACAAGGCTGGAGAAAATCAATTCCCCTTGGTCTTAAAAACACCACTGCCACATTCTGGCAAACATTTAATACTGCATATACTAACCTTGACAGAAGTTTTTGTGCATTTCCTTTCCCAGCTTCACTAACAAATGGGATATGTGCTTAAATAAGGAGGGAGAATGCACTGCTACAGTGGACTTGGACCTGGGACTCTTCAGTTCAAGCCCCAGGTCTGCCACTGATTAACTGCGTGGCCCTGACCAGGTCAGTATTTCTGTGTCTCATGTGTAAAACGAGGCTAAGCACACCTAGCTTAGGGTGTTAAGCAGTTTAATTCATTAGTTCAGCTAGTTAGTAGATTGCACTGAGAACCTCAGAATACCATACACACCTGCATCTCCCCATACCCAACTGTCTGATATTTCCAAGGAAAACTTTGTCCCTGCCTTGGAATGCCTCTGAAGCAGGAAGTCTTCTGCACTGACTGCATGTGGCCATGTAGTCAGTTGGTCTCACAGGAATGTCATCAGAGAGACTCATCAAGCAACAACCTTCAACCTCCTAATGCAGGTTATTTCACAGCTGCTTATTCCACTGCAAGTGACATTTAGTAAATTGGGCTGTTGCACAGGCAGCACCCACGGGGCTGGCATGCCATGGGAGGCCACAAAGAGTATGTGAGCCACCAACTTTTAAACCTCTAACTGCTTAAAAATATAAAAAATAACCCATCCTTCAGATTAAGAAGTCAATGATGATGCAGCTCACTAATGAAACAATATCATAATCTTCACCTTTAAGCTGCTCAGAGCTATACTGTAGATAAACCCAGGGCATGTGTGTAATTGCACAGCACCAACCAAGAAATGGATAAATCTAGGGCAAATTTCTCCACGTGTTTAAATACAGGCCAGATTGTGTGTGGTTTCTGCATAAGTGCACGGAGGAAAGGAAGGTGCAGGGAACCTTTCACTGTCTTGTTCCCCATATGCAGGGACCAGGCAGAGTTAAAGTTCCTGTGCTCCCCTGAGGGCTGCGGTTGCTTCGGGCTGGCACCCTCTCGGGTGGGTGCAGTGGGGACAAGAGCGTCGGGAATTGGAGCCATGGCCAATGTTCATTCTACACACTAGGAATGGCAGATAGCTAGGTGCAACGGGAACAACATGCTGCACCCTTTGAAGAGTCCCCTCCACCTCCATTCATTGGGGAATGCTGGGAGATAGCAGCAATGCACAATGCCTCCCAAAATAGCCCCTGACGCAATACAGTTCTAAACCAGCCCTGATCAGGGCTGCACCTTCGTGGTCCAAGCTGGGCCATAACGAAACAGCCAGGACACAGGCCTCTCCCGCCTCTCTTGCTTTCAGCGAAGTATTAAATTTCCCAGCACAGACACTTGCAAGCATAGTGCCTGAATCCAGGGATGTTTCATCCCAGAAAGTTAAGCAGCTAAAGAAATGCATTATAAAAGTATTAATCAAGCAAAGGGTGGGATGGAAGCCAAAAAAACCCACCCCCCATGTCTTTCTATTAACAAATCATGTCACAACTGAGTCTGGTGAGTCATCTAGTATTACAAACACTGCACATTTATTAGCAGAAGGCGTAACAGATGGGAACAAATATGCCAAGCTGCAGGTAGCACCGTGTGATGGATATTGGTTTCTGGGGTGGCTGATGCTCTTTCTCCCATATTTTTACATAAACCAGTTTTACCATCAAACTATTTTGCAGATGCAGCTTTGTCCAGTGTCTGGAGAACGGGATTGGGAAGTCAGGAAAATACAGTTACTTACCCTAAAGTAAGTGTAGTTCTTTGAGATGGTGTCATCAGTGTGCATCTCACTCCAGGTATGCATGCTCCACTGAATTTTTTCCCCCATAGAATCATAGAATATCAGGGTTGGAAGGGACCTCAGGAGGTCATCTAGTCCAACCTCTTGCTCAAAGCAGGACCAATCCCCAACTAAATCATCCCAGCCAGGGCTTTGTCAAGCCTGACCTTAAAAACCTCTTTTGAGTAACAGTGTCCATTAGGGCCGTACATGTGCCCTGTCCTCTTTAAGCTCCCAGACAAGGGCATGAAGGGCAGGACTGCCATGACACTCCTTCAGTTCCCTTGCAACTCAAAGCCCAAACAGCAGGGATGCAAGGCAGGTTGTGGGATCCTCACTGACTATAACATCTCAAAGAACCAAGATTACTGAAGGATAAGTAACCATACTTTGAGTATGGATCCCACTCTAGGTGACTGGCAAACACTATCGTCCCCAGAAGGTGGGAGTGAGGAGATTCAGCTATATCTGTCAAATGGAGATTGAAGTACTGCTCTTCCAAACTTGGCATCCATGTCAAGTGCACAGTTTCACAAAGCTCAGTGGATTGCTCCATGTGGCTGCCTTACTAATCTCAGAGATAGGTATATATCTGAAGCAGTCCAAAGATGTTTCCTGAACCCTACTGGAGTGTGCTTTCATATTTGGGGGTACAGGTTTGCTAGTCAATTTATAGCAAGTGGAAATGAATTGTGTAATCCACTGAGATTCTCTGGGATGAGACAGATTGGACCTTTGATGTCAGAAATGGCCATGAAGAGGTAGGGAGAAAATCTGAAAGGTTTGGTCCTGTTGATGTAATAAACCAGGGTCCTGGACAACATCCATAGTACAAAATTTTGTTTCTTTTGGCAACATATGGGGCTTCAGAAAGAAGATTACTAAGGTGACAGACTAGTTCAGGTGGAATTCTGAGACCACTTTAGGGATGAATTTAGGGTGTCGTTAATTCACCACTTTGTCCCTGTGGAAGGATGTAATATGATGGTCCAACCATGTGAGCTTGTAGTTCTCTTGACTCTTCATGATGGCTACGGGAAAGACCATCTTGATGATGAGATTATAACACAAGCATTCCACCAATGCTTTCAAAGAAGGCTCCCTAAGCAACAGGAGAACCACATTAAGGTCCCATATGGGACTAGGGTCTCTGGCTGATGGGGAAGTACAGAGAAGGCCCTTGAATAATCTTGATACTGCGAGGTGTAAAAAGGCCATATGTGACCACATTGGAGCATGGCATGCGGATATTACTGCCAGATGGACCTTAAGGCTAACCCTGATGCTTCAGGAGCAGCATGTAATCCAGAATTTTTGGTATTGGGATCTCAACTGGGTTCACAATGTTTTGCATTGTCCAAATGGATTTTTCCCCCCACTTCAAGGAGTAAGTCTTCCTGGTGGAGGGTTTCCAATGCTATAGAAGGATCTGATAGACTTGTAGGGATCAATCTCTGTTGGGCTTGCTCATAGTAAATATCCAGGCTGTCAGATGTAACAACTGAGGGTCCTGGTGCAATATTTGACCCTGGTTTTGTGAGATCATGTCTGGACAGGTGGGAAGGCATATGGAGAGCTGGCTGGATACCTGTAGGAGATCCAACAGCCAAAATTGCCTCTGCTATTAAGAGGCTATCGTAATGACTACAGCTTTGTTCTGTCTGATATTGGATATGATCCTGGGGATCAGGGGGATTGCTTAGAAGGCACAGAGTAGTCCTCAAGACCAACAAAGCACAAAGGTGTCCAGACGGGAGCTGAGGCTCACACCTTCCCTGGAACAGAAGTCCTTGCACTGGCCTTGTCCAGCCTGGCGAAAAGGTCTACGGTGGGAGTTCCCCATCAGCAGAATATCGGTTCTAGAATGGATTTCCATAGTGACCACTTGCGGCTGGCTATCACATTCCTGTTTAGGAAGTCTATCGGGTAATTGCTGACCGCTGGTAGGTGCAGAGTTACTGGAATGACTCAATGCTGATGGCGTCATTCCCAGAAATCGATTGCCTCCAGGTAGAGAGGGAATGATTGAGTGCCTCCCTGCTTGTCTATATAGTGCTTTGCTGACATGCTGACCATCAGGATCTGCATTGTGGCATTTTGAAAGATGGGTAGGAATGCCATGCAAGCCAGTCTCGTGGCTCTCAGTACCAAGATGTTCATATGTAATGATAGATTGTCCTGAGATCACAAACCTTGCATTTGCAAGTGGCTCCACCCTGCCCCTGATGTGTCTGTGACCAGTGTCATTGTTGGGGAAGAGACTGAGCAGGGTAACCCTTTCATTACATTCAGTGGGAAGCCATCTGTCTGATGTTATAACAGACAATGCCCGGTGGTATGGCATGAGGCAGCGTCCCAAGGTTTCTATACAGCTGTCCGCCATCCCATCAAATTTGCTGATGGGTCATCCCAGAAGGTGGAGGAGGATCGATGCCTTTTGTTTTACCCAGGGCATTTCCTGGCCAGGTACCTCCATTTGCCCATGGTACCCTGTGGTGTGCGGTCTCTCATGATGCAATGTCTGAGGGTGGTATGCCCTTCGATAGGGTGGAGGACTGTAGATCCCCAGAAAGCACTGGGCTGCTTTGGAATATTTCCATGCGTGTAGGGCCCTACCAGTCCATTCACTGAACTGCTCTGACCCCTCGAAGGGCAAGTCTTCAATCCTGGCTCATACTTTAGGAGGGATACCTGAAGCTTGGAGACATGACACTCTACAAATGGCCACTACAGTGGTCACAGACTTGGCCTTGGTGTCAGAGGCCTCCATCACTGCCTGTAGATGGCTATGAGCTGGTCTTCTTTTATAATGTGTTTCAGCTCCTCTGTTTTTGTGAAGGTGTTTGGCCAAGAAGGATGTCACCCTATCCTATGTCAAAAAGTCATATTTGGCCAGCAATGCCTGACAGCTGGCCACTCTCAATTAGAGCGAGGCTGATGAGAATGCCTTTCTTCCAGACGGATCATAGCATTTGGGATCTTTGTCCTTCAGCATGTTTTTGGTGGGTCTTGACAACTCCTGAGCAGTTGAGACCACCAGGGAGTCAGGGTCGGGTTGGGAGTCAAAGTAATCAAAACTGGAAGTGTTTCCGGGTACCAGGTTTTGGCACATGTAGCTATTGCTGGAATAGTGTCTGGCATTTGCCACGAGGTTCTTGCTGGGTCTAGGATGACTGATTTATAAGGAGCAGGGCTGCCCTTTTCAGCCTACTGTGTCCAACGTGTGAGATGTCAAATTTGGGGGTGTTGATGGCTTCTGTGCCACTTGCTCTACAGACGTCTTCAGAGTCATCCGCCTGCTAGATGGAACACTGCAATGTGTGGGCTTGATTGTTAGACACATCTTTGAGGTCAAATCTCCTGGCTCCAATGCCATTTGCACACACTGCTTCAGAAGATGGAGGTACAGCGTCGCATCCCTCAAGTTGCAGGTTCTTGCAGAGAAGGAGAGGCAGATCGAGCAACTGCTTGGGACGTGAGACTCTCCCAAGAAGAATAGGCATTTGCTGTGCCTCTCTTTCAGTGCAATTAGCTCATCACAGGATGGAGAAGGCTTGAAGTCTGTAGGGTTTGAGTGCACCATTCTAACAACCTGTATAGGGGGAGCTATCCAGAGGGGTTTGCAAGCAGTTTTTAGTTTGACAAACATCAGAACAGACCTGGATAGGAAGAATAAATGAACGAAGGTAATTCTGAGGTATCTCAGAGGAGTGGAATAAGCTTTTGGGAAATTTAGCCAAAGCAATCATATAGCAGACTGAATACTCACTAGCTTCCTTCTTGCTGCCATGGGCAGTAAGAGGGAACTGTGAAAGGGTTGTGGTCACTCCACCCTTTGTGCCCTCATAGAGGAGCATGAGGTAGCACAGGGTGCATGCATGGGCCTGATACTGCTATTCAAAAATATCTGGTCTCATCTGCCTGGGGCACATACACACATACTGTGGGATACCACACTGACACATACTTGAAGAACTACTCCTGGGTTGTGATTCTGGTTTTGTCCGCAACTCACCAGGCAGCCTTGAGCAAGTTGCTAAAGGCCTTCTTTTCAGAGGGGTTGACTACCTGTGGCTCTTAACTTCAACTGGAACTGTGGGTGCACAGCATCTCTGAAAATCATGGCTTTAACCTTTGTGCCTCAGTTTCCCATCTGTAAAATGGAAACGGTAATTCATACCCACCACGTAGGTGGGCTGTAAACATTAGTTAGTTAAGAGCTTTAAAGTGGGTTGAAGATGTAAAATACAAGAACAATTTGATTCTTAATAATTATTATTGCTTTTCTCTAAACATTGGGATTTTGAAAGCCTTTGTTTTTTTTCCTGTAGGAAGTCTGGATCAAGTCATATATAATCTTCCCTTTAGCCTCAAATTAAGAAGTGTGCAGTTCACACAGTGATTTAGCTGTCCTAACAAGACCACTGTGCTCACTACCCAGAATACAGGTGTGAAAACAGCTCTAGCAAAATAGGGGCCTCTGTTCTGACAGATGCGAAGTGCAGAGCTGAGGGTGGACAGCACCTCCCAGTATACTGCAGCAATAGGCCGTGCGTTGTGTAGGGAGCACAGCTGTGATATGAATCCACATTTAGATTTCTCTTAGACAACATTTTGTCTTTGGGAAACTAAGAAATACAACCCTACTGGGAAATGGACACATTCTCCCCCTGGAAAAAGAACCCTCTCTTCCCAAAGTCAGTATTGTAACAGATTGCATGATAAATTTACGTACTGCGACAGTCTCTTCCAGCCTCTCTTTGTTCCTTTGCTGTTACCGTGTAATACAGTGCACTCATGTGCTTGCGTGTAATTTTTTCCTGGTCTAACTACTGGGCTGCTACCTGCTCAGGGTAACGTTTAAGACAGCTGCAGTAGATTACTGTGTCTGGAAGGGAAAAGTTACTGCAGATAATCCAAAATGACAGGTCTGATAAATACCACTGGGTAGATTCTGATCTTCCACATATCTGTTTTCTGATTCATAGCAGGGGAATTGCCTTTTTCAAATTCCACACACAGTAAGCACAGGCGTCCTCAAGGGAGATCCAAAACTGGTAGGCTATTATTACTGTTGTATTCAATGGTACACCTGTAATAAGTTTCTGAATAGCTCTTTCTCCTTTAGCCAGCTTAAAAGTTTCTTCTGCCCATTCTGCTGTCTCTTTGTTAATTTGATGGGGCAGCATATTCTTTTTAAAACTCCAAAGAATGAAAGTTTCAGAGTTGGATACCTGAAGCTAGACTACTTAGATTGGTATTTAGGCACCTAAATAAAAGTGGCTTGATTTTCAGAGGTGCTGAGCACTGACGATTTCTATTAAAGTCAAAAGGAGTCATGGCACTCAACTACTCTGACATTTACAAGGTCACTTTTATTCAAGTGCTGAAACAGGGATTTGAAAGGTAATATCTAACGTCCAATTTTGAAAACTTTGGCCTATAGAGTCTCTTTTCATAAAATAAAATTACCATTATGCATTTTCCCTTGGCTTTACCTCAGTGAAAACTCTCTTAATATAGGCAAAATTCTCCTCTGTGATCTGTACTTTCTACTGCATATTCAGTACTTATTTTGTACCAAATTCCCATTGACATTAATCTTGGTTTGCTTCAGGTTTATGTATAGCACCATGGTATCCAAGTTTTGATCAATGGGAGTTTGGTGCATGACAGACAGAGTAGGGCAATGTATTACAAGTGAAGAAATTTTTCCCTTGCTTTTACAGTTCTCAATGTACTTAGTATGAAACTCTCCCTTTCCCAAGCTCAGCCCCTGATTTCTGCATGGAACTTGTTGCACTCATAACTGATTGCATCCAAAGAGGCAGGCTCCAACCAATTTTGAATAAGCGAACACTCATTTATGCACATGAGCTGGGGATCTCAGATCTGATCTTCACATACAAAGCATGTGTGTGTCAGCTGTGTAGACACAATCACTTACATGAGCCAAAATGGTTTCCAAAATTGGAGAATGGATGGAAATTTGGCCCATCATGTCACACCCTACACATAAAAGAGGCACCTGACACCCCTCAGGTTCTCAAATTTTGTCTTTTATTCTCCTTTTAATAAGGAAGATAGTGTAATTTTTTTTCCTGATCAATTTTGTCCACTTTCCAAGGTTTCACTAATTTTAATTTTTGTGTGCGTTTTGAATGGAACTGAAATATACAATTATTTGGACCTACTTTTTATTTAAGCATCCACATCACGTTATTCCAGCATAATGGCAAACAGCAGCTCTAAGGAGAAGTCACATTTCTGTTTTGGTTGTAGGACTACACTTAACCTTAGAGTTGCTTCAGCTTCCGCAATAACAAAGTGGTGATCAATCCAAAGGAGGGTTGTAATATTGGAGCCTAAACCACTTGACAGTGTCCCTTAGAGTCATTTTCAGATGCAATAAATGTTTTTCCTCCACTGGAGAACAGTGCACCATACTGGTCTTCTTACCTAGCAGCGCAGTCGATGGAACAGTGTCTGATGATACTTTGAGATGGAATTCCGGTCACCCACACGACACGGATCAATGGAAATCAACAGAAGATCAACGAGGAAAACAAATTAAAAAAATGAAAACAAGGTTAGCCGTATCCAACATTCAGAAGACTCAGTCCATATGTCATATCGGGAAATGTAAAAAAAAAAAAAAAAAAAACGAAAAAATAAAAATAAAATCTGGCACTAGTACCTGAGTAGTAGGAATTCAACAAAGATTTGCTCTGAAGGGTTTTGCTTTGGACAGAAAATGAACAAGGAGAGGATGAGGCTAGGTAGGAAAGACACAAGGAAAAGACTTTAGAAACATATATATTTAGAGAGACAGAACAGGGAGAAAGTTCCTCAAAGAACATGGCAATATTGAATACATAGGGCTTATCAAAATTAAATAAATTGTTCATCTGAGCATGCATATTAACTTTATTTCACTACTATAATACTAAACATTGAAGTACTGCTATTGTAACATATAATATTTGGGAACACTGTAGACTACTATTCTATTTTTTTAATAGGAGTTGTATTTGTTGTTACACAAGAAATACATTTGTGGTTTTGGTTCAAAGAGATGGATTCCTAAAAACAACTCCCAGAAATACAAGCCACCCAAAGTTGAGTGGACTACCAATAGTAAAATAAGCCTGCTCGCTAAATGTGATATATACATTACTTATAAACTAAGACAGGAAGACACAATTTGAAGGCAATCTTTCTGTAGGAGACTGGAGGGGTGGGTAGCTTTTACATGAGACATTTTGGAAAGAGATGAACTCTCTCCAGGAATAGAACAGGGCAGGAAAGCTCGGGGCTGCTGGTTTAGCATCAGATCCCTAAAGTAGCACCTCGGCTTGGTGGCAAAAGAGGCAGCTAAGAGGCAGCTACCCTAAGTGTGCATCTTACAGAGTATGTGCTTTTGGGACTAATAAGCCTAGGAAGCGTGCACACTGTATCACACATGCTTGCTGCAGATCTAATAGCACACAAATGGTGTTAGCTGCAGCTGGAGGATGGGCTCCCTGGATACGACAAGTGGCGCCTATCTTCTCCCACTCAAGGGACGAGTTTCTCTGGGCAAGGATCAACAGATCAGTTCCTTGCTAATCAAAACAGATCAAGGAAGGGGGCAGGGATCAGCATTCATGTGGCGCACTCACTTTTTAGATAGTCAATTTATGGAGCTGGCTTATACATGGATCAGCTTAAATGTGAATATTTATGGCAACCAATCATTTCTAAGGGCATTTTTTTGTAATCCTTTGTCATTTATTCCTATAGTGACAAATAATGACCTCCTTTTCACTGTGATGGGAAACAAACGAATACAAAATCTCAGTACATCAAAAAGATGCCAATAGATTAAACAGAAATAACTATTCCATAATACAATAAAAGTAGATAAAATTCAATATGCATCAAAGTAAATTTCAGATGCAATTTCTACATCTCCAGAGTAAACATTACGGACAAATTTATAAACAGTTATCAAAATTTTTCCATGGGGTGAATATAAGTATTCACTAGTCTAGAGAATTTCAAGTGGAATTTGTAGAATTGCCTACTAAACAGATTACATCACCCAGTGAAAGCACCTGCAGTTTTCTCAATATAACACTTTTCTGTTGCTGTGTTGTTCATCGACATCTGCAATTTATAACATACCAGCTGACATAATGGGGGGTAAGTGAACTATCTCACAGATTGGTCTCCTGAAGTTCTTCACCAGCTACCTTTAGGATATGATGCATGCCTCTTTTTTGGGACTCCTACCCCTGCTGTCTGGTTGTTGTATTTTGCTACCCCTATTCATCCTCATGTGTTAACTGGGAAGCATCCACTTCTACAGAAGGGAAACTGAGGTGTAGAAAGTTTATGTGACTTTCTTAAGATCACGCAGCAAGTCAGTAGCAAACTGGGGAGTGGAACTCAAGTTTCTAAGATCCAGGAGCCTATGTAAAATCACTGGATCACACTGCCTTTGCATTAGTTCAGCATAAGGTACTTACATATCTATGGATAGAAGCCTAACAAATATTTAAGTAAATTTAACAAAAACTTTTCTTCATTTATGTTCAGTGAAACAGAGCAGAGTGGTAAGAAGGGGAGGTTAATGCTTTTGGGTGTGGAGGGAGGAAACAAACAACAAAAGGCCAGATTTTCAAAGCTCTTTTTCAATGGAAGATCAGCACAGAACATTTGGGCATTGGCACAAATCAGTCAAGCAGTTGCTTGCATAACCAGAGAGTTGTGTGCGCAATTATCCAACCAGAGGGGTTTTACAGGCACAACTGATATGTACATATTGCATGAAGCTCATCCAGATGAGTTTCAACCCAATGCAGAGGACCAGCACAAAGCATATGCACCAGCTAAATCCTGTTAAGCCCTCTAGGGTGGTGTGTGGACCTTGTACTGGATCATTACACAGGGGTCAATTTCACATCCAGTTTAGAGATCTTTGAAAATCTCGTCCCAAAAAATGACATGGATTTTGCAGAGAATGTTTAGATTAATTAAAAGGCAGCTGATACTGTGGCCTAATCAAACTTGCCAGCACCCCTTCACTCTGGGTATTCTTCTCTGTCGCCACAATGGTTTTCATGATATACGGCTTTATTTATTTATTTTAAATAATTTCCATTATCCTGTAAGTCACTGTGTTATGTGCCGCAGGATGCACCCAACTGGAAGTAGAAGTTGCATATGGGCACAGATAAGAATTAGATTTTGATGTCGTAGTCTACTTTGAGTGTCAGTATGTCTCAAGTTCCCTTGGATCTGCTTCCTTATAAGTTCACAAAGGAAAAACACAAGTGAGGTGTGAGCAGAGAATAAGCATGTCTTACCAGACCCGGGATGAAAGATAATCCTTAACGTCCTCTGAGGCATTTACCTATATGCTCCTTTCATGGCCTTGCTCTTGCTATTAGACAGGATAATTTTATGACCACACCAGAAATCATTAACGCAAGTCAGGGTTCCACTGTGCTCCCCCATCCTGCTCATTGCTTCTCACTTTGTACTTCGAATGCTCCTTGTGGGTGATGGATATTCAACTGAATGCCACTTTGCTCCCTGAATTAATGCTTGAATAGTTAAACAAACCTTAACAAACTGTTAGCCTTTACACAAATATCTCATTTTCTAGCCATCTAGTCCCTGGGATGTCACGGCCAACCTGGTTGCCCTGGTGATGTAGCATTCACCTCTGGACCAGCCCTGCGTTATCTATGATACTGTGACATTCCTTCATTGTGGTGTCAGAAAAGTGGTACCTTTGTGAAGGATGTATTATTAGTATATCATTGTTCAGATGATGTGCTGCCTGCCCTGTCACATTGATGGGACTGACAGACTACATGAGATACCCTCTCAGTAATAACCCAGTGTGCACCTTGTTGGACACTTCACAGATGCTAGGGGATAATTTTAGCTCCCACCATGTCTGTTCTTCCTTGTCACTTCTTTTCAGCAGCACTCCTGCACTGAGCTGATACCTTGTGCTGTGTCTCACAGGGGAAAATGGCACTTTCAAGATGATCTTTTATACTAAGGAGCAGTCTCAAATATAAACAGACTCAATCAGTTCCTTTTCCTGGGATTAGCATAAAACTTTCCTTTTCACATTTGGGCAATAAATAGAAGATGGATGGCCTGAACCTCTGTATTATTCCAATATAAACCTGGAACAGCTGGAATAATACTACAGTCAGTCCAGCCTGTTGTATTTTTTCTTTCAACTAAGTTTTATTAATGCTCTCCTATGGGGCTGAGTAAACAGGTCAGTTCTCTAAGTCCTTACCTAGTTAAGCCTCCCATTAATTTCAACAGGAGTTACGCCTGCAGAAGGGCTGTATGATTAAACAACAACAATAAAAGGAGTACGCAATCTAATAATAGCCCATCTTCTGCTGCTCTTTCAGCAGATCCTGCACTGCCTCTTCCAGTCCACAGGAGACAGCCTTCATTGAAACATAAATATTCTTGATAACAAGGGCACATAAAACATCCCTGTCCAAGGGCAAAATTCATCCCTGTTCAGACGGCCAACACCTGCCCTGTGGAGCTGACCTGTCTCCTCGCACTGGGACCATGTGCTACCAACCAGTGCATAGGGCTTGTGTTGGCCCTCTGCACGGGGCTAAGTTTCACCCCAAGAAGATATATACTTAAGGAAATGCACTTTCTCGCTCATGTATCGAGAGTATCATCTGGGAGCTTTAAAAACACTTGTATCTAGAGCACTGAGACTTGGTGTTGGGAGATATGCATTTCTACAGAATGATGGAAGATGAGTTACGCCAAATGTACCTTTTGCTGAGGAGTACGGCTATGTTCGGCTGAATCAGGTGGCACCACCTCGAATACAAACTTGCATTCAAAAAGCAAGTAAATGCTTTGCTGCTGTGAAATGCCAGGGCTGCTAAGGAAAATGCATCAGGATATGTTGTGACAATCCACTGTGATTTCTATGTAATGGCAAAAGAGTGTGGCAGCACAGATGCTGGGGTGGAGGTGCAGTTGGCTAAGTTCCAGTGTTGTATCAGTTTAATATCTGACACGTCCAGTGGGTTACTATCCTGCCGTTGCATAGGGATGGATTTAATCTAACAAGACTTTTTTCTCTGTGATCATCAAAAGAATATTAAGGGCCAGGTTCAAACTGACAAAAGCAAAGTTCAGGCGGACAGTTGGGGCTAAAGGTAGGAGGAGAAAAGAGCAGAAGCACTTGCCCAGCTGTCTCCACCATTTTCCAAATGTGCAAAACCCCACGTTTGCAGGCACAGATGGGAGAATTGCAAACCTAACTACCCATTTACATGCTCAATTACTGGAACTGTGCATAGAAATGTTCTTCCTCCCAGGGGCAGTAGGTGAAGGAACATATTGGTGAGTGAAGCAGGGGCTGAGGCACGCCATTTAAAGTGGGAGGGCCACATGGGGGAGGTTGGGTCCTGCCCCAGGGGTGTGACACACGGGGTGCCAGCTCTTGCCCCCGGGGTTGGTTGGGTGCTGTCCCCATGGCTTGGGAGGCCCCATCCCCAGGAAGGGGTCAGGTGTTGCCTCAAGGGGGTTGGAGAGGAAGCCCGTCCTGCACTTACCCTGCAGCAGCTCCTGTCCTGTGGAGCTGGCCTGTCTTCTCACTCTGGCCTGTCAGCTGTTGCCTCCGTGTGCAGGTGAGGCCCTCCCCCAACAATGCTTTGCTCTGTCCCACTCCTTCCTGTTGCTGCCAGATCACCTGCCTCCACCTGGGCTGTGGCAGGCCAAAAAATGGTTGGGCCCGGGACGGCCTGGCTCCACAGTCTATAGGGTGGAAGCTTTTGTGTCCTCCTTGGCAAATCCTCTACCTTCCATTTTGAACATACACTGTTGGGCAGGGCTTATCTAAACAAGCTGGGTGGCTACCTACCATAAAGCATTAGTAGCCACTCCTTTTTGTGTTAGGCAAAAGAGGAAAAAAGAAAACAAATGTCTTCAGGGGGCATGAGAGAGGGGGTACAAAAGACTGCACCTCTCAAACCTCAGACAGACAATGTTTTGAAACATGTTAGTTATCGGAAGGGTGGCAACGTAATCCTATTTGTGCTGCTTCAAAATTAGCATGATTTAGTACAGGCCTCTATAGGTGTCTTTAAATATTAACTTCTACTAAGCCAAATTTTGAAAGGAGGATTTTTTTCCTCATCCATGTTATCCGAGCCAGAACCATAAATTACCTACTTTAGCATGGGTACTGAACTACACAGGACACAATTTACCTCTGTATCAACCAGCCAGGATGCCTCAGCATCCCGAACTTGGCAAAGAAGAGTGTTGAGAGATTATGAACCCTTACTGATAATTATTTCTGATGGTCCTGAAAAAATCCAGCTCAATATTTACATGGAACTGTGCCAAAGAATAGATATTGGCTAAACTTACAATGATGTCAGACAAGTGGAGGACTCGGTGATTATAAGTCAGAAAAATCTTTAGGAATGCTCTTTGCAAAATTAGTCACAGTGCATTCTCTATAGCCATTTTTACAGATGAATGATTCCGCAGCTTTAATTGTTTTTTTCAAAATACCCAAAAGTGATGAGACCATATTACAGACTCAGTTCTTACCATATTTCATTTGCTGGCCAGAAATAGGTTTTAAGGTTCACAACTGAGGGGAAAGCATTAAAAACTGGTAAATTTCCAATATTTTTATACTATCCATTAGGGCTGTCAAGTGATTAAAAAAATTAATCGCGATTAATTGCGCGATTAAAAATATTGATCACGATTAAGCGCACTGTTAAACAATAATAGAATGCTATTTGTTTAAATATTTTTGGATGGTTTCTACATTTTCAAATATATTGATTTCAATTACAATACAGAATACAAAGTGTACTTTATAGTTTACAGTTATTTTTATTACATGTATTTGCACTGTAAAAAAACACAAGAAATAGTATTTTTCAATTCACCTAATACAAGTCCTGTAGTGCCATCTCTATCATGAAAGTTTAACTTACAAATGTAGAATTATGTACCAAAAAACCTGCATTCAAAAACAAAACAATGTAAAATTTAGAGCCTGCAAGTCCAGTCAGTCCTACTTCTTGTTCAGCCAATCGCTCAGACAAACAAGTTTGTTTACATTTTCAGGAGATAATGCTGCCCGCTTCTTGTTTACAATGTCACCTGAATGTGAGAACAGGCATTCTCATGGCACTGTTGTAGCTGGGGTGGCAAGATATTTATGTGCCAGCTGTGCTAAAGATTCATATTCCTTTCATGCTTCAACCACCATTCCAGGGGACATGCGTCCATGCTGACGGGTTCTGCTCGATAACAATCCAAAGCAAATGCGGACCGACGCATGTTAATTTTCCTTATCTGAGTCAGATGGTTGATTTTCTTTTTTGGTGGTTCGGGTTCTATAGTTCCCGCATCGGAGTGTTGCTCTTTTAAGACTTCTGAAAGCATGCTCCATACCTTGTCCCGCTCAGATTTTGGAAGGCACTTCAGATTCTTAAACCTTAGGTTGAGTGCTGTAGCTATCTTTAGAAATCTCACATTGGTACCTTCTTTACGTTTTGTCAAATCTACAGTGAAAGTGTTCTTAAAATGAACAACATGTGCTGGGTCATCATCCGAGACTGCTATAACATGAAATATATGCTGAATGTGGATAAAACAGAGCAGGGGACATAATATTCTCCCCCAAGGAGTTCAGGCACAAATTTAATTAACACATTATTTTTTTCATCAGCATGGAAGCATGTCCCCTGGAATGGTGGCCAAAGCATGAAGGGGCATACGAACGTTTAGCATATCTGGCACGTGAATACCTTTCAATGCCAGCTACAAAAATGCAAATGCCCGTTCTCACTTTCTGGTGACATTGTAAATAAGAAGAGGGTAGCATTATCTCCTGTAAATGTAAACAAACTTGTTTGTCTTAGTGATTGGCCGAACAAGAAGTAGGACGGGGTGGATTTGTAGACTCTGAAGTTTTACATTGTTTTGTTTTTGAGTGCAGTTATGTAACAAAAAATAAATAAATCTACATTTGTAAGTTGCACTTTCACAACAAAGAGACTGCACTATGGTACTGAGTGTGAGTGAAAAATACTATTTCTTTTGTTTATAATTTTTACAGTGCAAATATTTGTAATTAAAATATACACTTTGATTTCAATTACAACACAGAATACAATATACACGAGAATGGAGAAACACATCCAAAATATTTAATAAATTTCAATTGGTATTCTATTGTTTAACAGTGTGATTAAAACTGCAATTAATCACAATTAATTTTTCTAATTGCGATTAATTTTTTGAGTTAATTGAATGAGTTAACTGCAATTAATTGACAACCCTCCTATCCATCTTACTAAGATGACTATCACCAAGTTATCTTCTCCTTGCCTGATTTACAAAGCTGCTCAGCACCATCAGGACCCTTTCACTTCAGTGTAAGATAGAGGTAGTCATCTTCTTTGAAAAATCAGGTCATATATTCAAGTGAATATTAGTACTGGAGAATCACTGCACTGCCAGCTTTGGAGACAGAAGTCTCTATTAATTGCAGGTATATTGCAGACAGTGGCAGTGCAGGCAAATATGACCTGCCTTGGAGAAACCACAGTTGTGGGTGAAAGAGGAATTGTCTCTCTAGTCTGTTCAGTCTGAGACTGCAAAAAAGAGTGTAGACTTTTTATTGTTGTTGGTAATATGGACACTTGTTCTGTAAGAACTAGAGGGAGACCACTAAAACATTCCACTAAGGTTACTGAAGAATTATCAGATAGTTTCAGTGGCTGGTTGGTACTGAAACCAATAGGCCAAAGGTCAAAGATTTTAAATGACATTCCTAACACACAGCTTGAAAACTGATTTAAGAACAAGAGTTTTCGGATGTGCTATGGTTTCACCTGCAACTATTGCTTCTGAAAAGTGTTTGCTTATCATGCTTTGCATCTATATAGAGCTTTCCATCTAAATGGCTTGGCGTGGTTTACTAACATCAACTAACTAAAGTTTACTGCACCCTTATGAGGAATGGAATGAGGAAAAGAGAGCAAAACCCAGACCTCCTTAGTCCCCACTCTCTTCCTTAACTTCAAGATCAGCCTTTTTTCTCACATAACAATTTAGTGCAGCAAAAACTGTTTCACTCTAAGATCTACTTGGGGATTTGATCTCAGTAGCCCAACATGAGCAAGAATTATTCCATTAGACCAAACAGCCATTCCCCTTATCTATCATGTGGTATAATTATTTAAACATCTCTTCTAAATTCTTCCAAGTAGATTTAGAGTCGGAGGGAGTCCTCTCCACCTGTCTGACATTTAACTTGGGGCAGTCCACAGAGAAATCTCAGATTGGAGTGTCAGACCTCTTTCTAGCAGCACTCCAGCCATTAACTGTACCCTTTTAATTTCTAATACTTACATCTTGTGCCCATGGAAATAGATCCTTTTAAGTATCTACAGCTCTCAAAAGGGGAGGTATCCATTGCAAGCAAGTTAAACTTACTGAATCCATTAACATCTTGACAGCTGGAAGAAAAAGCTTCTTCATTGTGAACTGCACTGAGTTTGGTGGTGTTCTTGTCTGAAGTAGCAACGGGACCCATCTCTCTCTGAGTGCTGCTTTGAGTCTCCTTCTGCTTCTTCGCTAGTTTCCTTTAAGGTGTTTTGAAGAGGGGAGAAATCATGGTCAGTTTCTTTCATTAACAACAAAGCAAAAGAGAGAAAAAATATCCTTTTTACCTTTCCTTCTTGGACTGACATACAGGACTCATTGAAAAAGGCAAGAAAGTGAAAGATTCAGCTTTAAAATAGCTGAATGGAGTGTGATAAATGCAGAGACCTAAGCAGCCTTTGAAACCACATACAACACATCCCCACAGTAAACACTAGCAAAGGAGAGACTGATCTTACTCACACCAACAATGTAGTTACAAGGGCAATCTAATAAGGCCTCTGGAACTGATGTCAGTCGTGCAAGGAAGAACAGAAGGCATCAAAATGGGCAATGGTTTGTGCAATTCAATATGGGGACAGGGGGTTGCCAGAATCCATGTTAGGTGGGCACCTAAATCCAGTCTGGAATTTCCCTTTGATTGTCCCCACTGAAAAGTGGGACATAACATGAAGTCCACATTAGAGTCCGATAGGCAGAGGAGGAGTTTCTTTGTGCACCCAGGTAGAATAGTGAGGAAAGGAACCTGTACTGGACTGAAGTACCTACCTGAAATGGGCTCAGGACAAGACAGACATTAAAGAATGTGACCTGTGAGAGGTAGAAGCCATTTTAAAAATCACTACCTCCAGCTATGTCTATGCTACCGTAGTGTCTGTATCTTTCCTGAGTCCAAGGAGATGACAAAGCCACTGGCATAAAGCGAACTAGCGCCAGCTCTGAACACTCAGTGACAAACCTATAAGAACATAAGAACGGCCCTACTGGGTCAGACCAAAGGTCCATCTAGCCCAGTATCCTGTCTACCGACAGTGGCCAATGCCAGGTGTCCCAGAAGGAATGAACAGAACAGGTAATCATCAAGTGATCCATCCCCTGTCACTCATTCCCAGCTTCTGGCAAACAGAGGCTAGGGACACCATTCCTGCCCATCCTAGATAATAGCCATTGATGGACCTATACTCCATGAATTTATCTAGTTCTTTTTTGAACCCTGTTATGGTCTTGGCCTTCACAACATCCTCTGGCAGGTTGACTGTGCATTGTGTGAAGAATTACTTCCTTTTATTTGTTTTAAACCTGCTGCCTATTAATTTCATTTGATGAACCCTAGTTCTTGTGTTATGAGAAGTAATAAACAACACTTCCTTAACTACTTTCTCTACACCAGTCATGATTTTATAGACCTCAATCATATCTCCCCTTAGCCGTCTCTTTTCCAAGCTGAAAAGTGCCAGTCGTATTAATCTTTCCTCATATGGAAGCCGTTCCATAACCCTAATAATTTTTGTTGCCCTTTTCTGAACCTTTTCCAATTCCAATATATCTTTTTTGAGATGGGGCGACCACATCTGCACACAGTACTCAAGATGTGGGCGTACTATGGATTTATATAGAGGCAACATGATATTTTCTGTCCTATTATTTATCCCTTTCTTAATTATTCCCAGCGTTCTGTTTGCTTTTTTGACTGCCGCTGCACATTGAATGGATGTTTTCAGAGAACTATCCAAAATGACTCCAAGATCTCTTTCTTGAGTGGTAACAGCTAATTTAGACCCCATCATTTTATATGTATAGTTGGGATTATGTTTTCCAATGTGCATTACTTCGCAGTTATCAACATTAAATTTCATCTGCCATTTTGTTGCCCAATCACCCAGTTTTGAGAGATCCTTTTGTAGCTCTTCACAATCTGCCTGGGTCTTAACTAACTTTTGTAATCATCTGCAAATTTTGCCACACCACTGTTTACCCCTTTTTCCAGATCATTTATGAATATGTTGAATAGGACTGGTCCCAGAACAGACCCCTGGGGGACACCACTATTTACCTCTCTCCATTCCGAAAAATGACCATTTATACCTACCCTTTGTTTCATATCTTTTAACCAGTTACCAATCCATGAGAGCACCTTCCCTCTTATCCCGTGGCAGCTTACTTTGCATAAGAGCCTTTGGTGAGGGACCTTGTCAAAAGCTTCCTGAAAATCTAAGTACACTATATCCACTGGATCCCCTTGGTTCACATGCTTGTTGACCCTCTCAAAGAATTCTAGTAGATTGGTGAGGCATGATTTCCCTTTACTAAAACCATGTTGACTCTTCCTCAACAAATTATATTCATTTATATGTCTGACAATATTGTTCTTTATTATAGTTTCAACCAGTTTGCCCAGTACTGAAGTCAGGCTTACAGGCCTGTAATTGTCGGGATCACCTCTGGAGCCCTTTGTAAAAATTGGCATCACGTTAGCTATCCTCCAGTCATCTGGTAGAGAAGCTGATTTAAATGGTAGGTTACAGACTACAGTTAATAGTTCTGCAATTTCACGTTTGAGTTCCTTCAGAACTCTTGGGTGAATACCATCTGATCCTGGTGAGTTATTGCTGTTTAATTTATCAATTTGTTCCCAAACCTCCTCTAATGACACCTCAATCTGGGACAGTTCCTCAGATCTGTCACCTAAAAAGACCGGCTCAGGTTTGGGAATCTCCCTCACATCCTCAGCCGTGAAGACCGATGCAAAGAATTCATTTAGTTTCTCTGCAATGGCCTTATCGTCCTTGAATTCTCCTCTAGCACCTCGATCATCCAGTAGCCCCACTGGTTGTTTAGCAGGTTTCCTGCTTCTGATGTACTTAAAAAAAATTAGCTATTACTTTTTGAGTCTTTGGCCAACTGTTCCTCAAATTCTTTTTTGGCCTTCCTAATTGTATTTTTACACTTCCTTTGCCAAGGTTTATGCTCCTTTCTATTTTCCTCACTAGGATTTAACTTCCACTTTTTAAAGGATGCCTTTTTGCCTCTCATTGCTTCTTTTACTTTGTTGCTTAGCCTCGGTGGCTCTCTTTTGGTTCTCTTACTATGTTTTTTTCATTTGGGGGTATACATTTAAGTTGAGCCTCTCTTGTGGTGTCTTTAAAAAGCTTCCACGCAGCTTGCAGAGATTTCACTTTTGGCGCTGTACCTTTAATTTCTGTTTAACTAACCTCCTCAGTTTTGTGTAGTTCCCCTTTCTGAAATTAAATGCTACACTGTTGCGCCACTGTGGTGTTTTTCCTGTCACAGGGATATTAAATTTAATTATATTATGGTCACTATTACCAAGAACCCATGAACACAAGGTCCCGCTCTTGCTCCCACATCTAACAATAAGAAAATGAAGAAGAGGAAGGAGAAGACAGAAAGAGACCAGCTAAGCGTCCACTGACATTTGCCTGTTTTATGCTTCATTCATATCAGAGAGTAAAACTATTTAAAAATGAATACATGACTTTCTACAACCAGCAGCTTCAAAAGATGCACTACAAATCCCTAGCACCAGCAAAGAACTTTGATTACATGGGCTCCATAGATAAGCAAATAAAACAAAATAAAAGAGAGAAAGATTACCATAAGTAGGGGCTTTAGTGTTCTTTTTAAACCTACAGAAGAAATCCTAACAACTAAATTATGTGAAATGGTTTTTCTTCACTAAACTGATTTCCTTATGGTAAAAAGGTGCCTGACTAATTTCTCTCCCCTGCCCCCTCTTTTTGACTAAATAAACATTCAGTTGACTCTTAGAACCATATCTTCTGCTACATGTTTCAATTAGCTGTGTTTACTTCACAGGGAATAAAGTTTGAGTGGCATTTAAGGGATCACAAATGCTCAAGACTCTCACATGAGTCTATGCTGTGTAGGCCAGTTAATAAACTCATGTGCAGGGAGAGGATAGGTGTGACACTAAAACCTAGATCTGTGTGAAACTATAACCCTCATGACATCTGTCATGGTCAATGCAAACTTTTGAATACATTTTGGATTGTGAAATTCATGCCAGTGCCTTGGGTTTTTTGTAATTATTCACCTGGCGTACAATCAAAACAACAAACCATTGGCAATGTTGGTTGTAGTGAAAAACTTCAATTTGACCCCTGTGACTCTTTCAGTACAATAAAACAATCAAGAGGTGGGGGTTTTATTTACAGATTTTTCCCCCCAGTTGAGGTCTAGTTTTAGACAAAGAGCATCACTCCCTCTCCGCCAGACAAAAATATATTTTTCATTCTTTAAATGTGTACATCACATAATCATTTGTTTCACTTTTGCTCAATCACAGAATAATGCAATTTAGTACGTTCTTATGTTACACGAGGGAAAACTGCGTCTGTCTTCCTCCAGTGGTTGGACCATGTCAAAGACTTTGCTACTACAGCTACAAGCAAATACTTGCTCCCTTAGCTCAGGCAGTAGAGAATCAGCCTTTTACATTTAGAGGTCCTGGGTTCAAATTTTAATGATATGCCTGGTTGGGTCATCTGCACAGTGGCAAAGCATTTACCGCAATAAGGCCTCATAGCACCTGTGTGATGTATAGCTCTTCATTTTACAGAAGTGAGAAATGGAGGCACGGAGGTTACATAACTTGCCCAACATCACTCAACAAGCCAGTGGCAGAACCAGAACAGCCCAGGTAGCCTATCTTCCCAGCTCTATCAAACTCTTTCAATAAAGTCTCTCACTTACAGTAAGCACTCTACAGTAACTTGAAAAATAGTATTACAGTGCTCTGTTATGAGGAAGCTCATATCTTGATAATTAATGAAATTAAAAGCTGTGCCTATTGTGATATATGGCAATGCTAACACACAGCTGGATTTACTAACTGTAGTGTGTGGGCATGTGAACCCTCTGTTTTTGTTTACCATGTTACCCTATATTCTGCTATACCCATTAACCTATGATTTATTAACCCTGGGGTGGAGTTATGTTAATCCTTTGGACTTGCTAATAATAGTGCGTGGCAATGTGAGTTGTTTGGCAACAGGAACTATGATTTCTCAGTGGGAAACACTAATCCCAAATACAGAAGTCTTTAATAACAAGCACTCTGGACTGCTGGGGCGAACCATTACCGATTCCCATTATTGAAGCTTAAAAATGGTAAGTCAACAAGGGCAAGAATTCCTTATTCATTCCAGATTAAATTATTCCTGGCAATAATTGCCTAGAAGTCCTACTGCTAGATGTCTTTTGAGACAGGCCAATAAGCTACAAAGAGTTGGAACTGGCAAACTCATTTTCCTTTTCAGTGAATGAACAATAGTGTTTCTGAATGGTCTGTGCAGAATGGAAACCAGGGTCCCAAAGGAACGCCGATGGAAGCCCTATGTAAAGCAATTCTAAATTGTTGTGCAGGAGACACAGAGGGCCCTAAAACACTGTCTTGAGCAGTTAAAAGGAAAGGATGGTATATATTTAGTGTTCCCAACTTAGCTCAAGTCACAGAAGCAGAACAAGCAAATGGCAGCCTCTCCTCGTAGGAAGCACAGAGGTGGTTTAGCTAAAGATGTGGCAAATTAGGATACAGGTGTATTGGGAGAACCATGAGGGGGAAGTTGCACAAAATTTGACAGCTTAAAAATGATGAGTCAACAAGGGCAAGAATTCCTTAGTAATTCCAGATTAAGTTATTCCTGGCAAAAATGTATTGCGGTGTATTGCTCTTACAAGGGGGTCATAGGTGCTCCCTTCCCCACCCATTAAGAGCACAAAATTCACAGAGCAAATGAAGAGAGGGGAAGAAGAGAGAGATGTTCTCTTTTGAGGATTTTGGAGTTAAGCTTTCGAGGGGCTTCTTGCTGCCACCTTCCCTTCTTCCTTGGTTGTGTGTCTGGACAGAATAGCAGCTCAGGAATAGACCTAGTCAGTCCTCACTATCATCACATTAGAACAATAGAATCATATAGGGTTAGAGGGGCTCGCAAGAGTCATCTAGTTTAACCCTCTGCCAAGATGCAGGATTTGTTGTGTCTAAACCATCCAAGATAGATGGCTACCCAGCCTCTTTCTGAAAACCTCCAATGAAAGAGCTTCCATGACTTCCCGAGGCAATTTGTTCCATTGTCCCACTGTTCTTACAGTTAGGAAGTTTTTCCTGAGATTTAATCTAAATCTGCTCTGCTGTAGCTTGAACCCATTGCCTCTTGTCCTGTCCTCTGTGGCAACAGAAAACAATTTTCTCAATTTTTTATGGCAGCCTTTCAAGTATTTGAGGACTGCTGTCATGTCTCCCATTAATCTCCTCTTTTCCAAACTAAACATACCCAGTTCTTCAGCCTTTACTCATATGGCTGGCATTCCATCCCTTTGATAATCTTTGTTGCTCACCTCTGGATCCTTTCCAGTTTTTCTACATTGGTGACCAAAATTGGACACAGTTCTCTGGCTGAGGACTACCCAGAGCCTCCCGTGACTTACACGCTATGCCTCTAATAATGCAACCCAAAATTGCATTTGGTTTTTTTTTTTTTTTTTTTTGCAACAGCATCGCATTGTTGACTCATGTGGAGGATGTGATCCACCACAACTCCAAGATCCTTCTCAGCAGTGCTGCCGCTAAGCCAGTTATCCCCCCATTCTGTATTTGTTCATTTGGTTTTCCTTTCCAAAGTGTAGCACCTTATATTTGTCTCTGTTGAATTTCATTTTGTTGTCTATAGCCCAGTTCTCCAATTTCTCAAGATCCTTTTGAGTGTTAGCTCTATCCTCCAAAGTCAATGAATAAAAGAATTACAAAACATCAAATGATTTTAGCAGAAGCTAAAGTGTGAGGGATGTAACTTAACCAATAGCTGGGTAGCGGCTTATCTGCCAATGTCGAGATGTCTTTGCAACGGTTAAAGTGTTTATCTGAAAATGCTCTGATTCTAAATACAGAGCTCTTGAAATGATCTCCCTGAATCACTGACAGGTCCTATCAGTGACAAAGCGCCTGCTCTCCTCACTGACCAGCTTCCCATCCGCACAACCACTGGAACATCCAGATGAAATGCTATCAGCGCATTAGTGTCAATCACGGGTGGACCGCGGGCTGTCGAGAATGTGTAACCAGCATCAAACTGCACAGTCTGTCACTAGGCATTGAGAAGAAGCTTTTTGACTCATGCATTATGCAGTTGAAAAAGGAGAAAAAAAAACTGGACAGATACTTGGAGGAAAAGACTGATACAATCAACATGTGATGAAGTGATTGAAATGTCAAAGTGTCAATAAGGAGGAATTAATGGCTGCTTTACTTTTAAGTGCAAGGGAAATGTGCCAAGAAGAAAACAAGAATTCACAGAGGCAGTTTATCAGGCTGCTCTTTAAGGTTCAGGAGAGAGGATTTGTTTAAAAAAATATGGGGCAAAGCATATGTGTAGGCACTGTACATGATGGGGAGGTGAGACAGGAATAGTGCTCAAAGGTGGAACTACCACGCAGAATCAAATTACCTGCCCTGAACAAAATGGATGGACAGTGGGGACGGTCCAACTGGTTACAGTAAACCAAGAACTTCCCTGTTAGTCTTGATCCAGACTCAAACTGAACTTTGAGATTTGAAAAGTAGGGTTAGTTTGGTTTTCCCATTGTTCTGAGCTTCTGGTGGGGATTAGAAGTGCAAATACTGAAATACCACAGGGCAATTTTTGTCACAGGATTTCCAGCTTAAAAGCCAGATCATGGAAGTAGGGGTACACTCTGCTTATTACCATGAGTAACCCCACAGAAGTCAAGCACCATGCCCAGTGTTCAGTGTTTGTGGGATCAAATTCCAATTTTGCAGAGCTTTGTGAGGAGGCATGCCCTCACCCTATTAAGGAGGAAGCTAACAAGCTCTTCTGGTCTCAGCTAACAGACACCAGACACAACTGCAGGGCTTGCTCTGCCTGGAGGGAAGGAGCTTAAAAAAAGAAAGCCTGCCAGAGGAAGGGGTAGCAACCAGGCAAAGACTGTGCTTCCAAGACAACTGGTTGCAAGGTGGGATCAATGAAGAGAGAGTCAGTCATGGACTCTGCTGTCCCAGAGACTGCCAAACCAGGCACAGAATGGAGGTTACAAAAAAGGGGTTGTGGAGTTCTAAAGATGGACTCCAACCCTGATCAGGACACTGAAAGGCCTACAGATAAGACAGGCCCCAAAGGGGTGACCAAGAGAATGCCCAGGAGTCTGAGCTCCTTCTTTTTCCTTTGATCCTCCCTGACCTCGAGGAGGGAGAAAGATTTTTGTTTTGTTTGGAGAGACTCAGATATACCCTGAGCAGCGGTAGGACTCTGCAAGAACCAGAGAAGGGTTCACACAAACTGTGGTCTCAAGGGGCCACCACCTTCCACAAGCCTCAAACCCTCCTCTAAGTTTTTGCTGCAATTTTGCATGGAGGATTATTTATGCACCTTAAAGGTGGAGTCTTCATATAAGAACAGCACTTGCACATGTAGATAGAAGCCTAGTTTACATGATTTGCACTTAACAGCTAACTACTCAATCTGTGCACACAAATCCAGGACACTCAACCCTCTCGCCATCAGAAAAAAACCCCACACCTTCTAAAAAATAAATTACCTCCCAAACGCCTAAGTGCAAAAAATTGGATATTAGAAATTTAAAAGTCCCAATATCTAATAGACAACACATCAAAAGGTCACATAATGTGAATTAAACTTAGATATTTGTGTGCACTACACTGTAAGCAGGACATACATCATTTATTGCAGTATTTACACAAATGCAGTTATTAAATTATAAATATTTACAAAAAAATAATATTATGGTATTGACCCAGGGCCTAAATCGAGTCTAGGACTCTATTGTATAAGGTGCGGTACAAACACAGAATAGAGATAATACTTGCCCTAGAGCATATATAGAAGTTGTTCTTGTATATGCAGTATTCTTCAGTTACGCACTTTTGGGGGACCTACATTTCTCAAAGCTCATTTAGTCCTTACTCAGGCAAAACTCCCACTTGCTCATAAATTCTCCAGATTAGGGACTGTCATTATTATGTGTTTGCACAGTGTCCATACAGTGTAGTGCCTATCACAATGGGCCTCAACCCAAATGTTGGCTTTAGGTGCTACCACAATATAAATGTGAAATAATACTACTGGGAATTTGCCTGAGTAAAGGCTGAATAAAAACTGAAGGCCCAATTCTGCCTCCCTTACTCATACAATAAAGTGCTACTCAACTACTCAACATGAGAAAGAGTGGCAGAATGTAGCCCTAAGTCAGAAGGATCTCAGGGTTTAGCTCTTTTTAAAAAACACAATCACTAGTCATTTGCAAATGCTGCATCAGATTCTTGGCCAAATTTCCTAGTGACTTCATTAGTCACTGGAATCCCTGAAAGTATTTACAAACAGAACAGCATCTACTTTATAAAACAGTCAAGTGCATGAGCAATATTGGAAAGAACAAAATGCTGGTGTAAAACCAACATCCCACAAACATGCAATAAATAAATAGGGCACCTGTCGACTGGGAAAACATTTTATTTACCCTTATTAGGATGGCTTAATCATGACCCTGGTCTTCCTGCAACTAATGGGAAATCAGTTTACTCTCTGATGACTCTGAACCTGCAGTTTGGCCTGTGCAGGTAGATCCCTGCATCCATGGAGATACGTGTGTGTGGGAGCATGTGTTATAGACAAGTACATGCAAAAATGCAGTTGCTGTTTTAATTCTTTTCACACGCCCCACAGAAGTTGGAAATAAATTCAGCACATAAACACTGTTATTTTCAAAATGTTTGGTAAAAATTTATCCTAACACCTTCAGTGGAATCACTACTTAAAATAAAAAAAATAAATAAAAACCACTCCTAGCTCAATTACTGCAATAATATTGCCCTACATATCCAATTACAACAGGAGTTTAAAGTGCTCAGCCCCGAGCAGAAGGTGCTTGGCACTTTTTCTGGATTAGGAGTAAATAAAAGCTACTTATCTGCTGCTGAGTTTCTCTTAAACTGTAGAAAACAAAATAGTACGCTATCTGGGTGATATTATCGCCTGCATCCACCTATCACAAGAAATACTTCCCATCAAATATGACATCACCGCCAATCAAATTTCACCCTGCAGCTATTACCTAGGTAACACACTACACACAGTCACTGGAAAGAAGACACAACAAAATCAACACCTTTTTTCTTTCACTAGTTTGGGTATAAATAAAACCTTTATAAAAGTTCGTGCAGTGAAAACTACTGTATGATGAATCAATGATTAAAGCAGGTGCCTGGTTTTAAATACAAAACCTACATTAATGCAATATGAAGACTGTTTAGCTAAAACAGTAGAAAGTAAAGAAATGAAAAATGTAAGGCTTCTATTGCAATGTTAACTAAGCCGCATGGCACCCCTCAGGTATGTTATGGATATATATTCAAAACAAATAGCATAACAGTATATTATATATTTAACAAGACCAAAAAAAAAAAAGACTACATATATGCAGTGGGACAGAGCTAGGAACCTTGAGACAAATTCTTCTAATGTATACTGATATAAATCCAGAGTAACTCCTTTGAAATATTACATGGATCATGTGGGTAGCAATGATGTATTCAGTGGTTCAATCATCAAGAAGGCAGGAGTTCACAACCCTTTATCTTTCCCTTCCCCTAACGAAAAGGTGAGAACATATTAATACTATTTTCCATTCATAGAGCACAATATGTCCAATGATCTCAAAGCATCTGCGATAACTAACTATTTGACAGAAGGGAAAATTGAGATACAGAAAAAGTAAGTGCATCTTCCAAGATCACCCAGAGTAGCAGAATGTGGAACAGACCCAGGTCTCCTGCTTTGAGACCTCTGTTTAACCACTAGTTCAGGTGGCCTCCCCTTTAGAACAATAGAGTATCCCACTCAACTTGTTCTGTCTGGTCTTTCAATGAGGTGTTGCCATACAAAAAAATCCCACAAGGTGCCCAGTTTAGCACAGAATCAGCACTCAACAGATAAGGAGTAATAATGTTCAGATGCATAAAGAAAAAATGTGTCATTTCTGATTCTCCTTATTGTTACTCTTTTCCCCCCAGCTCACTAGGACCCTATTCCATGACATGCAAAGCTCCACCTGCAAAGGAATGAGTACCTTCAACTATCATTGGCTTCAGTGGGAATTGAGGGTATTTGGCCACCTTGCAGAATCAGGTTATTTAGCTGTTGACTGCAATCAGATCTGTTAGAATCCAAGGCCAGAGACTAGCCATTAATAGCTATTGCAACACTTACGGCCCAATTCTGCAAAAGTTCACAGTAAGTATCAGTTCTTCAGTGACTTCAGTGAGACTACACTGGTGAGGAAGTACTACCCAGCATGAGGTGGGCTGTGGATACAGGCCCTTAGCGAAAAGAAACTTCAGGCAAGTAGCCGAGGAAGGGTTAAAACAATGATTTAAAAGAAAAAGAAAAGAATTATTCCAAGAAGCACAGAGGTGAATTCGAGAAACGGAAACCACAAATAATATATGTTTCAGAAACCCAGTCAATGCAGTTGAATTTAAGGATCTGTCAGCAGATTTATTTGAAAACCTGTTTTTCAGGAGTGATAACTCATCCAATTCAAATTTGCATCAGGGTTAAAACTTGGCACACAAGGTCTTGAATAGGAACCAGTTTCATTTAAAAAAATTATTGCTGTTGTTTGTTTGTTTTCTCTAAACTTGAAAATAAACTATTTTCTTCATAAGCTGTCCAAGAGGTAAAATAGTCAGTCAAATTAAGTGTAGTCCTTTCAGGCTGTCCTTGTCCACCTGGAGCCCATACCTATTCCTCCAAAGACTTGCTTTCATGCTTTTGGATAATTGGCCAAAAAGAAAAATTAAAATGTACCATAACAATTGTATTCACTTTAAAAAGGAGCAATGGATTTCCATGAGAAATGTGCATGTTTGTGGCACCAAGATATTCCACAGTATTTTACTGGAATAAAGAAGATCCCCAGGTCTTAACTCTGGTTTACTGGAGTCTGGAAGCTGACTTGATAGTCTATGATGCTTCAAGCCATTCCTACCGTTCTCAGATTTGAGTTGTGGATGAGAGAAGCCTAACTTCTCTCCCCACCTCCTGCGTGCCACACTGTCAACCGTACATTAATATGTGAGGTTTAATCCTCAGATGTCATTGAGCTCTGTTTGGTGGAGCTGAAAATTGAGGGTGAATGGGCAGGGTCTAAGGCACCATTGCAGCTTCCTGATGCCTGTTTCTGCCCTTGCTGCAAGTTAGGGCAACCTTGAGGTTGCTCTAAATTGTGCCAGCTACTATGGGCCCAAGGGGCTGTTCCAGAAGCTGTGCTTGACACTTCCCCTGTTTCTGAACACACCCCTGACATGATTTCTGAATATGTAAAACTCAATTTATGAAATGGGCAAATTTCTGTCATATGTAGTCTGGAGTAAGAGGGTACAGCTTTCATAGCAGACCATGGGCCAAATTCATAGGCAGTGGTGTCTGTTGATCATAAATTGGGTATAAATAGGTGAAAGCAGCAAAATAGTGCAACCTGTGCTTTTCTGACATTCCAAAGGTATGCTAAGGGTACGTCTTCACTACCCGCCGTATCGGCGGGTAGCGATCGATTTATCGGGGATCGATATATCACGTCTCGTTAAGACGCGATATATCAATCCCCGAATGTGCTCCTCGTCAACTCCGGAACTCCACCGGAGCGAGCGGCGGTAGCAGAGTTGACGGGGGAGCCGCGGCCGTCGATCCCGCACCGTGTGGACCCCAGGTAAGTCGATCTAAGATACTTCGACTTCAGCTACATTATTCACGTAGCTGAAGTTGCGTATCTTAGATTGATCCCCCCCCTATTGTAGACCAGCCCTAATTGAGTAACTTACCTGGTGAGGAGGAGGGGCTCTAGCAAGGACTAAAACTAGCTGGAAGTTGTAAGATAAAGCAGCCCCCATCCCACTTTAATTTATGCCCATAATTCTTAATGCTTTGGATCAAATTCTATTCTCAGTTAAACCCGTGTGCATCTGAATTAGCTCTAGAGTCTATGTCGTTACTCTGGATTTACACCTAAATATCCGAGAGCAGAATATAGCCCCCGAAGGTCAAATTCAGCTCATGTATCAAAGAGACTAACTCTCACTGAAGTCAAAGAAGGCAAATAGTTTGTGTAAGTGAGACTCCTTTGACATACCCAATAACTGCCACACAGGCATGCCCTGGCATGTGTGGTACCTGTGCATGAACCATTTTCACTAGCATTAACAACTGACTTCAACGTGTACTGTAATCGCTGGGGCTGAGCAGCAGGTTTGGATTAAAAATCAGAACCATGTAAACATCAAATGATCTAGATTGAAACCCACCATGTTACAGGTCTGGCTTAAGATTGGAATATTTGCTGGGTTAAAGTCTAACCCTGATATCCTAAATCGGAAATGTATACAAAGACAAGGGTACGCCCCCTTGGAAATTGATGATATTTTAAAGTAGTTTGTCCTCAAGACAAAGCAATTCCAACCAACAGTTCTTAGATGTGAATTTCCAAGAATCTGGATACAGAGGACTGAACTATCAAAAAGGAGGCAATGTAGGGTTTCTCCACTTGCACACCTGCATTTGGAGAGTTGCAATTGTAAACTGACATTTCTGTGCACACTTACTTGTTCTGAAGAGATGTATGTAGGTACAATGCGTGAAACAATGAAAAAAATAGTATGAAAATGAAGAAATAAAAATGCAGGCTGTTTGAAGAACAAAGATCAGTGAAATGGTAAAAAAAAAAACTGATTAAAGGAGAAAACCACATACAACACCCCACCCCCCCGTACCACTATAATGAGCATGCTCAAGACAAGTTATCTCCAGCTAGGTACTTACAAGTAATAGGAGTAGGAATATGCATTTCTTCTAAACATTGATGGGCAGTCAGATGAAGAAAATGTCCAAAAGGGGGGAAGAAGAAAAAAAAACCATAATTAGACTTATATGAAATCTTCTTTATTTGAAATGTACACAGTATTTCAGTGCCATCACTCATACTGAGTTACTTGCTTCTTTTCCCAAGTTTTTCCTGAGAAACAGCATGGCCCACTGAATAGCATGCTGGATTTGGGGTCAGGAGATTTGGGCTCTGTTCCCAGTTCTGCTGCTGACTTGCTGTGTCCCCTTGGACAGCTCAATTCACCTGTCTGTGACTCAATTTCCCCATTTGAAAAATGTGGATGAAGATACTTACCTATCTCTGTAAAGTACTTTGAGATCTTTGGATGAAAAGCATTTTATAAAAGCTAAATATTATTATATGAAACAGAATGGGATGATGAGTAAATATTGTGCATCTTTTGAATATCTACATGTCTGAATAAACAAAGCACTGAATAATCAAGTCTCATGAAACTCTAAATTGTTTATTGATTCGGGTAGCACAAAAGGATGGTGGGTAGATGATTACTCATTAACGTTCTATGTCACTAATTAACCATGAATAATTGTTAAGGATTTCCTATTACAAATTCTCTATGACAGGCTTCAGAAGATTTTGATACATTGTATCACAAGGAAATACGTTATGGGAAACATGTATAGCATAGCGCATGGGGTTTTCCCCACTGGAGAACACTGGAGAAGCAAAGAGCTTCTTATCATAGGTTACGCCACAGGATATGGCACAATGTACTGCAACACAAAGTACTGTACTGCATCTTGACAAACATGAAATGTTGATCATCACAGGTGACAAGCTGAGTCACGACAGAAAAGGAGTGACGAAAGAACACAAACTTCAACTTTACTCTACAACTTTACCTTTGTTGTTTCAGCCGCTACAAATCCTGGGACAGACTTTCCAAATGTAGACATGTGACATTAAAGTACAATTGTATGTTTAATCTGCACATACAATTACCATGGCTTCACATGGAAACCTAGTAGCTGGGCATATACATGGTTAATTAGTCATATTTGCATACACAATTACCCATTTTGTGTATGCAGTCACAGTAATTGGTGCTCAGAGAGTGGGCATACCATCACACATGCATTTGGTATTCCTTTTCTTGTTGCAAATATGATCTGCTTCATTTTCTCACTCATGTACAATTTGCTGCCTACAAAGAGATTTCCTCAGGGGAAGTACAGTTGATTACAGATGTGCAAAATTATTACATTGAAACTACATGTTTTGCCTCATAATGGATCTTGTTAAAAACTTGAAATGCAGGCCAGAATCCCAAAGGTTCCCAAACCTTTTGAGTGACTCTGGAATGCATAGCTAAGTGCATCTGGCCTCATTCATTAAATCACATGAAATTCAGGGTTCCACATGATTTTGACAATAAATCAAATGAAATGTAGCCATTTTCATTGAGTTTCATTATGAGATTCTGAGTTCATTTGAACCTAACATCAAAGAGAACCTTGAGAATTATCAGACACAAACATGAGTTGTTGGGGGAAAAGTCACCATGGCTTTTGTAAAGGGAAGTCATGCCTCACCAAGCTATTAGAATTATTTGAGGATGTCAACAAGCATATGAATAAGAGTGACCAAGCTGATATTGAGTACTTGGATTTTTAGAAAGCCTTTGAGAAGGTCCCTTAGCAAGGGCTCTTGAGGAAACTAAGCAGTCATGGGATAACAGGGAAGGTCCTGTTTAAAAGATACAGTGAGGTAGAAAAGTTTGCAGATGATACAAAATTATTCAAGATAGTTAAGTCCAAAGCTGACTATGAAGAGTTACGGGAGATCTCAAAAAAACTGGGTGTAGTGGGGCGGCTGCCCCACTCCCTGAGAATTTAGGCTGCAGCAGGCCTGTGCAGATGGACAGCCAATGAGGGAAGGGCTTATTGGGAGCCAATCAGGGCCCGGATCAGAGGCAGCCAATCAGGGCCAGGCTCAGCCCTATAAAAACGCTGCTCAGGGAGGGAGCAGGCAGTCTGTCCCAGGACTTTGACAGGGGAAGGTCTGTCTCCAGAGGTGGGAGACTAGCACCTGGGACAGCGCAGTGCTGGGCAGCCCTAGGGGAGCAGCAGGGAACTCCAGCCCCGTGTCTGCCAGGCTGCAGGCCCTGAGGGGAAGGGCCTAGCCGGTGCGAAGGGCCGAAGGGGAAGCAGCCGAGGGACATGGACAGACGGAGGGAGAGAAGGAGGGCAGGATGGCTGCCACTAGAGGGTCCCTGGGTTGGGACCCAGAGTAGTGGGCGGGCCTGGGTCCCCCCCTTCCCCCTTGCCTTACACCTGGCCAACGGGAGTGGCCGTCTTGGGCTGCACCAACCCCCTGCCAAGAGGGGTGTGACTTTGGGGGTGCAGTTGCCCACATTGGCCAGGGTGCAGAGAGACAGCCGATTGATCACCCCCGGGAAGGGGGCGAGGCTGGACTAAGGGCACTGCCGGAAGGCAGTGGCTCGAAAAGGATGCCGCGAGCTGGTGAGCGACGCGGGCTCAGACGCCAACCGAGGGCGAGACGACGGATGGGACACCACCAGGAGGGGGCGTTCCACTGGACAGAGCTAATTCCTGGAGACAACCAGCAGGAGGCGCCAGGTGGTGAGGCCCAACCTTGTCACACTGGGTGACTGGACAACAAAATGTCAGATGAAATTCAAGATTGATAAATGCAAAGTAATGCACACTGGAAAAAATAATCCCAACTACACATATATAATGAAGGGATCTAAATTAGCTGTTACCATTCAAGAAAGAGTTCTTGGAGTCATTGTGGATAGTTCTCTGAAAACTACAGCTCAGTGGGAAGCAGCAATCAAAAATGCTATCTGAATGGTAGGAACTATTAGGAAAGGGATAGAAAATAGGACTGAAAATATTACAATACCGCTACATTAATCCACGGTGTGCCCACACCTGGAATACTGCCTTCTGTTCATCTCTAGGGCCCTACCAATTTCACAGCTGTGAAAAATGTGACACGGTCCATGAAATACGCCCTTCCCTATGAAATCTGATCTCCCTCTTGCTGCTGGGAGCACCCCAGTTAGGGGGCTCCTAGCTGCAAGTCCCAACTGAGCTGGGGAGAGAGAGGACTTGTCCTTCCCCAGTGCTCTCGCTCTCGGTGGGAGATCAGACCCACCTCCCAGTACCTCCCCCTGCTGCAGAAAGCTCCAGCCTCCAAGGTTTCTGCAGCTGGAGGAGATTTGTGGAGGTGGGTCTGCTCCAGGGAGTGCCCCAGCTAAGGAGGTTCCTAGCTGTGAGCCCCTGCTGGACTGGGAGAGGACAGGACTTGTTCTTCCCTGGCATGGCAGCTGGGGCGGGGTGGTGGTGAGATCAGACCCACTTCTGGGTTGGGACCTCCATGGTTAGAACACTGTGAAATTTCAGATGTAAACAGCTGAAAATGTGAAATTGGCCAATTTTAAAACCTTCTGCCTGTGAAATTGATCAAAATGGACCATGAATTTGGTAGGACCCTACCCATCTCTGAAAGGATATAGTGAACTGGAAAAAGTTCAGAGGAGAGCAACAAAGATAATCAAGGGTATGGAACGATTAAAAAAAAAGAGTAAAGAGATTAGGGTTGTTCAGTTTAGAAGAGAGATGACTAAAGGGGATATGATAGAAGTCTATAAAATCATGAATAATGTGGAAAAAGTGACTAGAGAAGGTTTATTTACCCTTTACCACAATACAAAACCCAGGGGTCACCCAATGAAATTAATAGGCAGCAGGTTTAGTACAGACAAGAGGAAATACTTTTTCACATAACTCACAACTAACCTGTGGAATTCGTTGCCATGAGATGTTGTGATGGCTAAAAGTAGAACTGGCTTCACCAAGATGGTCAGGGATGCAACCCCTGCTCAGGGCAACTCCAAACCTCTGACTGCGAGAAGCCAGGAGGGGAAGACAGGGATGGATCACTCCATAATTGCCCTGTTCTGTAAACTCCCCTTGAAGCTCTGGGCCATTGTCAGAGACAGGATACTGGGCAAGATGGATCATTAGTCTGACCCAGTATGGCCATTATGTTCTTAGGAGGAGGGATTTGGGAAGTGAGAGCCCATGTAGACGAAAGCCAAAAGCAATATTCCAAAAAGTGAAGGGCAAGTACTACGATTTTCACAGTGTTGCCAACTCGAGTGATTTTAATTGTGACTCTCGCCATATTTTGTGTTTTTCTTGAAGTCCCAGCTTCTGAAGATGTGTGATTTCATGAGAATTTCATCTTTCATTTAAAAAAAAAAAAAGTTTCCAGCCCTCAAGGTTTCAGGGCAAACCAGAAGGCAGAATTTTTTTTAAAAGGCCCATTAGTTTTAAGCCCACCTAATGATTTTTCAGGGCCTGATTCATTATTTTTGCATGCTTGGGACTGGCTACGTTCCACACAGCTCTAGGATTCCCAAACTCTCTTTTCTTTTAATATCACCACAGTGACTCTCTAAAATCCAGGGTCTAGGAAAGGTGGAGAATAACTTAAAGTTCCCCAAAGATTACGAAAAAAAAAAGCGCTGGAATCCAAGGAGGTGCCTTTCATTTTTATTCATGTGCAGAAGTTTCTCCATGTGTCATTTGCTCAGTCTCTTCTTCTTACCTACTGAGGATATAACCAGAATAACGTTCTGTAAAGCCCAATCTAATGCAGTCAAGGATTTCCTTTTAAAACATCCAACAGCTGACCTCTTAACTACCTAAATCCAGTCATTGAAACATGGTGACTAATTTGAACTGGGTTTGGGGGCTTTTTGCAATGCTAAATCTCTGCTTCCTACTGCAGAACATCTGGCTCCAGAGATGGAGGTGGAAGGAGTCAGGTCAGACTTCTAGTTATGCTGTTTGACTGGCCTAACCATTTGATAGTGAAAGTCAGACAGCTGAAACTGAGCATATCCCATAGTCTGTGTTTATTTGGGACTAGATATAGCCATATCTACCATCTCTATATAAGTAATAGAGAGAGAGAGAGAGAGAGAGAGAGATGCCTCCTGTCTCTTGCTCCTAGTCCCAGTCTTCTTGGCCAGCCACTCCCAATCTCCCCCACCCCAATTCCCAGTCCATTTTCCTCCTAGTGGTAGCTAGCATTCCCAGTCTCCTTCCCCTCCTCCCCCACCCACTATCCCGGCTTCTTGTTTCAATCTACTCCCCACCCCGAGTGGTCCATCTCCTGTACCATCTGCATTCAAATCAGAGAAATTTCTCCTCCATGCTGCCTGAGTGTGTGTGTGTGGGGCGGGGGGGCATTTAGAGCTCAGGAGAGATAGTGGCCCTGCTTTCAGTTCTGGTGCCTGAACCCAGACCCAGCAAGGCACACAATAGCTCAGAGCAGTAATTGCAAGGACAGTTCTGCTCATCCAGACTGGAGCATGCTCAGTGTGGATGGAATTTTTAAACTGAAAAGCCCTAGAAAATCTCTGCTGAGCATAGGTAAAATGATTTTCCAAGGAATTATAACTTGGCCAAATTTGTGTGGATTGTCACGGGGACGTCAAGCATAGGGGTGCTAGACATTTTCAAAGAAAGGGTCACCAGAATTTAACATTGGCAAAACAACATATTTTCCCCCTATAATCCTTGGAAATGGCTGTACTGTTTTGTCTTAAATTTTCCCCAAAAATTCAGCCTGAGGCAGACAGCTGACATGGAAAATTTCAGCCACATGGTTAAAGATTGGCAAAGTTATAAGCAACTGGAAACAGGATCTTAATAATAGGCAATACTACCAGCCTCACCTATAATAGACACAGAATGTCTTTCTTCAACACCGATACAGAAGGGGAGGTGGGTGTTTCACCACTGAATGTACAAGTACCCATTGAGCAGCTCCTTCCCATGACCCAAGTCTTTGTCACAATGTAACAGGCAGTTGGGTTTTAATTAATTAGTTTCAGATTTCAACCTTAATCCAGAAAAAAGCTAATTTTCTTAAAAGGAACTAATTCTAGACTTCTACCCCCCCCCCCCCCCATCTTCATTTTACCACAGGAGGTCTTTGAGGAACTTATTTATAGTAGACAGTGACAGGCTGTCTGATCCTATTTATTCAGTCTCACACTTCCAGGGGTCACTAGAGGCTCTGTCCTCTCAAACATGTAACACTGAAGAGCATCACATTCTTGACTCTCTAGGGAAATGTAAGACACAATTTTGGAGGAGTTAAAACTATTAAGATAAAATAAGAACTGGCCAACATCCAAACTATTAAGGGGTCCAAAACAGTCAAAAAGTATTTGCACAATAAAAAGTTACACAAATGTCTTTCTGGCTTCAAGAAGCATTTAGTAACCAACCATATTATTTTATTATACTTTTTATGTTAGGCAATATTCAACTAATATCACGAGTGAACAAACTATCTTCTATAGAATATTGGGGACGCATCAGATGTTGGCATTCTGTATTTTGAAGTTCGGACCCCCACACACTAGATGTTTGTCAACATTGGGGAAATGAGTGGGCTTAAATGAGTATGTCTTTAGGTACTTGTGTAGACAAAGACAAAGATCTACTCTGGTTTCAAAGAGGATGAGATAAAAGCGCATTAACTAAGTGTTTATGTGCGTGAGCAGGATCCACATGGACAGTGTGTATGCAGCAGGCAACTGTGGGTTATATTCACACCCCAACTTGCTGCAAACTAAATGTTTGTATAGACAAGCCCTTAGTATCTAGTGTAGACAAAGACAGTCCTATTTAAAAACATGTTAGCTGGTCCTGGGTGACTGCAGAGTTAAATTGACACATGTAAGTCCACCATTCATTTTTCCCCTATAGAAAAAAACTCAAGCTTGTTTGGTGTGGTTATTCAACTTCAAATACGGGTATTTAACTGAGTCATGCAGACAAGTTTGGTAGCTTCACACATTTGCCGAACTAAAAGGGTTTGAACACATCCAAACCAAACTGAAGGCCAGGGTCTTTGTACAAGACTATGTAGATAAGGTTCAGAGAAGCATCCTAATTTGGAGGGGTTTATAAGAACCAGGAGTAACTTCTGACAATTCAGGTGTCCTTGTTTTGGCAGTGCGGGGTTCTCAATCTCTCTCCATCCTTCAACTCTGTAAACTGGTTAACAAAACACTTCATCCAGAAAAAATCAGATTGATTGTGTCTATTACTGATTAGCTATAATGCCCTGAGCCACAAACAGATGTTACTGTGGTATCTTCCAGCTCCACGTGAAGGCAGTGCCTCAAGTTTGTCTAATTAAATAACTTATTTTCTGCATCATTGCCTAGAAAGACAAGACTATCTTGTACAAGTGCCTCTGCAGGCTGAGAGATGATTCCTTTAAGTAGGTTTGAATTCAAAGAGGTTAAGCTGCTTGTGTTTTTGTTTGTACAACGAGAGAACAAATCTGTTATGAAATGATTTATGCAGCCAATGGTGTGTGTGTGTGGTGTGCTGCTGTTGTTTTTTTAAGCCACACATCACAAAATATTCATATCAATCTATGGCCCCGGATGGTGTTTCCTATAACAAGATCTGGTCCCAATCTGCCTTAGTTTACAAGTGAAATTTGTTTGGTAGGTTCAATGCCATCGCTACTGGACACTTGTCCACATGAATTCCCACTCTCAACCTCAATTTGACATGACTGGCTGTGTCCATTCAAAAGAAGTCCAGAACTGATACAAGAGGTATGTTTGAAGGAAGATCAAAGTACACTAGCAGATCTAGGTAAAGCAAGCTTCCAAAACACTTTTGTACACTCTTCTTGCCTCCAAAGGGGGAAAAGAGTCACCTATAAACTAGCCAATTGTTCTCAGAGAATTATGCCCACCCTGGCTGGCTCACAACATTGTTGATGATGGTGCACAGCCAAAGAGGTACACAGAGGAAAACAGAACACAACGATTTCATTTGCATGCAGCCAAAAGGGGGAAAATGAGTAGAGAAAGAAGTTTCATTTCCAAGCTCTAGGAAGTAGAGGTGACCTGAAACTGAAACTTCAATTTCCACTCCTTTTAAATTTCCAGAAGGTTCAGATTCTAATCCCCCGTCTGTTCCTATATCGTGGATAGTTTTTTGGTTCTGCATCTAATTTGAATGTGGTCACTGTTCTTGCAAAGTTTCAGCATGAAATGGTGGAAATCTCACAAGAACAGCTCACCTTGCAAGAATTTCACCATTCATGATAGCTGAAAGATCACCAAATCGGATCTCGGAAGGGTATAGATAGAGCCCTGAAAATCTGTGGATATCCTCCTTATATCCGTGGATATCTGCATCCGCAGACCATTTTTGAGGTTTGGATGCAGATACAAACTTTGTATCTGCACAGGGCTCTAAGTATGGACCAGGTTGTGATGTGTCATTCCATATTCCTTATGAAAATATGCTTATGATATGAATATGACATAACTGAGATATACTTTATGCAAGATGGCTCATGTGAGATATCATTGGAAAGGTTATGATTTACTGAATGTGATTGTCCTATTTGTATACATGTATCATTTCTGTATCTGAAATTAGGAATATTGACTATATATCTGTATTTCAACTATGCTACTTTGGGTGACACCCACTGTTAACACTTCAGGTACAACAATGGAAAAGCCAGACAGGGCGGATGGCCTATCAACAAGACCAATGGACTGTAAAAGAGCTTAGTCTTCCTGTGAACCTGTGGGTCAGCCTGTGAAGAATGGCTACAAGGGTCCTACAGAGGCATGTAACCATGTCACCTGATATTGGAACCCATCTTGAATTCTGTACTTTTCCACGAGATGCTGGGGTGGGGGGGGGGGGGAGGTCAAACTAGGAAACAAAGGACTCCCGCCTTATGCAAATCCTATGTGTAGTAAGAGGAGGCCCTGAGATATAAACCTTGGTATCAGAGGCCTGGTATGAGGCCTAAGGCCTGAATTAAAGTAATGGTCAAGACTTTGCTAACATAAAGCAAAGTTAAGCTGTGAGCCGGAGGCAGGCCCTGGTCACAGAAGCTGGCACGGAAAGGGCTGATGCTGCAAAAAGAGACATACCTAAAAGGTACTGGACACCAGATATCAGAACATTCACATACTTGTACATTCCACACACAACAAGGAACAGGCTGACCCATCCCAATGACAGGGCCAAAAGGGGAATATGATGGATAGTGTTGTTTTGATCGAACCAACATGTACAAGGTGAGAGGCGGCACCTTACTACGTAGAAGGGTTGTACCTTGCTGCGTAGAGGGGTTGCACCTCAATATGTCAGGAGTGATGTGTAACTTGTTTGTACCCGTGTATAAGAATGTATCCCTGGGGTGGTGTCTTTGTCCGGCTGAGGGGGCAGTGGAAAGTCCCGCCACTGACTGAGCCGGGTCCATTGCCAAGAGGCACTTTCTCGTAGTATGCCCGGTAGACTAAGTAATCTACGGGGAACTGTAACTGTGTCCGAGGTCGCAATAAACCTGGTCGACGTGACTTTGCATCTTACTAGACTCTGTGGTCATTGGGGGTTCTCTTCGGGTCTGCTGCACAGAGCTGGGGCAGCACACAGAGGGAACACACGCACGCAGCCGAGTGATATCAACATAGGAGAAAGCAGAGCACCACACCGGTAGCATCTGACAACACTATGTAAGGATGGGAGTGAGGTAATCCAGGTCGTCAGTTCTCCCCTGCTACCCCACCGAAGATGACTGCTGGAAACAACTAAGACTGAACTGAGGGAAAGAATTGGGCCCAGTCTGGAAGGGCATCTGGCCTGTGAAGAAGATTATTAAAACCAAATTTAGGGTGAGAATTTCCATGTAACCAGTTTCTTTAGTGTATTAAGCTTAGTTTGTGTGCTCTGTTTTATTTTCTTAGTAATCTGCCTTGTTTTGTCTGCTTCCTCCTTAACTACTTAAAATACACCTATTTTAGTTGTTAAACTTATTTCTGGTTTACAATATAACCCAGTTTATGCAATTTCTAACTGGGGAGACGGGAACAAGAAGTGTGCACATCTCTCTTCCACATTGAGGGAAGAGGCGAATTTCATAATATATCTTTGCGTCTGTACTCCAAGGGAGGTGGACATCTGAGTGCTGGAGCAAGTCCCTTAAAATGAGTCTTCCCAAAGCTGATCTGCAGCTGGGTGTGGCCCTGCCTGTGTGTGTGTGTTAGAGGAGGTTTTGAGAGCCTGGCTCAGCAAGAGAGTAAAGGGGGCCCACGCTGGCAGAACAGGTAGACTCAGTGGTATCTTCAGCACCTCAAGTGGCTTCCCAAGGGGTCCAACTTGTCACACAGGTATGGGTCCGAACATTGCCTACTCTTCCCACCTCAACTAAAAGGATATGAAAAAGGACAATAATCCAGTGACTGTATATACATACCACATAAACAACCCGTTAACTCTATAAAGTCGCCCCTGAGTTTCCTCCTGGTCACTAAGGAATGATTATTTATATGGTGCAGTAACCATGCATAAGCACTTTACAAAACAAAGTTGATGATAATTTCTGCTTCGAAAAAGCTTAAAATCTAACTTGGATGCAACCAATTACTTACCTCTGCTTCTTAGGATTCTTACTCCTTGGTCACCTAGCCTTTTGCTGGCTCTCCAGCTTACAATTCAAGAGCAAGGATTACGCAGTGATGATGGACCAAATCCGCAGATGGTGTAGATCAGCACAGCTCCACTGCGATCAGTGATGTCGATGGATGCAAGCTGATTTACACCAGCTGAGGATCTGGCTCAGTAGCTTTGAAGAAATAAAATTACCTCCCTGCAATTCCATTTCCGAGACTCCTCTATCATGATATTTTCAAACTCTTGTGTTGGGAAGCTGGAGAAGCAGTGACGAGCTGGAGAAGCAGTGACAAGCCAGATCAGCAGTGAGTAAGAATCCAGCATGGATATTTTTAAAAATATGCAGACCAAAGAGTGGACCAATGCAGGAAAGCTTCATGGAACAAGTGGATTTTACAGAGGGAGTTGACAGAAGAGAGAGGGGTGGTTGGAAAACAAAGATATGTGAGGGTCTACCAAGCACAGGGAACAGCATAAGAAACGGCACAACATTGGGACCAAGAAAGGGACCAGGGAAAAGACTGAAGGTTTAATGATGGAGCGATCCTAATCTGTGGAACCTATTTGTGAGCATGCATGCAGGCCTGATGAAATAAATCCTAGAATACCTAAGGAACAGACTGAAGAGATCTCTGAGCCATTAACGATTATCTTTGAGAACTTGTGGAGGATGGATGAGATCCCAGAGGACTGGAAAAGGTCAAATATAGTACGTATATATACAAAGGGAACAAGGACAACCCACGGAATTATAGACCAGCCATCTTAACTTCAGTATCTGGGAACAAAATGAGCAAATAATCAGTCAATTTGTAAGCACCTAGAAGATAATAAGGTGATAACTGTTATATCCTTGGGGGCAACAGTTTTAGGAAGAAATCACTGGAGACACAGAATGCTGTAAACCTTCCACAACAACCAAATACACAACAATAATAGTAACAGTCAACATGGATTTGTCAAGAACAAATCATGTCCCACCAACCTAATATCCTTATTTGACAAGGTAACAAGTCTTGTGGATGCGGGGAGCAGTAGATGTGATATATCTTGACTTTAGTAAGGCTTCTGAGACTGTGTCACATGACCTTCTCATAAGTAAACTAGAGAAATATAGCCTAGGTGAACCTATGATAAGATGGGTGCACAACAGGTTGGAAAACCATACTCGGAGGGTAGTTATCAATGGTTCACAGTCAAGCTGGAAGGGCATATTGGGTGGGGTCCTGCAAGGATCAGCCCTGGGTCCAGTTCTATACAATATCTTCATAACTTATCTGGATAATGGCATAGGGAGTACACTTATTAAGTTTGCAGACAATATCAAGCTGAGGGGGATAGCAAGCACTCTGAAGGACAGTATTAGAATTCAATATGATCTTGACAAACTGGAGAAATGATCTGAAATAAATAGGATGAAATTCAATAAGGACAAATGCAAAGTACTACACTTAGGAAGGAATAATCAATTGCACATATACAAAATGGGAAATGATTGCCTAGGAAGGAATACTGCAGAAAAGGATCTGGGGTTTATAGTGAATCACAAACTAAGTAGGAGTTAATAATGGAATACTGTTGCTAAAAAAGCAAACATCATTCTGGGATGTATTAGCACAAACATGGTAAGCAAAACACGAGAATTAATTCTTCCACTCTACTTAGCATTGATGAGACCTCATCTGGAGTATCGTGTCCAGTTCTGGGCACCACACTTTGGGAAAGATGTGGATAAATTGGAGAAAGTCCTAAGGAAAGCAACAAAAGGTCTAGTCTAGAAAATATGACCTATAAGGAAAGATTGAAAAAACTGGGTTTGTTTAGTCTGGAAAAGACTAAAGGGGGACATGATAAAAGTCTTCAAGTACGTAAAAGGCTGTTATAAAAAGGAAGGTGATAAATTGTTCTCCTTAACCACTACGGACAGAAGAAGTAATGGGTTTAAATTGAGGCAAGCAAGATTTAGGTTACACATTAGGAAAAACTTCCTATCTGTAAGGGTAGTTAAGCACTGAACAAATTAGCAAGGGAGGTTGTGGAATCCCCGTCACTGGAGCTGTTTAAGAACAGGTTAACACCTGTCAGGGACTTAGTCCTTCCTCAATGCAAGGGACTGGACTAAATGACCAATTGAGGTCCCTTTCAGTCCTACATTTCTATGATTCTATGCAGGAGTTCACTTCCATGTACTGCAAATCCTGAAAATTAGCACATGATCTATGGCAAAATTTGGAACTCAGACGTCTTTCCTGATCAGAATTTATTACAAACACCTCACATACTAAAAAGAACTCTATGCATTTTAATATCTCCAGGTACTGTCACTGAAACATTTACAGTACTACTATACAGGTCCTGGCAAAACATGTCTGCTTATGCAAACTTTGCTCAGTTGTGCTTTTAACTGCAAATTAGGAAAAGATACTTACAGAAAATGAGTATCTCCCAAGTAGTTACAGCATATTAAAGTCTCTGACTGGACTAAGCTAAGCTAAGCTTAAGAAAAGAAAAACTGTATCCCTTGATACTGGATTTCTGATCACCATCAGAAAGGTGCTATTTGTTTTCTTCAGAGCAACATATATGATTTATAACAAGACACCACAGGTCAACAGAATTATGAGAGAGGCTATCAATGCTGAAAGGAACCAGGGCTGGTGTCAGGGTTCCTTCCCCACTCTGAGCTCTAGGGTACAGATGTGGGGACCCGCATGAAAGCCCCCTAAGCTTATTTCTACAAGCTTAGGTTAAAACCTGGTACGCTGCCACCACCAAGTGATTTAACAAGAAATAGGGAAAGGACCACTTGGAGTTCCTCTTCCCCCCAAAAATATCCCCCCAAACCCTTACACCCCCTTTCTGGGGAAGCTTGAGAATAATATCCTAACCAATTGGTTACAAAGTGATCAAAGACCCAAACCCCTGGGTCTTTGGACAATGGAAAAATCAGTCAGGTTCTTAAAAGAAGGATTTTATTAAAAAGAAAATGTAAAAATCAGGATGGAAAATAACTTTACAGGGTAATCAGATTCAAAGAGCCCAGAGGAACCCCCTCTAGCCTTAGTTTCAAAGATACAACAAAACAGGGATAAACCTCCTTCTAGCAAAGGTAAAATTCACAAGTTGAGAAAACAAAGATAAACTCATACGCCTTGCCTGGCTGTTACTTACAAGTTTGAAATATGAGAGACTTGTTCAGAAAGATTTGGAGAACATGGATTGATGTCCGGTCCCTCTTAGTCCCAAGAGTGAACACCACCAAAACAAAGAGCACAAACAAAAGCCTCCCCCCAAGATTTGAAAGTATCTTGTCCCCTTATTGGTCCTTTGGGTCAGGTGTCAGCCAGGTTACCTGAGCTTCTTAACCCTTTACAGGTAAAAGGATTTTGGTGCGTCTGGCCAGGAGGGATTTTATAGTACTGTATACAGGAAGGTTGTTACCCTTCCCTTTATATTTATAACAGCTGGGATGCACAAAAAGAATTAGGCATTGTGACACTACTGCGTCACACTGCCTAACTTTTAGGCATTTGGTAAAATCACTGCAATACACAAAGTCTGAGTTAGGCACCTAAGCTTCTGTACAATGAATGGGGAGAGATAAGCACCTTAGACTGCAATTAACAAAAGCTAGCGTGCTGGGGGGGACCTATCTAAGCTAGCCAGTGGAAGATGCCATCTAGAGGGATGTGCATTAAGACCCACCCCTCTCACAGATATAGACACCTAAGTGTGGGCTGCAGCAAGGTGTCTATTTCCTCTTGTGATTCAGATCCAGGAATCCTCTTTAGACTTACTTGCCTTATGCTGTTTTAGCAAGAAGGTGTGGGGTGGGAGGAATGACTCAGAGTGAGAGAGAGCACACAAGTATGAGAATGACTCTGTAGCCTGGTGGTTAGAGCACTCACCCAAGTTGGGGAGACCCGGGATCCAGTCCCCCTGTTCCAATGACTAATTATTTATCCAAAGTGCAACAGCTTCAATAGAAGAGATTGAGGGAGCTTCACCTCAGAATATCCCATAGCCCAGTGGTTAGGGCACTCACTTGAGTTGTGGCAGATCCCTGTTCAAATCCCTTCTCCCCATCACCAGTGGGCAAATGCTATTCACAAAGCAATGACACTATATCTGACTCCTCAGCCTCAAAAGAAACCTGCACAACACTTTCAAAAGATGAGCCTGGGAGCTTAAATTCATTACTGGACACTAAAAAGCATGGACTGAACAAACACACTGGATTTATGGCTTCTTACAATAATCTATAATCCACCGACCCCCTCTTTTTGTCCAATGACTACAGAGGTGTTAACGGGCCACTTTACCTTAAATGGTTCCTTTGAATATGTGCTAATTACTTATGCCAAGCAATATGCCCCACCTTGCATTTTACCGTGATGCTGGGAGCACCTTTCCCAGACCTGAAGGAGAGCTCTGTGTGGCTCAAAAGCTTGTACCTCTCCCCAAAAGAAGTTGGTCCAATAAAAATATTACATCACTCACTTTGTCTCTCTAATGGGTTTTAAGGCACTCAGTAGCGATGTAATTAACAGACAATTTACATGCTCAAGTATTATTTTATTTGCATGTGTCAATAGGCGCAATAAATGAACATGCATTTTTGTGGCCATCTCTTGTGTGCCCTTCTTCGAGTTTTCAGCAGTGTGCACTACGAAAAGTGGCAAATAAGCTGAAGGAAAGCTTTAATACTGTCTAGGAATGAGTGCCTTACCCTACATCCCCTCAGTCACATAAGTAGTTCTCACTCATGCTAGTAGACCTACCAAAGTCAATGGGGCTACTCAAATATATAAACGGTAGCTGTCTAACTAAGGCTGTGTTGGATCAGGCAGCTCAGGTTTCATCTAGGATCAGAAATGTAGTAGGAAGAGAGACTGAGACATAAGCCCTTGTATTAGAGACCTGGCATGAGACAGGACCTCCTTATAGAATTTGGCAAGAACAGGGCTAATATTGCAGAAATACACATTCCTAAGAAGTGCTAGTTACAGAGTGCTTACGCAAACACATCCCAATATTAAGGGACCAGAGCATTTTGATATTAAGGATGGTACAAAAACATTTCCCACGGATAACAGAACACACTGACCTCTTTTAAAAGATAAGGTTAGGATGACAGTACGTAATAAAGATGTTTTAATTAAACCAACATGTACAAAATAATGGGTAATAACTAGCGATGTCAGGGGGCAGTAACTAACTATGTCAAAGGGACAGTACTAACTTGTTTGTAATGGGGTATAAAAATGTATCTCACAGGGAGTATCTTTGGCCAGCCTAAGGAGCAGTGGAAAGTCCCACCACTACCTAAGCTGCATTCATTGTCACGAGCCTACATGTCTTCGTATACTCGTAGAGTCTGCCAGATGCTGTTACCATGCTTTGCCAACAATAAACCTAGCCGGGTGCCTTTGCTAAAAACCAAATCTGTAAATTTATTAGGCAGTTTAATTAAGGTCTGCTATCTCCGCAGAGCTGGGACAGCACACTGAATAAACACGTACGCAGCCAACATCTGACCACACCAATCATGTTGAAAAGTAGAGATGGCATCAGAAAAGTAACCGTCAAAAAAATCCCAACACATGCAAAATCCCTCCTTGGTACGAAACATATCTGTGTCCTATCTGTTTTCTGAATCATATCTGTATGTTACATGGTAGGAGCTCTTAAACTGATAACAGAAAAACCAGCTACAAGCTATGCTCTATTTCAAAGTTTGAGAACCAACAGTTCACAAAGAAAGCGCACAGTCACACAAAGGTGAACTGCTTGAAAACTTTGATTCTATCCACAGCAGCAACAATTTCAGACAGTTTCAGCCAAACATGAACAAAAATAAACTCTCAGAAATCACTTCTCCCCACTGCAAGATTTTAACGCTCTGTCCAGCTGAACTCATATTCCAAAGGAAATGGCTGTCTCTAAGCAAGCACAAACACACCACACTCGGCGAGGTAATCATCACCCTAGAATAAGCCACTCCAGCATCATCACCCGCTCACGTAAAAAAAAAAAATTAAAATAAAATAAATTAAAATAAAATAAAGCAATTTTCTGCTGAAATCTCTGCCACATTTCACAGCCAGTCATTTAGAAATCACATGGGAATGCTGCATGCATCTGCAAAATCACATCTTCTCTCTCTCCAAAGGCAGAATGAAGGATAATTGTAAAATAATGACAAGTTTAAGAAATGTGCAAAACAGAGTAAAATTCCAAACTGCAAAACAGCTCAAATTTCATTTTAATAACACTACTTTGCACATATATAGCATCATTCATCTGAGGATCTGAAAATGCTTTACAAATAAGCTCTCAACAAATCTTTGAGGTATTGTTACCCTTTTTTTCAGACAGGCAAAGTGACTTTCCCATGGTTATGCAGTGGCTTGCAGAATCTGGTCTAGAACCCAGCACTCCAGGTTATAGGTCCATACTCTAACCACAAGAGCCTCCTTCAACAGACAAGTCAAAACCAGGCAATTCAACCAGATTTACTATTGTAGTGTGATTCACATAGCCCTCTAACTCCCCTGGACAAAATCTCAAAGCTAGAACGTTTCTTGTCTGCTTTCCTCCTCTAACCTCTTTACTTGTCCCAGTGCCCCTGGGCCCATTCTTGTCTCCATTCTTACTCTTCTTTTTAACTTCTCATTCTCTCTAGCTCTTTCCCCTCACACTACAAACATTCTTACTTTCTCCCATCTTACAAAAACCCTCCAATGACCCCCACTTGCCCCATCTCCCTTTTAATCTCTAAGATCATTGAACAAGCTGTCGATAATCACTTTCTGAAGTTCCTCACCCTTCAGTTCTGTCCCAGACCTTCCCAGCAGGGCTGGCTTTAGGCTGATTCCCCCGATTCCCCCGAATCGGGCCCCGCGCCTAAGAGGGCCCCACGCCCGTGCCTAAGAGGGCCCCGCACCCTAAAGAAGAGTGCCTAACTTAGGCGCCTTTTTAATTTTTACTCACCTAGCGGCGGTCCAGGTCTTCGGCGGCACTTCCGGTCTTTGGCGGCATTTCAGTGGCGGGTCCTTCAGTGTCGCGGAAGACCCAGAGCGAGTGAAGGACCCACCGCCAAAGTGCCGCCGAAGACCTGGACCGCCACTGGGTATTCAAATTGGGCCCCACACTTCCTAAAGCCGGCCCTGCTTCCCAATCCAGCCTCCACCCCTAGCACTCCACTGAAATCACTCTCACCAGTTTCTAATGACATCTTCTTCACCAAAACTTAGAATCAATACTCCGTCCCCATACTCCTTTACCTGTCAGCCACCTTCAACACACTTGACCATGCTCCTCTTCTTCAAATCCTGTCCTCCACTGGCTTCCAGGACTCAGTTTTCTCCTGATTCTCCCCTACCTCTATAATCGCTCCAGTGTGTCCTCTGGAGGGTCCTCATCCTCCCACTGGTTTTCTCTGAGGGATTCCACAGGACTCTGTCCTTGGTCCCCTTCTCTTCTTTCTCCACATCTTATCTCTGGATAATGTCATCCACAAATGCAAATTCAACTACCATATCCATTCTGACAACTTACAGATCTCCTCCTCCAGACCTGTTTCCTTCTAATCTCCCCGCTGTCCCTCCCTGCTACCTCCTTTCTCAATTGCTGTGGACAGCACCCCCATTCTACCTGCCTTCTTCAGCTTGGCCCTCTCTCTAGGTCCACACATCTAGACTATGTCTACATCTTGCTGATTCTTTCTGCATAACATCTCTAGGATAGGGCCTTTTCTATCCACACACACAGCTAAAACTCTTTGTCCATGCTCTCATCATCTTGCATCCTTCTCTCTGGCCTTGATAAATACAACCTTGCCCCACTGGCATCCATTCAGTATGGTGCTGCAAAGATTTTCCTAGCTTGTCACTTTGACCATGTCACTCCTCTCTTTACATCCTTCCACTGGCTCCCCATTTTCTATCACATCAAATATAAGCTACTTGTATTCACTTTCAAGGCCTTTCATAGCCTACATCTGCCCTACCTATCATCTCTCAGTCACTTTGGAGATCTTGACTCCTGCCTCATGATGCCAGCCTCTATTGCCCAGTTGTCAAATTCTCAAACAAGCCGCTTTGTGCTTTCTCCCATGCTGTCCCTCATTTGGGAGGAGCTCCCGGTAAATATCCACAAAACTGACACACTATCCTCCTTTAACACCCTCCTCAAAACTCTTTTCCCATGATGCCTCCAAAACACTTGACAATGGTTAAGCTGCTGATGGGCTGAGAACACTGTCTATCAGGCTGGCCAACATTGTCTCATTGTTTCCTTGTATTCTTCCAAATGTCTCTCCATCTGTTGTCCCTTGTCTTTGGGACATGGACTGTCTTTTTGTTCTGGGTTTGTCCAGCACAACGGGGCCCTGGCTCGTAGGTGCTACGTTGATACAAATAAATCACCACCACCACCCATAGCCTTTCCACCACATGAACACAAGTGGAGTGTTTTATCTCTACTGAGGTGACAGCTTTAGTAAAATACAAGCAGTCCCAGCCAGTAGCTCTACAATGGAAGCAAAGCAGAGACTTACCTCCTTTTGATGGTGAGCATTGCTCCTAAGAGGATAATAACAAACATCAGAAGGCCAGCGATAACCCCAGCCATTTTCACTGTGTTGTCAGCTTGCTTTTCGGGCTCCACTGCATTGGAATTCTGGGTGGAAGCTCCTTAAAAGGTGGAGGGAGGAAGGAAATAAAAATTAGAACTTGTAGAAAATATCCCACAGTGATCAGATTTTAATAGTTAAAACCTAATGATATACCTATAAACAAATTGCAGCAGTCAAATTGTCCATCTAGCCTGATCTACTGCTTTCAGCAGTGGCTAGTACCAGATGTTTCAGAGGGAGGTGTAAAGCCCCAGTATAACACACCTGATTAATTTTACAATATTATATTATAGGGGAAAATGTCTTTTTCAGATAGCAATCAGCTTATACCCAGAAGCAGGAGAATTAATAGCAGTTATAATTTTAATCCTACATAGTTTAGCTGCAGGTGCTAATCTTAGGGACAGAAACAGCAAACAGCACAAAGTTTACAGTGAAGCATCCCCATAATAGTTTTGTAGCAACATTTTTTCTTCTGCAGTCAGAAAAAATATGTATTTGCCACTACACTGATTAGACATTCAACAAACATTAATCCAAACATACAAAACAACCCCATCGCCCGCTCAAATCATCTACTTTGTTCCATGTATGAGTTCTTCTGTCTTTGGCAAGGCAACACAATTTTCACCTCAACAGAAAATGTACACTATGGGCATTTAAAAATCAAATATATTTATAAACTTACTCTTTGAAAAGCATTTCCTCTTTCACTTACTTGCCAAGGTCTGACTTCAAGGTTCTGTTTCCCCTCCAATAGTTGATCACTTTGTAGAATGTGGCTGCCCAATTATTTAGCGGTGCTACTCATGGGAAGCCTATTACACCTATGTTGTGTAGACTTCACTAGCTACTGCATTGATTTCCTCCCAGATGTGTTGAGTTTAAATGTGTTGAGTTTGATCCAGAAAGCCTAAAGGTTTTGTGTGACAGTCTATACTATTATGGTCATCATTTTTACAAGACTATGATAAATTTTGTACAAAGTATGTCTTGTAAGGTACCATTTGAAATGTCATAATCTGCTGAATATCATTATTGTGTTAAAATATGTGAGGTTATAAGATTCTACTGTATGATTGTTACTGAAATACATAGAAATTCTGGGGTCCTACATACCAATTTTTCAGAGACAAAGATACACTAGCACCCCAGACTTGTGTTAAAGGGGCATCACCTACTTAAGCGACCATCCTTCAGAAGATGGGAAGTATAAACAAGAAATTTACAGTTCATCACAGGGACGATTCAAAGCTCACATCCACAATTGACTGTGCATCACCATGACTCAGCATGGATGTTTCTAGCACAAGAGATTGAATTATAAAGAAGGAGGAAAACATTTGACTTCATCTCTCGTCCTCCCATCTCTCTGATCATGGCATCAACTCTCAAAGAACTAAACTAAGACAGAGTGGTCCCAGGCTGCAATAACACCCAGCCTGCGAAACAACAGCATATATGGTGAGACAAAAACTTTGCTTTTACAAAAAGAACAGGAGTACTTGTGGCACCTTAGAGACTAACAAATGTATTCGAGCATAAGCTTTCGTGGGCTACAACCCACTTCTTCGGATGCATTTGCTTTTACCGTCACTTCGCTTGTTAAGTTAGGTATTAGCTTGCATATTACTGTTTTATTTTCTTTTGTAACCAATCCTGACTTTTATGTATCATCACTTGTAATCATTTAAAATCTATCTTTCTGCAGTTAATAAACTTATCTTATTGTTTTATCTTAACCAGTGTGTTTGGATTAACCAATGTGTGGGAAACTCCTTTCGGGATAACAATGCTGGTGCATATATCATTTTCCTTTGATGAAATGATGGTCTTTCTATGAGCTTACATTGTTCAATAGTTTGCTGGACAGTACAAGGCACATATTACTGGAGGAACAAGGTTGGGACTAAGAACTTGCAGGTATCGCCCTGTACATAATTAATGAGTGACTGGTCAGAGCACTCCGGGAGTGAATTTGCATGCTGATGGCTGTGTGAACAAGCCAGGAGTGGGTGTTCTGACAGCATAGCAGCATAAAAGACACCCCAGGCTAGAGAATTAAGATGACACAGCTGTTCAACGGTCCAGATTGTACCCTGGGTAATGTCACATTTTGAATCTTGGTTGCCTTAGAGACTACGGGACAAATGCTGATATCAACTGCATTGTTGCTATTATTTATTTAGCTACTGATACAATATCTGACTTCACTGTGGTTATTTGAATTTACAACCAAGATCACAACCTGACTGCATGAGCCATCTTGTCTGTTGAAGTCAGCTGGCTCCTCACACGTGCAGCCCTCAAAGTTGAACACTTATAGGTTGGGAAAGGGGAGCAAGGGTGGAAAGCAAATTGTTCTCATTAGACGGCTCTGAAGTTTGCTTCCCTGATTGGTCTGACAAAGCCCAAGTGTGCTGACCTTCAAGGAAAGTTGAATGGATTCTCTGTTCACCAAGACTAGTTAGTGTTTGAATCAACTTTCTGAGACACAGTTGGGAGTCTCATTAATTAATTTTTGTCATCTTATTATTTTGTCATGTGCTTTAAAAGGTTGTACTGGCCAATATGAATCACAATGGATACATCTGCCTAAATAAAACAAATAAAGAACACACAGGATGTAAATAAGTTCCTACTGGCCAAACCCTGTCCAAACTGATGGACTTCAATGGGATGAGGATCTGGCCCTAAAACAAACAGGAGATGCTGTTTCAAGAGGCTGTTTTCTTCTTGTCAGCTGTTGAAGGGCAAACATGGACCAATGACAAGTAAATAAAGGAAAAAACTAATTTCCAGACATTTTGTTTTCAGACACACATGCAAATGTCAAATTCTACACTAATGGGCTAATAGCCTAAAATTTGATGTGAAGCCAGAGAGAGTCAGTCTGGCCCCCAAAGTTCAAGGGTGCTTAGAACCAGAGTTCTGATGTGAAACTCTCTTTACTCCACACCATGTAGCCTGGAGGGGCTTTTTTTTTCTTTTATCTTTGAAAGTTCTTCTTTAAAATTCATCCCCACACTGCCTTAATAATGTGAACTGGCCAATCGCTAGAGAGAGTCCACATGACGCATTGTGATGGATGGAGCTTGATGGTGGTTAGGGGGTTAGACCTTTGTTTGCCATGCCTCTAGTCTTTCCACCAGGACACTTTCACACCGGATGGAGGTCTGTCTTTTATTGGGGATTGACTTGACCCTCTGGTCAGGTTATCACTCAGTCTTATCTCCCTGAAGGACCCTGTAAGGGTTACCAAATGTCCAGTACACAGGAGTGCCTTACAGTTGCCTCCCTGGGCTCCTTCCTACCACCCACTCTCTTGTCAAAGTCTTGCAGTCTGTTTCACAGGAGTGAGAGAAGAGGTACTAGTTGAACCTTCAGCCCCACTGGGCTCAGCCAACAGGTTCTTCCTCTCCAGGAGTAGGTTTCTGCATTGCCCTTTCTCCGGAGCTCTCAGGGTAGGGCCTTCTCTCTGCCTTGTCAGGCCAATTCAGAGCTGTCTGGCTCCCTATTAAGCTCCACCACTAGCTGGATCATGCTCTGCAGGTGCAGCTGGGTGGGGTCACCTTGTTCCAGAGTTGCTCCTTAATTAACCCTTTTAGTTGTAGTGTCGCATTTATATACCCCACCTCACACACATCCTACTAGGTGAGGTTGAGAATGTTTCTGTGAATCACTTATAGAAACAGATGTCTTTTCTCCTGCAGCCTCTTTCTGGTTACCAATGGGTGATGTTGACTTTTCATAGAATGATAGAAGTGTAGGACTGGAAGGGACCTGGTCTAGTCCAGTCCCCTGTATTCAAGGTAGGACTATGTAATAACTAGACCATTCCTGACAGGTGTTTGTCTAAACTGTACTTAAAACCCCACAATAACGGAGAGTCCACAACCTCCCTAGGCAATTTGTTCCAGTGTTTAACTACCCTGACAGTTAGGAAGTTTTTTCTACTGTCCAACCCAAACCTCCCTTGCTACAATTTAGGCCCATTGCTTTTTGTCCTATGCTCAGAGGTTAACGAGAACAATTTTTCACCCTCCTTCTTGTAACAACCTTTTATGTACTTGAGAACCTTCATCATGTCCCGCCCCAGTTTTCTCTTCTCCATACTAAATAAACCCATTTCCCCCCCAATCTTTCCTCATAAGCTGAAGCTTTCTGCATACGTTTTCTAGATCTTTCATAATTTTTGTTGCTCTCCTCCGGACTTTCTCCAGTTTGTCAACATCTTTCCTGAAAGTGGCACTCAGAACTGGACACAATACTTCAGCTGAGGCCTTGTCAGTAAGGAGTAGAGTGGAAGAATTACTTCTCATCTTTTTGCCTCATTTGGATGTCCTCAAATATTATGAGACAGTTTTGAATGCTGGTATTTCAAATTTCATTCATCAAATTTCAGCACTTGGCTGAGACTGGTTGCATGATGGACGTTACAAAGTTGGAGTCTCATACTATTTATTTTTGTTTAAAATACCTTATTATATTGTCAGGAGTTCAAAACCCTCTGATGTCTGAAAACAAACATTTATAAAAGCTATCAATTTACAGTAGCAATATTTTGAACATAGCTTATGTATTGCCATATCAAATTGTCAAATATAGTGCCATCTGCCAGAGAAGTGCTGAAGATTCAAGGTGAGATTATGAGGCTCTTTTGAAGTCTTCTGACAGTCTTTGCAGTTATCATAGACCCACCTATAGATCCGTATAAATAAATAAATCAGTTATATGCTATAATACACCTTTGAGGCTGTAACCACATCTGCTTTAACAGGCATAACAGCAGTTATCTAAAGGAAAACCTATGCCATTACAGGAAGCAGTGAAGCATACTCAGGAGATGGCATTCTTCACTTTCAGTCTGGCACGCTGTCAGGGAATATTGTGCTTAGAAGTGTCCATATTTCCAGATGAGAATTAAAATTGAGGGCCTCACCACTTGCAATTATGAAGACCCTATTGCGCTTTCCAACAGAGTTGATTAGTGTAAGAAATAATTCCTGTGTACATACAGTTGAAAAACATTTTGGGATCCTTCAGTATGAAAAGTAATAAAAAAAATAAGGAATTGAAAATAAAATATGTATAGTAGGATTTACATAATTTCCATTTGAATTTTGTCTCTTCAGGTCTTGGAGTGAGGTTGGTTAAGAGTTACAGAACATCCCATCAGCTGGACAATCCTGACTCACTGACAGAGCAGAATATATGATAATAGTGCAGCTTTCTTGCCTCAGATGGTTAATACTTGAGCTGTCAAAAGTGTTTGACTTGAAACTCAAAAATAACAGGAGTACTTGTGGCACCTTAGAGACTAACAAATTTATTAGAGCATAAGCTTTCGTGGGCTACAACCCACTTCTTCGGATGCATATAGAGTGAAACATATATTGAGGAGATATATATACACACATACAGAGAGCATGAACAGGTGGGAGTTGTCTTACCAAGTCTGAGAGGCCAAGTACTCCTGTTATTTTTGCGGATACAGACTAACACGGCTGCTACTCTGAAACTTGAAACTCAAAAGTACTCCTAATCAGTTTTCATTTAAGTGCAAACTGTATCTATGAACACATAGTGGTGTTCGAAAATAGTGTTAGAACATCTGCCACGTGTTTGAAACTGGACACAACAGTTTTTGCCCCATCTGGATGTCCTCAAATATTTTGAGACAGTTTCTGACACTGGTATTACAAATTTCATTCAACAAATTTCAGCACTTGGCTGAGACAGGTCGCATGATGGAGATTACACAGTTTGAGTCTCATACTATTTCTTTTAGTTACCTGATTAGTTGAGTTTACTCCAAGTGCTCAGGAGATACAGCAAAAGTTGTTTTTCACTTGGTTTTTCAGAAGAGGCTGCATTTCGCAAATTCTCTGAGCCAGGTTAAGAGAGTCAATCTGCCTCAGCTAACTGTCTTGGAATTGATAATTTTACAGTATCAATAATTCCTAAGCCTCACAATGCAGATGACTCCAATCTGAACTGCTGTCTTAAAATCCTGATTTTTATCTATGCTAATGAATCAGAATAGCATGAACTTAGATGGTATCCCTGAGATACCCAAAATCCTACTAATCATTAATACTTAGTATTTTATTAGTTCAAAGTGCTGTTCATACACTGATTAAATTATCATAACAACCATGCAAGATAGGTAGTTAATTATTCTTATCCTTATTTTACATATCAGGAAATAGGGTCCACAGGCATTCAGAGACTTGCCCAGGACCACACAACTATTTGACAGCAGGATCTAAACCCCAGATTTCCTGAGTCCTGTGCCCATTCCATCAGATCACACAGCCTTTCAAGGAATGCTAGTAAAAACATGAGCAGTTCGCGGAAATGAAGGAGTTGTAAGCTAGGTACAGGAATGGCAGATGGGTCACCAACTTGCTAGAGGCTGAAAGACCTGAAGTGAAAGTAGTGTCTGGAATCAGGCCTGCAGCAGAACCAGTTTCTGGGAAAACTATTGAGCGGAGCTGAGCTGAAGTAGGCTGGCTGATTGGCTACACTGCCTGATTGGTTGGAAGAGTCAGCAGACCGGCTCTCAAGTTCATCAGCTGCTCAAAGCAGTTGCCCTGGCTGTGATAGCTCCTGTGCCTGCTTGTTCCCAGTCTTGCTCCTGTCGTGGAGCCCCACTCCAGGTAACCTGGTTCTGATCCTCTGCTCTGATTTCTGACATCTGACTTCACTTCTAATCCTGGGCTCTGACCCCTCTAACTATGACACTGGGCTCAGATTCCTGGCTACTGACTCCTGTTCTAACCTCTATGCTTGACTCCTGTTCGGACCAGTAGACCTGACTCCTGATCAGACCTCTAAGAATGATCACCCATGTCCCGGTCACATGACAAGACAACACTAAGGAAAATTTTCACTTAGAAAATTGAAGGGCAGCAATAAAAACTGAGAATGAGAAGCCAGCAGGTGAAAAAAGTGAGGTGATGGTTCACATGAAAAACACTCTTAAAAGATAGGTGATTGAAGGGATGGAGCTGAAAAGGAGTGTCAATATAATTTAAAATACAAGTTTACTCTGTGTAGGACCTGTCACACAAACCATGCTCCACATTTAAATGCTCCATATTTAAAATACCGGTTACAAAGTTGAATTAAAAAGTGAAATTGGAGGGAAAGATATGAAGAGCCATAGACAAAAGAGAAGAGGAGGTTTACTTACCTGTAACTGAAAGTTCTTTGAGATTTGTGGTCTCTATCTTTATTCCACTGTGGGTGATGCATGCGAATCATGCAACAAGAGGCGGAGAATTTGAAATCAGCATCCATTGGTTCATGCATGCGCCCTGGCTCACCTCTTGCCTCTGACCCAGGGGATAAAGGTCGGGGTAGACTGACCGTCTATCCGGTTCCTTCCCAACTGTGAATCAGATAAGATCTGAAGTAAAGGGGAAGAAGGGTGAGAAGTGGAATTGATAGGGACCATACATCTCAAAGAACCTCCAGCTACAGGTAAGTATCCTCCTCTTCTTCTTCTTCAAATGATGATTGACAAGCAGTACCTAAGTAGGAGGAGGGTGCGAGGTTGTAGATGGTATGGCTGAGCAGAGCACCACCATTCCAAAGAAGGCATCAGCAGAAGAGTACTGCAATAGGGCATAATGTCTTGTAAATGTGTGAAAGGAGCCCCACATGTCCGCTTTACAGATGTCCAGGAGAGGTACTGCCTGAAGTGATGCCATAGTTGCTACTTGCACTCTGGCAGGATAAGCTCTTACCCCATGGTGGAGGGAGAGGTTTGAAAGCTGACAGCAGAGTAGAATGCAGCCAAAGATCCATTTGGAGATCTGACTCTTTCTGCTATTGCAACTAACAGCCTCAGTGGTTTCCTGATTGGTTTTGTTCTCTGTAGGTAGAAAGCCATGGCCGGCTGAACATCGAGGGAGTGGAGTCTTTGTTCCTCTGCAGAAGCATGCTGTTTTGGGAACAACACAGGTAAGCAAACTGATTGGTTAAAGTGAAATTCCAAAACTACTTTAAGGGTGAATTTGCGGTGTACTCATAAAGAAATCTTATCCTCATGTAATATAACATATGGAGGATCTGTCATTATCACTCCAAGTTCTCCAACCCTTCTTGTGGGGTGATGGCTACAAGGAAAGCAACCTTCATGGAAAGGAGGGACATGGAAGCAAGCAGCTAAAGGCTCAAAGGGGGCCTTCTGAGTGCTGAGAGAACAAGATTTGTGTGCCACTGGGGAGTAGGCTTCTGTGTAGGTGGGAAGGTTCTTATTAAGTCTTTCCACAATCTATTGATCAGTGGATGTGCAAAGACCGAGTAGTCCTGAGATGGTGGATGGTATGCTCTGATCACTGCCAAGTAGACTTGCAAGGAGCTGATGAACAAACCTGATGTCTGCAAAGATAGGATATAGTCCAAGATGAGAGGACTATCTAGTCTCTGGGAGAATGCCTCTTTGGAGTGCCCAGAAAGATAAGTGCTTCCAATTAGCTAGGTAAGATTTTCTAGTAGAGTCCTTTCTAATGTTACAGAGGATTTCTTGTACATCTGTGGAGCATGAACATGCTAAGGATGATGTCCATCCAAATACCAAGCCATGAGGTGGTGAGAGGGAAACAGATCGAGGTACTTAATCTAGCTGTTCCACTGGGTCAGGAGCTCGAGGAACATTAGAAGGATGATTGGTGGTCGGGATGACATGCATAGGAGGTTAGGAAACTAGAACTGTCTGAGCCAAAATGGAGAGATCAGTATGGCTTGTGCTCTGTCCTGCCAGATTTTGAGTAGAACTTGTGGCAGGAGTGGTGACAGAAGGAAGGCATAGATGAACTGATCCAAGCAAGGAAGAGGCAGAGCATTGCTCTGGGAGTAGTGAACTAGGGCTCCTCTGGAGCAATACATGGCACATTTCCTGTCTGCTTGTGGGGGAAACAGATCCCTGGTTGGCGTCCCACATAGAGTGAAAATATTGTGCAGTACCGAATCATGGAGTTCACGCTCATGGTCGACTGCAAAATGTCTGCTGAGGGAATCTGCAAGACATTTTGTTTCCCAGGATGGTAAGCTGCCGATAGGGTGCTTTGATTACACCAGTTCCATACACCAGTTTCAGAGGCTGACTGCTTCTGCACCCAGGGAGACAGATCTCACCCCCCCCCCCCCCCCCGTGCTTGTCCAGGCACCTTGTGCTGTGTGGCTCTTCACATGGGCTCCCAGCCTAATAGGGAAGCATCCGTAATAATGGCCCTATCCAGAGAGGAAGGGAGAAAGGGCATGGTCACGCATACCTGATGAGGATTTGTCCACCACAGCAGGGAACTGTCTGGAACTGTCACCGTGAGGTTCATAGAATAACAGCTTAGGGAGTATACCAACTGCAGCCAAATTTGAAGACAATGAAGGTGGAATCTTGTGAATGGCGTGACGAAGGTGCACAAGGCCATATGACTAGGAGCAACAGACATGTCTTGACCGGTACATAAGGGTTGCTTTGTGACATGAGTTATGATATTGTGCTTGGTCTGGAACCTGTCCTTGGGCTGATATGCTCTTGCAGTGTTAGAATTTAAAGTTTCCCCGATGAAGTCCAGAGATTGTGAGGAGGTGATTCCCAGTAAAGAGAGGAGGTGTAGCATCATGGAAGTTGGCATGAAGGCTTCCTGGCAGCACTTGGCAACAAGGAGCCAATCATTTAAATAGGGAAAGACAATGAACCACAACATCTGATGTGGGCCGCTACTACCGAGAATATCTTGATAAAGACTCTGGGGGTGATTGCTATTCTGAAGAGGAGTACTCTGTACTGAAAATGGTTGGTGCCAACCATGAATCTGAGAAAGCGTATGTGGGTGGGATGAATGTCAATGTGAAAGTAGGCGTCCTTCATGTCAAGAGCCGTGAACCACATGCCCTTTTCTAAAGATGAAATTATGGCTGCCAACGTGACCATGCAAAGTCTGAGTTTGTGAGTGAAGTGGCTGAGATGGTGGAGGTTGAGGATTGGCCTCCAACCATCCTTCTTTTTGGATATCAGGAAGTAGGCCGAATAAAATCCTCTCCCTTGGTATTGAGGAGGGACGTGTTCTATTGCTCCTCACTGCAGTAAGAAGTTCACCTCTTGTTTAAGAATACTCTTCTGAGAGTGGTCCCCGAAGAGGGATAGTGAGGGGAGTTTTGGGGGAGATAGGGATGAAAACTCTATCATATAACCAGAGTGGTTGACGTTCAGCACCCATTTGTCCTTTGTTATTGCACCCCAGGTGTTGAAAGAGAGTGCTAGATGACCCCCAAATGGTGTGGGGGAGTCGGGAGGTGTTGGGTTTAGTGGTTTGTGGCTCCCATCAACCTGCTTGTTGCAGAAGGTGTAGGGAAGCAGGGCTTTTGAATCCTCTGTCTCTTGTGTGGTGGTTCTAAGGGCCTCTGATGGAAAAACTGTTGAGCCATACATTTGACTTTGGGCTGATGTGTGTATACCCAGTGAGTGGAGGGTAGCCCTGGAATCCTTCAGAGTATGAAAGGACTTGTCTGTCTTTTGCTTGAAGAGGTGTGATTCATTGAAGAGGAGGTCCTTAATGGTATTCTGGACATCTCCAGGGAACCCTGAAACATGGAACCATGACTCCCTGTACACGACAATGGCAATAGCCATAGCTCTAGAGGAGATATCAGCAGCATCGACTGCAGATTGGAGGGCGGTCCTGGTTATCAGTTTGCCTTCATCTATCAGAGTTTGAAAACAAGCTCTGTCCTGTTGTGGAAGGCTGTCAGCAAACTCTGCAAACTGGGCGTAATTCAGGAAATCATACTTAGCTAGTAGCACCTGGTAATTGGCTCTTCTGAACTGGAGGATGGATGATGAGAAGACCTTTTTTCCCAGAAGATCTAGGCATTTTCCATCTTTATCAGCAGAAGCAGAGTGGGGATGTTGCGTCTAGTCCTTTCAGAAGAGGCATGGACCACCAGTGAATTGGCAGCAAGGTAAGAAAACAAAAATTCTGCACCCTTGGCCAGCATGTCATAAAACTTCTCTTTCCCTTTGGCGGTAGGAGCGCAGGTGGCAGGGATGTGCCAAACTGTCCTAGCTGGCTCCAGTATGACTTCATTAACAGGGAGAGCTATTCTGTTGGGTCCAGAACGTGCAGGATGTCTAGGAGTTTGCTTGGAGTCTTGGATTTCCTTGAGAGGAATCTGAAGCTCTCTAGTAACTCTGCAGAGAAGGTCCTGTAACTGCCTGAAGTTATTGGGGTGGGGGAGGGGATGTAGAAGTCACCGCTTCATCTGGGGATGATGATGGCAGTCTTGCTGGTTCTGGCAGAACTGCCAGATTGGGAGTATAGTGTACCTCCTCCTCTGTCAGATCAGGGGGCTGATCTGAGCATCCCCTAAGAGAGGAGGCAGATTAGATCAACTCTGTAGGGGGGTATTGGTCTCAATGCCCCCAATATGGCCAGTAAGAGGGGGTCAATAGGTGATCACAGGGGGCCCCGTGGCATGGGGGACGCGTGGCTACAAATTAGATGAGGCAGAGGTTGGTCTCAAACCTATGTGGGTCTTTTGGGTGATGAAGGATATGTAGAGTAAGGGAAGAGCGGTTCATTAGATGCCTCAGACTCTCCCGATGAGAAGGCTGATTCCAGTTCCAGCAGCAGTGCCATCAGTGCCATTGGAGGGGAGATGTATATGGCATGGGTGATAAGTGACTTCCAGCAGTCAGTTCTCTCGGAGGTGATATTATCTACCTGGAAACGGAGGGCCTCCATGAAGGAGGAGATTCCAGATCCGGGAGAGTGAAAATGTCCTTTGGGAGCAGCAACAGGTTCAGATCTCCCTAGAGTGAGATGGGTTCCACTTGTCCGGTCCTTTGAAGTTGCCGAGGAGGGTGGAATCAGAAGCTGGCAGTGATCGGACTTCATCCGTTCTGATGGATTTCCGGTGTTTGGGAGGAGCCAGAGATGATGGTATCAATGGAACATAGTCCAGTACCGATGGAGCCCAATGCTTATAGGCTTTCTTGTCATGCCTCTGGGACTTAGGACATACTAAGTTCTCATGGGCCGAGCTGGTGGGCTTGCTTACAGCCAAGTCCAGTTTCTTTGAAGAGGACTTAAAGGAAGACTTAGTCTCATGCTTATGAGAGTGCTTCCTAACTTCCTGAAAAGACCCAGCTGTGGGGGTCCATGGAGGGGGATTCTCCCACACCAGAATCTGACTTCACAGCAGGAGATGCACTCCTTACTGAATCAGGCCAATGTACAGTGGGGGTTTCTCTGGCCTATGTCCGATTGGGGTCTCATGGCCTTCTCCATGAGGTGTTTGCAGAGACAAAGTTATTGTCCTTCTCAGGTATGGTTGAGGAAAGATCAGTAGATATTGCACCTCGCCACGATGTGAGCTTCCCCAAGGCAGTACAGGCAGCATTTCTGGTCATCGCTGACTGAGAGGATCATGGGCAGGAAGCACAGAGTTTGATGCCTGGAGTAGTGGGCATAGCTTGGTGCCCGGACAGGGTACGGGGTGGGGAGGTCCCCTTGGGAGACTAATCTAATGCTAAATAGTAAAAACTATTAAAAACTATTAAAATTGTTAAACTATTTACAAACTAGATGATTCTTATTTTGTAGAGTGAAGCCGAAGCTGCAGACACTAAAGGGTCTGACTCAGACCATGTGGAAGTGAGAAGGAACTGTAGAGGCAGGCAGTCCGCCCTGCACTTTATTCTCTCAGTTGAAGGCATGAGGTTAGCCAGGGCATGTGCGTCCACTGCTTTCAAATTCTCCAACTCCAGGTATATGGTGTGCATGTGTAACCGACAGTAGAATACCGTAGGGACTGAAGCTCTTCCTTCAACAATAAACACACAGCATGGAAGGATAGAGAAGTGGCTGCTGCTACATGAGTGCAGAAGAGTGAGCAAATGAAATGGACCATGAGAAAGACTTGTTCAAGTGCATGGACTGTTTTATAAGCAAGCAGGGCTGTCCTCAACACTGGGGAAACTGATCAGACTAGATGTGGGAAACAGTTTAGAAGAGACTGTCATGGCTTATGAAAAGGAAAAGACATCCAAAAAGATAGGTCTGGACAGAAAAGGCACAGGTTTAGGCTGAGAGCCTGGAAGAGTTCTTAGTAGGCATGCCGCATGACTTATTACACACGGAACACTAAGCTTTCTCTTTTCAAAAAGTTACCCTTGCTACCACAACATCAGAGAATTTCCTTCAAAACAAACCTGACTTAAAAAAAAGAAAAATACTGTAGGGAAAAAAATAAAAAGAAGAATATTGTTTAACTAACCTCCCTCTTTTCTGATCAGCTCGGCTAACTATGGAGTTAGCATGAGTAAGGGTTTGTATACACTGGCAAGTTTTGTCGATGAAACTAATGTCCTCATGAAAAAAATTGACAAAAGCAAAGTCGCCAAAGTGAGTCTACATTTGCTCCCTCTGTCAACAGCTCATGTCCACATTCAGGGCACCATTGTCGACAGCATGAGCAATGCACCATGGGTATGTATCCCACAGTGTCTGGTGACACCATCTGTCGCTAGGTGTTGTGGGAAGGCGGAAACTGAGTGCAGTGCATCCTGGGATGTGCAAAATGTCCCGTCATGCACCGCTTTGTGTCCCAGCCCTCCAATGGTTTCTGGCTGCCTTTCGCACCATTCTGGCTTTCCTTTCGTGCTGTTTTTCCAACGGTCAGTCTTTGTAGTTTGCGCCAGCATCTGCAGTGAGAGAGGATGGATCCCGCACTTCTCTCCTATGCGCTGTTAACTGTCATGAGAACATTGCGCATGGCAGCAGAGTTACTCACAAAATTACTGACAGAGGATGAATTGCAGGCACCCGAGTGTGATATGGACAGCTGCAACTTATCAGTGCTTTTGGCATTCACAGAGCAGTTGCATACGGTAGACCATCGCTTTTGGGCTAGGGAAACAAGCACTGATTGGTGGGATCGCATTGTCATGCAGGTGTGGGATGAAGACCAGTGGGTACAGAACTTTAGGATGTGTAAAGCAACCTTCCTGGAGCTATGTGCTGAGCTGACCCCTAACCTGCGGCGCAAGGACACCAGAATGAGAGCTGCCCTTTTGGTAGGGAAGCATGTTGTAATCGCTGTGTGGAAGCTGGTGAATCCAGACTGCTACCGGTCAGTTGCAAATCAATTTGGAGTGGAGAAGTCTACTGTTGGGGCTGTATTACTTCAAGTGTGCAGGGCAATAAATCGCATCCTGCTGCAGAGGACCGTGACTCTAGGAAACGTGCATGAAATAGTGGATGGCTTTGCAGAAATGGGTTTCCCTAACTGTGGTGGGGTGATTGATGGCACACACATTCCAATTTTAGCGCCAGACCACCTTGCCTCAGAATACATCAATAGGAAGGGATACTTCTCCATGGTGTTGCAGGCACTTGTGGATCACCGGGGGCATTTCATGGACATCAGTGCAGGCTGGTCTGGAAAGGTGCATGACGCATGCATCTTCAGGAACAGTGGCCTGTACAGAAAGCTGCAGGCAGGGACTTTCTTGCCAGACCACAAGATCACAGTGGGGGATGTGGAAATGCCCATAGTAGTCCTGGGAGACCTGGATTACAGCCCTGGCTCATGAAACCTTACATAGGCACCTGGACAGCAGCAAGGAGTGTTTTAACAACAGGCTGAGCAGCTGCCACATGGTAGTCGAATGTGCCTTTGGCCGTTTGAAAGCTCGCTGGAGGTGTCTCAATGGCAGGCTAGACCTTACCGAGGATAATATTCGCATGGTCATAGCCATGTGCTGCACTTTGCATAATCTGTGTGAATCTAAGGGTGAAATGTTTGCTCAGGTGTGGAGAACTGAGGCAGAGTGCTTGGCTGCACAGTTTGAACAGCCAGATGCTAGGGCTGTCAGAGGAGCCCAGAGGGCTGCTATTAACATCAGAGAGGCTTTGAGGAACCACTTTGATAATGAGGGGCACTAGCACATGTCTGCTTTGGAGTTGCTTCCCTGGTGCAACCATGTACAATTTTGGGGCCCAAGATCCATGCAACAAAATGCTTTAGAAGCCTGTTCCCGAGAGTGAATTGATTGCTATACGCTTTTGTAGAACACAGAATAAAAACGCTGTACTATTAAATACCTTAGCCTTTATTTATTGTTAAAAAGGGTAAAACTTCACAACTGTGTGTAGCTCCAGCTACCATTGTGCAAGCTGTGAGAGGGGGTGGAGTGATGGGGAAACTCAGGAGTGCTGTGAAGTGAAAAGGAATGTGTGGGCATAGAGGGGGCTGGGTTGGCAAAGAATTGTGCATGTGTATGTGCTGCAGTGGACGTCGACCACAGATCTGCTCAGTCTGCAGCTGTATCAAAGACTTGAGCATCTCTGTCACTTGCCTAGCAGCTTCCAAGCACTCTTTGGGTTCCCTGATCAGTCTCTCATTGCGCTGCAACACCTCCCTGAACAAGTCTTCTTTGCTGCATCTCGGCTTCTTCATTATCTGCCGAAGCCAGTCAGCAGGGGTGCGTGGTGTGTTCCTCAAGGTGTCGGCTGCTGTGGACAATGCACAGAAGAGGGATTGTTACATTCCAGAAAACTATTGAAACATTTCAGTAACAAGGGCCTTTTGCAACTAGCAGCAATCACTTTCTCACTGACTCTAGGCAGGCACATAGCTCCGCGAGCACCCCAATCATGGTGAGTGTCGGGAGTGGGGGGGAAGGTGGTTGTGTGTATGGACAAAATGGTCATGGCTTGCAGGGCAGATTTGCAGGGAACTCATTCTAAAATCATCACACACTTTTCCAGAGGCGGCCAACCTGCTGGCTGACACCTCACTGCTGCAGGTAAGCAGGGAAACCAGGGCACAACTACTGCATGCTTGCGGCTTTCACTCTGGTCTATATGCAGCTCAGCTATGTGCCACTTGGGTTCCAGCTCCAGTGATTGCTAAATGGCATGGTACCGTTTCCTACAATGGGGGAACTAACAAGGCTGCAATCCCTTGGAAGCTGTGGCGGAGGATAAATAAGTACCTCTTGGAAACTTTCCAGAGCCTCTCTCTGGAGGATTCCCTGCAGGTCTCGATGTCCATTGACACCCTGCTTGGCCATACAGATTAGCTACACAGGGCAATGTCCAGCTCACATAAAACATTACCTGCCTCCCACTTTTTGATTCCATGCCATAGCAACTTACCCAGTGTCTCATCTGCTTCCTGCTCCCCGTAGAACACTTCTGGAGTGGAGAAATGTTCCTGGCTGCCTGCCCCACTGGGTGACCCTGCTGGGAGCTCCACTTCTTCATCCAGAATTTCAGCCTCCGGGCTACCCCCTCTTTCTGCTGTCTCCGAAGTATCCACAGGGCTATCGGCGATGGAGGTGGGGTCACCACCAAAGATAGCATTCAGCTCCTTATAGAAGTGGCAGGTCTTAGTTGCACCACTGGAGCGATGGTTTGCCTCCTGCGCCTTATGGTACACCTGCCTCAGCTCCTTTATCTTCACTCTGCACTGCTGCATGTCCCGATAATAGCCCTTTTTGCACAAGCCTTGAGAAATTTGCCCATATGTGTCCCGATTCCTACGGGTCAATTGCAGCTGCGACTGAACAGACTCCTCTCCCCATATACTGATCAGATCCAAAAGCTCAGCGGTGGTCCAAGCGGGAGCATGTTTGGTGTGATAGCCAGCCATGCTCACCTGGGAAGCCAGCAAGCAGGAAATGGAATTTAAAATTCCCGGGGTTTGCAAGGGGGAGGGGTGGGTTGGCTGCAGGGCAGTGGAGTTCAAACAGCTGACCAGGGCAGCAGGGGAATTGTGGGACACTTTCTGGGGGCCAATAAAATCAAAAAAATAAGATGTGATGTCTACACTGGCTGTTTGTCGACAATAAAGGGAGGGGAAAAGACAAAAGTCTCTTGCAGGGGTGGAAGTTTTTTGTCGCCAAAACTGGGCATTTTTTTCGACAAAAGTCCCATTGCAGCATGTACGCTATCGCTGTTTTGTCACCAAAAGGCAGTTTTTGGAGACAAAACTTGCCAGTGTAGACAAGCCCTTCGTCTGTTAAGTAGAGCTATATCTTTATTTGCTGCAAGTAATGGATAGACCGTAAACTGAGTATGACACTTCCAAAAGTACATAAGACCCACTTTCAAAAGAGACATAGGCTCCCAAATCACTTGAACATTTTACCCTTAACCAAATAACCTTAGGTGCTGTTTGTTATGCTACTGGCCAACAAGTGACTAAGACCTCTGAGGATTTGGAAGAGAGTTTCCAAAGTTATCCTATGGATTAATATCCTGAAGTTTAAAGCTCTAATGGAGGTGCACCTGCTTAGCACCTCTGAAAATTTGGCCATGCAATTTACTCTGAAGGTATCTATAGTTAGTTATAAATGAAGATGATAACAGTAAGATCCTGTGTAGACTAGTTCCTCTGGCTACCTTGAAACAGACTGTCAACAACCATGTTAGACCAAGGACCTATTTGTTTATCAATAAGAGAGCACACACAAGCATTGTTTTAGTAGGCTTGAATTTACTGGTTGTGTTAGAGAAGACTGGTTTGCAAATATAAACATATAATCCTCAACAATGTATCCGAGTATGAGGACTTCAGCAAGGCACGTAAAATGTTGATCTTTCCTTCCATGAAGTAGAAACCAAATAAAACAATATATTAAAACCAGAAAGAGATTTCACAGAGGTCATTTCTGGAACTAGAACTATTCATTAAAAAAAAAAAACCACATACACACACCCTCTCCTTGAGGTAAAAATGTAGTGTCTTTTCTGTCCACAGTTATTGAAGAACGTAAATACCAGAGGCCTAATGCCTCATAAATGAGGACTCAATGGTACAATTTCACCTAAACAAAAGGTTTAAAAGGGACAGAGAGAGTAACCAGTTGCCAGGAGCTAACAACTTTCAGCCAAATGATAAATGTAGAGAAAGCAGAAGCACACTGTAGGTGTGGCAGTGTCTGGAGGGGGAGGCAAGGGAGAAAGACAGGCCTCTGTCAAAAGGATGATCAGGGATGCATATGGAATCAGTGGGTGGATGAGATAAATACACAGTGAGGCGGTATGATTAGTGTTACTAAACTGAGCAAGAATAATGAAAAAAGCAATAAGAGAATCAATGATTCTTGAGATTCCAGCCAAATCTACAATGGAGGCTTTTCTTCTCTTCTCTTTGCTCTCACCCCTTCCATCAAAACAGAAACATTTAATTTCTGCTAGCAGCGGATCTTTACGCCCAAGGATCGAAAAGGTTAGTGTGTTCACTTGGACAGATGAATCACAGGTAATAGTGATATTATTAAAGGGTCCTATGGGGATGAGTGCAAGCGATGCTGTAGTTAAGATGGTGACAGCATTTCCCCATTATAATTCCTTGCTTATGTGGAGGGATTAATAGGTTAGTTGTAAATTATAAGAAGGAGGCCACACTGCCACAAGGCCAAATTTACAAAGAGGTATTAATTGGTGTGAATATGCAGGTAAATACAAGGAGGTGAATTTTCAAGTGTCCAAGCTTGCTTGTGCTCCATCTCTCTCAAGGATTTTTATCTGTGCCTTTGATATCATGGATCCAAAATAGCACAGCCCAGATCAGGGCTCTTATGTAGAAACTTATACTAACCTTTTCCATATTCCTCTTTGTATATTATAAAGAGTGTCAAGCTTTTGAGTGGTGTGGATGTGAGAACCACTTGTACTTGTAAATGAATGAGAAAACATTATACACTTATCATACTAAAATAAACACATCATATACAAATAGCAACTAATTAACCTTCACTACAACCCATGAGGTAAGTAAATAATATCCTTATTTTGTAAATGAGAACTGAAGAAGAGCAGCTGCATTCAAGGTAGTGGCAGAAGCTGGGAGTATATAACCAAAGTAAAAGGTAAGATATGCGTTTTTTATTTCCCCAGCCCCTCTCTCTGTATTATTGGATAAAATGGTGCACACTTTTCAGGGAGGCTAGCGGGACAGGTTTTTTTTAAAAAGTGGAACAATCCACCAAAACTCACCTGCTCAAGCGCTAATTAGGACTGTCTAACAGCCAGCCTATTTGGGATGTCTCATACTTGGCTTTCTGCTCTTTGTTTGTTCACCTGTAAGGGACAGATTTTGATATCCTTATACATACTGCATGGAATTCACCCCTGTAGAGAGGGCAGCACAATCCTATGCACTGTTTAAGTCCAATGAAACCTTCAAAATAGCTCTTAAGTGGGACTTAACACAGGCCTTGTGTTGGCCCACTGGCACAGAGTTGAATTTCAGCCACTCAGCAATGCCTTATTCTTTGAGCGTTCCCATCAATTTCCCCTAAGTTAGTGCTCAACATGAGCAAGGCATCAGAATCCAGCACATATTTGCTAATTCAAAAAATTCAGTAATTCATCGTGGCTCTCCCAGTTGTTACTGTCAATTGATGAGACTCTGCATTCTGCCTCCACCGCACACAACCTAGCACCTACATGGAATTTTCTGAAAAAATACATTTTGTATGTTTAAATATAAAGCTATGACAGTATCGAGCCGGGAATTACACTATTGAGTAGCACTCACATTTGAATATATGAGACTCAATGCATGTGCCCATAAAAATGTCCATACATACCTTAAGTCTGTAAAAGTCCATATTTGTGCATGCAGCAAAATGCTGCATTGCACTAATGTGGGCTTTTGTTAGTATACTCATTGATTAGTGTAACTGGACATTTAGGTCTAACCCTAAAATCACAGCTTTTGTGGTACACTAACCATCATATTAGGCTCAATGGAGCCTTTGACTTAACAGTTCTCTTTTTTCCTTTTTCAGGATCTGATACCCTACATGCAGGAACTGTGGTTTCAGACCTGAAGGATTGATGCCTTAATGAAGATTAGTGCTTTTTAAGCACTTGCTTTTACTCTCATTGCAATTACTGTCAAAACGCCCGTTGACTGGCTTAGCAGAGGACACTGTAAAATATTCAGCAAAGGCCAGAGGCTGGTACAACAGTGAAACAAGGCTAACTTTCAATCTGACCATTCAAATGTCTTACAGGTTACATGTGAGAGTAGAGACACAATGAACCAATAAAAAGTCGTCTTCATCATAACCCACTGAAAGAGGAGTATCAGAAGGCAGGATGTAGTCCACACTAGAGCATGGACAACATGACAGGGACACATATAGTCCACAGTACAAACTGCTTTAGGGAGTCTATCTACCCACACTGTATTACTTGGGCAGAATGGGGTTCATGATCGTGTGAAAGATTTCCAGGCCTTTCAAGTCATCCTTTCAGACACTACTGAACTGAAAACATTTAATTCACTTGTGTTGTGGTATTACATAATGGCCCTCTCCACACCTGGCTCTCTTGTAACCATCTTAAACATTCTACTGCCATTATGGGGTTTTTTAGACAGTGTCCCTGAGGGAAACGGAGAACCTTAATGCATTAATACTAATCTGTTTCTGACTGTGGGCTAGTTGAGAAACTATTTAAGGAAACAGAGGCATAATGTATTAATAGCAGCTTTGGGTTTGTCATGCCTTTGGAAGCTCTATTTCAGGACATTGACAATAATAATATATTCATGATAACCTTTTAAAGCAATTCACGGTAGAGGAGAAATGGTAATTCATGAACATCCACTGAAGAATCTTCATCTATAGTGAAAAGGCCAAGGAATATTGATAACCCCATGTATTGATGGCACAATATGTAAATTATGAACATGTGACATCACTATGACCTCTATTCACAGATTATCTTCCTGCTGCTCTTCATCTGCAGCTGTTCTGCCTTTGGCTCGAATTACATCTCCGATGCCAAAACCAGGAGGCTGTTGAGTGGCATTAGATTGCTCCTCTCTCTTACAAATCCTTTCTTCCTATCCTACCATTGAAAGGCCAGCAATCTGGTTTTCTCCAGGTAGCTGTCATCCACTTCCTCCTGCATACTCTTCCCTGGTTCTGCTTGCACGTTCCTCTCTGGCTTTGATACCTGACTGTCACGCCTTTTTCCTTACTCATCCTGCTAACTTTCCTTTTAGGAGATTTCAGCTTCCATGGTGATAACCAGTCATACCCTGCTGCCTCTCAGCTTCCTTCTCTGTTCTTCTGTGGAGTGACTCCCATACTTGGGGCCAAGTGGTGGCCTTTAGCCAGTGGTGCAAGGAATGCCTGCCACAGAGTCACAGCACTGGCCGGAGGCGGGATTCTGTCCTGGAGCTGGAAGCTAGGTTCCTCAACACAATTCTACCAATTCATCCCAGTCCTGACCTTCAACATTGTTCAGCTGTTCCAGCTTGGGGCCTTTCTTGATTAGAGACCAACAATCACACCAAGCAGTGTAGAAGTGCCAGGGGGCAGACCGATGTCCACTAGGAAGTGGGCTGAGGTCATTAATTTATTTCATTTCTGGCCTGATCCACATTTGAACTGAGTTCTCTAACAAATAAAGGTTAGTGCATTATCTCACTGAGTCAGGAACCCTCCACAATACACATTTTAAATCCATTTAGTTATATCAAGCTACAAAATTTGAGGAAAATAAGGATGCTCACCAGCCAGATGGACATCTGAATATTAGGAGGCTTGATTTGTTTTCCCAGTGGGGAATATTTTTCATAAAGAGTGACGTAAGTGTTGCTGTTATTAACATTTAATTATGGTGCTACGGGAACCTATACTTAAAATAACTTTTGGAAGGGAGAGACATGTTAAGGAAAAACATTTTCGTGTATCTAACCTAAGCAATGGAATGAAGCTTTTTGAAATAAATAGCACAGAATGGAATAAACCTGTCAAAAGAATAACATTCAAGTGCATCAAAAGACAAAATGCAATAACAAACAGACTTGATGTGGGATTAGATTTGTTTAAAGAATACATTATCTGTCTACCAAACCAGAATATATTTAAGAAAACAATGGGACTCTCTTAAATGAAGTTGAAGGAACAAGACCTATTAGAGGAACAGTTTTCTCATGAAACAAGATTATGTGGGTAGTAGGATTTATTTCCCCTGACTTCCTATTGCCATTTTTACTGGCATTATTTTTGTAACATAAATATTTTTCTTCCACAATATTCCATTGGTCACTTTTAAGACTTGGGTTCATTTCTGAGCTCTCATGATTGATATACACTCAACTCTCCCAGGCAGCTACTTCTGTTGAATGACAAAATTCCTTTTGCTCGATGATGCACTAGAAAAGGACTGAAGAGCCTCACTCTGCATTTCATGCTTCTGAGCCTGCGAGGCATTCAGGTACCAAGCCTGGTATCCTGTCTGCTCAATCTTCTCAGAGCTGCCATCTTGCAAAGTCAATATTCATTTGGGAAGGGGAATGAAGCCAATTTAAGAATGACCTTACAGCCCTGAAAGTGGAACACATCCCTACAAGGATTTCATTCAACTCAAACAACTCCATGTCACACCCCAGTATATTGAATCCCACGTCTTTTAAGTTAAGTTGAAGGAAACTGGATTTCCCCCCCCCTACATTTAAACTTTCTGGATAAAATTAAATGTTGCTGGGTGCAAAAAAATATTGATAGCACTGGACACAGCACTGGCATGAGAGTACAAGTTTATTAGACACAGCTCTGAAAATGCATTCAGAATCAGGTTGACAAACATATGGCAAGTTCTGAGCTTCTCCTGTGGCTGTCTGTGGTAATTTTTGTGACATGACCACCAGTTTGAGGGTTTGATTCTGCAAAGCTCTATGCTGTGAAACTCCCACTGATTTCAATGGAAGTTTGGCACACTGCTTGTAGGATCTGGTCTTTGTTTTTTTTCTTGCCCACTACTTAGTAATGGAACCCAGGTCTCCAAAGTAAAAAGCGAGTGCATTAACCCAGCACCAGGAAGTGCCATGGTCACTTTGAGTGCACTGCAGGCAGCAATGCAAGAACATCTCCAAGTACACTCAGGGTGACATTCACCAGCTGGAGAGGGCCAACATGAAGTCAATGCGCCACTTACGTCCTACTTGAGTGCTATTTTGAGGACAAGTGTTGCTTTGGCCTTCTGCCTTCTGCCCTTTAGTAGCTAGTCCTGGCCCTCTGCACAGTGGTGAATTTCACCCTCTGTGCAAAAGAGTGGCATGTAAGAGAAAACCCTCCTTTAAATAATAGAGTAACTTCAAAATTGGGTTCCCCATGCACGCAAAATACAAAACAAAAGATCAAGAAACTGCTCAACTCCTTCAAGTTTTTAATGATCTTCCTTGTCCTGAATTGATAATCACCTGTGCTCAAGAGGCTGGGCGGGTTTCGTGTGGTCACCTGTTGCCTAGCTAGTACTGCTAAGAACAAGGAAAACAGTTCCCAGGCAGCATGCACAAGAAAAAAAAAAGGAAAATAAAAATAAAAATGTACCACTTAATGATTAAAATCGCATTTTTTTAATTTGCAAGAACTCACATTTAAAAGAAAAAAGAAATGAATATCAAGAGATTAATATCAAGAAGAGCCATTAACAAGCCCTTTGCCTTGGTTTCAATTAGGTGTTGAAATGTATTTATTGTGTTCTGAGAGTAAAAGAGGTAATCATTTCTTCTCAGGAAGGGGTTGCAGTTTTCTCAATGAAAGTGTCAATATAAATATGCACTAGGTGCTGGGGAGGAGGGAGATCAGTTAATTCCAAAAGAATGGATCAAATTAAAATAAATAAAATAAAATTAATGCCATCAAGGAAACTAAGTGGCAAAGTGAATAAATAAACTCTTTGAATTAAAACGGTGTGGCAGAGAGCTGGTAAATTGGAGTTTAATTTCAAGCTTATTTTTAAATGCTAATAATAATCATCCAAGGTGACTAACACTTTTTATAATTTTCTTTCTCTCTCTCTCTCTCTTTTTTTAAACACACCAATTTAAAAAGAGGAGTAACCTGTTTATGGAGAGACATTTATAGATGGTTGAGGTAAGAGATTTGAGGCCAACACCACTGAAAGCAAATAAATGCATATATAAGGGTAATGGTGTTAATTAGTGAGCTAAAACATATTAGTGAATTATGAAATGGCTACAGGAGATGAGACAAATGCACCAAGCTTTCTGATGGATCATCAATATCATGGCAAAGTCTGACAGTAATGCCCAGTGAGAGTCTAAGCTCCCCTGTCCCACTATTTATGTGATGGGCCAAATCTTGCCCCGGACAGTGCTGTAAGCAGGAGACAGGATGGTGGCAGATGCACTCTAGAAATTCTGCCTTTCACAGTAGAATTCCACCGGTTGTATCTTGGAGAATGTGCTGCTGATTGCACTAACTGGTGAAACTGATCCCAATGCAGTGTGTTAGCATAAAACCTTTGCACCACTTAAGTCCCACTTAAGCCGTTCGGGACGTTACGGGTGCACAGGCCTTGTACTGGACCTCTATTTGGGGTCAATTTCACCCAACAAGGAGCACTGTGCATGCTCAGGAAGAGCATGCCGCAGAACACAGCATGCGAGTGAGATGGTGAGGGGCTGGGACCCCTCCCCCCCAATTCACAAGCTGCCTTTGCCCTTTAGTAGCTAGTGCGCTAGAGAATTCCTTCTTTCCGAGTAAGGAATCCCTGAACAGAGCTTAGCTGAAATGAAAATGAAGGGCCAATCTGAACATCTTTATGCTAAACAAGAGATTTCAATGACATCATAATATGATTAGGCAAAACTAGTCTGCTGTGAAGCATCTTGACTGCCCCTATTTATTTATTTATTTATTAAACTAAAACAGTTTAATAAGGGTTGTCTAATTTTCTGAGAGAATTGAATTTAAAGGCAAATGCCCTCCTCGTCCGGCTGGAACAGTGACAATGGAATGGTTTGTTGAACTTCTCAAGTAATTAAAGTTACTCAGCTTTTTGTCTGGTGCCTCACAGCTATAATGTGCTATAATCTCCCAGTAACACACTACCTGTCAAGTCTTATTGCTTAATTATTCTCCCATTCGAGTTTACTGCCCATGTTAATGACAGTTTAAGAGAATATCTGCCAGACTTAAGCACAGTTAATGGTCTTGATTCTAACCCCACTTTCACCAGTGTAAATCAGGAGTAACTCAACTGAAGCTGATAAGATTACTCTGGGGTAAAACATATGTAAGAAGATCAGGCCGTAGACTGAAAAGGGAGTCTATAAAAGGACATTAAAGAGTCCCACATTTATTCACTCTCACAAGCTCCCAAACAAACTGTGGTCATTCTATGACACAAGTCAAAAGTGGACTTTCTAATTGCCAGTGCTGCTAGACCAGCCAGGAATCTGAAAGCTTTACTCTGTCTGCCTCTTATAAAGACACTGTAGTCACACAATTGCAGACAGCTTTGCTGATGATGCTCAAGATAAGATGGGATACATTGGGTAAAATGGCGCCATTCTAAGAGAATAATTTTTTGACCCTAATCACAATGTAACTATAGTTATGCAAATACACCTGGCTATTGCTCTAGTAGCAGAGATGTGCAATATGTTTAAAGACATGGGGCGTGACTCCCTTCTTACAGATGGCTGTATAGTGGCATGGTTCTATTGACTTGTAAAAAGTTACTACTAGGAGGAGAAACAGCCTCATGACATTTGGGTACCTTATAACAAGAGAGATTCTAAATCACAGACAGGGAATATCTGGCTGTATGCTCAACTCCCCCAGACTGAGCAATCCCCATTTTCGCCTGCTATTTGCAGAGGTGCCATTTGTAGACATGAAAAAATGTTGTATCATTGGGAATACTAATGCTGCTGCAACATAATCCCTGAGTGTCCTAGTCAACATTGTATCTTCGGATATGCCAAAGTAGTATGGCATAAAGTTACCCCATAGATATATTTATTCCAGTGCCCTAGCTCATGATCAGACATTCAAACATGTACAGTTGCATTTCATGCCAAAGAAAAAAAAGGAAAGAAAAAAGCACATATGGAAAATACATGTAACAAAAAAGAAAAAAAAAAGAAAAACACCAACCCTCAAGATATGAAGACACAAGACACTTTCCTGTAAATCAAAAGTAATGCCCACTGAGAGCGAATGAGCATGCGCACACACACGAGTGAGAAAATGAGCACTTGCCCTATACATTACTTTCATAAATTCCTGCTCTTTTCCATTCATGCCAACCAAGAACAGTGCTGAGGACAGTGTTTACCATGAGACAATGACTTTTAGAGTCTTGGGTGGCTCTACCCATCCTTATTATATCTGTCACTAATGTAGATCATCCGAGAGTTCTCATCCTAAAAGGGCACAAACATTCAAGAATGATAGAATACAAGTAAGCTGGTGGCTCTTTTGATAGCCTACTGGGCTAATAAAACACGATCCATTTGGAAAACTATCTCAATCTTCAAATGCTTATTTAAACCTACTGCAAACTATCCAAACCTAACCAGACCATCCTAACCAGAAGATGTTACAAGAACAGGAATGCTTGCTTCCTTGCCAAATGTGTGCTACTCCCTGCTTTTATCTGGACCATAAACACAGTAATGCAGCACTTCCACATCCAGTCCCAGAACTAGGAATTACAGAGATGAAAGAATGTAATTATGGCTTTTGAAAAATGAAGTTATCCAGACTTTTCTAAACCTCAGAAGACACCCCAGTCACATTCTGGGCAAAAAGTATATGTAGTTTCTTGTTCTACCCAAACTTCTTTCACCTGTCCCTATCTCCCTCTCTCATCCAAACCTCCTCCTACCACCAGAAAGCCAAGAGAATGATCTGAAATGGACGTGTAACTCAAGGTTTAGAAAAAGTGATGGGGTAGGGAGGAGAGAGATTTTGAGACACACAGAATGTTTGGAACCCAGAGATAGGAATTAAGATGATGGTTTGATGAGGAACCTCTACAGGGGAAAACAACAAGAAGGGGTAGGGGACATTACACAACAGCAGAACCACAAGCAAAGGAGGGGGAAATGGCTCATCCTCTTTGGGTTTACAATGGTGACACAAGCTGTTTACCACACCAGATGTTGGCAGAGAAACGCCTTCCCCCCCCCCCCCCCAAGTGACTCTGTGGATACGTCTAACAAACAGCTGGGAGGAGTAAATCCCAGCTTGGGTAGACCTACACATGCTAGCTCTGACTGAGTTTGCACGCTAAAAATAGCAGTGTGGTTGCAGCATCACAGGGGCAGCTGGGACTAACCACCTAAATACATACCAAGGACCTTTGCACTCAGGCAGCTAGCCCAAGCCACTGCCTGGGCTACTGCAGCTACACTGGTATTTTAGGAGGCTAACCCGATCAGACCCTACATACAGGAAAGTGGTTTTGGAAACAGGCATGTTGCCTGGACAACCCACACCTGCTTTAAATGAAGCCCACTATTTGAGTGATAATTGTAATTAAGTTGTGTCACCATTGTAGCTTCCACCATATCGGCATAAGCTTGCAACCAGGAGGAAGAGTCTCACATACCTTTTGTCGCCAGTCGGACACAGTTGATTTTGGTCTCCTGAAAATAATAAAATATAGGAGATCATCAGGGTGTTTTGTTATTTGTCCATTTAGAACAAGTTTTAAAAATACAATAATAAAATAAAGTCGGTTTTTCCTTACATGTCACCTCTGAAAATTTTGCACCTTCTTCCTTTTCTATTAAACACTTTGTACTAATCAACTTGTGGACAGTTGCTCCACTAAGTAACTATTAGGAAGTTACAGGGACAACACATTTGCCATTTTTCTTCTGCTGCATGTGTGAGGGAACATAGCGGGTTGATCGACTAATGGGGTTTACCAGTTTAACAACCTAATTTGATAACAGGCAGAGAATCCCTAGTCACACACAAAAATGCATGCAATTATACACCTAATTTTCATGCACAATTGCTACAATTAACCCCATCTGCTGCACTTTGATGTGGCTGCTGGTCCCAAGCCAGGTAAAGTGGGGAGGATGGAGCGCAAGGCTTACTATGTAGCCTTATAAAACACAAATACCCTCTCTCATTTTCATTATAAAAATGGAACCAGGCTACCATTCTGGTAAAAATGGCTGCTCAGCAGAGAGTACTGCCAACTCCACATGTTGCATGAAGGTTCCTAGGGAAAACCACTCTCTGGAAGCCAAGACCCCAAAAAGTTTAATGCCGGGAGCAAAAAACATTTCAAAGTTGGTAAGGGAATGTGAGAACAATGTTTCAAACAGCAAAGATCTTGCAAGTTATGAGGCAGATGGACAACTATGGACTTGAAATCCTGGGCATCAGTGACAGCAGACTGACAGACGAGGATAGGAAGTGCTTCAAACATCTCATTTATTCAAGTCATAGTGATTACACACACTCAAAGGGAGTAATGCTCACTATGACAGATTCGGTGAAAAAAACACCTATGAACCGGAAACCTATCAACCAACCACTATATGCGCCACATTCCAAACCAGAATTGTAACGATGTCAATCATACAGTGATATGCGCTGACAGAGGAACACAGTGATGAGGATAAAGGTAGGTTCTATAACTGCCTACAAAGTATGATTGATAGAATACCAAAACAGGATTTACTCCTTGTGATAGGTGATTTTAATGCTAATGTAGAATGCGATAACCATGGAAGGGAAAGAGCAATGGGGAAGCCCTGGTTAGAGATCATTAACCAAAATGGCAAGAGACTCATTGAATTGTACTTGGTGTCCGATCTAGCTCTTGCAAGCACCCTGTTCTCTCATAAAGACATACATAAAGAAACATGGAATTCACCAGATAGCAAAACAAAAAACAGACTGATCACATCCGCATCAGCGCAAGAGGCAGGTCATCTGTCCAAGAGGCAAAGACTTATTGAGTAGCAGATGTCAGCAGCGACCAGAATCTTTGCATTGCCAAAATAAAATTCAAATGGACACAGATCAACTTTAAACAGAAAGCAGCCAAGAAAATCAACTGCACAGAGCTGAAAATAAAAGAGTACCGTGAGAAATTCAACCTTGAACTAAGGAACAGAGCTGAGGCACTGCCAGAGGCCGAAGAAGGTGTGACACCGACTGGACCTGAAGAAAAATGGGCAGTGCTCAGAGACAATGAGATTCAAGCTGAAGCAGTCATAGTAAACAGAGCAAGAATTGGATAAGCCAAGAGATGTGGTGTCTTATTGAGAAAAGACAAGCATTGAACGGAAAACTCCTGAATGCTAAGACCAATGAAATATTGAAAAATGTAAAGGGAGAGTACAAGAAAGCAGACAAAGCAGTGAAAAGCAAAGAAAGGTAAACAGAGATATGTTGAAGACCCAGCAGCTGAAGCTGCTGCTATGATAGGAAATCACAGAGCTGTTTACCAAGTGACTAAAATCCTGTGTGGAAACTTCAAAACAGGAAATGGGCCAATAAAAAGTAAAGATGGAAAAATGCTTACAACTGAGGTAGAACAGAACAACAGATGGGCAGAGCATTTCAAAGAAGTCCTCAACAGACCCAGCCCTACCTCAGCACCAGAGTTTGATGAAATACGCGAACCTGACCAACTTGATATCAACATCGCTCGAACAGAGATGTCAGAAGTACAGGCTGCAGTCAAGAAGCTGAAAAAAACAAAACGGCAAGAGATGATCAAATCACAGCAGAAATGCTAAAAGCTCTTGACACTACCATCCTAATGAAACTGGCAGAGCTGTTCAATGAAGTCTGGGAAAGAGAGACCCCAACCTAACCCATGAACACCTGGAATAAATGTCAGAATACCCAAAAAGGGTCATCTTACTAATTGCAGCAACTGGAGAGGTGTCACACTATTCTTGGTTGTAGTGAAAGTCATCTGTAGTGTGATACTACATAGAATGAGAGAGGCAGTGGATGCAACGCCTGGGGACAGGCTGGATTCAGGCTCAAGAGATCCTGCGTAGATCAGATATTCACAGTAAAGATCATCATAGAAGAATGTGTAGAATGGCAGGCTTCCCTCATTATCAATGTCATGGATTTTCAAAAGGCATTTGACTGCCTGCATAAGCATATATTGTGGAATACTCCACAATCTCATGGAATTCCAGCTAAGTCTTCATCATCAAGTCTATGTACAGCAATGCAAAGTGAGCTGTAAGAGTGAACAACAAGACATCAAAGTGATTCAATGTGGACACTGGAATTAAACAAGGCTGCATTCTATCTCTACAGTTGTTTGACACTGCCATAGACTGGATAATGAAGAAGTGTATTAGCAACACAAATACTGGCATAGTATGGGTAGTTGGGAAATGCCTAGAAGACCTAGACTTTGCTATGATATCGTGCTGTTGAGCAACACCCGAAAAAACTACAAACAAAACAGACACCTTGGCAAAAACAGCAGGCCAAAAAGGGCCCAAAATCAGTTACGCCAAAACAAACATCCCTGAAACCTATATGTCAAAAATAGCATGATATTAGAAGGTAAAGATATAAAAAAAAGTAGAACTGTTCATTTACCTGGGCAGCCCCATATTAGTCAACAGAGACCTCAAGGATAGGAAAGGCATCCATAGCATTCACTAAACTCAACCATGGAACTCAAAGATATACAGTAACAAAACAAAACTGAGAATTTCTTCAATGCCAATGTAATCTTAGTGCTAGTATGTGGCCGTAAGAACTAGGGAGCTATTTAAACGTTAGATAGAAAACTAGATGCCTTTGAAAATAAGTGCCCATAAAAGATTCTGGGCATTGGACAGAGACTTTATCACCAAAAAAGAGATCTGAGAAAACACCAACCAGCAGCTTGTTTCCACTAGAATCAAAAGGAAGTGCTTGACGTATCTGAGGCATGGGCTCTGGATGCCAACACACAAATTCACTCTCACATGTAGCTGTCAAGTGAAAACCAACAGGAGTGAGGAAATGAGGGAGCCCAAGGAAAACCTTAAGAATCTTTAGAAGGGAGGGTGGAACAGTCAAACTCAACATCACAGAGCAGATGGAAGCAGCAGCTAATGATAGCGCTAACGCATCAACATTGGCTTGAGAAAGATGTAATAATAATAATTGCTACAATTCCTGCAAATTGGGCATTTACATACACACATGGCTACAGAGACACCTAACTAGCTATTTGCACATGCAAATATCTGATGTGTGTGTGAAACAAATGGCATGCTAAATGATCAGCTCTACCAAACAGGTTGACCCACAATCCAAACCATCCCAGGTCATTCAGTACAGAGCTGGGACAACACCCACAACTTTTATCTGATTCCTCTTGGATTCTGATTATTTGCGGGGGGGTGGGGGGGGGAGAGCTGAACTAACCTTAGTTCTGTGTTTGTTTTTTCTAAAAACCAAAACCAAGCCACCTTTTTAGCCCATATCCACTGAATACATACCATCACCAGCATTCCAAATGCCTCACTCTACGCTACAGTCATTACTAGCAGATTATGCTTGTAACACACGACTTCCTTACATATCTTAACATGTTGCTGTGGTCAGTAGAGTGACTTTGTGAGACAGTAATCTGCTGCAGGGTTTTCTTAGCACTTATGTCTTTAAACAATCTTGTACATGTCTCAAGTGTAATGAATATTGCATAAATTACCATATGCAACAATGCTGAATTAATATGTATGCCATGTGTGTTCTGGAAGTGACAGTATGTATCTTGCTCCCTCCTACAGCACACACATTTTCAAAGAGTAACTTTGTTCAAATGGCACTCTCTTATGGAAAAACATGGGACAGACCATCCTTGGCCCTAGCATAGGCGCATGGCCATAGGGTGGGAAGGTGGCAAAGTGACTTCACCTCCTTACATACTTTGCACAAAGACAAGGGACAACCACAGTTCTTGTGCTCTGCAAAGAGCAAGGAAGGTAGTGACTCACCCGTAGCCATAGCACCTCCCCATGAAACAGGCAGTGGGGTGGTGCAGCTTGTTGACCTGTATGGAAAACACTTGTGCTTTCTGAGGAATAACCCCTCCCAAACTCCCATTGTGCCTACACACTGCCCCTACCTCTACCTCCACCCTGCCATGCAAGCTTGTGCCCAAGTTTATCCCTGAGTCATATCTGCTTGGTTCACTGACCCCACAAACAATAGTACAACTGTCAGCCCTGCAGAGCCAATATAGTTGCAGAAGGGAGAACTGTATTCAGTTATGCCTCATGCATCATCACCTAGAATGGCAAGCTACTGTGCAATTCCAGAATCTTTGTTGTCAGTGATGAAATATGAAGTAGAATGAACACAGCTTTATTTTCAGAGACTAGCCTCATTGCAACAATGGGCGCAATAAAAAATGAAATCTTGTTGTGACTTATAAGTTGAGCAAATGGGACTGGAAAAGTCACTGACGGAGGTTGGACATGAGATATCAAAGTAGCATTGTGGCAGTCCACAATTAATATACAAAGTCCCAAATTTGGTCTTGGAAAATGTTTTCATATGTTTCTGTAGCTCCTTGTTAGCTATCAAGTACAACAGCCAGCTGGAAAAATTAATCAATGTTAAGAAAAAGAATAGGTGAGAAACCAAAAAGGAAAGCTTGTTAATGATGCCGTAACTGATCTCATCTGAGCATGTGCATATCCCTTGCACAGGGTAATTTGAGAAGACAGGATACAGTGTATTCTGTTTGCATTTACATCTAATTGCTATATTTAACACAGACAAATTGCACTTATTAAAAGACAACGCTTTGGTACTGCCAAAAGCAAGGGCAATCACTCCAGAAACAAGACATCTGGACTTCGAAACTACACTCCAAAATACTTCATCCAAGGAACGATGTGCAACCGCAGCCAGGGAGGACAACCCACAGACAGACTCTGGGATTTAATGGTTGAAGTGGAAGGTCTGGGAGACAGGACCCTTGGTCTGTATTCTTGATTAGGACTGGACAAAAATTTTCCATCTAGGTTGCTTTCTGACAGAAAATTGTATTTTCAAGAAAACTATTTCTTCCTGAAAAGTGTCAGTTACCCATAGAGAATTGAGAGCCTGTCAAAAACTTTCCTGCCAAAACCCCCAAAATGTTTTTTCCAACAAAAAGTTAATTTTTTCTTGTTTAATAAAAGAAATTCTGATCAGTTCTATAACTTAGTCAGCCAAACTTTTTATGTGACCACAGATAGTTCTAGAACTCTGTGCCTCAGTTTACACACCAGTAAAATTGGAATAAATAGAGGTAAACCTCAATTATCCAGATGGCTCAAGGGAGAGACACACACACACACACACACACACACACACAATCACAAAATAGAAACATCAGAAAAAATTTAAGCGTTTCAGAAAAATGAAAACCATCTTCTAAAATTTCAGTTTTCTGAATTCTGGATACAGTTATTTGAGCTATTGAGATAATTGGAGTTAAGTTCTACTTTCCAGCCTCATAGAAGTGGTGTGAAACTTAATTAATGCTTGTAAAGATCTTAGTGATCGCCATACGCAAGATCCTATATATTAGTATGTAGAGTACAGTTTTATTATTTTAAATGTGAAAAGATTATGATTGGAAAGTTAGTCATAAACTCAGGAGGTGCCAAAACTGAGGTTCTGACAGCAGGGTTAATTTGGCTGTGTGTACATCCAGTTTATTTTACTGTAGACATTTTATAATGCAAGCAGTAGTATATTAAGGTACACATATTTTAACCAGAAAACCAAGAAGAAGAAAATACTATAGCACATATGTGCAACTGGATTAAGTTAACACTGTTCTGAATTTCTTGGCTTTATCATTTTCTTGTTCTCTCTCTCTCTCTCTCACCCCCCCTCCCCCTTTAAAGATAAAGAGAATTCGTCTGGCTTAATACTATGAACTTTTAAATGATTCCACTTAGGTTTTCAAGTTCACATCTCACTGAAGTGCACTGGCTGATGAAGAGGCAAGTTCTGCCTTCACTGGCTGCTGCTGTTTGGATGGGGACAATTCTGCAGAAAAGGGTACCAGGGCTAGACATATATTTAATTTGGCAGTTGTATCTGCAACAGAAAGAGACAAAAACTTATTTAAAAAGAAAAAAACTAACACCTGAGAATTGACAGACTACAGATGCAGTAAAAAAAATAGGGAGACCCCTTCAAACAGCTTCTACTACTGTTCTCCCCTCCACAGCCTCATATTTCCACCCTTTTAATATTACTAGTTTTTGCTCTGGGTCTATAAGGCATTTACCATCTCTCTCATGTAGAATACCCTATCAGCAGCCTGAGAGCAGCTGCCCTTGGGCGTGTCAAGTAAGGTAGAGGGGAAAATGGGTGGAACTTCATTAGACTACTAAAATACTAGTAGGTACCAACTAAGCAGACTGAGAATTGACTTTCAAATCCCTATAGTTTATGCCCTGATCTTGGAAAGATTTACACATGTGCTTAATTTTAACCTGTAATTGAAGCCAACTGAATCACCTGTGTGTAAAATTAACCATGTGCACAAGTCTTTGGAAGGTCAGGGCAATGATTTTTAATTCCCCTCACCAACCCAGGCAAAGTTCTAGTCCTCAAGGAGGATTAGGTCCACCCCAAATTGCAGCTTTCCAACTTCAGCTATGTTTGGTGTAACTTAAATAAAAGAGTACTTGGAATTTTATTTTATTATGGTTATTTACAATTGGAAAAAAAATGTATTTTCTCCCACAACTTGAACACCGATTAAGAAATTTTGCTCAACCTAAATAAATAAATAAAAAAATCCTCAGGCAAAAAGCTACCAAGGAAAGATTCAGCCCCAATATTTCAGAAAGTTATCCATGTATGAAAACAAGGGACTACCGAGGCTGCAGAACAGTCTCTGTACTGCAGGCCTGACCAGAGCTCACCCTAATATTCCAAGGCAAGGTTGGCACAAGGTTTGCAAGTAGCAAACATGATTAGACACAAATGTGTACTGAAAATCCCACAGGCATATGTTGGAGTAGGGTCGTGTCATTTCTGACACAACTATTCCAAGTTGTGAAAAGCCCTTTATACAGTAATATCGCCAATGGAAGGATTTATTTACGGCATGTAGAGCTTTTTAAAGTTGAAATTCACCCGAGAAGAAGAGTCACTTCAGGCCTAGATACCACTTCAGTTCTCAAAATAGGACTTAAGTAGTTCATTGGCCTTTTATGGATTTACTCTCACATTAAGCACTGGCAGCTCTGCCTGCACCCCCAAAATCTTCCAAGAGCAGTAAAAAAACATGTTATACTGTGATCAGAACTGTCAGTAGCTGGAAATCCAGCATTAAGAATTGCATGAACATGCATGTAGTACAAATCATTAAGGCAAAAAAAAAAAAAAATCAATAAGAAACTCTGCAGAGTCCATCATTCCTTCAAAAATAATATTCCCATTGATTGCTGAGGTGCTACTTTTCACACTCATGACCTAAAAACATCATTCACTTGTTGGACCACCAGGTTGCAGTAACAAGCCAACATTGTCTCCCGTATTATTTCTGATTGAGTTATGAAGCCTCCTATTCAGAGGAAGAATGGCCCAGAATATTGAACTCTACAATTTAAAAACTAAAATGAACTCTTTTCAGAGTAGCAGCCGTGTTAGTCTGTATCCGCAAAAAGAACAGGAGTACTTGTGGCACCTTAGAGACTAACAAATTTATTAGAGCATAAGCTTTCGTGGGCTACAACCCACTTCTTCGGATGCATATAGAGTGAAACATATATTGAGGAGATATATATACACACATACAGAGAGCATGAACAGGTGGGAGTTGTCTTACCAACTCTGAGAGGCCAATTAAGTAAGAGAAAAAAAAAACTTTTGAAGTGATAATCAAGATAGCTCAGTACAGACAGTTTGATAAGAAGCAAGTGTGAAAATACTTACAAGGGGAGATAGATTCAATGTTTGTAATGGCTCAGCCATTCCCAGTCCTTATTTAATCCTGAGTTGATTGTGTCTAGTTTGCATATCAATTCCAGCTCAGCAGTCTCTCGTTGGAGTCTGTTTTTGAAGTTTTTCTGTTTTAAGATAGCCACCCGCAGGTCTGTCATAGAATGGCCAAACAGGTTAAAGTGTTCTCCCACTGGTTTTTGAGTATTATGATTCCTGATGTCAGATTTGTGTCCATTAATTCTTTTGCGTAGAGACTGTCCGGTTTGGCCAATGTACATGGCAGAGGGGCATTGCTGGCACATGATGGCATATATCACATTGGTAGATGTGCAGGTGATCGAGCCCCTGATGGTATGGCTGATGTGATTAGGCCCTATGATGATGTCACTGAGCTGGAATTGATATGCAAACTAGACACAATCAACTCAGGATTAAATAAGGACTGGGAATGGCTGAGCCATTACAAACATTGAATCTATCTCCCCTTGTAAGTATTTTCACACTTGCTTCTTATCAAACTGTCTGTACTGAGCTATCTTGATTATCACTTCAAAAGTTTTTTTTTTTCTCTTACTTAATTGGCCTCTCAGAGTTGGTAAGACAACTCCCACCTGTTCATGCTCTCTGTATGTGTGTATATATATCTCCTCAATATATGTTTCACTCTATATGCATCCGAAGAAGTGGGTTGTAGCCCACGAAAGCTTATGCTCTAATAAATTTGTTAGTCTCTAAGGTGCCACAAGTACTCCTGTTCTTTTTAAAATGAACTCTGTATTTCAGAAATGAAACATAGCGACAGCATGAAAACATTCTAAGAAGCCCTAGCTTCTATGCTGGATAAAAACTCGTCAGGCAGGATCGATTGCAGCCAGGAAAGTCTCCACCTTTGGATGCATTAGCTGGCTCAGACACTGGAGACAGTCAGCAACAACTCTGACAAAGCAGTTTCCTTATGTGAAACAGTTAGTGGGGAGACAGAAGAGAGTCACAATAGCACAATATTGCCCAGTTGCACTGGCCTCACCTTTTGACAGCGGTAACACTGAAAGGCCCTGTGTCTTCTCAAGGGTGAGAACAGATGATATTGATAGATAAAGAATGGCTTCATGTGGCAAATTCCCTCATGCTTCATAGAGAGAAAGGAACATGCTTCGAAGCCAGTGGCACAATGTCACGCAGCACATAACAATTAACTACCTGAATGACACATTGAAGCCAGAGGTGAAAATAAAACTCTGATCTTCAGATGAAGGCTCTACACGATGTGTTAAAGAAGCCGCTCTGCTAGATCCAACCATGTGAGTTTCCCTTTAATTGCCCACAGCTCCTTGTGTCATATCATGTATGCAACCATTTCCGTGAAACAAACAGTGGTTAATTGTACTTCTCGCTCTCCCATGAACACAAAAGCCTAACTTGGTTTTGTTTTTGTTTTTTGTTTTTTTAACTTAAAACTCTTTGACACATTTCAGTTCAGCATCTGGCTTTTGACAATCACTTGGAGGGAAATTCACACAGTTTGGAAGCAGGTGTTTTGTACAATAAAGCCAAAGTCTATTCTGTTTCCCACGTGTTCTATTGACACCCTTGTCTGGCAGCAGCATCACATAGACCAAATCTCCTGTGACAGCCCAGAAAAAGGAATTCAATGAACAACGGCTATCTTATTCAAACTCCACAAAAACAAATACAGCATTACACAACAGAAGGCAGGAAAGCTCATGATCTGATTTTGCCGCAATTTGCCACACTTGTTTTGTATCCAGCTGTTAATTATGTTCTTTTCAACACAACAATCATGGCTAATGGTAACAGAGCAGACAAGAACATCGACTGAGCACAGCTCGCCATGGAGTGTGAAGCTGAAACAATGCCATTCTATTGCCACCCCTTCTGCTAAAGCTGCTTTTTGACTCTATTCAGAAAGTTTCTTCAAATCAAACTCCTACTAGAGTCCCTGAGTTTCCAGAGGGAGACGGTATGGTTCAGTGGGCAAAGGTGATTTCTCATTCAAGGTTCCAGGTGCGGAAAGATGTTTTGTCATTTCAAAATTGTGCATGATTAATGGGGTTATAGAACACCTTGGTTTAACATGAGTGGCAAATACCCCACTGGGAGGTTTACACATCCAGGTGTGACATATGGCCAAATTTTTGCCCCACCTTAAATGGGACATTTTTATTATTGCATCTGAAATTTTGCAGGCATAAATAACTGAGGGTGTCATTTTTCACCCACATTTATTTGCAGGCTCTGTTAACATCATAGTCAATGATCTGCTTGATTTGTGGATGCATTTGGGTACTTAAAACTGTAAATAACAAATCACGCCTGCAAACAATTCTTGGAACAACGGTGAACCTGTATTTACTGGGGTTTGAAAAATGGTGTCTGCAAAACACAGGCCAATGTTTGAAAATCTGGCCCAAAGTACTTTGTCCTGAAACGAGGAAGAATGTGGATCTTCACCTGAAGATCCAAATTCTGCTTCTGGAGCTGCGCACAGCAGAGGGCAGTCTATGACACTTTATACTTATTGGACACTTTTTTCTATGCTCAGCCCTTAAGTTGCACCCTGAAAACACCCATTCACCTGCTGTGCCAATAAAATGTATGCATGCAAGAGGCAACTAACTGCATGCTCCAAGGGGAATTTGCATCAAAATTACTTGCTGTACATGCAAAGGTACTTTACACATGCAGAATAGTCCTACATGTATTTGAAGACAGACCTTTTGAAAATTTGGACCTAAAAATCCAGATTCATTAAGTGAGTAAGTGCCACCTGCAGCCCATATATTTCTGCCTGTACCTAAAAGGTGCAGAATAATCCTGGTGACACAGTGACATGCATTAATACTGTACAGTCAAGTCAGACCCCTCATGTCCCTGCACTGGCTTGTAAACTCAGAGTACACAGAGCATATGAAGCCTTCCAGCTGCAGGGTTTCAGGAAAAAAAAACACAAGCCACACATTGCTGCATTAATCCAGCATGCCAGGTGAAGCCTACATTTCCATTCATATTATCTATTTATGACATATTATTTTGTACTTCAGCAAATAAAGCTTTTCCTTCCCTGGGGACCCATTCACAAGCAATCAGCTATCATGCAAGGGGTAACTAACTAGACACAGACAAACATGTACATATATTTCACTCTTTTCTTTATAAAGGCAAATCTAATACTGAATTACATGAATAATGCTGGAAGGAGAAGATATCAGCTGGTGAGAAAGCCAAGGCGAGGAAACATCACAACATTAAAGAGTTTTGCTGCTCATAAGTTATGCTGCAGATACCTTGCAACAGGAATGGTGATAAATGCTGGCAGTAAAACTGGAACATTATAAATGCTCATTAGCCTTACTAGTCTATTAAATCAAGCCCAACACTTTGTGTGACTGTGGGTGTGTTTTCAGTGTAATGTGGAAGACACTGTAGGGATACTTAAATTGGCGTCTAAAGCCTAAGTAGGTAGTTTACCTTTGCAATACGGTTTGGGATACAGTATTGTCTTACTCTTTCGGAGGAAAAACTTGCATGACTTTATTAATGGAAAAGAGGACTGAATAGAGCACTGATAAAAGTACTAAGAATACATTGGACAATGGAAGAATGCAGTAAAAAATGCTAATAAGCTGGAAGATAAACTAGATGGCCTTTTCCATCTCTTGTTCCTATGATACGAATAATATTTCAGCATGGTAAGGGTAGTACTCGGGAGCTGGGAATAGTAAGGAATATTTTGTACCTGTGTTTTCTCCATTCTCAACCTCTTTCCCCAACACAGGATAAATATTTCTAGCCATGTAGGTTGGGCTTTTCAAAAGGCTGCAGGGAAGTAAGATGCTCATTTCCCATTGAAAGACTGAGGCACCTCTTAAATTTCGCTTCATCTGAAAATCCCAGCTGTAACAGCTGAACTAGGATATAGCCAGATTCAAGACTAGAGGCTAATCCTCCTTCATTGCTTTTTACATTTCTCTTGTTTCATAATTTCTTTCCCAGTAATGACAAATTTGGAAGTGAAGATTATCTGGAAGTAGTAGGTCTGTCCTATAAGCCCCTTCCCTGGAGTTAGTGCAACTAAAAGGAAAAGAATGCACCACGGAAAGGAGCATATTACAGTAAAATATAACCAGCCCCCTTTGTTCAGGGTATTTCAGTAAAACACATCTCCAGTAACACCAGATGCACCATGTACAACTTAATGTTCTCTTGCAGTTTTCAATGGAACAATGCACCAGAGGCCAAGTACTAGTACAGAAGACTAGTAGAGAAGTGTTTAATTTTCCTCAGGCTTTCTAAGGAAAAAAAAGTGTGCATTTTTAGGAGGTGGGGGGATGGAGGTGGCCATATGTGCACAAATCCAGTCTCAGTTCTTACTGCACTTACTCCGTTTGCTTTGCTGAGAGCCTGGAAGTAGATGCTGTAGCTTTTCAGTGGTGAGAGTGGAGCATTCCAATAGCCATTGTAGGTCTTGTTGTCGCCCACTGTAAAGGGCTGCGTGACGGGCAGATTGATGGGCTTCAGCTCGGCCGCAAAGTAATGGGGTGAGTCAAGGCTGGAAGCATTCTTGTAGCTCACTGGAACAGAGAAGCACTCAATGATGTCTGCAGCCCTCCGTGCTTTCTGCAGCCTCTCTTCCTTGACAACAAGCTGATAGACACTAGGAGGGAGAGGAAGGAGGGGAGGGAGAAAGAGAGAGATGAAGACAAGGTTAGAATACCAAGAAGCTCACCAACAAGGAAAGAAAAAAGGCAAAGCTAAAGTAATACTGCGACAGGAAAATTTAGCACTGACAAAAATGCCGTTCACTGGGACCCCCTTCACAGTTATGCAGTATATAGGCCCTTCTCCCCACTAATGGCTGCATTCCACTGGTGCTCTGTGGACCAGATTCTGATCATTTAGTCTGCAGTAATTCCACTGAATTCAGTGGATTTACTCCCGATATGCCCTGGTGAAAATGAGAACATATTTCAGTCTTATGTATGCTGTTTGTAAAGCACTCTGGGATTCTTTTAGGACAAAAGGTGCATAAATGTGTAACATTATCTTAAGAACATAAGAACATAAGAAAGGCCGTACTGGGTCAGACCAAAGGTCCATCTAGCCCAGTATCTGTCTACCGACAGTGGCCAATGCCAGGTGCCCCAGAGGGAGTGAACCTAACAGGCAATGATCAAGTGATCTCTCTCCTGCCATCCATCTCCATCCTCTGACGAACAGAGGCTAGGGACACCATTCTTACCCATCCTGGCTAATAGCCATTTATGGACTTAGCCACCATGAATTTATAACATCTTACAAAATGTTACATGTAGATGGCGAAATTAATATGAACAATGAATTGCAGTAATTGCAGAAACAGGCTCCAGTAACAAAGGTAGAGAGATGCATTAGGGGAATTCACAAGATAGAATTGTATGGTAGGAGGTACCCATGACTTTCATCCCACCATGCACCAAATGAGATGGTGGTGGTTGAAAGTGGTGATGATGAATGGTTTTTTAAACGATTTATGCTAAGGATGTATGAACTAGTTTGAATAAAATAACAGATTCATAATTTGGCATAATATGTACTTGGGCATATTATATATTTGCTGCTACCTCTGTTCTTTTGGGTTCTCTCCTGGAGCAGAACTTCTGAAACAATAGGAGAAAGACTCTCACATTAATTCCTCCATGAAGAGTCTCCTCCTACCCCCCCCCCCCCCCCATAGCTAAAATAGAACATAAGAACATAAGAATGGCCATATTGGGTCAGACCAAAGGTCCATCCAGCCCAGTATCCTGTCTACCGACAGTGGACAGTGCCAGGTGCCCCAGAGGGAGTGAACCTAACAGGTAATGATCAAGTGATCTCTCTCCTGCCATCTATCACCACCCTCTGACAAACAGAGGCTAGGGACACCATTCCTTACCCATCCTGGCTAATAGCCATTAATGGACTTAACCTCCATGAATTTATCCAGTTCTCTTTTAAACTCTGTTTAGTCCTAGCCTTCACAACCTCCTCAGGCAAGGAGTTCCACAAGTTGACTGTGCGCTGTGTGAAGAAGAACTTCCTTTTATTTATTTTAAACCTGCTGCCCATTAATTTCATTTGGTGGCCCCTAGTTCTTATATTATGGGAACAAGTAAATAACTTTTCCTTATTCACTTTCTCCACATCACTCATGATTTTATATACCTCTATCATATCCCCCCTTAGTCTCCTCTTTTCCAAGCTGAAAAGTCCTAGCCTCTTTAATCTCTCCTCATATAGGACCCGTTCCAAATCCCTAATAATTTTAGTTGCCCTTCTCTGAACCTTTTCTAATGCCAGTATATCTTTTTTGAGATGAGGAGACCACATCTGTACACAGTATTCAAGATGTGGGCGTACCATGGATTTATATAAGGGCAATAAGATATTCTCCATCTTATTCTCTATCCCCTTTTTAATGATTCCTAACATCCTATTTGCTTTTTTGACTGCCGCTGCACACTGCGTGGACGTCATCAGAGAACTATCCAGGATCAGGGCCGGCTCCAGGCACCAGCTTAACAAGCAGGTGCTTGGGGCGGCCAAGGGAGAGGGGCGGCACCTGCGGCAATTTGGGGGCGGCAGGTCCCTCGCTCCCTCTGGGAGCGAAAGACCTGCCGCTGAACTGCCGCCGCCGATCGCGGCTTTTTTTTTTTTTCCCAATTGCCCCGCGCTGATCGCGATCGCGGCTTTTTTTTTTTTTTGCTTGGGGCGGCAGAAATGCTGGAGCCGGCCCTGTCCAGGATGACTCCAATGACGTGGGTTTCTAGCCCTTGCAACACTTTGTTTGAATATTAAAGCAATTCTGGATATTCTATCTATATAAAAGTCTAATCCCAATTTGTATCCCATTAAGCTCTTGATCTCAGTGATACCTTGTAGCAATTCTTGATGCTTCTAGCACAATTTTGCAGACCCAAGTAGAGCTGCACAGCATCCAGGTACACTTGGCTTTGTTTTCTGTCACAAACAGTTAACAAAGCCTTAAGTTCAGCACTGCTACAACTGTGACAGGCATACTGACTGCTTAATACTACTCACCCATTTGACAAAGAAAGAGATACCACTGCAGTCATTTCACTTTTTGTCAGGGTATTCACATATGCTGCCCTCACCTGTCTACATGAGGCTAGTTCTTTGTCTAGTTAGACAGGAGAGATCGATGCAAAGATTGGAAACAGCCAGCAGTGCATCGTTCCAGTGGCTTTCAGAGGGTTATTGTTGCAGAAAGATTGGTCTGAAAAACTTTTAACACACCAACATGCATCAGCACTTCCACAGGAAACACGGGCAGGACCACTAAAGCAGGCCAGAGAGATCAAACAGCTAACCTGCACATTTAGATTAATCACCAACTAATTTCTGGGGATACCTAGCACACTCCCATGGGAAAGAAAGCCATCAGACAAATGCTATGGAAAAGGCTCCTAATGATGGACTTGGTAGGAGATGATCACAGAGAATATGAATGACACACGTATATAGCACTACAGTTATCAGCGTGAATGCTGTGGTACACCAACCCAGTGTTCGGTAGCACTCCAGGTGCAAAACAACTCAGAGGCAGAGGCAACATGTGTGTGTGTGTGTGGGGGGGGGAGGCACAAAGGGTCACGTGCCTCCCCAGAGTTGCTGCTTGGCTTGTACTGAACATGTTCAAACAACTGAGCATACTCAGTAACATCTGCTGAAGCCGCTGCCCTCACTCTGCCTCCCTCTCCCAGTATTGGCAGGTACTGTCATCTCTGCTCAGAGCCACATGCCATACATACTCCAAGAGCCTTCATGCGCCCCATCAACACACTCCCATTCTGAATGAGCAACACAGGATTATTCCCCTACAAAGAGCAAAACGAAGGGTGACACATAAAGGGTGCACAATAGCTTGAACAGTTACAATAAGAGATCGACTCAATAGTTCCTAACCAGACCATGGTGGCAGAGTCCAGTAGTGGGATATAAAGGTACCTGTGTGCTATGGTGCTCCATGGGTTAGTGTCTGAAACTCCCTTCAGTCCACCCCGTCCTGGAGGCAAAGCACGTGCCAGCCTGCAGACCAAACTTCTGTCCCTTCTGTGCCACAGCTTATTGATGTTATCCAAGACTGTGGTGGGGCTCCTCTGCATTGTCCTTATGCCACGTGCCATTGTCCTGTGCCTCATGCCTGCTGATCCCTGCATAGGTTCCTTCCTTGCCTGCTATTAGACTGTGTGTTGCCTGGTCTTCCTTCCACAGCCAGCTCCTAGCTTGCTGCTCCTGCTCAGACATAGCCTCTGGCTCTCCACAGAACTCGACCCCCTCTAGCCTCTGAGAATGCATCTACACAGCCCACGGCAGCAAGTCTCCCAGCCCATCTTGAGGCCAGCAGGGCTTGCATTCTGCTTTAAAAATAGTTGTGTAGACAGTGCTTTGAAGTTGCGGCTCAGGTACTGAAGCCAACCCCCCTTCCTGGACTTCAGAGCCTGAGCTGCCACTTCAAAGAGCTGTCTACACAGCTATTTTTAGAGCACTAGCTAGCTCTATTGACCTGAGCTGGGAGACTCGCTGCCGCCGGCTGGGTAGACGTACTCTAAATGTTACTTCCTTTCCTTGTTCTCTCCACCTTATGGGGCCTTCTGCTGCAAGATGTTGCGCTGGGTAACAATGTCCTCTACTATCTTGGTCCGTTCCCTACCTTTTGGGGTGAGTGGAAGGTAATGAGCCAGTACGTTCACCGCAGCACCTTTAATCTCCAATGATTCAAAGGCACTTTGCAAATCACTTCAACTACCACTCAAATGCAATCACTGCTGGCACAGAATGAGAGGACGTAAATAGCTATCCTGTATCCAAATGAAACTGCTGTGAGAATTTTAGGTTGACTATGTAACCACCCACACTGGAATCTGGCCAGCACATCTGGGTTTATACCACAAATCAAACACACAGTTATGCCACTTTGCTTCACTCAGGAGATGTAGTAGATGACACCTCCAAGCTGCACAATGCCCTGCCAGCTCTGTGGCGAGGCACTGGTCCACAGCAAGTAGTGTGGCCTCGCGGAGAAAACAAAGGACTGACACTCAGGAGACCTATTTCTTGGATTCTATTCCTGGCTCTGCCACTGGCCTCCTGGGTGACCTTGGAAAAGTAACATCGCCTCTCCATGCCTCAGTTTACCCATCTGTAAAATGCAAGTGATAAACCTGACCTGCTTTGTGAAGTGCTGGGAGGTCTTCTGATAGAACGTGTTGTACGAGAACTAAGTAATGCCACTATTGCAGTGCTGACTCATGGAAAGAGCTGCGCCTGCTGGCTCACCAAAAATATTGCAGCACCAGATTATTCCTTGGAGAATTGGTTGGATTGGTTGCTATATGAACAGTGTTGGTTCCTAGGCCTGAGCAGGGCCAACCGTTTGCAGCTTGTCAGATCTCACAAGTTCACAGACTGTATAAAGAATACAGGATAAGGAAGGAAGGTGTGTTTCTCTTAGAAAGAGGACTACAGGGAAGGAAGGTGAGGAGTCCATAAGAAAATCTCTCCCAGGGAATTTACTGGTTCTTAGTCAGGTTACCAGGTGGACAGTAACACACACCATAGTTATTGCTCTCAGTCAATATCAACCAACACTGTTCATATAGCAACCAATCCAACCAATTCTCACCCACCAGACATCTTCATAAGCCCAACAAGCAATGGGAAAACATGGTCTTCCAAATACCGAAAAAGCTCTGCTCTCCAAAAAGAGCTCTCTGAGGCTTGTCAGATATGGCACATTAGTTAAGGGTCTGACTTTTTTGGAGGAGAAACTGCCCTGCTGTGTAACTGCAAGGTCTTTCATTTAAAAAAAAAAAAAAAAAAAGGGGGGGGGGGGAAATTGGATTCCTTGATAAATTTTACAGGTTTTATACAGATAAAACCACATTACTTTACTTTAATAGAAGCGATTTAAAGTTTTTGACAGCTCTGTTCTAAATCACTGATAAAAGCACCAGCCATTATGGTCGCCACAGTATAAACACTGTGTGCAGAGGGAGAAAATGTGCTCTTATCATCATCTACAAGGTAATCTTTTAAACAATGTGTTCTCCAGTCGATGTGCAAGCATGAGAATGGATGATCATCATTCCAAATCACAGCCTTGTTTCCCCACTACTGTGAGATCTCTGGACTCTGTCACCCTGGCAAGCTTCTTTCCCTGCTCTAGCTTTCCTTTCACACTGCATGCAGAACAACTGGGGAGACAAGCTGGGGAAGCAGTTGTCCAGAAAGATAGCCATTCGCATGAGCTTGAGTCTGGCTTTGATAGATTTGGGATGGGCATCGGGTGAAGGGAAATAGCTGTCACAGAACACCTGCCAAACTGCATCAGACCATTTGTCCATCCACTCCGGTGTCCCAACTCTTACTGCTTCCCTGAAAGGTAAAAATCCCCAGAATGCACCTGGTAACCATCTAGTGGCCAACGCCAAGGGGCAGCAAGTTTCAGGTATGGGCCCTTTAACAATCAGGGTCTTCCCCAGCTGGACTCTCCACCGAGCTAAAGCCGCATATTGCTGTCATGTCTTTTGGAGCTGATAGGGGAGCCCAGGCCATCCTCTCCAGCAGGCTCCTATCCGGGGCCCGATGCTGGGCAGCTAAATTCTGCACCTTAGGGCGCTAAGCAGCTGCTTCCCTGGATCACTTCCTACCTACATCGCCTTTTCCCCCAGGGGATAAATTAAAGAATCACAAATAAAGTTTCTGACCTTCACAGTCAGTCACCAGTCTCTCCTTTGCAGGCTTCATCAGGTTTGTGCTTCCAGGTCTCAGGCAGCGAGAGCTCCTAGGCAGCACTTCCCCAGAGCTCAGAGCAGAGGTTGCTCCCTTCCACGGCCTGCCTCCTCTGAGCGTGTTTGCTTCTCTTTTTAAACTCCATCTCCAGGCCTCGCAGATGGAGCAGGATGAGGCCACCTGGGCCCAGGGCTGCTCCTTAATACCTTGCTCTCCAGCATGGGGTTTATATACCCATCACAGAGAGTTATTCCTTCCTGACCCTACACTGATGCCCTTACTAACGTTTACAACAAGCAACATTTTAATATCTACTTTTCCTTAAATAATACAAATGTGTTTATTATCTCCAACAACGTTATTCCCCATAGGGGACAAGACAAGAAAGGTGGCAGTAGACATAGCCGATTCTGCAGTCCTGACTTCACTAGGGATTTTTTTTTTATTCTGGGATGGATAGAATGAGCCCAGGATTGGCAAGAGAATCTGGAAACTTTCACCCCTAGCTGTGGTCCAAATTACCAGTATGTAGAAGTCATTACCATCCAAACAGCTGTTTAGTGGGCTATGAGAAAGAGGATGATGGTGTCAGTCATCTCACAGTGGACAGATCCCCACATCACTACACATCCCCTCTCCCCATCCCCAAATTTCACCAGGCACTAATGGACAGTGGCATCATTAGGGCCAGCTGAAATGCCTATGCAGGAAGCATTGCCTTCATCCTTGCTGTCTCCATTCTGTGGACATCAGAATTACGGTACTCCTGGGAATGCTATCAGAAATGAAAGACTCATCCAGCTGGTAGCATTGAAGCAGTAGCAGCGCTCACAGAAGAGCCGCTTTTGTGGGGAAGGCATCAAATATTCATGAGATTGCACACAAAGGGCCAGGAACTAAACTCTGTCCTTTTGTTTGAAATATACAAACTTTTTGTGAACCTTCCTCTTAAGGGTCCCTTAAGGTTAAGGGAACTGAAAAGGCATTTTGGTTTGTGGTATGCTTAGAACATTTGCTCATAGGTATCTTCTGGAAGCAGCATGAAGTGACTCAACATCCACTGTTGATTTCACATGGTAAAGTGTAGTTAAAGTGGCTGTAGACAGACATGGAACATAGATCATCAGATAATTGTATCTTCAAATCATTTTGCCCTGCTACTGCTTAAATATGTCAGCTCAGATTCCAAACTCTGCAGTAGTTATAGTAGCCAAAAAATAAAAAAAAGACCCTGCTGCAATCTGACAGAGAAATCAAGGTGTCTAGGCAGCAGATATTTGTGTATTAGTTTGCACAAATCTTATTATTGATGCTTTGTTTTCCATTTAACTCCTGACATTACATTTGAGCCTTTTTTACTCTGATACTGTGGCCCAACTTTCAAAATAAGGGGGCTTTTATGTGATGTCCAAACTCGCATACAAATACTCAGACTGGCAGTTGAACATATGCATGCTTATTTTATGATTAAGTATTGATTTGGACAGGAGATTAAGGCCCCAGCATTTGAAAATTCTGCCCTGTATCTTTATTTTGGTTTTCTAAAGCACATATAAAATCCTGGGTTCTGGCACAAGGGAGGGGGGAAAACAAATAACTGAGCCCGCAAAAAGCAAACCTTCTGGCAGCCTTGTACTAAAACAAAGGTTAGGGACATGCAACGGGATCCAGGCAATGGAAATTTGATTGCATAGCCATTAACAATTTAATACATAGGTGTAAATTTTCCCCTTGTGGAAAGTCTGATGGAATGTAACGGGATGAAACCAACTGGACTCTGTAAGAATGTGGCAGGGTTTTACAGAACTTACTCTAAAATCCTAAAGATTTCAATAACAAATTATATCTGTCCTACAGTGTGCTTTTTAACCATTCCATGCAACTTCACAGAAGGGTGCTCCAATACATTCTATAGGATGGTTAATAAACCTATAGAAAGGTTAGCATTTTTTCCGTTAAAAACCTACAAGCATGAGAGTCAAAAAGCCGGAAGCAAGAACTTACTTTTCTGAGCATAAATTGCATCTGCAAAATGTAACCTACAACCAAACTGTGGGTGCAACACCCAAGTACTTGCTTCTCTAGTTATACCTATAATTAGATAGCTAGAGGCTCAGGCATTCAGATTTCTACTTGCAGTCTGTTTGTGGATACAAAGTATGCCTGCACATTGTGCAGGTGTAATTTATGCCTCTAAAGGGTAGTAGTTTCATATATTTTAAAATTTGACTCATAATATGCTGCCCTTCTAGAGTACCTTTAATGCAAGGATCTCAGATAGATATACATATATTAATAAATTAAAAATTATATTAATAAATTATATTAGTAAAATAAATTAATAAATTAAAAGAATAAATTAAATTAAAACCTGGGAGGTGGATGCTGGTCTTTAGCATCCTGCCCTGATGATACCTTTGGTGATTTAGGGCCTGAATTTCAGCCCATTAAAATCAATGGAAAGACTCCTATAGATTACACAATGGGCTTTGGATCAAGCCATAGACTATATATTGTGTTTGAGTGAAGTTTACCTTCAGAAAACATTTCCATGTAAAAAATACAACAGCATTAATTTACTTTTGGCACCAAAATACATACTGTAAAAAGCGACAAAGAGTCCTGTGGCATGAAAGCTTATGCTCCAATACTTCTGTTAGTCTATAAGGTGCCATAGGACTCTGTTGCTTTTTACAGGTCCAGACTAATACGGCTACCCCTCTGATATAAAATACATACTGTGGCAGCAGGTCATTACGGGGGTGGTGCAGGGCCAGGGGATGTAAAAGGAAGCATTTTGCCCAAGCAGAAGACTGAGTTATCTGACCTTTCAGTCCACATCCTCAGTGGGAACCTCCACAACACCTTAAAAAGACAAGCTTGGGAACTTCAATTCATACCTTTGCTAGACATCAAAAATCACAGACTTAATAAAGAGACTGGATTTATGGCTCATTACTACAATTTGTAAACCACTGACCCTCCTTTTTCCTACAACGAGGTGTTAACTGTCCACTTCACCTTGAATGGTCTCTTGCAACATGTAAACTCAGTGATACTCAGAGCGAGGCTCCAAGTAGCTCTTCGTTGTGTCTCTTGCAGCTCTTTATATTAAAACACTGTGTGATTTAATTATTAATCAATCTAAGTTATTAACCAATTGGGATGCTTTTAGTATGTTATTAACCAATTGTAGAATATTTGGTCAGTCATTCTGCTGTAAGAATAATTTAGATTAGATCAGATAGAGTAAATGAAACAATGAATTCACATGACTGTGGCTCTTTTGGGCAAAGTTGATCACTAATTTGGCTCCTGAGCCAGGGAGGTCTGAGTATCATTGTGTTAACTCCTTATCTGTTCCACCCTTGTATTTAGCGGTGACACTCAGAGTACCTTTCCCAGACCTGAAGAAGAGCTCTGTGTAAGCTTGAAACCTTGTCTCCTTCACCAACACAAGTTGCTCCAATAAAACATATTACCTCACCCACCTTGTCTCTCTAAAATGCAGAAATCTGTCAAAAACTAGCTGCTCTTTGTTTACAATAAAAGTGATAATTTGCCCTTCATCAATGATCTCAAGGTGCTCGCATACCAGGGTCACGAGCACAGTATGAGAACCTGAATAGAAAAGAACACACGTTAATTAATCCTCGCACCTCTGCCAGGCACAGTAGGTATTATCCCCATTTTATGGATGGGTAAAGTCAGGCACAGGGAAGTTACAGTGAGTGAATTACCTAAAATCACACAGTATATCACTGATGGAACTTGAAAAGGAACCCAGTATTCTCGGCCCCTATATCCTAGCCCCAACTACCAGAGAACACTGCCTCTCTAATGAAGCTGGGAGTCTTCTAGACTGAGTACACCGAGCAATACTCACTAACAATAAAACCAGCAGGTAAATGCTGGGGTATAGTGGGATTGTGCAACTTCCTCTGGACATTATCCAAGGGTATATTCCACAGGGAGATGAAGGGAGGGCAAATAATGACTGCATGGTCTTTCACAGGCAGGGAGAGACAACGTTCTGGAGACATTCCAGAGCACAACACTGACTTTCACAAAATCCACCTGGAACAGTCTGCCTATGTGTTGCTCATCCACCACACCACTATGAAGGCAACTCTCCTTAGAACCCTGGCAAAATAACCAGCAGTAGCTACTTATGGGAGAACTTGCCCAATATCACAGTTAAAACATGCCAGGGCTCGGTCTCTTTCTTAAATTGTCTCTCTATACAAGTAACAGCCGGTATTTTCCTCCAAACACCATTAACTGCATTATATGAGTAATCATACATAAATGTAGCAGACAGATGCCTTGTGTGCATCATGAGCAGCAGGGTCAATGACCTTCAAAACTGTCCCATGAAGTGTGCGCATTTGATCGAGTGCACTTCTTGACATGGTCTGTTGCTTTTATGGGATATTTTATTGTTCCACTGTTTCCAGAGATGGGTTTGGATTAAAAAAAAAAAAAAAAAAAAAAGGGCACGCAGCTAAAACTAAAACCCAAACCCTGAACATTTTTTGTGATTTACGGAAGTTCAGATGCTCCCTTTTTTTCTTTCTCTTGTGAGAGTTACAACAAATTGGCACCCTCTGGTTCCAGTGAGGACAGGCAATGGAACTAGTGACCCACCATGGGAAAGACTGCATCCCCATCCCAAATGGAAGCAAGAAGCATGGGAAACCTCACAAGGAAAGCATCCCCCTCTTCATGGCATTCCCAGTGTCGTTTGGCAGACTCTGAACAAACATTCATGTATTGGGTTCTTAAACCAATCCTCCAAATCTCTTGTGTTTTACTCATCACTAATTTTTACAATAGCTGGTGATTGAGCTCTCACCAGGGTAGATAGTTATAGCCAGAACTTTACAACCGCAACATTTCCAAATAGTGTTTGGAAGACCTTGTAACTAGGGTAATGTCTGTGGACTGTAAAGAGAAATCTAAATCCAGAAAACCTGAGCTGGTTCCAGACAGGAACCTGGTTGGGAGACTGAGCGGGAAGCTATGAACATATTTATGTTACTTGGATTATATATGCATTGTGATTTAAATTGCTTACTCGTCTGTATCTAATCTGCCTGGAAAGAAAACCAACAGAGGGCATTTCAAAACTGTACACTCCCTTATCTTAGCCATATCCATAAGCCTGACCTGCCTTGCAACACAAATTAGATATAATAGCTGATATTCCCCAGTGGAAAGCTTGGCCCCTATTTCTCCAATTCAATGTTGTTCCATGCTGGCAGATTAAAGATAATGACTACAGACAGATATGGCTTTCACTGTGACAGGAGCTAATGTTAGTGGCTTCAGAGGTGTGTTTTCCCTCCTGAACCACCTGCCATCTGTTTAATCTGCAAAAACAAATAAAAAACAAAAGCAAAGAAAAACTGTTAATGTCACTTAGCATTAGGCAGGTGTCACTGACTGGGGTCTTGTTGGCATGCTCCATGGTTTCTTTCAAGACAAGAAGTAAGCTTCAAGGACAACAGGAGCCATGTTGTTTAGGCAAGGCAAAGGACAAGAAGGGGCTCTGGTTGTATTCTAAGAGAGGGGGCACCATTCTGGGTCTGCTGCACCTAAGCTCTTCAATCCTCTTCATAAAAGCAGTGGGATAGGCAAGGGTATGGATACATAGAGCCGTATCGTCAGCCAGCGTAAACTGGAGTAGCTCCATTGGCTTCAGTTAAGCAATGCAGGTTTATAGCAGCCGAGAATCTGGTCTGTATTTGAGAACTCCCACTCCTCCTTCCCCTCTCCACTGTACAGAGTTGGAGCTGCATGAAAAAGTGTTTACTATTTTACAAGAATTTAGTTAATTTAATGCCTGAGAAGAGCATGAGATCGATAACATAATACAATGAGGGTTTCTACCCACAGAACAGGTACATCATGGCCCGATATATTGTAAGCTACTGCCCACAATTTTCCCATCAACATGCTTCAAAACTGAGTGGCTGGGACCACCTGGGGGAGGGAAGGAGGAGTTCCATCTCCACAGCCCACTGAATCCTATGCCCCTGTATCGACACCACTCAGCATAAGCCACGTTACTGAAAAGGGCAAAGATATAAAGGAGATATGGACTCTCACCATTTGGTAACTGGACCAGGAGCAGGCACATGATGTCAAAGCCCTGCAATTGCATAATCCCTTGGCAGGCCATGGTAAAATATCCTGTAGGCTTACTGATCCCAGTCACTTTTCCCCAGGGGGCTAGGAGTGCTGAGAACATCAAGCTAGATTACCTACCCCTGTTCGAGCCACTTTGCACTGTCCAGACAGTGCAAAATTACCCTGCCGTCTCGCTCCAGCTGGCCAGCTATGAATTCCCCTGCACTAGGGGAGCTCTCAGCTGGCGTAGCTGGCGCCTACACAACTATCCCCCACTCCAGCAGGAGTGGGTGTGTCAGGGGTCAAAGAAGGAGCGCTGGGGGCAGGACAGTCCATGCCTGCACTCTGCCAATTCTTAACTGGCATATAGGCATTCACGATCTGGTCTAACATGCACCAAGGCTAGGGCAACTTCAAAATCAGGAAGCCATACTTGGCTCCCAGTGCTTGATCGTGGCCCCTCCATGTCCAGCATATTTTGGCACAAGGGAGGACTCAGGACATAATATTCACCCTTTTGAGGGAAACAGCATCTTGCACCAATATCAACTTCTCTGGCTGCTCAGGAATGTGTGCTGTCTGGCACTGCGGGAAGTCACACCCAGCTTCATTCCTGGCTGATCCAGTGGTCCTCCCCACCCATCCATTGCCTTTTGTTCTCTTTCTTCAGCACTCATGATATTGCCTTTTGTGCTTGCACTTTCTGCACATTGCCCTATTTTCTCCCCTCCTTCCTTTCTCACTGGTACCATATCTCCTTTTAATTAAAGCAGCCCTTTCTCATTCGTCATCTCTCCGCCAACCCTCCCCTTTGCTCTCAAGATGTGCTGCAGAGGGAGGACAGGCATCTGAAATGGTGTCATGGCTGCCAAGGCTTCCTTTTGTATTGTCTGAGTGTGTTTATGATAATCCCCTCATTCCACCTCCAGCCACGCACCGGTAGAACAGCCCCCTTTTACTGGTTCCAAAAAATTACACATTCATTGTAGAGGAAATTAACACCTCAAAGCAAACTAGAATTAGGAATTCTTCAATTGTGTTTATGCTTTTTCAATTAGGTCCTCTATAATTTTAATCACGGGAGCATTAACGTGTTTCCGGAATTTATAGACCTGTGGCATAATTAAGTCCTGACATTTTTAAATCTACAACAACAGAGCAGAGCAGAGCTTACTCGTCTTCCCTTTCATTTGCATTTGTGTGCTACTAACAGACATCGAGGGGGCACCTGCTGTTATCACAGTGTCCACTCCCACCTGCCTGGGGTCAGAGGAACTCAAGATAGCTCAGAATAAAGCCCACACCCCATCTCTAGTTGTAGCCCTGTCTCTTGATTTAAAGCAGAATCTGCCTGTTGTACCAAGCCTATGCACCATTTCTGAGATGGGAATATCTGCCAAGGGCTAAAGGACCACAATAGGCGATGGGAATCCTTCCATTGTTTGCAATGAGCTTTGCCTCCAGGCTTGAGAGCATCACAATTATTTCAATTGTCATCAATGTGAAATTTTAACCCAGGTTGTGCAGCCCACAATTCGCCCTATTTGGGATAATGCAGAGTTTGTTTGAGCTAGGAAACATGAAACAACTGTAGAAACTGCTTTTAAAGAGAAGCCTCTCAAATTGGCAGTTGTAGTTCTTTTCCCTATACTCTCCTTGTTTTACCAATTGACAACTGAACATGAGAAAATGACCACCAATCTGTGATTCTCATCTTAAAGTTCAGACTTCATTAACCTTTTGATTGCTGGAATTTAACCTGACAGCTCACCTGGGCAACATGAAAGATTTATGCCAAAAACTCACCTTATATCATTCTTCAGCCTTTTTAAAAGCCACTACAAAATACTATGCTAACAAAGCTTCAATGTGCAGTTAATATAACAGATTTTGACATATAAGATCACTTCTGTGTGATTTAATTCAGTGGCTCTCAACCTTTCCAGACTACTGTACCCTTTTCAGGAGTGATTTGTCTTGCAAACCCCCAAGTTACACCTCACTTAAAAACTACTAGCTTACAAAATCAGACATCAAAATACAAAAGTGTCACAGCACACTACTACTGAAAAATTGCTTACTTTCTCATTTTTGCCATATAATTATAAAATAAATCAATTGGAATATAAATATTGTACTTACACTTCAGCGTATAGTATATAGCACAGTATAAACACATCAGTGTCTGTATGAAATTTTAATTTACACTGACTTCATTTGTTGTTTTTATGTAGCTTGTAAAACTAGGCAAATATCTAGATGAGTTGATGTACCTCCTGGAAGACCTTTGCATAGCCCCAGGGGTACATGTACACTGGTTGAGAACCACTGATTTAATTGCTAAAATATTGTAATATCTATCTATCTATATATCTGTATGTGTAAAAATTCCTAACTTCCCCCTCTGATTTTCTAACCACATTCATAGCTCCCTATGGAAGAGATGGTATGGTACAGCAGGTCATGCAGTGTCAAAGCAGCTATATTTATGAAGACTAGTAAATAGGTTAAGGCAGTTATATGACTTGTTAAGAGACAATGTACTCAGATGAAGAGTATGCAAATCCTGTAAGAAAAAATTGATTTGCTGTACCAGATCAGAGTTTAGTATCCAGCCTTTCTGTGGCCAAAATCTAATGCTTCCGAGGAAGTTAAAACCCCCACAATGAACCTTCTCAATTATGCAATACTGTATGTATAGGCTTGGGAGCATTAGATTTATTTGGTATATGTCGATTTCACCGGTCTCACACAAGCCAATGAGAAATATTTCTATTGATGACAAACACAATTTACAGATAAGCAAATTAAGAAAAATGCTGCTTGTGAACTTATCAGAGTTTGATATAAGGATATTTACCTTGCATATTTTGACATGGGATGTTGACAATTTGTGTTTTGATTATTATATATCCTTAACTTTTTGAATCATGTCTATTGTCATTAAATAAATTATTGTCTGTCCCCCATAATTCCCCACCATTGTGAATATTTGACTCAAGAAAAATTGGAAAAATGGTTACTGTCCATAATTTTGCACAACTGTGAAAAATTGAATAGAAAAATAATGAAACAAATGATTAAAAATAAACATCAATATTATCCATCAAACTGATAAAAAATAAAAATCAAGTTCTGCCAAGCCTATATATATATATACAAAGGATTAAATAGTTCTTCCTGACCCTTATAGTGATCACCTTGTGCCCTGAAGCATGACATTTAATTATTCTGATAATTACATATCTTATTACTTGTGATAAAATCATCCGGTATTATTTAAAAAACAGCCCCTTTATGACAACGGCAGAGATAGAAGCCTATGACCAAGGCTTGCAGCTCTACTCGTCAGGGTTAAGGCACATTAATGGGATGGCTCAGGGAAGCTTGTAATGCTTCTGCCTGTGCTGTATCTTTTCTGGTGTTACAAAGATGACATCAGTCTCTGCAGCTGACACTTTTCACCAGCACTCAAATTCACAAAAACATTAAAGAAAAAGAAAACAAACAAATCTTGCCTGTGTTTAGCAGAAAACACCTCCTGTTAGTTTACCCTCAAATTCTTTCCTAAATTAAGCAGAACACCATGCAGGAGAAACCCAGCTCAGGTGAGTTCAGAATACATGCCCTAAGGTGTATTATGGGAGATGTTAATACAGACAAAATTGATAATGTTTATTTATTATTAGATAATATAAAGCTAATAGATCTAGTCTGTTTCCCCTCCATCCCGTCAACCAAGTCATGTGATGCATACACTCTGCGTTTGAATACTAGCTTACAAAAAGCCAACCAGAACTCTGTAAGACAAGGCATGTATGCGCCTATTGCTGTACCACAACGGAGTCATCAAGACTACTAGGAGCATGATTTAAACATCAGGTCTTTTTGCTGTGTCAATTATCTTTGATTCTCTTATTTATTTTCAAGCATTTATAAGAGGTGGAATGTGTTTATGCTATGCAAGGGCTCTGTCACTTTAACAACAATAAATTGCAACCTTTTGCATGAAATTAATGAATTCATTATCAACATAAAGGACAGACAAGCTCACATGTAGTCAGTAAAAATCCATTAAGAAGTCTCAAGGCAATGAACTGAATAGCACAGTTCGCTTTGCAGCTGCCATGATGTATGCGCCAAAACCACCAACTGGGACAAAAAAAGAGAACCCCAGTAAAGCTCTTAGCTTTATACCTCTTTCTTTATTCATTTCATTCTTCCCTCACGCCAGAATCAAGCTGATCAGGCTCGCAAACAGTGTTCCATGAAAACAGAAATACATACGGTGCATTAGAAACACAGGTACATGAAAAAAGAACGCCAGTGACAAAAACAACAGAGAAAGTGAGCAGCTACCAGAACAAGCTCATAACACCAACACTTGCCAACCGGCACTTGAAGACCACTGTTCTCAAGAGTCTGTGAGATAGAGAGAAGAGAGTGGACTGAGAAAAAGGAGAGAAAAGGATGGTTTGAAGGAGAAAGTAATAGAAGAGTTATGGTCCGAGAATCAAAGAAGAGACAGAGGTGCATGGACCAGGGGAGAGGAATACGGCCTGAGAGAGGATTTCAAGTTCCCCAGTCATGGAAGAGAAATACCACTAAGCGATCTATGCCTCCAGCCAAAAGTTAACAACCCCGCTTGACTTTCAAACATCCAACTCTCTTAAGAAACTTCTTATGGACATTTCAAAGATTTAGAATTGTTCCTAGGAATAATTTCAAGGAGAGAATGAAATCAAGATAGTCATAGGCTGCTCCTGGAAAATTCACCAATAGAATGTCTAAATATGTCAGCTAGTTTATTCAGTAAGAGTTATTGACTCAGGTTTACTCAGCAGAGGTTCAAATAAGTATAGAGGTGGAAGGACCCTGAAACTCCTAGGGGTAGTGTAGGCTTCTGGCCCGTTTCCCAGCCCAGGAAGGACTCTCTGTCATAACTCAAATATTTTTCAGGCCAAAGTTTCATTCTTCAACATTAAACTTAGGGAAAACGTCAACACAAAAAGTAGTTCCTTTGTCAACCCTGAGCTGCAACTCCCAGAGGGTTTCTCCTTGCCTCTCATTACTGTAAGATTTTTTTTTGTTAAGTCCCTAGAGGGGTGACATCAGGACTCAAGAGTTAAAGGTTAGGAAGAATTTTTAATTTTGGTTTCAGCTGACTTAATGTTCCCCATTTCCTTCCCCAGGAGTCTCTTGCTTATCCTCTGATGCCTTTCAGATAGAATGCCAATCACACCAATAAAATTCCAACCAGCGGAAGCTTTGCATGGAGCCCGGAACTTCTTGTGTAGCACCATCTCCTGGAACCCCTGACACTTTTTGTATCACTGAGATGTTTGCAGGCAGCATTTTCAAAGGATTCTCCTGGATCTCAACTGATCCAACATTTTAAGGCTGCTGGCTTGGGCTGCTGGGGCAACACAGATACTTCATAATTGCTGCCATTTTGAGAAATTCTTCAAAAATATTATCTAAGTTTTTACACTGTCCTCATCTCCATAGTATCAGAACACCTTGTCTCTGTTATCGCTAGCTACAGATGGTGAGTACTGAAAAGTTCAAGCTTTTGTGCCTGCTAAACAACCTCCCTTTAGCTACTCACCATGAGGAAAAATACAGCAACACAGGACATCAGTCATGTCCTAATATTGAAAGTGACTTGGGTTTAGTTTAGTTTAATTCTAAATGAAACTGATATACAATGAACCCTTGTTTGAAATATCCTACAGCAATAACCTAAGTATGACTCTTTAGGCTACACTGTATTGTCTATACCCCAGATAAACTACAGCAGACCAGACTTAAACACAGAGTAATTTATGTGGCTGTATTGTATGCGTGCATTAGTTTTAATTATATACTCATATGCTTCCTCTCAAAAGCCAAAGAGACAACGATAATAAGAATGATTATGTCTGTAACTATAACTGCATAGTTATTACTTATACCTCCACAATAGAAAAATATTGTAATAAAAATCTTTAAACCCGGAGAAAAGGGCCTATATATAAAAGGTGCAGTAAAAACTATCATACTGGATCAACCAATGAACCATCTATCCCTGTGCCCTGGAAGTAGTCAGTACCAGAAGCTTCAGAGGAAGGTGTATGGAACACCATTATGCACCATTATGAGTTACCGCCACTTAGGGGAAGTTTCTTCCTAACCCAGGTAGTTATGCTTTTAAGGACCATTCTGGGTCAGGGGTGGGTGGAGAGAGTGGGTGTTCCAGGAGGCATTGTGACTTGGATAGGTGGCACAATGCCTACTTGAGAGCCAACGAGCATAGCCACCTTGCCAGCCATGGCACTGCCTCACTGACTAGTGGTGAAGAAGAAATGAGCCCATAACTCTGCTCCTTTGGACAAGCCTCGCATGCACCTTGTGCCTTCCAAACAACAGGAGTGTGATTGTGCTGCAGGTGCAGGAAGGGAAGGACCCTTATACCCCAATGCAGAAGTCTGGCACAATCAAACCCCAAATTATCAAACAGCAGCATTTCACTTGATTAGGCACTATTGGCAGGCAAATAAACAATAGGGGCCCCAAATGAGATCAGGGCCCTGCTGTGCTAGGTGCTGTACATACACACAGGAAGAGACAATCTTTGTTCTAAAATGGCTTACAACGTATCTCCTTTAAGTTCCAATTCCTTATTGTACTGAAAATACCTTTCAAGCAGGAAACACACACACAGAGGTGCACATGGCTAAGCACTGAAAGATACCCACACCCAGCCTGCTTCCAAAAGTTAATACAAAGCTAGAATCTCCCAAGGAAGTCAACCCCAATTCCACTTTTCTTAAACCGATCTATAAGTCTAGAAAATGAGGGTCATTACAGCAGGTAAGCCTATCACTTAGGTGTAGCATGTAAATATTTTTCTCATTGCAAATGAATGTATAATAGAAACTACAATATAATAGAAAACTGACTGAAAATTCATAGAAATGCCATGGGAAAATTTTCATAATGGACTTATTTTCTGAAAAAAGACATTATTCACAGAATGTGGTAAAAATATAGTGAATTGGGCTTTGAGAAAAATTGCAAGACTGTTCAATAAAAAGACAAAATAGCAACACTCTTCAGGCAGCAGGAGGTAAAACGAAATATAGGAAAGTTCCCCTGAATAAAAAAACTCAAAACTGGAGAACATTTACTGCTCTCCTCCAGCATAGCAACCTTTCTAAGGGATTCAGATAATGGGATCTTAATTCTAGTCACGTTGGGATTACAAGAAATGAGAGCTAGAACTTTAAAATGGGTACCACTGGAAAACTGGAAAGGTTAGTGGAGACCAGATCAACACGTGAAATTAGGGTTACCATATTTTAAGTGTTCAAAAAGAGGACACTCCACGGGGCTCCGGCCCCGCCCCAACTCCGCCCCCAGCCCCGCCCCTTCCCCACGCCCGCCCCAGCCCCGCCCCTTCCTGGCCCCAACTCCGCCCCCTCCCCCTCCCCTGCTTCCCGCGAACATTTGATTCGCGGGAAGCCTGAAGCAGGCAGGCAGCAGGCAGCAGGAAAGCTGGGGCTGGGGCAGGGGGGGCGCGAGGAGGCACGGCCCAGTCCGGCCCCCCCGGCCGAGCGGCTCCCTCCGGTGGCCGGCCAGCCCAAGCCAAGAGGCTCTGGCCCCGCCCGAGCACCCCCGGCCCCCGGCCGAGCACTGCCGGCCCCGGGCCCCCGGCCGAGCACCGCTGGCCCCGGGCCCCCAGCCGAGCACCGCCGGCCCCGCACTGCCGGCTCCGCACCGCCGGCCCCTCCCTCCCTATTTTCCCGGACATGTCCGGCTTTTTGGGATTTCCTCCCGGACGGGGATTTGAGGCCCAAAAAGCCGGACACGTCCGGGAAAATCCGGACGTATGGTAACCCTAAGTGAAATATAAAGAAAGGATCTGCCCTAAGTCTAACTGGCTCTTTCACTTAGGAGTATCCAAGAGTTTGTCAGGGTAAATTGCTACTCATTATAGACTTGACCATCGATTCATATAACACATTTAATTAAACCAAGTAACACTAGAATTTGCAAACTGGTTCAGTTTATCTATGTTTGAGCAGATATGGGGTCAACTTTTCAAAACAGCCTGTCAATGGGACTTATGGGCCTAAAGTCACTTGAGAAAATTAGGCTGGCATTTTTGAAATTTTACTCCTGGAGTCTATTTTCAATAGTATAATGACAGGCATGTGAGAGCTCCAGATCAAAGGCAATTATGAGAGGAGAGGGGAAGCTAATGGCGGTCGAGTGGCTTAGAGAAGTGTTTTGGTGGGTTTAGCTCAGTTCTTTCTGGGCAAATATCACAACAGCCACCATCACAAGCAGCACTAACTCACATCATAGGCAACCTTGGCAAGGACTAAGTAGACATGGAGAGTGAATTAAATGGGATTTCTCCAGAATATGATGCAGTGGGGGAATTAGAGAAGCTTGTCCTACTGCCATCAGTAAAGGCTAAATAGAAAACTTTAGTCTTCTGTGCTGACACCTTTAATCAGCATGAAATTCCCTTAAAGAACACACTTTTTAAAAGGTAATATGCCATCTGCACACACACACTCTAAATTCCAACATTGCCCATCTCACCAATGCAAGTTTTCTCCTTCTCAGGGATTTCTGGAAACGTGGTCTGCAATGTCACAGTTCCAGAACAAGGGCATGAGTGTGGTTTCCTGACCACAAATACCTTTGTGCAGGGCCGGTGCAAGGAAGTTTCGTGCCCTAGGCGAAACTTCCACCTTGCACCCCCCGCCCTCACCCAGCTAACCCCGCCCCCCCCCCCCACGGCAGCTAGCCCAGCCCCCCACCTGGGGAGCCCCCCCCGCAGCAGCTATCCCCCCTCTGCAGCTAACCCTGCCTGGGGAGCCCCCCCCCCGCGGCAGCTAACCCCGTCCGGGGAGCCTGTCCCAGCTCACCTCGGCTCCGCCTCCTCCGCTGAGCACGCCAACGCCGTTCTAATTCTCCTCAGCTCCCAGGCTTGCGGCGCCGACTGGAGGAGACTTAGAGCGGGGGCTGTGTGCTCAGCGGAGGAGGCAGAGTGGAGGTGATCTGCGGCGGGGAGCGGTTCCCCTGTGCGTCCCCCCCTGTCACTGCGGGCGGCCCCCCAGGGCTCCCCCACCCCAGCTCATCTTCACTCCACCTCCTCGCAGGGGTGGCAGGTTTGTAGAAATTTTGGTGGTGCCCAGAACCCACCCCCGCCCCCCACCTGCCCAAGACTCTGGGAGGGAGTATGGGTGAGGGAGGTCTGGGGTGCAGGCCCTAGGCTGGGGATTGGGGTGCAGGGTGCAGGCTCTGGGAGGGAGTTTTGGGATGGGAGGGGTGCAGAGGGATGGGGTGCAGGAGTGAGGGCTGTGGGGTGTGGCTGCAGATGAGGGGTTTGGAGTGTGGGAGGGGCTCAGGGCGAGAGTATGGGTGTAGGCTCTGTCTGGGGCTGGGAATGGGGGATTTGGGGTGTGGGAGGGGCTCAGGGCAAGAGTAGGAGTGGGGGGGGTGAGGGCTCTGTCTGGGACTGGGGATAAGGTGTTTGGGGTGCTGGAGGGGCTCGGGCAGAGGGTCAGGGTGTGGGGGGATGAGGGCTCTGGCTGGGACTGGGGATAAGGTGTTTGGGGTGCTGGGGGGGCTCGGGCAGAGGGTTGAGGGTGCAGTGCAGGGGTGAAAGCTCTGGCTGGGGGTGTGGGCTCTGGGTGGGGCAGAGCTGGGGATGGGTTAGGGGTACAGGCAGGCTGCTCTGGGACAGGGGCCAGAGAGGAGGACTCCCCCCAGCTCTTTCCCTGCCAGCAGCAGCAGCAAGCTCTGGGGTATGAGCCCCCCTTTCTCGCCCCCCCCCCAGCAGCACACTCACCCCCACCACTGTCACTGCATGTGCTCCTAGGGTCCCTCTCAGGTCCTGGAATCTCCCTTGCCTCCCCCATGGTGGGGCGCTGCGTGTGCCTCCTCCCCTGCTGTTGCCCCTGACTGTAGCCTCACTGGGGGTGAGGGATGGGGGTGCCTCCTTGCCCAGCGTGGGGCAGGAGCGGTGACTGTGGGCAGGGGGGTCCCCTGTGCTGCTGGAGGGTCCCATTGGAAAATGAAAGGGTCTAAGGGGGAAGGGCAGGCTCAGAGTCAGTCTGCCCTGGCAGTGGACCAGGGGGGCACTAGGACCCTGTGGCAGCAGTTGCTGCAGGAAAGCAGCATGGAGGAGACAAAGACGGACAGTCTCTGCTCCTCTTTCTCCCGGGACCCGTGAAAGGCGAGCGGGGGTTGGGGGCAGCAAGTCGGGGCCAGGGGACACTCGGGGAAGGCGTGGGGGGGTGCAGGTGGGGCCGGGGGGGACACACGGCCCCAAGTATTGCTAGAGCTGGGCCCCTGGCTCTGAATATTGCTGGTGCCCGAGCACCACATGGATATGGAACTCGCTGCCTATGCCTCCTCGCCTGAGCGGGCCTTTAGGCGCCCCCAACCACTAGGCGCCCTAGGCGGCCGCCTAGTTTGCCTAAATGGTTGCACCGGCCCTGCCTTTGTGAGCAGAATCCCAGTTTGCCTAAAACAGCAGACCTGGAGTATAAGCCGAGCCTCATTGCAGTCTGACCTAACTCAGCTGTTGGGGTCAGAATCTGTGCTCATCTCAGCTGGTGGACTGGGAGCAGCGGTTGAGATTATAACATGAATGCATGAGGAGTCTAGTTGGGTCCAGATGCTGAACTAGGGCATAGACAAGTTTTAAGGGTCCTTGGGGTATTTCTAGCATTATTTACAAAATCATAATATACAGAAAGACCTTTTGTACAACTACGCTCTTACTAGTTATGGAAGGCCTGAAGCCCTTCTAACCTTGGCAAGGCGATGCTAAAGACCCAGCTTCCCAGTACATGATTCTGCATATGGTTGCTCCAACCCGGCAAATACATCTGGAGGGGATACTGTAAGGTCAATAACCAGTGCCACTGTATCATCAATCTCTTCTTAAGTTTAACTTCAGAATGCAAATAGGTGAGGGTATTTGTAAAGAGTTCTGAGAGGTAGAATCTATAGCACAGCTGCCTTTTATTGAGCATACGTCCCGAGCAGCCACATTATCAGACATGAATGACAGGTGTGTGTGTAGCTTGGGGCATGGAAAGAAAATGCAGGAGAGAAATGAGAAGAGGGAACCTTTTACCTGACAGGTGCTCCACGGGACTGAGCAGGCTTCAACATGACTGTGATGGTAGTGTCCGTTTCATTCAAGGGGGAGTCCGTGTCGTATTCAGGCATAGATGGTGCTGTGGCAGAACAGAGACCAATGTGTAAATTATCCACTAGTTTTTGTTTTCGGTAGCTTTGGCAAAATAACACGAATCACTCTTGCAGCCTGGGTAGCATTTTTCATCTGAGATGTTGAAATACTTTACAAGCATTAAGGGTGGAATTTTCAAAGCTGTTTAAAAGATTTGGACACCCAGTTCCCTTTAAAAATATAATGGGAATTGGACTCAAAATTTCCTAGACGGCTTTTAAAATCTCTCTCTAATTAGTTAAGCCTCAGCACTCCTGTGAAAATGGCATCATTTTCTACATTTTCACATGGAGAGCCACATAGAGGTTAAGTCTTATCTTGGCTAAAGGTCACATAGTATTGTCAACAATAGCGCTGAGATAGAAGCCAGGAGTCCCAACTCTTATTCTCCAGCATTTATCACTAGATTACACTTCCTACACCTGAGATGCAACTTTCACTGTTTAGGCCTGAGCTAAACTGAACCTTTGTGAGCTATAAGATAAAGATTCTTAGGGAGGTGTGGGAATTAGCCAGGTTATCTCACACTCAGCACCATAGTACTGTCACAGACTCACATACAGAACTACATAGTCTGTATTTTTGGTATTAAGTCAACCCACTAATTAGTACTGGGGACATTTTCAGGAAAACAAGATATTGACTTTCTTATAAGTTAGTTTTTCTGCTACCTATCTCCCCTTCTTGCTTCCCCACTTGAAATCAGACTCCTGTTTGGGACAACACTATTTTTTGCTGTGGAAGAAGTGCAGATACCACAAACAGCATTAGGATTTCGGGTGGGGAACAAGCAGCAGCAGCAGCAGATGAATCCCATAAGGCGCAAAGATCCAGGTTTCGTGCAAGTGCCTTTAGCTAAAAAGAACATGGAGGGATTAAATGCAGAAAATATGTTATCTGAATAGCCTAGTTCCACTCAGTGCAGCTATAACTCAGAAAAGTGACTTGGTAAAACTGCATTGTTGGAGGTCCTATATTTCTCTACCATGACCTCCAGGTCAAATCAGCCTGTTTACAAGTTGATGATGTCTCAGAAACTGAAAATTGTCAAGATCCTGGTTTCTATTAGTAGTTCTGCCACTGACTTATTTTGAGGCCTTGTGCAAGTCACTTAACTTCCCTATTCCTTTAACATCCTCCCATCAATAAAATGGTGATGATTTTATGGGGGAAATGAATCTCTGAAATCTTTATATAAGAAACTCTATATTAAGGAAGCATTTAAATAAAAAGCTTGTTATAGGACAATTACCGTAACTATGAAGTATTATTTGTATTTCAATATTTTCTAGCGATGCACAGTCTATTGTGCCAGATGCTTTACAGGCATAGTAAAAGACTGTGCTGGCCTCAAAGAGTTTACAATCATACTTTAAGACAAGACAAAATTGGTGAACGAAATACACATTGTGGAAGGACTGGGTAACAATAACAGGGAGTGTAATTCAGTGATCAGTATTTGCATTAGTTACCATGCACATGCAGGGGACATACCAGTTTTTCCTTACACTTAAAATATGAAACAGCTAAGTGATAGCTCGGCAAATGTTGGCTTTTTGGCAACCACTGAATAGTAACATAGTTACTATACAACTGCATGGTGTTTACTATTTTAGGGCCCACTGAAGTCAACAGGAGTTTTGTCACTGACTTCAGCAGGAGCCGAATTGGGCCCTTAATAGTTACCAAGAGATTATGATTATAAACATATACACACACATTGCGTCAAGATATGCATACCTGGTCATTAAAAAAAATTACCAAAAAGTCCTATAAAAACACCATAATAGGTGGAAACATGTTAGTAATCAAAAGCCCAACACAAAAATCCTTATTCCTGAACACTGCCTTCTTGGGCATTGGTTTTATGACAAGCATAATGAGAGCTTTCAAGTTATGAACACAGGAGTGGCCAGGCAATGAGATGATCTAATATTAGTGACTATGCTATTGCTTGTGTGAAGCCTCTGAGCCTACCTACTATGAACCAGATGTTTCAGAAGCCTGTGAAGACAGACTGAGCTGATTGCTCATGTGCAGTCAAGTGCGGGGGTTACTCTAACTTGATTTCTGAATATTCACTGAATGCTAAAATAAAAGCAAATGGAATCAGAGAGGGAAAGGTACTAGCATTATTGTGCAATCGTATCTTTGTTATGTTACAAGTGTGCAGAGTGTGTGCCGTCTCCTTCTAGTGGTAGGTCCACATGGAGGCTAACAGTCTATGTGGCTGATATTAGCTAATGGAGTTGCTTCTTTAGCTCAAGTATGGAGATCTGCACATTTGTGCTGAAAGTCAAGGGTTCAAACCCTGCTGATGATTACACTGCTCTACAGCCAAAATGCTTCTGAAATAAATGTAGTCAAACTTTACTAATTCTGGGTCACTGAGAACGAAAATGATGCTTAAAATTGTTGATTGGCTCTAGTTTTCAAGATATGCTATTGGGTCAGTATATACGACCCTTGACTTGGGAATGGCGGAGGATAAGTGAGTTATAAAGGGAAGGGATCTCAATTTAAACCAGAAATGACTAAAATACATCTTGGACTGGATCTATGAATAAATCTATGACAAGGTTTGGACAGTACTTGCTTTTTAGGCAAAACAATGAATGATGCAATCTGAAGCTGGTATTGCATCATACATTATATGAATTGCATCATGTTATTCCTAGAAGTCATGGATGATGCAATCATAACGAAGCTTACATCACTCTGCTGAACAAATTGCCCTATATCAGCTCTAGAAATCATACAGTGTCGTGCTCTCTTATTTGTCAGTGTTTGATTTTGCAAAGGGACACATTTCTGTTTAGCCAAAGTGAGCAGAGATGCCTCGTACTTGTGTGAACAGTGCAGATAACTTCTGCTATGTTTGTGGTGAAGTGACTTTTGCATCACAAAAGCGCAGTATAACCACTATGGTTAAGAAAGCCTATCACCTTTATTTTGGCTGCAAAATTGGAGATCAGGACAAGAGGTGGGCCCCACACATATGCTGCAACACTTGTGCAACAAATCTTCGCCAGTGGTTGAAGAGGAAAAGGAAATCTATGCCTTTTGCAGTGCCAATGATTTGGAGAGAGCCAACAGATCATACCAGCAATTGTTACTTCTGCATGGTGCCTCCAGTTGGGAAAGGTGTGTCAAAGAAGAAAAAGTGGACTGTGCATTATCCAAACATTCCATCAGCTATACGCCCAGTACCTCACGGAGAAGGACTGCCGGTTCCTGATGCACCAGTATCATTCTCACTTGAGTCAGACGAGGAAGAGGAAGAGGATGAAACTTCTGGTCCTGAACCATCAATGTCACAGGACCCACATTTTCTCCCATCCTCCTCCTCTGAACCACACCTCATAACACAAGGTGAACTGAATGACCTTGTCAGGGATTTGGAACTACCCAGGAGTAAGGCAGAACTGTTGGGCTCCAGACTACAGCAGTGGAATCTCTGGCAGGTGATGTTAGGGTTTCCATGTTCCGTGACCGTCAAAAGGATCTTGTCCCATTCTTCTTCATGGAAGGTGATCTTGTAGCCTGCAACAACATCGATGGTGTGATGGCAGCCCTCAACATCGTTCACGATCCAGATGAGTGGAGACTGTTCACTGATTCATCGAAGACGAGTCTTAAAGCTGTTTTACTGCATAATGGCAATGTTTTGCCATCAATTCCAGTTGGTCATGCAGTCCATATGAAGGAAACCTATGACAACATGAAACAACTTTTGAGGTGCATAAACTATGACCAACATCGGTGGCAGCTTTGTGGCGATTTGAAGGTTGTTGCTCTCTTGCTTGGTCTGCAGACTGGATACACAAAGTACTGCTGTTTTCTCTGCGAATGGGATAGTCATGCAAGAGATTCCCACTACATCAAGAAAGATTGGCCACTCTGACAGTCATTGGAGCCTGGGAGGAAAAGTGTTCAGCATCCACCACTTGTTGAATCAAGGAAGATTTTGTTACCACCCTTACACATCAAGCTGGGTCTGATGAAGAACTTTGTCAAGGCCATTGACAAAACACAAGCAGCTTTCAAGTACCTCTGTGGAAAATTTCCAAGGTTAAGTGAAGCTAAGATAAAGGAAGGTGTCTTTGTTGGTCCTCAGATTCGTGAACTTCTTCGAGATGATGCATTTGACCATGCACTGCGTGGCAAGGAAAAGACGGCCTGGAAAGCCTTCCAGTTAGTGGCAATAAATTTTCTCGGAAACAACAAGGCAGACAACTACAGGTTGTTGGTGGAAAACCTCCTCAAGGCATACAAAAGCCTTGGTTGCAACATGTCACTAAAGATACATTTTTTGCACTCTCATCTAGATTTTTTTCCACCGAACTGCGGAGCAGTGAGCGACGAGCACGGCGAGCGATTTCACCAGGACATTGCAACAATGGAGAAACGCTATCAGGGCAAATGGAGCCCATCAATGCTTGCAGACTATTGCTGGACAGTGACAAGAGATGCTCCAATTAATGAATACAAGAGACAAGCCAAGAAGCGCCGAGTAGACACTGAATAGGACTAAACTATGTACATAATAGTTTTTTGCCTTTTGTTTCATAATAAATTTTATTTATATAACCCTTTTGCTGATTTTTAAAGTGTTACATAAACAGGACAGGTGAACTATTATCATGTAAAGCAACCATAAACACATGAAAAGACCTAGGTTTACAATTTATGATTAAAACTCTACTATCTACACAATATACATAGACATAAAATGTAAAAACTTAAATATCTTAGAAACAGTAGCCAATCAGTTGTTTTAATTGTCATATTTGAATTCAGCACATCAAAATGCATAATAAATAGCACATTTTATCTCTGAAGCAGACGACTTCTCAAAAATTGTAGACCAGTGTTAGTGGAAGGAATGGTTATATGATGCTTTCTTGATGCTTATTCTCTCATTTATGTCTAGTGCATTGGCAACATTGTCCTCTTTCAAAATTTGTTAATAAAAACGAAGCAGAAAAGTGCATTGCAGTGCACTGTTTTATAAGGCAGTTGGCTATGATTTGGGGCATCACAATTGTCTGAGGACATCTGCACACTAAAATTCTGCACTCAAGGTTTGCCTTAAGCTTTCCTCTGCTGGGTAAAGATACAAAGCAAAGCCAAAGGTATTCCGATTATTCACTGTTCTCAAAGAGGTGAAAAAATGAACCAGGCGAATAACACGTTATCCCAATGCTGTCATTTTAATTGTAAAATCTTTCCATAAATCTAATCCAGCACTTGGTTCTCCCCTACCCTCCTCTGAAACTCATCTAGCAATAGCCTCCTCTTTCTCTACAGGTGCAAGAGCCTTCTTCTCTGCAGCTCCTGCAGTCTTGAACAGCCTTCCTAGGCATACCTGCCTTGGACTCTCCATCTTTTCTCCAGTCCCATTTGGAAAAAAAATTACCGTTCTCCTTGTTCATACCTCTCCATTGCTCTATCCTTCTGATATTATTTAACTAGCTCCATTATCACTCCCTGTGGAGCGTTTTGAAGATATAAGACAAACATTTTCAAAGGATTCTCTAAAACTAGGCACTCGGTGTAAATGTACACTCAGTCAGTTGCGGGGGAAACAAATGAGGTCATCTAACACATTGTCTGCATCTTCCAATTAGCTATTTATTATTAGGTACTATTTTCACACACTCCATCAAATATGGATGTTGGGGGGAGCCCACTTTTAAAATTTGCTCCACAGAGTTTGTATGGTGTTGAAATTATCATCATCATACTTAATATGGGATACAATCATAAATTCCCTTATTAAATCCAAAAGACAAATGGTATTTACACAGTTGCTCCAAACTTACTTTAAAATGCCTAAGCACTCAACACACCCACACAGTAATATGCAGTTATAGGCATTGATCAGGCACTTACAACAGGACTAGACCTGGGATGCCCCAAACCATGTTTCCTGGGTCCAGCTGGATAGACAAGTAACTAGCAATGAACCCTTTAAGAGTCCACCCTTTTATAACTTTTCTATCAGAACCTGTGTGACAATAGTCACTGCTTCTTGAATTCCTTTCTTTGCTGAAACTCGTTAGAACCTTCTTTGATCATTGGGGCTTTTCTTCAAAGATTTCCATCCTGTATTTACACAGACTGCAGATCATATATATTCTTCAGCCAAGCTAACAACCCTTTATGGAGCTATCTTATCCTACAGACAGAGATACTATGCCAAGTCATTTGTTCTTGCTTTATTAGTTTGTTTACTTTGGATCTACAAAGGACAAACCAAGGCCAGGCCTCTTCCCTTCTCCCCCAGTGCCATACCTGAAATTTTAGTTGCGATCCGTGTTGTGATGGGAGGCCCGAAGCCCTTCACTGTGCTGGCTTTGATGGTGAACGAATAGGTAGTCCCTGGATATAACCCTACAAAGAGGTGGTGAGTTTCATTCCTTAGTTTGAAGATCTTTCCCCTCTGGCTGGACAAGTCAGCACTGGGATCCAAGGACCCAACAGCTTTGTATGTAATCTGCAAATAAAGAACAGATAGAGTCAGGGTGGTTGTGCTGACATCAGGATTGTCAGGCGAAAAAACAGATCCGGTTTCATTATCTTCCATGAATGGGTTTTTACTTGGGCTAGGTCTACACTACAGCGGGGGTCCGACCTAAGATACGCAACTTCAGCTACGTGAATACCGTAGCTGAAGTTGCGTATTTTAGGTCGGCTTACCTAGCGGTGAGGACGCGGGAAAGTCGACCGCTACCGCGCTGCCGCCGCCTCCGCTGCCGCCTCCTGCCGAGGTGGATTTCCGGAGTCGACGGCAGAGCGATCAGGGATCGATTTTACCGCGTCTTCACTAGACGCGGTAAGTCGATCCCCGATAAACCGATTGCTACCCGCCGGATCGGCGGGTAGTTGCTGGAGATCCAAGCACGATCTTTCATCCAAAGTTTCACTTAATAGAGGGTCTGATTTTTCACTTCCATTACCAACAGGCTCAGACTGCAGCATAAACTGATTTAAGAAGTGGATGAACAATTTTTTTTAAAGAAATCTCTTAATTTCTTCAGCCAAATTAAAGTTGACAGCAGGATTTTCATGAATATTTCTGGTATAATTCCTTCCCCTCACCCTTCTCCCTGTGATGTGAAAAGACTCGTGGGAAAATTTCCCATCAAGTATTTTTCCTGCCAGCTAGTGGCCTGATCGAAAGCCAATTGAAGTTAATGGGAGTCCTTCTATTGACTTCAATTGACTTTGGATCAGGTTCTAAAACAGAAAGAATTCTTGACCCAGAGAGAATATTCTTTTAAGAACATGAAATAAATACCGTGAAGGCATTACACAAATTCCCCCCTCTCTTTGCCTGTGTTTTTGAGACTGTTTCAGACTGATTTTTTTTCTGGCTTTGTCCTTGGTTTTGAGGGTTTGTGTATGAGTGCTGTCCCTGATTTCCACCTCAGAGTGTTGGCAGAAAGGTATGGATCCAGACAGATATTCATGAGTATATATATTGCTAGTGATAACACACCTTTAGAGAAATACAAGCCCAAAGCACACCTTTGAAATTCTGTCTGAGTTCCATTATGCCTACCAGTGGCAAGTCTGTGGATATACAGACATTGGAGGTAAAACTCATGACTTATTTACCACCTGATTCCTTCCCTATGTTTCAAATTCAATCCAATGGTGGCTCAGTTTCAACTGAACTGTCAATATAATATACTGTACTCTACTGCTCCCCTAACCTTTTCTGATATTACAGGATCCTTGCTTATTTGTAATGAAACACTATGAATAAATCAATGTATTTTAATATAGCAAGTCTTCAATTTTTTATGAAGGTCTTCACGAGAATCTAATTCCTGGATTTGCCAGAAAAAGGCTTTGAAAATTCTAAGTCCCTTGTATTATGACAGGAAGAAAATGTTGCATTTTGAAGAAAAAACAAATATATAATGTTAAAAAAGGAGTATCTTATAACAGGTTTGAAAACAGACAGAGGCCAATTCTTACTGGCACCATGCAGGAGCAGCAAATAACACTGTTATTTAGACAGAGGCAGATCACAAAAGAGAAAGCTGATACACAGAGAATAGGTTGGATTACAGGGAAGAAGAGTGAATTCCACCAGGATCCATAATGATATAGAGCAGCAAGAACTGAGGAGAGTGGCACCCTCAAAAGCAGCTCTATTAAATCAGCTTGTCGGTATTTTCAATTTAAACTCACTCTTTTCCCAAGGAACTATACATTGCAATTTATTTTGTTGCTACTTACCAGCAGCTGGCTATACAGAGTCAGATCTCAGGACAAAGGTCATTAAAAAGCCCACAAACACTGGAAGCAGAACACTTTATTCACCTTCGGGGGCAGCGCAGAGGGAACAATTGCAGCTGCCTTAACCAAACATTTTCAAAGAGGGAGAGGAAGAGAACTTTAGGTAAAACACTGTTAGGTTCTGAGGAAAAGATCATAGCCCTGGCTCTGCTACAGATGAAGCAAATTTAAAAAATAAAATGTATTCATTCAGTGTTTAGCTTTGAGTCACAAGCAACAAAAAAACTTCAAAAACAGACTCAAACGAGAGACTGCTGAATTGGAATTAATTTGCAAATTGGACACCATTAAATTAGGCTTGAATGAACACTGGGAGTGGATGGGTCATTACACAAAGTAAAACTATTTCCCCATGTTTATTTCCCCCCCCCCCCGGTTCCTAGGAGCGCTGCCAGCTTTTCTGCCGCCCTAGGCGGCGGAAGGTCCTGCCCCGAAATGCCGCCGCGGTCGCCGCCCCCCAAATTGTAGCACCCTAGGCGACTGCCTAGGTCACCTAATGGGTTGCACCGGCCCTGCTCACACCTTCTTGTCAACTGCTGGAAATGGGCCATTTTGATTACCACTACAAAAAGTTTTTTTTCTCTCCTGCTGGTAATAGCTCACCTAAACTAATCACTCTCGTTATAGTGTGTATGGTAATACCCATTGTTTCATGTTCTCTGGGTATATATATATCTTCCTACTGTATTTTCCACTGCATGCATCCAATGAAGTGGGTTTTAGCCCACAAAAGCTTATGCTTAAATAAATGTGTTAGTCTCTAAGGTGCCACAAGTACTCCTGTTCTTTCTACAAGCAGGAGAGACTGTTAACCTCTTGGAACCTGCATGCTGTGTTTGTACTAATAAAATGTAGAAACAGCATTTTTAGAATAGTCTTCAGGTGCTGGGTAGGAGTTCAGGGATTGGGAAATTGGGAATAGGATAAGGAAATTTCCAGCTCTAGGTCACTGAAAATCCTGCTCATATGATGGCCAGCCAGTATCCTATGTGAATTCAGTTAGTTGGCTCAGTACAGGTCTTAGCAGACTGACTGAGTGCAACAATTCAGTTCACACAGACCATCCCATTTCCATCCGATGGTATTGACTTTCGATAACATTAGCAGGGAGACCACAGAGGAGAAGTGGAGGAATCTTGCACTACAACTGTCCTTCATTTATGGATAAATAGAAGAGGCTACTCATCAATAATCCATCAATCTTCATTTTTAAAAATTAACAAACAAACAAAACAACAAAAGAAATCAGATACTTAAGGCAAATGAAACTTCAGCAATATTTTCGATAAAAAGTAAGTTATGGAGCTTTACAAGTCAGATTCTGCTCATTAGAGTCTGCATGGAAGACTTGCATGGGGGGCACACAAACTACAGAGGAACTCAACTTGTGAAGTCTGGAACCTGATTCAGAGTTGAATCCAACATTCACCACAGTTTTGGTAGGGAGTAAGCAGCATTCCAGAGGGAGGGCCTGTTTCAGATTCAGGGTTGCAGTTTAGGCAAATTAGAGAGAGAGAAGCCCTACCAACAAAAGTTTTGATCCAGATGAGAATCTGAATTTTCTCAGAGGTGTGAGCTTTTTGGGGTGGGGTGGGATAAGGGGATTATTCTTGGTATTACTGTAGGACTTAAAGGACCCACAGGAGAAAGGCCGCATTGTGCAAGGCTCTGTACAAACGTACGGAAGAACCAATCCCTGCCCCAACAAACTGAAGACAGAGAGGGAGTACAGGGTAATAGTAATGCAAATATGTTTCTGCAGAGGTGAGCTATGGGCACAATTTGTAGGTAGCATTATTTGAATGATAAGTAAATATAATAGCATCAGTAGATATGGCTTGGTATCTGCCTACCTATTGTCAGCTGAGTTAGGTTTAAACCCTTCTCTGCTTTCTACACTAAGAACCTTGAATTATGGGAATGGGTTAGGAATGCATATAAGGCACCAAACTGAGAACCAGAGGGCCCAGTTTATATTCACAGTTCTGCCCAGGGCCGGCTCCAGAGTTTTGGCCGCCCCAAGCAGCCAAAAAAAAAAAAAAAGCCGCGATCGCGATCTGTGGCGGCAATTCGGCGGGAGGTCCTTCGCTCCGAGCAGGAGTGAGGGACCGTCCGCCGAATTGCCGCCGAATAGCTGGATGTGCCGCCCCTCTCCGGAGCGGCCGCCCCAAGCACCTGCTTGCCAGGCTGGTGTCTGGAGCCGGCCCTGGTTCTGCCACAGACTTGTTGTGGGACCCTGAGCAAGTCACTTCTCTCTATACCTCAGTTTTGTCATCTGTAAAATGAGGGTAATGATAGCCACACCTTTTAAAATGTTCGAGATCGATGGATGAATCGGATTATATCATGGCTAAATATTGATATTTAAGCAGCAAATTCAATGGTGAGCAGTGAGGTAAATGTAACACTGAAAACAAGGCTCTGTTTGATTTGAATGAGACAACTCCTCTCCCATCTCAGGCAGATCAGCAACGTTTTCAGTCCTAGGAAATGTGACTTCTGTCTTTTAAAGTATGCGAGAGAATGCTAGCACTAAGGCAGAGTCCGACATAATGCTGGAAGGCACTGCACAAAACCTTACTGCGCCTCAAATCTCCTGCAATTGGAGTCTCAGCTCTCTACGCTGCTATGCCAAAGCATCTTCCATCTCACCTGTAGTTTCTGTTCCAGTCCTGGTCCTCTACACAGCTCTACCAGCATACCTCAGTCCTGACCAGCAGCCTACCCTTCTACTCCAGTAGTAGGCTATCCACATACAACTCGGAAGCATACCTCACTCATGACATGCAGCTTCCTGCTATTGCAGTCATGGGTGTTTTCTGATCAGAGACTTCAAAGTGTGTGACATTGTATGATGGGTTCGTGTTGCAAACAGAAGATAGGCTATAATGTTATCTTACTTTTCTATAGTGCGTTTCATGCAAACGACGCCAAATCTCTTTACAAACTGTACAACCTACTTAGAATGTACAAAGCATTTTCACTTTTACTCCACTTACCACACACAACTTTTGTGAAGATTAGTTAATGTCTGCACCGTCCTTCAAACACTAAGTGCTACAGAAACAGCAAGTATTATTATTCCGAGCTTTAAAACATAACATGCTGACTTATGATGGAACATTTGACGCTTTCTTGCAATCTGACTTCACCATCAGTGACCCCACGATTGGTGTGCTTTCTTTATATATCTGTAAGCTTTCAATTAAAGTTCAAGGTTTTCCTCTGTATAGTACAATCAAATTAGATGCTATTGTGCACTATTCCTTATAATCCATCTTCCCATTGCCTTAGAACCTTAGTGCTGTCCCTTGGAACCAAGAAGTAGCTCCCTGTTCATGTAAACTTCTATTTAGCTATGCAAACAAATCCATTTTGTCACGTACAAAGCTTGGAGCACACACTGTGTATGTCTACACTGCAATGCAAGCCCAGGGTTCAAACCCCCTTCTGTATATACACAAATCTCAACAACCTGGGGCTCAGACCCAGGACCCCCCAGGGATGGAAGGTACAAACCAGAGTCAAGCCATGACCCAAGGCGTGACGTTGCACTCCATAATGTTTTATGGAAACACGCTTATGAGTGTGAATATGATGCAACTGGAATACGCTTTATGCAAAAGGTTTCTTGTAAGGTATCATTGCAAAGCTTATGATCTACTGAGTGTGTTCATCCCATTTGTTTGCGTGTATTATTTCTATGTCTGGAGTTAGGAGCATAAGATATAAACTTGTATTACTGATGTAAACGTATTAAGTGGAAGCCATTAAGGGTGCTTCAGAATCAATGACCTATAAATGGCTCTGTTTAATTGCAAAACTTCCTGGGTACGTGCGGGCCAGCCCTGGAAGAATGGAGGCTGGGGTCTCACAGGACAGGTGAACATGTCACCTGATACTGGAATCCATGTTTAACCTGGTGCTTTTCCATTTAGAAGGAGGGGTGGGGACCCAGAGAGACAAAAGATTCCCGCCTTGGGCCAAAGCTATCAAAGGGGGTGTGTAGCAGGGTGGACACCTGCTCCTGCCTGGAAGGGCCTGAGATAGCCCAGGGAGCAGGCAGCCTGAAGGCTGAGCTGATTGGGGAAGTGGCTGCAGCTGGGGCCACGCCCCAAACAGACTCAGCTGGCCTGTATAAAGAGGCTGGGATCCAGGAACTCAAGAGTCTCTCTCTGCCTTCAGAGAGAGAAGGGCCTGGCTGCAGCAAGCTAGACACAGGGTACCTGTAGTGGAGCAGGGCTGGGGAAAAGCTGGGGAGCTCCAGCCTGGAAAGCCCCAGGCTGCGGCCTAGTATTAGGCCAAGGGGTACTGGGGGTTGCAGAGAGCAGCCCAGGGCTAGTCCAAGGCAGCAGGTCCAAACCCCCCTTGCCAGTGATGAGTGGCCTATACTGCAGTCTGCCCCAGGGAGCAGGGGCTAGTTGGTGACTGGCAGTGGCCTAGTGCTGAGGCAAGGTGGGGATAGTGGGTGGGGTTTCCTCAGGGAGGGGAGACCCAGATCTGTGGGGTACTGCAGGGGGCAGCATCCCAGTAATAGGGGCACCGGGTCCTGGGAGGGACACTGGGGCCAGCAGTAGGGACAAGGCGGATCACCGGCCTGCAGAGGGCGCTCCAGATGCTGGATGAGCAACCAGTAGGGGGTGCCGCAGGGGTGAGTCCGGACCTTTACAGAGTGGAACAGAACAAAGGGGCTGTCAGTCATGAGAACACCCCTGCTTTCCACCTAAGATGTCCCCTGGAACTAACAAGGACTGTACCGGGGAAAGGATTGGGCCCAGACTAGGAAGGAGTCTAGTCTGTGAAAGAAGCTTATTGGAACATCTCTGAGGGTGAGATTTTACCTGTAATCAGTTTCTTAATGTATTAGGCTTAGGCTTGTGTGTTTTTGCTTTATTTTGCTTGATGACTTATTTTTTTCTGTCTGTTATTACTTGGAACCACGTAAATCCTACTTTTTATACTTAAACAAAAGTGATTTTATTATTAGTAAACCAGAGTAAATGATTAATACCTGGGGAAGCAAACAGCTGTGCATATCTCTCTATCAGTGTTATAGAGGGTGGACAATTTGAGTTTACCCTGTATAAGCTTTATACAGAGTAAAATGGATTTATTTGGGGGTTTGGATCCCACTGGGAACTGAGTGTCTGGGTGCTGGAGATCGGTGACCTGCTGAGCAGTTTTTGGTAAAAGTCTGCAGCTTTGGGGGCATGGACCAGACCTGAGACTGTGTTGCAGCAGGCTAGTGTCTGGCTGAACAAGGCAGGGTTATCGAGTCCCAGACTGGCAGGGAAAAGGGGCGCTCAGGTAATTTCAGCACGTCAGGTGACAGTCCCAAGGGGGTCTCTGTGACTGAACCCATCACACAAGGTTCAAGCCCTATTGCTTTGAAACTTTGACACAGCCCTACTAGATTCGTGCTCTGGTAGTCTGCCAAAAGTATTCCACAATTTCACAAGCCAACTTTCTTTGTCCTCTGGACAATCAGGATTGGTGAACAGTCAATTTCCCTCCACACTGAACCACGACCAAAGGGATAGAGTGGCCACATTTTAGAAGAGCACCAGGAAGTCTTTAATATGGGTGATTGGACTTGGGCCCACATCATGCAGTGTAGATGCTGGATCCCCAGATTGGGACCCAGGGTTCAACTATTCCTAACCTGGGGTTGCAAATGAGTGTAAATGCTCAAACCCTAAGTTAACAAACCAAGGGTCTGCTAACCCTGGGCTTACATTGCAGTGCAGACATACCAACTGAGACATGGCATACAAGGGGTTAACACTCACTCTTCCACAATGGTAGTTGTGAAATGGGTTTCACCTACTCAGCTAGATATATCACAGCAGATCATGGGTGGCACAAATTACTTGCATTGGAAATAATGGTTATCATCAACATGCAATATACACAAAGTGACTGTTGCAATATCTAGACCAGGGCTCTCAAAGTCCCATCTGTGGCCCGAGAACCTCCCCACTACAGCCTACGGAGGCAGACACGCTGCCGGCAATATCTGCTGTAGGCGCAGCTCCCATTGGCTGGGGGAGAGGGACAGAGATACCATCACTAGTTACCGGGCAGAGTCAGCCAAGGAGGCAGCATCATTAGTTGCCAGACAGAGTCAGCATCACTTTTTTCCAGAACGAATATAAACAAGTCAAAATACCGAACACAACTATCTGATGCACACCTTGCTGCAATCCTGAAGGTTTCAACTGCTCAGTCACTGAGGCCAAACATCAACAAAGTGACAGAACTGAAGCATTGCCAGGTGTCTGGCAAACACTAAAAATTCTCTGGCAGGTGAAGAATTGTATAAAGTTGTATGACAGTTTTATTATTTCTAAGAAATTCGAAATACAATACAAACATTTTCTTTTCTGAACACCATCTTCAGTGACATTAGTGGCCCACTGGGAGGATTTGAGGACTGGCACTGGCCCTAAGGTAAACTGAATTTGAGACCCCTGACCTAGATGATTATAGTGGTGCCCTTTGCCCTTAAAATCTACTAATCAAAATAATTTGAGGGCCTTGGACTTGTGCTTGTTTGTACTGTATAAATAAATAACAATAATAAATTAATAAATAATCTGGTTCAAATCAAGTGTTGATTAATATATTTAACCATAACATGCCTAAGGTAAAATTAAACAAAATGCATTTCTAACCTGTATGTAAAAATGAGTGTGACGTTGCACCCCATAAGGCTTCATGGAAATGTGCTTATGAATGTATATATGACATAACTGGAATATGTTTTAGGCTACATATGCCATATAACACATCTATGTAAAGTTTATGATCTACTGAATATATTCATCCTATTTGTATGCATGTGTCATTGTTGTATTTGAAGTTATGAATATTGGCTGTGTACTTGCTTGATTTCTAAGTAGCCTTAGTAAAGCATTTGGTCAGCTTCTTGAGAAAGGAATGTGCAAATTAAGTGCCCAATCAAGAAACACTTAAAGGACAATGAATCTTGGAAGGCTCCAATCCGCATAAGAAGTCTACCTGAGGACGTTCAGGGTAGTTTGTAAACAATGTCTGCTGCCTGTAAAAATGGAGTCATACATGGACATGCGACTTGCCCATGTGACTCTAAAACTCCATCTTGGAACTGGACTTTACATAGGAGAGAGGAGGGGGTCTCCACTCACAAGAGAAATCTATTTAAACTCCTGGGAAACCCCTCCATTTTGTCTTCATCTGACTCAAGAGATAGACTCTCTACCCCCAAGGATACCTGAAAGAAACTTGAACAAAGGACAGGGGGTGTGAGTGATTGCTAGATCCAGACTAGAAGGAGACTAGTCTGTAAAAGGAAGCTTACTGGAACACCACTAAGGGTGAGATTTTGTCTGTATTCAGTTTTCTTACTGTATTAGACTCAGACTTGCGTGATTTATTTCATTTTACTTAGTAATTCACTTTGTTTTGTCTGTTACTACTTGGAACCACTTAAATCCTACTTTCTGTATTTAATAAAATCTTTTTATTTACTAATTAACCCAGAGTATGTATTAATACCTGGGGGGGAGGGGAAACAGCTGTGCATATCTCTCTATCAGTGTTACAGAGGGCAAACTATTTGAGTTTACCCTGTATAAGCTTTATACAGGGTAAAACGGATTTATTTGGGGTTTGGACCCCCATTGGGAGTTGGGCATCTGAGTGTTAAGGACAGGAACACTTCTTAAATTGCTTTCAGTTAAGTCTGCAGCTTTGGGGCACGTGGTTCAGACCCTGGGTCTGTGTTGGAGCAGACTGGTGTGTCTGGCTCAACAAGACAGGGTGCTGGAGTCCCAAGCTGGCAGGGAAAGCAGGGGCAGAAGTAGTCTTGGCACATCAGTTGGCAGCCCCAAGGGGGTTTCTGTGTTCCAACCCATCACAATGATATTTAGGGATTTCACCTAGTAGTTTACCTGAAAACCAAAACACAGCAAACTCTTTCAAACAAGCTCTGCAAAACAGTCATGAAAATTTACCTGCCCAGTCACAAATTCTACTCATCTATCCTTTACTAAAAATTACCAGTGCTATATTTCAATTCCTTTGTTAAACAACATTAAACAAACCCAGAAAACAGAATTTTACAAGGCATATATTTTCTCAAAACATATTAAATATCAAATGTTAGGATCTTAAGCTTACCCGCACCTACCAAAGTGCGGTTCCTGAACACAGAATTGCAAACCAGTTAGCAGAGATGTTAAATATGGTCGCCTTAAACGAAACATTGCTTTGTAGATACACAGTACAATTTTAAAATAGTTCTGCTGTTTAATTAGCACCCAGTGTAACAATTTCTGAGAAGCTGTAGCACATCTGAACCATGTAAATCCATTAACTATGCCTCATGTCTCCTGAAAGTTTTATGTATTTTTTTTTTTTTTTTTTTAAAATACAGCCCAGCCAACCCTTCTGTTCCCCACTAAAACAACAGACTCCTTGACTTCTGAGAACACCTTTGAGCTGAAAGTGAGGAGCAAATTTTTATTAATGCCCCAAGAGTGACATCATCTTGTGACATGGACAATTGAGGAGTTGGGACTAGGGAGACTACTACTCATGACCTTGCCAGGATCCAAACTCAAGTCTCCAGGGCCTGCCTTTCACTTTACTGAGCTGGGGGGAAATAAACCAATTCCTGACTTGTAGCTGTTTTTGAAAACACTCCTCTCATTTGTACCAAGAGTCAAGACACTGGAAACAGGACTAGTTTATACACTGGTGGTTTTTTTTCCCATATCATTGTACATGCAGAGGCACTGGTGGAATAGTTGTGGTGATGGACTCCCTCTAGAAGGGGCATAGGGAATAAGGATCCTCTGATGACTGTCAGGGTGTCAGTTCTTTCACTATCACACTCTGCTAGCATCAGACAGGAAGAAGGCAACCTTTTAATTCAGACAGAACAGTTTGTTAGCTCACACATTCACACACCTCTCCCAGCACTGAATGCTGGACTCACCTCCACAGTCCCCCCTGGAAATTGGATACCTCCAACACACAGAGAAACAGACACACCTGCAGGTAGCCTGCCATTAGCTGATGGAAGCAGAAACATTGAAACATGAAAATGACGCTAAGGAAATCACTAATGACATTATATGAAGAGTGTGTCTTGGGGGCGGGGGCAGTTAATCCAAAGCTTTTTGATATGCATCAGGTAACTTGCAGTACACAACTCACCCCAAAAGGATGTGCACGAAACACCTGTTCTATTTTCAATTCGCATTGTGTGAACACACTGCAGCAGTTTGCTGAGAACTGAGGGCATAGAATTCTCAGGGGGTATTCTAGGATATTTTGCTTTGTTGTGTGCAGGCTCTGACTGGTGTCTCGGCTGGGATGTGCTATAATTGTGTAGAATCTTATCCAAAAAATAGACAGGTCACATGTCCCAAGCCAGATTGTCTCCTTTTACCCTTATTTGAATGTACTTTCCCCTGAGCTGCTTGATCTTTATTGGGCATTAGTCGGCATCCCAGTCATGATACCTTGCAGGTATCTGCTTTGCAATGTCCACAAAGAGGTCTTTATTTCAGTGGCTGGCCACAGAAGCTTCCTGGACCGATGCTAGATAGTGATGAGATCCAGGGTTTCAGCACTGCTCCAAGCATCTGTGCAAATCGTGTTGTGGGGTTGTGCTTGCATTGCAAGAAGGCCAATACACTGGGATCCAGAAGCAAATGAACAAAATCTGGCTCCATGTCAGTTTTTAAAGGGGGGAAGGGTCATCCTGGGAACTCAACACCAGAGCTAAGAGGGCCCACAGGTAAACAGACAGGCCAGCAACGGGTCAACCTGCAAGCATTGTGGGATAGCAATTGGAAGCATGAAAAAAGGGGTGCACAGCAATTGTGTCCACATGAACAATAGATCAAACTAATTCAATTCCGAGCATATGTAGTCCACTTTGGAAGAGGATTCCAGAGTTCATGATAAACATGGAGTTAGCAGACAGTGATGGATTGCGTTGTGTGTATGCAAGTGTTTTCAAATTTTGATCCAGTTTAAAACCACAGTGAGAGACAAGCCCAAAGTGAACTGCACATCAGTCATAGCTTCTCTCTCTCTCTCTCTCTCTTTTTAAAATAAAGGCGTCTCTCATTATGAGACCCTGCTGTCCAGAGAACTGCATGATGCTGCTGCTTCCAACTGCAGGTGCAGTCCTTTCCCTATTGGAATCAACTCTATGTTGCCAGAAGGATAATTGGCGACCTTAGTTATGTGAACTATGACGGTGCAGGGCCCTCCAGGGGCCCAGCACCAACACAGCTATCCTCTGCCAGGCAGAGCACTCCCCTCACTTCCAAGCTTGTGGTCCCACCTGACTCCAGTGCCCACAGACTACAACCATCAATAATTTCCCCAAGCCCTTTCCTACGCTACATGCTTCAGTGCCTCTCCATGGCTTCTCACTCCATGCAATGGGGTCAGTGTCCACAAAGTCTTAGAAGCAGGTGAGTAGGAAGGTTTTCACAGCCTAAGCCTGGGTTCATGTAGGTAGGAGACTCTTTAGGGTACATATGTCATAGACATGTAGATTTGGGGACCTGGATATCAGTGGCGGAGAGCTGGATGGATCCATGTGTGCTATGTTGCACAGGGACTGCAAAAACTAACCCAGCCCTCTACATAGGACAACCTATATCTTGCCAACTCACCTAAGTTCTGCAGAACCTCTTAACTGAGAAGACCCGAGTCAACAATAAGGCTATTAATTTTTAATCTTGTTTCACATATTCCATTCCACGCTGTAATAAATCCTATAAACCAATCCCTACGTGACATCCCCCAAATATAAATAAATAAAAATAAATTGAGTTTTGGAAGCCTGAGAGAAAAATCCTTGAACTTGAAGGTGACAAAATATAGTTCCTTTCTTTTGCATGAAGTTAGACGTGTCACTGTATTGGGAATGCAGCATTTCCTGGGCAGACTCTAATGTGTGGCGTGATTTAACGGTGTAAGTGACTCTTCTGCATCTGAGTGAAACTCTGTGGCATCACTTTTTTGGGGAATATCCTTTGAATTCAGTTTGTCTGCACATCCCCCCTCAACCCAAATTTCAGGTTCCAATGAACCCATAAACTGAAGTGTGGGAGGCAGGCAAAACTTCAGAGCTTCACCTAATTTCACAATGAAACCAGATGAATCCATATGTTTTGCCATAGAGTTAACACTGGGATATGAACCAGGCTATGCCACAAGACTCAAGAACCTTAGCAACACTTTTGGAGAACCTGAGCTGAGTTTGCAACATTGAAAAGCATTCCTAAGAACAAAATGAACTTCATGGCAAACCACCCCAAAGCACTAGTTATTTCTCAAAGGACTGCCTGCCCTTTCCTCTTACAGGCTGGACCCCCAGCACAGTGGGCAGCAGTAGGCTCGGCAGGGGTGCTATCACAAGAGGCTAGATAAAACTGAACGCACTCCAGGAGATTTAGATCAGTTCCGAATCCACAGGTAGCCACACCCAGGGCCGGCTCTACCATTTTTGCCGCCCCAAGCAAAAAAAAAAAAAAAAAAAGCCGCCCCCGGACTATGCCGCCCCCGGACTATGCCGCCCCAAGAATGGACGGAATGCCACCCCTTAGCATGTGCCGCCCCAGGCACGTGCTTCCTCCGCTGGTGCCTGGACCCGGCCCTGTCCACACCCCAAAGACCACCACAATTAGCACTAGCTGGTCCCTAGCTGCTCTCAGGAGAATGGACTAGGCCCTAGAGTCTGACTTACCCTTCCTTCCCTAGTGACATCCCCCTAAAGGCCGGGATCAAGGCACATTAACACAGTAGAATGAGGAAAATTTGCCCAGCAATGCCTGTGCACTACCTGTTCTCCGGATTAAAAGAGAAAGCTTCTGTTTCCAACACCCTTCATCAGTCTGACATTTAATTAAGAAATGAAAACCTACTCACATCTACTAGACAGATTCTCACTCACAGCTTTTCTCCACACTTCACTTTCTTGGTGAAACACCAGGGCACAGACCATTAAACTTTTTGGAGGAGATTAAAGTAATACAGAGAGGAAAATCAAGTAGATTTAGGTATACAAAGTAATATAATTGCCAGCTGCAACTCAATTACAAAGAACGATTACAAACTAATGAGACAGATCCACAACTTTTATGATACTGATTTGCTGTATGAATTTTACATCTTTTGGCTATAAATTCCACATCTCATCTTGGCAAAATAACAGTTTTAGCAGATAATTATAGCTCTCCTCCTCACTTTCTATAGAGTACACACTCATGCACACACAGACTTCATACCTATTGTATTTTAACACCACTTTGCTATAAGTGTCATTTTCTTTGTTGGCCTCTCACCTCCTCCTATATATAACTTCTGCCCCTGCACTCCCCGTAGCATCACTCTCTTCATCATAACACCACCTCCTAACATTTAACACTCAGGTCCTCACGGCTAGTATCATAACGAGTGAAGTGTACCCACTGAGGGGGGGGGGGGTTATAAATAACCAGTAAGATATCAAAAGGCTCTGGGTGTGGACTACACATCAGATTTAACAAACAATCAAGTTCCTGTAGCCACTGGTTCCATTCCTGGAGTAGTAGGGATAGGGCTCAGCCCTATATTCTTCTAAGGCAGGCAAATATTGAGTGCTTGTCTGCATGAACAATTAGTCCACGGGAAGGTGTGGTGTGAATCTACACCACTCTAGCCTGCTGTGCCCAAACTGTCCATGTGCACCCTGCTGACATACATTAACAGTTAATTTGTGGGCTTTGATCTAGTTCATAGCTTTGATCTAGTCCATGGATGTCACATGGGCCGCTGCTGTTTGCTGATTGGGCCGTGGGTTCAGAACCACTGATCTAGTGCCATTTCAAAAAGGACTGGCTCAAAGTGCATTAACAAACTGCTAACGAGTGTCAGCAGGGTGCACATGGACAGTTAGTTCCCGGAAGGCTAGTGCAGGGTAGACTCACATCCCAGTTTGCCATGCACTCAATGTTCATGTAGACAAGCCCTTATTTACTTCACCTCCATTCATAGAGTTATATTCTGACCTCTTTCACAGCGTGGGAAGAGGATGCAGGGAGCCCTTCCATCCTTCCCCCCCCCCCCGTGCTCTGTGAGCAATGCTAGTCACTCCAAAAGGGGTGGAGCAGAGACACCCCACCCTTTTCCTGCAACAGCAGGGGGCTGACACAGAGACTGTGCCCCTTTAAAGTGGAAGAGACCGCCTGCCTCCACTCCTTCATAGTCCCTGGGCACATTCTGCTTAGAGTCGATCACAGTAGGCAGCATCACTCCAGCTACTGCCCCTAGGCAGGTGTCCCTCTAGACGTCCCATGACACAGCAATGGCTGGTAAAACCACAGTCCATCGAGCCCATAATGCATATTTTATAAAATGAATTAAAACTTCAGTCCACTTTGCCAGAGTTCCCCTTACTTGTACTGAAACAGGCTGTCACACAAAATGGTCGGGTGAGGCAATCCCCATGTCCCACTCATGGCCTCTAAGAGACAATCCCCGAGAGTGACAAATGTTGAGTCAGAAAAAGAATATCTCATTCCTAGAGGGATCCCAGTGAACTTTACAAACTGGTTTAAAAATGACATAGGAATCCCTCTACCCATCACTGAAATGCAGTTTCCTCATGAGGCAGAAAGTGGCATTTGTTTAACAGCACAACTCTGCAAGGTACAGAGCACCTTCACCACCACTCAGTACCTCAAAGAATCAAGCCCAGCACAGTACAGCAAGACCACACAATAGATTTGTCCATAGGTGGAATATCACATAAAAGTTACAACTACAGTGGATTTTTCAATAGGAAGAACACAATTATCCCTCATTGGAATTTGGCCAGGTCACTGGTTAATCCCCTATTTCCCCTCCCTCCTCCCCCCCCCCCAAAAAGTGCTATGGAGATCTTTAATGAACACAAATTGTGTGGAGTTTTGTCATACTTCAGCTGATTAAATGTATCACAACTTCCCCTGCTAGCAATAAAGGTAATCTGCAGGAGACCCCCAACTAAACAAAGCATTTAAGCACAAGTCCATTGCTATCCAGCAAAGCATTTAAACGTATCTACTTAAGTCCCATTGAAGCCAAGAGATTTTAAGCTCATGATTAAGTACTTTGACTGAATCAGGACCATAGAGCATCTTTCATCTGTAGACAAAGGACTTTGCTGAGGTTGGTAAGCACCACTATCCCCATTTTGCCCCTGTGGAAACTGATGTAAAAACCCAATCTTTATCCAAAATTCACACAGCAAGTCCATGGTAGAGCTAGAAATAGAGCCCAGTTTTCCTGACTCAGTCTGGAACTCCATCCTTTGGACCATATACTGCCTGCCACGCTGATGTCTGTTATCCCAAACTTCATTTTTACATTAACCTTTTGTCCTGCTCTAATTTCTTTCAGATAAATGAGGTTTCCCTTTCCAGATGCACAGGCTGAAAATGAAACACTGGCATCTCTAGCATCCATGACTGAAATATGCAAGATTAGGCACATTTTGCTAATCGTCAAGTAACCTGACTGGTTGAACATATACAAATGCTTAATGTAAAATTATGTTCTGATGCTGAGTTTGTCCCAGGATGATGGAATGGTCAAGTGCATAAAAGTGATAATTTCCTGGCACTGTCTGCTCAAAACAGTAACTCTGTTTGCTGTTTGTACAGCTGCCTCTCAAGTTATACCATCAAGCTGTCCCATATTTCGGTTCTCCTTGCCATAAGAAAGATTGAAAAGAAGCTGTTCAGAGCAAGTGAAGGATTGAAATAGACTTGTGTAATTTCCCAACCCCATTTTTCAATTTTTAAAAAATTTATACCTACATACTTCCCATCTAAGGATAATTCCCTGAAGTATAGGCTTGCTGGTTGCAAAGAGTTTGAAAACTGCTGCAAGCCGATCCATTCAAATTCAGCTTTAAGTAAGAGAAGGGAAGACAAAGAAAACAAAACAAAACCCACAAACACACCCTTGTCATAAATAGGAGGAGAAGAACTTCCTTCTCATGCCACAGTAAAAATCCTTATTTTATTGTTCTATGAATAGCAAATAAATCCTCCCAAACTGCCTCTCCCAGCAAGCAAGCCAGGTTTGTTTCTGCTCTACTCCAGCAGAGAAATGGTCAGCTTTGGCAACTAGATAATGTGGAGTGAAAAAAATAAATCTCTATATGTAAATTTTTGCTTGGGATTTAGTGGTTAAGAGCTGTCTCACATATTGGTATTTATAGCAAGATGGAACACATTTTCCTGAGTAGCTACATGAAGGGAGACAAGGTTGAAGCCATGAATATTATTTAGCTGTTCACATGGTTTTAATTTGAATAAGAATATCCTGCTGGCCCCGTCTTGGTACAACAGCTTCACTGTAGGAGAAACTAGGAGGGGGGGAAAACGCTTTATATCAGCCATGCAAAACTGTCATGAAAATAGATGGGCCCAGGCTCATCCAGGCAGTCTGTGCTCCCTCAGAAACTAGTGGAGAACTGGCAGAAATTGGAGACCAACGCATAGGTCAGGGGACCCATGGCATCACAATCAGTCAGGTGGGCATGCTGACTGGAGAGGGGAACTCCCAGAAGTTTGAGAAAAGGATAGTCTGTGTGGATTATCTGAAATCCACAACAGTGGATCCAGGAGTGCCCTAGAACGTGCCCCCTAGGGTGCCTCTGAAAACCGGAAGTGACCCCCCTTTTAAGGATGTTTTAGAAATAACTTGTAACTGTCAGGGTGGATACCTACAGGAGCTGCCAATCAACTGAGCAAAGGAAACACAGCAAACTGGTGCAGGTGTACCACAGGGACAGCCCCTAGGCATATCGAGCATAAAACCTATTCCAGTTATGTCATATTTACATTCATAAGCATATTTTTATAAAACATTATGGGGTGCAACATCACAAGAGTCTTCATGGAACATTTTTCTACCAACAATATTATGCTGTGCTGTGAAAACAAATACGAACTGGAAAGGGATCTAGAATGACAGAAGGCTGCATTAGAAGAAAACAGTTTATGAATGAGCCAATAACAAATGGAATAAATGCAATGCTTTGTTGAGCAGGACAATGAGAAGCCAGTAAAACTGGATGGTTAGAGTTAAAGTCTGTGCAACAATTCAAACACCTCTCTTCAGTGCTAGACCATGAATGTGTATGCAGATGTTAAGAGTTCCATGAAGAAAGCTTGGTGCAAATGGATGGAATTGATGGAATTCTTTACAATAAGAATATGCCAAGTAAACTAAAGAATAAAGTGTATAAGACCATGATTAGGTCAGCCATGTACAGTTTGGATTGCAAGCCAATGAGGAAGAGAGGACAACTACTTCACATTGCCGAAATTAGAGTGCTCAGGTGAATGCTGGGTAAGACAAGAGCTTATAGGCTACCCAACGAAACTGTATAAGCCATGATGCAGGTAGCCCCCATCATGGAAAAGATGAGAGAGTATCAATTGAGATGGCTGGGTCATGTGAGATGATGAAATGTGGGATATATTGGCCAGAGAGTAAAAGATCTAGTAGTCATGGGACAAAGACTACGAGGAAGACCCAGAAAAACTGTGGTTCAAGATGCTGAAGAAAGACATAAAGAGGTCAGAGTCAGCTTGGAAGGCACTCTTGACAGGCATGCTTAGAGATTCAGAACAAGAGCCACCGACCATGACTAACGGGACAAGGTGAAGGCAAAGAAGAAGACTGAAAGTTACTGATATTGGTTTCCTCTTGAATGTATTTTGGGCCAAATTTTCAAAGTTGCTGAGAACCCAAAACTCCATTTGACATCAAAGGCACTGGAGATGCTCAACACCTGTGAAGATCAGGCTCTGTGTCTGTTGCACATTAATTGTTTTAGTGTAAATGCCTAGGATATTTCTATAGCTACAGTAGGTGATATATACATAAAATCCTATTACCTTTACGGAGGTGGTCTGCCCCAATCTGATTAGCTGCAGTAAAACAAATCTTCTGGATTACTCCCCCAAACTGCATTTTCATCAGACTCCAGGCTGCAAAATGCACTGAGTATAAAATGAATTTTAAATTCCTTCTCTCCTGGAAAAATCAATGTTTCAAACATTTTTTTCCCCAAGATTTCCTGCACTGAGATATTGTCTAGATATTTATTGTCTGAAAATGAGATATATTCCTTCAGAGAGCTAAATACTTCATGTAGAGGGGAAAATCTTGCAGTAATGTCAGTAAAGAAAACATACATCAAAGCTGGTCTGAAGCTGATTGAAACAACTCCCCCTCCCCCTCCGACAATCATATTCTAATACAAGGATTGTACCCTGCACATCTAGCAGCGGCCTTTGGTGGCTGGTAGTATTCTTAACTAAGAAATACCTAGATCCTGTCTCACAGGCTTGTTTTGGTTTTGGATTAACTGGTAGCCTCCTACATTGTATATTTTAGAGAGCTGCCCACTTTCTATCTATCTTGGGTATTTGTATGCCACCCCATCACCATAGTAACTAAGCACCTCACAACCTTTAATATATTTTTCCTCAACACCCCTGTGAGGCAAGGCAGTGCTATTATTTCCATTTTACAGATAGGGAACTGAGGCACAGAGACGTGAAGTGATTTGCCCAAGGTCACACAGGAACTCTGGACCATCCTTCTTCCTACTGGGAAGATTGTTCAGTTATCAGATTTAGGGCCATGACAATTTTGAATCAAGAGCGGGCCTCATGCAATGGATTGGTTGTTGTACAAACACATGGTTCTGGTGAGACTGCAGGAGGTGGGAACACAAAAATGTCATTTTCACCTATGGCTGGATGGTCCTGTCCTGTTTTATTCAAGTACAACAGCCTGTACCCTCCCACAGTGGAAGATCACCATTTTTCGGGTGTACAAGCAACATTTGGGTATGCAAGTCAGGCAGCTGGGTGACCAACAGCCCAGTGCGAAACACTGAAAATGGATGTTTGCTTTCTTTTGCTCATGCAAGCAGCTGCATGTGTCACAATGGGTGGACAAACTCTGGTGTCAGGCTCGGATATTTTCCCCCACAATGTGCTCTATTTTCTATCCCAATGTATGAATATACAAGAGTGTGTCTGAAATTTGAATAGAGATGATTGTATTATGTTGTAAGCATTATTGAGTCATGCAGAAAAGATTATATACACCTTTCATCCGCAATATTTCCTGAGTTTTGCATATAGAGTCTTTCTTGAATTGTTCACCCATACATGAAAAGCAGGTTGTCTTCATTCTATACACATATACACACACTAGAACAATGCAGTGTGTCATGGAATCCAGGTCTATTCCGCAAGCTTTAATTTTACTTCCTAACACTTCGGATCTGTCTTTGTATTAATGGTCTTTGCCTTCACTACATTCTATACCATCTCCCAGCTAAGGGATGAATTTCTGTTACCCTTACCAATACTGAGCAGTACTTCACTTTGGCAATAGCCCCGCTGAAGCCACTGGGACTAGTTATGGAGCAAGGGACTATTAAATAGCAGTATCGGTGGGGGAATCTGGCCTGAATGTCATTTATAAAATTCAGTTCATTTGCTTTTTACCCTCTCTTTCAATCGAAATTTTAAGCGAGCGTCCTATATGGAGAGGAGCAATTGGGTATAGTCTTTGTAATGTTTTTCTTTTACTGAAATAAGACCCAGAGCATATGTCACATACATTAAAAAACATGAGATTTTGATTGTATGCCTCTCGCCTACCCAACATATGTTGTATATCTTACACAGTATGCTTTTGGAGGCTGTAGCATCTTGTCTTCCTAGCACAGACCTATAACTGCTCTCTGTGGTGCCTCACAAGACACCTCTCTCAACTCAAATTTTATCTTTATGGTTCTGCAGCCAATTTTTAGCCCACATAACAGTGCTTACAACCAGATCAATTAAAATTAATTTACCCAATTACTTCAAAAGTTTTGCTGAAATTTCAGGTATAGTATGACTACTGCACTCCCATTCCATCTGTTAACCTTGGCACTTCAAATCAAAAAGAAAGAAAAGGGAAAGATAAGTTTTCTATTCCATTTTTAATCAATTACTGTTGTTTTTTTTAAATCTCATCTCTAGTGGTAAGACTGCCCACCAGCCAAGATCCTTAACTCACATTCAGTGAGTTCAATGAACACCAACACACTCTTCAGATTTCTCTTGCTTTATCTTTCTCCACGCAACTCAGAATATTGCAGGGAGTCTTCAGTGGAGGACCCTTATCGCTCCTCCTTGTAGCTGAGTTATTTGGAGATGCTCCTCCTATGGATCTTCAGGTTGGTTTAAATGTATTAAAAAGACATCACAATAATCAGGATGCACAAATGTAAACAAAGTTAAAAATAATCTTATGCTTTATGCTTTTAACTCCCCGTTGTCAATCTTTGCCTCAGCCCCTTTTTTACCTTGCACTAACGAGCAGGAAAATCGAGTGCCAAATTGGCTCCCTCCTTGCCCTACAAACAAAAAGCGAAACCTTAATAAATTGCCCTTTGACTCTTCAGTCTCACAACATGTAGCAGCTACCCACTCTGTCAAGCATATTTCCTGGCCTCCATTAACTCCAGAGAGAAGTTCCACTAAGCTGATATCTGAAATTAACTCTTCCCCACCATATCCTGTACCTTTTTCGGGGGTGGGGGGGAGAGGAGGGAGGAGAAGAGATAAAGGGGGAGAAAACAAATTGGTTTCTCAGGGGCACTAATATGATGCTGTTCACAGCAACAGAGGCCTGGACACAATCTAAAGTGGGTGGCAGAGTCATAGTAGCAGCAGAATCACCTTGATGAGGAGCCCAGAGGAACCGAACTGTTTTGAACTTCTAATGGCAAAGAGGTGAACAAGGTTAATTGCTGAGGATGTAGGCTTAAGCTTTCCATGCTGGGAATCGCAGAATTAAGCTGATTTTGAAAGGCTTAGGCAGTTCTTTGAAAATTATACCTCATTAGGATTCAATGGCAAAGCAAAATAGGAGTGCCAGGAGAAGGAAGCACTGGTGTGTTTCCTTCCCTGAAGGAAAAATATTTTCTTTTTCTTTGATGAATTTGTTCTCTCCCGCTCTTGATGGGTCAGGATTTGTTTCTGGTTCTTTTTGTCCCCCACCATACAAAAGTGCGTCTTCCAAAAGCTTGATCCCAATTCTGAACTACCCCACGCTGGTGCAGGATGACTGCCATGGTACGATGGAAGGTGCTTCTGGCAGTAATGACAAAGGTCCTATGACAATGGCTATTATCCAATATGATCAGGGCACAGGGTGTCCTTAGCCTCTGATTGCCAGAAGCTGGGAGTGGACAATGGGGGATTGATCACTCAATGATTGCCTGTCATGTTCATTCTTTCCAAAGCACCTGGCATTGGCCACTATGGGAAGACAGGCTATTGGGCTTGCTGGACCATTGGTCTGATCCAGTACTGCTGTTCTTATGTCCTCAGTGTCAAGGACCCACTCTCATCAGGCCTAAAAACTGTGCAATGTCACCTTCAGACCCAGCACTTGAGCGATAGTGGCTTCACTGTAAAGTTCTCTAAGATTTTGGAAAACTTTCAGCCAGCATAAGCTGAATCTTCAGCAAACCTGCCTTGATTATAGCTTAAACCTGAAAGCATATGGAGGCTCAACCCTAAACGGGAGTTTCATTTGAGTTTTGCTTTAAATTTTTGGTTTCATTCAATGTGAAACTCAGGAGATACAAATCCATTTGACCTTAAATAAATAAGATACACAGGTACCCTTGGAAACCAAAATTTCTCACAGTTCAAATTAGGATTGTGTTCAAACTTGGAATCTACTCTGGGATGGTGTCATGCTTTTTGTCCTATTGAAATACACTGGCATCTAGAGTAAAGTCCTCTTATTTATCCACATTTCTGATATAATTAAGGCAGCAATAGTGCAAAAATTCCCTCACTCTGCCCCAACAATGTGCATTAGCCACAACCTGAAGAGACCAACTTCTACTGGAAATAAGGTAGTTCAGTCTCCAGGACCCAGTCGCTCCCTGCTCAGAGGTTTCCAATTAGCCCCAACTTTTGTGGTAGCTTTTTTGACGCGAATGACTCCATTCACATTGACCATTCAACAGCTAATACATGGTAGATATTTTTGGATTCTACTAAGGGCTTGTCTACCCAAGGTTGGGGGGGACTAAGCCACAGCTTTTGAGTTAATCCACTTTGAAAATGCTTGCATACACACCACACAATTCATTGTAGCTCACTGACTCTACATTTATCGCAAACTCTGGAGTCCTGTTTCAAAGTGAATTAACTTTACGGCAAAGCGAGTTAATCTGATCTATTGTCTGTGTGCATGCAATGCTCCTGCACACTGCACTGGTGGTCTTCCAGCACCTATCATACTGCTTTGTGGGTTACCAGTCTTGTTTACCTCTGTGCCTTTCTCTGCTCTAGTGTCAAGTTGACCAAATGTCCCCTCCCCAGTTTATAAGCTGGTGCACACCCAGATTTTGTCCATTCACTCCTAGATTCCAGTTTATCACCAAACCTATGATAATGTCCCAGAAGTCCTACAACATACTTCGAGCAACCACTTGGAGCCACACCAAGACCCGAGCCCTCATCGCCATCTGAGGAGAAACATCTGTGCAGGACAATATTGTGGCCAGCTCCCTTAATAAAGATCTTTTTGTAGACATAGCTAGGAGGATGTATGTGAAGGGCTATGACTGGGATGCTGCACAGTGCTGGATAAAGAGCAAACAGCTCAGGAGTACCTACATTAAAATGAGGGACAACAGGAAAGAAATCCAGCAGGGCACATGTCACTTGTTCCTTTTTTGAGGAGCTGGATAGGATTTTATATAACTACACAACCACCCCGTCCAAGACATTTGTGGAGTTGGCTGGATGCCTTCTCCCCTCTGTTCTCCAAGGATGACCAGCAAGATTCATTGGGGATGAGTGCAAGAAGGCCAATGAAGACATCTCTCCAGGAAGCCAGGATCTGTTCAGGACTCAGGATTCTGAAGCCAGCCAGGTAGAAGGCAAACCTATTTCCTGCCCCACAGCAACCAACCTCAAATCCCCAGCAAAAACACAGACTGGATCTGAGGCTGATCCTATGGAGGGAACCTTGGTAAGTACTTTTTAAAATAGTTTACCCTTTAACATGCATTGTGTTATTATTATGTTATGCTGCCATGCTAGCTTCTGTTCCGGGTGCCCCATGGCTGCAGCCATTGTGGGCAGATGTAAGCTAGAAGCCTTTCCGAGGCTGGGGTCCCTGCCTCCCTCCATTGACCCACTGTGACACTAAGCAAGCCTGTATTCACACTCTACACACTATTGTAATAATCTTTGTACAAAATATGCTTTGAGAGGTATTATTTGAAAACTAATAACTCACTGACCATTAGCATTCTTGTATGATGTATTTACACGATGGGTATTAAGAGTTGTGAATATACGCTGGACTTGTAACTAAAGGGTGCGTAAACCAGGTGTGTTGGGGGGACTTGCTAAATGGGCCTATCCTAAACAAAGGAATGTGTATTTACCTCAATTTACATATAAGCAGTAAACAGACCCATCAAGCTAACAAGGGGTGGAGGCAAACCTTGCTCTAACAACTGGGGGAGAAAACAGCATGACATCTACACCCAGCAGGAGAGAGCAGCTTAGGCTGGGTTTTACTTTTCAGAAGAATGCATTTCAAAGGTTTACTCGTCTATAAAGACAGGGAGGCTGAACCTCAAGTGATAAGAAACTGAATCAACTGCTTGTATACAATATTACTGTATTATAAAAGTGTATAGAGTGAGGTTGTTTCTGAAAGCTAAATGACACACTGGTGATTAATTTCACTGTGAAATGTCTATATTAATGCTATAGGAGGAATTATGAATACTCGTTGATATTGTGTTTTAAAGTGCATGAGCGAACAAAGGAAGGAACAATTCCCACCCAGACAGGAGGGGGTCAGCTATTTACCTGTCTCCTATGTAAATTAAGCATGGCAGAATCAAAACAATGGAAGCCCAATTTACATACAGGGGGGATGGGAAGTCCACAGGAAGGGAAGAACAGCATTAGCTTAGCTTCCTGGTGGACACAGCAAGCTGAGCACACAGGAGGGCTTCCTGCCTCCTGAAGCAAGGTCTTTGAACTTTGGGAGATATAAGCAAAAACAGAAGCCATCTTTGGCATCTATCACTAGACAGACAAGAAGCCAGACATCTTGGAAGCTGAGAAAGATGGGTCCTTCAACCAAGGGGTGTGTGTGCAGATATTGAAGTCTCTGGAACTGATTCCAGGTGAGAAGCCTGCTTAGGAAAAGATCTCTTGCACTTACGAAGACAAAGGCACCAGCACCTTTGGGCCCCAGGGAGAGATCCTGACTGAGGAAAGGGTCAGTCACTATGTTGCTACAAGACAATGGGTGAGTAAGGCTATCTTGAGCAAAAGCCTTGAACCAAAACTTGCTAGATTAAGTTTTAGACTTTCAGAAATGTATTTTGTTTTATTTTACTTATAATTCTTTCTATCTTCATTCCTTACACTTGAACTCACTTAATCCTACGTATATTTTTGTTGATAATTTTTTTTTACCGTAAACCAACTCAGTGCTGTATTTAAAGGGAAGGGTGTATTTACCCATTGTTAAGTTAATAAGCTGTGATGTGTTTGTGCGGCTTTAGAGGAACAAACAAACCATATTATTTCTTGGAACTGTCCAGGAGAGGGCTGGACATTGCAGAGCACACAAAAATTTTGGACTGGGAGCATGTTAGGGTCACCCTACAAATAGTAACCAAGGCTGGTGGAAGCCAGAATGAGGCTGCAGACCGTCTGCTGGAGTCAGAGCTGCTCAACCAGGGCTGTCTAGCACACAGATACTCAGGGTGTCACCCGCATATTGGTGGGCTGGTTGTGAGCAGCCCAGGTTGTGAGCTACAACAACAAAGCATTGTGAGGCATCCAGGGCTACAAAGCAGGCATGATACGACCCCTCACTGATCTGAAGTGCACCTGGAATATGACACCCACCCTGTCCGTTTGCCCCCCTGCCGTGTACAGCTTTCCAACACAGCAGCTACTTTGGTTGGGAAATCAGCCTGTGTCTCATGCTAAAGCCATGAATACTGACCCCATTTTTAGGCCCATCCCAAGGAAAGCATGTGCCCATCTATCTACTTTCCTTTCCCCTTTCCTCACCTGTCCTGCCTGGTGAACACTGTCACTACCTCCCCCACACCCATCAAAACATTGCTCACCACCTCAAGATGATGGCCAGCAGTGTGACACAGCCCCCATCTCTACCACACCCCTTTGTGTGCCAGTCAAATAAGGAAAATATTCTTTTCTGTCACCCCTCCCCCAGCTCACAGCTCCCTTCCACTCCTGCAACACTTTTCTTTTTTTAGGGGGGGGGGTGTCACCATTTTCGTGAATAACTTCACAGTGCATCTCACTTATCTGCCCTTTGTTTTTTTGAATAAGGCCATTTTCTGCTTCCTAGTCACCCACCTCAATGTAACATCATTTTGAAGTCAGGACATCTAAGAGGGATGTAAAGGGGATTTACCCTCCAGATCACCCCCCATATTCATCCTGCTAACCCCTCTGACACCACATAAGCACCTCCAAGGCACAGAAAAACTGCAAAGCCAGACCAGGAACATAATTCACAACCGCACCCCCACCCCTAACCTCCAAGGCACAATGGCAAAACTGCACAATAGACAAAAATCCCAATGCACACACCATTTTCCATCTCCCAGGTTCCCCAAGACTGGGAAGACACTCGGGGAGGTAAAAGCAGAAATCAGAGTAGCAGCCGTGTTAGTCTGTATCCGCAAAAATAACAGGAGTACTTGTGGCACCTTAGAGACTAACAAATTTATTAGAGCATAAGCTTTCGTGGGCTACAACCCACTTCTTCGGATGCATATGCATCCGAAGAAGTGGGTTGTAGCCCACGAAAGCTTATGCTCTAATAAATTTGTTAGTCTCTAAGGTGCCACAAGTACTCCTGTTATAAAAGCAGAAATGTATGTTAAAAAAAAAAAGCTATCACAGCCTCCCTAGAATATAAACAATAACCACTTGTAATTTTTTAAAATAACCCAACAGCTATGGCACCTGCACTGGACAGACCCTCAAGGACGGGGCTCTTAGCAGCAGCAGAATGGATGACAAACCTGAGGGGGAGAACCTAGAAAACTCCGGGAGAAATGTTGGCGGACATCATCACAAAGTGCCCCCCAACCACCTGAAAAATGCAGAAAGGTGGCGGCAGCATGTGAGCACTGAGAGGGAAGCTGACAAAGAATTTTCCAGGGAGATCGTTTCAGTGGCAAAGGACAGTGTGGCAGTTGCCAGGGAAAGCATTGCCATGGCCAGAATATGCAAAGAGACAGGGAGATGCAGAGACAACTTATGGAGGAAACACAAAACCAAAATGCCCTGTTGAAGAGCATGTTACTGACTAGGGAAGCAGGGAATGAAGTACTGCTCCCAGAGTACCCGCACCCCTCCCAGACCCCATCTCAGAGCACTGAGAACTGTAGCTCTTTTGAGCCCTCCATTGTCTCTGGTAATGTCAAGCTTTAGCACTCCACAACAGAAGACCCACAAACCAGAAGGGACAGAAGTACACTCACCTGTGACTTTAAGCCCCCCCCCCCACTTGTGTTGTGCCCTGAGCTGCACTGGTGCACTTCTCTGCTGGTTCAATGAAAAAGTTCTTTGTAGTTAGAGAACAGATTGATTTTTAAAATATACTGTGTCATAATTAAAAGCCATTGTTTCATTTTAGTTGAACGTTCACTTCTGTTTGTTACACTAGAGGTTATTTAATAACAAAAACTTTTAAAACATCATTCATGAGGAGTCAATGGTAAATAATTGTGTTTGCACTAATTGATGAGGTTTTACAAACACATGAAGGCAAAGACACACAGTGCCATGGGGATTGCCATAACATTCCACTTCTACTGCCCACAAACAACACCCAAGTGCAAAAATAATTCCACCCCCCCCCACCCCACCCACAGGCTAGCAGCTGGATGTACAGCTGCACAATTTCATGCCTGAGACTCAAAATTAGAGCAATAGGCATTGTAAAGTTGCCTGCAGTGACTCAAGAGTGTGAGTACCAACCTCTGGGCAGACTGTCAGGAAACAGGGCAAAACCCTCAAATTGGCTGAGTTCTAGACTTGGATTTCACCAACCAATTATCAAATGTAAACTCCTCATTAACTATAACAGCCTAAACATGAAGTCACAGAGAGTGCCCTTGGGTACTCTGATCTATCTCGCCACCCAGGTGAGCATACCTTTGTGATAGATGGTCTCTTACATCAAGAATCACATCAATATTCAGGTTGCTCCCAGTCCCAAAGGACCAGTCACTTACCCTAGGTCAATTGCACCTTAGATCTCACACCAAAGGCAATGCTTATAGCTAATACCATAATAAACTATACAATGATGTATTAAACAGGAAAAGGAAATGAGTTATTTACAAGATTAAAGCAAGAAAACATAGATACCCAAACGAGTTACAACCTTAAGTTTCAAAAGGTAATCAAAGCTTCTCTAATAAGCAAGCTTTATATGTCCTTTAGGGTTGACCGAGGCTAAGCAGCTGGGGATCTCTTTCTGGGAAACTTGTCCCCCAAAGTCCAAGCAGCACAGGGATACAGTTCCTTCTTGTTAGGGGATTTTATCCCCCTCCTCCCTTGTGCTCTAAGCTGCAAACTCAGTGGTTGGGAAGAATCCATTTGCATGACTTACCTTCACGGGGTTGGGGGGGTGGGGGGAGACAACAAACATCTTTTGTCCTCTTTATCATTCCACAATAGTCCATTTGGTATTGATGGACCTTTTCCTGTTGGGCAGGACGTAACACATTTTGTTGGAGACAAAAGCCTCACACTAGTTAATGTCTCTTTTCTATCTGGTGATTTACACACTCAGAGAGGCTTACAATACAACCGCTCAGATATTACCTTACAATATGGGATGCAGATATTATAAGTGAAATTAATGCATTCAGTAACTCACAAGCATTTAACAAAATCTAAACACTAAACCCATTTGAATTCTTATAATTCAAATACCTATTTTAACAATACTAACACAAGTGAGCCAGACTGATTCCAGCTATGCATTTGTCCGGGCTCCTTTGAGGCATGGGGACCTTGGCATGAGCTGGCACTTGGTCTGCATCTCTAACAATTTTGCCCTGGTTATTTGTATTTTGTATTGGATGCCTTGGTGCCTGCTCAAATGACTCAGTGTCCCACCCATCACAAAGGTTTTATCCCTTAACTCTCACAAATATTGTGCAGAACACAACATGTTGCTATAATGTTCAGGATTCCACAAACAGCTCCACCTCCCTTTTGAATGGCCACACACACACACTCCACTGTCACTCTGCAACTACTACAAGGTAGTTAAATGATTCCTCCCTTCTGTCCAATGGCTGTGAATGGCTTCTTTAGCTAGAGAAGCAGAGAGTAAGATGGGTGTCCCAGGATAACCGAAGCAATGTCCGCACCAATGTTGTCCATAGTGCTACTGGGCAAACAGTCCATTTTCCACTAAATTAAATAGAACTGAGTTCTGAAATACCCTAGCATCACGGACCCGCCCAGAACACTCTGCATTTATGTCTGTAAATCTGTATTCTGGTGGTCAACAAGCCCTTGGAGCACCGTGCAGAAATACCTTGTTTTGTTTATAAATTCTGAGCCCTTCTGGGGAGGGTGTGAATCACAGGCACATGGGGCCCAATACAGTTTGGGAATCCCATGCATGCAAAAGCACAATAACATCCTGAACATTAGCAAGCTTTATCACCCAATGCAACATTTCCTTTTCCATGGTACCACACCATGCATGACAATGGCCGCAAAGGTTGATCTTCACATGCCAAATTGCTATTGGTCCATAGCAAACCATTCAGGGGTCTCCAGATGGTAATAATAAATCGCTTGCCCATGTATGTGTGTGCTGAAAAGTCATGCGGGGAACTTGGTTTGTACAGCTTCTCCTTATCTCTTATTAAAATAATTTGGAGGCTTGAAAGCAAAACAGATTTATAAATTCACAGAGGAACTGAAAAGAGTAATCATACAGTAATGGAAAAGGCAGAATTTTATTGATTCAAATTAAGGGTAATTTATTGAAAAAAAACCATGAGTTGCATGAAAGACATTGCCTAAAGACATAGCAGTTGAAATGAGCTTTGATATATTTTTTATATATACATACACTCTTATGCTGTCAGATGCAATCCAGCTGATTGACTTTAAATAATTTAGCGTTATTGCCCTGCAATAGTTTCTTTATATAGTCAGATTACTGACCAGCACAATAATCTAAATAGAGTCACGGGACCTCACTTGCAGGCAACTGAATTGTTAATCACTCTGGCATTGTCTACATTATGAGCTGGGGTGTGATTCCCCTGCTCATGTGCACATACTCACGCTAGCTCATTTGTACTTGGCACAACTCAGCCGTGCCTCCATTGCCACTACCCATGCTACAGCAGCTACACTGCGATTTCTACTCACACTAGCTTGAGGAGAGCTAGCATGACGATATGCACATGAGCACGGGAATCACGCTGCTCACTTGTAGTGTAACCATAACCCAAGAAGTGTCATTCTCCTCTAGTATTTTAAAATTAGTGGCAAAACCTGACCCTACTTCTTAGCTATTGCACACTTCCTGGGCAATGAAAGCAAGCACATTTGGGGATTCAGTGTGGGTCATAGATAGGGTGACCAGATAGCAAGTGTGCAAAATTGGGACAGGGGTGGGGGGTAATAGGAGCCCATATATATAAAAAAAAGCCCCAAATGTAGGGACTGTCCCTATAAAATCGGGACATCTGGTCACCCTAGTCACAGAATTTTCCTGGTCAGCTGCACCCTGTGCCTAATGAGAACTAGTCAGTGGGCCCTTGTCTCAGAATTCTTAGCACTGGCTAGTGGAATGACCCAAGTGCCATGGCTGTCACTGAAAGGCTTCTGGTATGCATCTGAGCCCTAAAAGGTGCTGGTATTTCCCCATATAAAACACTACCAATAATTGATATAGGTGTAAGGGGACTGTTGTCTCTTAGTTGTCACTAAGAGTCACCTCCTGTACAAGTAATGCAAGCCAACCCTAGCTATGGAGAACAAGAACACTGCCTCTATCCTGCTCTGGCATTCAGCCATTCCAAGAGAGGAGCTTCACAATTCAAATCAAATCTGGCACTATTGTTCTGTTGACTGACCTATTGTAGAGGTTGGCATTCCCTTAGCCTTTCAACTTATACGATTTCTTAAATTACTTATCGCCTGGAGATCTTCAATAGACATCTATGTGGGGTTTTGGCTTATCAGCAGATTTGATCCAAACAGAATGAGCAACTAAGTAAAAATGATAATGGGAATGACAATGAAGTATTTCTGTAGCTCTCCTCATCCAGCAAAATTACATCTGAGACTTGACTCCTATTAGCATTCAGACACCAATTGCTTCTCATGTACCATGGGACAAGCATCTCCAAATAAATTATTACTCTCCATGGGCCAAACTTTTAAAAGGAGCCTCAAGCCGGACTTGGTTGCCCACACATGTTTTGAACATTCATGTGATTCATAAAATTCTGTCTCCTACTGAAAAAAAAAAAAAGAGATTCAAGAGGCTTGCATGTATACATCATCTATCATCTGTGTGCACTACTGTTAATGCTAGAAGAGCAACCAAGCACAAATGTGAGGACACTTATTTTAAAATTGCTGTTTTCTTTTGTTTTTTTAAGAAATTCCTTTTATGGATACCTTATCAGAAAGCATGGCCTAATATAATTTATAATTAATTAAATAAACCTATAATACATCTGCTCTGAGAAGATTAGGAAAATAGCCTGAAATGGCAGAGATTAAGAATTTCACAAATGGCAAAATAGTACAACAGATTGCTGTACATAAAACCAGGTGGTAATTTACATTCCCAATTTGCAAGTAAACTGTGATCAATAGGGCTAGAGAAGATGTAAAATATAATGAAGAACTGAAATGTTGGGTGTGGGGAGGGGAGGTCAACTTAATAATATTGGGCAACAGGGCTCCAGAATAGAGAACAAAATCCCAAATTTCTGTTAATAGATTATAATCCCGTGGATCAAATGGCAGGAAGAAAATGTATTCCCTTGGTCTTGATGAAGGATTCAATTCACTGTACAAACAAACCAGAATTGGAATAAACATTTATATTGCTCCCCCCACCCCAACATTGTGTTTTATTGTAGCTGCAACATTTTAAACGGAAAGCTCTAGGGGAATAATGTAAGCAACCAGAAGGAATTGTCAATCAGGAGGACATTTCTCATGAGGAGTGGCATGGCTAAACAGACCTGCTGTGCAGTTCAATTACTGCACCAACTTCCTATTCATTCTTACTATTTTTAACAAATTCAAAGCACTTTTCCCTCCTGCTGATTGAAGCATGGCTCTACTCTAATAAGCAATTGTAAAAAAAAATGGCATTGTGTGGGTCCATATTTAGTGGTTTGAGAATTTCCATATGAAATTTCCATAATATCATTTTACAGCTGATAAATACAAGATGGGCCAGATGCTCAGTTGGTGTAAATGGACACAGCACTGTGGAAGTCAGAAGAGCGATGCCATTTATACTAGATGATTATCTGCTAAACGTTCGTGTTTTGTTTTGTTTTTCCCTCCAAACTGCCAGCCTCACAAACTCATCCTGAGTCCAAGCTGGGTAGCTTTCTTCTCCCATATCAATAATTGTTCTGCAGGCTAAATTCTGCCCCAAATGTTCCTGTGCAGGTACCATTGCTTTCAATTAAGTTTCCCAGACAGAAGTGATTGATACATAGCAAATAGTTGAGGAAGCACAAGATATCAAGGAGAAAATGAGCTGAATTCAACTTGTGTTGACTCTGCAGGGCTAACAAGATAAGTTTTTGCTCCTTATATCTACAGGAAGTAGATGAGACACTTCTACTTTGGGAGTTGATCTGCTCTCTATGAAGGTGCTATTTTTACATAGTCATTTTTCCACAGTCACACCAGACTTTTCAGTTCATATCCATTCATTATACATGGATTTAGTCACACAATGCTGCCAAGTGTGGCCTACCTGGAGCCATCTATCATCTATGCCCAGTGCTTTGCAGAACTAGGTTTTCAGAGCCTGTTAGAATCAGAAAGTGGAGTCAGTTCTCTATTCTCCTGATCTCAACCACAATCTGCTTGCAAATGACTTTCAATTGCAACACATTTGGGTTGCTATAATATCTTTGTGTAAACAGTTGCCCTGGAGTTGCACCCAACTGGAATCTTATTCCCAGCTTCCTATAACATCATTCTGGCTATGGCACATATTCAAAATCAGTCCAACTTTCCTTAGTGTAGGATACGAATGAAGCAGAACAAATACTCACTTCTAGGACAGAAGTATATGCAGGTTAGAGCAAAAGGAAGAGCAGCCAACAGAGCAAAAGCTTGTTAACTTGCTTTTCAAGGTTTCAAGTCATGAGACCATAAAGCTTGATAAATAATATCCACATTGATATCCTGAAGGAGTCTTTGGATACCTGATATTTTAAGCTTCACTCTCATTTTCATTAGTAAAAATATAAGAACATAAGAATGACCATACTGGGTCAGACAAATAGTCCATCTAAACCAGTATCCATTCTTGCGACAGTGGCTGGTGCCAGATGCTTCAGAGAGAATGAACAGAACAGAGCAATTATCGAGTGATCTATCCTCTGTCATCCAGTCCCAGCTTCTAGCAGTTGGAAGTTTAGGGACCCCCAGAATATGGGGTTGTGGCCCTGACCATCTTGGCTAATAACCGTTGATGGATATCTCCTCCAGGAACTTATCTAATTCTTTTTTGAAACCGAGTTGTACCAAGCCCTCACAGTCAGAGTACGTTTTTTTCTTCTCCTCCTTTCCAAGTCTGGAGATTTCCCTTATGCTTTTGGAAGTAAGAGAAAGAATGCATGCAACAAAGTCAGACATTGGGCAGGTAGGAGCTAGTCAACTCTTCACCTTGTTCCACAACCCTGCCTATGGACCTCAATCCTGATGTGCTACATTCCTGTGCTATTTCCTGCCCTGAGCCAGGTGTACCAGATTACATAATGGTTAGTGTGATGTGGAAAAGTGCCCATGATGGAACTAGACTGAAACCAAATCATTGACAATTGTTATCTAAATTTCAGAGTAGCAGCCGTGTTAGTCTGTATCCTCAAAAAGAACAGGAGTACTTGTGGCACCTTAGAGACTAACAAATTTATTAGAGCATAAGCTTTCGTGGGCTACAACCCACTTCTTCGGATGCATCCGAAGAAGTGGGTTGTAGCCCACGAAAGCTTATGCTCTAATAAATTTGTTAGTCTCTAAGGTGCCACAAGTACTCCTGTTCTTTTTGTTATCTAAATTAGAATTTCAACCCAACGCTTTAAAGGTAAAGGATTTTTTACATTAATTCACTGTGTCATCATATCCTCAAGCTTCCCAAAATAAGAGACTGAGTACCTGTAATTAGGCTAACATAACATGTAGCTAAATGTTCCCATTATGAGGATGTTCATTACATTATTAGGAGTATGGTACAAAGAGTACTCTGTATGTGGAAGTGAGTGCCAAAGCATAAAACAACAATCTGCCATGAAATCATTATTTTTTGGCTGCTCAAAATAAAAAAAATAAAATAAAAAAAAGGAGCAGAGAAGTCGGGAGAGAGAGTGCTCTTTCCACTCTTACAAGAATAAACTGCTTAGTAGAGAGGAGTGAATAATTGATTCTTTGGTGCAGTCGCATCAAAATGACATTTCTGAAACAAAAAGTTGATTTGAAATGAAATGCCAAATTGGTTCATTTCAACATTTTCTAAACAATCCATTCTGATATTTCTGAAATGCTTTTTTTTTTTTTTTGGCCAGAATTATTTGTTAAATTTGACCTGAATTCACAAATAGTTTTGGTGTCCTGAAAAATGCAATGTTTGGGCAAATTACTATTCATTAAAAAAAAATTCACTCATCTCTATTGCTTAGTTAAGGTCTCTGTAGCCTGCTTTGCTTTGTCTCTGTTTTGCTTCTATCCTTTTTTTCCCCACTCCCAATCATTTATTGACTGTGCTACAAATATCAACACAGATCAATGACCTGACAGCTGTTGACTATATTTGGAGCTTGAGATAAGATGCACCTCAGGAGCTGCCTCCTGTATTTAGTACAGCACTAAAAAGTGCCAATGCAGTGTTGTTGTAGCCATGCTGGTGCCAGGATATTAGAAAGACAAGATGGGTAAGTTAAAATCTTTTATTGGGCCAAATTCTGTTGGAGAGAAAAAAAACTTTCGAGCTTACACAGGGCTCTTCTTCAGGTCTGGGGCATGCACTCAGAGTGTCACAGCTAAAGGTGGAACAGATTCTTTAGCATACACATATTTCAAGGAATCATTTAACTTGAAGTGGCCAGTTAACACCTCACCAGTCATAGGGGGAAAGAGCATATAAAACACGCTGGGGGTGGGTGGGTTAGTGGGTTATAGATTGCTGTAATAAGCCTAAATCCAATGTCTCCATTCTGTCTATAATTTTTAATGTCAAGGGAAGTTATGAATTTAAGCTCCTAGGCTCATCTTTTGAAGGTGTTGTACAGGTTTTCTTGAGGACAAGGATAGAGAGGTCAGATATGCTCACTTTGTGAAAAGTGTTCACCCACAGGGGATAAGGTGATGTCATCTTTTATCATTTTTCTGTGTGAGTTTCACCCACATCGTTGTTATTGGGGTATTTAGTGTTCTGGTGTGGTACACCACATGCTGTGATAGGCATGTGTAGGATCCATGTATCTTGAAAGGTGTTTTGTTGTGGGTGGGGTGTTTGTAGCAGCAGAGTTGTGTCTACAGGTTTTGCACATATTGTTCTAGCACAGTCTGATGTTGCTTTGAGTTGGTGCGTCCTGGTCTGTGGGGGAATTTGTTTCCGATGAAGAGATTGGGGGATTGTTTGAAGGCCAGAAGAGGGGGTTCAGGAAAGTTTTTTTTTTCCAGTATGTGGTCCCCATTGAGTATGGGTTCCAGTGTGGGGTGATAGTGACAACTAGGGGTGTGCAGTTGGGGGTGGGGGTGTTATTTCTGTAATGAAGCAGGTTCTCTTGGGGTATTTGGGTGGCTCACTCCATGATGTGATCTACTTCGCTGGTGACATGTCCTTGTGTAGTGAAGGTGGTTTTAAGTGTGTTAATGTGCATATCCCAGACTTTCTCCTCTTTCTCATTCTGAGTACATTTCCCACACCTAAAGAGCAGCTCTGTATAAGTTCTGTCACCAGCAGAAGTTGGTCCAATAAAAGATATTACCTCACCCACCTTGTTTCTATAATGGAGTGTTAATGCTCAAAAGGGATAAACACTGTACAGCGGCCACAGTAGGAAATTAGTAATGAAGGCGTTAAGTGAGGAAAACAGGTTTCTCATTTAAATTAAAAGCCAACCAAAACCTATGCCCAAGTCTCTCTTGGGTACCTATATAGCCCTATTACCATAGTATCTGAGTGCCTCACAGTCTTTAATGAATTTATCCTCACAGCATCCCTGTGAGGTAGAAAAGTGCTTTTAGCCCCATTTTACAGATAGGGAAGTGAAACACAGAAAGATTAAAGGAGTTGCCCAAGGTCACACAGGACGTTTGCGACGGAGCATGGAATGGAACCCAAATTCCAGGTTAGCACCCTAACTACTAGACCTTCCTTCCCCTCTGCAATGTTACTGAAAACATTTTGGTGAATGGCAGTTTTTGCCAATGCCCCATATATTTCCCTTTAGCTCAAAAACAGGATGTAACAAAAATACCATGGCAAACAGTGTTCCTACAGTACATCTAAGCTGAATGGCTCCAGACAGCCCCAGAAATCTCAGAAAGAGCATAATTTTGAGTATAATTTAAAATCCACAGAGATTCAAGATGTTTGCATACAAATCTGAATCCAACTGACCCTCCAAATCTTTTGGGGTTAGCTGGTCATGTCATGGGTCTTCTCTTTCTCTCTCCACTAGGAGAATGTAATTGGTTTGTTAATGTTAAGTCTTCTCAGCAGCAATGTTAAGCTCCATTTCAAAGCAAAAGATTGTTATTACATATTAATGGAATCCCACACAGTAAAAGCACAGTGCACTCCAGGGACTTGAGTGTGGAGAGGAAATGCTATTGAACAGAAGGCAACATGTCTTCATCTACACATTAATCCGGGGGCATGCCTGCTTTGGTGGCCAGGGGTGGAGAAAACAATTGCCACCTTAGAGAAGGGCTCTGCTACATCAGCTGTTACCTTCCGCAACAAAATGACAGCTCTTTGAGGGGCAGCAGAGGCAGAATGGGCTGCAGCAGATTGCAATGTGTTTAGCTGTTAGCAATATTTATAAGCAGTACATTTTATAAGCAGAAATATTTATAAGCAGTACATTCAGAGGATGGTACATTGTTAAATGTAGGGGGAAAAAAGCAGCCATCTATTACATTGGCTGAAATGCAAAATTCCTGAGGTGAGGGGAAAAGGATGGCTGTCCAGGGACTGTGACACATGCAACTACAGATATATGTTTGACTCCAGTACAGTTCAGAATCACCCACTGAAATGAAAAATACTTTTGTCCTTATCACACAGGCAGATGGCCAATCACAGGCAGAGGACCAGGTACCCCAAGTATGTTATCAAAGAATGCATTCACAGATGCTTGATTTTGATAGAATTGCAGATTAAGCCTCAGCAAATAGTCTGGTCTTGGAGACCTGCAGAGGTCCCTTCAATGTGGAGCAGAGCTTCTAATAACACAAATGTGCATGGCATAGAAGAGTAGTGGGGATAATTGCATCTCTCTGCTGCTTCTTAGGGAACGAGACTTCTCCGAGGATTCATTTTATCTGAGACTTTATATTTTAAGAATGTATCAATACCATGCTTCCCCATTAGACATTTCAAATGTCTTTACATCGTTATCCCATTATCCCTCCTATTCCACCAAACAACACAGAGTAACCAAAGCAAACACTGAGCTATCCATTTACAAGGAGAGACTGCAGCTCATCAATACAACTTCTTCATTTGAAGACTATTAGCAACCCACTCTACCTGTAGGGGATTTCTCTTAGTCTAGGCAGGCTTTTGCAAAGGTCTATAATGCCTTCCTTTCTTGGTATAAATCTCTCAATAAAGCAGCTAAGAATAGATTCACCTTCCCTGCTGCTGCAAGCGTGTTGCTGCTGGCATTATAGGAGTTAAACTAGTAGCAGGCAACCGGGGACTTCATCAAAACTCTTTCATAAGCAGCTTTCTTGGTGCTTGATTACCATCACAAGGAGGCCAGGAGTCTAAGAAACTTGGCTGACAGCAGAGCAGGCTTTTGCCTCAGGCGAAGCAGAATGGGTTCCCACAGTTCCCAAGTCAGTGTGATTTATAGCCCAGGGCTATGTCTCATTATTCCTGACCAAGCCAAGGCTGATAGAACATTGCACATTAGCTGGGTGATGGGACTTGCCTCTTGCCTCTGGTGCAGTAGCCAGAAGGTTTATTTAGCTGGAAATCTGGTTTACTGTCCATGGAGATTGGGAAAGAGCAAAGTGAAGTGGTACAAAGCAGACATATATCTGGTGATTATATTATCAAGGAAAATGATCATCTTGGATGTAGGAAGCAACACTCTTTGCTTAGTTAGGGCACAGTGAGCCTCAGCAAGGTCATGCAAAGCATGAATGAGATGGGCTACAATGCAAAATGCTGCTTGTGTAATTTGTCCAGTACCTACACATCATCATGGTGGCTTTTGTAAAAGTTCATTGGATTAATAATGGTAGCCACGTATTTTCAGAAACGTGAAGGACTTTGTACGAGATTGTGACAATTTGAAAAGCGGGATTCTCCTAAAATGGACGTCAGATTTAGAGTAGCATCTAGGTAAATAAAATTAAACAGCTTGGACAAAGAAAGGTTTCCTTTTTAATTAAACTAGTAGAGAATTAACCACCTGGGCATAGAAGGTAAAATTAGGGAGAAAAGCACAAAACATTAGCTGTATTCATATCGCTCTCCTCCCCTAAAATCTAACTCATTCTGGAACCACACAATTCTGTGGGATTTCCCCAAAGGAAGAACTATATTAAAATGTTCTGCTGCCTGTGGCTGGTATCATTCCAGGCATAACGAGGGGTGTTTATGGCACACCGGTTGTGTGATATCTATGGAATAAGGGAATTTACTAACCCTGCTCAGACTGTCTCGTCAGTGGTTGGCAGACCATAAGCTCCCACTGGAAAATGACCACCACTTGTGAATTATTTTCTCAGGGATCTAAAGAACATGCCATTTGGGCTGTAATGAAAACTAGAGAACATTAGTATTTTATGGACATCCATTGTACTTGATGCCATCCAGAACTATGGAGGGGGTAAAAAAGCAGGTAGCTTGAAATGTATGAGGTGATATAATGCACACAGTCCTATACAATCAAAAAAAGGGGAGTTAATACCCTGCCAAAGTGTGCATTCCTATATGCCCTGGAGAACACCATGCATGGTTCTGGTCAGGGCATCACCTGCTTATTAATTATAGGAAAATAAGGTGGGGGTCATCGTAAGTGTTCTACAGAATCCAACTAATTATGTGGTACACCTTGTTCTGAGGAGAATCTGGGCTTCATGAAAACCAGAGGACATAGACAACCTGTAAAGGTAACTGGCCAAACCTTGAGCCCATTAATCTGTGTTGACCAGACAGATGGCAGGAACTGTGGTGATTTCCCCTGTTGAGAAACCCTGAAAGAGGGACCTGAGGTGCTGCTAAGAAGAGGGTTTCCTGGACCTTTTCAGAGAGAAGGCAGAATACAGGAAATATCCCAGAGGAAGTGAAGCAAGGATCATCAGTGGTTGGAACAGACAGTCATTATGTTTAGGGTCCCTAGGCTAGAACTCATGAAAGAGGGGATGATTCAACTCACCAATGGCTTTAGGGGACCATTGAGGGGCACTGATGTCAGAATTTGGAAAAGGGACAAGAACTAACCCTTAAAATAAGGTTGAGGTCCTTAGAGACAGTAGAAAGGTGGATGGAAGTTGTAGCAAAGGAGAAAGGCTTCAGACTAAACTTTGACCCAGAACAGAATCATTCGGCTGCAGTGGGTGGACGAGTTCGATACAAGACACGAGCAGACAGAGAAAACAAACAGCTGTTGGAATTATTGTTGGCAAGTTTATTTTGGACTTTTGTTCATCTCACATGGGGTGGAGTTTTTGGTTTGCTGGAAGGCTAAACTACTTAGAAAATTAAGGGAACTGAGGCAGTTCCATGCGGACAAGATAAGCTCCTCTTCAGATGTATTTTAAAGAATCCTTATTGCGGTTGCAGGAACAAACCATCCCGACGTGTAGAAAGAATAGTAAATATGGCAGGCGACCAGCTTGGCTTAACAGTGAAATCCTTGCTGACCTTAAACGCAAAAAAGAAGCTTACAAGAAGTGGAAGATTGGACAAATGACCAGGGAGGAATATAAAAATATCGCTCAGGCATGCAAGAGTGAAATCAGGAAGGCCAAATCGCACTTGGAGTTGCAGCTAGCAAGAGATGTTAAGAGTAACAAGAAGGGTTTCTTCAGGTATGTTAGCAACAAGAAGAAAGTCAAGGAAAGTGTGGGCCCCTTACTGAATGAGGGAGGCAACCTAGTGACAGAGGATGTGGAAAAAGCTAATGTACTCAATGCATTTTTTGCCTCTGTCTTCACAAACAAGGTCAGCTCCCAGACTGCTGGACTGGGCAGCACAGTATGGGGAGGAGGTGACCAGCCCTCCATGGAGAAAGAGGTGGTTCGGGACTATTTAGAAAAACTGGATGAGTACAAATCCATGGGGCCGGATGCGTTGCATCCGAGAGTGCTAAAGGAGTTGGCGGATGTGATTGCGGAACCATTGGCCATCATCATTGAAAACTCATGGTGATCGGGGGAGGTCCCAGATGACTGGAAAAAGGCTAATGTAGTGCCCATCTTTAAAAAAGGGAAGAAGGAGGATCCGGGGAACTACAGGCCAGTCAGCCTCACCTCAGTCCCTGGAAAAATCATGGAGCAGGTCCTCAAGGAATCAATTATGAAACACTTAGAGGAGAGGAAAGTGATCAGGAACAGTCAGCATGGATTCACTAAGGGGAAGTCGTGCCTAACTAACCTAATTGCCTTCTGTGATGAGATAACTGGCTCTGTGGATGAGGGGAAAGCAGTGGATGTGTTATTCCTTGACTTTAGCAAAGCTTTTGATACAGTCTCCCACAGTATTCTTGCCGCCAAGTTAAAAAAGTATGGGCTGGATGAATGGACTGTAAGGTGGATAGAAAGCTGGCTAGATCGTCGGGTTCAATGGGTAGTGATCAATGGCTCCATGTCTAGTTGGCAGCCGCTTTCAAGCGGAGTGCCCCAAGGGTCGGTCCTGGGGCCGGTTTTGTTTAATATCTTTATTAATGATCTGGAGGATGGTGTGGACTGCACTCTCAGCAAGTTTGCAGATGACACTAAACTGGGAGGCGTGGACAGGATCAGATACAGAGGGACCTAGACAAATTAGAGGATTGGGCCAAAAGAAACCTGATGAGGTTCAACAAGGACAAGTGCAGAGTCCTGCACTTGGGACGGAAGAATCCTATGCACTGCTACAGACTAGGGACCGAATGGCTAGGTAGCAGTTCTGCAGAAAAGGACCTAGGCGTCACAGTGGACAAGAAGATGGATATGAGTCAACAGTGTGCCCTTGTTGCCAAGAAGGCTAACTGCATTTTGGGCTGTATAAGTAGGGGCATTGCCAGCAGATCGAGGGACGTGATCGTTCCCCTTTATGCGACATTGGTGAGGCCTCATCTGGAGTACTGTGTCCAGTTTTGGGCCCCACACTACAAGAAGGATGTGGAAATATTGGAAAGAGTCCAGCGGAGGGCAACAAAAATGATTAGGGGTCTGGAGCACTTGACTTATGAGGAGAGGCTGAGGGAACTGGGATTGTTTAGTCTCCAGAAGAGAAGAATGAGGGGGGATTTGATTGCTGCTTTCAACTACCTGAAGGGGGGTTCCAAAGAGGATGGAGCTCGGCTGTTCTCAGTGGTGGCAGATGACAGAACAAGGAGCAATGGTCTCAAGTTGCAGTGGGGGAGGTCTAGGTTGGATATTAGGAAACACTATTTCACTAGGAGGGTGGTGAAGCACTGGAATGCTTTACCTAGGGAGGTGGTGGAATCTCCTTTCTTGGAGGTTTTTAAGGCCCGGCTTGACAAAGCCCTGGCTGGGATGATTTAGTTGGGAATTGGTCCTGCTTTGAGCAGGGGGTTGGACTAGATGACCTCCTGAGGTCCCTTCCAACCCTGATATTCTATGATTCTATTCTATGATTCTATGATGTCCCTGCTGAGCAATATTCCTCTGTCTACATACACTGTTTCCACAGCACTGCCAGCTGTTTCCAGCTTAGGAGAAAAAACATGGGACTCAAATTTAGGTGGTTCCAAAGGACAGGTCACTACCACCAAGACATTTGGGCTGCCTCTCCCTCTTGTCAGACCTTACAATTTTCTATGGCTCTTGATTAGCTGGTCATCATCTCCAGTGGTTTTGTCATTCATCTACACTCCCTAGTGCACAGCCAGCAGACTGGGCATCCTCTTCTCCTCAATCACTCTGACTTTCGCTGGATGATTAGGAAAACAGCATACAGCCGGTTGATGCTGCTAGGATCCCAAATTGTGATTTCAAGGCGATTTGAGCTCCCTTCCTCCTTGGTTCTTGACAGTGGGAGGGAAAGCAGAAAGCTCTTTTATTGTGTGTGCTTGGAGCCAAATAGGGAATTAACCAGTCTCGCACTGTATCTGCTCCAAAGTGTACAGAACGTCAGGGGGACAATCAATTTCAGGATTCTATAAAGCTGATTGAAACATGATTACACAGCCAGCCAAGGGCTCTTTTTTCTAAGGCTTGCTGGCTGCCTGAGTTTCCCAGGAACAATCGCTACTGTAGGTGAATTCAAAGTGGAGCTGGCATGGATGTAACTTTCAATCTTATCAGAGAGTTTCAGACATTTTCGGGTACAAGACAGAAGTTAATTGCACCAAGTGTTACACAAAGAGAGTCGTTTGAAAGAGTTATCTTCTAATGAACAGGACATGGCGGGTCAGTGAATCCCCTCCCGCCAGCACTGGACCTCAGTTCAGAGCTAAAGAGAATGTTTTATGGCCCGAAAAGTAAGAGTACTTGTGGCCTGGGAGATCAGTCTGGGCTACAGTTATTGCTATTCCTACATTTTCTCCTGCCAATAACGGATATCCAGAGGGCAGGGAGACAAAAGATTTTTATCTGGTGTTCTCACCATCATATTCTTTTCTTAACTGAATTTATTGCAAGTATATTTAATGCTGATAACAGGTGCCAGATTGACAGCACTGGAGTGTGAATTCCTTTATTTAAGCTACAGAACCGGCACAGCATGGGCAGCAGTGCAACCTGCCTTCATGCTCTCTCCCCTACCCCCCCAAAAATGCATCGCAAGATTAACCTTCTGAAACCACTTCAAGAATAGGGAGGTCCATTCACTCCCTGGCCTATCTACTGAGAATATAAATACAGAGCTCATTAACACTTAATACGTGACATAACACAGGGGAGGGAAAAATGGGGCTAGTGGCAGCAAATCTCAGAGCCTGGGTCTAACCCATGCTGCAGGGTTAGAAACAGCAGTGTAGACATTTGGACCCAGGCTGCAGCCCGGGCTCTGAAACTGGTGGGGGGTGGGGATGGGCAGGGTCTCAGAGCCTGGGCTCTAGCCCAAGCCTGAACATCAACACAGTTATTTTTAGCCCCACAGCACAAACCCAGCAAGTTCAAGTCAGTTGACCCATGCTCTGAGACTCTTTGCCACAGGCTTTATTTTTGCTGTGGAGATATACCCCTAGAGACTGAAGGTACTATATGGTCCTATACCCAGTATTTCCCATGCTCAGGAATAGGGACCCTAGACCAATAAGAACCATGAGCAATCTCTTTTATTCCCTCAATTCTTGGTCATAATTTTCCTATTGATGCTTTCTTGGAAATTTTACTTTTTTCATTTCCTGTACATGAAACTAAATGTAACATGTAAGAGAAGCGGAGGAGGGGAAATAAAGTAGGTAAAGCAATTGTGAGTTCCTCTGCAATGTATTCAGGCTATTAAAGATTTCATTAGGTTTACTAATAGGTTGTTAATGATAAAATATCCTTTTTTCATTTTACCTACTTTCCAAACATTATAGTCAATTCTGCTATACAAGCTCTGCACCTACATTGACTTTAATTAGCATGCCATATATTAAAGAGTGCTTTTAATGAGCTGCTATTCCAAATGATTTTATTGGAGAGCAGCATTGTTCAGTTTAATAGCACATAAAATGACAACTATAGAAATTGCTTTGATAAGACACAAGCATGGAGTGGGTTATTCAGTCTCCAGTATTGTACCGCAGTCAGTCCTTGATGCTGAGAATACTCCTCAATATGCAGAGTAGCGGCCTTGTCATTTCATACTTGGAAGTAGCAATGGTGGTTAGGATTAAAAACAAAAACAAAGGGGCACTAGCTGTGTCCATATAAGGGACTACCTACACTACCCCTGGGAGAGTGCTTCTCATCTCAGCTAGACAGATGCACTAGCACTGTTCAAGCTAGCATGTTAAAAACAGCAATGTAGTCAGGGAGAACAAGGGGGGGCAGCTCTGACTAACTGGCTGAGTACAAACCCACCTAGACCCTCTGGATATGTATTCGGCTACCCCTGACTACACTGCTAACTCGAGCAGAGCTAGTGCATGTCTTTCTACTTGAGCTGGGAACCACGCTCCCAGCTGCAGAGTGTACCCTAAGAATGTAAACTGCTCTCTGCTATGATCCACAAAACAAATGGAGAAATATGGCTTATGAGTGTATATATAATATGTATGTGTCACATTTATAGGTACAGTTTCAGCCACATCTATTAAGGTAGTCTGACACTTCCCATTATATGACTTTGTTTTCAGTTGCTTATAACTCTGTCAAACGTTACCAACTCACTCTGATAGCTTCCATGCTGGGTGTCTGTCTCAGGCTGAATGTTTCTGGAAAATCTCAGCCGAAATGGTTCAGCCATTTTCAGGAATGAAGCAAGGGAAAAATACATTGTTTTATTAACAATTCTGGCAACCTTTTGAGAAGCTCTAGTGCCCCTACATTTTGGAACAGGAAATTTTGGAAGGGGTGGCCTTTTAGGCTTTGTGTCAGGGATGTGCCGTTTGCTGTCTGTATAAATATCTATGCAAATTTGGCCAAATTATCAACCTTAAAAAGAAAATGCAGTTCACGCGTGATTTTAGACTTGCTAGAGCTTCTCAGCTTAATTCCCTGAAGAGTCCTTCCACACTGAGTATGCTCCAGCCTGGGGCTGAGCAGGACTTTCCTTAAAACTGCAATTCCTAGCTTCTCCAGGCTGTGCCAGGGATGGGCATCAGAACTAAAAGCGGAGAACCTCTCTCTCCTGTGCTCACAATGAGTCCCCTTGCTGGGGTCAGGCAGTGTGGGGGAGGAAGCTGCCTAAATTGAATACAGAGGAGACAAATGCCAGACCTAGGGTTGAGGCAGGAGGGACATGGGCATTAGAATTGGACAAAGAGTCTAAGGGAGATGGGAGGTGGCAGACTGGGAGCGGCTGGGCAAAGAGACTGGAAATGGAAGGTGGGGGTGGAGGAAACTGGGACTTCAAGCATGTCAGTCTTGTGCACTGAATGAGGTAGGAGACCCATGGGAAAAATAGTATGTTATGTAATTAAAGACTGTGCCATAATGTGGAGACACAAGGTGGGTGAGGCAATACCTTTATTGGACGAACTTTGGTTGGTGAGAGAGACACTTTCGAGCCACACAGACCTGAAGAAGAGCTCTGTGTGCTTGAAAGCTTGACTCTCCCACCAACAGAAATTGGTCCAATAAAAGGTATTACTTCACCCACCTTGTGTTTCCAATATCCTGGGACTGGCACGGCTACACTGCATGTACCATAATATACACAAACAAGGGGATCAATAACATTAAGGAAACTCGATTCTGGCAGTTCTTGAACTGAGTTTTTACTTTGCAACCATAATAACCTTCTTTTAATGCAGTCATGTTGTATGATGTAGGTGCCACCGCACCCCTCGCGACTTCATTAGTCAGTTCCTTCTAGTGTTTCTTTAATGGCTGAACCCTCACAGGAATGTCTGCCTTCAGAGCTGGTAGTTCCTTGGTGGACCTGCCTGCTTTTTCTGATTGCTGCCTTTCTCTCCTCTTGCCGGTGTCCCCATCCATCTGGATGCAACAGGCCTCCCCCTCATTGGTAGTAGAGTTTTGGTCCTTTGTCCCATCAGTGCCTATAGTGGAAGGTTTCGGCACCCCTGTGGTGAGGTATGCTAACAAGAGGTCTGAAATCAGAAGAAACAGCCTTGTGTAACAGTCTCTTGGCTGTTTTCACAGCTGATTCCACCTGACCATTACTTTGTGGGTATGCCGGGGAGGAGGCATAGTGGTCAAACTCCCATTTGCATACAAATTCTCTGAATTCTTCCAAGACAAACTGGGGTTCATTGTGCATAAATACTGTGTCTGGAATGCCTTATCTCACAAAGTGGGTTTGCAGTGACTTGCTTCTTGTATTAGGCAGGGCAGTGACCTCCCAAACGATTGAACAGTAGCCCACTGTAATCAAGTACTGATTTTCCTTGAAGGTAAATAAATCTATTCCCATCTTTTCCTATGATTGGGTGAGCAGTTCGCATGGTAGCTGAGTCTCCTTTTGCTGGTGGTTATCACACAACTGGCAGATGTCACACCCTTCTATCAGGGAGTGGAGTTGTGTATTTATTCCCAGCCAGTAAACACACTCTTGAGCCTAAGACAGCTGTCAAGGCCTAGGTTTGAGGCATGTATTTTTTGCATGACATGCTTACCTAATGAGGCAAGGACAACAGCTCTCTGTCCTTGAAATGTTATTCCATCCTGGACACTTAGCTCATCTTTAATTTGAAAATATCATTCTGCTCCTCACCGGTACTTGGTTTTGTCTTGCTTTGTTGGCTGCCTTCAGTTGAGTGTCCTTTTTCGTAGCCTTTTTGATTTCCATCAGCTTTACTATTTAAACTGGGAGACTGAATCCATTAACATGCTGCACTATGTCCTGATCCCCTTCCACAAACTCACTGATGCTGAGTCTATCTGCCCTGCTCATGGTGTCAGCTAACACTAGTAATAATCTTGCACAATATCTGATCTCTTCCTGGTAGCCGTGATTGTCTCTAGGGGTTTGTGGGCTGCTTGATCTGTTATTGAGTGGCCATAGGTGAACTTGATGGAGTCACTCCATTCCAAATACCACAGACAAACTCTTTTTCTATTTGGGTATACCCTTATTCAGTCTCTGACAGGGCTCTTCTGGCATAAGCAACCAGCTGTTCCTGCAAAAAAGCAGCACCCAATCCTTCTCTGATGCATCACACTGGAGGGACATTAATTATCATTTATTTCAGCATGTCAAATGCTTTCCGTTGGGGACCTGCCCAGTCCCACTCAACATCTTGCCTTGTGAGCTGACGTATGGATTCCACTACTGCAGGCAGGTGTGGACAGAAGTTGACAGAAAATGTATCATTCCTATGAAGTGCTGTACCTCTGTCCAATCCACAGAAGCTGGCATGACTCTGACATCCTTGATCTGTTGTGTTCTGCTTTCATTCCCTCTGCTGAGAATAGATGTCCAATGTATTTCACCTCCTGCTGTTTGAGTTGCATTTTTCCTATATTCGGTTCTGGTCCCAGCATTGCTGTAGAAAAGCTTTGAGTTTTCTGTCAAAAAAGCTTCATGGTTTCCTTCCGCTTCTGTATCATTGCTCCCTTTCACTACAATGAGGATATCATCTACAGTTATTGTCATCCCAGGCAGCACATTTAGTCTTCTCTGGAACACCTCTGGTGCTGGGTTTATGTCCATTGGCAGGTGCGGCCACCTATAGCAACCAAATGGCGCTGCAAAAATTGTCAGTAGGCTGGACTCCTTATCCAAGTGCCAAAACCCATTCCTCCCAGCACTGACTGTAACAATTCTTGCTTTGAAAACTGCTGGCAAGATTCCACTAGGTACTGCCTGCATTTGATGAGATCTTATCAATGCCCAGTTCAATGGCTTTGGGTCTATGCAGATGTATAATTTGCTGGATGACTTCTTTACCACCACTATGCTACTTACCCCGAGCACGCCACATCCCCGCTCCTTCCCCCCTCCCAGCACTTCCCACTGCCTAACAGCTGTTTGGTGGCACTTAGCGCTTTCCAGGAGGGAGGGGGGAGAGCGGACACATGGCGCACTCAGGAGAGGAGATGGAGAAGAAGCAGGTCAGGGGCAGGGACTTGGGGGAAGGGGGTGGAATGGGGGCAGAGCGAGGGCGGATGCTTGGGTGGGAAGAGGAGGGGGGGTGGGCGAGCACCCACCCGTCAGAGGGGAAGTCCGCGCCATAGGGGTGAGTGGTGGGCGGGGGGGGATGAAGAGGGGAGTGGCAGGCGGGCAGGATGAAGAGGCGAGCGAGTGGTGGGTGGGGGTGAGGGGGGTGGGGGACTGGGGAGGGACAGAGCAAGCCAGCAGGGGGCTGGGGGGGATGAGGAAGGGTATGTGGGGGTGAGCAAGGAGGGGGCAGGACCGGACTGTGGGCGGGGCTGACGGCACCCCAATGTGTCCCGATATTTTAGTGTTGTGATCTGGTCACCCTACATGGTCCTCAAAAGTAGATTTTTACCATTTTTATATTTGGCTCAGAGTAACTACCTTTCTTTCACTTTTTAATCATTCCTTTGCTTTCCCTTGAAGTCTACATGGAGTGAAAATAACTATCTGGAAAGGAGATATATATGTGTAGCTAATTTTCACGTTACTCAACTGCTTTATTTTTGGAACTGGATGATGTCATACAGCAAGGTCCAAATATGAAGCTGCTCAGCCAGTTTATCTATATTACCATAGCTGCACCAGCAGATTGGTTCTTAAAAAAGATTAGATAGAAGAAATGGGATTAAGAATCAAGAAGAGAGAAACAGATACACAAAAGAGGAACAAGAACTGACCAAAACCATATTCTATCCAGCATAGGGAATAAATCACTGGCAGGCAGAAGTAGAAGTACATCAGTTTATGAATGAACAGATTAGATGCTGCCAAAGATATTTTTAAAACTGCACACTAGCACATAAATGAAGAATATAGAGCTTTCAAACATCGTCTTAAAATTCTCTTTGGCTCAGAAAGAAACATATGAACACAATATAAAATTAAGCTCCCAAAATCATTTCACTAAAAATATTCTTTTCTGTTGCAGACACTGGGCCTAAATCTTTTCTCTTACACTGAATGTACATCACTGTAAATCTGCTGGCTTCAACAGAACAATAGCGAGAGAAATTCAGAAAGATGCTTGGTCTCAGTGGCTAATATTGCACTTTTTGTGTGTGAAAGTTTAATCATTTTAAACTTTTTATTTTGTTTTTAAACACTACACGCCATTTATAGCCAGTCTGTGCAGTTTACCTGGTTGTCATATTTTAAACAATTGCAGTAATTTAAATTAGTTTTTCAAATCAATCAGTTGTGCATTTCAGATTTAAAAGAGCATAATTAACAAATGATTGATGAGATGACCAAAGCTGCATTTCTCTGCTTCCAAGTTATGGACGTCTTCAAGTAGCAATGAGGGGAGCGTGATTAAGAATTCTATACACTGCAGTGAAGTTTGCTCAGAAGTTCTTTAAGGCTCCTAATTAGGGCATCATTAAACATTGGCTTAATTTTAAGCATGTGCTAAATCCCACTGAAGTCAGTTGGGTTTACACACATGCCTAAATCCTTAAAGGTCTACACCTTCTCAGGAAATCTCTTACATACACCCTCAGCATTAAACATGTGCTTAAATGCTTTCCTGAACCAGGCGATGGCAGGGTAATGATTAAGTGAGACATGGCCAAGTAAGCCTGGCAGGTGACCTGCACCCCATGCTTCAGAGGAAGGCGAACTCCCTCCAACTCCCACTGCCAATCTAACTTGGGGGGAAATTCCTTCCCACCCCACATACAGCAATCAGTTAGACCCAAAAGACGTGAGCAAGAACCAGCCAGCCCAAGCACCTGAGAGAGAGAATGCTTGGTGTCACCTCAGAGCCCTGCATCCCTGCTTCAGAGGAAAGAGATCACCAAAACACAATCCCACACACATTAGCCTTCTTTTTGCAGCAGCAGAGAAACTGACCAAGGTCCCCACTGTGACAAAAGAGTCTTTTTCATTTATGCACTGGCATTTCTAGGAATTATATCAGCTTCATCTAGATAACATAATGAACATCATGGGTGAGAGCTGGGATCCCTGTGGAATTCTGCTGGCAAGGGACATTAAATTGCAAGAGCAGGTGTTTATCATGTCTAAGTGTTGCTCTCAGACTGCACCCAGAAAGCAATCTCATTAACCCCTGCCGTATCTTGGGGACAGGACAGCAGGATTCTATGGCCAATAGCAACAAATGCTGTAGAGAGGTCCATAAATTTGTTTGGATTTATTGCCCTTGTCGATTGCCAAGAAAAGATCATTCATCAGTGCCACCAGCACCATCTATTTTCCAAGTTCTGGCCTGAAGCCTGACTAGGAGGGGTCCAGGATATTGGCAGTGTCTAACCAATCTGCTTCCTGAGAACTCACTGAACATTACAGTTGGCAGCCATATAGTAAATAATTTATTTTCAACAGCCCAGCCCTTTCTTGATGCAATTCTGCAGGTGAAACAGTTAGCTACAAGGATAATTTACATGCACATATACGCAAAGCTTACCTTAAGTGCAATTCAGAGGATAAAGCAGTCAACTTTGGAGTTGACATAGCTGCAAATGTAAGTAGACTACAAGTCTGCAAATTTTCACGGCTAGTCTGCATTATTACGGCCTTCATAGCAAGATTAAGTATAACATACTCTTCATATAACTGAGTTTCATGGACTCAAACAGAATAATATATCACAGTCCAAGATGCTACCCATACATATCTAATGTCAAAGCAAAACATTATATGTATTAGAGGAATAGTATGTTGGCATACGAAGACTGCATTAAGAATGAGGAGTACTTGTGGCACCTTAGAGACTAACAAATTTATTTGAGCATGAGCTTTCGTGGGTTAAAACCCACTTCATCGGATGCATGCAGTGGAAAATACAGTAGGAAGATATATATACACAGAGGACATGACAAAATGGGTGTTGCCATACTAACTATAACGAGAGTAATCAGTTAAGGTGGGCTATTATCAGCAAGAGAAAAAAACTTTTGTAGTGATAATCAGAATGGCCCATTTCCAACAGTTGACAAGAAGGTGTGAGTAACAGTAGGGAAAAAAATTAGCATAGGGAAATAGGTTTTACTGCATTGTAATACATAAATACAAGTGGTTAGATTTAAGGTTGTACATACCATCTTAAACTTATTTCCTGTGGATTTAGGATGCTGAACCATGTATCCTTCATGCTCTTGCAGCTAAGCTAGTCTAGCCACCCAAGTATGTACAGCATAAACTTCCTTCAATGAACACTCAGTATGTTCAGTGAGAAAGCTTCAGACGAAGTATATCACACATGCACAGAATATAACAGAGACAATAACTTGATCAAAAGAGATTTTCACGGGAACATCCAAAACCTCTTCCCCACTGAGGTTTTATTTCTGACAATTTTTATCTTTCTACAATTTCAACTGTAGAGCAGCACACAAAATAGTTGCAATTTGTTATTTTATTTTATGAGGGGAATGAACATTAATTGCTTTCCTCAACCAAAAATGATTAAACTATTTCCCCCCTCAAATTTTCCAGGGGGAAAGAAAAACATCTTACAAAACTTGGCCTGGAAAAATGTCAGCCTGAAATCATGATGTTACAAAAAGTGCTGAATGGTTGAAAATCAGGAAACAGAAATACATGCGTAACCATGAATTTGATCCCCTGGTTGTGGCTATAATACCAGCTAATCACAGAAATGTAGGGCTGGAAGGGACCTTGATAAGTCATCAAGTCAAGCCCTCCTGCACTGAGGCAGGATCAAGTAAACCTAGACCAGGGATCGGCAACCTTTGGCACGCAGCCCGCCAGGGAAAGCCACTGGTGGTCTGGTTTGTTTACCTGCAGCATCCGCAGGTTCAGCCGAGCACAGCTCCCACTGGCCGCAGTTCGCCGTCCCAGGCCAATGGGGACTGCGGGAAGCAGCGCGGGCTGAGGGATGTGCTGGCCACCCTTCCCTAAACCATCCCTGGCAGGTGTTTGTCCAACCTGTTCTTAAAAACCTCTAAAGATGGGGATTCCACAACCTCCCTTGACAGTCTATTCCAGTGCTTCCTCTCCTTGGACCATTTACCTTGTGGTGGAGAGGACTGTGTGTCCCACTGACTCTCAGAACCGTGTTGTCTGGAGTCTTGTACTCTTGGTAGGACCACCCTTGGTGAACAGGTCAAAGGTGAGGTTCCAGATGAAGCGCGGTCCAAACTTTACAAGACAGGTCAGGCTATGACTGTTATTATAAGTAACAGTAGACGACACTACCTGCGACTGTTGACGAGAGTGGATAGCTACACCTGGATCCCACTGGAAAGTCCTCTGTGGCATACCAGGTGGCCAAGCAGATATGCTCATCTCCCCGGCTGTGAAGATGGATGGTAAGAGCTGTGTGAATGGCCTAGGGAATCAGTTTGGGTGCAGTAGGACCTAATGCCCCATCTACTGCATCCAGACTTGTCTCCAGATGTCTCGACATTGTCGTGCCACTGGATTTAGACAGGCCTGGACGAATGACTGAAGGTGTCTCTGCACAACTTTCCCTCACTTAAATACAATTCATGTGCTAGTCATAACATCAAGTGATGTCATGGTCATCTTCAAACCCAAAGGATGAACAAACAACATTCTCATGCTTAACTGCCATTATAGTTAAAAAGTTTTTCCCTAATATCTAACCTAAATCTCCCTTGCTGCAGATTTTCATGGGAACATCCAAAACCACTTCCCCACTGAGGTTCTATTTCTGACAACTTTAATCTTTCTACAATTTCAACTATAGAGCAGCACACAAAATGGTTGCAATTTTTTATTATTTGATGAGGGGAATGAGAAATAATTGCTTTCCTCAACCAAAAATGATTAAACTATTTTCCCCCTCAAGTTTTCCAGGGAAAAACAAGTTTTCCAGGATTTTTGTCCTACCTTTAGTAGACATGCAGAACAGCTGATCACAGACCTCTTTATTAACAGACATCAATTTATTTGAAGACTGTTAAAAGGTCCCCCCTCAGCCTTCTTTTCTCAAGATTATGGAGATATCCGATCTCTTAGAACTGGAAGGGACCTTGAAAGGTCATCGAGTCCAGTCCCCTGCCTTCATTAGGAGAACCAAGTACTGATTGTTGCCCCAGACCCCTAAGTGGCCCCCTCAAGGATTGAACTCATAACCCTGAGTTTAGCAGGCCAGTGCTCAAACCACTGAGCTATCCCTCCCTCGCGATTAAACATGCCCAGAGTATTTTTTAAGTTTTCTTCAAAGGTAAGGTTTTCTAAACATCTTATCATTTTTGTTGCTTTCCTCTGGACTCCAATTTGTCCACATTTCCTAAAGTGTGGCCCAAGAACTGGACTCAGTACACCTACTGAGGCCTCACCAGTGCCAAGTAGAACAGGAAAATTAGTTCCCCCAGCACATCCCTCGGCCTACGCCACTTCCCGCGGCCCCCATTGGCCTGGAACTGCAAACCGCGGCCAGTGGGAGCTGTGATCGGCTGAACCTGCAGATGCTGCAGGTAAACAAACCGTACAAGCCCGCCAGCGGCTTTCCTTGATGGGCTGCGTGCCAAAGGTTGCCAATCCCTGCACTAGGCCAATAACCCTGGCAAAAAAGGAAATTAGGTTGGTTTGGCATGATTTGTTCTTGACAAATCCATGCTGGCAATTTCTTATAGCCCAAGTATCCTATTGATGCTTACAAACTGATTGTTTAATAAATTTGTTCCATTATCTTTTCAGTACTTGAAATTAGGCTGACCTGTGTATAATAACTTGGGTCCTCTTTCTTCTCCTTTTTAAATACAGATACCATGTTTGCCCTTCTCCAATTCTCTGGGACCTCACCGATCCTCCATGAGCTGTTGAAGGTAATTGCTAACAGTTCCAAGATTGCTTCAGCTAGTTTCTTAAGGATGAATTTCAACTGAATTTGAATACATCTAACTTATCTAAATAGTCTTTAGCCTGTTACTTCCTTGTTTTAGTTTGCGTTCTTTCCCCCTTGTTGTTAATATTAATTGTGTTGAGTCTCTGGACACCATTAACCTTCAAAATAGGCATTAATTACCCCAATCTTCTTGATATTGTCTGTTATTAGCTCTCCTTCCCTGTTAAGTAGAGAACCTATACTTTCCTTCATCTTTCTCTTACTCATAATATACCGGTAATTAAAAAACCTCTTTTTTATTGCCTTTTATGTACCTTGCAAGGTGTAACTCGTTTTGTGCCTTAGCCTTTTTGTCCCTATATGCTTAGGCTATTCTTTTGTATTCCTCATTAGCAATTCATCCATGTTTCCCCCTTTTTGTAGGATTCCTTTTGGATTTTCAGGTCATTAAAGAGCTCCTGGCAGAGCCATATTGGCCTCTTACTATTCTTCCTTCACATCAGGATAGTTTCCAGTTGTGCCTTTAATATTGTCTCCTTGAGAAATTGCCAGATGTCCTGCATTCCCTTTTCCCCTAAATTTTCTTTCCATGGGACTTTAACAAACTCAAAGAATGGATAGGTAAAATCTGTTCTTATTCTACTGTTCTCATGCTTTGTAGTATAATGGGTTGTGGTTTCAGGGGCTCAGCTTGGGAGAAATTTAGTCCTACTCTATTTTAAATCCAGGAAATGCATCCCACAAACATTGGCCTGATATATGACCCTCTAATTCAGTGGCTTTTTTCATGTAACTACCTCTCCTGCAGAGAAAAACTGAGCAAAGTGACTCAGGTGAAATGGTACACTGACAATTTAAGAGATGATGGAAGGCAGATCACAATTTTACATGACAAACAAAAAGATCTGTAACCTCTGAAGTACAATTTTAACTCAAATCCACTGGGATTAGAGAAACTAGACTCCACACAGCCTATTAAAGAGTCTGAAATAGCCTGAAAGCCCCTTACACTTTTATTCCAGGCATCCAAATACAAAGAGTTGATGCATTTGAAAACTGTGACTGAGAAAGCTCGAAAGTTAGAAGCTACAAATTAATTTTTTTCCTAAGGACCATACACAACCTATAGAGGGCTTGATAATACATTAAGAACATATGTCACGAAAAGAATACGCCTTGTAGTGTTTTAAGAGACAGTTTGTTACTTAGACAATGCGTCTAGACATGGCTCAGTGGATGGACTTTTCCAATCTGAGATTTTTTTTTATTTTTATTTTTTTTTAGCTGAGCAGATGAATATACTGTAGATACTCTTTAAATGCCTCTAGGATTTAAATGCATCATAGCAATGCCTTCCATCTTCAGTCAAGTAACATGAGGAATATTTCACACAGAGGATTGCTGGGTCTTTCTTCTTCTTTCCCTCCTTGACCACCTAGGAAGTTCTGTGAACCTCTAAAATCAACAATTCCCAGAAGACCATTATACACAAAGGGAACACTTTTCAAAGTAGGGTGCCAAAATTGCTGTACTTGGATGTTTCATCGGGCATTTAGATAGCTTAAAAACAATAACTGGATGCATAGGTGCTTGATTTTAGGGTACCGAAGTTCAGAAATTGGACTCAAGCCTGTACAAAATACTTGGATCTGTGTGTGTGCACTATTCATTACAACTTAGACTAACAAGTGGCTGAGATAAATGTATAGCCTAAAATATAAAAACTCCAGCACAAAACTGATCAGTGAACTTGAATCAGGTCATATGTCTCTGTGATCCACAACAGCATACGCCTTTGTATTGTGTAATGCTGGATTGATGACGCCACTTATTTAGGGCAACAGTGATGTTTATATATCATTCATACACAATCTTTGCAGTGATGCTTCCACACTGTATAGAAACTATTAGATTATTGGCTTAATCACAATGAGTTTGATTCTTAACATGCATTTTCCAATATATAGTATAGCAGCTTTCATGGGACTGATAAAATTACTGAACAGCTGTGCAGCTTTTAAACTGGGGGTGGGGGGAGAGGGGGAGTCCTTAAAGCAGTTGTATTAGATCTTGTCAATCACAACAAGTTAAGAGAGACAGCTGTAATGCGGCCTCTTGTATTAATGTCACATTCACACACCTCTCTATAAAGTTTTTTGTACCTTACCAATCATAGAATCATAGAATATCAGAGTTGGAAGGGACCTCAGGAGGTCATCTAGTCCAACCCCCTGCTCAAAGCAGGACCAATTCCCAACTAAATCATCCCAGCCAGGGCTTTGTCAAGCCGGGCCTTAAAAACCTCCAAGGAAGGAGATTCCACCACCTCCCTAGGTAAAGCATTCCAGTGCTTCACCACCCTCCTAGTGAAATAGTGTTTCCTAATATCCAACCTAGACCTCCCCCACTGCAACTTGAGACCATTGCTCCTTGTTCTGTCATCTGCCACCACTGAGAACAGCCGAGCTCCATCCTCTTTGGAACCCCCCTTCAGGTAGTTGAAAGCAGCTATCAAATCCCCCCTCATTCTTCTCTTCTGGAGACTAAACAATCCCAGTTCCCTCAGCCTCTCCTCATAAGTCAAGTGCTCCAGACCCCTAATCATTTTTGTTGCCCTCCGCTGGACTCTTTCCAATATTTCCACATCCTTCTTGTAGTGTGGGGCCCAAAACTGGACACAGTACTCCAGATGAGGCCTCACCAATGTCGAATAAAGGGGAACGATCACGTTCCTCGATCTGCTGGCAATGCCCCTACTTATACAACCCAAAATACCGTTAGCCTTCTTGGCAACAAGGGCACACTGTTGACTCATATCCATCTTCTCGTCCACTGTGATGCCTAGGTCCTTTTCTGCAGAACTGCTACCTAGCCATTTGGTCCCTAGTCTGTAGCAGTGCATAGGAGTCTTCCGTCCTAAGTGCAGGACTCTGCACTTGTCCTTGTTGAACCTCATCAGGTTTTTTTTGGCCCAATCCTCTAATTTGTCTAGGTCCCTCTCTATCTGATCCCTACCCTTCAGCGTATCTACCACGCCTCCCAGTTTAGTGTCATCTGCAAACTTGCTGAGAGTGCAGTCCACACCATCCTCCAGATCATTAATAAAGATATTAAACAAAACTGGCCCCAGGACCGACCCTTGGGGCACTCCGCTTGAAACCGGCTGCCAACTAGACATGGAGCCATTGATCACTACCCATTGAACCCGACGATCTAGCCAGCTTTCTATCCACCTTACAGTCCATTCATCCAGCCCATACTTTTTTAACTTGGCGGCAAGAATACTGTGGGAGACTGTATCAAAAGCTTTGCTAAAGTCAAGGAATAACACATCCACTGCTTTCCCCTCATCCACAGAGCCAGTTATCTCATCATAGAAGGCAATTAGGTTAGTTAGGCACGACTTCCCCTTAGTGAATCCATGCTGACTGTTCCTGATCACTTTCCTCTCCTCTAAGTGTTTCATAATTGATTCCTTGAGGACCTGCTCCATGATTTTTCCAGTATACCAGCACAATCCATGATTCTTCTTGTTTGCCTGAACACTTACTTGAAAACCTATCGATCTGCCTGTCTGTTATGTGCACCTGTATACCTAGCTACCCGTTAACCCAGCTATAGAGCTGTTGATCTTAATCTCCATTCTGCTACTTACTTTTATATCAATCTGTGCATCTCCCCTATGGTTTACCATATATCGGCACCTACCATCTCTTCACATGCTCATTATATTAACTGCCTACCTGCTCACCCATTACCACCCTTCACTAACTTCTGTAAGATATACTATAATGTCTTTGCCTCTCTCTCCACATAACTGGTGTCTTAATATTTTCAGCATCCTGTTGATCATAATTTCAATCCTGAGCTATCCTACTGCCTTGGACAGGAGCTTTCTGCTTCCTGAGAATAGAATCTAGTTGCATTCTGATTTGTAGATCTGTAGGGTTCTTTCTTTAAAATCCAGCTGTGCCTGTATCCAGTGAAACAATTCTCAAACCTATTGTATTTTTTTTAAAGTCAGTCTTAAAAGCAAGGCTGTAGCTGTGTGTTATTTAACATTCAGTGCCAGACCCCAAGAGCAATATGAAGGATAAATGTCAATCAGTTGCAACTTGAATAGTCAAAGAGGCTCATTATGGTCCTTTCATTCTGTTTAAGCTCTTTCGAGTTATACATAGTCATTACAAACTTAGTGATTTTTGACTGTTAAACAAATTGCTTACTGAAGATTTTGCTGCTGCATTTTAACCCAGTTCTTCATGTGAAATCTGCATGTGCAAATTGTGATGGCAATTTGTGAGATGTGGACACCTGTCTGCCAGACAATTGTGAGAATAATAGAGAGGCTTAATGTGAAAAATCTGCCTTGAGGTAAAGTAAATGGAATGTTAGTGGGATACCCAACTTATTTATTTATAATAGGTGCTATTTTTAGGAAAGGTGCTTCTTGTTCTTAAAAACACAACCACTCTAGTTCATAGATTAGGGATGTTTTCTTTATTGGCAGTATTTCTTTAAAACCTCCCACCACTGCAATACTGCTAGTGCAGGCCACTGGTGACAGGAAACAAAAGTAGCAGCAGCACAGACCAGCCACTGACATTTTAACCAAGGCATCAGCAGAATCCATTGAGAGCAGGTCAAGATAATGCTGTGGTAAAGATGCCTGAATTCTGCCTAAAATAGCACTTCATCTATTGCTAGTACTGATGAAACTACACTAGTGCTACACTCGTGATGTGAAATTTTAAAGATAAATACCACCGTAGACAAAACTGATGGGTACTAACTACCCATACAGCTGAACTTGAGATTAAGCAGATCTATCCATCTTAGATGATGCATAAGTGAGAGGTACCTTTGCACAAAGGCACTAAACAATTAGGGAGCATAGAGTTCAATTGCTACCCAATTCCCTCAGGCAGCAAGGTGAGGCATATATCTAAATGTGCCAAGAACTGTGGTTTATTTAAATAGGCATTGTCGAAAGGATGTATCTCCACTTTCACTCTAAACACAGAGAGCCCTGGGTTTAGATTGATCTCTTGTGTTATGGAGTTCCACGACTTGAAATCTACAGTTGAGAATATACTGACCGCCTCACTAAACTAAGCACACCTGAATAGCTATACCATGCTGGCTCCAACTGCATCAAGTGCTGCGAGTACTTGTCTTGGAGGGCTATGGAGGATGAGGCTATCTGAGGTAATACCTCCATGTCAGTTTGCAAATTTCCCCATACCCAGTAGGAAGCATCTCTGCTTAGAGAGATGTTTGTGTGTTCCATTTTAATTCTCTGGTTGTTTTAGTGCTTAGGTTTCCTCTTTATTGAAGAGAATAGAGGAAGAGGAACACTTGGAATTCACCTTGACCCCCCCCTACTGGTGCAGCCATCAAATGTGCATTGAGTCATTATCAGGAAGGGAAATTTGTGTATGCACACCTCCAATGAGATTCAAGAACTGATCTGACTTAAGAGGCAAAGTCACTGTTATGATGCATCACTGCTCTCTACGCAGTTGCTCAGTCAGAAAAGCAACTCAGATTAATAAGGTCCTTTCAATGACCTGTGCCCACAGGTCATGTTTAGCAGCAAGTCTCTTTAAGAATTAAAAGGAGGGTTTTTTTAATCATTTACACTCCCCAATTTATTTTTATATTCACTTTCCTATAGGTCATTTGTGTTCTCAGAAAATAATTAATTTGCAACTTATACCATTCAGGGCAGTTCCTAAACAGCATAAACAAGGGCAGTTATATAATTTGTTATCTGTGTGCATGTAAGACCTTGTAGTGTACCTTTCAAAACGTGCATTTGGAGCTCAAAAAGGGGATAATAATACTGGCTAGATCCAGCTACAGTCTAGACAGGTGAGGTGAAATCTTGCCCAGCCCCCATAGTTTTGCCAATGTGTCTCAATTGTCATCTACAACCCTATTGCTTATTTTAGTCTAGGACTTTCCCTGAATGGAGATTGTTAGTCATAGAGAATTGTGAAGGAGTTTGGCAATATACACAACCCCCCACCAGAGATTAGGCGGAAGCCACCAAACTCAATTTCTTTTTTGACCCAGGTCACTTCTAAAAATCAAGTTTCCAGATGTGAAAGGCTTAGTGCATTAACCTCCCTGTAACACCCAGCCATCTGAAATCTGCTTTTATTATAGAGGCATCTGGTAGCATTGCTATAGTTACAGACCTGGCTGAAATGGCACACATTTATGAAGAGGAACATCTTTCATATGCAGTCTTTTTACTGTATCAACTCAATCTACATTTTTAATAGACGTGAGGCAAGATGACGTAATAGTTTATGAATTCACATTTAATCTCTGGACAGCAGACTACAGAACTTACTTTGGCTGCAATGTATAAGAGTTTGGTGGTCTCAAACTAGTCTTTGTTTGTTCACTCTAAAAACAAACCCTGTTTGACATCACTGGCACTGCCTCCCAAGGGGTCCATTAGGACGAGAGAGCAGGTGGTCTGCTGGTCAGAACTGAGGGGAAGTGGGAATGATATGGAAGGGAAATCTTCATAGACTCTGTTGGGCTGTGTAACAGTTTACCATCTGCATGCTTGCCCCCAAAATAATTTTGTGTGCTCTTCCACTGCGAAAAAAGAAACCAAACTGTAAATGGTTCCCGTCCCTCTATATCACCCCACTCTGAAGAGAGTCAGCAAGATTTTAGAGTAATAAGAAGGATAATTCTTTCTGATATACCCATCAACACAGATTTATTTATATAAACTATGTGCTCATTCTTTAGCTCACTCAACATCCTGCAGCAGAAATGGAGACCACCATTGTTCTTTGCAACCCTAACAATTGTTTTAGATCCGTTTAGGCCTTCAAAAGCTACCTTCGCAAGGAAAGAGGCTTTACGCTCTTTTTTTTAAGTGAATGCTGGGATCCCACCTCACATTTCTAGTTTCCCAAAACCAGGTGGGATTGCAGCAGGGGATATCACAGGGCTTGAAAGTCAGCTCTGGACTGTACCTTAACAAGCCGAATACTATTAGCTCCTCCTTTTTACTAAATTGCCTTACTGATACTATTTTGTAAACTGTTCCTGTCTCTTGCCTTATGGGCTCCAAAAGTGACAATTAGTACATTCATCCAGTGCAGTGTCTGCTCACAGGTTAGCCCTTTAAGTCATGAGATTGTCAGTTCAGAGTCTGTTACACAGTTGCCTTCTTTCAAACAGGTTAGGTGCACAACCTCATACCAAAGAAGATCAGATCCTGCTCTCTTAGGCAGAGAGTTCTGTCTAACAGGGCATTCCTGGATAGGAAGCGGTATAGCTACAGTGTAATACAGTCCCTAAGGGTTCAGTCTGGCCTTTATAGCACAGAGCAGTTTATATGCTGCTCTAAATAATGCTAAAGGCTGTAACAGTCCCTGGCTGGTTCCAGGACTGGTAGAATGGAAAGATGGCTTAATGAAGTTCAACAAGATTCAGGAATCTGTCCCCTAATTTGCGCATGTGATTAATATGAATGAATGCACAAACTGAGCAATTGCATGTACAAATGGACAATTCTGATCATCTGCACATTTACTCCATCTGTGTGCCTAACTTTCAAAATCCACACTCTAAGTGCATCTTTCACAGAACTTCTGGAAAAGATATGTCACTTTCCAGGTAAACTGCATCTATATTTCCCCTTCATGTCACCAAGGGCACCCACTTTCAGGATCCCTCCCCGTCATCATCTCTCTGGGTGGAAAATCATTGTCTCTCTCCCTTCTGACTGAGATATTTCCAGGTTGAACAGTTCCCTGCCTTCAGCATGTTATTCCCAGCAAGACTAATAATAGCATAACTTCCCTCAATTATAAGTTAGCACACAGTTCTCTCTCAGGAAACATATTTTATTCTGAAGATAAACAAACTACAGGAAAAAAACATATTTAAAACAATAAAAGGAACCTACAATTATGCCAATAATTTTACCAGAGAATAATCCCCACCTCCTACCCAATCTCCACAAGGTCAGCATCAGTCCTCCCAACCCTTCCTTAAGGATTGGGGTCCTCCGTGGACCTCCTGATGATTTGCTGGATCAGAACAAAAAGCCCTGAGCATATTGAAAACCAGGCTATTTATCAAAAAATCCTCTCTTTGTCTGTTGGTCCCTGGAGAATCCAGTTTGAACTAGTATATGCAAAACTCTCCAGAGGTGGCTTCAAAGGGCTGATAACTGGAGGAATTACATTAGCATACCTGCTCCTCCTAGAGAATTTACATACAATCTCGCCATAATAAACAATTGATTTTTTTAATAAAATGGATCCCAAAGGCATGAAACTCATTTCAATAAGGTCTAAACCAATTCAGTAAGATTTCAGTAAGGTTTGTCCAAGATATTGCAGAATATTGTTATTTCTGTCATAGGATGTTCCATCACTTTACAGATGAGGCACCAGATTTCAGATTAATGGCATACATCCTTTGATAGGTTCCTACCCATTATGCTAGGCACAGCACAAACAAAAGACGCATATCCTCTCCCCCAACAGGTTTACCCCCTGAAGACAAAGGATAGGTATACCACACAAGTGAAGCTATCAGAGTGAAGATTGTATTATGAAGACATAGCTAAAGCTTTGGATAACACATTTTTATTAGACATATGGATTAAACCAAATTCCATGAGGGGGCTGACAGAGTGAGAGTACTTAATAAGGAAGGTGCTTATTGGCTGCATTTTGTGAAAACCAGAAGGAAACTATATGGCAGAGAAAGGAAGTGGCTGCAGTATTCAAGATGGGAGATAATGAAAGCCTGAAAGCATTATAGCTCTAGGGGCAGAAAGGATGGAAAGTATATCTTGGAAATGCTGTGGAGGAATAAATGGCAGAATTTGCGATGACCTGGATGTGGGGCAATGGAGATAGTTAAGGGTCACATTTGGACGTGATTTAAAGTAGAGCTATTTACTAGATTACACATTTCAGTGGCAGCAGCAAGGTACCATGAAGATTCTCACCTATTTTATTTAAGTCTCCTTTAAACACCTACTGAAATCTCTGAAACATCATGGCTATGCTGACCAATACACTTGCGCACACATGGAACAGGTCCTCTGGTAGATACTCTTTCACAGCAATCTGTTCTCCTTACCTCATAGAGTGTAATGATACCATTGGTCTCATTTGGAGGCTTCCACTGAACATAGATCTTTTCTTCAAAGGGTCCTCCTTGGATAGATTCTAGGGGAACAGGTCCAGGAACTATAAAGGAAAAGAGTGGAAAGTCAGTAACTCTCCACAACAGTCTCATGTGTATCCCAGAGAGGCTAAAGTCTTCCAGCAATGGTGCTCTAGAGCTGAGAAAACATACACTCTGGGCCAAACGGGAACATTTAAAAAGGTATTAGTACCCATTACTATTGGTCCATTCTTGACCTTGGGGTCCAAACATGAAAACTCACATACTGAATATTAACAACAAACACACTCTAATGTAAAGTCGCTGCTATCTTCCAATGTTTCAGTGATCCACCATACCTAGCTCCATCAGCATGACAGAGGCAACTTATTGAGAGTATTTATCACAGAATCAGAGGTTATAGAAGATACAAATAGCAACTTAATGTATTACCAGCTAGTGCTTTGTTTGTATATCTGCACACACCCCAGGTTTCCCTATCCCCAACATGATCATGCAAGAAATTGCCTACTTCTATTGCCAAGAAATTATGCATTTATAATTGTACCATTTATCACGTATCCAGGTATCTATAGATATTTCATTTTGTTATTAAATGTGTATTTTTTATTTTCCAACTTACCTCATTTCTTTTACATATTAAGACAATAAAAATACATTCCTTAAATAAAAATAAATTGAACAAGTGTGCATGATTTAACAAAGCCTCAAATATAGCAACTTGTGTCATACAGTCATAATACATAGAACCTCAGAGTTACAAATACCTCAGAGGTTGTTCGTAACTCTGAAATGTTCATAACTCTCAACAAAATGTTATGGTTCTTTCAAAAGTTTACAACTGAACATTGATTTAATACAGCTTTGAAACTTTACTATGTGGAATAAAAATGCTGCTTTCCCTTTATTTTTGTAGTAGTTTACGTTTAACACAGTACTGTACTGTGTTTATTTGTTTTGTTTGTCTCTGCTGCTTCCTGATTGTGTAGTACAGGGGTGGGCAAACCTTTTGGGCCGAGGGCCACATCTGGGTGGGGAAATTGTATGCAGGGCCGGGGCAGGGGGTTGGGATACGGGAGGGAGTGCAGGGTGTGGGAGGGGGTGTGGTGTGCAGGAAGGGGCTCAGGGAAAGGGATTGGGGCAGAGGAGGGGTGTGGGGTGTATGAGGGGCTCGGAAGGGGGTTGGGGTGCAGGAGGACTGCGGAGTGCAGGAGGGGGCTCAGGGTAGGTGTGCAGGAGGGGTGTAGACTGCGGCAGGGGGCTCAGGGCAGGGGCTTGGGGTGCATGGGGTTCAGGGTGCAGCAGGGGGCTCAGGGCAGGGGCTTGGGGTGTGGGGTGTATAAGGGGGCTCAAGGCAGGGAGTTGAGGTGCGATGTGCAGGCAGGGGGCTTAGGGCAGGGAGTTGGGGGGCAGGAGGGGTTCGGGCTCCAGCCCGGCGCCGCTTACCTAAAGCGGCTCCAGGATGGCAGCGGCATGCACCAGGGCCAGGGCAGGCTCCCTGCATGCCTGCCCTGTCCCCAGCCCCGCGCTGCTGTAGGAAGCGCTGCGGCCTCTGGGGGAGAGGGGGCGGAGGACTCCACGTGCGCTGCCCTTGCCGCGCCTCCAGGTACCTCCCCCAAAGCTCCCACTGGCCGCAGTTCCCTGTTCCCGGCCAATGGGAGCTGCGGGGAGCGGGGCCTGGAGGCAAGGGCAATGCAAGGAGTGGGGCCACAAGGATGTGGTGCCGGCCGCTTGTGAGAGCGTTGCGGGGCCCGCGGAGCCACAGGGGGCAATCCCGCGGGCCGGATCCAAAGCCCTGAGGGGCCGGATCCGGCCCGAGTGCCGTAGTTTGCCCACCCCGGTGTAGTACTTCTGTTTCCAAATGAAGTATGTGGTTGACTGATCAGTTTGTAACTCTGGTGTTCGTAACTCTGAGGTTCTACTGTAGTAATATTTAGCTCTTACAAAGTACTTTCACCAAAGCCCTCTCTACAGAAGTGATTAAACAATATTATCCCCACTTCACAGAAGTGGTAACTGAGGCACAAACATGCTTAGATCTCAGTACTGCTCACATGGATCCACTGCAGAATTGGAAGCTGAATAACTTTAAGTCACATAGAAAATCAGTGATGGAGCTGAGAACAAAACCCAGTTTGGTACTCTGCTTACTGGACTAGGTGACCCATAATTCAGGAGGCACAACAATAAACACCCCTACTGTTTTTGCTGGGTCAACACATACTGATCTAACCTTTCAAGCTTTACTTCAACAGCACATTGTCTTAAACCTTAGATGACAGTGCCAGTAAATATTTGTTTATATAAGATTTGCTTAAGTACTCTGTAGGAGTCATTTGTCTCAAAAGTGTAATGGATTTGTGTTTAAAGCATCAGATATAACAGGATTCATGCTTTATTTGTTTTGGTATGCCACTGAGTTTAAAATAGCATAAGAGTTCTGTTTTGTGTACAAGCAAAACCAACCTAAAATAACTAGGGATTGAGCCATGAAGACCTCCTTTAAGATGTAAATAAATGAGCTAAGCCAAATTTTCTTCTTTTCTTCCCAGCCTTTTGGATAATTTTATTCCCTATCTTATCTCCTGTTTCCTCTCTGAAGTAATCTTCCATCATCATCACAAACAATTCTTTAATGGGTTCCTTTTCTTCCCCTTTTGCTCTGTGTGCACTTTCTGGTTGAGTTCTAGGAATAAAGTTATTCACTTCATAATTTTATTCTTAAAATGTATTTACAGGCAGAATGCTAACTACTACAATCTTCCTTGTCTTTTGGACATTGACGTATAATTAAACCAGGCACTTTCCAATCACTGAGTGAAGCTATGATGGAAGGAAATACCCAGTATGAAGGACTGATATTGCACAGCTGTATCTTTCTCTTCTTTAACGGATGGACATCTTTGTTTATGTATCAGCAACAGGAAGTGTTTTCATTTTGTTTTGTTTTTTGCTACAGTCAGTATTTAAGGATCAGCTCTGGCTTCAGAAAAAATTAAACTGTCTTCAGCTTGGTGCACAAGTAATGCAGCTACCGATGACAGCCAGACAATGGAGAACACATTCAAGAGCCACTCCTTTCTGCTGTGGTGAAGATTCCCCAGAAGGAAGATTAAGATTTGCCGTATTCAAGAGTAAGAGAGAGAGATTCCCATTTGGCTCACATTGCAAAGCTGCAGCCTATTGACTAGTAGGGTCATGATTTAAGTATAAGATGTCGTAAAGAGGGTAAACAAAGGAAGGCCAATTGTTAGCCATGGCCACTTCAGTCGTATGTCCAAATCCCACACCTGGACACTCAACTAGGTATGCAGGCACATGAGTTCCTGCATTACACACTGTGACAAAGTTCCTCCTCTATCTTGATGGGTCCTGCGCTTATTGGCGGATTTTCTTGCCTCAGAGATTCACCTTCCCCTCTGGAAGAACCCACAGTCCAGGTCAATTGGGAGGTTCGGGGGGAACCCGGGCCCGCCCTCTATTCCGGGTTCCAGCCCAGGGCCCTGTGGACTGCAGCTGTCTATAGTGCCTCCTGTAACAGCTGCATGACAGCTACAACTCCCTGGGCTACTTCCCCATGGCCTCCTCCAAACACCTTCCTTATTCTCACCACAGAACCTTCTTCCTGGTGTCTGATAACGCTTGTGCTCCTCAGTCCTCCAGCAGCACACCCTCTCACTCTCAGCTCCTTGCGCCTCTTGCTCCCAGCTCCTCACACTCGCGCCACAAACTGAAGTGAGCTCCTTTTAAAACCCAGGTGCCCTGATTAGCCTGCCTTAATTGATTCTAGCAGCTTCTTCTTAATTGGCTCCAGGTGTCCTAATTAGCCTGCCTGCCTTAACTGGTTCTAGCAGGTTCCTGATTACTCTAGTGCAGCCCCTGCTCTGGTCACTCAGGGAACAGAAAACTACTCATCCAGTGACCAGTATGTTTGCCCTCTACCAGACTCCTGTACCCCACTGGTCTGGGTCTGTCACAACACCTAAGTAGCAATAACCGCATCCAAATGTGAGATGTAACTTCTTATTAAGCTGCTCAGATTGAGAAGCTGTACAGTTTGTCCAACCAACTGGTGGGAGACGGACAACTGTAGTATCTGGTCACGCTTGCTCACACCACACTTCTCTCTCGGCAGTATCACATGAAAGGCTATGACACCTCCAGTTTGGTTTGATCACATTTTGTCTCGTTTAAGTGGGCATACTGGTGGAGGTGGGGTTGACGTGTTTGAGAGATTAGACTCCCCTAGACCAGATGTTTTACTAACACTCAGTGGGAGGGAGAGCAGGGGACATGGAAAAAACTTTAAAAATAGTACTATCTGAGTAAACATTGACTGATGGAAAGAACCTCACAAGAGCTCCATTTTACTAAGTGGAAGAAAGAATGAAGGAATATTGCAAGTTCTCCTGAAAACCTCGAACAAGGAACTTTGAAATAAGTGTGCCATCTCTGGTTCAGCATGCTTGAGGCTAACAGACACAAAAGAGTGTTAGTATCTTGCATAAACAGTAGACAGGCAAAAGTACAGATGGACTTATAGGAGAAAGGATTGTCTCCTCAAGATTACAAAGTGTTCAGAGGGCATAAGAGGGCAGGAGATTGAGGAGAGTTGGTCTCCAGAAATGAGGTGGTGAACTGAAGACATTTAGGGCTAAATTCTGTTCTGACATATAGCTGTGAGAGTATGCAGCTGTAAGAGTACATATGAGGTCCAGAGTTTACCACATATTATATAGGATTATGGCTCAGACACAAATAAGACACATGCATAGACCCTTGGATTCTCCATTTGTGCACTTTGGTTACATTCCTGGAAATCAGTGCACTGCCCAAGAAACACCCTTTGGTGTCATAGAACAGCTACGCCAAACCACTCCACAGTTCCCACTGAAGCTCTGAGGTTGCAATAGCTCCCACAGTAGCTATACCTGTTTATCGTATGAGGCAATGACTAGTGCAACTGCACAGTGATGGATCTATCACACCTCCTCCAATGCTTCCCCTGCTTCTTCCCCATACCTCAAAATCCTTGTAGGACAGCACAGAGATCTGACTCACAGAACTGTGCTCCATCCAGGAGATATATACCCCTGTATGGCTTCAATAACTCTTGCTGCCTGTGCAGCAGAACAACCCTGGTTCCAATGCATTTGATGAGCTCCACATTCAGGGGAGGGAGCAGGGTTTTCCCTTTTAGGAAAACAAAACTATTTTGCCCTTGGAAGGGGGGCCTGGAAGAATTAGAGAAGATAGAACACTTGCATGGTCTTCATCAGAAATTGTTTTCCTCATGTAACCTCCCCTTCTCCCAATACCTTTTCAAAGATCCACTGATCTCCCAGACCTACTGACCATCACCACAGCTCATAATCTCTGTCCAGGAGCAATAGAGATGGGATGCACAATATCTTAGGATGCTACATGAAGTGGCTAGCACAGACACTGCAGAAAACAATGGCAGAGGCACCAGACCCTCATTTTTATGGGCCCACTATATTCTCTCCCTAAGGTTACCAGTCTGCAGTACAGGTGTTTGTATTTTCCTTTAGTGTAGGTCTTGTGCATTTACCACTGTGCCATCAAATATGGTGAATTAACAAGTCTGTGCAGGGAAATGTACCCTATATAGAACCCTACAAGAAAAAAGAGGAGAGGAATAAGTTAAATAACACCAATGTTCTAACATTTTGGTTACAACATCAAGGAATAATAAAATCCAGTGGATAATTTAATGTACCCTCCTCTTTCACCCACACAACACTAAGACTCTAGCTACACAGATAGGTAGATTGCACCCTGGCATAGAGCTGCTCCAGGGCTGTTCACCTTTATCAATATGAAAGGCTGATTTCCCCAGCAGAGTAACAATTTAAGATTTATCTTTCATTATGATTACAAAGCCACTAAAAATCCACCTACTCAAGCAAAACTCTAATGCTGTGAAAGATAACTAACCAAATGCACTCCCAGTCCTGTCTGACAAAAACTCTGATCATTTCCCTGAATTAATAGAAAGGTCCGCCATCTCCTGGACTTCCCTGTGTGATATACTGTAATGCCAGAGCCACTTTCATCACAGAGAAATTTAGCTCAGCAGTGCCTAATAGCTCAGGCAAGGGAAAGATGCTTCCTTATATCCCATTAGATAGAGTGGATGCTTGCAGCCCATAAGGACTCTTAGTTTGAGTCTCAGCTAACGTGGCTTTGTGACAGAGGGAAATTTCCTGCAATATCCTGGACAAACCCTACTGAATTAAGTTAAACCTTATTGTTTAATACCTTTGGGATCCACTGTAGTAAAAATACAATTGTTTATGTGGCACTGTAGAATTGGGTATAACTTTTCAGGGGGACTGATTGATGGAAAGCTTGTGGAAATGCTTGGAACTTTAAAGAACTGTTTGGGACAATGTGTGAAGTGGGTTTCCTAGGAGGTCCTTGTGAGGCCTTTTGAAGTGATGCCTGGAAAACCCATTGCCTACTGATTACCTGTTCCTGGAAACTCCAGATCAAAGAACACCTTCCACTGTATAAGGGAGGGACTAAACTTTTCATGAGTTCTGAACTCAGGCTCTTATGAACTTGTGACCACAACAGAGATCCCTCTGTAGGGTTTGAAAGGACTAATCACCATAGTAGATTTGGGGGTGATCTCTGATAAGCTTATTAGCATGTGGGTAGGTTCTTTTATTGTTTTCTCTGTGACGCTTTTAACCTAAGAGTAAATGTGGTTGCAGAGAAAAAGCTGTGTAGTAGCTTACCTGTGAGGATTTACACTGTTAGTCTATGAAGAGAAAGCAAGCAGGTCTGCTTAGGCAGTCTATCTTTTGCTGGGAATAACATAGTGAAGGCAGGGAACTGTTCAGTCTGCTCACAAAGGAGAGAGACACGTCTCTCCACATAAGAGAGGCGATGACCCAGGGATCCAGAAGTCTCAGGGTGGGTGCCCTTGCTTGACCACTGAGGGGAAGTACAGGTGCTGATACCCTGAACTGTGACAGGCTTAATAATTTTGTGATAATTTTCCTAGCCTATCGCTTGGACATGTCATCCTTCTTTTTGAATCCGTTTACTGGCACCATCTCTTATGGTGGATTCTCTGTAATTTAAAGCCTTTAAATCATGATTTGAGGACTTCAGTAATTCAGCGACAGTTCTATGGCCTGCAACGTGCAGGAGATCAAAATAGATGATCATGATGGTCCTTTCTGGCCTTAAATTCTATGAGTCTATCTCTTCTATTGTATCAAATATAAGCTGCTTATTTTCACTTTCAAGGCCCTTCATAACCTATCATCACTCATTCAGTATTGAAAAGTTGACTCCTGCCTAGGGTTGCCAACTTTCTACTCACACAAAACCGAACACCCTTGCCCCACCCCTCCTCCGAGGCCCCGTCCTCACTCACTCCATCCCCCCTCCCTCTGTCGCTCACTCATTTCCACCAGGCTGGCTCAGGGGGATTGGGTGCAGGAAGGGGTTAGGGCTCCGGGGTGAGGCTAGAAATGAGGAATTCAGGGTGCAGGAGGGGGCTCCGGGCTGAGGCAGTGGGTTGGGATGTGGGAGAGGGTGAGGGCTCTGGCTGAGGGTGCGGGCTCTGGGGTGGGGCTGGGGATGATGGGTTTGAGGTACGGGGGGGGCTCTGGGCTGGGGGGTGGAGCCAAGGGGTTCGAAGTATGGGAGGGGGTTCCGGGCTGAGGCAGGGGGTATGGGTTCTGGGCTGGGGCCAGAAATGAGGGGTTCAGGGTACAGGAAGGGCTCTGGGCTAGGGCAGAGGCTTGGGGTGCGGGGGGGAAGGGTGAGTGCTCTGGCTGGTGGTTGAGCTGTGGCGAGGGGCCAGGGATGACGGGTTTGGGGTGTAGGAGGGTGCTCCAGACTGGGATCAAGGGGTTCAGAGGGTGGGAGGGGATCAGGGCTGTGGCAGGGGGTTGGGGCACAGGAGGGGGGGTCAGGAGTGCAGGCTCCGGGTGGCGCTTACCTCAAGCAGCTCCCGGAAGCAGCAGCATGTCCCCATACCGGTTCTACGCGGAGGCGCAGCGTGCTGCCCCATCTGCAGGCGCCACCCCTGCAGCTTCCATTGGCTGCGGTTCCCAGTCATTGGGAGCGGCGGAGCTGGTGCTTGGGGTGGGGGCAGCACGCAGAGCCCCCTGGCTGCCCCTAAGCCTATGAGCAGAAGGGGGGACATGCTGCTGCTTCCGGAAGCTGCACAGAGCCACAACAGGCAGGGAGCCTGCCTTAACCTTGCTGCGCTACCGAGCGGACTTTTAATGGCCCAGTCAGCGGTGCTGACCGGAGCTGCCAGGGTCCCTTTTCAACTAGGTGTTCCAGACGAAAAATGGTCACCTGGTAATCCTACTCCTGCCTCTGATTGGACCATGATTTCAGTCTCTGTTGCCCACATTAAATGTTCAAAACAAGCACCTTTGTGTTTTCTCCCATGCTTCCCCTCATGCTTGGAAGAAGCTCCCTGTAAACAACCACAACACTACAACATTATCCTCCTTCAAATTCTCCTTTGTCTGAGGTCTACAAAAAAAACTAGACAATGTTTGACTGCTGGTGTGCTGAGACCACTGCTTCCCATGCTGACCAATACTGTCTCATCGTTTTCTTGTATCGTGTTTCTTGTCTTTTTTGTTCTGTGTTTGTACAGAGCCTCACACATTGGGGTCCTGGGATGCCTAAGCGTAGGGTGACCAGATAGCAAGTGTGAAAAATCGGGATGAAGGGGGTGTGTGGTGGTAATAGGCACCTATATAAGGAAAAGTCCCGAATATCGGGACTGTCCCTATAAAATGGGGACATCTGGTCACTCTACCTAAGCGACACAATAATACAAATATCAATAATACATCCTCAAAGCACTTCTTATGGAACAAGAGTGGCAGAATCTGGCCTCATTAATTTAGCATAATAGGTGTACATGATATGTTAGAACACCGTGTGACCTGGAATGTCCAGAATTATGGAAAAAAGGTGCATTCTGGAAATTAAATTATGTACAAAAAGCTATATTAAAATGTTATTTAGGTTGGAAAGTTAAGCACTCAAAAGTTTGCAAGTGTCAGAATTGCAGTTGCCTATGGAACCTTCATTCTGGTCCCCTACGCCGCCAACCTGCGCACTGAATGAGGGCAGACCCCTGTGGAAAAGACAGCGTGTGATTCTCTAATTAAAGGCTGCATTATAAGGCATATGCACAAAGTGGCAGAATTAAGGTTGGACACGCAACCATAAATCTCAAATTTCTTAACTTGAATGCCTGACTCTACAACCTAAATAACGTTCTTTATCACATTTGGTATGTAATTTCCTAGGGTGGTGGGTTTTGTTTTTGTTTTTTGTTAAGGGAAGACAGTAAAATTCTGTTATATAAACTCGTAACAAGCGCAGGTATCAGCGGGGTTTGAACGCTGAGTCTTTGGCACTGCAGCACACATTTATACTTTTTGAGCTATTAGATTAACCAGCTTCCCCTACAATAAATAAAATAAGCCATGGGACTGGAGAAGTTTGTCTCGGAGGGGGGGGGTGTGGGGGGGCGCACTGGGAGTTTAGCACCCAACACTTCCCAGAACTGGGCCCTTTGCTGCTGACTGGCAGACATGAATATTACTTGCAGCTTCACAGTGCTTTACAAACATTATCCATGCCATGAAAAGTAGGTAAATATATATAATCCCTATTTTAATTGCAGCCCAAGGAAATCTGATACGGAATTGATGAGACACCACCTCCAAGCCCACAATGCCATTTTTACCAAGTCATTTCCCCCCCAAACAGTTACTTAGAACTTTGAACCATGAAAAAATAAATATTAAAATAAAAAACAAAACATTTTCTTACCATCCTCTTCAGTCTGTACCACCAGCTCCTCGCTTTCCATTTTGCCCTCTGGATTAGAAAGTGCTAGCCTCAACCGGATGGTCATGAAGGGCCGAAGGCCTCGCAAGGTATAATGTGAGGATGTCTGGATGAGTTCCTCTGCCTCGTACTTCTGCTGGTTAAACACGTACTGGTACTGGACTGTTAGGTTGTAGCTGTGGCAACGGGTCACCGCGTAACCAAAGGGCTCCCATTGCAAGGTCAGCTGCCGGGAGCGGATGTCAACAACTTCCATACTCTGCGGTCCATGGACTGGATCTGTGCAACAAGTGAAAGAAATGAAAAGGCTTTAAAGGAGGCAGGCATCCGTGGATCTCTCAGTGTGCATTATCTATAGTACTTATGGCCCAACTTGCTATAGTAGCTGAGCGCCTGGCTATCTTTAATGAATTTGTCCTCACAACACCCCCGTGAGGTAGGAAAAAGTGCTATTATCGCTGTTCTGCAGACGGGGAACTGAGGCACAGAGAGACTAAATGTCCTGCCCAAGAGAACGGAGGTGGGGCAGTAACTGAACCCAGTTCTCTCACGTCCTAAGCTAATGCCCTAACCACTGCACATCCTCCCTGCACAGAGAATGAGAACATGAGGGTGCAGTATGGAGGTTTATGAGAATGAGTTTGGGAACACCACCGCACTTCACCAGTGCTACTGTTCTCTCTTTTTAAATGCTTGGGAGGCACTCAGACACTTGGTCTAGTCTACTCCTATGCCCTATTGCCAAAGCCTTGAGTGAGTTATTAGAGTAACATCTCACCATACCATCATACATTCTTCCTGTACCACGTTTATAGAACAGCTATTTTAGAAATACATATTGACTGGGTGAGACTATTTTTTTGTGTTCCTCCATCTGTAAAACCAGGCTACTTTAATATCCTAAATCCCACATTACTGGGAAATTTCTCAGAGAAAGAGGAAAAATATTGAAAGTAATGTTTTAGAATCTCATACTTTTTTTTTCCAAATACACATTAATATCGTGATTTTAATGTCCAATATAACAGGACCTTCCAGAGCCAGTACTAGGCACCTAATGCTATGGATACATGCTGTAAAAATTATAATAGATACTATATAATAAATGAACTGCTGTATATCCCCACTGGAAGGTTAGGAATCTCCCTTTCCCACATTTCTAGCCCTAATGAGTCACATGTTATCACACCTTAAATATGTCATGGGTATAGAACTGTATATTTCTGTACCTTAGACCAGTGCAAGTTTGGAGTGAATATAGGAAACATTCCTCTGGCAATTTTTTTTCTTTTTAAATGGTGGCTATTTGAAAGTGCCCATGGATCTGGAACATTCATAGAGGCCGCAGCAGAGGTTAATTATTGGTTGAAGGGAGAAGTGGTACCATTTATGAGATGAATACCACAGCAACAGAGGTAATATAAAGTCCTAATGAAGCTCATTCATTATTCTTTCTACAGACTCAGCTTGAGGTAAAGATGCATGTGTAAGAATAATTTTCACTTGGTGTTGCCTATTTATGTTTACAGCATAGCTTTGACCACTTTAAAAAGTGAATGTGAGAGTGTATAGTTGTATTTTACACAAAGATTGAGGGATGAATGAGTGAATGATTGAGATGCATTAGGTGGTAAGTATACTACATATACACACACACACACACACACATTTTTGAGCGGGTATGTCTCACAATTGTATGGTATTTTAAAGTTTTAATTAATCATCCCTCAATCAATGCTACAAGAGTGCACATGTACGAATGCAGGAGAGAAAATTAGTGAAATACATATAATTTTCATCTGCAACTTCTTAATATTAGAGCATAATTTAAAATATTTTACCCACAAATTTTGCTGTCTCTCAATTTCAAATCACAGAAAGACTACTACTTTTTTTTAAAACAAACAAACAAAAACAGTCATAAGGAAAACAAAATAGTTTTAGAAAGAAAGAGAGAGAGAAATAAAGGGGGGAAACGCCCTCTAGAATTTGTTATGAAGTGAAGAACAACAAACAAAGCATCTCCTCTTCTGCTAATGTAAGAGCAGAGAACATACTAATGGTCGGTGAGACACGTCTCACTGCAAAATCTGTAACCATTAACAATGGGGCAATAACTACTTCAGAAATGAACATTTCATATATATTAAAATACACACGTGTGCACTTTAAAAATAGGACACTAAAACTAGGTGATTTACAGCATGCAACTATGGTTTAGAATTTCAAATCTCTCGTATATAGTAATTGCTATTGTATTCTGTTTTTTATAATCATTCTTGGCACTTCCATAGCATATTCAATGATTGGTTGCTAGACTCTTTACAAACAATGAAGCCTCAATCCCCACATTGTGAGGGAAACTTTATCCTCATTTTAAAGAGGAATAAACGGAGGCACAGAGAGGTTTAAGTGGCTTGTCCAGGAACACACACAGTCCTCCGCAGAACTTTAGAACTGACACCTAGTTTCCTGCTCCAGCCATTATATAACACTTTCCCTAGAAAACACATTTAACACTTTACATTTAATAACAACAGCTATTTCTGAGGTGAAAGCTGGTAACTAGTCACCAGGATACAGCAACACAACTGAGAGTGCGATTTGAGGGGGAAAATGAAAAAATCTTATACCCAGCTGAAACTATCATGGGAGATACAGGCAGGCAAAACAATTACCTAGATGGGAATGTAGTGAGGCCACTGGGATCTAAAAGCAACTATGCAGAAGGGACTACAGAATTTTAAAATGACAAATGGCCAGGCCCTCAACAGAATTTCTCACTCAAAAGATGATGCCTCTCCCAGCACAGCACCACGTAACACACTGATGGGATTTAGGTTCAGTGTGGTCTCATCCTGAACTGTCTTTGGACTAGTCCCCTCCACCCTTACCTCCAATCTGCGATCTCTATTCATTTAGTTACTATTTACCAAGGCATTTGGTACAATTCCTATTTTAAGTTAACAAGTGCTGCTGGCCTCTCCGGGTGGATAGACTGGGAAAGGGGGAGGTAGACAATTCCGCACTGTAACCAAGCAGTCCCGTGTTCCTGGAGACCTGTCAGGAAAGTGAAGACGATGTTGAGACTTGGGAGGTGGAAGTCTTGCCAATCATCCAAGGGCTTTATTAAACTGGATATGAAACTGCAGGAGCTTGAAAGCCATTAGTAACAAGCTGAGAACTCTACACATTTCCCCTGAGATGGATCCCTAAAAAGCGGAGATCACTCCAAATGATTTTGGTAACTGGAGCATCTTTACTTCTGAAGAGCCACGTGATACAACCATACCTCCTTTCTTTTAAATTTAAAGAGGCGGGGGGAGAGGGGAGAGGTAGAAAAAGTGAGCATGCGCAGGAAGAGAGACTATCTTTACTCTCAGAAGGGGCAGGAAGGATTTGGGCACACTAGCTGAGCACTGTGTGGAGGAATCTCACCTGAGTGTTCATGCTTTGTGCCGACTGGTAGCCAATCGTCGATTTTCATAAGAAAAGTGAACGAATACATTTGCTGCTCCTGCCACCACACTTAGTTTTAATGAAGGTTTCTATGGAAGGGCGCTGGAACAATTTGTATAGTGGGGGTGCTGAGACTCATTGAACCAAATGGTAAACTCTGTATATAATGGAAACCACTTCAAACCAGAGGGTGTAGCAGCACCCCCAGCATCCCTAGTTCCAGCACCTATGCTTCTACATTTAGAGATACTTATTTCTAGTTCCAGCTCTTCACGGCTTAGCCTCCTTATTACCAGACCTTGTGCTGGCCTTTGCCACTTGCCACCCTGTAGTAATTCATCTCTGTCTACCAGGGCCGGCTCCAGTGTTTTTGCTGCCCCAAGTGGTGAGGGGGAAAAAGCAAAAGCCGCGATCGGCAGCACTTCAGCGGCACCTCACCGCTGCCGCTTTATTCTGCGACGGCAATTCGGTGGCAGGTCCTTCCCTCCAAGAGGGACTCGCTGCCGAAGAGCTGGACCTGCCGCCCCTTTCCATTGGCCGCCCCAAGCACCTGCTTGCTGGGCTGGTGCCTGGAGCCGGCCCTGCAGTCTATCTGCCCCTTTTCTCCTTTAATACCTCTGAAAAACCAGGCTGCTAGAGACACCAGTTGAGCACCAAAAAAACTGAAGCACTCTAAAAGTCAGAGAAAACTTGGGAAAATTTAGATATTCTTGACCTGCCTGAGGACATACAGCAAGCATTAGAGATAAGATTAGAATCAAATGCTCCCAACTTCATATTCCATGCACAATCATTTAGGATATGCTGCCTCATTAACTGAAGGATATTGTCTAGCAGCGAGGATTTTCGAAGGAGTGATGTATAAGAACAGCTTCCTCACTCAAGTTTCTGGGTTATTTTTGTTCATGAGAAAATGTTGTTTCCCTTTACATCCATGATATTAGCGTTTTGACATAGGGACAGGCAGTGGAAAATGGACTGTGTGTGTGTGGTCCTGCCATAACTATACAGTTCAAAAGTTATGGGTTTCTGAAGATAATGATGGGCTCCTAACAGGCTAGGATATCTATACAGAACATCCATCACTGTAGTATCTCACTACTGTGTGGCTTTGTAATGGAGAAACATTGGGAATGTTTAAGACACAAGTTAAAAAAAAAATCAGGCTAGGCAATTGCTTTCACCTTTCGATGTGAGGAAGGGTGCTCTAGTGTTTAGAGATGGGAACAAAGAGCCAATTAATTCTATTCCTAGTTGATATGGTGTGATGTTAGCCAAACTATTTTGTTTCCAACATCGTAATCCTGATCGTCAGACAGGATACATCTCCACAGGCAGAAATGGATGCAGAATATAAAACAATCAAACTGTATTTGGGACACAACCATTAATCTGAAATTTCTGCAATAGAAAAGATGTGAGAAAAAAATATCTTCCTTCCCAGTCAGCATTAGTGATCGCTCCCTACCGCTACTCTTATCACAGATGTTTACAGAATGTGAACAATGAACTTTTCTACAGCGGATCACCACCGTAGACAATTAAAGGAACCAAAAGAATGCGTCTGTGAAAACCATCAGCCCCTGAAAGTGCAAAGACAGGCACACGTCTTTTCAGGCTGCATCAAAGGGAAAGAATATCGAAATAACAAAAGATAAAGGTGGTTCTTCCTTCAGTGCTCCCCTTTATTCAGACCCCACATAATCACTAGGAGACTTGAGGCCTCAGAATGCAGCAAGGCAAAAAAAAAAAAACATTCATGCTAGGAGACACCCAGGCAGCTACAGATGGCAATTAAAAACACTATAAAATTTAAAATGGTGATTTAATTATAGTTATTGTCTTTACATTATTCAGGTTATGGAATGAATAATTAACTTGGGGGTGCCTGGTATACTGATGTCAGATTTGGCCACTGCATTGGTGCCATGGGTAAGGACTGGTTCTGATTTTAATGTAACCTCACCCAGACTTTCACCCCAAACCTGAATTAAACAAAATGTTCTGAAGTTTGACTTTAACTTTCCCCCTAATTTCCTTGCTCATCTCTGCACTTTGTAGTTCCTACCAGGACCAGAAATGTCAGAAACCCACTTCTGTGAGATCTCCATCCCAGTTTCCAACAGATACTTAGCATTTTTCTGTAGATTCTCTGAGATACAGCCCTGAGGCCTTTCCTTAATCTTTCATTAGGGTAACCTGCCTATTAACTACAAAATAAAGTGTTTAGGCTAAATCTAATGACAGCTTTCAGAGTAGCAGCCGTGTTAGTCTGTATCCACAAAAAGAACAGGAGTACTTGTGGCATAGATGCCACAAGTACTCCTGTTCTTTAGGCTAAATCTGTAACCCAAATTCAGAGACCTCTCTCTACTAACAATCTGCACTACATAATGCAGTGTATTTCTAACAACTATTTTTAGGGTACCCAATCTCCAGTTGATCTGTCTCCTACTTTCTGAGTCCAGCAAAAGGAAATCAGGATACTGCAGTGATACTGAAAACTTGGGAATAGGCTGCAGCTTTCAGATTTATCTACAGTCTGGCCAGGGGGTAGGTATTGGCCATCAAATGGCCTTTTAGTTTCTTGGGGGAGGGAAAACAAATACAACTATTCAAGCTCTAGGTTCGGAGAACAGGAAACCTGCCTGGAATTAAGTCAGTGAATTGAAGTAAACACTGAAGGTTTTATATTCTCTCTCACCCTCTTCTCTCAGTCTCAGTCTCAATTTCTCTGAGAACCAAAACCATATAATTTAGAAAATGCTCTTCTGTTTCCAGTCTCATTTCCTCTGCAGCACAAGCCATTTTTTACACATTTTAAAGCCAGGAATGGTTTGTTGTTCTTAAAGAACAGCGATCCCAGTCTCTTGTCTATTTATTCCTTTAGCAGTTTCAGTTTCTTAAATATACTACTCTATGCTGCAGTCTTATTACCAGATGTTCAGTGGTATCCATGCACAGCGGAATCCATTGCATCACCTCCACTCACTTTTTGTAATGTGGTAATGAATTATTTCCCCCCAAGAACAAGCTGAGAACAAATAAGAAAAATGATAGTGTTTCTAATCAATCAGTAGTCGATTTACCACCAGTAAACATCTGATGAGTAGTCAATCAGTTTAATTTCTATAGGCTTGGAATGGAGATATCAAGTCCTAATACATCCCATGACTCACAGACTATTAAATAATGTATGATACAGTTGACCATAAGCCATCAACGATACTGACATGTTCTGGGTGGCTTCATATTCTTGCTGTTCACCCTCCCAGCATTTAAGGAAGAAAGGACAGGAGAGGAAACAGAGCTCTGACCCAATAATTCTGCTCCATATTTAGTTGGCATGGTCCCTACTGGCTGACAGCAAGCACCTGATTGGTCTTTGTCCCCCTTCGAGACAGTGAGTAGCCTCCCAAATGTTCCCTGCCCATCAATCCTGGAAGGCTTGGAGTGAAGGCCCTCACCAGGTCTCTTGCAGGGCTACCACCGGTAGACTTCCCTCTGGAGGGAAGCTGGAGGCTATTTGTTACATAGCAGAAGGGCGGTCTGGCAGTGAAGTCGTGTGGCTGAAAGTTGGGAAATTTGAGTTCATTCCTAGCTCGTCTGTGAATTTCCTGTATGACCTTAGTCGAGTCTATGAAGGCCTGATTTCCAAAAGGGCAGATGGCTACAACCTGGATCAGTGCATGGTTATTGCACACAGATTAAGCATTTGACTACACCAGCATTTTTGTGTACAGCCCGGAGCTTCTGCTCAGTTTTAAAAAACTGATCCTTTTTAAAACAAAGTACCTGTGATGGGTGCCACCTGAAACTGGGGAACCACTGAGTCCCCTGACCCACCAGCCTGGGCTCCCTCTCACACTGTACTGCTGTGACAAGCTGCAAAGCCCTCCAGCCTCCACTTTCACCAGCATTCATACAGGTAGGGACATACCCAGCTGCAGCTACACACAGGCTCTCTAATCACCAGCTTCCGAGCCTGGGACCCCAGAGCAGTATCGTCCTGCCCTGGTCAAATCTGACCAGTATGTGGATTTAAGACCTGGTCTGCCTCTCCCTCAATGTGAAGAGAACAATGCACACTTGTGGTAACCAAGCAGAGATTTTCCCCAACCACTCCAGTCAAAGCTCACTGGTTTAGATTAAAAACAAAAGCAAGTTTATTAACTACAAAAGATAGATTTTAAGTGATTATAAGGGATAGCAGACAGATCAAAGCAGATTACCTAGCAAATAAACAAAAATGCAAACTAAGCTTAATATACTAGATAGATTGGATATGAATTAGAGTCTCACCCTGAGAAATGATTCAAGCAGGCTACAGATCCTTAAGGGACAAGCTGCACTTGCTTTACAGCTTGGAATCCCCAGGTGTTTCATACACAGGATAGAAATCCCTTTAGCCTGGGCCCACCACTTCCCCTAGTTCAGTCTTTGTTCCTCAGGAGTCCTCTAGTGTGGGGAGTGAAGAACCACAGATGATGTCACTCCCTGCCTTATATAGCTTTTGCATATGGCAGGTGTGATGGGTTACTCCCCACTCCGGGATGCCACCTGATATACTGGGGTCCCACTGAACCCATCGGTTCCACCAGCCTGGGCTCCCTCACCCTGTCCTGCTGAGCCAGGCCCTCAAGCCTCCTCCAGCACACACACACACACGGCCACTCCAGCTGCAGAAAAAGACAGACACTGAAATCAGCTCTGTGTGGGAAGACTCAGTTTGGGAATTGCCCAGTACTCAAGTGCACACCCCCTCTGGAGTGTAAACCCAAAATTGTATTGTCTTGCGCTACACAGAAATCTGTACAGCATTAAACTCATGAAAATTGCCCCCTCCCTCAATGTGGAGGAAGATATGCACAGCTTCCCCGCCCCGTTATGAATTGCACAAACTGGGTTTTAGAAAACAAAACAAGTTTATTAACTACAAAGGATAGATTTAAGGGATTATAAGGGATAGCAAACAGATCAAGGTAGATTACTAAGCAAATAAAGCAAACACGCAAACTAAGCTTAATACAGTAAAGAAACTGGCTGCAAGTAGTAATTTCTCACCCTATATGCTGTTTTAAGCAAGTTGCAGAGACAAATTTATTTTGCTTGCAGCTTAGAATTCCAGATATCTTTCACAGGCCAGACACCTTCTAGCCTGGGTCCAATTCTTCCCCAGTTCAGTCTTAGGTGTTTTTAGCTGTCATCTTGGGCAGGGATTCAGTGAAGAACTGACCCAGATTAACTCACTCGCCAGCCTTAAATAGGATTTATATAGGGGGGGAATCCTTTTTTCCCCAGTTTGATCCCTGCCCCCTACCAGTGAAAAAATACCAGCAGTCCAAGATGGTGTCCAGTACCAGGTGACATGATCACATGACCCTGCAGTGTCAAAACAGCATCCCAGGAATCTTCTCAAGAAGGTGGGAGATTAGAATCTTCAAAGATTCTCCCTATTGTTCTCCCTAATGGTTTATTGACTAACCAGCCAGACTGGTTGCATTTTATGTGATGGGTGTTCCCCAGGTGCAAACACTTTGGCAATTGATACATAGTCAATATTCCTAACTTCAGATACAGAAATTATACATGCATACAGCTAGGATAATCATATTCAGCAAATCATGACTCTGCTAGTGACACCTCACATGACTTATCTTGTGCAAAATGCACCATAATTGTGTCATAATCCTATCAGAATACCACTGTGAAGAATATGGGGTGCAGTGTCACTTTTTAAAAAGCTGGCCCTTTTTAAGACAAAGTACCTACCTCACAGGGATGTTCAAGTTTTAATTAATGTTTGTATGTGAGATGACTAAATCCTCAGATGAAAAGGGCCATAGAAGAACAAAGTGATGTTAATGCAAAATTTGAAATGAGATGGCTCCATACTGTTGTACTTCTCTGTCTTGCTACTGAAAGGAATGCCAAATGTTTTGTGAGCCCTTTCAGGGAATAGAGAAGTACAGTGGTTCAAGGTCTGAGACCTGCTATATATTGTGTTCTGGGCCAGTGCTAAAAAGCCCTCCTGATCCTAGGGACTAAAGATGGTTTTAATGTCTGATCTCGCAAACCACCTGAGCTTATACATGTGCTTTGAACTACTGGGAGGCTGAGATTTCTCTCCTTGCTTTCCCTTAATTCCTTTGAGAAACCTTTGTATTTCATTGGCAAAGGGTGCTTGTTTCTAGCATAGTGTTTGCAAGATATCAGTCCTTAAAATGATGCCACACTGATTATATCTTGCTTTAATTTTTCAACATGGCTTGAGTGGCCGCTATCACAAAAACCACCACAGCTAGAAGCAAAATGATTCATGCCATCTAAAAGCCTAAATCTTAGTTTTCAAATGAAGCATGTCAAGCCTATAAAGCATTAACCTAGCACTTGGTGTTTGAAAGAGAGGCTACTAACCGTACGTTTGAATTGGAGCAGAGGGGGGAAAAAACAAACACAGAAAGAGAGCAATCAGAATAATTGAATTTGACTATCTAGGTGTTACCTAATTTATTAATATGTACACAACTTCCATGAACTGAAGCTTTCATGCTCACATGGACTTCAAATGGCTCTGTGAAATTTAAGGGAGAGAATACCAAAGAAAAAAGTATAATCGGGCTACTGTAACTGCTCTTAAACCCAAGCAAAGGAATCCAGTCTTTGGGATTCACTAGGAGGGGGAACCACAGCAGAGTTATGAATGCTAACTTTTATTTAAGTTCTGTGGAACTATTAAGTGCTAATGAATGATTCATTCAATAACAAAGGATTGAAAAAATATTTTAATAAGTTAGGTGTCACCTATGCTTTGGTAGGCTGCTGTGAATGCTTTCCAGACTAATAACCTTTTCTAAGCACTAGCTCTGGACAAGTGTCCAGAAAAGAAAACAGCTTGGTCCACAAATCTTCAGATGTGGTCTTGGTCCCAGCAAGCTACTCTCTACTCGTAAGTGTCATCTGACATGTTCACAGTATGTATCTCATGCTGCCACCATGAATAGATGGTCCATTTTGGTGGCTGTTTTGTCATTCCTTTTTGAGTGGTGCAGATTATATGATTTCTTTCACTCTTCAATGGCTCAAGGTGAGCCATAGGAATAGGAAGGTTGATGTAGGTTGTTAATAGCAGATGTCTGCTTTAAACCCCTCCCCTGGAAGAAGAGGGGGAGGGAAAGCTTAAAATAAAACACTATGTTCTGAATATGAAGCTAGAGCTGAGCAGCAAAGCTAAATTGAGACAATCAGTTGTTGCCCTTCAGGTTAACTACCTGCTGCAGGAGCCTAATTGCAAGGAATTGGTGCTGTCAGTAATGACACGGCATCAAGCAGAAGGTGTCCGTATTGCTCTGAGGCACCATTGCCCATGTCTCCTGACCCTACAGAGGACGTGAAGCAGAGTTTATTAACAGTGCAGATGTCCACTGATTAAATTCCGTTTCCCAGTGGTAGGTTACGCAGACACAGAGCCCAAAGGGAAGCAAAATTAGTGTGACAGGTGCAGCAGCTTTCCAAGAGTTTTGTTTAAGTTCTCTAAAAAACAAAAAGAGTAAGGAAAACTTGTGGGCATGTGTGTTAGAGAGGGATGGAGATTAATGCCCTTGCTTCTTTCATATTCCCTGTTATTCCAGACTAGGCTGAACAGCCCAAGTACACTGACTTGTGCCCACAGCATGTCACTGGCTTTCTGCTCTGGATAGATTCATGTAAGCCAAAGAAGCCCAGAGAACATCACAGCACTTAAATCAGGTTCCATGTCCCTTTCTTCTGGGTAGTTTATGTTAAATAATAGACGGTATAAATCATAGAAGCTTAGGGTTGGAAGAGACCTCAGGAGGTCATCTAGTCCAATCCCCTGCTCAAAGCAGGATCAACACCTGGTGTAAAGTAATACAAAATGCCTAGCAAGAAACACTTTTCTGTCTCCTGTCAGCTGGGAAATTGAGAGATCACTTCCTTCCCCCACTAGGTAGCCCTTCCTGGATACTGTGGAGAGCCCCTTGGAGGCCAGGTCTCTTCCTATTAAGGATAGGCAGTTTCCTTTACAGCAGGCAGTTTCCATGTCTGGAGACACTACTTGCAGCTTGCAGTCACAGGACCATTGTCAACTTGCTCCTTCACTCACGCTTCTCAGTCTTAAAGGGGCAAGCCTTGGAGTAGCATGCAGGGAAGACTCTTGAGCAAACGGGGCCCAGGACCAGCACCCTGTTACAATTCCACAGGTGTTGAGTGGAGGCCACTAAATTCACCCATGTAGTCTAACTTAATACAGCTCTCCAGAGGAGAATGGGTAATGTTGCATAGGGCACAGGAAAAATAGCTTGTTAGTCAGCTACATTGAAACCAAAGCAAGAGAGAAGCTGTATAGGCACTGTTGAGCCCCGGGCGTTCAAGAGCAGTATATTTTTCATTGTTCAGTTAAAACAGTTCAGATGAGCTCTGCGTAAGCATCAAGGAGGATTTACTGTGTTCAGCCAAACCAAACCTCACCTCATCTCCAAACCTTTAGAGGCTGGAAATTTAGGTCGCTTCAGATAAGCATCAGAATAATGCCAGTCTAAATATAATTGCTGGCTTAGCAAATTGGAAAATGTCTGCCCTTCCCAGCCTGGTGGTAACCCCAAAGTTGATGATCAGAAAACATTTTTCTGTCATAGGCAGCTCCGCTCTTCAGTCTATGTGGCACAGCTGATTTTACATCCAGTATCTTGGATACTGACACAAACTCAAATGTGGCCTTGCGTGAGTCAGTTAATCTCTGTGTCCATTTTCTATTATGAAGAAGGAGTTCTAGCTGCAAAATTTAGTGCTAGCTCTTAAGTTTCCTGGATTTCACTTGCAGACACTGAAAGCCTGAACTTCAGAGTCATCAACTTATATTAGGAAATCTAATGAACAGTGTAGTTTTACCTTCTTGATGGATATCCCTTACAGAGATGTCCTACAAAATGTGAAAGGGATGAAATCAGTAGGGCTCTGTCAAGGCTGCTTCCCCACTTTGAACTTTAGGGTACAAATGTGGGGGCCTGCATGAAAACTTCTAAGCTTAACTACCAGCTTAGATCTGGTCCGCTGCCACCATCCCAAAGCTAATTCCCTTCCCTGGGTAGCCTTGAGAGACCTTCACCAATTCCCTGGTGAATACAGATCCAAACCCCTTGGATCTTAAAAGAAGGAGAAATTAACCATCCCCCCTCCTTCCTTCCACCAACTCCTGGTGAATACAGTTCCAACCCCCTTGGATCTTAAAACAAGGAGAAATTAACCATCCCCCCTCCTTCCTTCCACCAACTCCTGGTGAATACAGTTCCAACCCCCTTGGATCTTAAAACAAGGAGAAATTAACCATCCCCCCTCCTTTCTCCCACCAACTCCTGGTGAATACAGATCCAACCCCCTTGGATCTAAAAACAAGGAAAAATCAATCAGGTTCTTAAAAAGAACGCTTTTAATTAAAGAAAAAGGTAAAAATCATCTCGGTAAAATCAGGATGGAAAATAACTTTACAGGGTAATCAAACTTAAAGAGCTCAGAGGACCCCCCTCTAGTCTCAGGTTCAAAGTACAGCAAACAGAGATAAACACTCTAGTAAAAGGTACATTTACAAGTTGAGAAAACAAAGTAAAACTAACATGCCTTGCCTGGCTGTTTACTTACAAGCTTGAAATATGAGAGACTTGTTTAGAAAGATGTGGAGAACCTGGATTGATGTCTGGTCCCTCTCAGTCCCAAGAACGAACAACCCCCAAAACAAAGAGCACAAACAAAAACCTTCCCCCCTCGCCCAAGATTTGAAAGTATCTTGTCCCCTTATTGGTCCTTTGGGTCAGGTGTCAGCCAGGTTACCCGAGCTTCTTAACCCTTTACAGGTAAAGGGATTTTGGAGTCTCTGACCAGGAGGGATTTTTTAGTACTGTACACAGGAGAGCTGTTACCCTTCCCTTTATAGTTATGACACGCCCCCCAAATCACAGATAGTGTTGGATGTCCGGTTCCACACTGGCTGTGATTTCTTCCTGGAGCTCTGTGTCAATGGAGTGGTATGCCAGTTCGGTCCGTCCTGGAGTGGCTGAGAAAATTGGTGCAAAGCTTGTGCACAGCTCCTTGATCTGCTGTCGCTGCAGACGTCCAAGGGTCGTGGAGAGGTTCACCTCTTCCACGCCACCATCCTTTTTTCCTTCGTAGTAGACACCTTCAGGCCACTCCGCGTCATCTCTTTCCTGGGCTGTAAACTGGCAAACGTTTAATTCTCTGGAATAAAAGGGCTTAAGAGAATTAAAATGGTATACCTTAGGCTTTATGTTGGAGGTGGGGGAGGCTATGAGATAGTTAACAGCTCCTAGGAGCTCCTGGACCGTGAATGGTCCTTCCCACGACGCTTCCATTTTATGGGCCTGGAGCGCCTTTAAGACCATGACTTGGTCTCCTACTTTGAAGGACAGTTCTCTGGAATGTTTATCATACCAGGCCTTTTGCTCTTCCTGAGCATCCTTTAGGTTTTCTTTAGCAAGGGCTAAAGAGTGTCGGAGGGTGCTTTGTAGGTTGCTTACAAAGTCTAGAATGTTAGTTCCTGGAGAAGGCGTAAACCCCTCCCATTGCTGCTTCACCAACTGTAATGGCCCCTTAACCTCGCGGCCATACACAAGTTCAAATGGTGAAAACCCTAAACTGGAATGTGGTACAGCCCTGTAGGCAAAAAGCAACTGCTGCAACACTAGGTCCCAATCATGGGAGTGTTCATTTACGAATTTACGTATCATGGCCCCCAAAGTTCCATTAAACCTCTCCACCAGGCCATTGGTTTGATGGTGATAAGGGGTGGCAACCAAGTGATTCACCCCATGAGCTTCCCACAGGGTTGTCATGGTCCCTACCAGGAAATTAGTTCCCGAATCTGTAAGGATGTCGGAGGGCCACCCTACCCTGGCAAAAATGTCTGCTAATGCCTGGCACACACTTTTAGCCCTGGTGTTGCTTAAGTGTACTGCTTCCGGCCATCGGGTAGCAAAATCCATGAAAGTCAGTATGTACTGCTTTCCTCTGGGTGTCTTCTTTGGAAAAGGACCCAGAATATCCACAGCTACTCGCTGAAATGGGACTTCAATTATGGGTAGTGGCTGGAGAGGGGCTTTAACCTGGTCTTGGAGCTTTCCCACTCGTTGGCACACCTCACAAGACCGGACATAATTAGCAACGTCCTTGCCCATTCCCTCCCAGTGGAAGGACTTCCCCAACCGGTCTTTGGTTCTGTTCACCCCAGAATGGCCACTGGGATGATCATGGGCTAAGCTCAAGAGCTTTACCCGATACTTAGTGGGAACTACCAACTGTCTTTGAGGATGCCAGTCTTCCTGGTGCCCACCAGAAAGAGTCTCCTTGTATAAAAGTCCTTGTTCTACAACAAACCGGGATTGGTTAGAAGAGCTGAGAGGCGGTGGGGTGCTCCGTGCCGCCGCCCAAGCTTTCTGAAGGCTGTCATCTGCTTCCTGCTCGGCCTGGAACTGTTCCCTTGATGCTGGAGTCATCAGTTCCTCCTTGGACTGTGGACTGGGGCTTGGTCCCTCTGGAAGCGATGCAGGTGCTGGGGCTGTTTCCATTGACTGTGAACCGCTGTCCGCTGGTGCACTATGTGGTATTTCAGGCTCTGGCTGAGCCTCTTGGGTAGGGTTATCTGCTGCTTCCGCCAGTTCAGGCTCGCTGGTGCCCTCTGGCATTGGAGTTGTAGACGGGTTTGCAAGCGCTGGACTCAGTGCTGGCAATGGTTCTGGTGCTGGTTGCATTGCCAGTTCTGGGACTGGCTTTAGCTGGGTCTCTGGGATTGGATCCACAACGGCTGTTGCAGTTGTTGGCGGGGGATCCGGTTCCACCACCTTTGTTTGGGTCTCTGGTAACACAGACGGGGCCCTGGTGGATGGCTCAGGAACAGGGATGGGGGTGAAAGCTTGCTTAGCCTGGCTGCGGGTGACTATTCCCACCCTCTTGGCTAGCTTCACATGGTTGGCCAAGTCTTCCCCCAGCAGCATGGGGATGGGATAATTGTCATAGACTGCAAAAGTCCACATTCCTGACCAGCCCTTGTACTGGACATGCAACTTGGCTGTAGGCAAGGTTACAGACTGTGACACGAAGGGTTGAATTGTCACTGGAGCCTCCGGGTTGATGAGTTTGGGATCCACTAGGGATTGGTGGATAGTTGACACTTGTGCCCCAGTGTCCCTCCAAGCGATAACCTTCTTTCCGCCCACTCTCAAGGTTTCCCTTCGCTCCGAGGGTATGAGAGAGGCATCTGGGTCTGGGGATCTTTGGTGTGATTGTGGTGTAATGAACTGTAATCGGTTGGGGTTCTTGGGGCAGTGAGCCTTTATATGTCCCAGTTCATTACATTTAAAACATCGCCCTGCTAAGGTATCACTGGGGCGATGTTGTTTGGTGGAGACTGGTGTGGTGGGGTGAGAAGGCGTCTGGGGTTTCCCTTGGGATGTGGGTGGGGCCTTGGGTTGTCCCCGGTGGTAAGGTTTTGTTTCGTCTTGCCCCTTCTGATATTCACTCCAACTGCTACTAGTTTTTTTCTTTTCTGCCACCTCCACCCATTTGGCTCCAATCTCCCCCGCCTCGGTTACAGTTTTGGGCTTCCTATCTAGGATGTACCTTTCTATTTCCTCAGGAACACCCTCTAAAAACTGCTCCATTTTTACTAGGGAAACCAGATCTTCCAGAGATTTAACATTTGCTCCTGATACCCAGGCATCACAATTTTTGTCAATGTGGTAGGCATGCCGGGTAAATGACATGTCTGGTTTCCACCTTAGGGATCTGAACCGCCGACGGGCATGCTCGGGTGTTAGTCCCATTCTGAGTCTGCCCTTGTTTTTAAAAAGTTCATAACTGTTCATGTGTTCCTTAGGCATTTCAGCCGCCACCTCTGCTAAGGGTCCACTGAGCTGCGGCCTCAGCTCTACCATGTACTGGTCTGTAGTGATGCTGTATCCAAGGCAGGCCCTTTCAAAATTTTCTAAGAAGGCCTCGGTATCATCGCCTGCCTTGTAGGTGGGGAATTTTCTGGGATGGGAAGTGGTACCTGGAGAGGGGTTGTTAGGATTGGCTGTTGTATCCGGCCTAGCCCGTGCTAATTCCAGTTCATGCTTCATCTCTTTTTCTTTCAGCTCCATCGCTCTCTTGTGGGCCTCCTCTTTGGCTTTCTCTTCTCTTTCTCTCAGCTCCATAGCTCTCTTGTGGGCCTCCTCTTTGGCTTTTTCTTTTTTGGTAGTCATTTTCCTGTTTTCTTGTGCTGGGCCACACCCCTCTGCAGTTGACTGAAACTGGGATGCACTCAGCTCAGGCTGCTGCTGAGGTAACAGAGACTTTCTAACTAGCTATTTCCGAGGAGGTAGAAAGAAAAAAAACAATTCAGCTTGTAAATTCCTTTTACCAGTTGTTTGCTCAATGATTGAACCCTTCTCTTAACAAAGATCCTTGTTAAAAAAAACTTAACACCTCTGCCTTCAGGCAAGGAGAGATAAGATATGCATCTACCTTCAGCTCTGCTTTCCAAGCAGCTAGAAGGAAAAAAAAATCTTACTGGCTTTTGGGTTTAAAATGATTCCCACCGCTCTGCCACCATGTCAAGGCTGCTTCCCCACTTTGAACTTTAGGGTACAAATGTGGGGGCCTGCATGTAAACTTCTAAGCTTAACTACCAGCTTAGATCTGGTCCGCTGCCACCATCCCAAAGCTAATTCCCTTCCCTGGGTAGCCTTGAGAGACCTTCACCAATTCCCTGGTGAATACAGATCCAAACCCCTTGGATCTTAAAACAAGGAGAAATTAACCATTCCCCCTCCTTTCTCCCACCAACTCCTGGTGAATACAGATCCAACCCCCTTGGATCTTAAAACAAGGCGAAATTAACCATTCCCCCTCCTTTCTCCCACCAACTCCTGGTGAATACAGATCCAACCCCCTTGGATCTAAAAACAAGGAAAAATCAATCAGGTTCTTTAAAAGAAGGCTTTTAATTAAAGAAAAAGGTAAAAATCATCTTGGTAAAATCAGGATGGAAAATAACTTTACAGGGTAATCAAACTTAAAGAGCTCAGAGGACCCCCCTCTAGTCTCAGGTTCAAAGTACAGCAAACAGAGATAAACACTCTAGTAAAAGGAACATTTACAAGTTGAGAAAACAAAGTAAAACTAACACGCCTTGCCTGGCTGTTTACTTACAAGTTTGAAATATGAGAGACTTGTTTAGAAAGATGTGGAGAACCTGGATTGATGTCTGGTCCCTCTCAGTCCCAAGAACGAACAACCCCCAAAACAAAGAGCACAAACAAAAACCTTCCCCCCCCCCCCCAAGATTTGAAAGTATCTTGTCCCCTTATTGGTCCTTTGGGTCAGGCGTCAACCAGGTTACCCGAGCTTCTTAACCCTTTACAGGTAAAGGGATTTTGGAGTCTCTGACCAGGAGGGATTTTATAGTACTGTACACAGGAGAAATGAATGTTGGGCTGTTTGCATCACTCAGATTCTGAAGGCAAGTGGGGACTGCAATGGTCCCATACATAAGCTAAGCAGCTCCTTGACTGGCGGCACTAATAATTACCTGCCTTCTAGGATTCTGTATGAGGGCTTAATCATAACTGGTAATAAGGACTAGGAGGTGCACAGACATAAAATAGCAAGCAGTGGTAAGAGAAGAACTCAAGCTGGAAGTCAGGAGATCCTAATACCAGTTCCACTATACTACAGATATCTGGCTTTGTTTTCCCATCTGCAGAACACTGATTTGGTGGCACTATGCAATGACCAGTCTCATTCACCTCTAAACATAGCATGTTTTGCAAAACCTGATACACTTGAGAACTGCATGAAATGTATAGTTCTGTTACCAAATAGAGACAGTACAACATTTCCATGTGAACAATGGAAGAGTTAACCTGTAAAGAGCTTTTCATTTGTAGATCTCAAAATGTTTTACAAAGGAAGGTATCATTCTTCTTGTTTTACAGATAGGAAAACTGATAGAGGTATAGTGATTTGCCCAAGGTCCCAGTGAGTTAGTGCCTGAGGAAAGGTCTCCTGGACTTCATGCCTATGCACTAGACCACACTGTCTTCAATTATTCCTATTCCAACAGATCAAACATCCTTAAGACAATGAAAGCCCCCTTTGGCATATTCCTGGGCTGACGGAAGTGGGACCCCAACCACTACTCAGAAAACTATTGAAGAAACAAAAAGCAAGAGCATTTAAGTAGCATGGCCTATATGTACAGTTTGGTGGGGGTTTGTTCATTCAACTCCACAGTTCATTTCTTAGCCAATAAGACAAATCATCACAGACAGCTTGTTCTAACTGATAGCAGTCTCTCTCTCTCTCTCTCTCTCTCTCTGACAATGTGGACATGTCAGTCTGACAAACAACTGTGTTCATCCCTGAAGCTCAGCATGTCTGTCAGTGACAAAGCACCATTGCTGGCTCATCCAAGAAACAAGGCGATGCATGTGAGCTCTGTCCATCACATTTTAATGCCTAGACAGCAAAAATGAGGTATAAATGCCTTGATAGATTAGATGGACAAAACTGAGATTAAACAGAAGGAGATAGACAACGTTTAAATAGTACTGTAGTCTCTTGGCTCGGTCCTCCCTCTTCTGAGAGCAGGAAGACATAGGAAGAGAATTTGGCTGGAATAGGATTTAGCCCTGGTGATGGGATCCCCGGGGTGCAGCCTGGGACTGTGGGACAATGCTTTGCTAGTGACAAGCAGCAAATCTCTCCAGGTCCTGTTATCACTCAGCACAACCGCATGTGGAGCCCCACTGCCAGCTAGATTGCATGAATGCTCCCAGAACCACTCATGAATCACACAGAGAAAGGCACCAGCCAAATCCCTCCCAGCACTGTACCTGTCTGTTTATGCTGTCTTGCATTGCTCAAGATGAGAAGTGCAAATTTATTAATTGGTTCACCACTTCATCAATGGAAAGTGGATATACACCTGCCTTTGCAAACCTGAGCAAGCACCCTTGCCAAACACGTCTGGCAAACTCACTGGTAAAGATAAGCAGTTAAATAAATGTATTGACTACAAAAGATAGATTTTAAGGGATTATAAGTGATAGGCAAAAAGTCAGAGTTAGTTACCAAAATAAAATAAAATATAAGCACACAGTTTAAACTCTCAACCCTATTAGACTGCAGCCTGGGACTGTTAGACTGGGCAACATCTAGATTAAGCAGTTTTTCTCACCCTACTGGATATTGTAGTTCACAGTACACAGATTTCACCCTTGAAACCTGGGCCAGTCTCCTCTGTTGGAGTCTTAAGTCTTCTCAGTGTCCTTGTTGCTTGCAGCATAGGTGGGGGTAGGAGAAAGGCCAAGCATGGGGCCCTTGTGTTCTGTTTTATACCCTCAGCCCCATGTGATTGGAGAACACAAATCCAGGCATGCCTGGGGGAATTGCTGAGTCCCCAGGCAAGGCTGAGCAATTCCCCTGGTGTGGCCTTATGCTAGTGAGTCATTGAATTGTAGCTCCCTTGCTGGACAATGGCTGTTGATGGGTTATTTGACACCCCACCCGGGCGTTGGTTACTTTGCTTGCTTTCGCCTCTGGGGAGCTAATATCTGGCTGATTCCCCAATTTACAGCACGTTTAAGTGACAACCCTACAACACCATCTCATAACTTCAGATGCACTAAAGATATACATATTTAGATAGAACAGTGACTTTCAGCTAATCAACCATCTTCCTGATACCTCACATGGCATGTTTTATATTCAATATCACAATTATATACAGATGAGGAATATGGGGGTTACAGGACACTCCCCCAAGGTATAATATGTCACAGCCCTATTTCGTGTTTAAAAAGTATTTTAAGCCAGTTCGGCTGTCGCTGCTCTTAACCTAGATCATGGAAAAGGCTGAAGGAAGGAGAGTACAGTGGAAAGCAGGTTTTTGAGAGAAGACAGAAAGATTGGCAACTGATTGCTGATCAAACAATTTGTTACTGAGAATGAGCTCCCTATACTTAGCTATTATGATAATGTCTGAATAGGTCTCAGAACTAAAATAGGACCTTTATTAGGGTATTTTTAGGGAAGAATCCTGCCATGTGATTTCCTCTATGAATACCTACAGGTGAAATACGTGAGTTAACAAGTGTGCATTTGGGTCAGCATGGGATTGAGCTCTTTGGATTGTTAACTTGACAGTTCATAAACACATTCCTTAAGTTTTTGGTTTCTCTGGGTTTATTCCCATTCCCCAAGTTTTACTTTGATTTCTGCATTCAAAACACAACCAAAACTCTATGTAAGCCATCAAGCATCCCCTGATTCCTTGCCAAAAGCATGTTAAATCCCAACTCTTGCATGATCTGGAAGCAAAACCAAAAATCAATGGAAATTCATTTGAAACCAGGCCCAGATTTGGTAGACGTTTGTGAATCTCAGCAAGTATTTTAATGAAACAAATTTATAACAATCCCTGGAACCAGGTGAATTTTCTGTGGATTCAGGCTCTGTCAAACATTTTAAGAAGCTCTACAAGTTTTCTTCCCTTGTAGGGTAGTTAACACCTCAAATGGATTTCGGTGTCCAACTGAAAGGGAGCCCACGTGTACCCTGCTATCAATACTCTGGTGTCTTCCATCCTGGGATCTCAAAAGCTTTACAATGGTTTAAGCCTGTCAACTAAAATACCTCACAGGGAGGTGGACAAGTCAAGAAACAGACTGGTTAGGACCTGGATTTTGACTCCTCTGCAGGATGAGAGTGTGTGCAATGAACATCCACTCTCAGCATCCCTCCACAGGTAGTCTCAACCCCAGCCCTCACCCTGCCCAAGTACAAATGTTGGATGAAGCCAGATCTGACAGGTGGGCTAACCTTTCATAGGCGAGGAGGGTGAAGGCAGGGTCATGACCAACAAGTAGAACAGCACTTGCACAGGGACAGCTCCCCCAGCCCCTTTCATAGGGAGTAGCAGGGACCACCAAGGACAGAGTTCCTGGTGCCATTGAGGTGAGCACCCAATGGCAGAGATCTCCCACTGGGCATCTTCAGCCATCTACCACAAGCACAAGCTCACCCTACCAAACTCACACAGAAAGCAAAGCCTACAGGTGATGGAGGAAATGAATCCAGCATGTACAGACTGCCAGGCCTGTGCTTGCACACAAGATCATCCCTACTCTCACTTATATATTTAGCCAAGCTGCTGAATCTTAATTCATAAACAAGCTTCAAGATAATTAAGCACTATATTAAAAAAAGCATGTGCATTAGCATTTGCTAAATCCACTTTATGTTAGATTATGTAATGACAAAAAGAGCTTTAGTCCTGCTATACCTAAGACACTATTGTTACTCAACAAACGTCAAAATCATAATTTAAAACAATAAAAACCAATTACTGATTTTATTAAAATAATCTATCATGGATTCATATATCTGGGTGTTATTCCAGGGCTGGGAACAGAATGTACATTATTAAGCATTTTGATGATTAAATACAAGTACATGATTAAAGAGGTTAATGAAAGTGGAACTACATCGCAGGTAGACCTGTAGATTTCTAGCAAGCAAATTCATAGATTCATAGATTCTAGGACTGGAAGGGACCTCGAGAGGTCATTGAGTCCAGTCCCCTGCCCGCATGGCAGGACCAAATACTGTCTAGACAATCCCTGATAGACATTTATCTAACCTACTCTTAAATATCTCCAGAGATGGAGATTCCACAACCTCCCTAGGCAATTTATTCCAGTGTTTAACCACCCTGACAGTTAGGAACCTTTTCCTAATGTCCAACCTAGACCTCCCTTGCTGCAGTTTAAACCCATTGCTTCTTGTTCTATCCTCAGAGGCTAAGGTGAACAAGTTTTCTCCCTCCTCCTTATGACACCCTTTTAAATACCTGAAAACTGCTATCATGTCCCCTCTCAGTCTTCTCTTTTCCAAACTAAACAAACCCAATTCTTTCAGCCTTCCTTCATAGGTCATGTTCTCAAGGCCTTTAATCATTCTTGTTGCTCTTCTCTGGACCCTCTCCAATTTCTCCACATCTTTCTTGAAATGCGGTGCCCAGAACTGGACACAATACTCCAGCTGAGGCCTAATGGCAGAATGTGTTTGTTTGCAACATATTTTATCTTTACGATCTCTCCCTGGATGTATCGTTGTTTAGGGACAGGTTAGTCCATCTCCTTCTAATGGACTGGATGGACAAGATTGGCTTCAGACATTAATAAAACCTAGAGATTTTGTTAAAGACATTTTGTATATATAAAAGTAAATGAGGTATCAAAATGGTAGCTAAGGAAACAGTGTAAGTGGTGGAGTTTCTTCCCCATAATCATTGTTCTGTTTAATTACTCTGGAAAAAACAAAGAAAAGCATTTTTTTAAGGTAGGCTCTCTCTGTTATTGCTACAGCTTTGTTCTTTGTCATTGTGAAATCTGCAAGGAGAAAACACTTGTTCTTCCATAAGTCTAACACTCAATAAGAACAACTTTTAGAAAATAAAGGATTTCCCCCCCAAATCCCTAGCAAAAAAACCTACTGCTATTTCTTTGCTTTGATTAAAATTTCCATTAGTACAGCATGCACTTACTGGACTGGATTCTGATCTCACGTACACAGGTTTTGAGTCATCATGGTCAGTAGATTTATTCCATATTTACATTGGTGTAATGTGAAGGGAGAATCAGTTCTATTGTGTGACCATTCAATTTACTTAAATGTTCATCATTTCCATCTTATTACCCTTGAAAGAAGTGCGCTGGGAAGGATGGTGAGTGGAAGATCAAATTTATATTTGGTTTTACTACCAAGGGGGACACACAGTGTCCAAGTTCCACTAAAGACCAGTGACTTTATCTTGAGTTCTGACTAACAGAGATGAGTAAGATTAGATTCGAAGTATAATTGCCAATCTCGTTTCATCATGTAAACAAAAAGGAATGAAAAGAATATAAAGAAAGCAGACACAGTAACCAAAAGTATAGCCCAGTTTTTTCCGAATCTCATAGACACAATTACTTGAACAAATTCTAAATGTGCACACAAGTGGCCATTTGGGAACAGAAATGGACATTTGCATTCAGAATTGCTGCAACTGCAGATGGTCACAATTATGTTCATTAATCAGTTGTGCAAATCAGAATGCACATTTTCACATGCTGTTTGGAATTTCTGTTTTTATTACATTGTTTCAGTTTTTACAGCAGCAGTATTAGTAATAGGATACGGAATTGTTTTTAAATGATTTTATTTTCAACTCCTTACAAATCTACAAAGCTTCTTGCATGAATTACTTATGTGGCTCTTTCATCACAAAAATAAACACTTCTAAAGGAAAAAAATGAAGTCAGTTAATTTTGGTTAGCAGTGATAGAAAATAATGCATCATTTTATTGAAAAGTGTATTGTGTAACAGAATGCTGAAACATAATACTTTATTGGACAGGAATATATTATTTTATGAGTGTGCATATATATATTTCAATGAGTATGAATTTCAATATGCCATGGACACTCCTCAGGATATGTATAAGGCAAGTGGAGTTTCTACTCTGAACAGCGTCTACACACGGTGCAGTAAGTCCCCTACTTACCAACACAGCAAGCGGGTAACAAACAAAAACGTAAACCTCAGATTAAGTTTTCTCCCTAAGCCTGGCTGCTCCTCAGGTTTCCCTGCAGAGACCTGTCTATCCCTGACTAAGGAGCCACTGCCACACCCTTTTTTCTCTGGCTGAGTTAATGAACCACACTTGCTACAGAGAGTCAGCAAGAATCCAGCATCATCTCCCCTGCAGCCTTTCAACACTTGCTAACAGGGTGGGACAACAGAAGAGCCCTGATAACTTGTTACTGTAAACGCTGTTTAGCCAGTGTTGAGTCAGAGGCTATTGTGACATTTCCCCTTACTGTAGATTTGCTGTAAGCACCTTCATTGGTCAGCTTTGCCTACTTGCTTTGAAATATCAGTCTCCAACATCCATATGTATCTTCACTATCTAACTGCTGACAGCATAGCAGATCTGATCATGCAGCTCGATGCACCTGATAGAGTATAAACTTAGAATAGGACAGTTGGCACTGTGCCTTAGACCAGGCCAAGCGTGTGCAAGCGCGCACACTCTCTCTCTCTCTCTCACTCTTAAGACCTCATAGCCAGGCCAGTAGTTGGTGAGGTCATAACTGTAGCTGAATGTGCCATGACTGTTACTCAATACAGTGAGCACAGCAGTCAGTCCTGTCTCTAATATCAGGGAGAGGGAACAATTGATCAGTGATTGGAAGGGAAAGCAAAAAGAATGACAGAGAATGAAAATGCTGGGAGACTGTTGTAATGCCAGACTTGGCACTTCTTTGAGACCATTTACACCTATGGCACGCATGCCGAAGGCGGCACGCGAGCTGATTTTCAGTGGCACTCGCACTGCCCAGGTCCTGGCCACCGGTCTGGGGGGGCTCTGCATTTTAATTTAATTTTAAATGAAGCTTCTTAAACATTTTAAAAACCTTATTTACTTTACATACAACAATAGTTTAGTTATATATTCTAGACTTAGAGAAAGAGACCTTCTAAAAACGTTCAAATGTATGACTGGCACGCGAAACCCTAAATCAGAGTGAATAAATGAAGACTCAGCACACCACTTCTGAAAGGTCGCCGACCCCTGATTTACATCATACTGTGCTCCTAGTGCTGCATTTATTTGAATAGGCAGTCCTCAGAAAACTGAGTACAGAACTAAATACATACTTCTGAGCCAGCTCAACCTGCATACATGCAAACACCATGTGTGCATATAGACCCAGATGTGAGCATAAAAATTACCCAATACACTAATCCAAACCAGGGCATCTGTGTGCACAGCTCAAATACAACCTTTGGAACATGTGGCTACTACTTGCATTGTATACAAATTCTTTTACCTCTGAAAGAGCCGATTTTTGCCACACTGATGTCAAAATCAGAGCCAAAGATTGTTGTATTCCAACCAAGTTAAAAGTCTTCTAGTTGGCTAACATTGGTGTATAAATTCTTAGCTACTTGGAACAGATTTATCTCTTGGTATATCTGAGCAAGCAGCTTGCTGATGTACCTTACTTCATGTCCAACCATACTACTTAAGCAGCTCCTTTTATCCAAGGGTCTCAAAGTACTTTAAAACAAATCAATGAATGTTCAACAATTAAGATGATGAACAAAATCCCTTAGAAATGGGTGAGCCTTGTTTATACCGATTTTACAAATTGAAGAACGAGGCGATTAAGTGAATTGGCCTAAGTTTCAAAACAAATCATGAGCAGAAATGGGAATGAACCCAGGAGTTGTGACACCCCAGTAACCCTGCTGTAACAGCTACCATCAGACAGCACCTTGTGTCTAACCATCCTTCTTTTACCCCATTAACTCTCCCCCTGCCAAAAAACACACTCACTTATAGGGTATTAAACACAAGTTACAGTGATTTTGTAAGAGAAAGAATACAGATTTTTAACTTGTCTTCCTTCAAGTGTACTGAGCCCCTTGAGTGGGGAAAAAAGCACAGCTTCTAGCACATAATATAATCTGAATATGCAGGCAAGAGTGGCAGGATTACAACAGCCTTGCTAAAATCCTTTATTTTTTTAAAAGTCTCACTTAATTCCAAGTCTTTCTCTTAACCCAAGTATATTTTGTTCAAACGCAGCAGCTTTTTTAAAAAAAATACAACTGGATTAATTGCCTGCTCAGAAAATGGCTTGATTCTAAATTATTCTAAATTGCCTTTAATACCTGTAATCTTTCCACTGTCACGTGGCATCACATGTATTATTGAAAGTTTCTATTATCAGGGCACGCTCTGGGTTCGTTCACAGTGTAACATTCAGCATAGCAGGAGGCACGAATTTGTGCATGACTCATGCCGAGTGCATCAGGCGCTGCTCCTAAAGGAAGGCTGAAAAACTGATGAAATCTCCACCAGGCTCACTGTAGAGCTGATTTCATCTCGGGCGAGCTAACAGATGAATTCTGCATTGCCTGCTTCACAAACTCAGAGGTGTTTTTTGTTTTTTTGTTTTTTTTAAACAGGATTATTTCATCCAACTGTTTTCTTTTGCCTGATCTCAACTGCTTCTCTGTTACAATAGGGAGCTGTAACTGTTTATCATTTCTTAACCCTCTGTCTACTGTGTTTTGCCTGTGGCCATCCTCCAGATGTGTTATGCTGTTCATTTGGTTGGCAAAGCAGACACTAGCAGCATCCTCTGACTTACTAAAGGCATGCAACATTTTACTTGGTTCCACAAAAGCAGTGATGACAAGTAAAGAATACCAAGTGGGAGACATTTACACACGTGTGTACATACACACACACACACTTGCACACAATTGAAATACAACCACTTTTGTGGAGGAAAATGGCAACCAGTCATTTGTCAGCATGCTGTAGAGAAGGGAAATTGAGACAACCAGAGGGAAAACCTCTATAGATTTTTGGGGGGAGGAGGGTGAGGGAAGAGAGTCTTAGGAGGCTTATTGTCCTTATAAAGCAGACTGGAGCTCAGTTTTTATGTTCTTATACAAGAGTCCTACAAAGAGCATCACAGGCTGTGTACCTTAACTATAGCACCCCCATCTGGCCAAGTGTGGTGCACCCTGCCTCAGTTTCCCCTATCATCAATCAGTTCAATGTGGCTTTATATAGGGAGCAATGACCCTTCTGAGGGGTCTAGTCTATTAACCAAAGACCCAATGAAAATGCAAGTAAGTCTTCACCCTAGCATCTTAGCTGGGAGACAGCGTTAGTCTCAGTTTATTTGTTCCCACCTGAGCTCAGCACTCCCCTTCAGCAGTGCTCTCTTGGCTTGGGTCCCTTCCCAAGTCAAGCCTCTTGCCACTGCCTGGGAAGAATCTTTCCATGGAGCCACGGATCTATGGAGCTGTCTCAGCTGCAGCTCTTCTCCAGGGCAGCATGTAGGTCCTCTCAGGCTGGGCTTCCTGCCACTGTTTGGGAGATCTCCATCCCACAGAGCACATCTTCCAGGCCCTGTGTTCTCAAGTATTCCCCTGCTCAGCTTCCTCCAGAAACTCCTCTCCTCTGCATGGTGTCAAGTATCAGAGGGGTAGCCGTGTTAGTCTGAATCTGTAAAAAGCCACAGAGGGTCCTGTGCCACAGGACCCTCTGTTCCTCTCCTCTGGAACTTCCTGTCTCTAGGAAGGACTCCAGCTGAGTCCCGGTAGCCCTTTATCAGACTCATTAGCTAACTGGCTGCCAACAAGCCACCTAGAGATTTAATTACTTCCAGATGGGCCTGAGTTGGCTCCTTCTACTGACCAGCAGCTTGTCACAGGTAGGCTGGTCCTGACAGCCCCTGAAGGGGCAGCCACTGTGACAGAGAGAAAATCACAAGGTATTTTATTTATGTACCTTGTAACTTACCTCCCCAGCTAGGGATTCATTCCCCAGCACGCAGAGAGCCAGCTTCTAAGCTACTAGCCACCTTGCCCAGGGGCCAGTGAGGATCAGGAAGGACATAGCTTAAATAGCCTGCATGCTGGCTATCTCCAGCTGGCAGAAGGTCTCTTTGGAACCACTGGCTGACACTGGCACAAAGTTGGGCAGAGAATTAGGGAGCCATAACTGTTGCGTGCATGCACACACATACACACATGCACGCACACAACCCAGTGCTGAAGTGATCTTAACTATAGAAGAGAACCTGATCCATTATATTGGAGTGCAGTAGCTAGCATATTATCGTGCAATCAGTGAGCAGTAAGACAGTTACTCATGAGTTGTAAGCTATGGAGATTCCATTCCTCCACATCAAGGGCTTTATGGTCTGTGTAGCTTTTCTGGATGAACACTGCCTCTGGTGCTGGGCCATTTCTTACTGGATAAAAAGAAATCAAATCCAGAGAAAAGTAGTGTGTTTTATTTTGGGCAACTGTGACCTGCTTCTGTTCTACCATGACTTTAGCAATGAGGCTACAAGGAAGCAGATGAGCATCCATGTACGAAAACAGCCAATGTTTTTAATAGAATTAGGCAGCTGAGCTCATTTCCACCTCATTAGGATCAGTCAATGAGACAGGCCTACCAATGAAAGCATAAGAGATTAGTTTTCCCCTCAGTGGCTTAAGCGATGCTTTGGGCTCCAAGTCCAGATTGTGACAATTTCCAGGGATATTGCAAAGCTTGTGTAGGGAACTGATCCAGATACTGCCTTTAAATTTCTCAAGAAGGCCGTTTTCACACGGATGCACCACGCACCAGTGGATGACTATGTCTTGAAAGTTGTAGGGAGAGAAGGAAGCAGCAGATTCTGATTAGGAACCGCTTTGCTCAACAGATGTGGGGAAAGCTTATGGTCTCTGAGAAATGACATGACGACCCAATGCTTCAGCGACTACCCCCACAGCTCACTTCCTTCACTTGCAGTCCAAGCAGCCCCTGCCGAGAGACTTGTACTTCCTCCTTTTTTGTTATGATTCCAAATATCAATGAATTAATACAAAGAAAATAATCTGGCCCTAGTTACTTCTTTTTCCTCCCAATTATTCACCTGGAAAAAGAGCAAAGGGTCAATCTGAAGGCTGGTTGTCCTCCAGCTGCTTGTGATTTCAGTGTGTTCAGAGCAGACTGTGATGGAGAAGGAGGGCAGAGAAAAGGCTTAGTGTATTAAAATAACAATATCCTACTAGAGGTGCTTCAGCATTTGTTCCATAGATGGCTGTAATTTATCTCAAGCAGTAGAATAAGGTTTGAAATGTGGGGACGCTCTACAGCTGGAAGTTTCAAATGCTGGCAGAGTGAACGTAGCTCTTTATTCTTCAAGGTACTGTGACAGACCCAGACCAGTGGGGTACAGGAGTCTGGTAGAGGGCAAATATACTGGTCACTGGATGAGTAGTTTTCTGTTCCCTGAGTGACCAGAGCAGGGGCTGCACTAGAGTAATCAGAAACCTGCTAGAACCAGTTAAGGCAGGCAGGCTAATTAGGACACCTGGAGCCAATTAAGAAGAAGCTTCTAGAATCAATTAAGGCAGGCTAATCAGGGCACCTGGGTTTTAAAAAGGAGCTCACCCCAGTTTGTGGTGGGAGTGTGAGGAGCTGGGAGCAAGAGTCGCAAGGAGCTGAGAGTGAGAGGGTGTGCTGCTGGACGACTGAGGAGCACAAGCGTTATCAGACACCAGGAGGAAGGTCCTGTGGTGAGAATAAGGAAGGTGTTTGGAGGAGGCCATGGGGAAGTAGCCCAGGGAGTTGTAGCTGTCATGCAGCTGTTACAGGAGGCACTATAGACAGCTGCAGTCCACAGGGCCCTGAGCTGGAACCCGGAGTAGAGGGCGGGCACAGGTTCCCCCCAAACCTCCCAATTGACCTGGACTGTGGGTTCTCCCAGAGGGGAAGGTCTCTGGGCTGTTCCCCAACCCACATGGTGAATCTCTGAGGCAAGAAAATCCACCAATAAGCACAGGACCCACCAAGCTAGAGGAGGAACTTTGTCACAGTACATAAAATCGCACACATATTAAAAGAACATTCGTATAGTTGCAAAGTCAACCACTCAGAAATTAAGAAATGGCAGAATTAAGATTGCCTGTGCAACCTTAATTTATATCTCTTGTGTGTATGCATTATAATATAGTCCTTAATTACATGATCAAATGCCACTGTTTCAACAGGCCCTCTTTCTCATACAGTGTACAAGATGGACCTGCTCTTGGATAGAATAAGGTATGTATAGTGAAGGAGATTGCCACTTAAATTAATGGAATAAGAGATAGCGGTAGTAGGTTGTCATCCTCTATGCAGAGCAGCACTAGAGGGAGATGAGATACTGCCAGTGGTTTTATAGACATTTGCGGACAGCAGAGAAAGAGAGAGCCTCGTGAACCTTACGGTCCATTCTAGGCTGTGAAGTTGAGTGTGTTCTAGTGGCCACAGACTCTTCTGCCCATTCCCCACCCAAGTGTGCCAAAGTCTACCACAGCCCCTCCAAGTTGTCCCTGTTCCAATCCTATCTCTTCCACACCCCTGGCTTCTCAGCCCAGTCTCCATGCCCAGCAAGTACTAGTCTCACCCCTCAGGACTCCCAGTCTCCCCACTCAAACTCCAAGTCTCCTTGTCTACTCATTCCCAGTTCTACCCCCACACCCTGGCTCTTCATCAGATCTGTCTCCCCTTCTCCACCACTGGTTTTCAGTCTGAGTCTCCCTGCCCAGCAAGTCTTAAACTCCCTCATACAGGATCTCAATCCTTCCCCACCTACTGGCTTCTTCCCAGCCCCATTTCCCTCCCCCCTACTAGTTTCTTTGACCAGCCAGTCCAAGTCTCTACCACAGCTCAAAAACTAGACCCATATTCTCCATTGCCTCCTGCCCTCCTTTGTCCCAGGCTCCTTCCCCCAGTCTAACTCCTCCCTCCACTGCACACCCCAGCAGGTCTAGCTCTTGTCACCTCCACACCTGAATCTGACAGCTTCTTCCTTCATACCGGCTGAGCCCAGTAGGGTGTCATTGAGAGCAAGGGAGGGAAAGGTTCCCTGCTTTCAATTCAGGTGCCTGGACCTGGACCCAGCAAGGTGTGCAGCAGCCCAGAGCTCTAATTGCTAGGAAAATCCTGCTCAGCTCTAGGCAGGAGCATTTCCAGTGCAGACACAACCTTCAGGAAATTTAGCTGCTAAAAATCTAAGAAAGCTCTAAGAGCATGTGTGAACTGTGATTTTTCACAGGCTTACAATTTGGCCAAATATGGGTGGATATTCATGGAGACAGCAAAAGGCACATCATCCCTGATACAAAGGCCACCCAAGCCAAATTTCAAGTCCCTGCTCCAAAGCACGGAGGCTCAAGGAGTGTTCAAAGAAAGTGTTGTCTTTTTTTAAACCCATGGACAAAACTCATCTGTCTCTAGCCTTGTTCTCAGAAAGACCTGAAAGATTTTGGCTGAAATTTTTCAAAAACATTAAGCCTGAGGGAATGGAAAATTTTAGCCCAAATGGTTAAAGTTTCTCCAAGTTATAAGCCATTGGAAACAGGAACTTATATTAAGTTCTGTTAAGGTTTCCTGATGATTGCCATTATAATAGGTTATTCACCAGCTTCTGCGTGTAGCATGTTCTTGTGGTTAAGGCCCTGGACAGGGACTTGGGATATGTTGGCCTTGTCTACACTGGTGGTGGTGTGTAGGGTATGTGTAGCTATGTGCGCAGTACATTGCAGGCTGAGTCCACACTGCAGTGTGTAGCTACATGTGACAGTGAAAGGCTTAACACTGGGGAGGCAGGGTAGCACTACACTGCTAAAAATAGCAGTATAGATGGGAAAACACTGTTTGGGCATGTACAGAGCAATGTAGAGTTTATTCCCTAGGGTCCTGGTGTGTCTTTACTCTATTCACCTAAGTAAACCCTCATCATCTATACACTACCATAAGTGTTGACACAGCCTTACTATGAGTATGTACAATGCCTAACACCATGGTGCCCTAATATTGGTTGGTGTATCTACACATGACTGTAAAACAAGTAGTTAAAAATACAAGATTGAAGTGCACTGGGAACCTAGGACTATGAAGCATTGTAAGACACAAGTGCCATTGCATGTCAGAACTGTGGTATAATGAAGCTAAATGGCAAAGCTTGCATAATAATGGTTACATTATCCCTGGTTCCAATGGGAGTACTCAGGGCCGGCACAACCCATTAGGCGACCTATGCGGTCGCCTAGGGCGTTAACATTTGGGGGGCGGCGACCGCGGTGGCTGGATCTTCGGCCGCCCCGGTCGTCGTCGGTATTTCAGGGGTGGGACCTTCCACCGCCTCTGTCATGGGCGGCATTTCGGGGGCGGGACCTTCCACCGCCTAGGGCAACAAAAAAGCTGGCGGCGCTCCTGGGAGTACTAACCCTTTATTTTTATACACCTCACATTCACACATACAGGACCTAAAAATATATATTATACACACCCACACACCACGCCACTGACTGCTCTCAGTACCCAACCAGAATGTAGGATGTAGAGCAAAGTGGGAAAGAGCTGTTCTTGTTTTGAGACATTCAGAGGGTATAGCAGCCTTTTCTCTAGTCTAGATGCCACCAGCCATGTGAAATAGCACAAGAGCATCTAATGAAATCCCAACAGCTTTGGGAAGAGTTAGGTACCAGTAGACATATCAAAATAAAATTCTCCTGTGAGAGCAGTTTATTGATTTGTATATTTCACTCTCTTGGGGATTATTGTTCAATTACTTTTATCCTCTGAGATGAAAGTAGCTGAATGTAACATCAAAAGCAGATAAAAAGTCGCATGTTTCAATTTTTCTTTCAAATCTGCATAATATCCTTTACAGAGCTGATTTTCAAGAGAGCAGCATGAGAGCAACAGCAAAGGGTAAACTTCATCCGCCACACTGCTAATCTACCTCTCTCCTACTCCTCTGGCTGAAATTAACATCTTCTCAACAAAGCAGAGATTTATTCCTGAGCAAATGACAATGTGCAAGAACCACTTGACCACAGCCCCTTTAATCAGGTGAGCACTTGCTAATTGTTGATTCAATCAGTCAATTAATACACCACTTGTAAACATTTTGCGCAGTGTATCATTCACAGTACTAACCTATAGCCCCATTAGAGAGTCTAAAGTGTGGTTGTGGTCGGGAAAGAGACTATGGAAATGACATTTTGTTGTTCGATATTTAGTCTCCGCTAAAAGCCTTCTGCACTTTGCTTAAAAGTCAAAACAAAATTTTGTTTTTGGCCAACTGCCAGCCCTGCTAGCTCCACCTACTAGATAAAATCAAGCTGTTTTCTTTCTGTTCCATGCATCATGACCCCCAGCATCTGGAATCAGAATGCAGTTATCTAGTTTGTTAAGAATGCACAAGGTGAGACTAAATGCAGTTTCCTCTTCCATAAGTATTTGCCTCTGCAGGACTGACAGCTGTCTTAGGGTTTTTTGGTCAGCAAATTAAAATGGATTCAATTACAAAAATATGTAGGGCTAAATTCTCCAAGTTCAAAACTGACCTTATATATAATCATATGCCTTCCTATCCAAAGGGTCTCAAGTTTTAGTAACAGATTGTGTATTAAATGATTATCAAAAAAACTGAAAATCATTTAGTCCACTACTGAACCCCCCCCCCCCCCCCAGAAGAAATGGGTAGAAATGCAGCAACTGTTTAACAGGGTATAGCAAATCTCCACAAAACTTCAGTCATCTATACACAATTAGAACTCTTGTCTGGTGGAATGTAGATCAGGAGAATGTGATTACCTCTGTTTGAGTACGGCCTCGACACTAGGGCACAGTGCCAATTGGCACCATCATGGTATAGATCTGTTAAGGGTGACCATCCAGAAATCTATCATTGTAGCCAAATAAATGATTGTCCCGGTTTGCATATTTGATTAATAGGAATTTCCTCATCTACATAGACAAAGTAACCTGTTATAACACAAAGTGTTCAGACCACATGACTCACTATTTATGTTTCTTTAAGGCTACTTAGCTGCCGTAGGCCACCTCTTAGGGCTGAATAAACAACTTGTGTACATAGGAATAGAAACTCTTTTTGGACGACACAGAAGGAGAAGATTTATCTATTGGATTGACAAAGAAACGATCCTGTAACTTTAAGGGGGTATGGAAAAAAAATCAAACCCACAGCAGCTAGTCTTCTCCTGTAATTGCACTATTTACATGGTACCATTTTTTCCCCATTAGAAACAGGCTTACATAAAATCATGACCTTAAGGTGAGCCTCTGTTGATACTCACACCTTCTTGTCAACTGTTGGGAATGGGCGACGTCCACCTTGATTGAAATGGCCTCGTTAGCACTACAAAAAGTAATTTCCCCTCTGTTGATATTCACCCTTTCTTGTCAACCGTTGAGAATAGGCCAGTTCCACCTTGATTGAATTGGTCTCATTAGCACTGACCCCCCACTTGTTAAGGCAACTCCCATCTTTTCATGTGCTATAATGTATATACTGCTTACTGTATTTTTCACTCCATGCATCTGATGAAGTGGGTTTTAGCCCACGAAAGCTTATGCCCAAATAAATGTGTTAGTCTCTAAGGTGCCACAAGGACTCCTCGTTGTTTTTGCTGATACAGACTAACATGGCTACCACTCTGAAACCTGTAAACTACGTTGGTTTTCTTTTAGCTATGTAACTGCAATAGAAATTCAGTCATGAATACTCTTGAACTTTAGAATACTGGGTCTAGGGACAATAGATTTTACCCATAGAAATAGTAGTGCCCTACCACAACACCAAAAATACCACTTTAAAACTTGCAGCAGCACATTTAAAGTTCATTAGTATGTGATTTCAAATGTCATGCTTTGGATAGGACAGCCAACTTCCTAGAGTCAATCACCCAAAGGGAATTATTTTACTTAGAAATTATGTGAAAAGCAACTAGCTGAAAACAGGATACAGAAAAATGTAAAAAAAACCAGCATTACAGTGAACTTAATTTTCTAAATAAGTCTATATTTTACCACACTTTCTTCATTGGTTGATGCAATTACAGACAATTTCTTCTCCTACAAAGGGGAAAATTGGGATACTGGCATCTGATCTTCCCCCACAAAAAACAAACAAATAAAACACAACTGTATGTGAAACCTTGGATTGTACAAACCCAGTATTGGGTATCTGAATGCTAACTATGAACTATGAGCAGGGAAATATGGAGTTTGCTACATGCAATATATCAATGGGTATTTTCTGCAGATGCAATTTAGATGCCATTTTTTTAAAACATTCACAACATTAGGAGTTGCATTTTAAAATATTTGGGTTTATTCATTTTGCAAAAGAATCAAACCCAAATGAACAGGGAGCTCGAATTTCTATAGGGAGAAATCCAGCCATGGGCTGCTCCTGCAGGTGACTAGATATAAGAAATCTTGCCCTTGCACAGAAGCAGCATGGTAGGTTCTTTTCTTAGTGCTCAAGTGTTGCTGAAGGGGTACGTGGACTTCTGGCTGGCTGACCTTCCATAGCCTCATGAAAGTGACTAGAAGATGTGATCAGCCCTCAGCAGGCTAGTTTATAATGCTGTGGGGTCTGTAGCCTTCGTGTGTTTCTGCTGTTCAAATGATAAGCTAAATGCAGCCAGCAAGGGATCTCCCACAGGCTGCCCCGAACCATCCCTGCCCCATGCCTACAGGGGGAATCATGAACTATTCATGCAGCTAGCACTCCTTGTCTTACACACACACACACACACACACACACACACCCCACCCAAACCCCATCTACCTCATTCAGGGCAAGGAAAAGTTTTTCCCCATATCAAGAAATGTCAACCAACCCACTAACAACTTCCTGTCACAGGTCCAGTCAAGTGCCCCCTCTTGGCCACTGACCAGACTGCCACAAGGGGATCCAATCACTGGATCCTGTGTCTTTTAAGTATCAGGGGGTAGCTGTGTTAGTCTGTATCCACAAAAACAACAAGGAATCCAGTGGCACCTTAAAGACTAACAGATTTATTTGGGCATAAGCTTTTGTGGGTAAAAAAGCTCACTTCTTAAGAGGTTTTTTACCCACGAAAGCTTATGCCCAAATAAATCTGTTAGTCTTTAAGGTGCCACCAGACTCCTTGTTGTTTTTGTCTTTTAAGCCTCTAAAGTCTGAACAGAGTCCAGGCACTGCCACTGTCTTGGGGCCACTGGGCGCACACTTAGACCGCAGATCCTCCATCTTGCACCACCTCCTGAAACCTTCAACTCGGTTGCCTTGCCCCTACAGTGAGTGCCGAGCCCTCAGATTCCCCAACACCCTCTCAGAGTTCCACCGAAGGGGTGAGCCTTCTGGGTTACAGATGAGCTCTCTCAGGGGCACATAAAGTGTGGCACATAACACACACCGACTTTACACAGGACTCGCATGCACCATTGCCCTTAATCACACAAGGAATACACAGACCTATGCAATAATACACCCCACCTACATTTCTCTTCCTCCATTTTCTCACCACTCCAGAGCATTCTTTGGGCTGAATCAGGGTCATCTGGGGCCTTCTAGCATCCTTCTATTGCAGTGTATGGCTTAGGTGCTGAAACATGAAGCCTTCTTCCCCCAGCTTGGCTACTCTGATCCTTGGCTGGGTTCATCCGCTTCCCAAACTTTCTGCATGTATGTCTCTCTGTCTGACTCCTCTGAATCCTTTTATAACCTCCTGCTTAGTCACCTCTCTGTCCTGCTTGGGGAACTTCCACGCTCCACATCCTCCTGTTGAGGGACATTGGAGAGAACTGGTTTCTCCTAGGATGCATTTACTCTTTTGTTCTTCCCAGGTGAGATCTATTCAGGTACTAATAGTCCTTAATAATTGGCTATTGTCAGCCTATATCACTACACGTTGGAATTTCAGTCCAATATAGAGGCTAAGAGAGACCACAGAGAAAACAACTGACCCTCACATTCAAAATTGAGTTTGCAGCTTGGTAAACACACATACTGAAAGTTCATGATCTCAGACAGAATTCATAAAATATAAACAGACAGACTCACAAATCCTCAGAAGGTGAACATATAAGATCAGACAGAAAGGGCAAATTCATATATTGTGATTTCTTTCCCCCACAACTTCAACTGGTCCAAGGGTTGTGATCTGGGTGGTCACATGTTGTGTTCACTAATCAATAACATCTATTGGTGGCTGAAGCACTACGAATGACATTTTTCTTGTTTAAATAGGAAGGAGCTAAAACAGTCTAGTGGCCAGAGCATGAATGAAACGGAAGGCAGCTGGAGGATGAAGGGCAATGAAGAAAGAGGTATGGACCCAAAACATTTTCCCTTGAACATGAAGAATCAGTACTGATCAACACAATGCAAAAACAATACTATATTCTTCCAAGTGCATGCAGAAATGTGTAGGCAAACACACACTGGTATCTAGTAGAGTTTTCTTTATGATCCACTGCACAGTTTTTATAACCACCTTGGAAGATATATCACTCTTTTCACATATGCATAATGAAAAAGCAAAATGGCTTGTTCATACATTTCAGAAAATTCATCCTAGGGAGATCTATACGATTGATATGTGGAATAAAATGATGTCCCCTCCTTTTATTTTAAACAAGTTGTATATATCTGATCAGATCCAGTTTTAATGCCAAACACATCACATAATATGAACAATTAATGTACTAATGGAAATGGCAATTGAAACACCTACTAGGACACAGTATAGTAAATGGGGAGTTATACATATGGAATCACACCAAGATTGTTAATTAAAGTCATGAAAACCACATCACACATCTGGTCTGGGGTTTTGTTACAAATTCAGAGTTCAAACCAAGGCCTTCATAAGATTTGAGAGGCGGGAGTCTGAGCCAAGTTTCAAGTTAATCTGTTCCCATTTGTGGTTTCAAGTTTGAATGCTACACAATTTTATGCAATAATATTTTTTATGCAATGCCAGACGAAACTCAGTAGTTCTGCTGCAAAGCCCAAAAAACAAAGTGAAATTTCGGAGCTACAAGCACCACATAGATCAACTAGGAAAACGTTCACACAGACCCCCTAAGTGAAACCATTGGCTCTACTGGTAACTGGAAATGGGATTAGTCAGTGTTGCTCAAAATAAGCCAAGTGTCTTTAAGTTGCCACACCAGAGACTCAGTTTTCATGTCATTAAATGCCAGGGAAATGAAATGAATTTGTCTAGAACTGTGATATCTTGCCCATCAGATTACCATCATAAAATTATGAATTTATGAAAATATACATAAACATAAAGGAAACATGCATTGCAATTTATAGAAGCATAGTCTGGTGCAATTGTCCTCAAATGGCGGTCTACTGTACATCTAAAACTCAAAAGTACTTGGTGCACAACATTCCCGATATTAATGAATGCTATATGAAGGGTTGTATGCAGTGTTGTTGAAGCCGTGTTGGTCCCAGGATATTAGAGAGACAAGGTGGGAGAGGTAATATATTTTATTGGACCAACTTCTTCTGGTGTGAGACAAGATATTACCTCACCCACCTTCTCTCTCTGATATAAAGGATTCTCATTCTAATATTATGCTTTAAACTAAAAAAGTATGTACCACCTGACTGTGGAAAGTATACAGCCTGTAGTATATAAACACTTAAAAAATAAGTGGAAAAAACCTCAACAATTACCATTCCAGTTTTGATCTAGATTTCCTAGGTGATATATTAGGGCTTATCTAATCCACATTAGAGGGGTGTAAATTCTAGCATGCACTAGCCTGTTTCACATTAAGTGGACCCTGCTGACACACCCTAAAAGTTCCCTAGTGCACATTAACTAAGTCCTATTCAAAAACACCATGTAGATAAGACTTAAGTCTTTCTACACTTCTGTAATACCTTTCATCTAAGTGTATCCAAGCAACAAAAAGGTTAAGTGTTGTTAAAGGTCCGTGTAGCGGGGTGGTCACCCCACTCCGGTCCTGAAGGGGTTAAAACAGCCCTGGGAGAGGGCCGCCTTGGGGAGCCAATAGTAAAAGCAGCCCTGGAGAGGGCTGTGGCTGGGAAAAGGAGTGAAAGCACCTGAGTAGCTGACCACAGGTGTGGCCAGCTCAATTAGGGCTCAGCTGGCCCTGATAAGAGGGTTGTGGGCCAGGAGCCATAAAGAGTCTCACTCTAGTCCTGGAGTGGGAAGGGCTAGCTGTCTGGGAGCAAGGTACCTGAGGTGGAGCAGTGCTGGGGAAGGGCAAAGGAATCTGGGGAGCTCCAGCCTGGTAAAACCCGAGGCTGCAGGCCGTGGTGAAGGCCTACAAAGGTACTGGAGCTGCAGAGGTGCAGTCTGGGGGTTAGGCAGAGGCAGCTGGTCCTAACCCCTTGCCAATGATGAATGGCCATTACAGACTGCAGTCTGCCCCAGTGAGCGGGGGGCTAGATGATGACTGGCAGTAGCCACTGAGGCAAGGTGGGTTTAGAGGGTTGAGGGTTCCCCTGGGAGAGGAGACCCAGAGTGTGGGGGTACTGCTGGGGCATAACCCTGAGGTGAAGGGCACCAGGGACCGGGAGGGACATGGGGGCCTGAGGGAGGTGAGCCACTGGCCAGCAGAGGGTGCTCTGGAGCTGGAAAAGAGCTAACTAAGTCCCAGGACGACCAGCAGGAGGCACCACACTGGTGAGTATTCACTTTGCTGCAGTACGGTATATAGAAAAATCACTTTACAGCACTATTTTGTCCAGATTTCTAAAGCCAATACATAACATTCCTTCAAATCCACATCTCAAGCGTGTGTCAAATATTGCAACAAGGCTATGGTTGTTAGGAGTACATTCTTAAGAGTCAGTCTCAATAATAGCACATTACAGTGGGAACCCATCCATCTAGTACTCCTCCCAGATGGACACTAGAGTGAAAACATAGACTCGTAGACTTTAAGGTCAGAAGGGACCATTATGGTCATCTAGTCTGACCTCCCGCATGATGCAGGCCACCAAAGCTGACCCACCCACTTCCCTTAACTCAGCTGTTGAAGTCTCCAGATCGTGATTTAAAGACTTCAAGTCGCAGAGAATCCTCCAGCTTGCGACCCCTGCCCCATGCTGCGGAGGAAGGCGAAAAACCTCCAGGGCCTCTGACAATCTACCCTGGAGGAAAATATGCAAATCTGATGGCATGCTAATGAAGAAGATTGAGTCTTCCCCTCCTCTCTCAAAGGGAAATGGTTTTCATCTTTAGGAATAAGAGGATGAAGCAGCATGCATGTCTTATATTGACAGAGCCCAACAATGTGAATGTTGTATTGTAAGCAGTACTTCTTCAGTACACAGGGAAGGAAAAACTCCTAAGTAACAGAGAAGCATGAGAAGTCATTAGCTACAGGGTTAATATTCTCCTGAAGCTAATCCTCCTACCCAAGATGTGACAAAGCCAGCTTCCTAGATGGCTTTGAGAAAAGAAATAAAGCTGTATTCGGCAGCAGTGGACGGAACACGTCTGGTGCTTCTACTATAAATGGAAATTAATACCAACATAGAACTAACCACAAGTCAGTCTTACTTAGTCCATCAGATGAAATACCAGCCTTTATATAAGAACACATTTTTGGCATTTCCAGGCTTATACTTTGTTATGATATAAAGCCAGCCCTGCCAGTTAATCCAGGTTTGCTAATTGGGGATAGATGGAAATTCGAAAAGCGGGGTCTTGCATCCAACTGTTCACATTTTAGAAACAACACTTTGGGAAAGAGTTCTACTTTCAACGTATGTGTATATTTGTCCCTGTCCCAGAACCTGGGAAAGATAAAGAGTCCTATCCTATAGGAAGTCAGCTATGGACAATCACAAGGCAGAGCCAATTTACCTGCTCAGCACTTAGGGCCTGATCCCGTGAACATGCTTTCAATGGGACTACTCACATGACTAAACTTTTACATGTGCATAAGTGGCTGTACTATCAGGATCTAAGTACTACAGTGATGCGTACTATATAATACAGGGGTCAGCAACCTTTCAGAAGTGGTGTGCCTAATCTTCATTTATTCACTCTAATTTAAGGTTTCATGTGCCAGTAATATATTTTAACATTTTTAGAAGGTCTCTTTCTATAAGTCTATAATATATAACAAAACTATTGTTGTATGTAAAGCAAATAAGGTTTTTAAAATGTTTAAGAAGCTTCATTTAAAATTAAATTAAAATGCAGAGTCCCCCGGACTGGTGGCCAGGACCCGGGTAGTGTGAGTGCCACTGAAAATCAGCCATAGGTTGCCTACCCCGATATAATACATTAGTAGACAAATATAGTTTCCCAGGGAAGAAATTTTGGGTTAAATAATAATTATGCCCTGAAAAACACTCCCCACATATGTGTGTCTGTAATTCATTAAGACTCTGCTTAAAATCAAGCCCCTACAATAAAAGGGACTATCAAATTCGGTAGGCTTGGAATCTGAATGACAGGATGTAACATCCAACACACTAGATTGGATTTTTCCAATAACTTCTTTCTGGGAGTGGCATTTGTTTAATGTTTCAAAGGAAGGTGAAAAACTCAGTGTATTGGGCCAGTTGTGAGATATTGTATATGGGGGAAGTAGATACCAGGTCTCATCGGGCCAGTGTCTGATGCTCTGATGAATGAAATTTGATTTTTTTCCCCAGAAGTTATCTTTTTAAAATCTAATACATTGAAGTACAATAATACATAACAGAAGCCCACCATTTACAAGTGGCCCTAAGATAACAAAAGTGTGAGCATGGAATACAAAGAAGGAAAATACAAATGGTTTAAAATTTCACTTAAGAGAAGAACAGTAAAAAAAAAAAATTCTTAGAGGGTAATGGGAAAAGGTTGTACTCTCTCAGTATGATAAATGTAGAGTTGAGAGAATCCAAATACCCAGGGCTGCCGAGAGCGGGTTCAGGCCCTGGTGAACAATTTTTTTCGGGCCCCCCAGCAAGGGTGGACCGGCTAAACAGGGTCGACAAGAGGGGGGGAAGCCGGGGAAGCTGGGCCCGGAATTTTTTCGGGCCCCCCCAGCAAGGGCGGACCGGCTAAACAGGGCCGACGAGGGGGGGGGGAAGCCGGGCCCTGGGCCCCCTTCCAGACCGCCGGGCCCCAGTAATTTGTACCGGCTCTCCCACCCACCCCTCGTCGGCCCTGCAAATACCTTCTAGAGATGATAATCATTCTAGTCACAGTTAAGCTGCCCCAAACTCAACCTGGCCCTGAGCAGTGTTGCAACTTGATGACATCTGTTTCAAGTTAATGACACTGGGACCAAAATCATATTATGGCAACTCAAAATAACCTACAGTGCATGGGCCCAAGTAGAAGTATGGATGGCAGTAATGATTAGCCAGTATGGGAAAGCAGCTACTACAGAGAGACCTGCTCTCTTAGAGACCATCCAGAATCCTATATAATCTACAGTGGCCAGCTGTGGGTATTTCCCCCTTCTAGTGACTGGTCCACATGACAGGCAAAGATTCTGCCTCAGCTACCAGCTGATGGAATAGTAACTCACAGTTGTAGCAATGAAGGTTCTAGGTTCAGGTCACAAAGATGAGCGAAAGCAAGAGGTCATTAAAACTGATGACAGGAAAGTTGTGGCTGGCACTGGGAAGAAGCTACTATAAATAACCTGTACTCTGGGAGCCCATCTAGGAGCACGAGGCAGAAGAGGTCCAGTAAACAAGTAAAGTCAGCCACTCAAGCACCAGAGCTCAAGGAGATCATCACTGACAGCCAACCATAATGAAGGGATGAAAACTCATCCATCAGCAATATTCTTCTCTTCTCCTGAAACTGGAAGTTTCTGGGCCCAGTGCAGAATCAAATGGGAATAGAAGACGTTTCCTTTTATGTGAAATCAGGCTGATGGAAGGCTACTGAATTACTGAGCAGGCAAGTGAACACATCTACTAACACAAAGGCATGTACAGTGAAGAGAAAGGCAGTGTATGCTTCTCCTTATTTTGCCTCAACCGCATCCTGGGAGGTACCAACTCTAAAGTTGAGAAGGTATTTTAGTCTTAATGAGTCAAATTTTGCACTCAATATGGAGGTGCTCCATAGTTAATACTGTGCTCTGAAACAGGCTTTAAATAGAGCATAAATTCCTGTGGCCATGTAGGTTGCCTTTTAGTGTGACATTTCACATAATTTGTATGGCCTCTGAATTTTCTACACACTCTATGGTTTCTCTTTATAATGTTTCATAGGAAGAACCTGAAATTAGTCTGTGGCTGGAGTTTGTTTGGGGCAGATTTCTGTCAACTTGATAACTTTAAAACAGCATTGTCTGTCTATACAAAAATTGGCAGAGAGGTGAATAATCTAGAGTAGCTCTAGTGCAATGGGTCATTTTGAAAGACATTAAGGACCATTTTTTACACCATTCTTCATAAACACATTTATTCTTATAAAAGCTTTTTCAGAGAAACTCCAGGAAAATTACCTTCTTTCAAAATGTCTGCACTCTTCCACTTTTCTCAGTAGGACTGAGGACACTGGCCATCCCCAGTTAAGATGGCCGTCATTTTCCTTCGGCCTGTGCAAAAGGAAGTTTAGGATGACATTGGCAACCATGGCCAGCCTCTCTCATTTTTTACAGCTGGAGTGAAACCAAGCTACCAGCAGGGAAGATGGCTGCCCATATGGAAACAGGAGACAGAAAGGTTCACTGTATGGAAGCAAGGAGGAGGAAAAGGAAGGGTTTTTTGGGCGGAGGGGGATGGATGGAGAGTGCACATGCACACAAGTGTGTGCAGGGGACTAAAGTGGGCACAGAAGGCAGAAATGGGAGCATTTGCCTTTATCAATTTTCTGAGGTCTCCAGTCTGCCTACACAATATTTCAAACTGTATTTTAGTGTTAGTGCTACATTTTTTTCTGGGGTAGGTAACCTTGGAGATGAACTGTTCTTGAATAAGCAAACACTTGCCTGTGTCCTTATAATTGCTAGAGATGAGATATTTACATCCTTACATAATCCCAAGAGGAAACAGCTGGCTCTTAGGTATACTTGTGGCTTTTTCAATTACATGCTTAGGATCAGAACAAAAACTCAAGGCTGGGTTGTTAGCTGCTGTGTAATTGCCCTGCTATGGTAGGCAGAGTTACACAAACACTGAAATCTTCCTAACCAGGCAAGAATATATTTAGTTTGTTTGTATGAAATTTGTGGTACAGTGTTTGTCTTTGAATAGGTTTTCTTTTGTACTTTAATACAAACTGAATACAATTATGTCCATCTACTTTCATGAGTTATTTTGCATTCAAATAACAGAAACTTGTAGATATATTATGCTAAAGACTAAACAATGTAAATGAGGCGTGTGCTTGAATATATCAGATGATGTCTAAATCAAGAAATAGGTTTGCAACAGCTCTCTCTCTTTAGGTGTATGAAAAGTTCCACGGCCAGATATATACTACACAGATAGTGCTGAGATGGTTGCATTGGAAATAAGTGGAAGACTAAACAGACATACCAGAAAACTATGTATTAGGGAAATAAGACATTGAGTCTATTTCTTCACTGAATGGGCCTGAAATTTAAAAAAACACATTCTATACAAGCAGCTCACCATTGTAATGTAAGAAAAGGGGTTAATGTAAAGCATGATCTCTCACATAGCCTCTCCCTTCGAGCACGTGGCTGTGTCCATTCAGATGATCCTGGTGCACACATTTTGGTCCTATCCAAATATAGGCATTGAGCTTTGATCATTGTCTAATTCATCCAAAAGAATTTAAACCGTTCTAGAGACAGAGATGGTATTCGTAAATTAGTAACTGCTGACCTGTGATTGTCCTTCACTCAGTGATCAATGACAGAGTAGATAGTACTAGAGACGATAGGATTTAAGATGGTAAATTCTTGGCAGGAGAGAAGGGAAATTTCAAAAATCTTTCCAGGTGCTGTCAAATAATTCAAGCTGAAATGTTCTGAGTGCCACTGAAGTTACCAATGAAATCAATCACACATCATGATCAATAGCCCCCAAATCTCAGCCTGCTGTAAAACTTCCATCTCTTTAAAGCTTGCTTTTCTTTACCTTTTTGGCCACCCATTTCCCTTAACCTTTTAATCCAACGACAACCACACAGAACTGTACTGGTTAACCTGCAAGGTCTCCTACACAATAAATGTAGTCACCTACCACCATGCTCCTCAAATTGTCCTTCTTACTCAGTATACTAGTGCATCCTGGGTTCAATCCTACAACCACTGATGTCAATAGGAGCTTTGCCACTAAATTTGGTAGGAGCAGGATTTGGTCTATCAACCACCTCATCTGCAAGCACAAAAGCTCATTTCAAAATTTATTGCTGGGCATCAAGTACTATTGCAGAATATGACTTTGAGATAGAAAAAGGCCCTGTTAATCATATGTTCCCCAGAAGTTTGATATACAAATCTACAGTATTAAGGCATGAAGACCACTCTTTCGGTCTTTGCAACATTGAAAAATACATAGTAGCAAACAATCTACATTTAAGTGTCTCAGGAAATGTGGCTGAACAACATCCTGGAGGTGAGGTCAATTAGACTCAATCTATTTTTTTGCTCCAAATTCCCTCCCGTTTGTCAGTATTTTGAAGAAAGAGAGGTACTGATTCAATATAGTGAGGTGGAGAACATATATCTACTTCCTGAATCAACCTTGAACCAGAATGTTAGAAATTTCTGCAGACTCAGCCTATCACACCGGGGCTGTGGTAGGGCCAGAAATTGTACCTCGAGTGCCTCGTGAGCAAACATGAAGAAACATTCAAAATGAAAGAAACATACCAAGGGCGTAATGTGAAAATAAGCAACAAATACAACCCCAAAAATAAATCATCATTTGTTGAGCACCAACACTGTCCCTTGGATAAGTAACATGTTATGTGAGTATCCCCAGGGTACTCTCCAGACTAAGTAAAGAGAACACTCCAAATGAAACGATGTAATTGAAGCAAAACTGGAAAGCTATTTAAATGGGATTCACAGTAGAAGACTTGCTTCTTGCCCCGTGAACCTTACAATGTGATTCAGACAATTTTTACATATGGGTTAGGGCAGAGGCACTGACTTCCCAAGTTCCCGGGGGCTGCTCAATTTCCTGGAGGGGGTGGGGGCGGCACTTAACCCCCACTCCAGACCTCACCCCTACTCCACCTCTTCCCCCAAGCTCCCACCCTGCCTCTTCCTACCCCCACCCCTCCCACTCCCGCACCTCCTGAATGCCACTGAACAGCTGATCGCAGTGGGTAGGAGGCACTGGGAGGGAGGGGGAGGGAGAGGAGCTGTTTGGCAGGGCCCGCCAGTGGGCAGGACAGTGAGGAGAAGAAGCTGATAGCAGGGCTGCCGGTGGGTGCTGATCACCTGCTATTTTTTGTCCCTGGGCTCTCCAGCCCTGGAGCACCTATGGAGTCGGCACATATAGGTGAGGGTGTATGCGTGAGAGGGAGCTTTTCCAAAGGCACAAAGGACACTTAGGGTATGTCTACACTGCAATTACACACCTGTGGCTGGCCCGTGCCCACTGACTCAGGCTCGTGGGGCGTGGGCTGCAGGGCTGTTTAATTGTAGTGTAGATGTCCAGGAACCACACTGTGAGAAGGTTGTGGACAAAGTCCAGAGCAGAGCAACAAACATTATAAGAGTTAGAAAATACACTCTATGTTGAAAAAAATTGGGCATGTTTAATCTACAGAAGAGAAGGCTGATGGGGGACATAATAGCAGGCTTCAATTATATAAAAGCCGGTTATAAAGACGATGGTGATCAGTTGTTCTTCATGTCCATCAAGGGTAGGACAAGAAGTAATCCGCTTAATTTGCAGAAAGGAAGTTCAGGTTAGATAGTTGGAAAAAAGTTCTAACTATAAGGATAGTTAAGCACCGAAACAAGTTACACCAAGAAGGTTGTAGAATACCCATCACTGGGGCAGGTTAGACAAATACTTGTCAGAGATGGTCTAAGGCTTGGTCTACACTAAACCCCCAAATCGAACTAAGGTACGCAACTTCAGCTACGTGAATAACGTAGCTGAAGTTCGAAGTACCTTAGTTCGAACTTACCTCGGTCCACACGCGGCAGGCAGGCTCCCCCGTCAACTCCGCGGTACTCCTCTCGTCTAGCTGGAGTACCGCAGTCGACAGCGAGCACTTCCTGGTTCGACTTATCGTGTCCAGACAAGACGCGATAAGTCGAACCCAGAACTTCGATTGCCAGCCGCCGAACTAGCGGCTGGGTGTAGACATACCCTAAGTATACTTAATCCTGCAATAGCTCAGGAGGATGGACTAGATGACCTCTTAAGTTCCCTTCCAGCCCTAAATTTCTATGATTCTAAGAATTACACGTGGGCTGAGGTAGCATGGTTTTGGTTTTGCAAAACCTCATTGTTCAGGTTTTGTTTTTACAAAATCAAAACTCTGGGTGGATTCAGGTTCCATCTTATCTGACCCACCAAAGTTCAGACAGTTTTGCATAAAAGAGTCTAGTTTTGGCTCATCTCTAATATCTTTGCTCACTGTTCTTTGCCCCATAAAGTCTTCGTGAGTATCATCCAGGGTGATGGGTCTGTATTGTGCCCATACCCAGCAATATGAACCTAAGAATTCATGAAGCTTTACCCTTGCTAAACCAAGGGACATCAGAATTGTGGACACAGATACATTCCAGAGAACCCCTACACTTTCAATACCCTAATTACCATTGTTTAGAGGTTAATCGTCTGCTTACTTCTAAGGAACGAATTTCTTTAACATCAGTCAGAAATCAACATGGGATGCATGTCATTCATCAGAACAATCAGAGTAGCATGCTCCAGTCAACACCATTTATCAATGTCAACTACAGGAGCAATTATATTTCATCCAACCAAAAAGAAACAGACGACAGGCATCATATCTTAGATGACAGGCAAAACTATTTTCTGCATCTGTACATCAGTTCTCATCAAGTCCCCATTGAGGTGGGATTGTGCATGGGCATCTGTACTTGAGAGAGGAAAAGAAAGGTGTTATGGAGGAATAATCAGAACTTAGCCCTGGTCTACACTACGAGTTTAGGTCGAATTTAGCAGCGTTATATTGATTTAACCCTGCACCCGTCCACACGACAAAGCCATTTTTGTCGACTTAAAGGGCCCTTAAAATAGATTTTGGTACTCCTCCCGATGAAGGGATTAGCGCTGAAATCGAGCCATGGGAGCAAGGGGTAGTCTGGGGTAGGTGCGACTGTGTGGTGCTGCCGACTGGGAGAGCAGCCTGAGGCAGAAGCCTCCAGCTGGCATGATATTCCAGGCAGGACTGAATCTCCATTAGAAGAAACTTAAAGAAGAGAATGACCTGGAGTCATTCCCATTTTTGTCCAGGCACCCCCGACCAACCTCACCGAGGCTGGCCAGGAGCACACATGTCTGCCCAGGCGCCCCTGACCAACCTAACAGAGGTCAGCCAGGAGCACCCACGGGATGATGATGACGGTTAGCAGTCGTATTGTACCATCTACAAGGCAAGGCAAGGGGATGCTGCAGTGTAGCACTGCAGTATCGTGTCTGCCAGCAGCACCCAGGAGACATATGGTGACAGTGAGCTGAGCGGGCTCCATGCTTGCCGTGGTATGTCGTCTGCATGGGTAACCCAGGAAAAAAGGCAAGAAACGATTTTTTGCCATTGCTTTCACAGAGGGAGGAAGGGGGGGGGCCTGACGACATGTACCCAGAACCACCCGCGACAATGTTTTTGCCCCATCAGGCATTGAGAGCTCAACCCAGAATTCCAGTGTGCGGCAGAGACTGCGGGAACTGTGGGATAGCTACCACAGTGCAACGCTCCGAAAGTCGAAGCTAGCCTCCGTACTGTGGACGCACACCGCCGACTTAATGTGCTTAGTGGGGACACACACAATCGACTGTATCAAATCGATTTCTAAAAAATCGACTTCTATTAATTCGACCTAATTTCGTAGTGTAGACATACCCTAAGAATTCTAAAATAGCTCACTCCATACGAAAAAGAATCAGGAAAGCAAACACCTTGAAATGTGACCACAAGGAAAAACTCAAAAACAAATTATACTAAATGGCCCGAATTCTCCTTTCACTTGTATGGCTATACATCCAAAGTAATTCTATGGGCATCAATGCACTTATATGAAATGGGAGTGAGACAAAGGAGAATCTGGCATAAGATGTTTTCTGAGATTGAAATGCATAAAATTACAGAGGGAGCTATTAAAAACACATTTTTTCACTATTTAACAGCAACTGCAGTATTTTATTGTTTAATATTTATGTTGTGGTAGCATCCAGAGTCCTCAATCAGGATTAAGCCCATTGGAAGATATGGCTCCTGCCCAAGAGCTTACAATATATGAAGATGAGAGCGATAGGAAGAGTTAGAGACAGGGATGCAATAAATACATATATAATTTGTACATACATTTTGATAGTCTATACAAGGAGAGCGATACTTTTGGTGGAACCCCTAGATAACTCAGTGGTTTCAGCTGAGTTTCCAAAAATCTCCAAAGGAAATCTGGGGAGTGTGAATCCACAGGAAAAGGGTTTTAAGAAAACCCAAACCCTCACAGCTTGCAATTTAAGACCACCGGACTTTGTACCACTCTAGCTTGAGCCATCTGCTGAGCCAGTCACCTTCCTTAATCACCCTGAGAAACAGCACAGTTCCCTTGGGATTTATCCCCATCTGAGTGGTATGATAAGAGAAGCACAGGGCTTGGCACAATCTTCTGACAGTATCAGGTATATACAAGCCTTTACAAGTTGGAGCACAGCTGGAGCTTCCAGCGCTGTTCTAGCCATATTGCCGAAATGCCTATTAACAGGGTCTGACTGTTTTTCTTGTCTTTTTTTATGTATGAGTTCTATTTCTTAAACCCTCCAGGAAGCAAATTTCAGGGCAATTATGAATTTCTCACATGGTTTAAACCATTTAATCTTTGGCCCCACGCCTTATAGTAACACCCAAGGCAGACTATAATCACCCAGAAATTCATTGCCTGATGTGTCTTTATTGCTTAATTATCAAGGTGAGACGCTCATATTTAATTAGGTGTTTAATCATAAACACACACATCTCTAAACATTACTACAAAAAAGTTTACTTAGCTAAATAATATCCTTTGTCTTTTTTATTACTCTGTTCTTCGTGCTATTAAATTATACTTCAGTGTACTGTAGTTAACCTCACTTCATGGATCTCATAGAGGAGGGGAAAAAAGTCAAGTTATGTTTCCACCTGTTTGTACTATGCCAAATTCTGAGGTCATTATTCAGGCTTTACTTTGGGTAAACTCCCACTGAAGTGAATGGGTCTTTGCCAATGTGATTTTTAAAAAAAATTGTAAGGACTTTAAGATGTGATTTATTATACAGTGGCTAATGTTAGGCTCTTTCAGGTTTAAGTTCCTATCTGCTGGTGTTGGAAAATTTAGCCTAGGGTTTAATTCTTTTTCACCGAACAATAATAATGTACATAAAGATGTACACAACATATGCACACGTTTCACATTCCAACTGAGTTCCTTAACCTTCTCACCTTTCATATGTTGCTTGTTATATTAGATTGTAAATTCATTAGAGCAAGAACTTAACTCTTCCTATGTGTTCACAGTACGTAGCACATTCCTGTGCTACCAAAATATAATAAATTTATTCAATGTTTTCCAAAAATCTCAATGCACTTTACAGAACTACTCACAACTGTACCCTATGGATCACACTGCCTCACCCACCATTAGAAGGCAGCATGCAGCAAAGACAATGTTGCCAGTAATTGTGCACAACAGTTTTAGTGTCAGAAAATTAATAACCCGGTGATGTAACACAGAGTGATGGGAATTAAAGTAGACACAATGTAGCTGTCATTATAGGACATTAGCCAGCACACCAGGCTAAACTCCTTTGTTGTTGCAAAAAAAATGCCATGGGACCTTCAATAACCACAGGTGGGCAGAACCTCTTACATTTCATCCAAAAGATGGAGATTCAAATAGATGTACACATCATTGCACTACCTATACAGCATATTTACCTCTTAAACTATAGCTGTTGAAAGATGGAAGTGTGCCTAGAAATGACAGCTGAAACTAAAATGATACATGGGAAGTTTGGGGGGATGGATAATTCAATTTTTAGCCATTTTCTTTTGCTCCTAGAACATCCGTAGGCCAGATAATAGGGAGAGGGGTGTCTTCACATTGCATTTAAAGGACATTAAAAAAAAATCCTGTGGTACAACAGGCTCAGTAATGTTGTGTCTTCAGAAACCCCTTAAAACATCATACTATACATTTGACTGGAACAGGTCAAAGAGCTTTCCTCTAAGGGGTTTACCATATAAAACACATTACCATTTGGTATGCAGGAAATGTAGCCATGAAGAATTCCAAATATTACTGGACTCTCTGCCTTATGGAATTCCTGCTATATAGTTATTTGACTTCTCCTGGCTGATTTAGTGGATAGCTCTGCCTTTAAAAAAAAAATTAAGAGATTTGTTTTATTATTACATAATGTATGGATTGGACAAAGAATGAATATTCCTGGAATACATCTGCCCAGGCAACATGGCACTGAAACAGATTCTCCAGTTACTGAAAGTATCATTCACATGCTCGACTTAGGCAAATCACGGCCGTCCTCCAGTCAGCTCCTGAGGGCAGGGAGTGAGCCTTGCACTGCATTTGCACAGCATCTAGCACAACGAGGCCCCGATCCTGACTGGCTATTGCAATACAAATACTGCTTCATTTTGTTGAAGATCGTGAAGCAGAGGATCCGACCTATCATGCAAAGTAAGGGAAACAGCTCTAATGCTCAATGCCAAACATTGACAACTTGGGGAAAATAAAGCCACTTTCCTACAGAACGGGACAGTATTCTTCTACATGGGGGGGAAACAGCAAAGCATTTCCCGTGCGCAGCCTTATTACTGTGCGCCAAACATGACCTATGGAGGGAACCTCTAGGGGAGAGAAGGCAGTTCTGTCTCCATGCTGTTCTATCCTTCACTTATCTACTGAGCCTCCTAACAAGGTTGCTGCCACAGATCTGGCTAAGCTCCCCCTACCAGACACTCAGGCTGCTGTGAGGGATCCAATCGCTGAATCCCATGTGCCCTTAGCTTGCTGGGGCTGGGCAGAGTTGAGTCACTATCTTTGGCTTTGGGATTCCAGGCATGACTCCATGTGTACACCTCATGCCTGACACTCCCCCTTGACAGTGGGGGCCCAACAGTCCAATGACCTAGGCCCTGACACAAGTGCTGTTTCTGCTAAGCCTCATTAGAAGCTCTGGCACATTGCCCAGAATCCCACCAAAGTTGTGAGCCTTCTAGTTTTACAATGTACCTCTTCGAGGCACATGGCAGCATCAAGAATTAGGCCATGCCTGGACCAGCTAGTTCTACTCCCTAGTGAATAGCCTCAGCCTCAATAAATGAACACAGACCTCCCACCAGGTGGCTTCATTGCTAGGAAACCTCTCCGCTGATGAGCCTGTTCTTCTAGATAGGAGCAAGTCAGTTGTTTAGGGTGGTTCCATTTTAACAGAAGGGCACTGACATTAAAGACCCTTTGTTAGCCCTGTACAACCACCCCTCGGAATTCCAATCCAACCTGGAGGTAAAGGGACAACAGTGAAGGCAACCAAACCCCATATTCAAAAAGATCGTACAATCCGACACAGATACACATAAAGGACTCCCAACAATTCCCAACAGAATTCGTAACCTGTACATAAACAGGTCCCCCAAATCGTCACAGGTGCCAATTAAGGTTCTGCATGGTTTGGATCTAGGCAACCTCTCCCCATGCCATGGTGCTGCAGTTGGTTGCAATTAGTAAAAACACTTGCTCTGAACTCCCCTTTCGCTCTTCCAGTTTTAAGTGGGGTGGACTGCTTGAAGCATCCTCAGCTGAAATCATCTACCCCCGCCCCCCAGGCCCGGTATGCCATAGCCAAAATTGATTATCTATGAGGCAAAGCTATTTGCCCCTCAAGGCTTTTGATACATTGAATTGCAGTGTTCAGAACGGGGATGCTGTTATTTTATTTTGGAGGCAACAGCTATGATCTTATTTGGGCTGTTGAACTGTGGAGTATGTTTGAAGTTTGTCACTTTGTGTCTTTTACCCATAACAATTGCACAACACGGTATCGTATATACAGAAAAAAAATTAGGGTTTATTTTTTGTTAAGTAGATCCTTACCTACTAAAAATAAACGTAATATGCTACTTTAATTCTAATAGGCCACAGCTTCTACCAGAAGGGAGTTTTCACAGGAGTAGTCTTAAGGCAGAGATAACATGGGCTAAAGTAGAGTTGCTATTTTGTGTATTTCTTAACTTCCTGTAATGCAAACTAATGGCAAAGATGGATTACTGCAGCCTGTTTCATGCAATAGGAGATACGACACGCTAATTTTTAGCACATTCTACCATCGAGATTCTTTTACACACTTGGATTACTCGGTTTTCCAGAATTGCAGTTTTTTGCACTCACCCCATTAAAATGTCATCTCTTAACAAAAGGGCCTTGTTGATATTTACAGCTCTTCATCATTCTGGCCCTGTGAATCTCAGTGACCTCTTGACATTTTTATACATCAGTCAGGTCTCCAAAGACTAGCCGTGCAGACTATCAGAGATAAGCTCAAGATCTCTGGGTCATGAGTTTTAGCTGTAGAAACTCTTGAATTTGCAACTCTGCCTTGTTTAGTCAAAAGGGGGTTTGCTTTGTGGGCTGTAAAGCACCTTTAGATGCACTGCATCAGAGAGTGCAGAAGATTATTCAAACTGTATTCAAACTGGAGTAAATTAAGACCTAGGAGTCAAACATGTGAAACACCCTTTTAACTTATATATTTTTAATTTTATCTCAAGCAATGAAAAGGTATTATAATATTTTGGCCAAGGAATTTTTAAAAACTTTTTTAAAAAGGTTTACATTAAATGAACTGCAGTAAGTGTAAAGAAAACTTCATTCTTGGAATGGCTCAAATTTCTGCAGTTAGGCATGACTAACTCAAAGTTTGATCTTTCAACAATTACACATGTAATTCTTGCATTGCTTTAGGATACATGCTCCATTGTTTATGACCCAGCAGGCATCCTTTGAAGCACTCATTGGATGGTCTCATGGATGCACTGTATATTTTTAAATAAGAAGTGCCTGAATTAGATGCATCATGTTCATGATTGTTACTGGGAATTTGCTCTTCTAATTTTGTGTAGCAAAATTTAACTTGCAAAATTGTCCTTTCTGGCTGCTTACTGAAAGAAGAATGTTCACAGGGACTTGGTAATAGAAAAAGCAAATAGAATCTCCTCCAGGGCAAAGATAAAACACACAAATATTCCAAAAGAAATAAGTTTCTTCTGGGTTCTGTGACTTTTTTCCATCTCAAAAGCAGCCCAGCTGCTATCCATCACTGAATTCTCTCTTGCGGGGTGATTGCTGAGTATATCATGAACACTGCATATATCATGAATGACAGTCAGCAAAAATTGTTTTGTTTGTAAAATGAATACACATCCCCCAAACTCAGCAAGTTATAGTGTGTAAATTATAAATTTGGAAAGATGTGGTTTTAGTTCAACATTCACATATCCTGCTTGCTCCTCCCTTTACATACATACATACATATATACACACACACACCCCATCGGTGTGTGTGTATGTATGTTTAGAAAGAAGAGTGTATTTCAGATTAATACAGCTATAAATTTGGAGATTCTAAATGAGTGCATACAGATGGATTTGAATTAAATTATTAGATGTTTCAGCTCATGTCTCATATTATTAAAAAAAAGAAAAGCAATTTGCCTTAGATTTGCATGATCTCAGATTTTACCATGATCTTCATATCATGCCTGCATTTAGAGCATGCCCTTTTCTCTACACACCTTTTAGCACCAAGCATGTTTATGCTGCTATACACAATGTAATCATCATCATCAGATATCTTTTTAATTACATAATAGGTCAGCATGTTAGCAAGTGGCTCTTCAGAGTCACAGCACAGTTTTTAGTATTGTGGACAAGTATCAGAGGGGTAGCCGTGTTAGTCTGGATCTGTAAAAAGCAACAGAGAGTCCTGTGGCACCTTTAAGACTAACAGATGTATTGGAGCATAAGCTTTCGACGAAGTGGGCATTCACCCACGAAAGCTTATGCTCCAATACATCTGTTAGTCTTAAAGGTGCCACAGGACTCTCTGTTGCTTAGTATTGTGGGGTGAGTGTTTTCAACAAGATGGGCAACATCAGCAAACAATGATTGACTGCAGAGACTTTGGAAATGGGATGGTAGGCAAACTTGCATCTAAGTATGCATTTATTGAGGCCATGAGGCAACTGCCTCCTATGTCACACATCACACCAAGGAGTTCCTCAGGTTTGTCACACATCTTTAATAACCACTTTCTTTTAAATATACCCATTGGTCTTACCAAGGAAAGGACATGACTGATATACTCTGAAAAGCCAAAGTGATTCCTCAGCCAGGTGCTTCTTTATGTGGCACCTTTGATCAACAGCAGATTCACATTTCAATTAGAAACATTTAGTGTCTTATTCCTCACCTCCAGCTTTACAGATGGTCATCCCTGATTTGACACACAGATGGTCAGAGGGGGTAAGAGTAGGTTACAGCAGAGCTAGCAATAGCGAGTTTCAGCACTGTGGGAAGATATACCCATGTGGGGTTACTGCCGTAGAAACGGAATTGAATTCTGGGAGAAAGGATTCTCATGGAGGTTCATTGGAGGAGGTTAAGACTCTTCCCTGGGATGGCTGAAAGGAACTTCAGGGGTGGGGATACTGGGCAGCATGAAGAGAGACTGGGGATTCTTAGACTAAAGGATTGTGGAGGGAGCCTCCTGACAAGACTACACAGGACTGAATAGAGTACTTGAGAGCACGGAACTTCAACGTTTTACACCTCTCACACTTTGGTGCCCTTGTCCAATGGTTCTCAACTAGGGGTACACGTACCCCTGGGGGTACGCAGAGTTCTTCCGGGGGTAAATCGACTCCTCTAAATATTTGCCTAGTTTTACAACAGGCTACATAAACAGCACTAGTGAAGTCAGTACAAACTAAAATTTTATGCAATGACTTGTTTGAACTGCTCTATAGACTATACACTGAAACGCAAGTACAATATTTATATTCCAGTTGATTTATTTCATAATAATATGGTACAAATGAGAAAGTCAGTCATTTTTCGGTAACAGTGTGCTATGACACTTTTATATATTTATGTCTGGTTTTGTAAGCAAGTTGTTTTTAAGTGAAGTGAAACTTGGGCCATGCAAGACAAATCCAACTCCTGAAAGGGGGACAGTAGTCTGGAAAGGTTGAGAGCCGCTGCCCTAGTTTGCTCCCTGGGTGATATGAGCACTTCTAATTAAGATCCAGTGTAGGTTGGTTTGCCTGGCCATTCTCATCTGCGGACGACACTATCTTAAATGATATACCTGCCATACCACCTGTTGGTATGAGGCTACTCCTCACTAACTCTTTTAAGACAAGCAAGAAAAAGCATCAAAAAACTTGTAAAACAGCACAAGCACCACAAGGAGCAGCGGGAGCCCAGTGAAGTAATCCTACAGCCTGTGCCAGCTCATTTGGAAAGTTATTTCCAATTATTCTGCCTGGGCAGAGGCAGCCAATCTTGAGCAATCTATTCTCTTTCCCCAAATCAATCACTTTTAAATACTCTCCACTACTTTTGACCCCATGGAAAAGGATATTACTTCTCTGCCTTGGCTGGAAGTGATGAAATCTTTCGAGGAACAGAGAAAAGCTTCTGGGGTGAGGGAGGAAATGGGATTTTTCCAGTTCAGACAATGAGAAACATAGCTAGATCGAGAGCCTAACAAATCCGCTAGCACTCACATGGCTGCTGCTAGACAAAAGGAACCACAGTAATGGGCCATTCCTGGGTGACTGCAAGAGTAGAAAGGAAATAAACAAATTTATGCTTTCCATTTATCACCCCTTCCCTGATTCCATTAATGCCATTTCAGAGGTGTTAACTAGATTGAGTGGCTTCAGGGTGAGGTGAAGGGGAAAAAATGAGAACTGTCTAATTTATAAAAGAACTAGCAATAGCTGCTCCCACAGTTCATTGCTTAAGCAGCCTGAGATGGCAGGTGGTAGGAGGGGCAGGAACACAGTCTCCATCCCTGAACTTGTAGCAATTCAACCTAAATGTTATCGTTACATCATCTAAGCTGCCCTTCTTCTCTTTGCTGTTTTGTATCAACTGCAACTTCCTCTTAACAGTGCCAATTTAGTGCTGTGGGCAGAAGAACTTCTCTACCTGCAGCACCAAATGGGCACGTTTTAGATGAACTGAAACTGTTATGACCGGGCAACGGTAAATTATCTTCCCTGAGCCAGTCGTAGTACGAAGGGAACTGCAGTGTAAAGCTCCAGCCTGACTTCTCCTCAACCAATACAGCTCCTGATCCGAAGCAGCTGCTATTTCATTACTGAGGGCTTGTCTACACTTATCGGAGGATCAACAAGGCAGCAATCAATTCATCAGCAGTCGATTAAGCGGGTCTAGTGAAGACCCGCTAAATCAACCGCCGATCACTCTCCCATTGACTCCTGTACTCCACCTGATTGAGAAGAGTAAGGGGAGTCGACGGGAGAGTGTCTCCCATCGACGTCGCAAAGTGTGGACCCCACGGTAAGTAGATCTAAGCGACGTCGATTTGAGTTACGCTATTCACATAACTTAAATTGCGTAGCTTAGATTGACTTTTCCCTTTAGTGTAGACAAGGCCTGAATCTTCATACTCTCCCCCTTCCCCCCCCACTGTCCAGTCTAGCTGGATCTGGGAGACCTACAGAACTATCTAGCTAACCTGCCAGTAGAAACTCATTGCTTGGGAACGACATCTATTGCCCAATTCAGGTACAGCAATGACTCCTTCAACGTATTTCAGTCCTTTGGAGGGCATGATGGCTGCAGCACTAAATCTCACAAAATGAGGATAAAAAAAAGAAAAAAGAAAAAGATGACAGGGATTGCCAGGACTATGTTGTAGGATTGGGGCATAGAACTCTACTGGAAAACAGTAGTTTTCTACTCTAGAGTCTTTAATGATCTTAAACACAAAAAAGAAGCTTACAAGAAGTGGAAGCTTGGACAAATGTCCAGGGAGGAGTATAAAAATATTGCTCAGGCATGCAGGAGTGAAATGAGGAAGGCCAAATCACACTTGGAGTCGCAGTTAGCAAGAGATGTTAAAAGTAACAAGCAGGGTTTCTTCAGGTAAGAAGAAGGGTTTCTTCAGCTAAGAAGGCTAACGGCGTTTTGGGCTGTATAAGTAGGGGCATTGCCAGCAACTCGAGGGACGTGATCATTCCCCTCTATTTGACATTGGTGAGGCCTCATCTGGAGTACTGTGTCCAGTTTTGGGCCCCACACTACAAGAAGGATGTGGAAAAATTGGAAAGAGTCCAGTGGAGGGCAACAAAAATGATTAGGGGGCTGGAGCACATGACTTATGAGGAGAGGCTGAGGGAACTGGGATTGTTTAGTCTGCAGAAGAGAAGAATGAGGGGGGATTTGATTGCTGCTTTCAACTACCTGAAAGGGGGTTCCACAGAGGATGGATCTAGACTGTTCTCAGTGGTAGCAGATGACAGAACAAGGAGTAATGGTCTCAAGTTTCAGTGGGGGAGGTTTAGGTTGGATATTAGGAAAAACTTTTTCACTTGGAGGGTGGTGAAGCACTGGAATGGGTTACCTAGGGTGGTGGTGGAATCTCCTTCCTTAGAGGTTTTTAAGGTCAGGCTTGACAAAGCCCTGGCTGGGATGTTTTAGTTGGGGATTGGTCCTGCTTTGAGCAGGGGGTTAGACTAGATGACCTCCTGAGGTCCCTTCCGACCCTGATATTCTATGATTCTAATGTTTGGATAACATCAAAGTTGTAGTGAGAGCCTACAGTACTTGTATGACATACTTAGCAAAGAAATCTTTTGATTTTCTTGGCTTGGTCTCTGATGTTTATACCACTACAGGTTCCGTTGTCTATTGTTATTTCTTCAAAGATATCTAAAAACACAGCTTCTCCAGCCTGGTTTTCTCCTTGCAGTTTGGGGGGGGGGGGGCAGGAGAGAAAGGAAAACAAAAACACAATGAAGGCTGCACAAATGTCCAAATTATCTGGTGATTCTGGGCAGCCTGCTAATTGCTCTCTCCCAGGATGCTAGTAGGGAGTGGAGTGCAGAGGTGGGGAGGATGGAGGGAGCTTGCTTTCCATCTTCTGGCTACCTTCCTATCTTCTTCCCACTGCACCCCACTGCTCTGGGATGTTGAACATGTTATTTGTGCTTGGATTCTCTAGCATAATACTGTTTAATTTAAAACACTGCTACCACATGAAAGGTTCCACAGTTTCAAACAGAATTTATAGAAGCATACATTGTTCTTGCCAAAGCTACAGCTATAAAATAGATAGATTTCGCCCCTTGGTTTCTTCAGTATTGTTTGGTTAATTTTTTTTTTAACTTATATTAGGATGAAGAAAAACTTTTACAATGTCAGTCCATCTATTTATTCTATATAGTTGGAAACTGCATTGGATCAGAAACTTCAATTAGATTTCTGCTTGAGAAAACAGCCAACCTACATAGTCCTGCTATAGTGCAGCACAAATGCAGAGATATAAACATTGTGTGACAATAAGGTGTACTTCATTACTACTTTGCTGTCCATCTATGTTTGAAGATAGCTATGGCCTTAGCATGTTTGTATAAAGTTCAGCTATCTGCTAATCAGCAGCAATGGACAGCATGAGTATCTGATGGGCTAACTATGGTTGTGTGAAATATTTACAGGAAAACATTGAAAGGTTTACAGCTAAAATCAAAGTCCGAGTTTTGCTCAAAAACAGCCTTGCTATGCTCAAACTGAAAGAAGCAGCTAAAAAAACGATATGGGTCAAGATTTTCAAAAGCTATTAGCCATTCTGGGTGCCTGACTTGAGAGGAAAATCAGATCCCTGGGCCCTTGAGAGGAAAATCAGACTCCATTTGAAGATGTCTCAAGCTGGGTAGCTTAAAAGTGAGGTGCCAACAAAATCACTTGTCGCTTTTGAACATCTTGGCTATTGAATGCTGTCTCGTTGTATCGCCATGGAAGCAATTGCTGCAGTTGCCACAGGGATGTCAGATTGTGAATACAGAGGAGGAGCGGGGGGAGAAATGCTCTGTGATCATGAATGGGATGTGAGGTTTCTATACAATATTATTATGATGTGGACCTCACTATGAAAGAGAATTTGAGAACCCCTCGCCCATCCCTGGTTATGAATTTCAGCAGGAGCAAGCAACCTTTAGAACCTAGTTTTCAAATAAGGATAACTCCTAGGCCAAAATACATGCGCAGCCACTGCATGTGCAATAGTGTACATGCACACCAGTGCACATCCAAAACCCCATGTTCAAGTATGCTAAACTGTCATGTCTATACTACAAAGGGATAATTGTGTGAAAGTACCCACTTGCTCATACAATTACCTGTTGTGTGGCATAAATGTTCTTTTAGACGTGCAAACACAGCTTGCTACAGGCATAAGTGCATTTTTTGGCGGTCCATCTGTTCCAGTCTTCAAACATCTAGACATCAGTTTTCTACAGCTCTACTCACGTACAGTATTGTTTTCCCATGTATCTTCCATCCACATATGGACCTTTTTGGGTCACACTTTATCAATCAGAAAAACCTGCTGCAGGTCATAAGTGAAGAGGTCTTCATTTTGTAGCTGGAAGGAATCTTGACTATTTTTAATTGCATTTTCGTTGAGCGCAATTGAAAGAGTTTTCATTGTTTGACACTTTTTTTTACATTAATGGGGAATACTGCTAGAATCAGTAAAACTTTCACACTGGTAGAAATGTTTTGATGGCATCCACTGAACAGCTAAAATATAACAAACTGAAATTATCTGCTATCATTGTTTAAATTCTTAGTGTGTAAGGTACTGCATTGTTTTTATAGAGATCACTGGGATATAATTAGACCGGGGCGGGCAAACTTTTTGGCCTGAGTGCTGCATTGGGTTTTGGAAATTGTATGGAGGGCTGGTTAGGGGAGGGGGTCGTGGCCTGCACCCCCCCCCAGGACTCCTGCCCCATCCAACCCCCCCGTTCCCTGACGCATCCCCCTGGACCCCTGCCCCATCCAACCACCCATTCTCCCTATCCCCTGACTGCCCCAGGAACCTCTGCCCCTGACTGCCCCCACCACCCCATCCACCCCACCCTCCTTCCTGACTGCCCCCCCGGGGACCCCTGCCCCATCCAACCATCCCTTCTCTCTGTCCCCTGACTGCCTCCGGATCCCCTGCCCCTGACTGCCCCCCACCGGCCTATCCAACCTCTCCTCTCATTCCTGACTGCCCCCCCAGAACCCCTGCCCCCATTCAACCCCCCTGTTCCCCACCTTCTGACCTCCCGACTCCTATCCACACCCCACGAACTCCCTTGCCCTCTATCCAACCCCCCCCCCTCCCTGCACCCTTACCGCGCTGCCTGGAGGCGCTACAGCCGCGCTGCCTGGCTGGAACCAGCCACACCGTCACCACCACGCAGCACAGAGCACCGGGTCAGGCCTGGCTCTGCAGCTGCGCTGCCCCAGAAGCTCGCAGCCCTGCCGCCCAGAGCATTGCGCCGCCGGTGGGCAAGCTGAGGCTGCAGGGAAGGGTGAACAGCAGGGAAGGGGCCGGGGGCTAGCCTCCTGGGCCAGGAGCTCAGGGGCCGGGCAGGAGGGTCCCGTGGACCGCATGTGGCCCACAGGCAGTAGTTTGCCCACCTCTGAATTAGACACAGGGTTGGTGTTTCCCCAACAGTGACATTTTCACCTAACCACATACACATATATAGGTCTCAAATTTGAGTATAGCTTATAATGCAGTTTCTGGTTTTTATTTTTAAGGTGAGATCTTTAAAGGGTGGGGGAGAAAAAGATAAAAATATCATAGATCTCAGACCTGCCCCCTAATAAGTAGGGAATGTGATCAGCAGTCTTTGGAATATAATGAGAAGATATTCTCTTCCATAAAGAACAATGATGGCATTTAAACTGTCCTTTACCTCTTTGCAGTCTCTGATTGTGGTACTGATGCTTTGAATTATTCCCCATTCTAGATCTGTCTGAGTGCAGCCATGTGGAATGCTAGTCATTGTATTGCTACTGAATAAGGAACACCAGTAAAACTTACTGAGGCCATTTGGGGGGGAAAAATGAAGTCACATATTATTTCATGCTAGAAATAATAGAGGCTGGCCTTCCTTCATTTCACATTCCAAATGCTTGATGTCTTCACCATCTCTGTCAAAAACTTCAGTACCCTGCCTACAGTTCTTTTCTTGTGCCCAAATGCAATTTTAGTGAGTGTTTTTCCCTATAGTTTTCTGCTAGTGACACATTTATTTTCTTCTACACTTTCAAACTGTGAATGCTTCCTTGACTGTGATATATGCTTTGTATATTGCCATTCTCTTTGCAGAAAATCTGTTAACGTTTATTCTCGCTAAAACCAAATTTAGTATTGATTAAAGGTCCAGATAATTGGAAATTTCTCCACTTATCCCTTTATGGGAAAAGTCCTATAGCAAATTAAATGCTTTCTGTAGGATTTTTATATTATCCTATAGAATTTAATGGAGAATTTTTATTCCTGCTGTAGAATATTTTTGGATGGTCTTAAAAATCCTTTATGATGGGCATAAATCTTTCTTAAATTCTACAGATTTTTAAATTAATTCCTGTATAGCATTATTGGTTGTATCCCTATTGAATTCTATAGGCCTATTCCACAAATATCCACAGACTAGCTACAGCATGGGTAGGAGCTCTCCAGTATGCCACAACTCTCAAATAAAAGGGCAGCCTTTAGAGGTGTCCACATTATATATCCATGCTCATTCAGTTCCTGGCCTGTCTGCTGAGGCGATCAAAAAAGAACCCAATTAGTGTTATCTCTGAACAGGAAAAGCAGCGAAACCACCAACTTATTTCACGCTGGAAACTGAACAGAAATCACATGGTTAAATCATTCACTCACAGCCGATGTGCACTGAATACAATCTAGTGATTCAGATGAGAGGCTGAGTGTCCCCTACGCCAACTGGAAAAGGTTTCTAATGATGGGAGTTCACAAGCATTTCAGTAATGCTTCCGTTTCACATTATTTTGATGTACAGCGTACTGAATGTTATTTATTTGTATTGTACTAAGAACAGCTATCTCTGTTTTATGTGTTGCACTTTTTGATGTACTAAGATTTGGTTTAAATTAGTTATCCATCATGGTGAAAGACAGATAAAAACAATCACTACCACCAAAGAAAAGCATGTGGTAATTTGCATGGATTGAACTGCAGGCACCATCCCTCAAAGAAATACAATTTCTATTTCCTCCTAGTGCCTTTATCATAGGGTTATCAAAAAGTCAAACATAGCAGGGCCTTGATATTTGCTTAGGAAGAGAGATACACATTAACTGAAAATAGCCCATCCAAACTTTTCAGTGAATATTTATAAACAACAGCATTTGCAGGAGTCGGAGTTTGTTGGCAGACAATTTACCAACAGAAAAAAGGGCTAAATTCATTAGACAAGTTACTCACTTTGAATAATTCAGCCTTCTCCAATTCTCATTTCCTCTTCCCACCCGTCAGGAATTCTTCTGAAATTGAGTGATGTGCATTTTCTCATCAGAATTCAGTTGGAAATGAAACTGCTAGGAGAAGCTTTATAGAAAAAAAATCTCTAACCTAACTGTAATTGGTAATTTACTGTGTAATACTGGAAAAAAGGAACAACCTTTGCTTAAAACTGCACCGATCTGTAAGGAATAGATGGAAAAGTAAATCAGCCTCTAATGCTAACCTGCAGGGACAGTTGGTATACTGGCTATTTCAACAACAACAACAAAAATCAATTATTGGTTTTCGTTCCCTTTTCTGGGGAACAGGATGGCTGAAGATGATTGGTAATGGGCTTTTTGGCACCAAAATAGTATGTTCAAGTTTAACTACAATCAGTAGTTACCAAAATATGTTTCTATATCACACATTACTAGTGCCCTTCAGTTAGTGAAAAGTGTGATGGTCTCCATTCAGTTCCCAGTGGATATATATCCACATTGCAACAAACCCTTCACAGCTGACACATTGGTTCTCTATATTGGAGGATTGGAGGGAGGACTGCCATGAGACGAAGTACACAGGAAAAGGAAAGGTAAGGGGAATTGCGGCAGGGGTGGGGGGAGAAACAGGCAGCCCCAGCATTAACTGGTGGTCTGAGGGTAAGCCCTAGTATTTTCAACCTTTACCCATGTATTTTACAGAGGTTTCAGGCTCCCATATGCCCCTATATACCTCAGCCCACAGTTTCACTGTATTGCCATTGTCACTGCCACAAAATGCAACATGAGAATGTTTTATTTTCTAACCTTAACCTGCAATAGTTTAAAGGTTTATAGGTGTAATAGGGAAAAATACTTTTCAGTTTCCTAGTCATGTTCCCCTGTGCATTCCAGTTATTGTCGGCTCCATCACTGCACTGTATTCATATTACAGTGCCGTACATTTGCCTGTATTGACACATTCAATCTATTTATCCCTCTGCTGTCCTTTTTTCTCATCTATTTATCAGCCAGCAACATATTCATTTTCCATTTAAATCTGATCCTGAACTTCAAGGAATAAATATGAATTCAGCATTAGCTGAGAAAATGAAAAGTGGCTGCTAACCAGTGTCCACCTATAATAAAACAGTGACAGTATGTTTTTAAAATGTTAATGTGTTCCCCTTGGCTTGCACACAATGACCTCAGTTGTACAAGAATGGCCTAATCCTTCAAGCTTCATGCAGTAGGGTGCAAATTCTCTTCCCCAATACAAAGGCCAACTATCTAGTTGCATGGTGGGTACTTTCATCGGGACTGGCCAAGAGGGAAAGAATCCCCTTCCCCAGCCAGAGAAGTCCTGAGGATGCAATAGCCCCATCCCTGGTCTCCCCACCAGTCCCAATTTGCCCCCTTCCACAGGATGAAAAGAACTGTGGATCTAGTGCACCCACTGCTTTGCACAGCAAAACCACACAGAGTGCAATGCCAGGGGGTTCTCTCACCCACAGAATAATTGCCTTTCAGTATCAGGAGTGGATTTTACTTGTGCGCATTACTTTGCTGTCCCTCCTCTCAAAGCCAGTCAATATTGGTATTTGATGGCTCAAGGGTTTAGATAAAGCACCTTTCACCTGGCGGTTCCATTTCAAGTCTAGTCCAAGTCAGTAGGGACTGAAAGTTGTTACCATCTAATGGTTTTTCCCTACATAAGGTGAATTTGGTGGTTTCCACCCAGGTCCTGCTAGAAACAAATAAAAACAAACAAACACAGAACAACAACAATTAAAATCCCACACTATCACCATGCCTATTTTGGCATTCTTACTGACAGTATCAGAGGAAGGCCAAAGAGGAATAGATCCTGGAGACCAAACTCCCCTGTAACCTCGAGCGAAGATGTCTCACAGAGCAAAGCTAAAGCACATTAAGAAGGTAGTAGGGATGGGGAGAACTTGCCCTACTATTACTCATGAGGTTCTTATTCTGTGGCTAAATTAAGGACATTGGTTTACGGGGCTGACAATATGGTATGGGCATTATATTCCTTCAGACATACCTATGTCACACCCACAAAAAAGTAAGAGAAAACCATCAAATTCAATAAAAACACAATCTTTGATTTTCCACAAACATGCACTTGAGAAGCACAGATCTGAGGTAGCCCTCTCCTTCTCTTGAAAGCCTAGGAGTTTGTAATTATGATGGGTTTTTTTACTCTTTAAGGCAGTTTGTGAGATTGGGTAAGTTAGGTTGTGTAAAACATGGCTAAGTAATGATCTAAGATAGGGAGATAAACATGTTCACAAAAATCACATAGCTTGTGTGGGTATTCGCATGCATTAGAATTTCTAAGTGTACATTTTACATCTATTCAGATAGTGATTACATGCAGTAAGTTTGACTTTACAGCAAATATTGTGAGTTGATTTTTGTTTTTGTTTTTAGGAATTTGTTTAAAATGATGCTACTGAAAGCTTTTGGGATGCAGTACATTTGGCAGTACAGATAAATCCTGGTGGTCCAAATGTCTCAGGGGACATCCTAAACCTAGGGATAAAGAAGAAAGTTTCATAAAAATAAATTTCAGCTTCTATATGAAACTTGGATAATGTAGAGCTACAGATAACTGGGGTTTACCTATATTGGGTTTGATTCCTCTATATGTGCATGTTCAGTTTACAGACATGCACAGTGCCACCAGCATGCAGTGTCAGGCAATTCTCACAGACCAAATCAACAAAGAATTGTATCAACAAAGAATTATATCCCGTAATGTGCTACAGAATTTAAGAGAAAACTATATCCTTGCATTTAAACTTTATAGGACAGTTAAAAATACAACCAATGGAACCTCTGTTCTTAAAATCTACAGAATGTAAGAGAACAAATTTCTGTAAAGCCCCATTACTTTCATCACGAAAATACAATCACATAGGATTTTTCATTAGAGGTTACCCTACTCGGGCAAGCATTCCCATTGACTTCAATAGCAGTAGTTGCATGAGTAATAACAGGATCTGGCTTTTTCTCTGTAGAGACTGAAACAGGGACCAAACTGTCCCCAGTGAGATGAGATCCTGATGCTGGAGGGGAATAGCAAACCAATGAATTACCCACCCTCATCCCTGGAGCAGACATCCCATCATATGGGAGAGACAGAAGGGAGCCACAGAAACTATATTGGGAATGTCTTTAATACAAACTTTTTGAACCTCTCAAAGGTTCTGCTGGTGTACATTGGTGTACTGGTGTACTCCACTAAATTCAACGAAACTGCACAAGTTTACACCAACAGAGGATAAAATTATCTCCAGATTCTGGTTATAAACTCCATATATAATGTTTTCAGGTTAATGGTGTTAGAGAAGGGTGAGAGACGCAAACTCTAAGTCCAAATCTGAACTTTCTGAAGACCAGGGATATTCCAATACAGACTTTGATTTGTCAGTCTAGCACAATGATAAGGGCCATGAGGAAAGTTTGTGTTTCAGTTACCCCAACGTTTACAAATATTTGGATGCTGGGGACTTGAGCTCATTTCTAGATGGCTCTGTAGTTTTAACGTTGATATGCACAGCTGAAATATTTTAAATGATTTTACATAGAACAAACCTCAGATAGTTATGACATTTTTCTAAAAACGGTTATTTATAGAAAGTCTAATAAAATTAACATGTATTTCCTTCCTTCGTTTGGCATACAGAGCAGCCTTGTTTCATTAGATGTTTGCTTATTCTTTTGTTGACAGATAAAGTATATCGGGACAGATCTCTGTTATGTCATTTATCTTTCTGAGTTGTCCCATCTCACAAGATAACCAATTTTTATATGGCATTTATCTTTAGTTATCAGTTTAACACTTCCTCTGTTGTTCTTTGATCGATGACAAAACTCACAATTTAACACTTATTCCCCATGCACTCTCGGCACTTTTTATTCTCCACAACAGACAGCTAAAGCAGTCACTTAACGCCTGCAATAACACACATATGGAAGCTGATGGAAAGGGGTCTGAATGGGAATATGACCCTGTAACAGGGGTCCCACTCACCATTAGCATTAGTGGCTGGCAGGGGAACAGCCTGCTCATTATACCAGACTCCAGCCCACGGACCCTACAACCAACAATCCAGGTTTGCTCAGCCCCAGCCCCTGTTGTTTCCCTGGGCTCCTTTCTACCCAGCCCCTCTATTTTCTTGCCTCTTTCTGCGTTTACCACTTGAACTTATTCTACTCTCTGTATCTACTCCACCCTTCCTAGCCTCTTGCCAGGCTCCTTACTCCTCTCAGGATCTCAGGGCTTACTTTCCCCCTGGATGTACTCCAAGTCCCTGCTGACCTCCCTCATCTCAGGGGGTGACTGCAGTCTCCTTCCCCTGCAGCACCCCACTATTCTCAGCTTCCTGACTTTGTAGAGCTGGCCCAGCCCTTCCCCAGCTGGACTTCACTCTCAATTAACCCTGGCCTTCCCTCTCACAGGTGACACCGGGTAACCTAACTGGCATCTCAGGCCCACATTAACCCTGTCAGGGCTGGTGTGGGGTACATAGGGTTACCATACGTCCGGTTTTTCCCGGACATGTCCGGCTTTTCGGCAATCAAACCCCCGTCCGGGGGGAATTGCCAAAAAGCCGAACATGTCCGGGAAAATGGTGGCTCTGCTCCTCCCCTGACTCTTCGGCTCTGTTTAAGAGCCGAGCCGCCCGAGCGCTATGGGCTTCAGGCAGCCCCCTTGCCTCCGGACCCCAGCCGCCAGCCGGGCACTTCCCCTCCCGGGCTCCGGCGGCGCAGGGTCCGGAGGCATGGGGGCTGCCCGAAGCCGGTAGCGCTCGGGCAGCTCGGCTCTTAAACAGAGCCGAAGAGTCAGGGGAGGAGCAGAGCCTCCAGCCGCGGCGGCTCTGCTCCTCCCCTGACTCTTCGGCTCTGTTTAAGAGCCGAGCGCTACGGGCTTCGGGCAGCCCCCATGCCTCTGGACCCTGCGCCGCCGGAGCCCGGGAGGGGAAGTGCCCGGCCGGGGGCGCAGGGTCCGGAGGCCTGGGGGCTGCCCGAAGCCCGAGCGCTACTGGCTTCACGGTTTGCCGGGCAGCCTCCAGACCCTGCGCCCCCGGCTGGGCGCTTCCCCTCCCGGGCTCTGCTGCGCTGGGGAAGCGCCGGCCGGGGGCGCAGGGTCTGGGGGCTGCCCGGCAAACCGTGAAGCCGGTAGCGCTCGGGCAGCCCTTTTCGCGTGGCTGGGAGTGGGAGGGAGGAGGGGGCGGAGTTAGGGCGGAGTTGGGGTGGGGAAGGGGCGGAGTTGGGGCGGGGCTGGGGAAATGGGCGGGGCCAGGGCCCCGTGGAGGGTCCTCTTTTTTTATTTGTTAAATATGGTAACCCTAGGGGTACACAACCCATCCCAAACCTCCATCCTTTCCTGAGCAGCGAGGGGGTTGGTTCTTGACCCTCAACTAGGCCATCAAAACTGCCATTTGATTGAATTTGCTAACTGCGATGTGACAGTCAAGGAGGGCCCTTTCTTGTGAGGTCTGGTCCTCTTTAAGGAGGTTCTGCAGGCCTTGTGTAAGCATGGCACTAACTAGGCCTGCAATGCTGAGCTATCAAAATTTTACTGAACTGCCTTTTCATTGCAGGCATGTGTATGCTGAGGGATCACAGAGTCGCCCTAGAGTCCTCTAGGCTGCAGAGAGAAGTGTCAGCATCGCTACCAAAGAGCTTTGACCCTTCAAAAGGGAGATCCTCAACAGTGTTCTGAACCTCCCTCGGAAGACTGGATGTTTGGAGCCAGGAGGTTCTGTACATAACAACTGTAGTTGCCACTGATCAAGAGGCTGTATCGACTGCATTGAGCTGACAGAGAAGCCTTGGCAACAGTCCGCCCTTCTATCATACAGTATGGAGACAGTACTGTCTTACTGATACACAGAGCAATTTTACCCTGGGGAAAGTGTAAAGTGTCTGCCAGAAAATGCTGAATTTCCTGGATTTCTTCTAGGGGAATCTGGGGTGACTCTGTAATTCTCTTTATCAGGTCCTGAAAGGATCAGAAGTTGTTGGCATAAGCTGGCAGGAGAGATATGATGTCCTCCTGGGGTGAGTAGGAGGATGGCGGCATCTTCTCCTCAGCTACCTGCTCTTGTTCCCCAGGAGTCTCCTCATGAGGTGGTGGGTCCTGCTGTATCAGAAGTTGTTGACATACCAACAGCTACTGCAGTACTGGAGATGATTTTTGGTACACAGTTTTTGTGGGTGGCAGTGATCATTTTCTAGGTCCCAAGGGTTCCAATAAGCCCACTGTGGTGGTGCAGAAGGGAAAGGCACAGGACTCCATAGTTGCTCCTGGCCAGGGACAGTGAGAACATTTCCTGGTTACAGATCAGGTCTTGCCATCCAGATATCTACAGAGAATGTTGGGAGGGTCAAAGAGGCAGAGTCCTGAACAGAGATATCCAAATCCAAGGACATATCCTCTCCTGTATCCAGAGGAGAAGTCTCCAACATCAGTATTGGAACTCGTATGGTCCTGGAGCCTGAGGAGAGGCAGGTGATTGATAGAAAATATTTTGTGCTGGGGTGTAACACAACAGTTGGAGGCTTCGGCTCTGACCAGTGGGATGGTACCAGGGAAGGATCCCTCTCAGTGCCCCTTAGAAGAGATGAAAAGGTCTTCAAGGGAGAAGAACATAGTTGATACTAGAGAGACTGTAGGGATGCTCCATCATAGACTGGGCAAATACAGAGGTGCAGTCCATGTGGCCCCTGGGGATGCGGGCTGAGGAGGACAGTACCAGTGTATGATCAAGGTAATCCTTGCAGCTGCAACCTGAAGAGATTGATGTGGTACTGAGGCTGATGTGGACATTTTAGAGGAGTCCCTAGCTCTAGAGTCCTTTTACCTGTGGAGGGCTCATATTCCAGTACCAACTTCAGAGTCCATCAGTGCTTGCTAGACGACCCTTTGGTGCATGAGCTGGGAGTTTTCTTAATTGGGTGCCAATGCATGAGTACCAGGGCCCACGGAAGCCTCAAGAGCACCTGTGCCAGGCAGGCGAGCGCTCCCTAAGTCCTGACCTTGAAGATGACTTCCCATTCTTCTTGGATTCTTTCTCCAGAGTACAAGGTCTCTTTCTGCAGGAGAGCTTGGATTCCAAAAGCGCTCTAGGAGAAACCCCCCAGAACCGCAAATGTGCGTAACAAAGGAAAAATTAAGCAAATGAAACAGAGAAAATGAAAAAAAATATATCAATAAGTAAGAAAAACAACAACAGAGCTATGAAAGCAGCAGGCACCACTCTGAATGGTCTCGAGCTGAGTTCAGTTGAGAAGGAACTGGGGTGGCAGTGAGTTGTCACCTCTCTAAGTACCCTCACACTAGAACACGAAGTTGTATAGTGTGCACGCACAGACCAGTGGACACTGCTAGTTAAAATCTCTGACCGAGTGCACACAGGCATGCATGTACATCCTACGGTGGAGCACTCATAAGGACATATACTTGAGCAAACACTAGCCATCACTGCCTTCAATGTAAGAGACACTCTTTACTTGAAGATGCAATTTTGACTATAGGCACAATGTCCAAAAATCATTAAGGATATTATAGTTCCAATGAAATAATAGTAAATGCACCTAGAGAAGCCAGCTAGCTTTCCCCAACCTTATACTTTGCATCCACTTTTGCCTGCTTCAAAGCCAAAGCCTGCCTGAATAGATCCCTCCATGTTGGGCATGTCACGTGTTACACAATGTGGCAGAAAACACTTTGTTCCTCAGAGAGATGCAAAGCAACAGATGGAGCAATTAGCTCCCTGCCCCACAACACTGCTGTTTTTCAAGGTGAGGGTGCCAAGGAAGATAATTGCTTTTACTGCTCTCTTGGAATATGCTGCATTGTTTGCTGACAAACTCTCCTACTCTGAGCACATGCCATAGGGCCCTGGGCAGTGAAGCATTTATATTCCTTTCTAATCTATCTATCCAGGAAAATTCAGCTCCAACACAGCGGCTACTGTTTGGGTGGGAAGGAGGTATATTTTATGTAGTTTTTTGGCACCGTTGGCTGTGGTACAAAGAGGTCAAGTGAGATGCGCCAGCATCACATGAGCCACTGGTTTTGCCAGGATTAAAATATATCATCCAGGCTACCTGACTAAAGTTCTGAATAGTTCTTATTTGGCAAAATATATTGTGATTCATAAAATTCAATTGCACATACAATATGTAATTCATATATGCACATATCAGCCTTCTGGAAGAGACGTAAAACCAAATTCCTAACCACCTGAAAACATTAAAGAAGCTGTAGTATCTTTCACATGAGTGAGGGTACTAAAGTCAGGACTAAATTACTAAAACTAAATTTCCATCTGTAGTTTCAGCTGGAGGGTTTTTTTTTTACTCGTATGATGTTGGTGTATCTCATAATGGTGTAATGTGGCTGCTGTGCCAACTTCAATGGTGGCTGCATTTCAGTGATAGCTGGTTTAACCTTATACTGAATTTACAGTATGTAAAACATTTCAGGATCCTTCTAGTTAAAAAGCACTAATTGAGCATCAGGAATTAATAAGTGCTATTGTCAAGGCATTAAAAAATGCAAACTTTTATTTAAAGTTATTGCATTGTTAGTCTACCTCTCCCATATGTCTGTTTTGTTTCTTAATGTTACTTCTAAAATTGACCAACTGTTTAAAGCATCCCTAGCCCAGTCAATCTTTAGTACACTGTATGTTGCAGGACAGTGTATATATTTCAATTTAAAGACTGTTACAGGTCAAGAAAATTGTATTTTAAATACATGCTGCACATTTAAAATGCCACTAAAATTATCCCAAGTCTCAGAAGAAACATTTCATGCATTGCAAACCCAGGTTCAATTGTTAGTGTATGCCGGAGACAATGTCAGTGACAAGTTATCCTATGTGATTTATATGAGACCTTGCAATAGGCTGCATTATTGCAAACAATTGCTCCCAAAGGATAATGCAGGGGATTTTGCCTCTATTTCCTGATGAGGACACATCTAATGGCTGTTACCAGTGTACCTGGATATCAGATTAACAGGTATTCCTGTAACAGAACATGTGTCAGTAATGAATTCCTCCTCCCCACCCCTTCCAACAACCAACCATACACAAATGGCACATGGAACTGGATGACATGGTATGAGACATTATGGCATATTGTGTGTACCACATTATTATTGTTAGGTGTCTGCTGTGAAGTGTTATGATCTAGAGCTCCAGTCCTAGCCCCAGTGACTTAGATGAGTGGGGAAGAAAAAGCCTGAGCAATGTCTATCCCTGGTCCCTGGGCCAGCCCGGGGAAGCAGTATGGGACAGCTGACAGAGACCCTTGGGGGTCTATCCACAGGTCTGCCACAGACTCAGTGTGATCTCTTATTCATCACTTATTCCCTCCGTCACTGTTTCCCTAGCTATACAATGGGGATGAGGATACTTGCTCACCTTTGGAAATTGCTTTAGACCCCTTGACAAAGAGCACAGGGTAAAAGCTAACTACCCCGCACACAGGTACTTATAAAGCCATCCCTCCCCCATCAAAACAGTATCTGGCACCTCACAGTCTTTAGTGAAATACCACTCCACGGCAGGGCAACTACTAAGCAATGATGGTTTGGGGGCTGATCAAACATTGTTTCACACCATTGCTTCCCAATGCGCAGCATCTCCATTTAACAGATCAAAACAATTGCCTCAAACACACCACTGAGACAGTGACAATCCTAGAGATGGGCCAATTCTAGAAACATTTATCCGAACACACCTATCAACTCTGAACATTAACTGGGACCAGGCTCCAAACCACATTTGCAATGGGTTTTGATAAACAGCTGATCTACAAAGACAGCCCTGGTTTTACCTATTTCTAGTTGCGGCCTGGAAGCCAAGTGCCTAAGGGGCTGATCTAAGCTCCACTTCTGCAAGGTGCTGAATGCCCTCAACTCCCAATTAAGTCACTGGAAATTGAATGTGATCAGCCCCTTGCATGATCGACCTCTTAATGCTGCCTCCAGAACTGAATTAGTTCAAATGACTTATTGTGCTGCTTCAACATTAATCATGTCAATTTCACGGTTAAAGCATTTGGCTAAGGAATCCTGTCCCATGTGTTTATGCAGGATGGGCACCTGCCCAGTCAGCAGAACTATTATCAACCAATTAGATTCCTCCTTTCATAATGGCCATGTCCTAAAGCCTGATACTCAGGGTGACAGAAAACCTGTGGTTGGGGATTTTTTATTATTTTTCATGTTGCCCTGAAGAGTTTTAAATAAACAATGATAAAAGTTCACAAAAGCATCGGAGTCTAGACTGCACTTTAGAAATTCACTCCTAAGGGTGCTTGCTGTGACGGATATAAAACCATGTCTTGCGGTTTTTTATGACAATGATTCCTTTCTTTTATTGTAATCTTTTATGTGCTTTTATTCTCAGTTGTCCACTTTGATTTAAGATACGTCTTCCCTCAAGCCTGACAAGGCAACATGAAACAGGCATATCAAAGCTAAAGAGTTATTTACTTGAAAAATGCCAGCTTTGAAGATCCCTTTTTCACCTAAATGGAGTTTGTTTGTTTTTTTAAGTCTGGTGTAAGCAACTATCCACTGAGCAAAATCACTGCCCTCCCGCACATATGGCTGCTTTTGGGCAACAACCCTGCATTACAGGATCCATGCAATGGCTCGGGTGATTTATAAAGGTGCCTTAATGGAGTTTATGGCGTTAAGATGAAGTGCCACTCTCTGAGTGTTAAAAGCACAACACAAAGCTTTATGGAGAAATATTAAAGAAGAACAGCATGGAGAAACTATTTAATGGTCACCTTTGCAACAGTGTATTGGCATCACAAGGCCCCTTCCCTTTCCTAGCACCCGAACGGGAGTGAGCGATCAGTGTGTCTGGAGCACAGAGGTGGAGGAGAGGCAGAGGGGCCAATAGCCCTAGGCGGAGTATATTTGAGTCCCCCCCCCCCCCCCAGCCATTTGATTGAGCCATATTGTCTGTAAAGGCTAGAATCAGATTGCAACTTTCTCTTCCCACAATAACTTCTCCCCTCTACCATCTCAGCTGGCGTGGATGAACGAGGGTAACAGTCCCAAAGGGTTAGGGGAGAAGACAACTGTCCAGATCCAGGATGTATTTGTTAAAATGAGAACGGTGTGTGTGTGGGGGGAGAATCTGTGACATACCCCAGTGACGGTAATGATAAGGGAGGATGAAACATCCTGTTTTTCCAGGGGGCTAAAGTTATCACTCTAAGCCAGTATGATACCCCATTGAAGCATTACTAGTACCTTTCTCACTGGGATTTCAGCCAGGCCCTAGCTAACTTGGAACCAACTTGGAGCCAACTACAACATGAGGTTTTTTATCTTTCACTTCCAAGTACCATCAGGAATTACACTTTATATTTTCTTTCCAACACTTGGAAATACATGAACAAAGGGAAGAGTAATGGAGAAACAGGTTGATCCTCTGTTGCCTCTGGTCTTGGAGAAGGGACATCTCAACCCTTTTTAGTCATCACAGAGAGCTTACCAGTTTCTCCAGCCTCTTGTTCACATTGCGGTTCCCTACCCCCCAGCTAAAATCAAGTGTGTATGAAGTTTTGACAATCTTCACAGCACTGTGTGGCTTCTAAAGCCCTCAGAACAAGGAAGAAAAAGGAAATTGAGTATCCTCATGAATCACTGAGGGGCAAGCTGTGTGCAAATCTGCACAATGTTTGGTTAATTCATGAAAAAGTGATGCTGACCAAAACTGTAATGACTAATTCCTCTCTGTCCTTTTGCTCTCTCCCACAGAAGGAAGGTTGCTTGTGTCTTTTTAAGCATTGTTCTACCTAGGGTGACCAGATGTCCTGATTTTATAGGGACAGTCCTGATATTTGGGGCTTTTTCTTACATAGGCTCCTATTACCCCCCACCCCGTCCCAATTTTTCACACTTGCTATCTGGTCACCCTAGTTCTACCTCTCAAAAAACAAAGGGTGGAAAACCCCAGAGTGTCCTCCTTGTAAAACAGATCAATCCTTTGAGAGAGAGAAAATGCCACTGGAAATGAACAAAGATGTTTGTTTAAAAGCCCACCCAAGGCTGGCAGGTATTCTGGAATAGAGAGGTTTGTTGGCTACTTGGATGCTCAGTTCATGTGAAGAACGAACAGCCAGGAAACAAACATGGTGCCCGTTGGAGAGCATGTTAAATCACAAAGCTATCTCAGAACATTGATCCTGGAACTAATCTGAGTAATTTTACATGACCACCCTGGTGGCTACATGATCTGTGACAACTGGCTCGTGCCAGGGCCAATCAGAGGGGGGGCCAGGAGGGTCATTTGGCCTGGGCCTCAAGCTCAATTTTTTGGCATTTGATAAGTTTTGCAATTTGTTTTTATGTGCATCCCTATCGGACCAAAATGTAACACACTACCTAGGCTTAGAGCTGCAAATTTAAGCAAATAAGAGATGTGATTTGGTAAAAGACAATTTTTTTGTTAACTGATATAGATTTTGTCATATTAAAGAGCTTAAAATGTTCATAAATATTAATAAAAATATATCGGTTCTGATGGCACAAAGATTAGACTGTGATGAACGTGTCCTCTCAGATCAGCTGAATATATAAACAAACCACTACTAGTGGCTGGTGCTGGATCAAGTGCGTGTTGAAAGGTAGAGAATGGTTACATTTTAGTGTCTTTATAGTTTTACGTCTAGTTGACTAAGAAATTATTTATGTGTGAGAATTCCTCATTATTATCTTCATATGGTAGCTAAAAGTGGTGACTGGTTGGTTGTTTGAGCCCTAGCTTGGTAGCTTGGCCATCATCATAGGCTTTTGTAGTCTATAGGCCCAGATTCAGGGTGAAAATTTGTGAGGACAATCTTGTACAGTGAGTTTTGTGAGGACACACATTTGAAATTTTTGGACATTATCCCTCTGTCTGTATCCGTGTCTGTGTTTACTGTATATATATATAGACAGATAGTAGACATATATACATGTCATCCCTTTGTCTTCAGATCAGCCTGTTATATTATACCTTGCGTACTTGAGTTTTGATTCAGTGATAAGGATAATAACCTGACTGTTTCATTTTGTGTTCTTATTTAGTATTTCTTCATTTTAAGTCTTTTCAGCATTTGTGTACCATTCAGCATTTGTGTACATGTTTACAGTAGAAGATTTCAAGTGTATATAAGCTACTTATTTACAGCAGAATATTTCAAGTGTGGATAGGCTACATATTGACCAGATAGATCACTACGAAGAGGAGACTTGAAAGTGGTGCAAGCAAGAGACGGCAAAAACAACTGAGTGAAGCAGCAGCTAAGAGCTCAAAGCCAATAACTTCATTTCTCAAATCACTGGAAAACACATCAAAAACAATAGATACAGACTAACACGGCTACCCCCTGATACTTGGAAAACACATATTACCCAACAAACAATGCTACAGATAATGAAAACACCACAACTGCAACAGGTGATATTTCAAAGCCAATACCTGAACATGAGGACAGTAGTCAAGAAGGAGATGTGCCAACCGTAACAGATGCAGCAGAAGATCCTGTGTATGATCAAGAAACTCAACAGAAACAGGAAGATGTAGATCTTACACAGCAAGAGCAATTCATAAGTACTACGGGTTTGACTGTGAGTGGTATTGGAATTATTGACAAGAGCAATGCTGCCCAAATGCAATCTTTTCTTCAAATTAGTTGTTTTGAAATTCCAAGTAACATTCCATGAGATGCTGATAATCATGCTTTCCCTACTCGTCTGCTGACAAAAACTCTTCCAAATGGTGAGACCTTCACAAGAGACTGGTTATGCTGGAGTACAGAAAAACAATCTCTGCACTGTGCATCCTGCTTCATTTTCAACAAAAGTGCTGCAAATGCATCAGTTCTCTCTGATCAATCAGGATGGAGCATCAACAGAGGTTGGAGGAAGTTGAGAGACCGAATACCATCACATGACAGTTAAACATCACACAAAGAAAATTATGTTGCATGGAAATCAGCCAGTAGGGCAGCATCAGCTGAAAGTTCAGTTGAGAATTTACTCTTGACTGAACTCTCTACAGAAACTAATAACTGGAAAAACTTGACAGTTAGGAAGTTTTTCCTAATGTCCTAATGTGACCCCTCAGTTCCTGGTGACTGAATAAAACACAGTAGAAAGACAAGGAAATTAAGTGACCTTTGTAGGAAATTGGAAAGTTAGCTAAGATTAGAAAAAAGCTGAGCTGGATCATGATGAATTTAGGACAATATTCTGTTCTGTATTTCTCTTCCCCTCTAATGTCTATATTTATAACAACATTCTCAGGAATACCAAATTTGTGTTTTAGAGGGCAACTCTGCTATCTGTCATGTATTGATGTGAGCTGTATATGTTTATCCTAAGGTAGAATTTGGCCCAAAGAAACTAACTAATCCCATTGTTGATTCCCACCAGCAGCCAAGCTTAACTCTCCATTTGTAGCACCACAGATGGTTGATATGGAAATGACTGATGTTTGGTGTTCCTGGGTATGTCTATGCAGCAAATTAGGGTCCTAGAGCCTGGGCACCAACCAGAGCCTGGAAGTCTACACAGAAAGGAAACAGCCCTGCACCCCAAGCCCGAATCAGTTGGCACAGGCCAGCCAAAGGTTTTTCTTTGCTGTGTTGACATACCCCTTAACAGTGGATCACTTCATGGACATATAAAGAACAGGAGAGGATTAACTTCGATCAAACAAAGCTTCTGTTGTCATTTACATAGCAGAGGTAGTAGAAAGTGAGGCAAGACAATATGAGGCATCAGCACAATTGTTTCTAGCAAGAATGTTTCTCAAAGCTCTCCAGCAGGAATCACCTAATTTTATAAGATCGGGAGCATGAGCTAAACAGTAAGAACCACATTTTCCAAAGGAACATCCTCCTGCAGAAGCACACCCATAGCTACTACAGTTATGTGCACAAATCAGGTAAATACCCCTAAAGTTAACCAGTTTGTACACACAATTGCAATCACTGCACACACAATAGCAGGTGAACAATCTACATGTGTAGATTTCCTGGGTCCAATTTCTGTATTTAAGCACCACTTGGCACAGCACCCAGTAGGAAGGGCAAATATGGCTTCACCCTACCTTTTGCTTCATCTATTCGAGGGCCATGTTTGGATCTCACAGGTACATCCACATTTTTGTGAGTGCAACCATTTTTCCACTCTTCAAAAATTTGGCCCTAAAGGCCTATGCTTTGGGAAAGACTTAAAAACTATTAAATATAGGCCTTAAAGACTTTCCAAAAGGAAAAGAGATGAACCAGAAGATAGAAGAATCATTGCTTTAGTGTCAAGGGAACTGCCTATTTATTTGTTTACTTCTCCTTTGATCTGGACAACACTTGCTACATGCTTACATGGGGTTCAAGGTTTTTTTTCTTCTCCGGAGACTGGCCCCAGATAATGCAAGACCACATAACTGTTAAGTAGTCACAGGGGAATCAAAAATGCTAGGGCCCAAATTTTGCCCTCACTCGCACCCTAATGCAACCACAGCAAAGTCACTAGAATTGCATGGAATGTAGCAGAGGGCAGACTTCTGTCTCTATACTATGGCAAGATACTAGGTAAAAATCAGGAAGAGTAGGTACTATAGTGAAGCAAGAAAGGGAAACTTCAGTAGCCAGCACATCAGAGAGCCATCAGCACTGTGCTCATCAAGTCTTTGCTAAACACCATGGTTGGCAGAAGTATTTTGGAATGAGGAAGCCAGTGCAGAACACATGACTTAGCCACCATTACTTTACAGATTATCAGGAGGGCACATGGATCTCCTACAGTGCTGTGATCTACTAATTCAGGCATGCACGACTGCACAAAATAATTTCTGTGACCACTGCATTTTAATAGACATCTTTTTCTGCCTTAGTGAATAGATAGCAACCCTGCTAGCTGGAGAAGAATATAGCTGGCAAGTTCACTGTAGCTTCACCTACATTCCCAGGAACATATGGAGTCTCAGCATATTTGAAAGACTAGAATACAGGTGAATCTGGGTATTTCCAATGCTCACAGACGAAGTTTAAGGCCAGAGGGACCTCCAGATCATCTCATATGACCATGTGAATATCATGATACAGAGGAACTAATAACACTGACAAGAGCAAGTTTGAGCAGTAAGACACAAAGTAAGTGCCAACAACCAACAACATAGTGTCCTGGTCTTGTAAGGTGGCCACTAGAATCAAATTGTGCCCAAATATGTGACACTGTGCAACTAAGCCCGTGGGAGATTAAGCAGACCAATAAAATCATTGTCACTTGGGGAAATTAATGACTGAGTGGACTGGGCCCTGAGGTCTTTCAGCTCTAGCTTGCCTTCCCAAATTCAGCCCTGGATGGTGGTGGTTGAAAGTTGTTGCTATGTGAAGACTATCCAATGACCCAGGTCAACTAACATAGTGGTTTCAGTCCCTTTCACAGTCGACAAGTACCCATACCACCAAACTGCTGCCAGCACAATTTTACCCTTCTTGGTCATCTCAAATAAGGACTAAAAAAAGAGAAAAAAGTGAGATGACGTTAGTTTCCACTGGTAAAAATGTTTCCTTCCATGAATACTGAATTTAAAAAGTAAAAGTAATAAAAGGCTGGTGAATTCACACATTGACCTCCTTCATCAAACCCAATATAAACAAGACATGCTGCAATATCCACGTTCATCACAATGCTTAAAAAAGTACTTATCAGGCAAACTATTCTATAAACTGCAAATCTTTCATGATTCACAATGTGTTTAACAGTACGATTTCCCTTGAATGAATGTACAACATGCCATAATGACTATACTAATATAATAATTAGTTTTTGCTTCCCATCTATCTGCCACTATATAAATGTACAAGTCAGATCTATGCAGGTTTTTTTTACAATTACCGTTTCTTTTGCTCTATTTAGAAACAAATGTAATTACTTCAACTAGAAGAGACAGAATTACTTTTGCAGCAAAGTCAAAACATGCATCAACACTCATTTTCTATAATTATTTCACGAAGAGCTCTGCCTCGCATCTTTCTCAAACGAAGAGAGTTTTCAAAGGCCGTTGGCTATTTAATAAGCAATATACAATTATAGGCACAATCGAGGAGGGAAAGGGAAAAAAAAAAGAGATTCCTTCTATTCATTTAACCTTCTCTATTAGCATCTGGCTTTAAACACAAATGAAATGCAGAGCGCTTAATAATCCTCCATTCTCCATTTGACACTGAGTGGGCTGTACTCCCCTGAACCCCCTGCCCTGAATAGGGCAGCAGCAGGGAGTGGGATTGCATGGTACTTTCCCCTGTCCTCTCTGGGCTGAACCTTGCCCTGGCACTGGGTGCCTGGGCTCAGCATGTCCCAGCACTTCCTGCTCTGTCCAAAAGAGGAGGAGAGTGTCTGAAATCGAGGGATTCCAGTGGCCAGTAGCTCAGTACTATACAACTATTAAGATCCATTGCATGGATTAGAGATGCCAAAGGACCCAGAAGAGATAATCCATCCACCCCAGCGACAGTCTCTGGAATTAAGGGGCCGGAGAGAGTGTTAAATTGGGTTTCCCCTCCAACCTGTCCCCACTCCTCTTCTTTCACACATCTCCCCCCCAAAAAAAAACCATATCATACACAATCTCTCTCCATTTCCATCCACACTGCCTCCTTCTCCTTTCAGTCTCTCTTCACTTGCACCCTCCTCCTCCGGGAGCGTGGCAGTACTGTAGCTCCCACCACTCAGTGGCATTCTCCTCCAGCTGGGGCACAGACATTCTGTACAAATGGATCTTCCTTCCAGGATGACGGTTGGAATTTCAGTGCTACAAGGTTATAAACCCATTTACCACTAGTCAGACACTGGAGCCTGGGGTTCACCTCTCAGCTCAAGAGACAGGAAAGGGAGGGCAGCTTCAGCCTTTATCTGAGGCTACCTACAGTGAGTAGACCTCCATGTGCTGGCTAGAGGGAAGGAGCCACACAAGGCACCTGGCTAGTGATGCAAGCAGGTGACTCTCTGGTGCCCCCTACTGCTATCGGTGTGTACTACGGGCAGTTTAAACAAGCTGTTGCTCACTCTGGCTGAGTGTTCAAGACACCCTTGGTGAGCCCAAGCCTGGCCCCGAAGCACCACCAATGTTTTCAGGGCTACATTTGATCTCTAACCAGGAGGAGTCTGTTTTCCAGATGTGGGGCCAGACTCTGAGCTCATTTATACTAGTGTAAATCCACAACAAATATCTGTAAATGCCAGACCCCACTGTACCTGCCTCACTGGGATGCTATGAAGATGGATACATCTCAGGAGAAGGATTTACCTGGTTGAAGTGGATTAGACGAAAGGGATTCCCTTCCCATCCTTTCTGTCATTACCATCTCTCTGAACCAGTGGTTTTCAACCTGTGGTCCAGGGACCCCTGGGGGTCCGCAGACTATGTCTAAGGTTGTTGTGACCATAGAAGAATGGTTTTTAACCAGTGGTATGTGGACCACTGGGGGGCTGCAGACTACATCTAAAATTCCCAAATGGGTCCACACCTCCATTTGGAATTTTGTTAGGGGTCCGCAAAAGAAAATAGGTTGCAAACCACTGCTCTAAATCCATGTCCCCACCTAATGAGAGTGAAGAATCTGACCTATCCATTCTTAGCTCATCCGCTTTGGGGACAAGCCACTGCTGTCTGCTGCTACCAACATTGCTTTATCCCCCATAACAATAGATCTGAAACTCCACGGTGACTAGAATGACCCAAAATGCAGAGCACTGGTTACAGTGTGAACGCTACTGAAAATACACCAGTGGCATTGCCATGCTATCTTAATGGGCAGAAGGATATTACCCAGACACAAACATTCCCTGCAGCATACAATTGCACATGAAGCCTCAGTTAAGGGACAACTGTTAAATATATTAGCTCCGTAATAATTGGTTCTTCTGCTGTTAAAATGAAACTTCCATATACCTAACTCACATAAAATCTTGTGTTGGGAAACCTAAGGTGGTGTCAATGTTGCTAACACCAAAGACAAGTGATTTTAAATCTTTGCAATAAATACTTATATAAAATCACCCCCGCACACACACACAAAAACCCAAACCAAAAAAAACCCCAAACCAAAAACCTGAACTCTACTTCAAGCAGTCTGGCAATGAAAAGTCATGTATCCATCACATTCCTCACTGCTACAGCAGGGCTGCCCAGAGGATTCAGGGGGCCTGGGGCAAAGCAATTTCAGGGGCCCCTTCCATAAAAAAAAGTTGCAATACTATAGAATACTATATTCTCGTGGGGGCGCCTGCGGGGCCTGGGGCCCGGGGCCTGGGGCAAATTGCCCCACTTGCCCCCCCCCCCGGGCAGCCCTGTGCTACAGTATCTTTCTTCATTCACCATCAGTCCTCACCCCACTCAGCCTAATTTTAGCTTTCCCCTGTAATTTGATTCAAAACAATATGCATATCAACATCACAAAGAAGTATAGTCCAAATAGAAGTTTGCAGTTCAATACTGATTGCCGGTATTACAGTCCACTAAAACATGCTGCTCAAAGAATCCCTACTATCTTTATTCATGTTTGTTTTTCCATGATGCATCTACAAATTTAAACTTAACATTTCTACAGAGTTTAACTGAACTTCTGTTCTTCACAAGCTATTTTCTACTTCAACCATTCCACCAACAGCTCCCCTGGTAACATCATCAATATGCAAGTAACAGATTTCCCCACCATTTAATTTCATTCTGCATCTCTAGTATATAAATGTCACCAACTATAGTCATAATCATACCTCCAACAACATTTTTGTTCAAAAATACTACAAAGGGCCAATGTTTAGGCTGAATGGGAGTGATACTACTGGCTTCAGTGAGAGCAGAGTTAAGTCAACACCAAGATCTTTGAAAATCCCACCCTGTCTTCTCATTTAATATTTTTGTGCAAGTGAATACTAACTTTGTAGTGGATAAGACTACTTTTGCCTTTATATAGGCAGTGGGCAATGGAGAGATGCCAGCAGCTTTGGAGAGCCATGACATGTGGGGGGCAGACCCTTGCTTTCTTCCATGGGTCTGGATGTGCAAACCCCAATGGAAGGAAGGCTCAATAATTGTCCTGGCCACTATGCTGGTGCTACTGTGTAGGGGCATGATCAAGCCCTTAATTCTTGGTGTTTATTCCCCTGTGTTTGTGTATTTATTATTTGCATTGTGATATTGTCACAGATCCACAGAATCTGTGCTACACCCCAGCTTTTAAACAGTCTCCTGGAGGGCCCCTCTATTGTGGCAGACCCCTAAAGGGTCCCACTCATGCTTCAGGGTAACCCACACAGCCTCACCGCCTCCTAGACTGAGTGTCTGGTCTCCAGCACTCCTGCTTCACACTGTGAGCTCTGCCCAGTGACTCCAACTGAGAGAGATTCCTAGTCAGGGCCAGCTCCAGCTTTTTTGCCACCCCAAGCGGCAAAGAGAGAGAGAGAAAAAAAAAGCTGTGATCGGTGGCACTTCGGCGGCTGCTCTACCGCACCGCTTCATTCTTCGGCAGCAATTTGGCGGCCGGTCCTTCCCTCCAAGAGGGACTGAGGAACCCGCCGCCGAATTGCCGCAGAAGACCTGGACGTGCCACCCCTTTCCACTGGTGGCCCCAAGCACCTGCTTCCTGTGCTGGTGCCTGGAGCTGGCCCTGCTTCTAGTGGAGATGTGTACGCTCTTTAGGGACTAATGCACCTCGGCAAGTATTTGCAGTGATGCCCAAGCAGTGTTTTCAAACCAGAGTAGGATCTATTAGTCAACAGGAACACAGCATTGGTTAAAGGTTAAAACATTGTCCATTCCCGCCAAGCCAGAGCAATTCATGAGCCAAGCTGCAGTGAACTCTATTTTCAGGCTCTGTTTCTGACTTCCTTATTCCATCCCAGTAGAGAGCAGTCTGCCTATGCCAGAAACCAATTCTTTACTTTCTGCCGGTCACCTCCCAGTCCCAGTGCCTATCCAGACAGTACCATGCTGAGTTCACAACCCCTGCTGAGAGGCAGGAAAAGCTCCTTCCTCTGGGTTGTTGATTGCGAGTTGTCAATGTTCTGGTGATCCGGGCTTTCCTCTGTTTTCTCAGGTTTTCCACTGATATGGGTGGATCTCAGCCAATCCTTTTAACAACCCACTCGGTCAGCTCAGAGCCAGGTGACAAAAACACACCTATGTCTCTTGGTCTGCCCCGAGAGCAGACTTAATCCTGTTTCTCCCACAGGGTAGCAGTCCAAAGTACAGGGGGAAACTGAGGCACACAAAATATTCATAACAATATTACAAACAAATTCCCACTTCATCACAGATAGTGCCTACGGGCCTCAATCAGGAATCAGCTTGCCATTGTGCTAGGCACTGTATAAATATCTATAAAAAGACTGTTCCTGGACCAAAGTGCTTACATTGTACCCACACCCTACCCCCACCCCATGTGGAGGGGATTTCCAAGTGATAAATTGGAGGTACGACTTGTCTCCAGTTTAGGTTTTTATACTGCAATCACTATTGTGGTAACAGAGTGTCTAGATGCTGGAGGGGATTTTCTCCCCACCTGCTCCTAAGCAGGTGACATTAATCAGACATTTAGCTCAGAAACTTTTAACTAAGAGGATGTTACATTTGCTTAAAATTCAACTTTTGCAGACATTTTTTCCTTATGGTATTAAATCCCAGGTAGCATTTCTCCCCCTCCTCTGAAGTTTCTGAATTAATATTTGAAGACTGTTGCAAATACCACATCATACAGGTTTTTAAAAGGAAATGTAATTACAACCCAGGAGCCCCACAATCCCACCTACCTTAGAGGATGACGGACACTGAATAACTTTCAATGATGACACACCCTGCTGTTGTGTGTCTGAGTTAACGACTCGAGATAGGCTCCACTGAAATTATTTATATGAAGATTATTAATCAGAGATTAGTACAGCACTATACAGAATACAGAAATAAATAGATACATTACCACCCTTTGTTGTCAGACTAAGAGCTGGATGTGTGTCTTTCCTGCATCTGGAAGGAACGTGCAGTTTTCATTCCCCCAACCTAAGTTTTCATATCACTATCATTATATAGGGTTTCAGACAAAGGAAACATAGTTGCCAAGAATATTATCTCAGAAACATATGTTGTGATATCATTTCTATACAGTCTCAGTATACCTGACTCATGTGAGAAGGCATGATTATTTACAGCTCAGAGGACTAACAATTTTTTAAGTTAATATCTCTCAGAGGGTCTTTCTTGCCCACAATCATTCTTCCATGTTGATTTCCCCAACAGAAAACATCTGCTATAACAATAATCTCTTATGGTTATTTTATCTTATCTCTTATGTATCTGATGAAGTGGGTTTTAGCCCACAAAATTTATGCCCAAATAAATTTGTTAGTCTCTCAGGTGCCACAAGGACTCCTCGTCATTTTTGCTGACACAGACTAACACGGCTACCTCTCTGAAACCAATCTCTTATTAGTTTCCCAAGTCTAGATATGCTTATGTCAGCATTTTATATATATGATAAGGAGATAGTTTCCAAGAATATCTAGAGTTTTATAGACATGTAGGTGCCCTAGAGTTATTAAATACAGCATAATGAATACATTCCTAAATAGGGTTACTTATTGGTCAAGACCAGTGTTCTAGGCCTTAGAATTCAGACACACTCTTTGTTGAAGATAAAGATTCTAAAGAATAGTTAATATATATAAATCAAATATACAGAAAGAAAGAACTAAAGGCATTACTATTTACTAACACTGCTAGAATGATGGGGAGAATTTTAAGGCTTAAACACCCATCTTATACCAGTCAAAGTGACCTGACACTCCATAGCAGAATTCGGGAACAGAACTTAAAGGGAGCTGAGATTTGAAACTGTGCCTAGAGGGAGCAGGGGCTGAACACACTTTATTCCAGCAGGAATTAAGTAACAGCATGGCTCTGGAATTCAAAGGTTTCTTTTTCACTTGAACAAGAAATAAAACAGGACAACAAAAATAAATAATACAAGTTTAAAAATATACATTATGAAAGAAAACAGGAATGAGAGCAGGCAATTTCAAGGTGTGACTGACATGTTCTCAAAAGCACTCATTCCAGCTTCACCATATCCACAATGAGCTCAATAGCATTACAGAAGATTCCTCCTTTTTTCCTCCTACATTTAGTGCTGCATATTAATATCATAATGCCTTCATACAAGGAGGATGATACACTATAGCATGAAGGCTGCCAACAAGCTGTGCTGTTCTGAAACATCATGTCAAATCTCCACTTATAAATGTCTCCTTAGTACGGTACATGTTGGCACCCATATATTGTGTCAACCATCCGTGAAATATACAGCTTTTCAAACCATATTGACTGGCATGATTCATGTGGCTTTGCTTCTGGGATGCAACAAAATGTCACATAAAACCTTGCCATATTTCAATGCAACTTAAGGTATCACAACTTTGAAACCAAGTTATGTGCTGGAAAAGATCAAAATAGAAAGGAAACCATTAAATATGGCTATTGATCTAAAGACCAATTTTCAACCAGTCTCTATTAATGCAGTACCCAAACATCTGTATTTGTGCATACATAACAGGTAGCTGAGTTTGCAAATACCCAGATGTCTGCAACTGTCTGTTTGCACACGGGGAAACAGATTTTTGATCATGCAAATAGATAGCCTTGAATGTTTTGTGGACATATTAATGAAGGCAACTAAAAGTTTCAGAACTAAGGTAACAAATCCATCCAAATGCCCATCTCCCCCACACACACACACACATACACACAGTCATTTACAAAGCCAGGCTCTCTAGGTAGTCTGTGCTAATTGTAGTGTTGCCCACACTAATGACCTTATTGAAAGTGCAATTTTTTTTGGAGATCCCTTGCAAAAACAACCAGCAGTTCAGCAATTTTGTCTGAGCCACCTGCAGTTACCTATTTTGCCCACGAGATGCTAGTGTCCCTTGTGCAGCAGGCAGCAACCGTAGCAGCTGCCTGCAGGACAGGGTTTGCCCCATGCATTCTTCAGGGACAGAGCGCCGGTGCTCTGAATACACAATTAATTAGGCAACCCGAAGGGGAGTGTCGGAAGGGGCATACTGCACATCTCACTCTTGTTCTCACACTCTCATGTCTACACCCAGCCGCTAGTTCGGCGGCTGGGAATCGAAGTTCTGGGTTCGACTTATCGCGTCTTGTCTGGACGCGATAAGTCGAACCAGGAAGTGATCGCCGTCGACTGCGGTACTCCAGCTAGACGAGAGGAGTACAGCGGCGTCGACGGGGGAACCGCGGCGTCGACGGGGGAGCCTGCCTGCCGCGTGTGGACCGAGGTAAGTTCGAACTAAGGTACTTCGAACTTCAGCTACGTTATTCACGTAGCTGAAGTTGCGTACCTTAGTTCGAATTGGGGGGTAAGTGTAGACCAAGCCTCAGATGGGAACAGATGGAATGCTGCAGGCAACATTTTGCTGTTTCAGTTCTGATTCCTTTCAGGAAGACAACATTTAAAGGGGATAAAGCCAGTGATATATCACCAGTAAACTGTCCTTACCCTGGGAGAGTATCACATGGCTCTGACAAAGTAAGATTTGTTTCATAAACTCTTAAAAGCTGCTTGTATTTGGTCTTTAAAAAGCATCCCTTTCTCCTTTCAACACATTCAAAGCCATTGTCTGAAGTGATCGTATTTGACGACTCCCATTTAAGCATCATATACAGTGTGAGGTTTTGTCCTTCATCCTCCATCACTGTACTTGACCGACACATCTGCAAGTAAGTAATAGTTTCCTTCCATATAAATCAGAGCGTGGGACCTGATACTGCCCATGCTGGTGCTTTGAACTGCGGCTTCACACGCACTTGCTTGGGAATGGCAATGAAGCAGTTGGGCCAGAGTCGGAGCCAGCTAATGATGGAAATGGCTTTTGCTTACAACAAATGGTAGCAATTAAGGGAAAGGAGATACAGACTTAGACGACAGAGTCCATGGACTTTGGGTAAAATATGGCTTTTAAAGTACAGATGAGGAAAGGACTCTTTCAAAAGTCAAACGAGAAGTTAATGAACCAGTCTTGTAGTTCTAATTAATGAGTCAGGCACAGTTACAGTGCTACTGAAGATCAGGCATAGTAAAATGGTTTTAGTATAGGAGGAGGTGCCAATTTCTGCTCTGGCAAGGATGACAGCAATATTAAGCCAGAGGTTCCCCATCTTTGTAAAATGGGGCTGATACTTAATCTGCCTGAGAGGGGTGCTGTGAGGATGAATTAGCTAATGGACATGATTTTCAGAACAAACTAGTGATTTTGTGCAACTCAGTTTTGGGATGCCCAGCTTAAGACATCTTTAAGAGGCCTAAATTTCAGAGAGTGAGTACTCAATCTTTTCTTAAAATCAAGGTTCTGCAAGGGGCCTCACATATGGCATGCAGAAAAAAACCTTACACACTCAAAATCACTAGCGACTTTGTAAAATATTTGCAGATTTGAGTAGATTTCAATGATGAAAATGGCTACGTAGTGCTGTATGATATTTACATTAAAAATATTCTTTATTCAGTCTATTAGCTGTTGATCCTTTTAAATGCAAAGGACTTGTGGACAGATTTTCAGTCTGGCACATGCAGCTGTGTGCACCTAACTTATGTGTGCAAATAACCAACATGAGCTTGCAAACTGGTTATTGTCCACCAGATCAGATATTGTGCACAACTAATTTTGAAATGAACACTACATTTTACAGCATGCATCACAATCATTTCTATGTTAATGGATTATGTCATCACTTTCGGAGAGTAATGGGGGTCAGATCCAGACAGGTGCTGAGTGCACTCAACCCCTACTGATTTCAAAGGGATTTGAGGGCATTCTGCATGTGGGAGGACACACTCGGTGTCCTGAAGGGGGTGCCCAATATCTTCCTGGATCAGCGTCAAGGAGGAAATGGATGCCAGAATATGGATTTAGTTGCCAAACTCTAGGCAGCATTCACTGAAAATGTTTGCCTATTTGTAGATTAAAAAAGCATGAGCTCAGAATCCAGGCTGTGTTTTTGAGGGCAACTATCAGGAACTCTGTGGTTTGTTATTTATATTACAGTAGCACCTAAATGTCCCAAATGAAAATCAGGGACCGACTTGACTGGGCAATATACAGAGACAAAGGGAGAGAGAACTGTGACTTATGAACCTCTTTCTGCCAATAGGCAGAGGGCACAGAGGGGCCTAGAGTTTTACAGGGATCCCCTTGATTAAGTATATGCACAATAATTCTCCAAAGGGTGCTCGTTTACCACGAGCCCAGGGCCCTGGTTATCTTAATCACTGAGCAATGTACGCACATACATATAATATTTAAGAAGTTTGTATCTATATTGGAAATTATATTCTTAAAGCCTTGAAGTTAAAGGCAGGTCAGCAGGATGCGACATGCCTTGAACGGGTTCTGTTCAGGCAGGGGGTGACACATGTTTATCTCTATGTCTGATTATTGTGTACCTCACAATGTAACTATTTGCATACTGAGCTGACAGCTAATCAAGATTGCAAAGTCGACAAGAGATCACAAAATCTACAGGAAGGAACACACAGCAGGAGGATGTCCTGTTTATGACTAAGATCAAAGGATTAGTCCAGTTTATCAGGGGAACGCAAGGAGACACAGGATATATATCACCTAGGGGACGAGCTGATAGTGTGGCTTGTCTCATGAAAAAGGGATCACAGCCTGCCTGATTGAAAAGTGAATGCGACAATAATTTATCAAAGATGAGAGTATCTCATTAATTAAGTGTAGGCTCTACAATGTGTGTTATGCTTTTATTTTATGTCTAACCATTTGTTTCTAATTGTTCTATTTGCTGTTATTTGAATCTCTCTACTTTGTTAGATAAACTTTTACTTGTTTTCACTATAAACGTATCTGTGAGCTGTTTGTTAAGCAAAGCAGCGATCTTAGGTATAACTGGAAGCCGGGATGTATTGTTCCTTTTGGGATCAGTGAATCTGAGTACAGCAAGTGTCCAGTGGAACATGGCTGGACCCTTCAGTGGCTGCTCAGGGAGCTCAAGGACTGGAGTGTGCCTATTGTTAACCTGCAGAGGGACAGCAGAGCCTACCTGGGCTCAGAGGGGAGGGATTGTGTTGTCCGTGGCCAGTGGAATCAGGGAGCTGATGCACAGCAGGCACAGACGAGGCTTCCTCATGCAAAGGGCTGGTGGAAGCGAGGTTCCCCACAGCCCTGGGTACCCAGGGAAGTGTTACGACAGTTCCTGTCCTAAAGAGCTTAACAGACACAACAAAGAGTGAGAAAAAATTGTATAGTTGTCTGTTGGAAATGATGGCGTGGAGTCTGAGCACACAGGAATATTACAGCACGTGAACGGATATTAGTGAGCATGTTAGCAGACTTCCCTTCATTTTTAGTGACTACAAAAGGTAAATGCACTGGAGTGGCCTTACCTTTAAGTCAGTGACTCTTTTTGCATAAGAAATTATCTTAAGGAAACACACCTTTCTCATGTGCAAAGAAAGAACACAGCTCCAAACCACTTCAGAGTGGGAACAAAATTCCCCAAATAAAACAGGATTTTATTTAGAAGATCTTGAGAGAATTTGGGGGTGAGGTAGGTTCATTGGCCTGGATTCACAAAGATACTTGGGTGTCATGATACTGAGCATTGCAATGCCTGACTTTTAGGCGCCTAGAAAAATCACAGGAACACACAGTGATTCCAAAGCCTAAATTAGCAGCCTAGGATCCCTATATAGTGAATGGGGAGGCACAGAAGCCTCAGAATGGGATTCACAAAAACTAGCATACTAAGCAGGGAGCCACTTAAGCTAGCCAATGGGGGATGGAAACCAGAGGAGTATGCGCTAAACCATCCCTGTCACAGGAATAGGTACCTATCTGAGGAGATATCTGAGCCATTAGTGATTAACTTCGAAAACTCATGGAAGACGGGAGAGATTCCAAAGGACTGAAAAAGGGCAAATATAGTATCAATCTATAAAAAGGGGAAAAAGACAACCCAAGGAATTACAGACCAGTCAGCTTAATTTCAGTACCTGGAAAGAATGGAGCAAATAATTTGCAAACACCTAGAAGATAATAAGGTGATATGTAACAGTCAGCATGGATTTCTCAGGAGCAAATCATGTCAAACCAACCTAATAGCTTTCTTTGACAGGGTAACAAGCCTTGTGGATGGGGGGGAAGTGGTAGATGTGGTATATCTTGACATTAGTACGGCTTTTGATATTGTCTCACAGGACCTTCTCATAAACAAACTAAGGAAATACAACCTAGATGGAGCTACTATAAGATGGGTGCATAACTAGTTGGAAAACATTCCCAGAGAGTAGTTATCAGTGGTTCACAGTCAAGCTGGTAGGGCATATCAAATGGGGTCCCGCAGGGATCGGTTCTAGGTCCAGTTCTGTTCAATATCTTCATCAATGATTTAGATAATGGCATAGAGAGTACACTTATAAAGTTTGTGAACGATACCAAGCTGGGAGGGGTTGCAACTGCTTTGGAGGATAGGATTAAAATTCAAACTGATCTGGACAAACTGGAGAAATGGTGTGAAGTAAACAGAAAGAAATTCAATGTGGACAAATGCCAAGTACTCCACTTAGGAAGGAACAATCAGTTGCACACATGCAAAATGGTAAATGACTGCCTAAGAAGTACTGCAGAAAGGGACCTGGGAGTCATAGTGGTTCACAACCTAAATATGAATCAATAGTGTAACACTGTTGCAAAAAAAGCAAACATCATTCTGGGATGTATTAGTAGGAGTGCTGTAAGCAAGACACGAGAAGTAATTATTTTGCTCTACTTCATGCTGATATGGCCTCAACTGGAGTATTGTTTCCAGTTCTGTGTGCCACATTTCAGGAAAGATGTGGACAAACTGTAGACTGTCCAGAGGAGAGCAACAAAAATTATTAAAGGTCTAGAAAACATAACCTATGAGGAAAGATTGAAACAGCTGTGTTTGTTTAGTCTGGAGAAGAGAAGACTGAGGTGAGACGTGATAACAGTTTTCAAGTACATAACAGGTTGTTACAAGGAGGAGGGAGAAAAATTGTTCTTGTTAACTCTGAAGATAGGACAAGAAGCAATGGCTTAAAGTAGGGGAAACTTCCTGTCAGGGTGGTTAAGCACTGGAATAAATTGCCCCAGGGAGGTTATGGAATCTTTGTCATCAGGGGCAGCTCCAGGCACCAGCGCAGCAAGCGCGGGCCTGGGGCAGCAAGCCGTGGGGGGCGGCGTGCCAGTTGCCGTGAGGATGGCAGTCAGGCAGCCTTCGGGAGGTCCGCTGGTCCTGCAGCTTTGGCGGCAATTCGGCGGCGGGTACGCCGAAGGTGCGGGACCGGCAGATCACCCGCAGAAACACCGCCGAATCCGCGTGACCAGTGAACCGCTGAAGGCTGCCTGACTGCCATGCTTGGGGCGGCAAAAAACATAGAGACGCCCCTCTCTGTCATTGGAGATTTTTAAGAGCAGGCTAGAGAAACACTTGTCAGGGATGGTCTAGTGCCTTGAGTGCAGTGGACTGGACTAGAAGACCTCTTGAGGTCCCATCCAGTCCTACACTTCTATGATTCTATCTCTGCTAATGATTCAAGACCAGGACCCCTCCTCCAGAGGTCAGGTGGCTCTTGTGAGAGTGAGTTCGGCAAGCACCTAACACCACAAAACAGGAGCAAGAGATGTTAATGATGATGCCTATGTCATAATTTGTAGTGGTAACAGCACTCACCTGAGATATGAGAGACCCAGGTTCCATTGCCGCCCTCTCTGCCAGATGGTTAGAGTAGCCACTTGGAAACTGGAAGACCCAGGGCCCAGTCTCCCTTCTCCAATCATTCTTAAATTATGTAACCAAAGTGGCCCAGCTTCAATAGGAGAGGCAAAGGGAAGCCCACATCAGAACATCCTATAGCTCTGTGGTCAGAGCCCTCTCCTGAGAGGTTGGAGACCCCTGATCAATCCTCTCCCCACCTCTTCCTGAGGGGAGAATTGAACTTGGGTCACCCACATCCCATGAGTGCTCTAACCACTGGGCTAAAAGCTAGAAACTGCACAACACCAGCCAGGTTTTAAGGTGACTGCCTCCTCTGACAGCCAGATTTTGAATGGGACCAATCTGGGAGGTGACCTCTGAGTACACCTACCACATCAGGTCCTGGTAGAGGAACACATATCTTCCTCTGGTTCATGAATAGCTCTGGGGTTTAGATTGGAGCTAGCCCTCTGGACGCCGAGAGTAAGGCAGCACTGCACATGCCCAGAGGCAGAAACATAAGCACTGAGGGAACTTTTATCCTGAAAATTTAGGTACCAAACGGGTTTGGGCATCTACAGGATTTGGCGGGAGTTTTGTGAACTGCAGTGTAGCCTAAAACTGGGATTTAAGTGCCTAAATCTGGGATTTAGGCTCTTAAGTACCTTTGTGAATCTGGGCCATTGAGACTTAAAGTTCTCGTGTCAGACTCTGCTTTTAGCACACACTGTTAGCTTTATTAAACAGGCAATGCTCTATTTCCTTTTTATCAGCAGAATTTATAGGAAGATTCTGAAGTGTTTTAGTGGCAAGGGGACATCTTTGCCATGAAAGGAAAGCAGAAATAATAAGCTATTGATTATGTCTTCAGCATGCAAGTGTATTTGCACAAGCTAAAGTGTAATTTACCAAGATGATATTCCTTTCAGCATGGGTCTCCATGATCTGATTTGGAGACTATTTTAGTACAATTGAACATATCTGTTGAGTTTAGACACATATACACACAGATGAACAAAGATGGACAGTTGTTTATACTAATGAACCAGCTCTAGTCACATAACGCAGGCTGCCATGCTGGAATTGTAAACCTGGGTCCAATGAGTGTAATGAGTTTAGAGGGTTCGGATGAGTCCCTGACTAACTACAGCGTAAAGTATTGATAATGTATGAAACACCTGTTTGCATAAAATGTCATTCCAACTCTTTTACAGTGAGAAATTTGCTCCTCTGTGAGAATAAGTAAATATTTGCTGTGTATTGCCAGCTGGATCAGGAGAAAGCTACAAATTGCCTGGCTGAGCTTTACATAGACAACAACTGAGAAGACTGGCAGAAGGTGCATATCAGGGGTTCAAATGCACAACACTAATTAGAACCAGCACCTACTTGGAAACAGCATCAGGACAGAAATAAGAATACAGCGTACACTAGATGCAAAACAATCTTTTACCATATGTGATTTACACCTGGTGTTGCAAAGTTCACATATTTAACTCCCTCATTCCTGATTTATTTGGAGGTGGGGAAAGGGAACCACTGTTTGTTCAGTAGCAGGGGAGAGAGAATGAGTGAGTGTACAGGGGTGGGGGGAAAGGAGGAGGAAGAAAAAGGTCTTGCATGCAGACATGATGTGAGAGAATGTTTGTGGAGTGAATTAGAATAAGGGATGGAATCTCAGCCAGGGACACAGAGAGAGAGAGAGAAACTCTCAATCAACACAAATACTACATCACTACATGCAACTCTGGAGCACGTGCAGAAATGTATACCAGCATTTCAATCTATCCCACATTGGGTAGGGCCCTAATGACATTGAGGTCCCATATGACAGAGGGTCAGCAATATTATGGCTTCAATCCCACAAAAAAAAAAACAACAACCCATAAACCTAGATTCTTACTCCCAGGCAGAGTTCCATTAGCTACCATGGGATTTTGCCCAGGAACAAGAATCCATGCTTGTGGATTCTTTTGCAGGACAGCATGTTATAAGTGCAAAAATAAACATGCACTATAGAAATGAGACCAATAAGAACAACATAACAGAACTGGAAAGACCTACTGCACGTATTAGGTTAACAAATAATCAGTCTGAAGAAAACTGAATCAAATGTTTCATAGATTACAAAACCAAAAGGGACCACTGTGATCATCTAGTCTGACCTGTATAACGCAGCACATAGGACTTCCTTGCATTAATTTCTGTTTGAACTAGAGCACATCTTTTCTAAAAACATCCAATCTTGATTTAAAAATTGTCATTGAAGGAGAATCCACCACAATCCTTGATAAATTGTTCCAATGGTTAATTACCCTGCCTGTTTGCAAAAAAAAAACACCCTTCCTCCACAAGCGCTGGAGGGAGGCCAGGGAGACGCAGGGGGAGCACAGGGCTGGGGTGAGTGAGAGTTCGGCCTGGCCCCAGTGCAGGCAGGACTCAGTCGGGCAGTAGGGAGAGTAGGGGGGCGGCCCGCGGGGCCAGGCAGCGGCTGTGCTCCCCCCCTGGGCAGCGGGACTTGGGAGCAGCCGCTGCTGCAGCTCCCACTGCCGCGGGGGGAGGAAGCTGCCGCTGGCCAAGCTCAGCGGCTGCGGCTCTGGCACCTAGGCCCAAACCCCCCGAGCCCGGGCCTGCTGCGGGGACCCAGCAGCGCGCACGCTGCGCCCAGCCCCTGGCCAGTCGCGTCTGGGCTGCTGCCCAGCTGGTGCTATCCCGCAGCGGCCCCGGAGTGGGGGCAGCAGGCCCCAGCCCACCCGTCCTGCTCGGGTCCCGCAGGGGAACAAACGGGCCTGGGCTGCCGATGCCTCCGCCCTGGGGCCGCCACGGGATAGCACCAGCTGGGCAGCAGCCCAGACGCGACTGGCCAGGGGCTGGGCTGGGCGCAGCGTGCGCGCTGCTGGGTCCCCGCAACAGGCCCAGGCTCGGGGGGTTCGGGCCCGGGCGCCAGAGCCGCAGCCGCCGAGCTTGGCCATCGGCCGCTTCCTCCCCCCGCGGCAGTGGGAGCTGCAGCAGCGGCTGCTCCCGAGTCCCGCTGCCCGGGGGGGAGAACAGCCGCCGCCTGGCCCTGCGGGCCGCCCCCTTCCTCTCCCTACCGCCCGACTGAGTCCTGCCTGCTCGGGGCCAGGCCGGACTCTCACTCACCCCGGCCCCGCGCTTCCCCTGCGTCTCCGGGGCCTCCCTCCAGCGCTTGTGGAGGGAGGAGGAATGGTGAGCCTGGGGAAGAGGCGGGGATTCGGGGAGGGAGCCAATGGGGGGAGGAGGAGGCGGAGTCGGGGCGGGGGGGGCGAGCACTTCCGGGCTCCGGAGCATTTCCTTGTTTGTCCAGTGTCCCGACCGCACATAGGTCGGGACGCGGGACAAACAAGGAAATATCGGGTCAGTCCCGATAAAATCGGGACGTCTGGTCACCCTACTTGAGTCTGGCATTGGAAGGGCAGGTTTTCCAGTCCTTTAATCATTCTTGTGGCTCTTCTCTGAACCGTCTCCAATTTATCAACATCTTTCTTCAATTGTGGACACCAGAACTGGACACAGTATTCCGGTAGTGGTCACACCAGTGCCAAATACAGAGGTAATAGACCCTCCTCACGATTTCCCTGTGTATATACACCCCAGGATCACATTAGCCCTCATGGTCACAGCATCGAACTGAAAGCTCACATTCAGCTGATTATCCCACATGAAACCCAAATCATTTTCCAGAGTCCCTGCATTCCAGGCAGGACTACATATTATCTAGATCATCCCTGAGGCCCCCATCCTGTAAGTATGGCCTACGTTCTTTGTTCCTAGATGCATAACTTTACATTTGACTATAGTGAAACACATATTGTTTGCTTCCACCCAGTTTACTCAGAGACCCTTATCGCTCTGTAACAGTGACTTGTCCTCTTCATTATTTACCACTCCTCCAACCTTTGTGTCATCTGAAAAATTTACCAGTGATGATTTTATATTTTCTGCCAGGTGGTTGATAAAAATGTTAAATAGCACAGAACACGAACTGATCCCTGTGTAACCCTACTAGAAACACACCATCTCGATGATGATCCCCCATTGTGGAATCTCCATCATTGGGGATTTTTAAGAGCAGGTTGGACAAACACCTTTCAGGGATGATCTAGATAATATTTAGTACTGCCTTGAGTGCAGGGGACCTCTTGAGGTCCCTTCCAGTTCTATGATTCTATGATTAACAATTACATTTTGAGGCCTGTCAGTTAGCCAGTTTTTAATCCATTTAATGTGTGTCATGTTAACTTTATACTGTTCCAGTTCTTTTTAATCAAAATGTCATGTGGTACCATATCAAATGCCTTGCAGAAGTCTAAGTATATTGCACCAACACTATTACCTTTAGCACCCAAACTTGTTATCTCATTAAAAAAAATATCAAGTTACCGTATATACTCGACCATAAGCCAGTTCGTTTATAAGTCGACCCCCGCAAAATGAATAAGTAAAAATGGAAATTTTTTATGACCTGTTCATAAGCCGACCCTATAATTCAGGGGTCGGCAAACTTTGGCTCCTGGGCCATTAGGATAAGCCGCTGGCGGGCCGAGACAGTTTGCTTACGTCGAGCGTCTGCAGGCATGGAGGCAAACCTAAGTAAACAAAGTGTCCCGGTCTGCCAGCGGCTTACCCTGACGGGCCGGGACAGCAACTGGATGAGAGGAGAGAAGCTGGGGGTCAGGGGAGTAACCCCTGTGACCACTCCCCACATGACCCCAGCCCTAGCCTGGGACCCCTACACTCTCCCCATCTCATCCCTTCCCACCTGAGCTGGGGCGGGCCAGGTGAGGATGTCTCTGGCCTGGCCGGAGCTGCTTCAGCAGGCTGGGTGGCGCAGCCGCAGCCTACTCCGGTGGGCTGGGCCGGGTGGCGCAGCCGCAGCCTGCTCCAGCGGGCAGGGCGGGGCGGGCGGTGCAGCCGCAGCATGCTCTGGCGGGTGGGGCCAAGCGGCGGGGCCACAGCATGCTCCGGTGGGCAGGGTGGGCGGCATGGCCACAGCGTGCTCCAGCAGGCGGGGCTGGGCGGCGCGGCCGCAGCCTGCCAGCCCCGGAGCTGCAGCTGCTTTGGAGGCTGGGGGGAGAGCAGCGTGGCCAGAAGCGGAGGGGCACTGGCCCCGCCTCTTCCCTTCTGGCTCTGCTGGCTGTTCTGCCTCTCCTTGCCGCCTCTGTTGGGGGGGAGAGGCTGTGTCCCACCTCTCCCTCTCTATCACTGTTCATAAGCCGACCCCCTTCTCTGGTGCTTCCCTTTTTTATTAAAAAAATTCGGCTTATGAACGAGTATATATGGTAGTTTGATAGGATCTATTTTCCATAAACCACATTTACTGGCATTAATTCTATTACCCTCCTTCAAATCTTTATTTATCAAGTTCTTTATCATTATTTAGCCCGGAATCAACATCAGGCTGACAGGTCTATTACTAACCTGATCATCTTGTTTACCCTTTTAAAATATTAGCACAACCTTCACTATCTTCCAGTCTTCTCAAACTTCCCTAGTGTTCCAAGAGTTATTAAAAATCAAAACATTAAGTCTAGAAAGCTTCTTGTCCAGCTCTTTTAAATTCTTGGATGCAAGTTATTTGGACCCTCTGACTTAAAAATGTCTAACATTAGTAATCACTGTTTAACATCTTCCTGAGTTATTAGTGGGATGAACTGGTTAAAAAATAAACTGATATAACCTTATACATACATTCCAGCCCATAAATGACAGTTCTGCTGTATTTCCTTCGCTTGAATCTGACATCTTTCCCCTGGTTATGTAAAAAGATAAAATTAATTAAGTTATCTTCATTTTTAAAGGTAACCAGAGTGAGTGCATTTTAAAAATTCCTAATTGAAAATTCTACCCATTTCAGACTTTTTAATTTTTCAAATGAGGTACTTGCTTGGACAATGATAAAATCTTTCAAACAAGTGGAACGTTTTAATGGTGCTCACTGATTTTTAATTAGATGTGGATATAGCTGAGACACACTTCCTCCCCCCTCCCCCACCTTGTTCACCATTAAATCCTGGGAAATATTTTTGGGAGCCACAGACAGAAAACAGGGAAGTCAGAGGCTTTCATTAACTTGGGAGTGGGGGGTGGGGGCGTGGGCTCACTGTAAACTTCTTCCCGGTGTTCTGTATACCATGATGATTAGTCTAATAATTTCAAGGATTATTGGCAGCTAAATTGAGGATTTATGGATCTGAAGTGAAATCCTTTGTATTAGTAAAACATCTGTCAGTTTCTGCAGTTCAAGTCTGTGTGTCTTTAATAATATTTAAAGTACTTTAATATGGTAAGTGCCGGAGTCTAGTTGACTACTATGCTAGTCCCATAAAGCATCCCATAACTCTCCTTCCATCTTGAAAAGGTCATCATAAATGACTTGTGCTGTCCTTTCCAACAATATACTGACTAATGAAACCCACATGTGCCTTAGCACGCAGAAACAGTTACAGGAGATTTCACAATGGGAAAAGCTCTTTTAGTTAGGATTTCCACTTTAAGATTGTAACACGTTAAAAAAATACACACTATCATTTTCACTGTTTCCTTCTTTTAAAAAAGGGTAGTATTTAGCTATCTTGAAATGTCATTTGTTGTTTTTTACAACTTCTGTTGGATGTCACCAAAACAGTTATTGAGAAGTTAGGCCCTGATGCTGCAAAGACTTGCCTCCATACCTAACTTTATGACAGTGGAGCTATTCATATGAGCCAAGTGCTTCTTCATTTGCTCAGAACCTTAAATAATATATCTACAGATAAAATGAGCTGAAAATGCAGTCTTGTATTGCATAGCTTTTTCTGTGTTATTCTGTGTTTTCTGTGGCAAGAACTAAAATTTAGACTAAAAGGCTTTAGAAATTATTATTGTTTTTATTAGCTAATAAAACAATGAAATAGACATCTTACCATTGGAATAACAATGAATTCCAGAAAACGCTTAAAACCTTGTTTATAAACAAGTCTTCTCAGCACTCTTCCTAATAGGTGTGGAAATACTTCATAAATAGCTCATCTATCAAAATCATATTGTATATTTCCTTGTGAATAATAAGGATAACAATAATTTGTGAATAATAAATTTCATTTTTGGCCATCTCTAGACACATTTGAAACATTATTTGAAGATACATTATTAAATAACTATTCCACCAACACTCTCTCTCAGGCAAACACATTTAGATGAATGATTGTCACCTAGATCTCATCTTTTCTTCCACCTTCATCCTTCAGGGACGTCAAGATAATTGGTCAGTGACATCGTAATCCGTTCTATGGCAAGAGGCTGGGAGGCCACAAACACTGGCTTGGAGCTTCAAATGAAGCAGGAAGGGACAACTGTATAGTTCAAGGGAGAAGTCATCCAGAGGCAAATCCCTTCAATAGCAGCGCATAGGGAAGGAAAGTCACATCTCTGTGCCTCAATTTCTCCATCTATGAAATGGGAGTTGGGATTCCTCAAAGAGGGATTGTGAGGCTTAATTCATCAATATTTTGAAGTTTTTGGATACTATAGAGAGGTGGGCCACAGAGATGCTTACAACCAGCTCGAGGAATACAGAAAGAACTAGTAGATTGCCTTTCGCAAAACGTTCTCCATTTTCAAGTTACCCCATTGTGAAAAACTCCTTTCTACAAATACGATTTTTTAATAAAGAGCTGTACAGAGAAGAAGGCAGAACTTACACAGGGATGCAAAACACTTTCTGTAATAGTGAAGAACAAGATGTTATTAGCTCGTTAGCTCATTAAAGAGGGGAATCTGCGGCTCTGCAGCTATGTTGCAGTAGACCGTAGCGTAGACACTTCCCATATAAACAGAAGGGTTTTTTCTGTCCTGTAGGTAATACACTGCCCAAGCACCAACCTAGCTGCATCTACACCGGGGGTTAGATCATCGTAACTACAGCACTCAAGGGTGTAAATTTTTCACACCCCAAATGCTGTAGCTACGACAATCTAAATTTTAAGCGTAGATCAGGCCTAAGAAGTATGACACTCACATTAAAGGAGAACTTCTAGTGCTGCTAGGAGTAGCAGGTTTCTAATCTTCTCTGTGGCCCAGCCACTGGAGGGCAACACCATGCACACATAAAAGCCACTACAACAGTGGTTCCCAAACTTGTTCTGCCGCTTGTGCGGGGAAAGCCCCTGGCAGGCCAGGCTGGTTTGTGTACCTGCCGCGTCCACAGGTTTGGCCGATCGTGGCTCCCAGTGGCCGCGGTGCACTGCTCCAGGCCAATGGGAGCTGCTGGAAGCGGCGGCCAGTACGTCCCTCGGCCCGCGCCACTTCCAGCAGCTCCCATTGGCCTGGAGCAGAGAACCGTGGCCACTGGGAGCTGTAATCCGCTGAACCTGTGGACACAGCAGGTACACAAACCGGCCCGGCCCACCAGGGGCTTTCCCTGCACAAGCGGCGGAACAAGTTTGGGAACCACTGCACTACAGTATATGGAGAGCTTTGCAAGATGGTACTCAAAAAAATCCAAGCGCTTCAAGAACTTATGGACTCCGGCGGGCTGCTAACTGTCTGGAGAAGAAATAGTGATGATATTACAAAAAAGAAAAAACTCTCCCTGTTGCTGTGAAATTAAAGAAACAAGCGCTATTTATTTAAGGCCTACACAAAAACAGTATTTGGTATTTTGTGCTCTCATGCTTCATCTGCTTCTTTCTGCGGCAGCATTTTAAAATCAACACCATAGTTCCCCAAGCAGTGACTCTGGTGCTGTGGGTATGCGGGAAAGGCATTAAACAAAAGGCCATGTTCATGTCAATATTTCAAGCTCTAAAGGGAGAATGGGGGGAAGTATTCATTTAACAACATGTAAAACAACTAAAGTCTTAAGAGACGAAATTGCTTCTAAATGTCTTACAAACATTGGAGGGTTAAAACATAAAGTGATCAAAAATGCATTTAACAGTGTCCCTTTAAATATGGCTCATGCCTTGCCTTCTGTATTACATGTTAGAGCTTCCAAAAAACCAATTAAAGTGCACTTTATTCTTCGTAATGTTTAAAATTGGGCACTTTAAGTGTGTAAACCTAAATGCCTCTTATTATTTGAGTGCTTTTTAATGCAGAGTTGTGCACATTAAAAATGCATTTGAAAATGAAAGAGGCATTTAGATTTCAGCTGTCTTTGGAAAAATGAAAAGGAACAAACACATAAGCAGGAAATTGGACAGCGGTGTTTGTCACTTTCCTCCAGGTAAGTGTGTTGACTGAAAAACAAATTCACAAATCTGTATTTTAAAAATCATGTGATTTTGCCCTTCACACTTTTTTTTTTAATTGGTTGCAAAAATTCCTAGAAGTAAGACTTTAAGAGCAGTATTTAATTTCTAACTTATTTTATTAAACTTCTATTTCATTCTAACTTATTTATTCATTATTAACAGGAGGTATTTTTACACACAGAAAAAAAAAACAAAGTGTAATCAATATATAACAATTTTAAAGTAAATTAAAATTTGTGTTTTAAATGACCAGACAGAATCCCTTTAATTCATCCTCAAATTCATCATTAAAGGTGGTTCTATTTTGAACCATCTTGCAGATAAATTAGTTTAAAAAAATTCGGAAGCTTCCCAAAGCACCTGAATTCCTAGCCCATCATACATTGCCCGAGAAAACTGGAACACACTGTGGTGCGGATCATCTGTGCAGCCATTCCACTCCTCTACTGCAGCCTGTAAGTAGAGGCAACCAAAGTGCATAGCATCTCCTATATGCAGAGATTAGCATCAGTGATCCATACAGTTCATGGACCCCATCGTTACTACCACCACTACTTTCTTGGCACACTCCACCTCCACCAATTCCAACTCTTCAGTATGGGGGTGGGGGCGCTACAGAATGTGTCTTTCACATCACATCTCTCCCCTCCCCCACCTCTGATCCCATCCTCACAGCTCCTAGACTGCACCCCTGGGATTAATTTCACCCCTAAAGTGGTAATTTGTTCACCAGGGTTATACCCTTCACCTAGTCTAAACACAGCCAGTAGTTCAGAAACACTCCTTCCAGAATACCATGTAAAGAGATATTCAGGGCTCAGTGGATTCTTTGGCAGATGAAACATGAGGGCAGGGGACTAAAGCAGGGGCAACACCAGTGTCAGCAGGAACTATCCTGTGTATTCCTTTGAGCTCATAAAAACCTACAACAGTGTGTGTGTGTGTGGGGGGGGGGGGGGGGGCGGCAGGGGAAAGCTGCCATGTAAAACTTCTTCCTCTTCCACCATAGCAAATCCACAGTTGAACTGCCTTGGGTAGTCAGTCCAGATAATCGATGACCAAACTCAGACATCACTCACTTTGAATAATCATCATCATACTTCATGCTCCCTTCTCCCCCAATAACTCATGGAATGGCCTCACTACAGGGCACCGTAACAGAAGAGACAGAAGCACCTACACCCAACACTGCAGCTGTCATGCTGGAAAAAGACATGAAAACCTGCTGCCGCATGCGAGTCAGACCACATCCCCTCGTGTTGAAGATAAACTCCTTATGGCCGGGTCAACTCATCTATCAGACAAGGCAGGGACTTGAAGTATTTCTTGCTATTTATCCACCTGACTTCCATTCCTGGGAAATAGTTTGTCACCACTTTCTCAATAACAATTCAAACAGCACCTCAGTTTTTAACATTATAACGGTGCCTACCCAGTTAGATTAGATCAGTAGATCTTTAATGCAACTGTGAGGCAATGGTGGCACTGGCATATTCCTTATCAACTCAGCAGCAAAACTTTGAAAAAAAGTTATTAATTTTGCTTTAAAATTCTGACATTTGTTGGACAGTCCAACAGGTTTTTTTTGGGGGGGGGGCTGGGTCATGGGGTTCTTGGTTTGTTTGTTTTTGTTTTTAAATAAAGGTGACAAAAGTGAAAATTCTGATAAGACAGACATTGTCAGCACAGTGTGTAAATGACTCAGGAGGAGACTGTGATGTCTAATATTAAAGGATTTGGATTCCAATATAGTATAATGACCAGTAAAAGTTGACTTTCTTACTCATTTTTTCTTTAATTATAAATCACAAATGTATCCATGAAAAAGCAGAGCTGGAAACATTTATGTGGCCCTCTCCTTTCAATCCCTAACCTCCTATCCATCATCTGCACTGATAACAAAGGACTTGGATACATCACTCATTACCTCCAAACAGGGGCATACAGGAAGAGTCTTTCATCAACAGCAAATCAACTTACCTGGCATTGAAGTAAATGTCATTTCTGAAATATCACTTCCTAAATGAAGTGGAGGGAGGGATAGCTCAGTGGTTTGAGCATTGGCCTGCTAAACCCAGGGTTGTCAGTTCAATCCTTGAGGAGGCCATTTAGAGAACTGGGGTAAAAATCTGTCTGGGGATTGGTCCTGCTTTGAGCAGGGAGTTGGACTAGATAACCACCAGAGGTCCCTTCCAACCCTGATATTAAAAAAAAAAAAAAAAATACTTTGCATTGTACCTTCCATCCAAGGGTCTCAAAGTACAAGCCAACATTAAGTTAGCCACACCACTTTTTCTTGCCATACTAGGGATGTTCTCTCCCCATGCTTATGGATCGGGGGCACCATATGTTCAGAGGTTCTCAAGTACTCATAGGGGCACATGTTATTTCAAATGTATTTATCCTTTCAATTTCTTCATAGTAATGTACTTATCATTAGCACTGAGCACACACGGGGCAGAGTCTCAGATGGTGTAAACTGGTGTAGTTCTCATTAAATCAATAGAACCACATCAATTTACACCAGCTGAGGTCGGGCCAAGAAGAACTATACACAGGAAAGCCCTTTCATACTTACTTTTTGAAACAGGTTATGCCATAGAGACAGCTAGCAGAACAGACCACTTGGAATTATTTTTGCCTATGAACAAAACCAAGACATCTACAGTACAAAGTCCTTTTAAATTAGTACCTGAAAGAAACTAATCCTAAAAGCACCAAAACACAACAGCAAACCTAGACAGTTAATTAAGATCCATTAGACATTCAAAGTCAGAAACCACAGAATATGCCATATTTTTTATTAACTTCTCTATCGTTTTCTTTTAACCTCTTAGTAAAAACTACCTCTTGTAGGAAGGATGTGTGTAATAAATCCCCCCAAGCCATGTGCCTCAAAATACCCCTGAGTCTCCTAATATAAAGCCCATCAGGCTATTTTGCTATATTAAATTCTATAGGGCCTACCTGCCATAAGGGCAGGACCACTGTAAGTAAAGGAGGAAAAAACTTGATTGTCTCTATCCTTCAAACTGAAGTGCATAGTATTTTAGGTATACTTGGACTGAAGTGTAATTTTCAAATAATCTGTAGTTATTATTTCCATGTCAAGTCCTTAGGTAGAACTCCCATTTTAAGAATTACTGAGTTAGGTATTTATGATTGGTCGGCAAGCAAGAGCTGTTTCCTTGGGCTGTGTAGTTCCATTACATTGGGGAAGGAGGCAGAGCATAGGGAACAGATGGAGAGGGCATTAGGGGCAGGGGAATGAAGTGATGGCTCTAGGGAGAGACAAGATTCTGTTTATGCAGCTCCATTGAGCTCAGTGAGAGCTTTTCCTGTGTAAATCCTAAAGGATTGGGTCCATAAGCATGTTTGTGCCTTGTAAGTTATAGAAAATAGAGAAAAAAACTCTTCCTTGAGTTGCTCCTGGGTGAAAGTTCAATGCTTAACTCATGCTTAGCAAAAACACATACCTAACATTATCCTCTCCAGTCTCCTACTGCTAGTTAAGCTTTTCATGGTAGCATAAAGCAACAACATCTTGGAACATCATCTCATCTGACATCTCATCTGACACTCCCAAAAAATAACAGAAGCAATAATAATAATATGGTAATAAAGGATGAAGTTTTATGAAAGATGCCACTTAACTGAAGACTAAAAAGACACCATGCAATTTGAGTAAATTGCTTTTAGCAGGAGACTGCGTGACAATTGAGAAGAAGCATCTGGTCTGCTTCTGTTTAAAAATAAATAAATAAATAAATAAGACTATTCTATAAATCATGAGCCATATCTTCAGGCGGCATAAATTGTTGACTTCAGTGGTGCCAATTTACAACAGCTGAGGATCCGGTCCTATATACATTTTATTTTCAGGGCCACATTAATGAGAACATATACTAGGTTGAGAACTACAAACGAGTGCTGCATATACAAAGTGAGAAATTCTGCCTTCAAACTGGTGCCATTACCTGTTCAATGCCCCCTTCTCCCCCGCCTCCCCCCCCAAAAAGGGTTTTGCATGTGAGCCATAAAACACAAAGAGTTTGTCTGATTGCCACCTGGATGTGTGCAACAAACTCCAGATAACAATCATGATGCATATTTCACTGTGTAACGAGAAAGGGAAATCAGACCCCTAATTAGAATTCCTGTCTGTTTACACATGGAACAACCCATATAATTAAAGTGCCACATATGCGAAGAAAAAATAATTCCCCATTAAGTCACAGTTTCAAGTTAGAGTTGAGTCCATTGCAGAAACTTGGGCCTGATTCTCTTATCACTGGAATCCACGTAAACAAGGAGTAAGCACACTCCCTTGGAGTCAATGGCATGACAACTAGTGGAAACGAGAGGAGAATCAGGCCCTTTTTAAATCCAGAGATGGATTCAAATTTGTGGTAGTGTTTGGATTTGTGGCTTTGGTACAAAGACCTTCCTGATTTAAGAATTACAGTTCACAGGCCCAGTCCTCAGCTGGTGTAAATCTGCGTAACGTCACGGAAGTGAATGGAACGATGCTGATTTGCACAAGCTGAGGATCTAGAGCCAGCAATGTAAGATTTTCCTTACTAGTTTGTGAAATACCACAAAGGAGTCTTGGGGCAGGTGTGGAAAGAAGGCGCACATCCTCAGCTACTACATTCCAGCTAGTTTCCCCCACACTAAGAATAGAGGGCTAACAGCCTTGAATAGGCACAGAAAAGGGCACCCATATGTTCAGCTTTCTGGAACGCAAATTGAAGACAGCACTCGGGAGCTAGTAGCCAAGGAATGTAAAGCAAGATCAAAAAGGACAATCATCTTCAGTCCAGAGAGTATAAAAGCAGAGACAAGGCAGGTTCTCCTCTCCCAAAGGAGTTCACAAAAGCCAATAGTTAGCAAGACATTGTTTCTTTCCACAGTGAGAGCCCCCAGTGCCTCCATGAAAGGTGTCCTGCTAATTACTTACCAGCTTGCTGCTCAGAACATAATGCTAAATTTGAACCATGCTACATATCACTAAACATTTTAACAAAATCAATAGAAGCAGCTTGATGTGGAAATGAATAAATAGATCTCAGGCTAATAAATAAAAATCAAACCCTGTGTGTGAGGAAAATTAGAAACTGCTTATCCTGGTAGAAGAATTCCTAGGGACTTAAATCCACCATTAACAAAATTCCTCTAAAAAACAACCAGACTAAAACACTATCATGACAGCCTCACTCTAATATTAAAAATAACTGTATTTATGCAGGCTAAGATAAGAGATCAAATCTCATGCTTCAGGGCATGAGCTGATCTCCTGCTGGGGTCAGGATATAGGAATTTTCTCGCCATATGCATCTCACTGCTCAATTGGTTAGAGGCATTCTGGTCATGCTATGCCTTACTCTTGAGTTAGCTGGTACTGACCACTGCTGGAAACAAACATCAGACTTTAGGGAGCAATGATCTGCTTCAGTACAGAAAATTGTATGGTCTTATTCTAAACACAAAAGAATGAAGGCCTTTCCATGGCACCACAATTAGGGCCTGATCCTAGGATGTGCTGTGCTCTCTCAACTTCCTTTGAGTTGAAGGGAGTCACAACTTGCAGGATTGGATCTTTAACATGTTCTGATCTCAAACAGAACCACTCAGATCCAACACAGAACTTTCAGCTTGCATTTCCATCTTTCACTTGTGTCCCTCTCTGCTCCCAAATTCATTCGGTTCCATATATCACCACTTCTTGTGACTGAACCAGCCCACTGGCAAATTAACGTCTGTGTTCATTCCCTTTTCATTCTCCTTGGGGTTCACAGTTGCACATAATACACCATTTGTTCTCTCCGCTAGATCTCTCCACTTGGCACCAAGCAGATGTCTATAGCAAACACTTACAGCACTATCATTCTAGTTCACAGTCAACAGTTACTGAAAGAGGCAGCTTTCTCCCCGAAATGCAGCTAGATGTGGCAACTGACTACACTTGTTCCCTTGCAGAGAAATTGGACAGATATTTGGCAGTGTCCTTTTAAAAATCAGAATCGAACTATTAAACTGCAAAGTTTAACTGGCCATAAATTGCAGCAGGGTCTTGTATTTTTCCATGGTAGTTTGGACATGTGCATTTTATGAGCCGAGAGAGGTGAAAAGATTGAGGGAAAGAGAGAAGAGAGCACCAGAACAAATGCACCATTGTCAAGATTCCATCAGAACATGCTCCAGGGCACATAGCATATTTGATCATCAAAGCTGCCACTTTACTTCCAGAAGATGTGTCACCTGCTTGGTAATAGAATATCCCACTTGTAACAAGGCAAAGAGGAGATATGAGGATCAGGAAACATTTATTACCTGTTTGGTCAATTTTGTCACTGATGGGGAAAATCATCCTCTGATATTTAAAGGGACTAAGCCCCAAGGATATGTTATGGTTGAAGCCCCTCGCTTTGGTGAGTGTAGCTGTCAATTCCCAGACACAGAATTCGAGGATAAAAGGTCCAAAATGAGGAGCATAGCATTTCTGTAACTTAGCCTTATCTCTCCAGTTCACTTGCCAGAGGCTACTGGGCTGGAACAAAAGCAGAGTCTCAAGCACCAACAAAATGCTGAAGTTAATGGACAGTCACTAGAGTGGTTGCCATCCCCACAGGCTTAGCACAATCCAAGACATCAAATAATGCTCAGACAACATCCTGCCATACATAACAGGTTACCTGCTATGCCCACTCACTCTGGGGGCCTCTTGCTGCCAAAAGAATACCTGCAAAGAACAGTTCTTTGTCATTATACTACGCAATCTTTTATTTCAAGTGTTTCAGCAAGCCTGAGCACAAACAAAAGATGTTCTTATGTAAATTAAAGAAATAATGCCCACGCCCCCCAACATTTATCAACAAATTGGAAAGAAAAATAAATCCAGGTAATAAGTTCCACTCACTAGCATGCATTAAAAAAAATGAGGTTTGAAAAAATATCAGTTTCTGTTGAATAGGAACCTATTTTACAATTATCTACTCTTAAGTGTATATATAGAGAGAGCGAGCAAGCAAGATGGGGAACGGGTAACTACAGTAAGTAGCCCCATTAATTCTGATTACAGTATAATGTTCAAAAGGAGATTTTAGGCTAATACACTTATGTCTCAGCTGCAGAGAGTTCCATCTAAAATCATTTAATATGCTACTTATAATCTCTTTTGACTAGTGGTTATTTACAGCAAATATTTCAGGCTTTTATGTGCATGTGTGAAAAATCAAATATTAATTATATCAATATAGGGATCCTAAATCTTATATTTTAGCATCAACTTTACATATACAATGTTTTTTCCATTAAATTTTAAAGAGACACCATCCACTTGAAAGATAATTCTCCTATCCGAAGCCCTTTTTAAACCCATTATTGTTACAACACATGCCTAATGAGTAACAGATTAGAGAAAAATAATTGTTTTCCCAGTTTGTTCCTTTTTTGTGCACTTGATAGTTCTCTCTACAGCCATTTCCATGAGTTCATTACAGTCATTTTTCCTTGTGTGTGACAGTAACCACAGAAAAGAAAAATGTTTTTATAAAATATGAAAATGTACTTCCAAACTCTCAAAAGTTGGCAAAGTGATTCTTCAAGGGTCAGCAAGGGACCCCCCCCCCCCCCCCGCACCCACCCCAGTGTATTCTGGTGGGTTCCCCCCCCCACACACTTCTGAAGCATCAGAGATGGCCATAGCTGGAGATGGGACACTGGACGGGGAAGGCCAGGACTCTGAGGTGGGCATTTGGGGGTCTGTCAGAACTCAGTGGGGAGGGTGGATAGGGGTCGGGGCAGTCAGGGGACAGGGAGCAGGGGGGGTTGGTGGGGGGTCTCGGGGGGGGGGCGGTCAGGGGACAAGGAGCAGGATGGGTCGGGATTCTGGGGGGAGCAGTCGGGGGGCAGGAAGTGGATGGGGGTCGGATAGGGGGCAGGGCCAGGCTGTTTGGGGAGGCACAGCCTTCCCTACCCTAAAGCTCATTCAGCAGTTTGAGGCTTGCAGACAACTATTTAACACCAAGAGCCAAGCTGTTATCTTTTTCTTTTCCCTACATTTAATTTCAGTGCCATAGGGAGATTCATGTCAGGGGAGGGTAGCTTCATTTAAAATTAGCCACTTTAGATTAACAATGATAGAGCCAAGAGAGCCATGGGGGAGGGATCACATGAGAAGAGCAATATCTACATCACCTATCTCCTTCCCAACCCTACCAAGGGAGACCCCCCCCCTGCATTCCCCGAGGCCCCAGAGGGGTTAATTCAGTGGTTCTCAAACTTTTGTACTGGTGACCCCTTTCACATAGCAAACCTCTGAGTGCAACCCCCCCTTATAAATTAAAAACACTTTTTAATATATTTAACACCATTATAAATGCTGGAGGCAAAGCGGAGTTTGAGGTGGATGCTGACAGCTTGCGACCCCCAGTAATAACCTCGTGACCCCCTGAGGGGTCCCAACCCCTAGTTTGAGAACTCTGGGTTAATTTAATTTTAGCACCCTGTGTCCATTCACAGGCATGTGCTATTTTGAGCATTTCAGTTTTCACAACATAGGCTCATCCCAGATTCTGGAACAATCTCAAATGCTCAGTTTGTGGAGTATGTACATAAGCTATACTAAAGACAAACCCACAGTAACCATCTCCAGTTTGTGAGGGACCCCATGGAGCCAGTCTCTAGGAAACAGATAAATTCATGGAGGTTAAGTCTATTAATGGCTATTTGCCAGGATGGGTAAGGATTGGTGTCCCTAGCCTCTGTTTGTCAGAGGGTGGAGATGGATGGCAGGAGAGAGATCACTTGATCATTGCCTGTTAGGTTCACTCCCTCTGGGGCACCTGGCATTGGCCATTGTCGGTAGACAGGATACTGGGCTGGATGGACTTTTGGTCTGACCCAGTACAGCCGTTCTTATGTTCTTATGTTCTAACCTAAATGAACCCAAAGTTGTGGAGACAGATATGAGTCAAGGAAGCCAGCAGAGTATCAGAAACCTGGAGAAGTCTCGGACTGGACGGGCTCAGGCGTTTGGTCACAAGCTGAGGTGGTTCAAATGTTTTGGATTTTTTTTAAGCAGAATTTTTTTATTGTTTCTTTAAACAATCAAACACAGCAAGCAGCAAATATTTGGCCACACACTTCTGAAACCCCAAACCATATTCAGGTTTTGGCAGACTAATTTCAGCTTTTCAATTAAAAAAAACCACAACAAATTTTGAAGGAAAGCAGACATTGTCCGTGATTTTTTCTACTTTTTAAAAACCCCTAGTTTTCGATCCAAAAAAAGTTTTGACAGAAAATATTTGTCCAACCCTTTTAATGAGCTTTAGTGCCTTTTAGCACTAGCTGATGCTGAGAACCAGTGACACCTTGTAAAGGTGACTTGAAAAGAAGTTTTCTCAAAACTGGGTTTGTGCTGAGATACGGAAGTTTTTTAAATGTTTATTTTTCCCAGGGCCCCACAGGTGCCCCCATGAGAATACAGTATTCTATAGTATTGCAACTTTTTTTTATGGAAGGGGCCCCCAAAACTGCTTTGCCCCAGGCCCCCTGAATCCTCTGGGCGGCCCTGTCCAAGGATTGCTGAAAAGTGCACACCCAGTGTCCGGAGATCTCTGATCAGAGCACTAACACGTACATGATCCGACTGAGACCTTTCATAGACATGCTCATCCCTGATCCCGTTCTTCTCTCCTAAACCGTTGCTTTTGTGGCTGACATCAATGACACCCATCTTGTTCTCCTCCAATTGCAGCTCTGTGCTACGGCTCTGCTCCTACCCAGAGGCAGCTCAGCTCTCGTCTCTCAACCCGTCCCTCTGGCTGACAACTTACCGCTGCCAGGCCTGAGCTCACTCAGCTGCCCCCACTTCACCTGTTGTCACCGTCTAACAGGCCAAAAAACACTATCACTCACTTGCCAAGATAGTGCTTACCATGAGTTTGGGGCATCTGGCTTCTTCCAGCCTGTAAAGAGTCAGTAAAAAACCATGCAGGGACTTAATTTATTTTGAATAGAATTTAGATTGATCAAATGCAGCTGCAGTCCTAAAAACGCTGCCCTGCGGAAAACCAGCCACTGTAACAGTGGTATAAGAAACCTTTTTGTATGGATACATACTGATTGGGAAAGTTTAGATAAGATATTATCCACTTCAATAAAATCCCTTTATGGTTATTTAAAGCAGGACATTTCATAATCAGTTTTTGATAGGGGATTTATTTAATCAAAAACCTTTCTGAAGTCCATGAAAACAGCTTTCCCTCACTCTGATCAATAATGTGACAAATCATGGATGATTTTGATAAGAATTGTCTCATGGTGCAGTAACTTTCTAAACTCACGCTAAGATAGTCTCGGTCACGCTTCAGTTGGATGCAAGGCCTGCGGTAAAGAAAGTTAGATAATTGTAACTTTGAAAGTTATTTTCCATAGCTTCACATGAAGAGAGAGGGAAGAGTGATTCAGTGGTCTAGATACAAGACTGGGAGCCTGAGTTCTAAAGCTGGCTCTGAGCAGGACACTGAAAATCAGGCTATAAGATATTGCCCAAACCAGAGGCAATAAGCACCTGCAGCTCCTGTTGGCTTCAGCAAGCTGTGCACGGGATGAAATTGTGGAAAAGCAGCATCACTTGCCCCATAACCTCAGCCATACAGAACACAACGCCATCCACAGCCTCAGAAACAACAAGATTTTCAATCGCCGTAGAAGAATGCCTATATCAAAGGGGTACTGGAGATTATTTCACAGGATACCATCAAACTACGTCACCTTTCTGAAAATTGTGGATCTACTATACTTACAACCACCACCTATGGTTTCTGCAACAAATATATTAGTGATCATTTTTCGGTTTACATGGTGCACTTGGAAACCAGTTCTGTAGTCAGTTTTGCTGTTTGTGCTGTATAGTCATTTAGGACCTGACCACAAAACAGAGATATGTACATGAACAAAGCCACATACATGTGTAAACGTTTGCTGTTTTTCCATTGCTGAAATGGCCTTGCAAATAGGGGAGCAGAAAACACACACACAAATCAGTATTGGCTAAAAAGATGCTCCATCATAAACTGATTTTTTTCATTAGCCAGTTTTATAAAAAAAAAAATCGAGTTAATGGTGTCACTTTCTTCTTTGTTCAGAACAGTCTTGAAAGATTGTTACTGTGTAAGTCTGATGTAATTATCCTAGTAATAAGATATTTGAAGAGGTTGTACCACCCGGTATGAAAATCGGGATAATGATTTAAATTTTCCAGTCTATTATCTGAGTTACCATTATGAGGATATTATATAAAATCTTCAGATATTGGCTAAGCATCTTCCCTCCCTCCTTAGAGGCAACATTTAGATCATTAGAATCTCTCCAACCTGGTGCTTTTGACAAAGTATAAATGTCATCACTATCAATCTCAACAACCTCTGTATGACAATTAACATTAACGCAGTGACCTTCTCCACAGTTAGTAAATTACAACTGAAAAAAAAAAATAGAGTGACATTGGTTAGCCAAATTGGTCCGATTATCTACCTCATCATTCGTGATGTTAGTCAATGCCATACAGAGTAAAGGAAAACCCAGTGATCTGGGGCACAGTAGAAGAGATCATTAGAGGCAGCACTAGTGCCCCTTCCTCCACCTCCACTGAAGTAAGCTTTAATTTAAAGCAAGTGTTCTTTACAGAGATGACATGCACAAGTTTGCAGATGCTGGTTTTTGTTGCTCCTGCAAAAGTGTGATTGCACCCATTGTTTAAGACACCTAATTTGTGCAAGGTTTTATTTGAAATACAAATCAGGAAATTACAGGGCAAATCAAGCCCTGCCATGGCACAATTGCAGTTCCTGCGTTGGAGAGTTATAGAGACTGTTTCCTTCAGTAGCCCCTGGAAGGCATAAACTACTGCAAAAGGGAGCAGTGAGGAAGCAGGACTGAGCTGTCCATTTCCCCCTCTCCACCATCATGTGGAGCTGGCTGGACACAGGGGCTCATGCTGTACCTTGTAAGGACTGGTGTAGTATGTGCACTCCCTCTACGGGGCTCAGGAACTTGAGGGATTATGCCTCCTTGGGAGTGTTGCAGTTCCTGAGTGTACAGTTATCTGTATACAGAAATCTGGGTTTACAGGTCCCAATCAGGTGCCAAATCTCAAACTTTGACCTTCACCATTACCAGTGTAACACTAGTTTCCATCTTAGCCCCTTAAGACAATCGATCAGACCGTGATTTGTGCTGAAGGCTAGAGAATCTGACAGTGATTCTGGTGTTCGGAGAGTTGCAGGAAGGCAAGAGGATGAGCACAGTGGCACTTGCTGAAATACTGAGTGTGTTGGGATGCTGGCATCACTATCCTTGTTCTTTCCCTCTATGTGCAACAACTGTGGAAAACCCTCCAACCATCTGCCAGCTCCTGCCTATCTGACAGATATCATGCAACATCAAACACCTGTGTGCCAGATCTGCACAGTTTGCATGAATGTCACTGCTGTTTTGTCTCAAGAAAACACTGCATGCCAAGTGCTTTACTTGCCCATTTCAAAGAGAACAGAATGTAGTTAGGAAGCTTCCGTTTTCTTCACGTTGCACTCAACTCCCTACTCTTCCCCATTTGGAGAGGGAAGGAGGGTTGACAGGGGTTCTCATGCTGTGGCAGTATGTGATGAATACTAATGCATCAAGACTTAATCCAACCAGAGGAAAACATTTGGCCAAACGTAGTTACTGCTTAAAATACTTTAAACCCCCTTGCAGACATCAGGTTGGTTGGTTTACTTCATCAACATGGATATTTGGAATCAGATATTTTGCACAAGCTCACTAAAGTCCACTTGCTATATTACCCTAGTGGAAGGAAGAGAGAGACATCCTCTATCAACTTTTCTCCTTTGTTTAAACTATTGCAAGAGACATCTAGAAATGTGCAGATGAAATGTGATCCAAACCTTGAGAAGAAAGCAGTATGGAAGGCAGGAACTTACAGTGGGATGCCTAACCCACTCCATTGCCGTCCAACAAGCTTGATTTCCCTTGGCAAGTGACAAATACACAGCATATTCAGAACACCAAGAACGGGTTCATCTTTCACCAGGAAAGTTAAAACTGGATTACAGAACTGGTCTCCTCCACCCCCTTCTTCAAAATTCCTCCATGCAAACATGAAGGAACAAAGCACAATATCCTGCAACATTCAGATAGCACTAAATGCTGCCGCAGGTAAAGTTATTCAGCCTCCTTGAATGGAGGACAAAAACGTACTCGTCCCACACTTTCTAACACTTGCCATTAATGCTATTGATTTGTTGGAACTTTTTATTAAGGCAAAGTTACAACAAATCATTATAACATACTACATCATACATCGTTAATTCAGGATCAGGTTAATAGTCAAAGAACCTGGCTAAAGATTCTGACTTGCTGGCTGGGTAGTTGGTGAGAAAGCTTTTCAATTACATGGACAGTCCATATTTTATGATAGCACAATTCCATAAGAGGAAAGGTCAGCTTTTTCCAATAATATGCAATATAAAGTCTAGCTGCTAACTATAAACAAATAAATTAATTGTATGTTCATTCAGATTTGTACACATCAGGAAGTTTTATGGTGAAGTCCCCATGAATTTAATTATGAGGTCTGATTTGATTCTGTAAGTCAAAAGCCCTGGTTGATAAATTCAGCTGTGCATAAAATTTCATGCAGAGCAAAACTAGCCATATGGGTATCAGTGGGTGGAGATTTGCACTGTTTTGAAGAAAAAATAAGTCTGGGGAGGAAATCAAAGACAAACCAAAACAAGACATTTCGAAACAATCACAGAATTACATATTATAAAAATATTTCTGAAGTTTGTACAAAGTGCTGAAAGCTTTCTGTTTTGTGGCTGACACTGCAAAAGTTACCTAAGAGGTAAAGTATGTATTTACTATGCACTTAAGAGACAGAAACATTGATAATGGGCTTGTCTTAGGGTCAATGAACTAGTTTGAAAGATTATCATTGGCTTGTCTTCTTCTTATCTTCTTGGGTTTCCCACTTCTACCGTGAGTGGGAATGCATTGTAGATGTCTAAACAGCTGCCTATGCCTATTAAAAGCAGGCCACCTGAACAGAAAAATGAATGTAAGAAAACAAACATACCACAATCAATCCATATCCTGAATTCAAAGAGCGCTCCAGACAATACAGCTACATCAGAAGAGAGGTGGGAGTATTGGCTGTTATTGGGTCAGTAACTCATTGGTGCATAGAAATAAGGGTAGAGCTAGATACAGCTTGCACTGTAATGCAGCCTTGTTCAGGTTTCAATCACAAAACATTTAAACCAAAACCGCAGTGCTGTTTATAAAGTATAAGATTCCCCTACCTGCACATTTTGTTCTTGTCGTGAGTGGAGGCCCAGGGGGCCCTGTGCCCCCTTCACCAGGACGGGTGAGGAGCACTCTGATCTCATACTCCACATCGGGGTCCAGGTGCCACAGTTTGTAATTTGGGGAGTCTACGATGTGTGTTTCTGCCCAGTTCCCAGTGGTTGTACGGTACTCCACCTCCTTCAGTATTATAGGCCCATCTCCGATGATAGAATTGGCGTTGGGTTTGATCCACAGATAGGTGGCGCCGACAGCCAGCAGTTCAGGGGGCGCAATGGGCGTGGGAGGTTCTGCAAGCAACAAAAAATTAGAAGATGCTTGTGAAATGTGTTAATAATGCTTAACTTGACTGGACTTTAACAATACACCATGTTCAGCAGAAAGGCTGGTCCAAACTCTGCTCTGTTACACAGGTGCACTTCTCACGAATACGTACCTGATAATACCTTACATGAGATTGAATTCCATGGAATTGAGCATAATTTGGCTTAATATATTTATTTCTAACTGGGTGCTATAACAGACTCCAGGAGGCAGAAAGTCCTACCCTTTACGGAAAATGAGGAGCCACATAATATGAAAAAAAATAAGTTTTATCTATTTAGAAATATTCTCACGAAATACAGCTCCTGACCGTAGCCCAGCCCATGTACTCATCTCAAAATAGAGAACTTTATCCTCACCCAGCTCCTGAGTAATTTACCATAGAGTGATTATTAAAATAAAATACAGTAACTTGAAAAGTTCAACACTGTTCCCACAGTTATTTCCTACTCTAAGAGGAGAAAATGCAGTGTATCAAATGGCACTGTATAGCTGTGGGCAAAGACCATGTTTTTATCGGTGACCACTGTATTTAGGAAATTCAAAATGCCATTTTAATAAGAAGCTGTAGTTTTAAAATAGGATACATTTTTAGACCAAATTAGTTGACAGTGTCTTTAAAAATACAATTGAAAATGTATTTAAATGCCTGAAGGGTCTTTGCTTGTTTAATAGTAACACAAACAGAATGCTGCTGAAGTTCAATGTAACTACATTACAGCTATGGTGGGGCTAAAAGAGAAACTGAGACAGTGAATTAACAGACACTATTGTTTTCCAGAGCAAAATATGTTTAACTTCATGAGTGATGGCACTAAATCCAAGTCTGCGTGAGACTTGAAGACTGCCTGGAAGAAGTCTGAGAAGCATCATCAGGAGGCAGGAACCAGACGGGTGCAGATTACCTCTGTGATAAAAAGGAGAGCAAGTCAGCAAGACAGCTCTCCAGCACCCTTTGATTAAATCCTCAAAAAGTCTACAGGGGCCTGGCAACCTGCCTCATTTTTTGTACTATCCCTGTATACATAACACTGGCATATTGGAAGCCACATGAATACCGTATGCCTTGTGGTTTTGAAAACCTGAACTGAAATGTGCAAGATTCTGAGTGATTTCTTTAATCACATCTGGTCTGTTTTCCACCCCTCTAATTTGGTTTGCCCTCAGCCCAGAGGACACAGAAATTCTCTTTGCTTGTGAAACTAAGGAGACAGACACAGCAGACACCTTTTTTCTTAAGGAAAGAAGTCCTATAGAAGTTAGTGACATAGAGCCTTTTAAGTTTTAGAAATAGATTTCTGTAAGAGTTACTCTAAAAACCCTTTTGAATTGAATAGAACGATAAGCTTTCCTCCTGTGATTAGTTAAAGGAATGAATGCCTTGGCTGCAAACCACAGAGGAGCTCAAGAGATATGCATTGATGGGGAATGAGAACAAACTTTGGGGTGTGCAGAACATTCCTGAAAGTGTGGAAATGCCCCCACTGAACCTTAGGAAGCACCATAGTCCCCCATTCCATAACTTACAAGGTTCATTGTAGGGGCATGGAGGTTACCCAAAGTCATAGGAGATCCTGCAATTCCCCACTTGAAATTTTTGATGGAGAAAAAACCCAACTCCATTGACAAGCCTTCTTAGCCAAGGGGTTTTTACTCTGAGCTTAAATTCTGTAGAGCATCAGGGCCTTAGATTAAAAGCCCTCTAGCAAGACACCTGGGCCTGGATGCACAAAAGGAGCTAGGTGCTTAAGTCTCTGTTTTAGGCACCTAAGGGTATGTCTACACCATGAGGGAGGAGGGGCCCAGATTCTGGGCTCCAGCCCGAGCCCAAACGTCAACACTGTAATTTTCTATAGCCCCACAAGCCTGAGTGAGCTGACATGGGCCAGCCATGGGTGTTTTATTGCAGCGTAGACATACCCTAAATCCCAGTTTGGGGACCACTGTAATGCACAAAACTCCTGCTGAACTCTGTTGGCACCTAGACTCAGTTGACACCTAGCTTTTCAGGGTACAAGTTCCCTCGGTGCCTATGTTTCTGCCTCTGGACATGTGCGCTGCTGCTTCCCTCTAGGCACCCAGATACCTATCTTCCACTTAAGCCACAAAGTGATTCACAAACCAGGGGAAGACAGGCATTTGGCCACCTAAGTCATGTGCCGGGCCCAATCCTATAGGTGCCCTCTGGGCACGGCTACCGGGTAGGGCCCCTTAGATGAGTTCACACAAAACAGCTGAAGGAAGGGAGAAGGAGGAGGTCCCTCGGAACGTTTAGCACATATGGGCACCCTGACCACTGGGCTGAAAGTTATGAGGGAGGTCCTCCTCCTCCCTCCCGGCTTCTTGTTAAAATGGTGTAGATCAGTGGTTTTCAACCTTTTTTCATTTGGGGACCCCTAAAAATTTCAAATGGAGGGGCAGACCCCTTTGAAAATCTTAGACATAGTGTGTGGACCCTCAGGTGTCCGTGGACCACAGGTAGAAAAAACACTGTTCTATGGTAATGACAACCTTTCACAGACCCCTTAGACGTAGGCTGTGGACCCAGACTGAAAACCACTGGTGTGGGCACCTGACAGCAGGAGAGGGGTCACAGCTGAGAATCGCTAACAGCATTGCAGTGATAGGCTTAGCACCCTCCCCTTCTGGTCAGCATCTCCCATTAGCTAGCCTAGGAGGGCTCCTTGCCTAGCATACTTGCTTTTGTGATTTGCAGACTAAGGCGCCTGTCTCTCCCCATTCATTGTAGAGGAGCCTAGGCGCCTCACTTTGGCTTTGTGAAGCACAGCGATTTTCTAGGTGTTTAACTCCTTTTGTGCATCCAAGCCCTTGTCTGTAAAGCAAGTAGAACTAGCACGGTGATACATAAATAAATAATAAAGAGCTGAACAAATAATCTAATGAATAAGTAATTCAGTAAATTCCAGCCCTATTTGTGGTTTGTTAGCGTAATATAATTTTCTCCGATTAATCCGCTACTCAACAAAATTTATGGTGAATGTTATTTACTCTGCAGCTTGCTATTCAAAGTCTGAGCTGTGTTGCTTCATTGGGATCAACCATAGAAATCACACTATTTGTTCCCTGGAAGAATGAGCAACTCTTATCATCACAATTCTAATTGTAGTGGTAGATATCCCCCAAAAGCAAACAAAACAGTGTGAGAAATAGTTTGTTTAAAATTCAAACAAATGTTTGCAAACTTAGTTTTTGCCCCGTTCTCCAAACTCCAGGCAGAAACTTTTTAGTGTCAAAAAGCTAGTGGTTTACATTAGGGACGTCTCCAACAAATCTATTTTCAAAAAAAATCAACCACGGGTAGCTAGATTTTCATTAAAAATATGAGCATCGCAAACTGCTTAATATTGATTTTTCCCTTCTGCACCATAATTAAAAGATGATCTTACAGATTTATTTTTTTATGCCAAAAAAAAAAAAAACCGACGGCATCTTACAAGTCAAGTTACATCCCAAGTTAGGAGACAAATGAAATATTAAGCCCCAAACTCCTGGGTATCACATAGTATAATAGCAACATTATGTAAATTACTTTGGGATTTGATTGAGGATTAGAAAAAAGATTTACCGGTAGAACAGTTAAATTAGTAGAGCTCCATCTTCTCTACACATTCAAAGCAAGTTTAGATACTCTAAGGATTAGCAAACCGCTTCAGAATAAGAAATCCACAGTGCTCTCCTCCATCCCCTTTCACCTCCACCCTGGATCAACACAAACCTTTCTGAAGGGTTGTCCAATGTTTTCTTGTTTCCATGTATTTTTGCTCTTTCAGGTTCTGACTAGGAGCAGAAGTGCCAAAACATCACAAGAAAATGATGAAAACTGCTTAAGACTGTCAAACCCAATTCTAAAGATTCAAGGAACTTGAATGAATATTAGTTGAACTAATTATTTTGGCCTCAATCCTGCACCACTGAAGGCAACAGGAGCTTTTCCATCACCTTAAATAGGACTAGGACCAAGACCTTAACCTCATTCTGGACCTAAATATTGAAAATATTTCACCTTAAAGAATAAAGCCATTATTTATCAGAGCAGGCACCTGGAGCAGGAGCAGTATATTTGTTGTGACCTATGCAAATAAACTGCACTTGTAACCATTACAAATTGCCTGCCTGATGCTGCTATGAGCTGGCGATTCTAATTAACATTTATGTGATCTTATCAGTGATTTTAAATGCTTATTAAACGGAGTGGTGACAGATTGAGGATATATCCATGTCAAATTGTGAACTCCATTTTGTTTTTATGAACCCTATTTTATTCCAGGGGCCCTACCTTATAATAAAACCTTTGTTTGGGTATGTGACCTTCATGTTGTATTACAAACCTCCTTAGTGGATTAGAACATCCATTTTATAGTAGGAGCTTGACACCTAGTGGAAAGATTATGTCTGAGAAGCTGTGACAGAGCAATCAAGGATCATCAATGTTGAATGACTCTCCTACTAGAACAATGGGTTTTCTTCTGGTAGGCTATCAACTTTGAAGGGCTACACAGAAGCCAACAGGGGATGAGGTGTTTCTCTGAGTTAGGAGGAGGAGGGGTGACCACCACCAAATAAAAACAGAGCAACTTAAGGAGAAAGAGAAGGTAGGAAGGGCTGTCTAACACTTAAGGACACTGAACAAACCCAGGACTTGTGGAAGGCATGAGTTCAGACTTAAGTGGAGGAGTGCTGTTCATGAACTTGTTTTTCAAAGATAAGTAAATCTAGTGTGCTTTGATAAGCGCCCAGATTTTTAAAGGTATTTAGGTGTTGCTGTGCTCAGTGTCTCGATGCCTAACTGATTTGGGAGCCTAAATCTCATGTTCAAAAGGAATTTATTGACTTAGGAATCTGAAGTCTATCAACAGCCAATGGGATTTAGACACTTATGTGCCTAAATCTCGTTAGAAAATGAGATTTAAGGTCCCAAATAAGTTGGGTGTTGAGATGTTGAGTGTTACAATGCCTACATACCTTCAAAATCTGGGCCATAGTGTCTATGTCTAGGAAATTACTTTGCTAAGCCTGTGTTCCTTATTTGTTTGCAATGTTGTCCATCAAGGGGTTAATCAGAAGCTCGGCATGGCCACAGAAAAGTGGACCTGAGGGAACATGCAGAAGCAACTGGGGGTTCAGAAAGGCTTGTAGCTCTGGGGTTTAAGTCAGCCAGACTGCAAGATCCTACTGCCCAAGAAGAATGTCAGACATGAGGTCTGCACCTGGGAATGTGCATGAGACCCCCAGAGCTAGGAACAGTGACCAGTTAATACCCAGGCCCAGATGACTTAGAAGCAAGTGGGATCCATTCACAACAGATGGGCACCTGTTTGGAGATGGGGACTTGGCCAGGTTGTGACAAACGTCACCCCCTGCAATGTGACAGCTGATTTGACAAGGTCATCAAAAAAAATCCACTCAACTCCTTTAATTCACAAAGCATTGTATGAATTTCATGCTATTATATTAACCGCCTGTACACTGCTCTTGGGAATGCAATTTAGGCCCCTCCTATACCAGTGACATTGTTTCCATAGCGACTAATAGTCTTTAAAAAGAGAAAATGGAAGGACACTAAGCAAAGGGCAAAGGCATACAAAATAAAAGGAACATTTAACCTTTCTGTAGGGAGACTATCACAAAGCATCTAAGTGTTGTATAACTCAAAAGTGCAGGCCTGAAGATAACACTGCACTTCCGGAGAGATTTTCAAACAAAGATGTCAAAATATTTTATACAGACAGATATCAGTATGCCCATTTTACGGATGGGGAAACTGAGGCACAAGAAGTTTAACTGACACCCAAAATTAGAGGATTCTTATGGCCAAGCTGTGAATACCACCCAGATCTCTTAATTCTCAGTCCGGTACTTTAATCATATGACCATCCTTCTATTCTAATGGGCATCAGGCCCAGACCCATTAGATCTAAATCTAATCTAGAATTAAACCCAATTTGTATCAGAATCTCAACTCTCCCACAGTGAGGGATTCAGACCCAGCTCTCTATACAGTGTTTTTAAAACCAAATACCTTCAAATAGAAACCAAACCAAATCCACATAGCCTGAAATAGCATTCATGTATGGGGCAATACAGCATGGGGGAAACGCAATGGCAAACCCCTGAGGACCAGCAAATCTGCCAATAAGGGAATCAGTCACAATCTAACCAAATGTTCGAGAAAGGCAGGCAAAGAAGGAAGAAATGTGGAGGGACCCAAAATGTATTAAGAAAATGGAAACCCCACCTAAGTGAAGCCAAGAGAAGAATGGAATTGAGGGCATCTGAATAGAAGTAGCCAAAGAGACAAACAAAACAAGACATTACATATATCAAAAGTGGGAAATCAGCAGTTCTGCTAACTCCCAGAGTAAAGAAGTTCTGAAGAGGATACGTCCATTGCAGAGGCTAAATTTTTTCTTTGCATCAGTCTTCATTACAACATTGTTGGGCAGATATCTGGAAGAGAATAGGTTCAGGGTAGGTAAGGATGATGCACTTTCAGAGATTGGGGTGTCAAAAAAAAAAAAAGAGAGAGAGAGAGAGAGGTGGTTTGGGATGATTCTGCTAGGACCAGATGGTATTCACACCAGAGTTCCAAAGGAATTTTAAAATCAAATGGCCAAGCTCCTGATAAATACACAATTTCACTTTAAACTATGTGGGAAGGCTGGGAAATAGTAAATGTGATTGTCTTTTAAAGAGGTGCTGGGTAATCCTGTGAATAGATCAGTAAACCCTAAGCATTTATAAAATTGCAAAAATGGATTACACTAAACTACTTCCCAAACTGAGATAATCTATATGGTACATTTTCCCCTAATACTAGTCCCATGAGCAATAGGTTTCATAACTAGAAATACATAGCTATAACAATATCATCCTAGCAGATACCAATTCTCTATAGGGACCTTATGTTTTTGCAGCTTTAATCCAACATACCCGCACATATCTGGAGCTCCTGTCAGTGCTGTGAACAGTAAGATGTGATTATAATGGACTATGATTGCTCAAAAAATTACAGAGTCATGGGACTGGGATGAATTTCCCTGTAGGCAGCAGGTAATACAGTGAAGGATCAAACAGGGTGAAAAATACTTGCATGTTAGCGTCTACAGTCATATAATAGGCTGTGGACACAGACTGGTGGTAGACATCAAATCTATTTCAACCCTAATTTAACTGGAAAGTTAGCTGTGAATTTTTATTCTTAGATTAATCGACTATACAAACAGAATCTCTTGCTTGAGATCAGTAGCTGTTTGAGAGACTAGGACATAAAAACTCTTTTCACTGGAAGAACTAACCACCACTGAAATGCCTCAGATGATATCACTTGCATTAATTTGTCTCTATATTAACTTTTTGAGTATGCCTGCTTTAAAATTTCACCGGATTAAAAGACTATCAGTTTCAGAAACATTTCATGTCTTTAAAATAGGTAATGTAATAGAAATGGTTGAATCTTCCAAGCCAGTGAACTTTTAAGAGCAGCCACTATGTTAGCAGCTTTCATCTGAAGTTGGAAATGGCTGGGGAAACCTAGGACAGAAGGGGAGCCAAGTGAGAAAAGGCCCTTCAGCTTTAATGAGCATTTGTACATAATGTTCACATATTAGAGACCATTTCTTTCCAATGGATGATGAAGGATGGCATTATGGTTAAAGTATTGACTGTAACTCAGATCTGGTTTGAAGCCCCAGCTCTACTACAGACTTCTTATATGACCTTGGATAACCTGGTTCCTCATCTGTGGAATGGGGATATTACTTCCCTCTCTCTGTCTTGCCAATTTACATTAAACTCTTTGGGGCAGATACTGTATCTATGAACAGTGCCCATCACAATGGGGTCTTGAAGTACTACTGTGACACAGAAAGTAATTTCATTGTTGCCCTCCATCTTTGTACAATGATACAATGCAGCAATCTGTTACTACAGAAAAGCATTGTATGTTAGATCTGGTTAAAAGTTCTTACCTCTGTTTTTGTTATGCTCACCAGAAAGTGTTCAATGATCTACCATTCTCTCTCCCATGCATTTTTTGCATTAGACAAAATCATTTTTTGCAGTAGCTATCGCATGTCTACACCAACAGAGACTAACATTTCCAATTAGATGCAATAGTGATTGCACTGATGTTTATATTTATTTCAAAGTATGAAACATGAAAGAACACCTAATTCCAGGGACTGGGCACATATGACAAAATTAAAAATGCAAACAATTTTTCTTCTCAAAAGAATCCAGGCAGAAAACTGGAATTTCCACCATTATAGATTCCTGAAAATCCACACCACTACATTACCCAAATGACTGTTTCAAATAGATGGGGTTTGCAGCATGACCTATAAGTAAACAAACAAAAAATGGACTATTGCAAACTGTAATGGGATGACCTGTACCTTTAAGGGTCAGCGGCCTGGAGCAGTCAGTCCCATACAATTAGCCCAGCTGGGTATGGTATGGAGGATCCAATTCTTCTACAAAGAGCAGCAGGAAACTCCAGGAAAGAGGGGATGCTTAGAGGGAGGGACAGACAAGTCCACTAGGAGTGAATAGGCTCCAGCAGTGAACCCTGAGTCTTCAGGCACAGTGCTCCATGCAAGGAAGGCCTGAGAGACCCCAAGTGAGAAAGAAACTGGGAATATGGACTTGATGGGGCTTTTTGAGAACTTTATTTTGGAACTGACTTTAATGTTAATAAATCCAGCCCCAAAGGAGGGCATGCTGCACCAAAACAGAGTTGTTCTGATAGTTTGATTTACGGGGCCCTGAGCTGAAGAAGGGGGAAACTGTGGTAGGGCGCCTGCAGAATGACCTCAGGCCACAAGTGGATGCTCAGGAGGTGGCTGGCCCATTTACACAAAGCAGCAGGAGATGTTGGGGACCGAATTCCAAAACTGAGGAGCCCTCATGGAGAACTCTGCCAGCTTCGCTCTCTTACATACTAAAGGAGTATGTTGATCTCACCTGCTTCAAATACCTTTGGTAGCCCCATGTTGTAGGATCTAAAGAAATCTTTGTCAACCATCTGCAGCCTGGCACCCCACACCTGGCACTCCAGCTATCTCCCCTCTCACTTCATCTGTTGCGCATCATCAATAAACCAAGGTGACATGTGAGGACAAAGCGGTGGAAGGAGACAACTGGGAGGTGACCATATCAATTGTGGAAGAAGATTGTGAAGTCCGACAATCCATCCACAGAGTGGATGGTCAGAGTGGTCTGTCAGAACACAAGTTTATCCCTGAGATGTTTCTAGAGGCACTCTGGTTTCCTTTGGGAGGGTGAATCATCAGAACAGCCCCTTCACTCCAACTTCCTCTCATTGGTAGATCTCAAAGTGCTTTACAAAGTTGAGTAGATCCATTATCATTCTATAAAACAAGAAACTAAGGTGCAAATAGGTTAAATGACTTTCCCAAGGTCATGAAGGCAGAGCTGAGAAGATAATCCAGATCTCTTGACTTTCAGTACGGGGCCCTGGGAGCATTGCACCATACTACCATCCAAGTGTGCCTTTGTCCCAGTTCAATAATCAATATTCTGGCACTCGACCCGTCAAACTCTCATGAGCACTAACTGGTTAAGACGGATGTGTGGGAATGGAGAGATGTGACTTTAACGGTCAGTGCACTACTCAGCTCTTGAAAATTAGTCTTGGCAGCAATAGCCTCCTGCTCTCGATACTTCTGACACTCTCACAATATGGTGAAAAATGTTACCTGTCAAACTGTTTTTATAGAGGGTTGGTTTTTTTTAAGCTTTCATAAAATGCCCCAAGGGTGGCGAAAGGCAGGGGGAGAACAGCTGGTCTGTGGTTTGTCTGATTGTCTTTTATGAAAAAAGATTAAAGCAGCAAGATCAGAAAATATGAAAAATAAAATTCTTCTGAGTACCAGTGGGGAGAGAAAATGTCCCCTCCAAAAGAAAACAGAATCTTGTTCAGTCTTCTGGGGATAACTAATATGCACAGCAGTTTCTCAGCTTGCCCCGTCCTTAGCGATGGATGGACTGATGCAGATAAGAATCCATTTGAACCTTTAAAAATAACATGAACTAGAACATCTGAGACCAGAAGCTCACATAACTTCCCCCACCTCCTGCCACCACCTGCATTTTTCAGGAGTTTTTTGCTTCTGCATTTTCATATGTGACCAGAAGTCCCAGAATATTAAAAAATCTGTTCTCAGTGTGTTTCTTGCCTAATCAGCAGGAGGAAATATCCTGTCAGAGAGTCCAAGAGAAAAAGCTACTCATGAGATTTCCAGCCCAAGATCTCTGGATAAGCATTCTAAATGGCAGATGCTTATCTGAATTAAGCTTCTGAATCTTTTCAATCTTCATTACTACTGTAGTTCATAACGGGTACATCTCAGGTAATGCACAAGCAAAGAGGTGATCTCTTGCTGCCTTTAATTTTTTTAGTTGAAGATGTCCACATATAAAGAGCCACCGATGCCATATGGAAAACTTTGGAAAATACTCTAGGTTATACAAATCTGCCACCAAAGAGCCAGATCATGCCCTCATTCTGTGCTGTGCAATCATGCCAGCAAGAGAAGCTTCTCAACATCCCTCTTTGCAGCAGCAAGACAGGAATGCAACCTAGCACTTGAGAAGACCAGATCACTCCCAGCTAAGTTATCCAGCTCACATCCCTGAACTAGCTTGGAGGCACTACACTTATAAAAGCATCAGCTGTGCATGCCCCATGCATGGCCAGTCAGCAAATTCTACACCTACAACAGGCACACAGCCAGCACAGCTCTGCCTCATGCACACAGTACACAGCATAGTTTCCACCAATAAAGTCAGGAGGAATCTTTATCTATCTTCCCTGTTTTCTTTACAATCAAAGGTATGTATATGAAAAACAAGATCTGCGTTTCCAAAGACGTCACCCACTGCTGCGCATTCTCCAGCTAATGGGAATCGCAAGCCTCTGCTTGTGACATCTAGTTTAAGACCGCGGAACTGATCAATGTTTGCCAAATGGATAAGGATGGAGTTGGGAGGTAAGGAAACTTAATTTCAGGCTTCTCAGAGGGTATTCTAAATAATAAAGAACAAAGCATGTTTGCATGGCCTCCTTCCCAATAGCTGCAGGGTGTATTACAAATGAAGAACTGCAACGAACACATGTACTTTAATTTGGATTTTAAAAGCCAACTGCTTTTCAAAGAAGAATGAGAACGTGTTAAAGCTCCTGTGTTCTGATTCCCCCCCCCCCCATTTAAACAGTTTGTCACCATTTCACTTACTATTTTATTCACTCTGTTTATGACTATAACCTGCTGTTAATGTTTCACACTGCTGTCTGAACTGTATTCACAGAAGTTATCGCTCCCGGTTTTACACCTCAGTAAAGAGCAGCCTGAATTCTGAATCATAGTATTTATACTATACTGGCATTGCTTACAAGACTATTCTGCAGTGTGCATTATAAATATGAGGTGGTTTGTTAGTGGGTGATTGCCTGAGCCTCCAGTTCTTTTAATTTCCAAAAAATGGTATAAGGATTTTACAACATCCAGTAGAGGGCTGGGTCACTAAGGTAGCAATAGACTGCTATAGGGCCTTTTGCCTCAAAGTCAGAAGTTCAAATCTGGCCTAAGAGTATATCTGTAACAGTCTGACAGCATTTGCCTGAACGTCCTACCCAGAAGGAGAGTGTTGATTGTTCTGGGAAAAGTTTAAGAGGGTTCCGCCAACTCACTACTGCAAGTGCCTCATCAACCCATCTGGACATGCAAGCAATGGGGAGCGCCTCTGGGAGAAAATCTAGGGTGTCTGCTGAACAATCCCAAGGAAGGATCCTGGGAAACAGCCATACGGAGGAAGAAATTTTGAACTAAGGTTTTTTATTATTGATTTCTTGGTTAAAGCCAAACCCCAGGAAGGGACAATGAGGAAGGGCTGGACTTTACATAGCGTAGGGACTGCATTTGGAGAACAGATAGGGAAGATGCCTGTTCATAGGTAGGGCTGCAAAGCCAGTAACATAGGGTGCTGTTTCAGTGACCTACGCAAATTGAGCTGGTCTTACTGGGGAAGTATCACCATTGCACAAGCCACCAGAATTGCCCCCCTTAGCCTCAATAGCAGTCTCAGCAGAGGGGCCAAAGATTGAAAGGGCAAGGAGACTAAAATGCCTTTTCTGCCCTTAGACATGGTTGCGACAGATTAGAGCTGTGACATATGAGCAGTGTGAGAAGCTTGCGCTAAGGGGCCCAACGCTGTGCCTGCTCTATGAATGAACAATGTGACCCTCCAACATTCTGAGTCTGACATTCTTCATAGCTTACACCTGCCTCTACTCAAAGCTTGCCAGATGTCTAATTTTACCAACCCCCCCTTAACGTTTTAAAAGCAAAACAAAAAGAAATTGCATAATATCACTAGTTCTGATGCTTTATAGGGATAGGACTTTCTTCCCAATGGTTTTGAGAATAGAAGTTTTAGTTGATTCAGCTGTGCAATAACTGTTTAAAGTACAGGCAATGGAAACTTGTATTGATGGAATGGAGAAGACAGTGGAAGAGGTGATAAGACAAAAGAGTGGATTGTAGGCTAAATTGAGAAAGGCCTTTAAAAGTTAAGGATTAGAAGACTGTATTTGATGCAGTGGAAAAAAGGGGAGCAGGCTAAATGACTGACCAGGATGAAGATCATTGTGTTAGGGGGTGTGACAAAGGAAGGAGCTGAAGGCGTTAAGACAGGAAATAACAAGGATCTAGATGAGAGTTTTAGCAGTACTTACAGAAAAAAGACTGGACTTAGAGATGTTATGGAGTAAAAAAAAAATCAATAACTGAACATGGACTGGATGAAAGGTGTCTTGAGAGGACACAGTCAAAGATGACCCCAGGCATGGCAGGGAGTGTTGGGGTCTCCGATGATGAAAAAGTGGGGGAGAGAGAGGGAAGACAAGTGGTTCAAGTTTTGGTCATGTTAAATTTTAGTTTGCTGCAAGCCCTCCAAAGAGGATTTGTTAGATTGAGATGCAGAATTGAATGGAGGGAGACAGCTGAGGAGAGGTAGATTTGTGAGTCATTGGCATAGAGAGGCTTGCTGAGGTGGCACTAGCAAATGAGATCACCTAGAGAAAAGGGAGAGAAGGTGAAGAATGTTTCAAAGAAAGCCCTGTGGAACTCCCACAGGAAGTGGGGCAGAGAAGATGACCCAGCCAAATAGATGCAGAAGGAACAATTAGGGATAGGACAAGAGCCAGTAGAAGGCAGCTGTGAAAAGCAAAGAAGGAAAAGATTTCAAGAAGGATTGATCATCTTTGTCATAGGAAGTCCAGAGATTAGTAAGGATGGAGCAGGGCCCCTATATATAACAGGTAACCTTTGTTCAGCTATTCATGCCTAAAGCCTCAACTTTCAAAAATTCAGGATCCACAGTGCACATGATGAATCTGGGCATCCCCTTTGCACTCCAGAATCCTGTACTTGTGTGTCACGTACATAAGTACCTACCACTTGATCTCACTTGCAATTACCTTCTGTGCATACAAATAAGGGATTGAGAACACAAAGGAATTGTGTTGACCCACTTTGCCCCTGAGAATATGACTACCCTTCAAGCTGGTGGCGTAATTCCCAGCTCGAGGAGAAGCACCTGCGCTAGCTCTGATTGAATTAGCACCCTAAAAATAGTGTGCAGCCCCAGTGGTGTGAGCAGTGGCAACATTGGTGGGAGGAGCTAGCCTCCCCAAGCATATGCCTACCATCTCCGATGGGTACATACTAGGGGCAGCTAGCCCCTCCCGCTGCTCATACCACAACCGCTACACTCTATTAAACATGCTATTGGATCAGAGCTAGTGCGGATTTGTCTCCTCAATCTGGGAATTACACCTCCAGCATGTAGAGTAGTTTGAAACTTTAGCCCTAACTGTAAATCTACTGAGTGTCAGCGTTGCAGAGGTCAAACTCTTAGCATAGCCCTATGAGAAATTTGGGTATTTCCACTACTGGAGTAAAGTGAACAATACATTCATTCCACTCGGTACACCTCTACCCCACTATAACGCGATCCGATATAACACGGGTTCGCATATAGCGCAGTAGCAGCGGGGCTCCGGCGGCGCTTTAAAGGGTCTGGGGCTCTGGCTGCTGCGGGGAGCCCTGGGCCCTTTAAATCACCTCTGGAGCCCTGCCGCCGCTACCCCGGGGCTGCGGCAGTGGGGCTCCTCCAGCGATTTAAAGGGACTGGGGCTCCCCACAGCTGGAGCCCCGGCTCTTTAAATCACCGCTGCAGCCCTGCTACCGCTACCCCGATATAACGGCGTTTCACCTATAACGCAGTAGGGATTTTTGGCTCCCCACGACCGCGTTATATTGGGGTAGAGGTGTATCTCCACTCTGAGATGGAATGCCTAATCCAAATCACCAAGGAGCCCGGTTTCATTTAGGCACCGGGCAGCTCATGCTGAAAGTAGACAATACAGCAATGCTTACAAAAGCTGCGACAAAGCAGAAAACTTCTTGACCCAGTTCTGAAAGCACATGCAGTCCCCATGTTATATAGAAGCAACAACTACCAAGTGCAGAAAGTTCATCTGTTTTCATAACATTTTATTAAACAAAAATTGACAAAGCCACCCTGTCACCAAAAAGAGTCAATATAGACCCATTAGCTCCTGCCAACTCTTGCTTTAATTGTCTTATAGGTTAAAATGTAAGGGCATCAAACAGCAAGAGAGAGAATTACCATGGCATTCTATTTCATTAGCTTTTCATACTATTTGTGCTCGGAAGCTTTAGTATGAATCCCACCAGATCGTCAGAGGATGCATTCATTCTTTAATAAAGAATGAAATAGAATTGGATTAGTAGAATTGTATCTCATTTCCCAGTGTAAATTAAGTGAATTAGATGGAAGATTCTGTGCTTTAATTGTGAAGCTTATTACAAGAGCTCACACAGATTAGAACTGAATGCTCTTCTTTGAGTCTTGATTTGTACTTTAAAAGAAGAAAATTGCAGAGTCTCCCAATGGCTCGCTGTTGGTATGAAATGTTACCACACAGGAGCCTCCAATCCTGGAACAAATGTCATTCCTCAGACTCTGAGCCTGGGCACTGCAGAATGACCATTCTTCGCCTGTGATGGAGGGCTGGCCTAGGCAATGCATGTACAATCTGTGAGTGCAAATGATAACCAACCCAGATGTACATATTGGGTAATAGCAGACACATTAATATATATGCACAAAAATGCAGGCACAAACACCTTTGACTGTAAAAAACACTTCAAATGGGAGCAACATAGTCTCATCTGCTGTGATACTGAGGCTATGTCAACATAAGAAATTACTTTGGTATAATTTATGTCACTCATGGTGTGAATAATCCACTCCCCGGAGCGACACAAGTTATACCGACCTAAGCGTTGGTGTGGACAGCACTATGTTGGTGGGAGAGCTTCTCACGGATGCAGAAGTTATTCAGCCGATGGGAGAGCTCTTCATCGGTGCACCACTGTAAGTGCTGTTGTGTAAACGTAGCCTCAGTCTTGCAGTGCCTAACTTTTAGGTGCCTAGAAAAAGCACAGGAACAACATTGATTCACAAAGTCTGGGTTAGACCCCGAGGATCCCTGTACAACACACAGGAAGAGATGCATGCCCAAGAATGCAATTCACAAAAGCCAGCACACTAGGGGAGGAGCCGCCTAAGCTAGTCAATGGGAGATGCTGACAGGAGGTGGGTGTGCTGATCCCCACCACTCTCATGGAGATAGGTGCCTAAATCCAGGCTGCAGGGAGCAGTGTAGCTCTGTTTAGCGATCCACAGACAGGAACCCCTCTTCTGGAATCAGGCAGCTTTGGCGCCTGAGACGCATTTTGTAAGAATGCCTTAGGCAGGCACCTAATGACACACAAAACGTGGGGGAGAGTCGGGAAGGAGAAGAGAGGTGATGGTGTCTACCCTATTCAACTTTTAGTCAAGTGGTTAGAAAACTCAACTGGGATGTGGGGACTCAGATTTAATTTCCTCCTCTGTTGTAGGGAGAGAAAAGACTTGAACAAGACCTAACCACGGGCTTATGGGATATTCTGATGTGGGTCTCCCTCAATCTCTCCTGTTGAAGCTATTCCACTGTACATAAATATTAGAGTCATGGGAGCAGGGATATTGGACCCTGGGTCTCCTACCTCCCATGTGGATACTCTAAGCACCAGGCTACAGAGCCATTCTCAATCTGGCCCAACGACTAAGTATTTATCAGCAGTGGAATAGCTTCAACAGGAGAGAGAGAGCTCCACATCAGAAAATCCCATAGTTCTGCAGTCTGAGCACACATCTGCGGGGTAGGATTTGAAGAGAAGTCTCCCTTCGCCCGCTCCAACAGAAGGGGGAGTTGAACCTGGATCTCCCACATCCCAGGTGAGTGCTCTAACCACTGGGTGAAAAGTTCTAAGATGGGCACCACCGCCATCTCCATATGGTTTTTGAATGCAACCCGATCCAATAGGCGGCCTTTGAGCATGCCTACAGGATCAGGCCCTGCACAAAATAGATGGGCGACCGCCTACCTTCCCCAGTTCATTAGTCTGGGGCCTGAGGGAGAACGAGGTGTCTGGATACCTAGAGTGAGGCAGCAATGCACATGCCTAGAGACAGAAATTTAGGGGCTGGTGGCACTTTTACCCTGAAAGTTTAGGCCCAGAGTGAGTTTAAGCACCTACAGAGTTAAGTGGGAGCTTTGTGGATGGCAGTGAAGCCTAAAACTTGAACCTTAGCTGCTTAAATACCTTTGTGAATCTAGCCCATGCTGCCTAACTTAACATAATTGAACCTGGCCTTTTCAAAGGAGCACAGCGGCAGAAAAGAAGTTTTCATCTGTCAAATAATGGGGTCATGAGTGTGCCATCTCACGGATCAAACTACTTGTGAGCCCCATGCCTTATGGGATCTTAAAATTTCACAGCACTGGGCTACATTCAGCGAAGCTGGCTCAACCAACCCGGCCCATTGCACTTGTAGAAGGGCAAAAGATTCGCCCTTCTACAGGGCAACCTAAATCCTTATGCTTTTTTTCCTTCCTTTTCTTCCCTGAACTGGATGATCATTTTTCATTATTTTGTGTTTCATCCTTAGTGATGACATTGACGCTTTCTGATATGTCAAACAAGGCATATTGTCAATTTAAAATCTTTATTAGACTTGAAATAATTGCTACAAAAGCCCAACTGGGAGAAAACATTGCTATTAGAAAGCCCAGTTTTTAATTTACCTAGGAACATACACATAATGGCAGTATCCCATATGCCACAGTGAGCAAATGCTGTCTTTTCATTTGAAACTATTGCGACAGTGTACACAAACCAGAAGTTTCCCCTTTCCTGCTTCAGAACTGGTCCCTTGGAATTTTAAATTGGTTCTCTCCTTTCAGAATACTGGAGATTATTATAGTTTATGAATCTTCTACACTATACATTTTTCTCCTTTAATGATCTATTATATCAGTCTGCAATATCCAACTAAGACTCTATGTCAGACTAAAGCTAGGGAAGCCTGTTACTCTGTGAGGCTGCACCTGGTACATCATAGTACACATTTATAATGCCAACTACACTTGCCATCCATCAAAAAGGCAGGTCCCCTCAAAAAGTAGTTTGGCCCAGCTTTAGTTATGGCTCATGTTCTTAACTCCATGAACTGCTTGGGCTCATCTATCATGTGTTATTAAATCCATTTCATCTTTCTGCATGAGCAAGCTGCTAATCTCCCACAGGGATGGATGACTTAAACTCAACAAGTACCGGAAAAAAGAAAAGGGGGTTAAAAAAAAAAAAAGAAAGGAAAGGAAATGTAGAAGCTGTGAAACATGTAATTTTGGGTCAACACAAGTTCAAGCAGCTTCATCAGTTGCTATGCTACCAGCTTATGAATTGGGAAAGGATGAAGGCAACGAGGTTTTATAGCTTTGCCTATAGAGGCTATTTAGCAACTTTTGCTTTGTGGCACATCCCTGTCTGCAGAAAAAAGGATCGCTAGTCTGTAAACTGCTGAAATGGCAAGTGACTGGAGGTACCAGCTACTCTGAGCAGCGTGGAATGGTTTGTCTGGATTGATTAAGTAACTTAATCCATAGCAACCTGCTAGGTTTGCAGTGAGAGCCTAAGGCAGGATTTTTCATTTCATTTAAGGAAAAGTGGGGAATTAAACGTGCACTGCAGTCCGCCTCCCCACAACCAGCCATCTAGCGTACAGGGAACAGATGCAGAGAAATCAGTGGAACAGACACAATGATTAGAATGGGGTTTGAAAATGAAAGGCCAACAATGCAGAAGAAATTCCAGACACAATGGCATCAGACCCACCATTTCACTGCTGGTTCTGCTCTCACCTCTAACCGCAATATTTTCTAACATACCCACCATCCTGGTATCACAATGGACTACCATACACATGTGCAGTGCTTTTCAAAGCACTCTGTATGCACTGACTAGTTAATCCTCACAACCATGGGCGGCAGGAGGACTCCCACTTTGGGGAGGCTAGCCCCGCAGCCCCACCACTTCCAGACGAGGCCCTGCTCCCCCCACAGCAGGAGCCCTAAGCCCCCCCACCTCCCTCTCATGGCTGGAGAAGCCCCGGGCTGGCGGAATCTCAAGCTGTCCTTTCCCCCCCCTCCTCCCCCGGCCACTGGAGGAGCCCTGGGCTGGCCCCAGCTGTGCTGGCTGACCAACCCGAGCCCGAGGCCAGTGCCAGCTGCACTCTGGCTGGCCAGTCTACTAACCTGAGCCCCGGGCCGACCTGAGCCCCAGGCCAGAGAACGGGAAAGGCAGTGCACCTCACCTCCCAGGACCCACAGAAGTCCAGCAGAAGAATGTTGTGCATTTGATATACGCCATGCAGGTTCCGGGGTGGCTGAGGAGCCGTTATCTGCTACTCAGCTTTCCGGGTTCATCAGTAATCTCTCTAGAGTCCAGGGAGATTACTGATGAACCCAGGAAACTGAATAGCAGATACCGCCACCCCAGCAGCCTCGGAACCCGCATAGCGCATAATAATAAGCAAAAACCCGCAACCTGGTATCCCACAGCAGTGGCTCTGCCCGGGGAGGCTTAGCCTTCCCTGGCCTATTATACCTGCCACCCATGCTCACAACACCCTGGTAAGGCAAGTATTATAATCCCATCTGAAACATGTGAAAACAAACAATTAAGGGATGGCCTTAGGGTCACAAAGAAGGACTCTGGGGCCCCCTGCTCTCATCACTAATAAAGTAATAATAAATTATAATGCCACCACTTAACTCTTATACGGCACTTTTCAAAATTAAATCTTAAAGCGCTTTACAAAGGGGGTTGGTATCATTATCCCCATTTTACAGATGGGGAAACAGAGGCACAGAGCAGTGATGTGACTTGTCCAAGGTCACCCAGCCAGGCCAGCAGCAGAGCTGGGGGTAGAATCCAGCCTCCCCTATTAGACTGTACCACCTCCTTAGCAAAAGGGGGTCGTGGGGATGGTGTTACAGGTTTAGGGGTTTTTTAGTCTGTAAAATGATGAAACTCAAGTTTAAGCCAATGGGATTTTTCCCTGCAAGGAGGGAGACCCCTTTTGCAGACGACCCCTTTCGTCACATTTAGCCACTGAAAGACAGAGAAGAGCAGGAGTAGCGGTGTTTGGTGCTAATGCCATAGTGATGCATAGCAAACATCTTTTGATGTTCTGGTTCCCCACTGAAGTCACAACATGACAGCATGATGTACCTAGAACATCGGGTCAGCACTGAAGGAATTTAACTGATGTGTCTACACTACAAGAGGCAGCAGCAAAGTTGTAACCACTTAGCAGAACTTTGATGTGGCAGGACAACCCATGCATATGCATCCCTCACATGGTCATGGGCAAGAATCCAGTTGGGATCGCTCAGTTTGTACCAAGCAGCTCTGCCAGTTGAGTCAGAAGGGAGCCTTTCTGGCAGGAGTCGGGTTGAGCTTGTCTCTGTTGGAAGTCACTCTGCAGATCTTACACTAATATTTACACGGGGGTGAGGCACGTGCTCAATGCAGAAGGCAAGAACAGGCTTTGATACTTATCACAGCCCCATTTCATTCACCTTCTATGACTCACAGTTTTTACAATTAAGATTTTCTTGAGGCAGGGGTTTTTGGAATTGAAGGTTCCTTTGTCTTGGCCTTCTCTCCATGACCTCAAACGCGGTCCACAGACTGATAAGGGGGTACATAGGCCCTTTGGGTGGTGGCACAAACAATACACTCCACAACTGTGTCCTTAGAATGAGCTCCACCAAAACAGACAGTAGCATGTGGGGTTGGGATGTTAAGCCTCAGCAGGGACTCCTGAGTTTTCCTATTCCTGCCTGGGAGTACTTCCCTTAATTGAGGGTAACTGGGGGGTGGGGGGAGAAACCTTGGAATCCTACCATATTTATTCCTTAATCAGGTGCAGCTGAGTCTAATTAGGCTCAAAACCTTGACTTTGTGGGGTGGAGGGAGCTTTCATGGGTAAAAAAAACACTTCTTCAGATGCCACCAGACTCCTTATTGTTTTTGTGGATACAGACTAACACGGCTTCCCCCTGATACTTAAATTATATTGGAATTTAAAGCATTGGGGGTATGGCCAGGTCCTTGCCTGTCTTATTCTTCTTCTGTTTAAATTAGAATGGATAAAACAAAAATTGAAAACCCAATAAAACTTTGCTAACCTGGGTCTCCAGCAGATTTGCAGTCCAGTTTTATCTACCACTGCTCTTCCACTCACCCCAAACCCATGTTTAAACCAGGGGGCTCCAAAGCTGCTTCCAAACCCATGTTTAAACCAGGGGGCTCCAAAGCTCCTTTCAAGCACTTACTGTTCATCAAAGTTATTCCTATCATGGTTTATCTGGTGCTTCCCCAAAGAGCACTGCACACCAACTGGGAAGCTCCAGGAGCAGGCATACGTAAGAGCAGCTTTTTTTTTTTTTTTTTTTAAATGGAGATATCTTATCTCCTAGAACTGGAAGGGGCCTTGAAAGGTCATCAAGTCCAGCCCACTGCCTTCACTAGCAGGACCAAGTACTGATTTTGCCCCAGATCCCTAAGTGGCCCCCTCAAGGAGTGAACTCACAACCCTGGGTTTAGCAGACCAATGCTCAAACCACTGAGCTATCCCTTCCCCCTGACCACTTCCAGACCCACAGAAAGGGGAGGACCTTCCTAATGAACTTCTCTTAGAGATAGGATATTTTGGGAGGGGGAAATGACAGAGCCCTGGGGGAAACCTCTGAAGTTTGCAGCGAGCTTGGATGTGGAGATGGACCCAAATGCTAGCAGTTCTAAAGAAAGTTTCCAAGTAGTACAATATCCAGGCCATTTAATATTCCTTATGTACCAGAACATCCCCATTTACTCTCAGACTGACATTACTTGCATTATAATGTACGTCTATGGAGTGCATTTCATCCAGGAATCTAAAAGCACTTTACAGCAGTTAATTATGTTTCCCCATTATGCAGCCAGCAAATAAGCAGCACAGCCAGAAATATAGCTGAATCGTTCCAGATGCCTATTCTTTAGCCAATAGTTTATACATCAATGTAAACAATCAGCAAGCTGATAAGAGCAGAGCATAGTGAATGTTAGGATTGTTACTTCTGCAAATGGAATCACATTTTCTAGCTGAGTGTCTTGAAATTACATGGTGGCTTTACCAATATACAGGGGGTCTAATTTCCCATCATGACATGCATGCTTCTCCAATATAATGTAAATGAGAGCTCTGTGTACAAAAAAAAATGGGAGAATATTCTTCATAATGTGCCAGGACACCAGACTACTCTTTAACTTGAATTTTTACACTGACAGTCATGAATTCCCCAAGTCCCCCCCGACGAAAAACCAAAGCTTTCCACAACTTCTGCCTCCAAGTGCCATTTAGAGAATACCCGAACATCAGCCCTGTTAGCCCTCACCGTGCTTCAGGTCCAGGAGGCATTTTTCAAAATGCTTTTTCTGTCCATTTTGGTTTATGTGAACATACCTTGAATAGGCCTGCAGTCCCTGAATTTCCTCATACTAAAGCACTGCTTTAAAAACATCTGACACTGCCCAGATAGCTGCAAAAGTCTGCCTGCTTTAACAACTCAGCTTATGTATCAGCTGTTTTCTGTGTCATTCCACTCCTTTTTCTCTGCTCACACTAAGCACGTTAGCCTAACTTGGGGTCAAAATTCAACACCAGGGACCCAGATTGCACTTTGATATAACTACTTCCATGGCATTACATCAAATATGAAAGTGGCTCAAAGTAGTTAAGACCAAATCATGTCACTGCTTTGTGAATTGCTTCTTATTCCGAAGAGGATTCTGCAGGAGGGAGAATTATTTGTGAGAACAAAGCTTGATAGATGGTCATCTACTTCATCCCTGTACAAGTCAGGTCCCCTTTAATAAACACCTCTAGAGCTTTCAGTGAGGTGATAGCCATGCATCTGGAACCCATCCACTAACTGCATTTTAAGATTAAACAATAGTGTTGTAAAAGCAAAGAACAAATGTGCAATTTTAAGAAAGTGTGCAGTGGGAATACACCATCCCAAACTTGGAGAAATTAGTTCTGATATATGATCATTTCTCCACCTCAGATGTGGGGGAAGGAATTATAGGAAGTTTGACTGGCGGACATGCTTGTCTTAGAGGAAGCTTTTCCTTTCCATCTTTAAAGGGAATGTGCCTATTGACCATTACACATGGAAACAGCCCACAGGGAGACCAGTTTGGGAGGGAAATGCAGAGATATGAGCTGAGTGGAAAGAGAAAAGCAGACTATAGGGAAGGGGAAAAGGAACTACAGCTTTGAACACTCTTATTCTGAAAGATGAATGTGCAGATGCCCAGTCAACATGCGTATTTTTGACCTGGTTCCTGCTTTGCAGTTTCTCTGCCAAAGCACTCTTCTCTGCCCACCCTACAGGTTAATGATGAGTGTGTTATTACTCCATCTAGTGGTGTGAATCTTGCCCATGGCTTTTTAATGCACTTTCAGATTACAGTTGGTGTGCTGACTTAATGGGATGAAAGTTCCCTAAATAGTTTGGGTCCCTTTGTGTTATTTGTTGAGCATCTATCAGAGATCCAGCACATGCTGTTCTTATTGGTGGTTAGGGACACATCAAAAATGACAAGATGAACAAACTGTCTCCCTGAATCAGGTTGCACAGAAGTTTCAAATCATGCCCTGCAAGAAGGATTATCACTATGTGTGAGGATTCTGCTTCCCAACTCAATGCAGCAGCCATTCCCTTAGATTCGATTTCCCTGTGCTTGTGTCTGAGGAGTCTCTGAGTGAAGAAGGTCAGTAGTGACAGATACAGCAGAGGCTGGGTTACTAAACTGAAGATTTGGCTTGGAACCCTGAACATTTGTGCTCTTTGAATCCTCTAAAACAAATACCAAAAGCAACATGTATTAGCTTTACATTTAGCACATACTCTGGAGATATTAAAACACATAAGGATCTATTCTCCCACTGTTGTGTATATGTGGAACTCCCACCGATACAGACTGGTAGAGATATGAAAACAGACTCCACAAAACATTTTTTGTTTCCATTTTACAGTCACATACACTTTATGTAAAAAATGAGTTAGTTGCTTCATTGCCACATAATGTATCAGACACGGAGGTCAAAACTCACCTCTAACCTTGATATGTTCCTACTGAAGCACTCACATTTCAAACGGATCTCAACATTTCAAACAATGCTGCTGATTCCTTGTGGCCCTGGTGATTTGTTTATTCACGAACATTCAAAGAACAGTTAACTCTGTGCCTTCTTCTGCTCTACCAAATACTGCTCAAAATCCAGGACAATTCCAGCAGAGTAAATGAAGATAACACGGTAAGGCAAATGAGCCATGAGTCTGCTCCTCAATTCTTGAGTAACCTGAAATAGCAATAACTTCTTATCCCACATGAACTAATTGATAGGAACTAACTCGAGAGGGAAATAATTCACAGACTGTGAACTGTGCTTGCTTTGAAAGCATTTCCTGCTGAGTAAGACCCTAGCACAGCTCCCCAGTCTACCAGATAGGATTAAAAAGAAACGAAGAATTTAGGCTACAGAATAACTTAGCTATCAGTGTTCTCAAGAGGAAAATCAATCCCTGTCTACCAGGTAGTTGTGCTAGAAACCTGCTAGCAAAAGCCATGTTTAAACAGCTACAGAAAGCATGGTTCTCTGGACTCTAGAGTAAACAGATTCCAAGCATCCCAATCATGAACGTTCTTGTAAATAGTTGCTGTGGCAATACGGCAAATACCAGGAGTGCAGGTGGGGCATGGACAGATGAAATGACGAGGGACATGGAGCTTCTATGTAATACATTTATGAATAATGTGACTATATTCGTGCAAATCCTGAGAAACAAACAGGAAGACAAAATAATGGCTCAAAATAAGACACCCCTCAGCAAATACCTGAGTGTTGTTACAGGACAATGGGAAAGCCATGGCTCAAAGAGATCTGGCATGATACTTGCTGAACCCACCAAACTGGTTTGGGTAAGCAGGTCCAACAGCCGAGATCAGACACCAAAGAGCTGGATAGAAAGTCACTGTCTCTAGGAGGGGATGGGTTGCTGGGGAGTTGGTCAGACTGACACAGGCACCCCCTGGGGATGTCTGAAGAAGGTAGGCCCGCCTGGATCACCGTCACAGGATGACAGGGCTTTAGGCAAACCAGACATGCCAGCAGACTGTTTTTAAATTATTTTCTCTAAGTGTTTTATTCCTACCATTAAGATTAAACAATATTTTGGTTTTACAGAGGCTGTGTGGTCACTGTATTCACCACTGGTCAAAGACTCCTGAAGGGCTGAACTGCAGGTGCCAAACCCTGTTGGACTTGTTGGTTAAGCATGATTGATCCACAACATACTATAACCTAGGGTTGGTCTAAGAGTGGAAGAATTGTGTGATTCCATCCCTCTGGAGAGATAAAGTCATGAGACTCGACACATGAAGAGGTACCCTCAGAGAGACCAGAAAGGGAACAGAGGTGCATGCTAGCCCTGTAACTAGAACAGAACTCTTCAGAAGCCAAGAGTCAGCTTGATTACAAGTGTTCTTGATAATTAACAAGTGAAGAGAAATACATAAGACCGAATAAAGCAGCAGACTGAAATATATTCATTCCATTTGCAAATCAAAGTTTTCCAAGAGGCATCAGCAGCTCTTTAACATGTCATGTTTCTGTATCTGGAATTTCCTCCAGTGATCATTTTGACTGCTGTATAACTGTTGTATTGAAAGTTGTTTGAGTAAAACACAGAGTACAGTGAACCCACATGATTTATAACCATTACATACACATTTGGTGATAAACTGCTAGTTGGAACATGATCTGCCATGGAATTATCATGCTTTCTCTTCATTTTTAACACAAAGTATCACTATATTTCCATGTAACTGAGCAAATAACATGGGTTGCCTTCCAGCTGGTACAAAACAGCAACAGGTGCATATACTGTACATAGGAACATACGAGCTGCAATACCAGAACAGACCAGCGGGCCATCTAATCTGACGTCCTGACTGAGATGCCTGTAATTCACCCTGGAGTATCACCTCTTTATACTCATTAAAATATTCCCCATTAATATAAATAGAAGTTATACACATGACTAGAAAGGACTGAAGTAGCAACAAGAGGTGCACACACATTTTCCTTTTTTTTAAGGGGTGCATACGAACTGCTTTGAGATTTATTGTGTATGGAAACTCCAAAGAAACTGCATGTAGAATTTTAACGGAAGACACATTATTCTATCATTTGCAATGTTAGCTTATCACTCTTGACTGCCTGTGGCACCAGTGTGCATCATTTTCATTCACAGTCCTTATAGTCCAAGATAACAGGTACTAAGGCCATTTGGTTACCGTGGGGCAACCACAGCATTAATGCTTCACACCATCTTGTAAGTAAATGTGTATTTACAATGGAAGGATGCCTGGTATTTTATAATGTCAGCATGATGGATGACACAGAGAACACACAAACAGCAGCAAATAGGCACTATTCCATCACAAAGAAGGGTTTCTGCCCTACCTGGACTCTCTCCTGCAGTCTGGGTGGTAAAGCAATTAGAAGGTCGCTATTTTTCAACATATTCTGGGGACAGCAATAGAGTCAGGCCAAAGGATTAGCTGTGTGAAATGTGTTTAATGCTCTCACACTTTCAATCTTGCCTCTCCAAAACTTCCACAGTGGTTTCCAAACTGAAGACTTCTTCGTTCTTCTGAGGGCATATGGAGATCAATCTCCACAATTCAATTCACCCACTGCGGACACGAGTTATAAAGCGAACACAGATTCCATTTTCTGAACAGCAGTCTCATAGCTATGGACCTACCTTCCATTAGATATTAGAATAACCATGGATCTTACTATTATAACATTAGCCTTCACCCAATACCTTCTGAAAATGGCAGAACAGTCTTGACACACCAGTAGGTAAAGCGGGAGGATTACAGTCCTCAGGCTACTGTATATTATAATACTATTAGTGTATGCTTAGATACCCCAGTCATATGTGCAATATAGATACTACATCAAGGACAGAATATACCTCAACAATATACTGTATTACAGGCCAAGTGAAGAATACTGCTAGTTGAAACTGCAGGGAATTAGGTAGGCAAAATACAATTCTAGCATGTCTAAGAGTGGTCCCAATGGAGTCAATTTAATTGTAACTATTCATCTTTAGTTCCAGCAGAAAACACAGTTCTCTGCTTTCAGTTTGCTCACAGCAAAAGGATCACTGAGATTTGGACTCAAAGGCCAAAACTTTTCAGGACAGCCTTGTTTTTGCAAGTGTAATTCGTACCTCCAAATTTTACATCTACAACTTCCTCTATTTTAATCACAGGCACAAACCAGGCAGTTTGAGTTGTCAGGACTTGGATTTGTGGCTGCAATTCATTCAGTGGAAGCAGTCTGAACTTGACAAAAAGTAAATTTGGGCCTCAGGTTGCCTGAACAATCAGGAGAAAAAGACTGATTAGGTTTCCTAGTTCAACCTCTTGAAATCCAAGCAATAAACGTTCTGATGGAATTTAACATGTCTCGGCACACAAAGTTCATTTTCCCAACCTAGTCCACAGAAAGGTTTTTGCAAGCCTTGAAACAAATGGACAATCCGACTGCTGACAGAATACACCATGGGATGAAGAGAGCAGAAAGTTGGTGTGGCACACTCCCACAGATATCCAAGTCAGTACTCTGTTCATTGGTCAGACAACACTCCATCAGCTAACATTTATAATTAGCCAACTTGACCCAAATGGCCTTTGCAAGTGTCTTTAAAGTGTTTTTACTTGAATGCCAAGTTATGAACCTATACATTTCTGTTTGATTTGTTAAGTTCAATGCCACCTCCAGACATTTAATAACAACAGCATCTATCTCTTCAATCAACACAACCTCAAGAGACCTACAGTAGCCACATGAAAGGGAAATAGCTGCATGAAAGCATCAGTTTTATGACATTCCATCTGATAAAGTTAATTACTTGGCTAGATTAATTCATCACTGAATTGCACACAGTTCTTTCCCTCTGAAATCATAGCACACAGAGCTATGATACTAAGCTGGTGCATCAGCATCATCCAGATGAAAAGTATTAACCGGACATCAAAGGCCTAGAGTAATGAAAATCTATACACCTAATACCTTATTAAAAAAAGAACTCCTCTAATTGGGCTAAGGTACGACAGCAGCAGCTGTATATGCTCAGAGCAAGTTTCACTTCACTTGCCTCTGGGAAGCATATATTGCTTTTAAATTCACCAGATCTAAGAGAGAGTGGTCTCAGTGAGGCATTATCTCCAAGCAAATTTATCAGCTTTTGTGGTCCAGCTTAAGGTGCCTGTGAACTGCACAATTCTCAATTGTTCATAGATTCTAAGGCCAAAAGGGACCACTGTGATCATCTAGTCTCTCCTCCTGAGTAGCACCGGCCAGAGAACTTCCCCAAAATAATTCCTTAGAGCAGATCTTTTAGGGAAACTTCCAATCTTGATTTAAAAATGGTCAGTGATTGAGAATCCACCACAACACTTGGTAATTTTTTTCAAATGATTAATTACGCTCACCATAAACATTTATGCCTTACTTCCAATTTCAATTTGTCTAGCTTCAACTTCAAACCATTAGGTCATATTATACCTTTATCTGCTAGATCAAAGAGAATATTTGTTCCCCACATCTATACTTACAAACTGTAATTGAGTCACACATTAACCGTCACTTTGTTAAGCTAAATCAGGGTGGGCAAACTATTGCTCCCGGGCCATGTCCGGCCTCTCAGACCTTTTAATGTGGCCGTCGAGCTCCCGCCAGGGAGCGGGGTAAGTGCTTGCCCTGCTCCGCCTGCCTGACGCTCCCCAGCCCGACTCACAGTTCCTTGATGAGCACCATCTTCCCGTACGCAGAGCCGCAGTGCGCAGGCTCCGCTTACCCAGACTTCACCGTGCTGTTTTCGGTATCGGAACCCCACCCCTATGCAGCAGCGCACCCAATCCCTGAAGCATCAGCCTCCTCGCGCCAGCCTCCGCCCAAACTAGCCAATGATCAAGGCCAGCAGCATTGCAGGATACCACCCTCGAGACTCTTGAAACCGCCCAGGGACCGCACCTGTCCCAGCTAGGGTGTCTCTGCCCATGGCAGTGCCTGGTACGGCTGCCTTGGTATCACTGCCGGCAGGGCACGTAGGAGTCTCTGGTACCACCCCTGTAGAGTCCCCCCACCTCCCGTGCCCCACATTCCATCAGTCCCCCTCCCCCGACCTCAGTAATATCCCTTATTGATTCCCCCATGCTGCTACAACCTATAGAGACCCCCTCCCCTGCCTCAGTAACATCCCTTATCAAGCCCCCCTCTGAATATCTCTGAATTGTTAATTTCATGAGCATTCATGGCCCGCCATACAATTTCCATACCCAGATGTGTCTTGCCCACCCCTGAGCTCTAGATTGAGCTCCCTGAGTCTATCATTAGAAGGCACGTTTTCTAATCCTTTAATCATTCTCATGGCTCTTCTCTGAATCTTCTCAAATGTATCAACATCTTTCTTGAACTGTGGGCACCAAAACTGGACAGGGTATTCCAGTAGTGGTTGTACCAGTGCCAAATACAGAGGTAAAATCTCTCTAGTCCTACTCAAGAATCCCCTTTTTATGGATCCCAGGATCATATTAGCTCTTTTGACCACAGCATCACACTGGGAGCTCATGTTCAGTTGATAATCCATCATGACCCCCAAATCTTTTTTCAGAGTCACTACTTCCCAGGATAGAGTCCCACATATTGTAAGTATAGCCAACATTCTTTGTTTCCAGGTATATAATTAGCTGTGTTAAAATGCATTATTTGCTTGCACCCAGTTGACCTGTTCGGTTCGTTATTTACCATACCCCCAATCTTTCTATCTTCTTCAAACTTTTTCAGTGATATTACAATATTTTCTTCCAGGTCATTGATAAAGATGTTAAATAGCATCAGGACAAGAACTGATCCATGCAGGACTGGCTCAGTGACAATCCCCCATTTAGTTACATTTTGAGACCGATCAGTTAGCCAGTTTTTAATCCATTTAATGCTGAACTTCTGTAGATTTCATAAGAAAGCGATTCATACAGACAGTAGCAGTATGTGCATCCTGCAGGCAATAGGGAATGATTTCCATTTGCACTGTTACTTTGATTAAAATATGAACAGGAGTATTTAGTAGCTGTGTACTAGGTGGAAATCAGTTGGTGATCCTGTGCCCACTGACATCCCCATACGCTCTGTTACGTTAACTACCTTTCAGAATGTTTCTATGACTTGTTAGGCAGAATTAGATACAATCGAGTGCAAGACCAATTGCAATTTGTGAGATCATCATTTACACAGTGTGCATGAAGCTGTACAGCAGCGGACTTGGAAGCAAACTTTTAGCAGATTCTTTCTCTAAAGAGCTTGCAGTGTAGGGGCATGAAGAGGGTGGGGAAAAAAAGAGTTGGGTTCAAGAATGAAAACCAGCACAAATCCTAGCTTGCAGGGCAGCATGTAAGGGAAAGAATGAGAGGGGAATTTGTATTGAGGAGAAATATCTAGTCATTCACCCTTTCCAAGATTGTCCATAGTCTGTCTTATTGCAGCGGTTCTCAACCAGGTGTCTGCAGCCCCCTGGAGGTCCATGAGCCATTTTAGGGGGACCACAGAGCCCCACGGCTAAAACCCAGTGCCCCAAGCCCCAGCGCTGAAGCCAAGAGCGGCGCAGGGCTGAAGGCGGCACCCCACCCCCCACCCTGAATCCGGGAGTGGCGCGGGGCTGAAGGCGGCAGCCCACCCCGCCCCAGCCAGGAGCGGCGTGGGGCTGAAGCCGGCAAACCTCCCCCGACAAGCCAGGGGCAGTGGGGGGCTGAAGCTGACAGCCCCAGCGCCTCCCCCCCACGAAGCTGGGAGCCGCACTGGGAGCCCCCACCCTGCCTGCACAGAGCCCCTAACTGCCCCCCTCCCTGCAGCCTGAGCAGTTTTCAAACTTTTTGAACTGAGTCCCCCCTTTGTGTTATATTTTTGGTTCGGTCTCCCCACAGCCCAGACAGGCTGGGTGGCCTCCTGAGTAAGTCAGGGGATGGAGGTGGCGCTCCGTCCCTGGACCCCACTGTGCGGAGCTGGCTCAAGCCCTTCCAGCTCTTTCCCCCCCAAAATAGAAGTAAAACTATGCCTGTGCCCAGGGGTTCCCCCCCACCCCGCCAGGATCAAGTTCCCCCCTCCCACCCCCGATTGGGCCCTGGCATTTTTATAGCATGTTGAGGGGAGCCTCAGCAAGAAAAAGGTTGAGATCCCCTGTCTTATTGGATCCATTACTGTTCATGTATGGTCAGGAAGCTGCAGTGGTCCATAGTCGCTTTCTCCATATATGACTGCTCAAGAGGCAGGCATGGATCAGCAGAGAGCTCCAGACTGGACATGTTTCATTAACAGTACCTCCATATTCTACTTCAGAATAGAATGCTACCCAATGTGATATATTTAAGGCCATCCTAGAGGTGATGGACCATGTGCAATGATGTTGTCTACCTAAGTGGATTATATAACTTGTGCTCTGTACTCTGCGCTGCTTGCCCATTTGTTCTGGGATGCAATACAAGGTGCAGATTATGATCTATAAAGCTCTGAATGATCTGTGTCCTTCTCTCCTTCTGTCCTTATGTGGAAGTTAAGACTAGTTGGGGCACTCTGCTGTCTGTGCCTCGGACAGTATTTCCTAGGACCAGCAAGACAGCTGGATTGTTAGAAGATCCTTATTCATTAAAGTTACTTCTTCTGGTGGTTATCCAGAGTTTGGTGATCTTCATACCACAGTGGAAAAAACATGGTTTAGGAAGGCTTTCGGTTAAATTCCCAGAATGGCAGTGAATGCAAGTACCCATTAGATCTAGCCATTGGGCAACAACAGTAACAGGTACTGGAAATAGCTGCTCTGTTCAATTTAATATGAAGGACCCAGACACTATAGCGATGGACACCATAGAAATGCACTATACATATATTTACACAAACAGTAGTCTGAGGCACCCTTGCCCATTAACCTTCAAGACTTGGTATAAGGTCCTGTTATTCCCTTGAGCTTTTGCCTAAGTGGGGTAACTGTCAAAGAGATAGTCCAGGCTGCCTGAAATACCTTGTGGTGGTGAGAAATTCTGTAAAATTATATACAGACATAGGACTGGAAGGGCCTTTCTGGATCATTGAGTCCAGTCCCCGCTATAGCAGGCAACCCCATCATATAATCCCATTCACAAATTTATCAAGCTCCATCTTAAAATCAGTTAGGTTGTTTGCTCCCACTACTGCTATTGGGAAGCTGTTCCAGAACCTCCATCCTCTAAGGATTAGAAACTTTTTTCAGGGGGAGGAATAGCTCAGTGGTTTGAGCATTGGCCTGCTAAACCCAGGGTTATGAGTTCAATCCTTGAGGGGGCCACTTAGGAATCTGGGGCAAATCAATACTTCGTCCTGCTAGTGAAGGCAGGGGGCTGGACTTAATGACCTTTCAAGGTCCCTTCCAGCTCTATGAGATAGGTATATCTCCGTTAACAAAAACTTTATTCAAAGTTTGTTTTAGACACTTTTGTCTATGAGCCCTCTGGGCCACCTTGTCTGCTCATTTCACAAACCTGTGAATTTTTAACCCCCACAGAGTATCAATTCTCCAAGTAGAAAGAGGGAAGGAGAGATGATTCCTGTCCTGTGGAGATATGAAATGGGGAACAAAGCTTCTGGGGAAGGAGAACACAGAGCAAACCACACAACCTTTATAATGATACATTTCCAAGTCTGAGCTGGGCAACGGAGAACAGCCACAAACTTCCTAGGAGCTAATACTCCCTCTAAGCTCCCTGCAGGAGCTCACCTCCTGTGCAATCCATCAGGAAAATAGGATAAAGGAATGAAGTGGGAGAAAAGACCAAAGAGCTAAAGCATCAGAAATGCCCCCTTTTAAGATCTTATTTTAAAAAAAATAATTCAGTGAACCAAACTCACTGCCCCTTATATCATACCGTATGTCATACATGATGACAGCACAAACTACTTTAAATATCAACACCATTTTCTGCATATCTGTACCGATCTTGTAATCTGTAACTTATGACTAGATACTGGCAGATAGGGAAATTACTATTCCTACAGCCATGGCCCAATCCTCTCAGGAACTGAGCTCCTTTGAGTCCCATTGACTTCTTGGCTTTGTAAGGGCTTAGAATTTCACCGGGCAAGGCCCATAGTGCCTTAAGGGAGGATAAAACTCAAGAACGAGCTTCAGGAGCACTACATGTAGGGGGAAGCTTGTGGAGGGCATTCAGAAACCGTGGAGGGCATTCAGAAAATCAGAATTCCTCTTCTCTGTAGGATAAAAATCTCATATGTGTTCCTGCCTATGCATCCGTTCAAAAAGATTCAGGTACCTGAAGCATTCTTTCAGGAGATTAGGAAGGGACAGTGACAGGCGGAGAGGTAAACTCTACAAAAGTAAATACCAGATCAGGTCAGTGGTTGTTGAAGGAAAGAGCAGGTGGGAACAGACAACAGGTTGACTGGGCTTTGGAAGAAGCAAAGGTCTTCACTGTTCAGTGGACACTATGAGAGAAAATGCTGTGCATTACTGACAATTTCATTTTTATATTGTCTGCATCTCCCTGCCAGTCGGCATGTCACTGCCAGGTGGAGATGTAAGAAACAGAAACAACTGTCTGGATAAAGGGTAATTGGACAGGGAATCACTTTCTCATCTTCATTGCTTAGGTTCTGATGATGACTATTTCTCTCTGTTTGCATCTCTGTCTCCTTTGTAAGTAGACATGAACAAACAGGACTGGTATCCTTGGAACTTGCTACTGACAGGTGTGTATGAAGTAAAACGCATTGCTCTTCATACACTCTCTACTTTTCTCCAAGACAATATTCAGCGTATAGTAAAATAGGAATTGCCCAGCTGTGTATCCATTCTGGGATCCTGCCTCCAACCTTGGCAGGTGGCTAGCTGCGTAAGAAGACAACATAGTCCCCTTCCTAGTTGTGTGACCACAGGGTAACATGAAAACTGGTCCCATATACCCTCTTCCCCCTACTTTGCCTCTGTGCTGACACCAAGCAGACACCTATTCTTCAATGGAGCTGAAGGGCATTGCTTGGTAATGAGTAAGTACTAAATGGCAAGCAAAACTGCAAGTCATTTATGTGACTGTCTGAGATGCATGTATCATCCCAGGTCCCCATGGCCAGTCCGCCTCGGTTTTTAAAAATGTAATGTTTACTACTACATAGCTGTGTGCTTCAATAATATCCCACAGAAGTGATTTCCACTGGTTAATTATGCTACGTTTAAATATGTTTCCTTTTATGCATTTTAAATCTGTTACCTTTCATTTCCTCTTGCTCCCATATTCCTCTTCTTACTAAGGATACAGCTACGCTACATGCTACAGTGGCATAGCTTTGATAATGCAGATATGATGCCATAGTACTATAGTATAGATACTTGCTACAGCAATGGAAGTGGTTTTTTTTCTGCCACTGTAGTAAATTCACACCTCCCCCTCCCCAGCACTCCACCCTCAAAGATGTGATAGCTAGGTCAGTGGAAGAATTCCCCTGTTGACCTAGTGGTTTCTACACCAGGCCTTCATCAGTTTAAATTTTTCATACATAGCTAGGCCAACCTACGTTGTAGATGTAGGCCAGGCCTGATTCACTGGCTGCTCCTAGCAGGGATCGCTGAACTGACTCTTTTCAAGTAGAATGGCAGATAACTAGAGGGAGGCTGGCTAAAATTATATCTATCTATCTATCTATATATATATCAACAATTTTCTACTTGTCCTTGCGTCTCTTTAGAGAGACTTGCAAATGCCAATGGAAATGATGGGGTGTCTAGTGATGATCTTTTGATAGAAGCACGCACATCATTAAGGAGAGAGCTGTGAGCATGTATTTTATTTCCTCCCCCAAAGAGTTAGGCTAGTGCTTAGGTACAATTTTTATTTTTTTACAAAAATCTTAATTTTATTATTATTTTCCATTTATATTTCGAAATAGAATCACGAAAGATTATGTGCTTTGCCTGTGAACTAGGCCGATTACAGAGTCATAGTGGATGACTTCATCACACTGACTATACTTTTATTGAAAAATAAAGGGAAACCAGTAGAGATGCGCTAACTGCAGTGCCACCGGGATAATTAGGGGAGCCTACCTTACACCTTCATGCTTTCCTCTATTAACGCATGCATGCTCAGAAATGCTTCTAACATTTCATAGGCAGAATTGGATAACAGAATAAGATAGCATAAGAATTCCAGTACGGTATGCAAATTAAAATATAGGTATATGCAATATTGATAGAAACAACTCATGTCTTGTATGTATAGCCAGCCCCATTCTCAAGCAATTTATGAACTGTGATATACATGCAATACCACTGAGGTGCAGCCACCTCTAGGGTGGGGAGCAGCAGACAGACATCTAACTGGCATTCAGCACAACAGAGCAAAGAGAAGAAATTTTAGCAAAGGGTGCTGGGACATACTTATGGGATCTTGAATGTTCATGCCAAGCAGACAAAGCTCCATTTTTAAAGGTCTTACCTGATAGACCCTTATCCACTAAACTTCTTGGAGTTCATTTAATCTACTTCTTAGGGAAAAGGGCTAGAATTATGCTACAAGTCTTGCATGAACAAGATCTACATGCCATATAGCTCAGTACGTAAGTAGTTTTGTGCGATGAAGCAGACTGTCCACGCTAATCTGACTTCTCAGAAACACGTTTTACCAGGATGGAGTTGAATTGAAGAGCAGAAGTGCAAGGCCAGGACTTTATCAGCCTACTATAAAATACATAAAAGATGCGGTAATATGGGAGCCTTTGTCTGTTCACATCCCATTAGCGAGATGGGGAGATTTACCAACCTGGCACCAATCCTCTTATGTTGCCACACCCAATCCTGCATTATGATTACCTGAGCCCTCCTGGCGAGTCATCAGTAGTCTCTGTTCCCTTCAGGATGGTGTGGAGTGAGACATTCTGTGATCTAGTGTGAGCTAATCAGCTCTAGGTCTCCTAGGTTTAAGACCTTCTTCTCCAAAAGCCCCTGGCCGGAGTAGCTAAGGAAACCCAGGGCTGCCCACACCACTGCGGTCCAGCTTGAGGCCCTTGTTTGGAAAAGCCAGATCCCATCTGTCTCACTCAGTCCCTGAGCTACTTCCCACCTCTCTGCCGCTATAGGCTTTCCCAGCCTCTTGTCCTGCTTCTCCCTCTTTGGAACTTTGGTTTGTCCAGAAGCTTCTCACTTGTCTGCTGGTGAGGTCCCCTCTGCCTCCCTGGCAGCCACCTCTTGCCTTGCAGCCTTTATATCCTCACAGCTGCTGTGCGGCTGCCAATCAGCTCTGGTTGAGCAGGCAGGCAGTTGCTTTGTTAACCCTTTGGCTGCTGAACCAGCATGGGGTGTAAAGACTCCATGACAGATGATTATCGTTGTATTCCTACATTAATATGCCTTGGAGTGCCATTCAGCAGACAGTGGTGCTCCTTACGGGTATATCAATTGCTTTAGATAACCAAGTAAGTATTTGCAGTTAGATGCCTTGATTACTGAAAAGGCAGTGTTTCCTACAGAGGTGCAGGAGAAGTGCAGAGAATACCTCTGATGTTCAAGTTACCTATTTAAGGTAATGTTAGCAAGCTTTTAGAAGCCACCCAATTTCCAGCTGTGTAAAATCATTTGTGATTAGATCTGCAACTCCCATTCAGTACTGAGGACTATGCTTCAATCCCACTCATGCTGGAGCACAAAAATCCTGAACATGCTAGTGCACAGTGTACAAGGGCTTGTGGGATCAAGGCTGTTGCTATGTGTACATACACAATGAAAACACTGAGTAAGATAAGGGATGGATGCACAAATTCCCTGAAATGTTAATATAAAACCTGTCTGATGAATAAGTTCATTCATTTTAGGTACTATAGAAGGTCTGCATGTTCCTCTAAGTGCTAAGATCTGTCTTTCTGTGATGTCATGCCTCCAGCTCATTTATATTCACCAGCTCTAGCCTGATATTTTGTCAAATGTATGTTATATGCATAATATAATTTGTTACAGGCTTTGTGATTTATTGTTGTTGTTTTTTTAACATCTGGTTAACTGCAATCAAATCATCCAAAAATTAGACAAAAACTCCACACGTTTCATCATTTTTAATTACTAAAAAAAACCTTGATGGGTATTTGAGTTTTCCTAAAGATACTCTCAACCCAAAGTTTCCGAAATAGAGAACAGATGGTGATGGTGTTTACTGTAAATTTTAAATCATTCCCCTTTCTCCCCCCCCCAAAATCTAGCAACGAAAAGCTATAATTTCAATTAGTTACTTTTTAAAAACCATTCAGAATAATGTCTTCCATTAAAATAAACCTTGTTTCAACATTCAAGCTGACCTTATTAAAGAAATGAATCTAATTTTAACTTAAGTGAAAACAGCTCCCCCCTAAGGCTCCCTTGAAAGAACAGGAGAGGCATTTGTTGACTAATTGAATCTGCAATTCCTTCTGCAGTCAGGAAATGAAATGCTAATTGGTCAAAAGTGATGCACACACAACAGATCTCAGAGGCAGTGTGTTAATGATTTGCTTGCCTTTCACCTCTAAAGATTGAGGGGTGGGGGTTCAGATGCTCACTCAGATCATATGTGAAAGTCAGGCAGGTAGTCTTAGTCCTTTGACATTTGTCCAGATCTTACCCAAAAGCAGCTTTAATTCATAAAATTAGCATCTTCTCCTTCAGATATGCAGATCAAATGGACTGAGGTGCACTGATAGGACAGCGCTAGGGTAAAATCTGAATAGAGTGTTTGCACTACCCTAGCTCATATTAGTATGGTTCATTAATATGGGGACTTACATCAGCAGTCAGAGTCACACAAAGAAAGCAAAGAGTTAGACAAGGAAAACTAGATTGCCACTGCTCTACAATACATCCCGGCAGTCCAAGGATCAGAAAGCATACCTGACATAACTTTGCAATACATTCTCAGACCCCTATATAAAAATTATTTTTGCTTTCCTTCTTGGATGAATATTTCCCGCAATATTACCCACCCCACCCCTCCCCAATTTTATTACTCTAATTAAGTTTGCATTTGTTAATTTTCCTGAAAATTGAACCCAGCGGGGTTTTTGCTGCTGCTTAGTTTACTGATGATTTCAAACATGAGTATAATAATTTATATAATGAAAACCAGGCTTCATTTCTGCAGAAGCGAGCTAAATACATGAAAACTCATTTTACATATCAATTGTCTGAAATGCTATTTCAGGTGAGCGTTCCTAATGCAACTCAGCCTTTTATACCATGAGCCTCAGGGTCCCAACTACAATCATTTAATTAGACAATGTCTAAAAGGCCCCTGGGTTCACTTTTTCATGAAAATTAACAAATATCAGCTTAGAGGGCATGTAACGGAATAAATGTTTTATTTTACACATGGGATATCTACAAATGCAATTATATAGTCTATGCTTTAACCCTTGGATAACAGGATTTACTAGTCCTATGGCGGTAGGGTGAGGAGTATTCTAGCCCTCTGAGCATAATGCTGTGTAGGCTCTTGAAAAAGACATTATCAACTGGATATCTTTTGTATGAAAATTGTGTGCCTGGTATAGTTACATGTCACCCAGGATTACTTCCACCAACTTCCCTCTTTCCCCCAGTCTGTTTATACACAGGACTGTCAAATGCCTACTGCAGTCAGTTTCATCATTTCCCATGTATAGTTCGTTTCTCCTTTGATGAAGGGAACCTTAAAAAAATAATAAAGGGATTAGAGGGGAAAAAAACTCATTGTCTTTATTTCTTAAAATAATCTGGCTGCCTGAGCACTGTACTGAACTCCTTCCTAAGTAGCCATTAGCAGATGAACATCTATCACTAGACTAAGGGCTGGATAACACTGGGGAGGGGGGGGGGAATCGATCTAAGATCACTAGACTAAGGGCTGGTCTACACTGGGGGGGCGGGGAATCGATCTAAGATACGCAACTTCAGCTATGTGAATAGCGTAGCTGAAGTCGAAGTATCTTAGATCGATTTACCTTGGGTCCTCACGGTGCGGGATCGACGGCCGTGGCTCCCCCGTCGACTCCGCTACTGCCTCTCGCTCTAGTGGAGTTCCGGAGTCAACAGGGAGTGCGTTCGGGGATCGATTTATCGCGTCTAGACGAGACGAGATTAAATTGATCCCCGATAGATCAATTACTACCCGCCGATCCGGCGGATAGTGAAGACGTACCCTGTGCAAGGTGTGCAAAAGGGCACACTACTCTTATGGAAGTTTCACATGCCTGCCTCTTCCTAGACTTAACAGGCGTCATTACTTTTTTTGGTCAGGCAAAAAGGAATTCTTTCACAACAACAAACCTTCCATTTCTACAGTCTAATCTGAATCTCAATTGGATATGGATGTGGATCAGGCCCAACAGCTATTTTACAAATCCCTGCTGGAAATGTTTGGGTGTGCTCATATTAGGACCGTGTGAAGCAGTTGCAAAAGATCAATCACTTTGAAGGTGTGCCGAAAACGTCAACTGTCATTAAGCCCCCTCCTCATTTTTACATGTCTACATTTCCTTGATCCAGACAGGATTGGAAGCAGAATTGCCAAAGTACTATAAGAACTCCCCTCCCCCCCACACACACCCCATTTCCAATCCGCAAATACAAGATGTTCATATCAGCATGCAAACTTCTGTACGCCTAGCTGAACCAATCCAAAATTCCAAACCATTACTAATCCAGATTGGGACCTGAATACAAAAAACAGCCTCGATTTTTGGACTGAGTGATCAAAACACCAGCATAAATCAAATGGATTTTATCCATGCTAGGTTTTTTTTTTTTTTTCAAAATATGTAAGGCCGTGATCTGAAGCCCTTATGCAGTTCATCTTTAGTCCTTCCTCAGACACAACTCAACATTTCTCAAATATTTCAGTGACAGTTCTGCCTTTTTGTGGGATAGGGTGACCATATTTCCTAAAGTAAAAACAGGATGGCTGGGGCTCGCCTGAGCCGCGCCTTGCCCCCCCGCCTGCAGGGCTCGCCAGAGCCACCCGCCTCCCCCCCACCCATGGCTGGGGCTCAGCACCTGAGCTCCCTGCTACCCATGGTTGGGCTGATCCCCACCAAGCTCCATGACACCGGTGACTGGGACTGAACACCTGAACCCTGTGCTGCCTAAAGCTGGAGCTGACCACCCGAGCCCTTTGCCTCCCATGGCTGGGGGTGGCCTCCCAGAGCTCCATGCCCAATGCCGCCTGTGGCTGTGGCTGACCCCCCCCCCCAACCTCAATGCCATCCACAGCTGAGGCTGACCTGCCCCCCCTCCCACCTCCACGCCACCCACCGCTGACGGGGGTGGGGGGGAGGAGAGGGGATCAGCTCCTGAAACCTGCTGCCTGGCACCTCACATTGCCGCCCCCCCGAACTTTCCTCTGTGCCCTCCCTAGAGGGGTTGCACCCGACTTTTTTCATAAACTGGGCATTTGTTTGTTTGTTCTTGTCAACTGATCAGTTGGAAAGAGCAAACAGGACAAATGCCCATTTTTGTATTAAAAAAAAAAAAAGGCGGGATGGCCAGGACAGAGCTTAAAAACGGGATACATGGTCATCCTACTGTGGAAGATCTACAAGACTAAGGGCTGAAAGCTGATTAAAGACTGCTAGATTTGGCTCCGAGTAGTGACTGGATGTGATCTAATGGGACACCAATCAAACAGATAGTAACTGTGTCATGTTTTCATTAAAATAGGGTCAAAGGAAGTTAGTTCTAATGACACCATGCCTACATCTTGACAAGTTGCTGAAAGTTTTAATACAGTAGAAGTGAGATTTCTGTGGACTCAAACCTGGAATTCTTATCTCCTCATGCAGTGTCAGCTGAGTTGAATTAATTGTATTCATTACAAGGTTTAATAACTTTCCAATTTGCCTCTGGACTTAACTCATGTGAAACACCATGGACAGATCCCATTAAAAAAAGGATTAGTTAGGCCAGAGACATCTCCAAACAAGGACAAACGATGTACAAATCTGGTACCCACTGCCCAGTAGCTACAGGGGATGGTAGGAAAGGGGACAAGCTGAACTCTGCTTTCGGGCAGAAGCCGTATAAGAGTAGAATGTCTACATGTACATCATGGGAGAAGAAAATTTACTGGAGCAATTTCCAGGCTGAGTGGCCACTGGTTCATTTAGGTTCATAAAGGTGGAAGGGGATGAGAGGAATGCATGCAGGTATGGGTGATTATTCCATCAGAGAGACTAATTCACTCATTGCTTCCTGGGTTCTTTTGTATCTTCTCAAAAGTAACACTGATGCAAAGCTCCTTTGGGACACAAATGTACACCCAGCCTTCCCCCCACAACACACATACAGTAACAAATCAAACTTTCATCCTAACTTCATAACAGAAAGAGCTGCCCAGGACACTCACATGTTCAGCAGACAAGAGGCCAGAGAAGGAAGACATATGACCATGCTTACAATACAGCCACTACAGCAGCACAACTACGGCGCTGTTGTGGTGGATGCTTCCTACAATGATGGAAGGTGTTTTCTTGTCACTTTAGAAACTCCACCTCCCTGAGCATTGATAACTAAGTCAACAAAAACATTCCTCTGTCAACCTAGCTGTATTTATACTATGGGTTAGGTCAGTATAGCTACGGTACCCATAAGGCATGGATATTTCACATCCATAAGTGCTGCAGCTATGTTGACCTAGCTTCATACCCAAGAAATAAATTTGGTACAGAGTTTGGGTCAAATTCTTCTCCGTTATACCTATGCAACTCCACCTCCATAGAAGTGCACAGGGTATAAGAGCAGAATTTAGTGTATAGCCTCCTCCTTTATTCCCTTTAAATAAATTGGCTCTCCTGCTTTACATCTTTAAAAGGTGTTTACATACGCATACACAAAGCAAAAGCAACAGCTGTCAGCAATGCAGTCCCATGGAAGGACCAGCGCTGTCATATTTGAAAATAAACTACTGCTATTTTGAGTGATACTAGCAACTCAATCTTTCCATTATCCAATTATGGTTATTTTCCAGCTCTACAAGGAAGATGCACAGCATTTTTGTTTGTTTAAACTGGAAAGAAGATCAAGTGTGCCTTGCAGAAACCAAAGAGCCACAAAGTCTTAAGAGATGCAAGGAAAATTATCACCTTACCTGTGGCAAAATGCTTAGATGTGGACAGACCTGCTGAGGAGTGGATAACTTTATGGCCTGTCACTCAAGTGGCTGCTCTAGAGAGCAGCTGATGGGGAAGAGAATGAGCAGACATGTAGCAGTTCCTAAATTTCTATACAACTGAGATGTATCAGGGATTCAACTAGGGCAGTGTCCTCTTGTGCCTAAATGCACCTCTATATTCACACCCTACATACTGTTGCTGTAATAATTTTTGTACAAAATATGCCCTGTGAGGTATGATTTGAAAAATAACAACTCACTGGTCAATAATACCATGATGAAATGTGTGTAGCAATATTATTTGTAAAGTTATAAACTTAAGCTGAAATTAGGTCTGAAATGTGTTTACCAGACAAGTCTGGATAAACCAGTTTCTCAAAGACAAAGGACAAGCAGATGCCTCTAGCCAGGTGTCATCAAAGTTGATGGGCCATCACCTATCAGGAGGCCATTCTTTGGCAAAGAAGAGGGGCAGGAACAAACAGATCTGCATCTCAGCAAACAACAGTATGAAGCCTCTTTTACCACAAGACTCCTTGTCTCCATCCTCACCGTGGGAATATTAATCTAGAAGTAACCCTCAAGAAAATGCATTTTAAAGAGGGACTGGACTATAAACGTCAGGGGCAAAAACAGTCCAAGTTCTCCCTCCCTATCCATCTCTCTCTCTTTCATCTAAGAAGACACAAGAAGCCTTTGGGAACAGATCCTGGCCTGAGAATTTGGTCAGCAATGTTACTGGGAACATATGGTAAGGGATTTTACCTTGAACCAAGTCTAGTTTGTTAAGTTTTAGTTACTGGAAAGTGTTTTATCCTTATTTCTCTTGTAATCATTTCTGACTTAAATGCCTTATACTTGTACTCACTTAAACCTCTCTCTTTGTAGTTAAATAAACTTGTTTTATTCTTGAATCAAAACTTATCCAGTGTTGTGCTTAAACTGAATTATGTTGCTAATTCCATTTAAAGTAGCAAAACTGTTGGATATTCATCCCTTTGGAGGAGCAATGGGCCTAAAATATCTGAACTGTTCAGGAGAGGACTGGGCAGTGCCAAACATGTTTTGGAGGAAAATTTGGGACTGCGAGTGCGTTGGGGTCACCCTGCAAGTGGTAACCAAGGCTGGTGGAAACCAGAGTGTGTCTGGCAGATTGCAGCTACACACCAGGGGTGGGCAAACTTTTTGGCCCAAGGGCTACATCTGGGTATGGAAATTGTATGGCAGGTCATGAATGCTCACAAAATTGGGGATTGGGGTGCGGGAGGGGGCGAGTACTCCAGCTGGGGGTGCGGGCTCTGGGGTGGGGCCAGAAATGGGGATTTCAGGGTGCTGGAGAGAGCTCTGGGGTGGTGCAGTGGGTTGGAGTATGGGGGAGAGAGGACTCTGGCTAGGGGTGCAAGCTCTGGGGTGGGGCTGGGGATGAGGAGTTTGGGGTGCAGGAGGGTGCTCTGGGCTGGGAGTGAGGGGTTCGGAGGGCAGGAGGGAGATCAAGGCTGGGGCAGTGGGTTGGGGCACAGGAGGAGGTCAGGGGTGCAGGCTCTGGGTGGTGCTTATCTCAAGAAGCTCCTGGAAGCAGAGGCATGTCCCCCCTCTGGCTCCTAGGCGGAGGCGTGGCCAGGCACCTCTGCACCCTGCCTGGTCCACAGGCGCTGCTCCTGCAGCTCCCATTGGTCGCAGTTCCTAGCCAATGGGAGCTGCGGTGGCAGCGCTTAGGGCGGGGGCAGCGTGCGGAACCCCCTGGTTGCCCCTACATGTAGGAGCCGGAGGGGGGACATGCTGCTGTTTCTGGGAGCCATGCGGAGCCACGGCACATGTGGAGTGGGGCAAGCCCCTGACCCCAGACCCCACTCCCTGGCAGGAGCTAGAGGGCTGGATTAAAACATCTGAAGGGCCGGATGTGGCCTCCGGCCATAATCTGCCCATCCCGTTATACACCGACATTCAGGATGTACTTGCATGCTGTTTGTGAGGGGCCCAGGTTGAGAGCTACAGCAGCAAAGCATTGAGAGGCACCCCAGGTTCAGGGCAGGTGGTGACCCAACCCCTCACTAGTCTGAATTGTACCCCAGAATGGTCATACCTCCCTTATTAAAATGGGCAACATTGATCCAACCAACATCACACTAGTGTATGCTGTAGTGTTTAAGGCCATGGTTGAGGAATAAGACCAGTAAAGAGCAGCCTACACATGATACTCTAGAAGTAGGCCCAAAAGAATTTAATTATAATGTACCTCACCAACTGTGCCATGTTATACCTTAGAGGGATATTATTCACGGTCTCAGGTGGTGTTCAGCTTATGCCCTGAAGTAGGAGGATTGTCAGCCATTGTGTTTTTTTCTTAGCTACTGGCAGTGTTACTGCAGAGGCTATTCTTATGCATACAAGTGCCTAATCCATTGCTAAGCTACTTGCCTCAATAATATCCCTTATTTGTCATGCTGGTACCTTAGAGACATCCGCTCCATCATAACCACATCATATTGCTAAACTGCTTTTGAAGCCATGACCCAGTGCTGAAGATGTTAATGCATTTTCATGAACTGAAAACATTTGTTCAGTGACACTGATATTCCCCACATGCTATACCTCAGAAGGGCCCCTTCCTCCTCCCTTCCAGGGAGCGCTTATTAAGGACTAGGATCCTATAGAAAGCAGAGGACTGAATTCTCACTAAGCTCAATGGGTGCTGAGGGTCCTTAGCGCAGTGTAGCACTGAGCAAGTAGTATATAGTGGGAAACCATCCTCTGGATAATACTTTGTATGTCCACATTTCAAAGGTCATGCAACACACCATAGCACCACAATGTTTTGCATGTGTAGTTTCCATAGGAAATTCAAGGCATTTTCTAGGCAAACCAGTTCAGACAGTATGCACCAAAACAAACCTATTCTTTAGCCCAGTTTTAGAAGTGAGGATAAACATTGGCTAATGGTTTTTCCCATTTTGTCCAGTTTTGAGCACCATCTCATTTCCAGGTTCTGGATAGAGGTGTGTGGGGAGAACCACTATGAAAGGCAATATTTCTAACCCAACTAATATTAGTAAGTACTATAAATCTCATGTTTCAGAGTAGCAGCCGTGTTAGTCTGTATCCGCAAAAATAACAGGAGTACTTGTGGCACCTTAGAGACTAACAAATTTATTAGAGCATAAGCTTTCGTGGGCTACAAACCTTGAGAGAACAGGCTCTCTCATGAGATTTATAAAAATAACAGGAGTACTTGTGGCACCTTAGAGACTAACAAATTTATTAGAGCATAAGCTTTCGTGGGTTGTAGCCCACGAAAGCTTATGCTCTAATAAATTTGTTAGTCTCTAAGGTGCCACAAGTACTCCTGTTATTTTTATAAATCTCATGAGAGAGCCTGTTCTCTCAAGGTTTCAGGACAATTTTTCAAATCTGAAATTTGTAAACAAAGTTGTTGGGGGAGGAGGGGAGGGAACAGTTCAAGTAACTGAAAGGTTGGCTAAGCTAAATCTATCAACCTAATGAAGTTTGCTTCCACTAGGCAAAATTTAAAATCAGAATGCCTGCTATGCACTGGCAAACATTAGATACCAAAACCTCGACAAATAACCACCGTTTAGATGACAAGGAGTCTCTTGAATATTCTGCTAACCTCTTTAAAGTGGTTTAGAAATACTCAGGGCCTGATTCTGCCAGGGGCCCTGATAACAATCTTCAAATATGTTACGGGTTGTTACAAATAGGATGGTGATCAATTGTTCTTCATGTCCACTGAAGGTAGGATAAGAAGTAATCAGCTTAATCCGCAAAAAGTGAGATTTAGGTTAGGTATTAGGGAAATCTTTCTAAGTGTAAGGATAGTTAAGCACTGGAGTGAGCTTCCAAGGGAGAATGTGGAATCCCTATCATAGGAGGTTTTAATAACAGGTTAGACAAGCACTGGTCACAGATGGTCTAAATATGCTTGGTCCGGCCTCAGCGCAGGGGGCTGGTTTAGATCAGTGTTTCTTAACGACCGGTCTGTGGACTGGCACTGGTCCCTGAGATTTCCCCGACACAGTTTAGGAAGTCAGCAAGCCGGCCCCAGATATCAAAAAGGTTGAGAAACACTGATCTCGAGGACCTCTCAAGGCCTTTTCCAGTCCTTCATTTCTATTACTATGAAATACTGGACAATATCATCATAAACATCATTAATCATAAAGCCAAATGTTTCAGTTAACAGTACATATTGATACTTTATAAATAAATAAAAAAAATAAATACTTTGGTGATTAGTAGTAGAACAAGGAATGCAGTAAGAGTTGGACAGCGGTAGAATTTGGGTAAACCATATATTTTAAAGCTTGTCTGGCTGTAAGCAAACAGCTTTTTATAAACTGAAGCAGACACTAAGGTCCTCTGTGATGTCTAGGGAACTCCTAATTTCTGTCAGTCTGCCACTGACAAATGATGGCTGAGGAGCATACTACAGGTTGCAGCTCTGCAAAATTCCCCAAAAGATACTGCTATTTTCTTAGACTCAACAGCCTGCTGATAAAATAGCACTTAAACTAATATAATGATGAGCTAGCATGGTGAAAGTGTTACCAAAAGGGTTTCTAGCCTACTTGAAGTATCTGAAACCTAGGTGGATTTTTTTTTTTTTAAATATATACACAGTATTTCAGGATGTGCTGCAGATCGTTTCAGAGCACAAAGCCCTTTCTCCGTCTCCCTCCTTGGCTGGGTTGTACAAGTGCTTATTTTCAGTTTAACACTGAGCCTTAAAACATGCTTCTTAATTTACACTGTGCCCTAGCCACGAGAGAATCCAAAGCACGACAGCAAAAGATCAATTTTGTTGAGTTTCCTCACGGAATGCATACTGAAGCAGTCATAAATGCTAGAAAGTCAAATATCCTTTGTGGGGTGTGTGTGGAATGATAGCTGTAATGGTGAGTGATAGGTCTTGGTATTTCACAAATGGGATTCTAGAGACTTGGAGGCAAGAGGGGGAAGCTGAATTTACCACACACACTATGGCCAAGAACAAGAAAGGAGTGGGAGAGCTGGCATCAAGTTACATCCTGGTTATATTTATTCTGAAAGCATGCAGTATTTCTTTGCTTTACATTAAGCCCAACCTATCAATTCTGCTGGTTGCTGGTGACTAAGCTGTTGCCAATGTTAAAAAATAAAATAAAATCCCCTCTGTGCCTGTATTTCTGCAGAGTTTGATATGTGCAGGTCTGGAAGGAATAATATTTCAAGGAATTCTGAACTGCTGCAGCTAAATCCCAGCACACTGAACTGCAAATGAAGCAACAGCCTCCCCCTCCGGGCCTAATTTTAAACCTACGTAAACTCAAGACATTCTGAGCAATAATTTAAACCTGTCTAACACTACTAATTTTCTTCCCTGGCATACAGGTACTGATGAGATGCTGAGCTACAAATTGCAGTTCTAGGGTGACAGAAGTTCTGACTTTGTTGGGGACCCATTCATGTTGTTGCATTTATATTCGTTAGGGAGCTTAATGCTGGCGAAAGGTGTTACATGGCTCCCGAAGCAGGCTCCCATTTATTCTCAGGTTTAGCAGGGGCAGCAGTTGCACAAGCTTCCATGCCTTGTAAAGATGTTTCAAATCTGACTTGGGGGACCACCCTCTAGCAATGTAAAGAGGGTTCAGTCTCGACGGCCAATTCATTCCTGATGTCTCATGCGAATTGTGATGCGGGCTCCTTTTATGAACTAGAGAGACCAGCTAATTTTGCACAGGACACTGAATAGCTATCTGACATAAACGTTCACTTACCGTGGCTGAATTTAAACCGGCAAGCGAATAGAGACAGGCTCCTTAACCTGCAGCCTAAACATTCTGTGCACTTTTTTATTGAACAGTAAAAACTTTTAAGACATGTGCTGACATTTTATTGACTCCAGATAAGCTGTCACACAGGCAAAGAAAGTCTCTCTGCAGAAAAGTGCCATAAAGTAAGATGGAGTTAGTACTGCACAGAAAGGTCGGAAAGGTTCTTGTTGGCAACAAAGCTGTTTCTTTCAGATATATGCTGCATGCCCTTTATTTCCTTCCTTTGTACATTAGTCACTGCTGAAAGGTGAAACCTGGAAAATGTATCCATGCTTGCCTACAAAATGCCTTTCTTCTAATGGGAAAAGGAATAGAACCTAACAAAAGTATCTTCAGCCTCCTTATAACTTGGTTGGCAAAACCAGAGCTGGCAATCATAAACAGAAGAGTGTCACATAGCCCTGGAGAGTCCAGTCTGAGATACTTTCCACATGACAGGCAACAGTGTTTCAACATCAGAATCTTAAAAGGAACTCACTAGGTAATCAAACCAGCCAGTAGGACCAGAACTAGCCAAGGCAGGGATTCCTGCACTGGGGGAGGAGGTAAAATGGGGCCCAGCCAAGTCTACCCTTGCCCCAGCTTACCCCCAGGCCCAGAACTGTGGAGGGCAGAACCCCCACCCACACTTTGGGGGCACCTAGGTGGTGCCTCCCCTCCCTCCTGCCATGTGGCCTTGGGGGAGAACGGCAGAGAGCAGCCAGCCAGACTCCGGCAGGTTGGAGCAGAAGCAGCCTAAGCAGGGTTCTCTGGCAATTCCAGTCAAAACTGCAGAATGTTTGCTAAGAGACCTGTGATGGTTGGCTCTGCTCCAGCCCTCCCCCTCCCTCACAGTCTCTTCACCTTAGCCTCTCTCCACACCTGGCTCATCTACCCTTTCCTCCCCTCCCCTCCCCTCCCCGCTCCCCTCATACCTTTTCTTTCCCTTTCCATTTAGCAGATCCCCTCCAAAAAAACCCAAAAAACAAAAAAAAACCCTCATTGCACTAACATGACATTTCCTGCCATTACATGGTTTGCTCTGCTTATACATCCTACCCCTTCACCCACCTGTCTGTCTCATTTATATAGACCAGGGATTGGCAACCTTTGGCACATGGCCCATCAGGGAAATCCACTGGTGAGCTAGGACAGATTGTTTACCTGCAGCGTCCGCAGGTTCGGCCGATCGCAGCTCCCACTGGCCGCGGTTTGCTGTTCCAGGCCAATGGGGGCTGCAGGAAATGGCAGCCAGCACATCTCTCAGCCCACGCCGCTTCCCGCAGCCCCCATTGGCCTTGAACAGTCAACCGCGGCCAGTGGGAGATGCGATCAGCAGAACCTGCAGACGCTGTAGGTAAACAAACTGTCCCAGCCCGCCAGCGGATTTCCCTGACGGGCTGCATGCCAAAGGTTGCCGATCCCTGATATAGACAATGTTGTATCACTGTTTCTTTGTACTCCACAATCAATCTCTATACATCTGCCCCAAAGAGTTCACAGTCTAAGAAAAAAGAGAAAATTAAGATCATGGTCTATATAAGTTCCTACACAAGCAGAAGACATCCAGTACTAGAAGGTAGTTTAATCTAGCAGTCAAAGATATAACAAGATCCAGTAGTTGAATGTAGAAGTTAGAAATATTTGGACTGGAAATAAGGTACATATATTTAATTGAAGATAATTAACCATTGGAACAACTTGCCTCAGGATGCAGTGGGTTCTCCACCATTGCATTCACAAGTTATTGAGCTTAGTGCAGGAAAGACTGGTTGAAATTCTATGGTCTGTATTACGCAGATGGTCACATTAGCTGATCACAACTGTCCTTTCTGTTAATCGGAGTAGTTATATGTAAAGCAATATGCAAACTTGCTTATAAGTGTATCTCTGCTGAAGTCTGGTGACAATTCAGATCCTATTTAAAATCATTTCATGGAGAGTGGGTTGAGCTTGTGGACCTTCCTACTTGAAGAATGAACATTTCCAGGTAAGCACAGGTAAGTTTCCTTTTTGCACTGAACAGTCCACAGATCTTAACGCTGAGGTTTTAATCACCTATCTGGCTCCAGGGAGAGAAATAGGGAAAGAAATGGTCATATATGCACACAGTGTTTAGAGTAGCAGCCAGACCTGCGGGTGGCTATCTTAAAACAGAAAAACTTCAAAAACAGACTCCAACGAGAGACTGCTGAGCTGGAATTGATATGCAAACTAGACACAATCAACTCAGGATTAAATAAGGACTGGGAATGGCTGAGCCATTACAAACATTGAATCTATCTCCCCTTGTAAGTATTTTCACACTTGCTTCTTATCAAACTGTCTGTACTGAGCTATCTTGATTATCACTTCAAAAGTTTTTTTTCTCTTACTTAATTGGCCCCTCAGAGTTGGTAAGACAACTCCCACCTGTTCATGCTCTCTGTATGTGTGTATATATATCTCCTCAATATATGTTTCACTCTATATGCATCCGAAGAAGTGGGTTGTAGCCCACGAAAGCTTATGCTCTAATAAATTTGTTAGTCTCTAAGGTGCCACAAGTACTCCTGTTCTTTTTACAGTATTTAGAGTTAACTTTCTCACACCCTTCTGCCAAATGCAATGTCTACGAATGCTTACACAATTTGCAGAACTTCCGGCAGGTGCAGCCATAGGACCAAGTGACCATCTTGCATATCTGGGAGGCATAGAAGATCTTTCTACCCATTGCCCTCAGTGCACACTAACACTGGAAGGCAGAGATAAGCCTTGTATGTTTTGGACATGCCCCATGTGATACACAAAGCCTTTGACGTCTTCTTGTCCTTCACTAATAGGGAATACACAATGAATAGTGCACTCAATTTTCACAAGTTTTCAGAATTCTATGCATGTATATAAAATATACAGCAGGATAAAGATTGAAAATTGAGGCAGCATAAGGTACATTTGCTTTAATATAGACACAGGTGGTATTGCATTGACTTATGAATTTTCATATTTAATTTAGATACCCTCCGTTTTGAAAAATATCTGAAACTTCTGTAGAATTTCTGGTCTGCAACACAACAGAATGTAGGTGCGATTTTCTGAGGAGTACATAAGGCCACGGTTATCACTATCACATGGCTTTCTTCAAACTGGCGGACTGAAATTGGATAGCATACTTCTAACTGTCTAAGCAGCACTTGATAGAAATAGTGTCAATATCCCTGGAGATACTGCACTAGCACCACACCCTTGACATCAGCCAAAGAGTTTAGTTTGAAACTGTTCTGCATTTGCTTATAATGGGGGGAGGAGGTGTGTGTAGGAGGGAATGATTTTCTTGAGTCTTAGGGTAGAGAGAGGGTGCAGGACAGAAGAAAAAAAAAAGGTGGAAAGATGGCAGGAAGGGATAGAAATGCAAGTACAAGAGTGCTTTGTGCTCAGAAAGCCTCAGGTCCAAAAGTAGGTAAGACAGTGAGAGCCCACTGACTAGCAAAGAGCAGCTCAAGTTTACAGACCAAATAGCACTGTACTTGCTTGTTAAAAACTGATGAGGTTTCCCGAAATACCCAACTGATTTAAACCACACCAGAAGCTGCAAAAGAAAACAAGGATTTTAAAATTCTTCTGCATCTGCTGTAAATTGGGGGGTGGGGGTGGGGAAGGGAAGAAAACGAAGGCAACTAGAAATCCAGCCTATTTCAATTTAATTTGACTTTGTATCCCGTGGAGCAACAAACAATTCTCAAATTGTGTTCCATCATGAGACTCAATATTAGCTGCAGGCTAACAAACAGGACGGTAAAGCACATGCTAACACCGAGTTATGAGATCCAAAAAGAGAGTACCTAAGATCTTGCAGCAATTTGCATCTCCCTCACATACACACATCCCATCTAATGGGAAGTTTCCTGCTGTGAACTTGCTGTGCAAGGGAAACAGAAAAGAGAAGTGAGAGCTGGGTGGGAGGAAGGCTTGAGAAAAGGTAAAAAGGAGAGGAGAGAAAGAGGAGTTGGCAGATTGGTACAGCTCCTTGAGGCAGGAACTGCTGTGTTTGTTGCCTAGCACAGTGGGGTACTGGACTATGATTGGGGTTCCCGGGTGCTACTGCTATAGTCATTACTCATAACAGCGGTTTTCAACCGTTTTTCATTTATGGACCTCTACAAAATTGCGAACGGAGGTGCAGACCTCTTTGGAAATCTTAGACATAGTCTGCAGAGCCCCAAGGGTCCACGGACCACAGGTAGAAAACCACTGAGTCATAATAAAGGCAGGAAATCAATGAAAATAGGGAGAGTCTTCAAATATGTTAAGAGTTGTTACAAAGAAGGTGGTGATCAATGGGCTTAACCTGCAGCAAGGAAGAATTAGTTTAGATATTAGGAAAATCTTTCTAACTATAAGTATAGTTAAGCAATGGAACAGGATACCAAGGGAGGCTGCAGAATCCCCGTCATTGGAGGTTATCAAGAGCAGGTTGGACAAACACCTATCACAGATGGTCTAGGTTTACTTGGTCCTGCCTCAGAATGAGGGGTCTGGGCTTGATGACCTCTCAACATCCCTTCAAGCCCCAACATTTGTATGATTCTGTACTCAGACTTGGAAGTATTAGACTTTTATCAGTAAAAATCAAGTTCAGTGTACATACACACACCAGCAAAAATAATATTGCCATTGATAATATAAATTTGCAGCTCGGCAAAATAAGAAAAATGTTGCTTGAGAACTTAGAGATTGATTTAAGGATACTTATTTTGCATATTTTGACATGCAAGGTTGACAATTTGTGTTTTAATGGTTAAAAAGCTCTAACTTTTTGAAATCAAAGTCTACTGTCATGAAATAGTTATTGTCTGACACCCCACCACCACTACCAATTTCCTGAAATTATGAAAATGTAAATTGAGAAAGAGAACAAACGCTTAAAATTAAACCAGGATAATATCCATAGAAATTATTAGAAGATGAAAACTAAATTCCGCCAGGAGTCAGGGCCTGCAACAGAGCCAGTCTCCAGGAAACTTTATGAGCACAAGTGACTTGTAGTAAGTTACCTGGCTGGCTACACTGCCTGGCTGGCGTGAAGAGTCAGCAGGCCAGCTCTTACGCCCAGCTGCAGCTCCACAGCCAGTTTGGCAGCTGCTCAAAGCATTTGCCCAGGATTGTGATAGCTCCTGCGCCTGCTTGGTTCCCAGCCTGGCCCCCACCTGGTTTCCAGCCTTGGACCCAGTCCTGCTCCTTCCTTCCCTCACTCCAGGTAATCCATCTCTGACCCTCAGCTCCAATTCCTGTCTTCTGACTTTGATCTGCCTCTAACAGTAGCTTCTTGTACAGCTATTAGGTGGCACATCTGACAGGCTCCAACAGATCTTCTCAACTCCTTACTTTGAAACTAATGGGATTCTGGAGCTGCCAGTGCTAATCTCCTTAATTTTCAGCACAGTGACTAGTTTGTGCAGTTTACAAGCTACACCATCCTTTGACCAAAGCTTGCCAGCTCTTGAGCTTAGAAGTGCAGCCTCAGCATTTAAGTTCCTGTAACCAAACAGCAGCTCAGTTTAATAACTCCTCATATATCAGTGGGTCAATGTAAGATGTCTGTTCATACACACACCAAAACTCAAATGACTCTCATTTCCAATTCCTATCAGAAGTTAAATCTTTTGGTGGCCAAAATTTACTTTCAAATGGCCATATATTGTTTCTAACCAGTAACGGAAAGGCAAGTGCCTCCTACTGGCACTTTTGGAAAGTGTTCACATACACTGCGTTTCACTTAAAATCTCCACTTCACAGTGTGCGCCGACAGAGTGCATAATGGCAAGAAGGCCTGATATGTCACACGCAGGCCCTACCACCATTCTTTTCAAATGAGTTTAATTGTGCCTAATTTTATTTGAGCCTTCTACAGGGCTTCCACATCATTCAGCTAAGTAGAGGTTATGGAGAGATCTACTTGTCGTGAAAGTACTTCTTTTATGGGCTAATTCAGGGGTAGGCAACCTATGGCACGCATGCCGAAGGCGGCACACGAGCTGATTTTCAGCGGCACTCAGATTGCCCGGGTCCTGGCCACCGGTCCGGGGGGCTCTGCATTTTAATTTAATTTTAAAAGAAGCTTCTTAAACATTTTAAAAACCTTATTTACTTTACATACAACAATAGTTTAGTTATATATTATAGACTTATAGAAAGAGACCTTCTAAAAACGTTAAAATGTATTACTGGCATGCGAAACCCTAAATTAGAGTGAATAAATGAAGACTCAGCACAGCACTTCTGAAAGGTTGCCGACCCCTGGGCTAATTGTTTGCAGACTCTTAAACACAAAGCAACAGGGAAACTGAATTGTAGGATGCCAGAAGAAAAAGGAGTTAGTAGAGCATGCACTATGCATTTAGGCAGGTTATTGCAGTCAGTGCAAAAGAAAGTGTTCATTGAAGATACTGGGAATTTCTCAGGCCAAGCAGCTGCAAACTAAATTTCTTTTAAGACTCACTAGGTGTCACCAAATATACTGTAGCAGAGTTCATCAAGTCTAATTAACAGCCACATTACCACAAATTGGTCAAGTGTAGTGACTCTGTTCAGCAACTGGAAGTCACTCTCTTCCATCAAAACAAACTAAAGCCACATTAACCATAGTAATATTATTACTATTAACCACGCATATAGTCCCAGATGGTATGAAGGGATATACATTTTCTAGAAGTTAAACAAGAGACCTAGCAGAGAGGACATCTGGGTGCTAATCCCAAGTTCTGTCACTAACTTGTATGTAGTGTGACCAGATGTCCCGATTTTATAGGGACAGTCCCAATATTTGGGGCTTTTTTCTTATATAGGCACCTATTGCCCCCCCCCCCACTTTCACACTTTCTATCTGATCACCCTATTTGTATGACTTTGGCAAGCGTGGCCCCCGATTTTAGGTTACAGTGCATCAAAAAGGGGTTTTAAAAAAACTGAGTAAAAAAAAAAAAAAAAACAGGAGAGAATTTCCCCCCAAAATTTCTCCAATTAGCTCTAGTGTGGGTGTCTGACACTCAGAACACTACCTTCAGGTAAGTCAATCAAAGCGGTGTCGCACTAAAGGGGGGCACGGATACACTTAATGAAGCCACACCAGGTGTATAAGGATAACCGGTTTTATTGCCAAAGTATAAGAAGCTTCCCAGCCTTTACACGTTACTAAATACGTGCTTTCCAGCAACCAAGCGGGCAAGCAAGAATTAATGCTTATGGCCCTTCTGCTATGGACAGTCCTGGACCCTCCAGCCTCATCCTTGAGGGCTTGTAGCAGGCGCTGCTCCAGCGTGGGGAGTTCCTGGGCACCCACAAGGCCAATATCTGCAGGTGAGACTGTTTGTTTAAAGCAATTTTTATAGCTGTTTTTATTATTATTTTTTTTAGGGGGCGCATACATTCACAAGCAGGCTCTGGCAGGAAACGCTATTGCTTTTTATTTTTATACTTAACACTTTTGGGCCCCACTTATTTTTTTACTTGTTTATTTAGTCAGAATGGCTGCAAGCCAGCCCGGCCAGTTAAAGCTAGTTTATTATGAGCTCCACCCGGCCCATCCTGTAACAACAGGCCAAGGTAACTTGCGGTTAGCCCCAACAAGCTGTAGGTACTCTGTACCTCAGAAAATCAGGCCTAAGTTGTCTCAAATTGGGCACTCAGAAATTGAAGCACCAGAATCAGAGGCCATTTTTAAAAATGTTGTCCTTAACCTCTATAAGGCTAGATGTTGTACTGCTTACCTATCTGAAAGCACTCTGAGATGGTTGGCTGAAAGGCACTATAGAATGTGGTTTATTTTATTACAAGAAATGGTCACAACTCCATCTTTTCCCAGGTCTAATTCTGAGTCAGGTAAGCAGCATCCCCACATCTCTAGAAAACCATCGTTTCTGAAAGTCTTTGACAGCTTCTTGTTAAACTGCAAAGTCTTTAAAAAAAAATCTATTCCAAAGACAGGCTCAAGTATCAAGGGAAAGGCTCACCCTGTGATATTTTGAATCCATCTGGAACAAGAACAGAAAATCTTACATCTTACAGATGTCTGTTCTCATCCAATTGCCAGTTCAGTTTTGCAGTATAAAATAGCTTGTGTAACATAGAAACATCCAAACTTCTGAGCATTTTTTAAACTAAATTTCTTGAGTTCCAGACATCACTAAACGGATGTCATCTTTCAAACCACAATGCTGCAGGATAGGAAGAGAAGGAGAACATAAGAGAACCTCTCTCAAAGGTGCCAGGAAGCAAAACATCTTTGCAAATCTTTGTATCACTGGTAGAAATTCTCCTGACAAGGACTGGATTTATCAAAGAGTCAGAGATGGATCAGTCCCTCCCACTGTCTTTTTAAGCTCATTTTAAAAGCTACAACTCTATGAGCTATATTCTCAGCTGTGTGCATCAACATAGCTCTACTGAAGTCAATGGATTGATATCTGTTTTACATTATCTGAATATCTGGCAGATTAATCGCTGGCAGATAGACACCTATTGCAATGATTATTACATTTCTAAACTGGTTGAAACCAACATATATTTATAATAGCTTAGTTAGATTCCGATAAAGAACTAAAAATGCCTGGATACTGAATACACCTCTACCTCAATATAATGCTGTCCTCGGGAGCCAAAAAATCTTACCGCGTTATAGGTGAAACCGTGTTATACTGAATTTGGTTTGATCCGCCGGAGAGCGCAGCCCCGTCCCCCCGGAGCAGTGCTTTACCACGTTCTATCCGAATTTGTGTTCTATCGGGTCGCGTTATATCGGGGTAGAGGTGTATAAACTATACTGGGCTAATTTTCTATACCTACTTTACAATGGAATGACAGCAACTATGAAGTAGTTATCTCTAGGGTTATCTTTAAAAATAAATCGAAATTATCTGCACAAATCCAGCCCAATTTCTGCTAATTTCAAGTCTTTTCCAGTTAGTCACCTTGCGAGATGCAAAATTCACTATGCAAGGCTGGGCACACAAAGGAGGGCGGGTTGCCTAAAACAGCATTTAAACGGAAGGCTACCAGAGCATCCAAGGTGGGCCAAGATGAGTTAGAAAAGGCAACAACTGAATGAGCGTGGACCGTGAAATTTCTTAAAGGGACCATCCTCTCTAGGACTAGAACTGAGGGATAGCTTTCCAAGCACTAGCATATGGCTCTTGGCCATCCTGTATCGTGATTAGGGTGACCAGATGTCCCAATTTTATAGGGACAGTCCCAATGTTTGGGGCATTTTCTTATATAGGCACCTATTACCCCCCAAACCCTGTCCTGATTTTTCACACTTGCTGTCGGGTCAGCCTAATCGTGGTTTACACACCTAAGGGAAAATAGAGTTGGGTAAAGAGCTTATTCACCTCAAGAACTGCAACTGTGCATTCATCAGCTCCATTACACACACACACACACACACACACACACACTGCCAGCAGAGAGGGAAGATTAGGTCTTTTGGCTCAGAACACTTCGGTCAGATCTAAGATATCTAGGGAACTCATTAGCACCTTCCTCAAGTCAACAGGCTGTCCACCTTTGAGGAGCTATTTTTAAACTCCTTACTTCAGTTCTCCTGAAATCAATGGCATGCCTTTGGAGAAAGTCCACGAGCTGAAGTGGCTTGTGTACTTCTGAGAGGTATAAGTAATTGTCTTTACCCACTTTGTCGAGCACTGCAGGATTCTTAAAAGCCCCAATAATCATAGAGGTCTGTGAGATTTGTATTAATAAAAACAGATGTATTCCAAACATTTAATTGGAATTTCATTTGCTATCTCCATACAGATGAGATCTGCAGAGCTCACTACACAGTAAATTCATTCTTAGTTCAGCTGGTTTATTCTTATGCCAGTCGCTCTTATTATTTATTTTTCTTATGCACACTTTAGAAACCTGCTGCTCCCTCTCTGTAATTCAGAATAAACCAGGGATCGAACCAAAATATTCAAGAGCAAGAAGGTGTGCTGATGTGGGAGGGACACCAGCAAGGAGGGCTGGCCAAAAATTATGAGATGCCAGCTGTGATTTCCCCTAGGAGTACACACACACACACACACCAGCTCTGGCACTTTTGCCCTGCTTTGTCCGCTTGATCTGTTCTTGCGAGCAGGCAGCTACAGAATGCAGCATTCAGAGAGCAGGAATCTTAAGTCTCAGAATCTAACATCAGCTGACATGCCATTTTGTAGCTTTTCACAGCAGTAAGGCACTGAAGCACATAAGGTATCTTTTCCATTACAGGAACAGTACACATGGGTTAGGCTACCACCCAGCAGTTACATCTCACAACTGTTGCAAAGTTGGCATAAATCAGAGCAGAACCTTCACTGATACCAATATTAGTGACAGATAAAACTCAAAGAGTCTGTCCCTAATTATCTAAACTTCGCAGGTCTGAAGCCCTGTGCTGGCAATCTTGAGTACAGGGTCTCTTCTATACCTGTCACCTATTCTATACCTGGATGGAAGATGCTGTCATATACTTTGGCATATTCTCACAAGACTAGAAAAGCACTAGTGAGGCAGACAAGAATGAGACTAAATGATTTAACAATGTATGCAATTTTAATTTTCATGCTGTGTCTTTGGGCTTTAACTAAAAGGAATGCAGTTTTCAACACCCCTGCCAGTATCAGAAGCAAACAAGCCACCACATGAAATAATGAAAAATAATTAGAAAGGTGCAATTAAATCAAGCTGCCTGACGTATTTTAAAGAATGACAATACTGCTGAAATTCATTTCTGAGCAACACACTCCAGGAAGGTGTTCAGCTGGCAAAGAGACTCTACTTTAAAGTTGATCAAAATTTTTCCAAAGGAACAATTTTCTGTGAAAAAATGCTGATTCAACAGAATCTAAATTTTCATAGGGATATGTCAGTGTCCGTCCAAAGTTTCGATGGAAACCAAGAAGGGTATTTTTCAAACAGTTCCATTCCAAAGATAAAGTCACATTTTGTAACAGAAAAAAATTGGAAGTCTGAAATCTCCCACATGACAAACTCTGGTTTCCACTGGTCTGATTTGAACTCTACTCAAGTTATCCTTAAAATGCAAGGCTTTAATTATAAAAACAAAAAACTGAAAACCAGGGGTGAGGACTGGAAGTACCAACTGCCTTGCCAAACTGACAGAAGTTCTCTTGTCCTGCCATGCCTACTGGCATCCTTGCTCGGGTTAGTCAGAGCAAAAGGTTTATGATTTTTTACCATTTATTTTCCTCAAAGTTTTGCTGCTGTCTCCATTCAGGGCCGGCTCCAGGCACCAGGCAACCAAGCTGGTGCTTGGGGCGGCACCTGGAGGGGGGCGGCGCGGCGCTCGGGCCGCCGGGGAGAGCGGGGCCACAGCCGGGCTCGCCGCCCTCCCCCCGGCACTCTGGCCGCCCTCCCCCCGGCTGCCGGGGGGAGAGCGGCGAGCCCCGCCCTGCACTCTGGCCGCCGGGGGGAGAGCCGAGCCCCAGCCGGGGCTCGCCGCCCTCTCGCCGCCCTGCCCCCGGCGCTCTGGCCGCCGGGGGGAGAGCCGAGCCCCCGCCGGGGCTCGCCGCCCTGTCCCCGCCGGGGCTCGCCGCCCTCCTCCCAAGGCTCCGGCCGCCCTCCCCTCCGGCGCCCTCCCGCCCCGGCGCCCTGCCCCTGGCCGCCGGGGGGAGAGCGGAGCCCCCGCCGGGGCTCGCCACCCTCGCCTCGGGGCTCCGGTCGCCCTCCCCCCGGCGGGAGAGCGGAGCCCCCGCCGGGGCTCGCCGCCCTGTCCCCGCCGGGGCTCGCCGCCCTCCTCCCAAGGCTCCGGCCGCCCTCCCCTCCGGCGCCCTCCCGCCCCGGCGCCCTGCCCCTGGCCGCCGGGGGGAGAGCGGAGCCCCCGCCGGGGCTCGCCACCCTCGCCTCGGGGCTCCGGCCGCCCTTCCCCCGGCGGGAGAGCGGAGCCCCCGCCGGGGCTCGCGCCCCCCCCCCCCTCCGGGCTCCGCCCCCCCGCAGGGGGGGGGGCGGCCGGAGGCTTTTTTGCCTGGGGCGGCAAAAAAGCCAGAGCCGGCCCTGTCTCCATTAATGCGTAAACTAGGGATTTATATCATGTGACCTGCATCCTCTCCCAGCTTTCTCAATGCCTAATCGAAATCAGCTGTCTAAAGCTCAGTCCAAACAAGATGAAGGAGATGCTGATAGGACAAAGGAAATGCATGGAAGAACTTGCCTCTCTATAACATCCCCTGCTATTGGAGGCATATGCCAAGAGGTTTATTAAATCTGTCTGTATCTTTGGAGCCCTTTTGCATTCAGTGCTAGCAGATGTCCAAATAGCCACAGTGGCCAGGAATCTCATTTCCATGTCTGACTTGGCAAAAGATTGTGCCCCACCCCATCTGACAGACCTTGCCACAGTAATCCCACAAATCCATCACCTCTAGGCTTCATTGCAACTCCTATCTAGGAATGAAGCCACACCCTGAAAGAGTTCCAATGGGTACAAAACACACCAGCTTGTTTTCTTAGCAGCACAGGTTATTGTGAACACATCACACCAGGGACATGCTGATATTCAAAACCCTGCACATGGACGGCCCCAGCTACATGAAAACACCCCTCCCTCTGTGACCATGATTTCCAAAGCAGCTGCCATGATTTCCACACGAATAATGAAACTCACCCAATAAGGGATAGCTCAGATGTGTGGGAAATAGCTCTCAAGAGCTGGAACTAGACTATGGAACTCACTCCTGCAAAAGACACTGGCCAGAGACATCGCTGCATTCATAACTAAACACAAAACTCATTTGATTTAGCTTTCCCTCAAATTACACACACACAAACAGCCATATAAAGTAATCATGTTATTTCTACTATAGGCTGTGAAGGAAGACACAGACTGATGACGAGGGCTGTAAAAGGTCAATAGAAAAAGTTGTGGTTCTGTATGGTAAAGCACCCTGAATTGCATGCACTCACCTGAGCTTTCTTTGAGCAGCATGCACTATTTGAAACAATGGAGTTGGGCTCACGATCTCCCAAGAACGGGCTCATGAAATTTCTACTTTGCATCGGATGAGAAATACCATGATTCCTGCTTTGCCCCAAGCAGGAGTAGCCAGGCTTAGCATGGGGTTGCCGGGGGATAAGGGGATGAATCTCTTCACCTGGTCACAAAGAAACTGTTGGGCATCTCCCAGAGTTTCCGTGACCCCATTCTACATAGTTTCAGACCTTCCTGCCCTATTGTATTAAATTAACTGACATGTATTCCTCCCACTTGGTCCAATATTTTAGACACAGTAATAGGCAATAGCAATATATACCTTAAAGATGAGCCCAAATCATCCCACCCTGAATTTAGATGATGACATTTGAATCCAGATGCAAACTTCTTGACTCAGGTTTGCCTCAGGAATGGAGAATGCCACTTTGCATGTACACAGCACTTTTCAATTGAGGAATTCACAGTAAAGATTAGCACTCAACAACAGCACGTGCCACGGAAAGTAGTAGTAGCATACTCATTTCATAGGCGGCTAAAGTGAGCACCAGTCACTAGAAAATATTCCCTTCTGCTTCTGCATAGAAGATAGTCTCATTAAGAAAGCATTAAAACAAAACAAAACAAAACAAAAAAAAGTTGGGCCATACTGAAAGATAAGCTGTCAGTACACTGCTGGTTATGAGCCCTCTTTGCAAACCTCATATACTAATCTTGCATATTGTAGTTCAGATTTGCGCATGCACAACTCAGACACCCACAATGCCTAATAAGCACACACACAGATATGTGAGCACAAGTCCACTTAGTGTTGCATATACACATGAAAATTGGGCTGTGTGTGTAAAGGATGCCTCAGCCACACCTTAAAGAAAATTGTCCTAGCACCTGGAGGGCTAAATGGAAGGAAGAAAAAAGGGGCCTCCTTGAACTAATCTACATCATTCTCCTCATTCCTTCACATCACACTAACTGCTAAGGTATTCTGAATGGTGGATTCTCTCCTCCCAGACTAGTTTGTAGAATCATTAGCTGGAATGAAAGAAAGAAAAAAACATGTGTAAGGAAGTTCAGGTGTGGCAGAATGGTGAGAGACTGAAATCTCTTCTTCCCCTTCACACCATCCTACACCCACCTAATGAGTAAAATTGTCTACTCCATTAACTAGACCATTAAAACAGTCTGTGAAATGAAGAATCTAAGCAATTAGCAGTCAGACCCAGACCTCAAGGAAGTGAGCACTGTATTTCCCCAAATCTGTTGAGGAAGCTGATAAATGAGCTGAAGTGGCTTTCTTCAGCCAGTCAGCAGCAGCAGAGCTGTTCTCACTCATGAGAGTAATTTCTGACACAGCAAAACCTTTACAGACAGTTCACACAAAACATGTTACCTGTGTCTGCGCGAGGAGGTTAGATGAAGCAATCTCATTACAAACCATATCAAATCTACACTTCTCATGGTGCCAAACATGCAAATTCTAAGACTGAATCTAATTTCACATACAGGAAAATATATAGAGAGAGATAGCAGCCAACCCTAAGGGGAACCCTCATTATCACAGCTCAACTGATACGGCAGGTAGTGCCAGCCCAAGAGACTTTTTCCTGTTCCCAAGGTGGTAATTTTGAAGATCTTGATTAATATGCTTTACTCAGGCAGACGAATCCAAATCTATCCAGCAGCTTTTGCAGTCTGGGTGACTCAGATAGGAATTTTCATGTATTTCACTTACTTAACTGAACTTTATTATGCCTCAAAGAAAAAATATTTGAAGAATATTAAAACTTAAAATGCATGTATTCCTGAGCAGGGCTGACCTCATCACCTGAATGGTTTATAGGTGACTGGATTGGGTTTTCCAAACTATAGAAGTGGTGCAATACATTGCTATAAAATGTTTCAATACATCATTTCACTTCCAGAGTCATCCCTGAGATACATGGATTCCGATCTCACTTTCTTGGTGCAATTGCAGTTCTTAATCTGTTGTATTATTGTGCAATCATGGGGATAGCAAGCCAGTTGTAATGACTATTTTAAACCTGAATGTCCAGGGTGCAGAAATATCCTTTCACCAAAGAAATGAAAATATAGGTGCTTGGAAGAGTTATTTTCAATTCCATTATATCTACCTAAGCCTTTTATTACACATAAAACGATTGGAAATTTGTGGGCATCCTAGATGATGGCACTTGCTGTATTTATCAAGGACACTAAGCCTTCTTTTTTGTGCTACACAATTTAACCATGTTAGCCTCCAGGACACGCATGCCCTGTTGTCACGTGCGTGCATTGCTCTATGCCATATGCCCTTGCATGTTGTGCTTATAGTTTGTCTGCATATCTCAAGAAAATCTTTGAGGACTATTATATATGATACATTTGTAGGTTCAGGTATAGCACAAATAAGATCTCAATAACAGAGGGGAGTGATATTCTTTAAAAAGAAATCATACTTATAGCTCCAGGTATGGTGTCTTTGAACAGCTCTGGTAGTGCAAGGGGACCATAAAAAGGCAGCTTAATCCACCTTCCTAGGAATTCCCTGGTTGGCATATGGCTGACAAATGACTACCACCCTCTCTGCCCCAGTATCAGAAACATAGCAGGGCAGGGTTAGGTATGGAGCATGGTCAGCATCCTTGTGCTACACCAATTCCAAGCTCCTGGATCCTTAGGGTGCTCTAACTGGACAGCTCCATGAATCAGGGCAGTGCAAAGGTGATGTACAGCCATCTCCCACTACCGCCTCAATTCAGTTCCTGTTCCAAATACAGCTCAACCACACCTGAGGATCTGGCCTGTTACCAGTTACTTCCTGATGGCCAGATGACTCGACGACCACAGAAATGGGAGGTGGGAAGGAAGCCCAGAGATGGGTCAGTTCTTTAAAAAAGGCGCATCATTATTTTACCAGCATCTACACCGATTTACTTTACGAGTAAAAGTCCCACTTTCCTACAAGTTCTCAGTGTCCCCCAAGTGTGATCAAAGTACTTATAGGAGGCAGACCCCAGCCTATGGCCAAACTCTCCCAAATTCAGCACCTGCTTTTCCTCTCTGCCCATAGTCTGTTCTCTGGAGCAGTTTCTCTTCCTCCAGCAGTGCACCCTACTTTGGAGTTCCCTCTCCTCCTGCCGCGCCTAGAATAAGCTGGGCCTGTATTAGATCAGCACCCTAGATCCCTCCCACCCCCAGGCAGGCTTAGCTAAAGATCAGTAGTTAATTGAGCCATCTGGACACACCCTAGTTCTATTTCCTGGAGTAATCAAACTTTGTACAGCTACTTCTTGGTAAATCTAGCTTCTTAACTATCTTGGGTTTTCCCTTGCCTTTTCCCCCCACTGACAGTTTCCTCTGTCATGTGGCCCTACGTCTGCATTTTATGTCTATAACCAGCTCTTCATAAGAGTACAGATTTCTTTTAAAGTGTTTAAATAATTGCTATGCTTTTCACAATAAAAGCTCTTGATTCTGCCTCTATTTTTTTTCCTGCATGTACTGTACAGAGAAGACTTACTGGCTCAGGTCACCAGTACAGTCTTCTCTGAGTGGTTGATGATGAGTTAATAAATTTAGGATGAATTAAACAGTAACAAGCAGCACCACTGAAAAGAGCATGAGAGAAAACAGCAAGCAAAGCTCCTAAAAAGAAACCACCTCGGCTTCTTGCTATACTGAAGGCATCAGCCCCAAGTGCCTGAAGAACTCAAAATATAACTGAATGATAAATGTAGAGCTGTCCCAAATATCACATCAGAGATTACAGACTTTATATCTATGTTGACTAACCAAACCCTTGGAAAAGCAACTAAAGGAAGTAGGAGGGGAATCAGAAAACACCCTAGGCGGTATGTAAAGAGCTTTGTCAAACCTCTCTCCGCATGTTCTAGTAGATGTGGAATAGAGATCTTAGGAGAAATTAACACCCTGTGAATTGAGACAATTAACATCAAACAGAGGCAATATAATGAGGGAACTTTATGGAGAGCAACATTCAAAGGAGAATTGGCTAGAGCAAGATAATCTATATTCACTGCAGTATTTCCTGATTATCCATTATCAGATGTTCTGAGCCCCTCATACCAACTTACTCTAGTCCTCTTCTTAGACTGGCTGTTACACAAATGGGATCAGCAGATGAACCATAGCCAGAGAAGTAGTCATGGGGCTTTGTGGGAGTGCAGGAGGGGAGGGTGTAACAATTCAGAAACACTGATTTTTGAAGTGAGAATAAGCCCTACTCCATCAACTTTTCCTCAAAGCTTAGAGATTTCTCCCCAGGGACTCTTATTTACTCTACACTCTACCCTAACCAAAGCAGTAAAAGTTATCCTTTGGTATAGTGACTCGGAGCTGCATACAGGAGTCTGGAATGGATCTGAAAGGTGCTTTATACTGTAACCAATAACCCCATATCTGACTTTTTTGAGAGGTTTGGCTGTGGGTTTCTCATGTTTTTTTCACAATAATCTTCTATGTAGTTCATGACTTGAGCAAACCTATAGTGATTTGTGGTTTTGCAGCAGAATTACCTAAAATGTGGTACTGACACAATGAATAGCAAGTCTGCAAACCCAGGTAGACCAAACCCAAAAAAACATGCTTGCCTAAATCCATGCGAAGCAAGACTTCCAGCTTCCACACAGCTCTAAAGTTGAGGCACAGAGAGGCTAAGTAAAATTAATGGGATGGTTAACAAGGCCACCCCTAATAAATGCTCTAATAAATTTGTTAGTCTCTAAGGGTTTGTCTTCACTACCCGCCGATCCGGCGGGTAGCAATCGGTTTTTCGGGGATCGACTTACCGCGTCTAGTGAAGACGCGGTAAAATCGATCCCTGATCGCTCTGCCGTCGACTCCGGAAATCCACCTCGGCAGGAGGCGGCAGCGGAGTCGGCGGCAGCGCGGCAGCGGTCGACTTTCCCGCGTCCTCACCGCTAGGTAAGCCGACCTAAAATACGCAACTTCAGCTACGGTATTCACGTAGCTGAAGTTGCGTATCTTAGGTCGGACCCCCGCTGCAGTGTAGACCTAGCCTAAGGTGCCACAAGTACTCCTGTTCTTTTTGCGAAGGCCACCCCGTTTGTCAGACAGAGCTGAAAATAGAACCCACGAGTACTGATTTCTCATCCCTTGTTCTAACAAACATTGCCAACCTGAAGAAAAACCAGAACAACAAGATACTTATCCTGAACCTCTCAAGTCATTTCTAGACTGCACACACTTAATAGCATTCAGATAGCAATCAGTCAACCAAAGAAAAAAAGTAATGTATTTTCCATATAGTGGTGACAGCTGTTTATAAAACACATTATGTTATGTATTAACATCTTCTACTGGATGGAATAGTCCTGGTTTGTTCACGTGCAGAGGCTCCCTGTATCAAAAGAGCTGCTTCTTTAGTTCCTTAAGTATAGATCTATGGAACCAAAGTGCCCAGCACAGCAAAACACCTAAGCACATGCCTAACTTTAAGAACATGTGTGATACCTCTGCTTAGTTCTTAAAACAGGATCAAGCTCAAAGAGTGAAAGTTGTCTTCCTGGCACTGCACGTACGACAATTGTCCATGGATAGCTGGGCTGTATTTTGCTGTACATTTGTTCTAACTGTACATAACACATACAGACTATTTGAAATATTATGAAACTGGCCAAAATTCACACTATTTAAGGTAAGTGGTAACAATGTAGTTTAAGTGTCTTTCCAACATAGCTACCAGTTTATGCAAAATGTTGTAGGTTCTTAAGATTTTAGGAGAAATCTGTATCAAACTGTTCTGCCATGTATGTTTTGTGCGCTATAAAATTATCATATTCTGCTGTACAAGACCCAAGGAAAAATAATCGCACCACTACCAAATTTGCCTTACTCAGGCAAAACTCCCACTGACTTCAGGATTTCACGGACTGTCAACACAGTGTTATCCATCATTTTCCTTTCTTTAGTTTTGCTTCTATTCCATTCAAAGTAAATATACAAGGCAATTAAATTCTAGCAATGTATTACATGTGGAACAGTGATAGACCTTGAGTTAAGAACTAGAAGAGCACCCTAATCCCATGGAAACACCAACACTCCATAAAAGGTCTATAATGGAATATAATGGAACGTATAATGGAATATAATGGAACATATAATATACGTTAGCCTTCTTCCATTGTTTTGTTTCTGGAATGTGTGAAGAGAGCATGTATGCGTTTTGTCAATTACCCAAAACTTATGCCAACTGATACAGAAGCCTGGGATATCTCTACAAGTATTAGCATAATCAGTGATGGGATTGCAGAAAGGGTTTTTATGAGTAAAAGCAAGGTACCATCTGAGTATAAAATTATTGCCATAATTTTAAACTCAGACATTTGTTTCATAAGCTTATCACTAAGGATTGCAACTATTTTACTGTTGCTCTAATTTTGTTAGACACCTGGGATTGCAGGAGTTCTTATACCACACAGACTGTGTTTTATTTAATTTCATTGGCCAACTTACTTCCTTAGATGAAAGCCTACCATTCCCATTTAAATCAATGGGATTACTAAATGTATTCAAAAACAGAATCTGTCCTTCTGTATTTATCAGACTACATGCATATGCTGCAGAAAAACATGAGTTCTTCTTTTCCTTGCCAAAACACTCTAACAAATATTATTCATAGGGAGGTAAATTGAGTCCTGCCAGAAGAAAAAGAACTTTTAAATCTTGCTCTTTGTTCAAGCAACACCACATGATTGTGTGTGAAAGAGAAAGAACGAGAGACAGAGCATTAGCCCAAATCTAGCGAGTTTAGGGACAAGACGGTCAATTGAGCAAAACTTCAATTACAGACTAATTTAATGTAGACCCAAGTACATTATTGCAATTCAATAAACATCTCTTTAGAATTAAGTGATTCCAATTTGCTTTCATTTCAGCTGTGTGCACGCATTTAGAATTTGTTAGTATCCACACCAAAATTAGTCAGATTCTTTCAGAAGCACTGATCCATGCAATCCCAAAGTGACACCACTGGTGCATGGGACTAACCTCAAATCAACCACTGAAAAATGTACCTGCTTAGAAAAAAAGGTGCAAGGCTTGGCAAAATAATACTTTATTAACCCTTAATTATCTCTCCTTTTTAGTTCTTCTACCATCTCTTGATCTAGGTGTCTAGGTACCTGTGTAACCCTAGCAACAAATTTATCAACAGCTCTTCTGCTGGATACTTCATCCATCGGTATTTACAACTTGCTCTTCCAATCATCTTACCTTCAATGGTTTTTGATCAGGAGACTATCAGGCACCTCCCTAACTAAGGTTGCACCTAATATTTTTTTTCCTCTGGAGGCTTGCCTTACTCCTTTGTGAATACAGTATGCTTCTAGATACACCTGCCTATGGCTGTCTATGTCCATTTCAGACAAGAATGCCTTCTTATTTTACATGTTTGATCCTGAAATGTGCCAAGCACCCACTCCCATTGTCCTCAATAGGAATTGTAAGAACTCAGCACTTTGCGGGATCAGTCCCTTTGTCACTTGTAGTTTGAGAATCCAGCAGCAGAACCAAGACTAGAACTCGGGACCTCCAGACTCCCAGCCTTGTGCTCATTCCTACACATCACACTACCAAAGACTGAAGACATGTGTCGATCTTTGGGATGCTTCCCCACAAATACTCCATGATTCATAGATTCATAGATTCTAGGACTGGAAGGGACCTCAAGAGGTCATCGAGTCCAGTCCCCTGCCCGCATGGCAGGACCAAATACTGTCTAGACCATCCCTGATAGACATTTATCTAACCTACTCTTAAATATCTCCAGAGATGGAGATTCCACAGCCTCCCTAGGCAATTTATTCCAGTGTTTAACCACCCTGACAGTTAGGAACTTTTTCCTAATGTCCAACCTAGACCTCCCTTGCTGCAGTTTAAGCCCATTGCTTCTTGTTCTATCCTCAGAGGCTAAGGTGAACAAGTTTTCTCCCTCCTCCTTATGACACCCTTTTAGATACCTGAAAACTGCTAACATGTCCCCTCTCAGTCTTCTCTTTTCCAAACTAAACAAACCCAATTCTTTCAGCCTTCCTTCATAGGTCATGTTCTCAAGACCTTTAATCATTCTTGTTGCTCTTCTCTGGACCCTTTCCAATTTCTCCACATCTTTCTTGAAATGCGGTGCCCAGAACTGGACACAATACTCCAGCTGAGGCCTAACCAGAGCAGAGTAGAGCGGAAGAATGACTTCTCGTGTCTTGCTCACAACACACCTGTTAATACATCCCAGAATCATGTTTGCTTTTTTTGCAACAGCATCACACTGTTGACTCATATTTAGCTTGTGGTCCACTATAACCCCTAGATCCCTTTCTGCCGTACTCCTTCCTAGACAGTCTCTTCCCATTCTGTATGTGTGAAACTGATTTTTTCTTCCTAAGTGGAGCACTTTGCATTTGTCTTTGTTAAACTTCATCCTGTTTAACTCAGACCATTTCTCCAATTTGTCCAGATCATTTTGAATTATGACCCTGTCCTCCAAAGCAGTTGCAATCCCTCCCAGTTTGGTATCATCCGCAAACTTAATAAGCGTACTTTCTATGCCAATATCTAAGTCGTTAATGAAGATATTGAACAGAGCCGGTCCCAAAACAGACCCCTGCGGAACCCCACTCATTATGCCTTTCCAGCAGGATTGGGAACCATTAATAACAACTCTCTGAGTACGGTTATCCAGCCAGTTATGCACCCACCTTATAGTAGCCCCATCTAAATTGTATTTGCCTAGTTTATCAATAAGAATATCATGCGAGACCGTATCAAATGCCTTACTAAAGTCTAGGTATACCACATCCACAGCTTCTCCCTTATCCACAAGACTCGTTATCCACCCGTTATGATACAAAGGATGTGTATCAACATATGGGGCAAGACTCATGGTAGGCAAATTCAGTCTCAATACCCTTTGATATATATTAGCCACTACAGTTTTCCACACAGGGCTGCATTTCAAAGAAGCCCAACACTAGCAATTAGAATATTTTTGGTTCAGACAACAGCTACCTTTATTGAATTGATTTAAATATTCCCTCCTTTTATTAAAAATGTAAAATCAAGTAGTATTAAAACATTCACATTTTGCACCTAGCCTCCTGGCAGTCACCCACATTTCTTTCAGGGTTAACTGTGGTTGTGAATCATTCTTTAGCACAGTCCTTTTAAGGGATTCCGAGACTGTAGTATATTGTAGCTGTGGCCAGATCAGTGCAATCAACCCAGATTCAGGGGACAATAAAAGTGACTTAAAGACACCTTTGAACTCTCCCCTCCTGATCTCTCCTCAGGTGCAGCTCAAGATCTGAGCCTGACTAGAAACTCCCTTTCCCTCCTTGAAGTAAGTTAAAATCAAATAGACAATTAATGTTTTGGGATTTTGTTAAAAAAATAAGTCTGCATGATAAATGACAATTCACCCAGTGCATCCTGTGCGCTCTGAACCTACCCTGTTCCAAGCTCTTTGGGCAAAGACTGACTATTTTTTTGGTAGTTGCAAAAAAAATTATTGGGCAGTTTCAGGCACACTGACACAGGAGTGATAATAGATAGCACTGGAACAAAGACCTGGCTGCAGTCCTCCTCAATTAGTATTGTTGCTGCCGCTTGGCACTTCAGGGCAGCAGAAGAGCCCACCCTGACACTATTTACATAGCGACATAGAACACACTATGGCACCTTGACAGGATTATTTGTGCCTTATAAATTACTGTTAGGGAACAAAGCTGAAATCTAGAGGTGGTCAAACTGTTTCATGGAAAAAATTAAAGTATCATTAAAAATACTTATAAATATGTATAATAGACATAATTAAAGGGCTGATAAATGGGGTGGTAGCCAGAGAAAGTTTCCCTTCTTCATTCAGTTTTTAAAAAGAGGACTGAAACTCTTCTGTAGCTTACACCCTATATTTTGCTTAACTTTAAAGTGCTATAAACTAATGAAGGAGGCAGATATTTAGGATTGTAAATATTACACACAGAACAGCTGCCATTTGGGAGAAAAATGTGCAATATCTACACACACACACAAAATGCATGATATATGTGTTGTTGGGTTCTTGCCACCTACCTTTCACAATTAATTCTGCATAGTTTGAAACACCAGAGCCACCATCCGAGCGAATGACACACCGGTATTTGCTGATGCTGCGCTGAGACGTGTCTGCTACGCTGACTGTAGCAGAAAACCGTCTGTGGTTGACCACCCTGGTGACCATTAACGCGGTGTCCCTTCCATTCCACTGCTGCCAGGGAAACCAAGAATAAAACAAGTGATGAGGATGTGGCTGTAAAACATGGCTTTTTTTTTTTTAAAGCTACTGACCAATTTTTGTTATTATATTTTATAGTAACACAGTTACACTTTTTTATTTACCTGAATCTACCATGTTAGAATTTACATAGGTGCAAGTTTCCAAAAGACCTCCAAATGTGCACCCACAAAATGTACTGGATACCTGTTTGTGTGCACTCATATGCACTAGTACCCTTGCATACTGATGTGGGGAGTTGTATATTCTTTCAAGTTTTGCGGATATATTTTTGGATTGCATTTAACAGTTTGACTCATTATACATACAGCAATGTCTAGGTAGGAAGATGATCCAGACTTCCAGAGATGTTCATATACAATGTATTTGCATGCTTAATTAGCATCTGCAAATACTACAACTGAACAGATTTTGTACAGCATTTTCTTTGTGGATGTTCAGATGTGGCAGTTTGTTTCAGACTAATTTGAAGACAGACCATTTGCAAAATTTGGGTTGAGATCCACGTTTAGATTTTGAACACTCCCAATTTTTGAAGATGTTCAGACCTCCCAGGATTTTGGTTCACATTCATTTTGGCTAATCTGGATTACCTATTCTTCACAACAACTGGAACTGAGGTAGGTGAAAGAACTAGGCAGATATGTGAGTAAGGCTGTGAAAATGTAGTGTCATTTTGCCAATTTCCAGCAGTCAGTATTTCTGGGTGATGTCACTTTCATGAAATGCTCCAAGTTTGAAGAGTGGCAAACAATTTCTCACTAGCAACGAAAATGCGTCCCCCCAAACCCCTGAATCTGGGGTGGGTGGACATGTTCTCACATTACTTAGGTCAGAAACATTTTTCCACACCTCTAATCATAATGGCAGATGCATTTGGCAGCAAGAATCCAAGCAAGCTAATGCGTAAGCAATTACACATCTCAGAGGGTGGCTAGATTACAACATAAAAAAAATTCAGATAAAATGGAACTGCTAGGATATGAAGGTGTGTGACAGCAGCACAGTTAAAGAGACTTAAGTTATTTTGTATAAAACATATTACATTTCTTACTGACTCAAAAGTTTCTCCCATACTGATTTTCATCTTTTCAGCATTAGACAAACTGATTCCTATCCCCATCTCTTTCCCATGTTTAGAATTAAATTGGTATTTAAATTAGTTTTAAAAGTTTTAACTTCATTCCTTAGGTTACCAAAACCCCTTTGTTAACAAATCAGGAATATCACAGCAATTCTGGCAATGGTGCGTACCTGTCTGCAGAAGCAGAAGGTTCTAGAAATATTGTTCTCTGTAGGCTCTATAATAATAAAGAATAGGGACTAAATTTTGCTCTTAAAACCCTAATGCAGCAAAGTTTAAGTTCAGTTGTCTTAAATGAGCCTTGCATAAGAACAGCTATACTGAGTCAAACCAAAGACCCATCTAGCCCAGTATCCTGTCTTCCAACATTGGCCAATGCTAGATGCTTCAGAGGGAATGAACAGAACAGGTAATCAAGTGATCCATCCCCTCACCCATTCCAAGCTTCTGGCAAAGAGAGGCTAGGGACACCATCCCTGCCCATTCTATCTAATAGCCACTGATGGACCTTACACATGTGATTTGCTGAATCCAGACCTCAGTTGCACCAGTGTACAACTCATTTTTAAGTACAGTTGCCTTGCTCAGACTTAACATAAGTACAAGAGCAGATTTTGACCCTGTGTGCATTTGAAGTACATATAGCAAAAGGAAGTCTTATTGGCTTCGTTGGGATCTTAGTAGTTTAACAGTACAGAGTTTAAAGGAAGAGAAGAATTATAGTATTTAAAGCCTCTATGCACAAAAAAGTTGTAATTTTAAGATCTGGAGCACTTTGAGGGCTAGAAATAATTAGTGACCCTCAATGAGAAGCTGGAAGTCTCCCCTTTCCAGTTTGTTAAAGCTTCCATTTCTAACCCTATAAGACTGTGAAGCTCTGACCTTAAGTCTGTTACTGTACCCAGACTTCTGGTGCAGGCAAGCAGTGCTATGGTGCAGGACATATGGAGGAATAAGGCCTTTTGCTCCCCTGATCCTGGAGCAAGTTGGGGACTGGCTCAACCCCATAGTAACATAGAGCAATCCAGGTGATGGGGTAGGGGGTTGGTAAGTGGGGGGAGGGGTTGGAGCAAAAGGTGTCACCAGCTTTGTACCACCTGGGTATTCAACCTAAGGAAAATCACTAGCTGCCCCTTTAGGGCATTTTTCCAACTGCTTTGTCTGCTGGTCCTGAGCCTGGGATCAATGTGCTTTGGGGGAGTGGGAGGGAAGAGATGATTCCACACAAGGTGGAAACATTCTTGATTTTTAAAATTGATGTATTATAATGGCAGGTGTTTGAAGCAGCTTGGGCATTTGATCTGGTAGGATAACTTTCAGGGGAGTCTGCTAGGGGGCAAAGGGCAAGTGAGATGATCAAAGGTGCATGATTATTATTTATTCTTAGCGTTGTGGCAATGCTTAGAGGCAGCAATAAGGTTAGTATTAGGGCTCAGTCATGCAATCTTTGACTAATGTGAATAAGTACTACTCATACGAATAAAGGTTGCAGGATCAGGCTACAGGTTGACTATGAACGTAACAGATTTGTTACATTTTCTATGGTGGCCCCACAGAGCATTACCTTGAACTCTGAACTGCAACTTTAAACAGCTTCTTCAACAAAATAGTTTGGAATTTTGCCCCTATCCCTCAGTTCTTCCTCACCTCTACTCATTTTGACTATGGATGGTTAGAAGGAAAGACCACCAGCCCAAGCTTCATGGCACTTTACCTGGAGCCAGAGTTTGTCGTGCTGAGACCACTTCCCCCCAGCGATGCACTGGAATGTTGCATTCTGTCCCACGTTGACCTCCACATTCTGCAGCCGCAGGAAGTGAGGCGCTTTTCCTAACAAAAAAAATTCAAAGTATTACCCAGGTAGAGTGTGACAGTAATTGATGGTGTCATGTAGCCACGGGAAGATCCAGGCTCAGCAGATCAGAGGAGAATGCCAGGCTTCCCCATTGACACAGTGACTTCATAAAGCAAAGCCAAGCGGTATTGTTTAATTATTTAAAATGGGGAGATTGATCTTATGCAGTAAGGCCAGATGGCTCATGTAACCCTTTGGCACAATAAGAAAGTGCCCTAAGTATCAGCTCTACAATAGAAGTTCACAATTATTTCTAACCAGCACAGTTTCATTACTGTTTGCTATAAGCAGAGAACAATTTCTTCTGAGGAATGGGAAAATGTCACAATTTAAAGGGTCAAACATTCAAATAGTGAATTTGCAGTGAGTGATAGACACAAGCAAGTTTTCCTAAGGCTTTTTCAGGTTCACTGATTGTGAAGCAAAACCCTGGAGTTTCAGAGCTATATCATTTCGCTGTTAGATTTTAAATGTCCATTCCCTCATTCACCAAAAACAAAACAAACACACCATGCACACACATACCACAACAGACCGGTGACTTTTAGAACTAAGCAACAAAGCCAGGCTGTTTCATGTCTGAGAATTAATTGAGAGGAAAATAAAGCATTACAACATGAGCATACAAGGCTATGAACTTTATAATATTCCAGCTGACCATTTTTAAATGAAATTCACCTGTGCAGGTTGCCAGCACAAGGTGTATATACTACTTCTATCCCTAGGCCTTGTGCTGTTCTGAATTTTATTCTGAGTTTATTACTAGATTTAGGATGAATTAAAAAAAAAACCTGACAGATCAGTGCACATTATTATGACTAGACCATCAATGGGCCATGTCATTTCAGAGACTATATCCAACTATATTCCCAGACAACCACCATTAAGTACCTGGAAAAGGGTGTGGGCACCTATAAGCCTTTATAAATGCAGAACAGGTAACAGCGTCTAGACACCTATTTACATGCACATATGCTGGTGCAAACAAGTTTGGCAGACATTAACAGAGGCCAGTTGAAAAGTTGGTCCATTGTATGTACATGTCTGTACTATATAATTTAGTGTTTGCCATTCACTTAGATTGCAAACAGCCCAACCAGCTGACCTAAAGTATCCGTATACTATGATCTTTATAGCTGGTCAGTAGTTGTAGCAAAATCTATTGAGAAACCAGCCTTTGGCTGAAGGTGAGTTATGCACACCTGTTACCTGAAACAGAGGCCTTAGCACAAGTGAGCAATGTGCTGCAGCAGAAGTTATAACAGCTGAAGTGGCTGGAGAACTGAGGCATCTAGTTTTCCCCTTTAGTGCTTTAGTAGGGGCCACGTCTGCTGATTTTTAAGCTTGTGTCTGCCACACTTAAGCTATGAAAAAAGCAAAAATTAGGTGAAAATAAGGGCTAATAATGTCAAATCCCTCCTCAGCACGAGTTTACCAGCAGTGTTCTGAGTAATAACTATAGTAAAATGAATGTGAGGGGTGAAAGCCATAAAAGTTCACAGAACATGTCACTGATATTTCAAGGTGGCTTTCATTCCTGGACCTCTGCATGTGACCTGAGCAGTAGAGGGGTGAAGCATTAGGAAAGACTGCAGGGGATTTATAGTTTATATGGAACACTATACCACACAGGTTGAAAAAGTCCCCCAAAACAGGGTATGATGTGCATGGTTTGGGCCACTTTATACTGCTATCAGTCTCCTTTTTAAGCTTGAGCTGTGTGGAAAACTTAAAAACACAAGGATAGCCATATTGGGTCAGACCAATGGTCCATCTAGTCCAGTACCCCCGTCTTCTGACCTCAGACAGTGCAAGATGTTTCAGTGAGAATGAACAGAACAGGGCAATTTCGAGTGATCCATCCGCCATCGTCTAGTCCCAGCTTTTTGCAGTTAGAGGTTTAGGGAAACCCAGAGAACAGGGTTGCCACACAAGCTCAACTCCATCAATACAATTCTAGCAGTCAAGTCCTACAGTCCCTGAAAAGAATGGGAGTTCTCCAGGTAAGAACCCAGGATTTGTCAACTGATACTAGCCAAGTTGTGATGCATGTTAACTATACTGTTCTGTTTAAAGTTAAAAGGAAGGAGGCAGCTGAAGTCCAATTCTTTCTGAATATTTACAAGGAATTTTTTTTCCCTTCTACATTTCTCAAGGCACAAGGTGCGTTAGCAGTCAGTGGTGGACAATAAATAAGCTTCCAGAATATGAGGTGAATAGAAGGCTCAGAAAGTGATTAAGCTTTTAGGGCCAGATTCTCCAAGCTGCTCAGCAGGCAGCAATTCCCATGGAGAATAGGAGCTGTGCATTTTCGAAGATCTGATGCTTAATACATGAGTCAGATCAGTGAAGTGTGATATTAGCAGCATTGCTGTTTCTCTACATAGATTTCATACACAATGGTGTCAAATCAGGAAATCATCCCTATTCAGTAAAATACTTAGGCATGTGCTGAACTTCAATTTGGGACTTGCACACATACTCAAGAAATGGGATTAATGGGATTAGGCACCACTTTAAATGCTTTCCTGAATTTGGGCCAGAGCCGGTGTCCTCTTTTTCCCTTTTTACAGCCAATAACTTTTTTGCCCAGTCGCTGCCTCGTGACTGGGTAAGCAGATTCTTTGCTACAACCAACGTGTTACTCCATGTAAGCACACCATTTGTGGGATTTGTTTGGATGCTGCCAATCAGCTGCAGCATGTGGTTAATATTGATAGTAATTATATCTTAATGAGGTAAATGTACCCAAAGGCATAGACAATGGGCACATGTCATAAATATACATATAATAAAGTAATAATGGCGATTATCCATACCTCAGTTATCAGAACTGCCCTGTTATATTAAACTGGCTCATGTCCCCTGATGTCTATCACATTAAATGTTAACTGTAGGAAGCCACTATTTGAAAGTTGTAATTAATCCCTGTTGTATGCCGCTCACTGAGGTTACAGTAAATAGATACATGATCAATGTGATTTCAGGAAGTGTAGCAGCTGTACTAATATACCTGGAGCTGTGAATTGGTGAGAGGAGAGATGTAAAGCAGAGTAAATGGAGTGGATGGTTTGCTGCCTTTCCAAGTATGACCGGGCAGATAGAAGACACTACCATAGGTGCTGTATATGCAACATTAGATCATGACTAACAAAACTGAGGTGTCACCCAACAGTGCAATTCAATCCCAAACTCTTCATTTATTGAAACTCTAAAAGGCCTGGGAGCAGCTGAGGATTGCTCAGGAGAGCATGAGTCTCAGCTCAGATAACTGAATTGGTTGAAGGGGAAGAGCACATGAGGCATGGCTAGACTCATTAAAGGGCATGAAGTCTCTTACAATGTTTAAAAAAGGGATTTTTAAAAATTGTATTTCACTTAAATGGCCAAACTAACACCCTGGATCTATACAAACATGGGGAGAGTTCAGATCCAGTCAAAAAATCCAAATAGGACACATCACATATAGATAAAACTGGGGGGACAAATACAGTACTAACCAGCTTTCACAGTGAAATGGACGTGTATTAAACTCTCTGGGTAAGCTTGTCTCTCTCACCAACAGAAGCTGGTCCAGTAAAAGATATTACCTCACCCACCTTGTCTCCAGTCCACAGTAAGCTGAACGCTTTGAAAAAGGATACATATTCTTTAAATACCTTCATGGAACTGCTGAGTGGATTTACACTCTGTTAAAGAAAATAGCTTTGGGGTATTTGGGAATGTTGCACTAATGTGTGCAAATGCACTTTTTAAAAGTTAACTGTACTATCAAAAAACCTTTCATTCTTCTTCCTTGAATGGTCTGAATAAGAGCTAACAAACAATCAGAGCTTTAAATTGCTTTAATAATAGAAAAAGATTTAAACAGACACTTTGGCACTGGCTGTAGATTCTGAGCTTTGCTGCCTGTTGCACGACTTGCAAAATTATGTATTTATTCCAGGCTGATTGCCTTCACTCTGTAAGCATTTTGGAAGGATAAAAGATGATGTTTTAAAGCTGATTGAATTGGGTGAATTGCTCCTTCACACTCAAAGCCTGGTATAACACATTAACATGGCTAGAGAAAGAAAGAGTGCTTACTGCATGGATGGGCAAGGACTCTGACTTCATCCACAGCTATGTACCCCGGATGTCCCTTCAAAGACACGGATTCAAATATCACCTGAAACACAGTGAGAAAAGCCTTTCTTACAAACACTAGCTGCAGGAATCATTTGAACGTTTGCCCCCTCCCACCCAACCCAAGTGCCTGAATCATTCAGGATTCTCCAATTCTGTCATTCTTGGTGGGGACTAAAGACCTGTTCAGGTGTGTGCACACATATCAAGATGTTCTCTCAACTAGGTTTTGCACTGAATTTCAACTCCATTTGGTACAGAAATTGCTAGAGATTTATGATAACCTAATTTACCTCGTTACCAGGAACAGAGAACCCTTTGTCAGTCTTTTATTTGGAATAAAGACCCACCTGAGCTGAAATTCGTTGCCGATCTGAGGCCCACTCTGGGAAGTCATTAGAAGAGGGGGGTGTTATTTAGTCTGGAGAAGAGTAGAGTGAGGGGGGATTTGATAGCAGCCTTCAACTACCTGAAGGGAGGTTCCAAAGAGGATGGAGCTCGGCTATTCTTGTTCTGTCATCTGCCACCACTGAGAAGCAATGGTCTCAAGTTGCAGTGCGGGAGGTCTAGGTTGGATATTAGGAAGCACTATTTCACTAGGAGGGTGGTGAAGCACTGGAATGGGTTACACCTAGGGAGATGGTGGAATCTCCATCCTTAGAGGTTTTTAAGGCCCAGCTTGACAAAGCCTTGGCTGGGATGATTTAGTTGCTGTTGTTCCTGCTTTGAGCAGGGGATTGGACCTCCTGAGGTCTCTTCCAACCCTAATATTCTATGATTCTATGAACCTGTTACAGATCCTAGTAAGTGGCCCCTCATGACTACTCACTAGGACAGATGTGAGGGGAATCCAACCCTCTGTGGTCTGGATTCCCAGGGTTGTTTTAAGTCCCTGGATCCTGAACAGAGTCCAGCCACTTCCCCAATCTTGGGGTCCCTAGACTTACTCTCAGGGCACAGATCTGCTGTCTGGAAGCCCACCCTGAGAACTGGAACCCACTGTCCAGCTGCCTAGCTCATCTGGGAACAGAAGTCACCCCTCAGGCTCCCTCATACTTAAAACACACCCTCTCCCAGAACTCCACCCCAAAGCTATGAAACTTCTGGGTTGTGTGGGTATGCAGCAGTTGTGAAGCAGTCAACACACTTACTCCTTGCACAGAGTCTAACACATTTGCTCTTTTATACTTCATCCTGTAAAGCACAACAACAAGCCTCTTAAACCACATAGTCCCTCACTAGCTCACCCTTCTGTTGTAAGCCCTTGGGGGACCATCTGGGTCCAGGAAGGCAGATAGACAGAGCATCCCATGCCTTATTCAGGCTGTTCCATACTGACTGGCCTCTCTCCCTCATGGATTCCTTCACCCAGCTTGCAGGACCTTGCTCTCTCCTGATCCATGCTTCCTCTTCCTGTATGGCTTCCCTATTCCTGTGTGTTTCTCTATTTAAACCCCTCCTGGTCATTGGGCCTCTTTTGTCCTGGTAAGTTTCCATTGCTCCTCGCCTCCTTGCTACCTTCTGAGGGATAAACTGGACTGGATTTCCAAGGCTTCAGGTCACCCATTGTTCCCAGGTGTTTGCATCTGAATAGGGTTACTGAGCCCTAAGCACCCACATTGTCTGTCTGCAGTGGTAGATCCACAAACACAGAGGCATTCATGATACAGCAGTTTTTCAAAATACAATATCACCATTTCAACCAGAATTCATAAATGGTACAGAATCCCAATTAAGACACAGGACACAGTTGATACCTTGTCTTTCATATGTCCCACAGCTGGGGAATTCAGGAGTTTCTCAGGAGCCAGATCCCCCCATGTAACCACAAGCCCTGCATGGATTGTTTTGGAGGAAGAAATTGGTTTGGCTTACAATACAATATCTGTGCAAGCAAGACAGCTGTAAAATCACAGCAATGCACCCCAGTCTCCAGTTGCTGGATTGCAAGAAGAGTCTTCTATACAGGGTAGTTTCTACCCTTCCTGAATCAAACCAACAGAAATGGAGAATGAAATACTGTTCTAAAAAAATATGATATGTAGTATCTCTACACATGCTGTATGTTATTTTTTTTTTTAAATCTATCCTCATGGAGGAGAGGATGTATTCAGAAGAGCTGTTTAAGAGTGCCATACCATATGGCAGTGAACATGCCCAAGCAATTTGGGGCTGCACACACAAGGACATCAAGTTACACAGCAGAGCAATAATGGTCTTTTGCCGTAACCCGGAGAATGCTCCTGGAATACTGTTCTCAGTTTTGGGCACCTCATTATCAGAGAAGGATAGACAGACTAGGAGCTCAGAGAAAAATCTCAAGAAAGGAAAACAAGCCAATGTAATTTTTTAGAGAGAAGAACTGAATATGTGCAATTTGTGTAATAAAACGCTAAAGGATGGGGGTGGGCAGAACAGAACTGCTTGGAAATATTTGGATGGTGCAAACAACAAGGATAAGGAGAAATTTAGCATGGTATGACTGGGATAAAGATAAAGGAAAATGCAGGCTGAATATCAGTGGCCGTTCAGCTGGCTCTCTGCACAGAGCTAAATTTCACCCACAGAGAACATTTTTATTGATAGAAAGATAAATTACCCCATTTGGTCAATACTTGGTCTCTTTGCACTGGCAACACCCAAGACAGTCAATTAAAGCAAATAGTCAATGGGCTTTCTGTAATCAAATAGGGTTGGTTTGTGTTGCATCTGGGCTTCCAAAACTTTATTTCTACTCAAGTTTGTCTACCTCCTTTTTTTATGGAAGAAAACACTAAAATTGTACTACTCCTAGTACACCAAGAACACACAAAAATTAGACCTTTTGAAATAAAAGTGCTGAAAAGACAGATTCAGCAAAAGCATTGGAAATTGTGTGAAATATAAGAACAAAGGGGGCAAAAGATTTAAGATAAGGAAAGGTCAAGAACTGAATAAAGTCAGGAATGGAATTTAAATACATAGGAGAATAGTTAAGGAATAAACTACCCAAGGTACAGCAGCAACAGGATAAATTGGTAACACCAGTTACTGAAGAGTTAGGCAAATATCTGAGAGAGAAAACCACATGCTGGGGTTACACATGCAGCTTTGAAAAAGGAAAGCCACCTACTTGCTTTCTAGTGCTATAGTGTCATGTAATGGAACCTCTTGCTTATGCTCTTTAAAATGAGCAAGTCGTTCGAGAAACACATTGCAGCGATCAGGAAGATGACTCGAGAAATTACTGCTGCAGCTCCTTTCAAACTTAGGTTGCAAACTGTAACCTTAATATTGTTTTAATTTTTGAATACACGAGGAAGGAAGGTTCATCTGGTAAACAGTCTGCCCAAAAGGCATCTTAAACCATGTTATCAGCTTCCATAGCTTCCACTCAAGGAAATTTCTTCAGAGCCCAGACTTCTCACCTCCAAGAGAACTCTTCTGAGAAGGGTTAGGCATTGCCCTTTAACTATCAGTAGCTGGCAAAAGCAAATGCTAGACCACAGAAGCTTCTGTTCACTATTGTTGACTATTCAATGTGTAATGTCCTTTATGGCATACTGGACTGAGACAGATGGCTCAGGGCAACCACTGCTTACTGAGTTAGTAGATGAAAATCAGCCCCACACATTCTGCCCTCGGCCCCATGTTTTCCACCCCCTCAATGTTCTGAATCTGCAGAACAGTAGTAGGCAAGCCGTCTCACTCTCTGCCTGCCTGCCACCCTCAACTCTTCATGCTCTAATTTCTTCCATCAATCCAAGCTCACAGAACTTCCTTCTCCCTTTGCATTGCACCGACCTAGACCCCAGCACCATGACAGCAGACCAGATTTTCCGGGAGGCAGAGAATTGGGGCCCAGGGCCTGGAGGAAGCTGAGATGTATGCTAATTTAAAGGCCCAATTCTATATATGTGACACTTTTATGTTTTACTCCAATGGGACTCCTTACTCATTCTGAAAGTTGCAGATTTCGGCCCTTAATACCGTTTTGCCTTTTAACAGACCGCTCAAAGCTTAACATAGAAACAGACAAAATGCAAAGCTTTACACTTTCGGAACCTTCTTAAACACCTTTGAGAACAGTAAAATCCAAGCCATTTCATGTTTCTTTCCCAACAAACAACCCTTACATGTTGCTGCTACTTTATACAAACAGTGTCTGTGCTAGCAAAGTAGCCTGGTTCATCTGTTGTACTACAACTGTTTTCTTAAGGCACAGATCAATAATGTTCCTTGCTGTACATCACACTAGCTTTTACTGGCAGACTCCAGTACTGCACTTGGTGCTTAGCTCATCTTTATGGCACGCAATAATTCAGTGATTACATGTATAAACTCTCTCCCAGTCCTCCTACGGCTTTTTCTCACTATGCTAAACACCTATTCAGGCTGGGAATCCAAGTGTGACAAATTCTGGGGTAGCCATTATAAATCTCCACCATCCATATATATATGTCTCAACAGAATGCCTTTATAACTGGATAACTCATGTGAATCTTGTGCAGGATTGCCAGCATTGCAAACATGACCTCAGGAAATTGGCTTGATTACCAGTATTCAGATAGCCAGACTCTCTATAGCTTTGAGTAGTAGCTGAAGCTTCCTGGGAGGGTCAGGCACAAGGCAGATGTTTCTGGAAATTTATTTCTTAACAGTGGGATTTTGAAAAGCATCTAGAGGAGTTAGATGCCCAATTTCCCAGCCTAATAACACAACACTGTTCCTGCTGATGACTCTGGAGCCGCATCTGTGCATCAAGAACATCCTCCACATTTTGTCCAACATGAATTCCGTGTTTTGATGTGGAGACAAATTTTCCTGGTTGTCCATTACTTTTGAAACACTATCTTAAGAGTTCATTGTGAAACACTGGACATGCTTTCAGGCTTCAGTGAATCAGTCTGCATTTCCCTGGCATGCACTACTAGATTAAAATTGACAGTAGGGTGGAAAGGCTTTTAAAACAAGGAATATTTCTATGGCTCAGGATCAAGATGTGCCACTTCCTGACAATTGGGAGATGAGGAGCCCACCAGGCATCTAGGTACCCAGATTACAGCCATATTTGAGCTCAGTCTGCCCGTAGCCTCAGGTATTCCATGAGGTCACCAAGAAGAGTGAATGGGGACAAAGTTTCTCACTTCCTCCTTTTAAGTACACAAATTTCTCTCAGACTATTCTCCATTGTCTTGGCTGAAGTAACAAGACCTGGGATGGCCATTGGTCTATAGGCCATCAGACGGAGACAGTTTGTACAGTTAGAGACTGGTGAATCTCTGAGGTTTAAAAGCCACCCTGAGAAGAATGGAAGTTTGAGCAGAGTGGGAACGTCTGGAAGGACCAACCACCAAAAAAGGACAAGAACCAAAGTGCTTTCAGCTGGAAGGGAAGAAGCCACCATGGTTCAGATTTAAAAAAAACCCAACATCCCATCCAGTTATTAAAAGCAAGGGGGAAAAGAAAGTACACTCAGCTGTGGAATGTTATCTACAGTAATTCCTACCCCATTTGTGCCTCTGATCAGCAATTTATGTACCTCTCCTACAATGTGTAGTGGGCAGTTCCTTGCCATTCCTTTTTGTCTCTGATAGAATGGTAAAAGTGTCCTGCATGAAAAGAAAGTGCACTCATTTACTGAATTAAGACCAAGAAAGTGCATAGAAAGGAGTTTGGAACAGGCCACATGATGGTGCAGTAAACAGGTGGCTGCAAAATTAATGTAGTAAAATATAATTGAAACCTTCAACTATAATGAGTTTCTCCTGGAAAAGTCAGCAAGAGCCCAAGCATGGCATGCACATTCCTAATAAAGTTTCACTTCACTTAGCCCCTAAAGTGGCATATTAGTGCTTCTGCGTAAATAAAATTGCAGTGGTCCCTTTGCACAGCACAGCTACTCCCTGATCTCACAAAGCCAGCTGACTCCCAACTCCCAGACAGCACTGCAGCTGCTCTCTACATCTGCCTCCCTTCTTTGGATGAACAGTTTCTTCAATCTAAATAGTCCTGAACCACCCGCCTCCCTTCTTCCTCTAGGGAACCATTCCAGAAGAGTAGAGTGCTACCTGCACTTGAGTATATAGAATTTATCTGCTGCTTAAAAATAGTCCTCTTGGTGTGAAATCCGGCTTAGCTAACTGAAGCCCAGCCTGTGTTTGGGAAAGACTAATAATGAGACAACTACTATGACATTCCAACCACGTCTGGACTTGATCGACATTTCTAACATCTTTCACCCAGGCAACTCTCTGATGTCACTGAAAAAACCCTGATTAACAGCTGATGACGTCCTGCTGTCAGCAAACAAAAAATCATGGTAAACTACATTAAATCCCCCAGTAGCCCTGGATACACTCAGATGTTGGCACCAAGACAGTAGCTCGTGGTGGGGATGCTCTTGAATGAGTGCTCAGCATTATATGAAAGGGCCATGGTCCAGATTAGGCTACTGTCATGTGCTCCTACTTGAGTGAAATTGATTCAGGAACTTGAACAGCAGCAGAATGAGACTGTCCGCTTGCTCCTTGTGCTAGGAGTGCCCACTGTTATGTCCACAATGTGCACAATCTGCATGGAATGCCGGAAGGTCAAAGCATGTAGTTTCAGTTCAGGATTGGTATATGAAGCACCTCACAGTCTAAGACTTAAGAAACTTGACTATTCTTCCCTAGCTCTAATTCCCTGCCCATTTGAGGCTGACTGCTGGGAAGGATCTGTTCTTACTCGTTTCAGAAACCAGGACTGGGACAGGATGCAATGGGTTTGCTGCTCTTAGTCCTGTTCCCAGTAGACAGGTATCCATACCACAGAAATCATCATCATCGGCACTCACTGGAATTCAGATGGGCTAACTTTCATTCAACATTCCCTCCAGTCTGAAAGGGGCCTGGGCTTTTAAACTAGCAGGACTATCAATCTTGGTGGGAGCTGGCACAGTTCCAGCGGATGTAGTTCTGACCTACCTCCCGCTCTTGGGGAAAGGGAGAAGAGCTTGAGACACCAGAGAGGAAGTTACTCTAAGACTCAGGGAAGGAGTCAGCTAGGCAGCAGAGGCAAAACTGTGCCACAAGCAGCCCTTACTCTAAACTTATTCCACTTTATTTAGCAAGCTTACAAGATGGCAAAAATCGATCCAAAGATGCCCTATTAGATGCCAGGCTGCTGGTGTTAAGTTCAACTCAGTAACTCCAACAGGGGAAGGGAGGACTCAGGAGAAAAAGCAAACAGATGAAGAGCCCACTCAGATTAGGAATCTGGGCCAAGCTTTCAAAAACAGAGCAACCGCCCAAATGCAAAGGTGAGTGAACAAATGTCAAGCGCTCTTGCTCATGCAGTCAGTTGGGTGCATGGGCAAACGGGGTTAAGTATGTGCAGATAGTTAAATGTCTAGATAAATGTGCATTTATATTTACCCAATTTTATGCAGAGCCATGGTAAATGCAGGTGGAAGGGTTTACACATCCTTATTCTCAGAACACATCAGTGCTGACCAACAACTGGTTCAATAAAGCCCTCCCTCCAGAAGCTGAAAGCCTTCTAGAAGCAAGAGTGTTGAAGAAATTCATGGAGAATAGGTCCATCAATGGCTATTAGCCAGGATGGGCAGGAATGGTGTCCCTAGCCTCTGTTTTCCAGAAGCTAGGAATGAGCAACAGAGGATGGATCACTTGATGATTACCTGTTCTGTTCATTTCCTCTGGGGCACCTGGCAGTGGCCACTGTCAGAAGACAGGATACTGGGCTAGATGGACCTTTGGTCTGACTCAGTAGGGCCATTCTTATGTTCTTAAGAAAGCAGCATGCTTCAAGATGCCTGGAGGCTCCCACCATACAAAATCAACACACACAAGGCCAGTTCTAAAACTAAGACTCTTTACTTGTATAAGCACCACTCATAAGAGGATATCAAAGTATGTCAGCTATCAGCAAAGGAAGCCTCACAGCACTAATTGGGGAGGTAAGTGGTTACCCCATTTTACAGATGGGGAAACTGAGGCAGGGAGGTTGCCCCAAAGAGATTCAGAAACAGACCAAAGAGCAGAGGCAGGACCAGAATCCAGGAATCCTGTCCCTCAGTCAGACAGCTAGAATAAACTGCCTCTTGCCAGCAGGTCCCATCAATCTCTCCCCTCATGTCTGTATGCAGTGTTGCAGAATTTCTTCTCCTCTAGTGCCCCCCTTTAGGCCATCTGCCTTTACATGCCAGTCAGCTCTCCAGATGAAAAGTGGATATTTCAGCTCACTTCCAAGGTGACAAAATGTCCAGGTGTAGTCCCAAAGATTCATTAACTATCCTCTGGGCCCTGTGCTCATCCCCTTGCCTTTCTCCAGCTCTGCTATTGAGTATTGCTCTGCCCAGCTCAAGTCTTCCTGAGGCCTCTAGCACCTTACCCCTTCACGGGAGTGAGCAAGCCAGTCAGCCAGCAGCTCCTCTCTTCTTGACTCTCAATCTATTTGTAAGGCCGAGATGCCTGTTATTACCTGATCCTTCCTTAGTCCCACCTCTCCTGACTGACAAGGAACTACCTCATTACCACCCAGGTGAAGTGAATGATGAACTGGAACTTCAACCCTTTCTTGCCTGTGATGGGGTGAGAGCTCATGACATATTGTAACAATTGTTCCAATATTGTACAGGAAAAAAAACTTAAGTATTGTTATTTCAGAACTAACATTCATGACCTCCTTGACTAACAATAGCCCAGCCTCAAACTCAGAGCAACAGAGCAAATCTTTGGTGGAGGAAATATTACAAACACATACCTGATAAAAGTGTGGCCAGAATGTACTGATGGCAAGCTCTGCCTTCACCCAACCTTCAGTAACAATCCCCGACACATTCCAGATGGGGTTGCCCTGTGGTCCACCGTTAACCTTCACGTAGACATTCAACGAGCCAGGGCTGGAGCGGTCTCTGCTAGACAGGTAGTAGTGAAAGTCGATGCAGTGAGTGTCATTTTCCTTCAAGGTGGGCAACAGCAAGTGAGCTTTCTGCCCAGATGCCCGTCCAGAGCTATTCACCATCATGAAGGAACCTAGAGAGAAAGAAGGGAAAAGGGGAAGGGAAGAGAAGAGGGGTTTTGGTTTGGGTTTTTCAGAGCAATTGTATCAGAAAAGTAAATGATTCTACATGATCTGCAGCAGTCAGAAAACAAAACGTTCATTTCATGGAGCTGAAGCCTCCTATTTTATGGATATTAAACTTACCAGGTAAAGATTCAAGTACATTTTGGGCCTGCTAACACCAGAGTATTATAAGAGTTCTTATTTTTGAATTTTCTTCTGTCAATTTCATTTTATATAACAGGGCAGGAAAATATTCCTTCCGAGTTAAAATTAAGATACATCTTTTTGTTCCATGCTTCGTGTATAGAGACTTACCAAATTCATGGCCATGAAAAACTCATCATGGACCATGAAATATGGACTTCCCCATGAAATCTGGCAATTATAAGGGGGTCACGGTATTGCCACCCTTACTTCTGCGCTGCTTTCAGAGCTGGGCTGCTGGAGAGCGGCCACTGCTGGCTGGGCACCCAGCTCTGAAAGCAGCGCCACCGCCAGCAGCAGCACAGAAGTAAGGGTGGCAATGCCGCGACCCCCCTACAATAGCCCTGCGAACCCCCCACAACTTCCTTTTGGGTCGGAACCCCCCCAGTTACAGAACTGTGAAATTTCAGATTTAAATATCTGAAACTGTGAAATTTAAGATTTTTGAAATCCTATGAACATGAAATTTACCAAAATGGACCATGAATTTGGTAGTGCCATATTCATGTAGTAACCAGCCCTAAACAATGTGTGTACACCCTTGCATACCTGGCTCCCCCTATGGCATGCCCAATATAAAAGGATGCAGTGGGTGAGGCCCCCAATTGCCATAAGTCAGTGTAGAACCGTTGCAGACCTGTGCCAGCTTACGCCAGCACAAGATCCAACCCAACATCTCTGTATAGTAAACCTCTAAACACTCCCCTGCATTAACAGCACCCCCATTTGCCAAAGTCCAGCAGAATTAAACGCATGAGTGTAACAGTGACATCCCAGCTAGACACAATGCAATAAGGACCGTTAAACCACTCGTGGGAGGAACTGGACACAAGTGGCATTCAGAGTGAAAATGCTGGAGTGGGAGGTGGTATAAGATTAGAAGGGATTCATGAGTTTGTTTACCCTGGAGCTTACCTTATATAAACCACAGCAGTGGGTGTTGAGGAACTCACAGCTTGCTACACCAAGCATTTTATTTTGAGACACGTTGGTTTTAAACTTGTCTCTTCACAGATGCATCAAGGTGACAAAACACATTAGCAATGAGAAAGCCGTTAAGGGAGTTATTTGGTTCGATTCTATTCAAAGAATTGGCTTTCGGTGTGGGCACAGGCAGGAAAATTGGGAAAAAAAGTATTGAGAGGAGGGAAAAAAATCTCTGTGTTTCAGCAGCCAGGCATGATAATTTTTAATCAAACGCAACCCTCTTGACATTCTCAGTTCCGATACTGCTGCCAAGTCATGCTACAAATGTATTTCTCTGCTGGCCTCTTGCAGTTCACAGAAGATTGAGTTTGGAAAGGCTCACTTCAGTTCTAACCTATAGAAGTTCCCTTTTCCTTTCTAATCCACACTGCAGCAGTGTGACAGACACCCAGATGAGCCAGATAAACATTTTGATCAAATCTGCTCAGTGAACAGCCATATGCTATAATTTTTTATCAACGGACACTGGCAGCATTCCCCCACAAAATCCTTTCCCCCCCGCCATGTTCATACGCACCCTCTCTCTCTCTCTCGCTCAATAAAGGATCAAGAGAGGCAAAGATGCAGAAGGAAGTAAGTCTTTTATACTAAAGGGGAAAAAAAAGTCTCTTGGGACTTTAGGAAATTCAGCCACAATGTAAGTAAAGATGAGAAAACGACTGCACTGAGCAACAAGAAAAAACTGACAGGCAGATCCTTTCAGGGCCATTCTAACCTACATCTCAAGTTAGTAGAAATAGAAATGGATGTTACCCAAGAAAACTTCAAATTCAAGCACCCTTGGACTTTCAGAAACTTTAGATCTGAATCCAAACTTTGCAGCTGATCCCTCTCTGTAATTGGAAGACCATGCCAAAGCACAAGGTCAAATGCTGGGATTTTAAAAAGCGTTCACTGTTGACCCAGTTCTGCTCCCACCAAATATAATAGTAAACAGGCTGAATAAAAATCCATAATTAAAAAAAAATCAAATCTTTTTTATTTAAATCGGATTTTTTATTTAAATCGGATTTTTTTGATAAAATGCTTTTTGAGGAAAAAACCTATCTAAAGATAGTTTTAATTAAGATACATTATAGCTCAAAGATATCTCATCGTGGAATAGGGATTATAAATTCTAATTCTATAGTATGAGACAATCTATTCATGTAATATAAAACTATTTTAGTTAAAAACAATTTTAACAAAAACAAACCTGATTTTAAAAACTTGAATGTTTGACTAAATTAAAAAATTCATATGCTTGTTTTGTTAAAATATTATATGTTTGCTGTTGAAGAAAAAAATCCAGACTACATAACATTGTTGTTTTAGTTAAATAAAACAATTTAAATGTCTGTCTGGTGATGTTCTCCTCCTAATACAGCATGGCAAGAAAATCCTCCAAATAGCAATGATTAACTTGTTGAATTGGAAATCGTTCACCTCCCAATGGCTTCATAAATTTCTGCTTCAATTACCTTGGTTATGAAATAACCAAACAATCATTCATTTTCTGATATAGCTATAAAACTAATCTGAAAAGTTTTCAAAATAAATCACTTAAAAATGTATAGTGTGTATCTTCTAAAAATGAAACCTACATCTATCTCTGAGTTGTGAAGAATATATATTAAGGTTATAGCAACCAACAATAATGCACTTTTATGTAGAAATCCATGATTAATTTGAGTCTTCCTGACTAGTGATTTAAATCATGATTTAAATCAATTTGATTTAAATCATATCCACCCTGAGAGTAAATCTCTCATTGACGGAAATGAGAGCAGAATGAAGCCAATGCTGAATCCCTTTGAAAATCCCACTCAAACAATCCCTATATTTGGTGAAGTTTAAACCTGGATTCAAGCTTCGTGACTTGGGCTCATCCATCGTTAGGAGACATGACACTGATCAGAGGTCAGAGAAACATAGAAGGAACTAACATGTAGAACATACAAGCCACATTGTTCAACAAATCATTGAAAGACATACAGCGACAGCTATAAAAACCATAGCTAAAAATGGTAGTAATCTTAGGTAAAACTGGCAAGTGTTTGTTTTGTTTTTTAACTTGACCACTGTATATTTGGTTGTGAAAAATAAAAATCATACACACCCACACTCCCAGTTTTCTACTTTCTTGTGGGAAATTAAACATCTTAAGACAGCAACAAAAAATATGTAGTGAACTGTACACCAAGAGCTCAAGAAAAAGTTTTGTGTGTGGTGCAAAAGAACATGTCTTCATACTTATCGTACACAAGAGTGTTTCTTAAACCAGCTTGAACTTAATTTAGTATTCTTTGATCAACAGGTTATTTTAAACAATATATTACTGTTACTGCTAGTGTCCTGAAAAATCACAAAATGAATCTGTTATATTCAGATCAGTCAGGAACAAGTAGGAAAGGAAGGTGGTAAATGAAATGATTTTTAAAAAATCCACTAGAATGACAGTGAACATAAACACTGAACACTGTTTCATAGTTAACAACTATACCACTGAAAATTGGTGAATTAAACAATGAAGTGCTCTCTAGCTGGCCATAAAATTCAAAAAAAATTCCCCCCTTGGTGCATAATGATGCCTTGATAAGCCTCCTATTATTGATGCATCTGCAACGTATATCCTCTTTGCAGAGCTGAAATGCTACTATGTAGCAGATGGTGGCTATTGTGTTTACACATCAGCACTTTATGATTGCATTTTCTCACGTCTGCAGTAAAAAGAAAGCAGTAATTGAGTTTTTAATGGCTTTGCACACTGTTCATTAAGATTACATGAGTGTGTTCTGACAAGTGACAGCTGAAGAAATGAGCCACTGACAGCCCCTCGTGATCACCAGAGTAAGACCTCCATTAATGCCATTTCACTGCTGGTTTTGTACAATCACGCTGTTTAGAAGTGAAAAATATTGCCATCATTAAAGAATGAGTGCAAAATAAACGGAACACTGTCAAACTGCTTGACTGCAAAGTCTGACCTTAAAGTTATTATAATCCAATGGCTAATGTTCTTTGTAGGGCCAAATTCAGTCCCTGAACACATGAATGTACCTTCCAGTAGCACCAGCAGAAGCTCTATGCACACGCTCCAAGGCAGAATTTTGCCCCAAACCATTTCAAAGAGAAAAAAAAGCACACCACAATGTGAAATTAAAAGACAAAACACTTGAAATAGAACCTAAACATATACAACGTTCTGCCCTGCATCAGTAGCCAACAGGTCTGCAGCACTAGCATCAATGATGCACTAGCATCAATGATGTGCACGTAGGGTATAAAAAGAGCAATGCTAATTTCAAATCTGATCAGAAAGTATGGGGGGGGGAAGCTATGTTTGTCCAACTGGATAGGAAAGTTAAATATTTTTGGAAAGATCGTTATTTTAAATATTCTAATAGGGAATAACAACACTATCAACAGATGAGAATGAATATGCGTATGTGGGGTTTGCAAGGGAATATGTATAGGAGAAAGTGTGTTCTAAAATTTGATGGTAATTTTACACAAGAAAGTGGGGCAGGCTTGTAATGTGGGGGCTGAGGATAATGTGAAAAATAGAGTAAGGTTAAGGGAAACAGGGATGTAGGTTGTTATTCGGAAAAACATTCCTCCCAACATGTGGGCATATGTAAAAATATTGAACAGCAACAACTTGGGCCAATGTTCATGATGAGAGGGGAGGAGAAAGGGGGACAACTGTACCGGGGCCCTAAGCTCAAACATGGGTCACATCTGTGTAAATAAAATGAAATGGGAGGAGTGGGGCCCCGAATTTCTCTCAATACACCTGATAAACAGTATGGACTCAAATTTCACCTGTGCCTCCTCCCATCAAAATTCTCCCACCATCCAAACCAAGCCACTCTTTCCCTCTAACAAAGAAGTCTGGAGGAACAAATTGACCTTGTGACATGATCTGGAGGTTAACATTAGTGAAGGAAAGTATGAACTGCAGTACATTTCTTCTACACCAAAGTAGAGCAAACCAAACAGGTATTTTAACCTGCCCTGGTTATTGAGGCAAATACTCATACCTTTTTAGGTATGTGCTTCAAATGCCATGTTGTTTGCACATATCTTAGTAGGGCACACAGTTACAATATCGTCATTTAAGAAACAGTCTATGGTGAGCATGATGACACATGGTATTGGATAATGAAAATAATCCGCATGGTATAGTAAAAAAAACAGTTTAGAACTTGTGCACCTTTGTGCATATCCTCAGAAATCTGCTCCCCTCTGGCTGAGGGGACTGAAGACAGGTGTGCAGATAGAAATTCAAAGTTATTTGAGACATTTCTTACAGTTACTATTCCCTTGTCAATTGTTAGGGCAAAAACAGGCCCATGTGTTTTATTTGGCAAGCATGCATTTTATTGAACTAGTCAAGTAGTAAAAAAGCTAGAGTCACAAACATTTCCATGCATATAAACAGCAACTTCAGTTCATTTGGATTCATGGGGTCATATTCATTCATTTGGATGACTTCCAGATAGTCACACAAGAAATTTAAGGAGTATCATAATTTTAGAAAACAATTATTCTTGTGTAAATTTATACCATGAAAAGTGTTATTCATTTTTTTCCTGTTCCAGAAATTCTATCAGGAAGCAGGAATTGATACCATATTACTTAAATTACCAACCCTATGATACAAATACCAGATATCTGAACTAAATATTTGAAGAAAGTAAGGATTATTTCATAATTTGTTAGCCAAAAAATAAAAAAGAGACAAAATTTGTAACAACTATTTGTACCAGTTCCAGTTTGTACACCAGTGTCCTTTGGGGGGGGAAAAAATGTCTGCAGCTCTCTTGCCTTATATAAACCCAAAGAATTATGGGATGCAATACCCAGAACTAGGAATGAAGATTTCCCCACAGTTTCCTAATTGTGAGCCATAGACTTTTTCAGTAGATTCTGCTGCTTGTGCAATAGCTGACTGCAGAAATTTTCAATGACATCCCAGGACTAGACAGTGGTAAATCACAGGTATTATTAAACTATACTCCTTTTTTTAAATGGTTTCCAAGGGTTGGATAATGGTGGCCCGTAGATACTGTTAGATTATCAGCATCTTTCAATGGTTTCCACCCAACTGATAGTTTCCCTTCCCTAAGTCTTGAACTAAATAACGTCTAGTGCAGGGGGTCTGTCTGCACCATGGGCAAGAATAACCAGACAGAAAGAACAAGCATTACAGTCACTAGCTAGAAGTGTACAATGGGACACAAAAGAGGATGTGTATTCAGATAAGTCAGTTTGACAGATTTCCTGTGATCCAGCATGTGGATGTTCTCAAAGGCTTTCCACAGATGGGAATGACTTACTGTGACCAAAGGGAACACCAAGCATTGTCAATGATAGTACAAAGTAGATATTTATCTCCATTCCAAAAGCGCGAAATCATGGGCATTCTTAATGACAGAATGGTCTGGTTGAGGCACAGGACTTGCAGCCTGGAGACCCGGACTCAATTTTTGATTGACAGATTTTCTGGAAGATGTGATTTATGTGATGTGTGATCCGAAACATTTCCTTGCTTTTCTGCTCTAAGACACACATGACAACATGAGGCCTGTCTGGATCAGGCCCTACATTTCTATAGCCTAGTTTTCTTATCTATACAATGGAGCTGTGGCTCTACCTCACATGGAGAGAGTTCTGAGCCTTACTAAAATAAAATGCGAGTTGTGTGGAAATCCTCAAGTGAAAAGTAATAAGTATTTATCTTTTACTGTTACAACATCCAGGCAATGCTAGAGGTTGTGTTTCCAGTAGTATTTACCTAGGATAGACAGCACTACTGGTTGACATTTGCAGTGTAAGGCAAATGTGTAATATCAAGGTCTAACATGGAAATAATTTTATCAATGACATTGAAGGGCAGCTCTAAAGAAAATAAAAGTGAAGTTTAAAGGCAAAAATATCAACAGGAAGCACGTGGGCAAGCTCTGGTGCCTAGTTAAAGATGGCAGAAGCAAAGTAGCTAGGATGTTCAGCACTGGAAGAGCTTGTCCTCTGATGTGTGCTACCATTCAGTGAATACCCTAGGATGTCACTAATGGCCTCATCTCAATGTACATGTGTAGCTTCCATTAGGATTCATGCAGATGATCTATTCATATAGGGTTTAGTTCACCGCTGAAGAGAGGGCCAGCCCACAACTATTCATAACTCCCCAAAATGGCTTGTGACGGCCCTCTGTCGAGGGGTGAATGTCACTTGCACCACACAAAATCCTGACAGGTGCTGAGTATCTGCAAGGATGTCGGACTTCAATTTGAACAATATCTGACTCAAAGTCAATGAAAAAATTCCACCCTGACTTCAGCAGTGCAGGTTCAGAGCCAATGTGAGTCACTAATCAGCACATATCAACCCTGACAACAACAGGAATGCATGCCCATGTACAGTATTGCCCTCTTTGTCCATATAAATGATCTAATGCAACTGAGCATGTCTGAGAATAATATTTGTTTGGACAACACTCTTCCTCCCACTCACCACCTCACACATATTCCTTGATTTCCAAAACAAAGTTTACAGCCCAACAAGTCTCAGAAAAGGGTTCAATAATACTAAGTCCTGCCTTGAGTGCAGGGGGCTGAATTAGAAGACCTCTCAAGGCCCCATCCAGTCCCACGATTCTCTGATTCTCTGAATAGCTTCCAATACTCAAATAGCTAATAGTACTGGCTACCACTCAGCATATGCTAAGGTTTCCATAGGCACCAGATATATCTAGACCTTACCCTCTCCCTCTCTCTTCACTGCAAGTCTCTCCTCTATACCACAGCAATAAGAACGGGGTTTACTGAAAGAGCTCCAATGGGTAGCTATAATGACCAATAATTCTACCAATCTCAGCAATGAAGAACTTTTAAATAAACCTCTGCTGCACTCACTAAGTGCAGTTAATGATACCCTGGTCACGAAGGAACTGTACTTTGACTGTCCTTACTTCAGATTGATAAATATAGTGCTAAAGAGAGGCTTACATAATAGACTAATGTCTTCATTAGCCAAGGACCTATTCCAATCTATCAGGTAAAGTATCCTTATTATAAAAAAACATAGTCTCTTTCTACCCAATAGACCAGAACAGCTTAGTAGCTTAGAGATTAGTGGTGCTTTAAAAAAGGATAAAGTGCATACTGAACCATGAAAGTCCTGAACAGTTTTGTTGCTATTTGATCCCAGTAGGTAAACAGTTAATTGCCTTATCAATCACTTTCTTAATATTTTATGCTGCCTAAATAGTTTTTTTTTAAATTCACACAACAAAAACTACATTTAAATATTGTCCAGGTGATGAAACCATCAAGCAAACAAAATATTGGAACTGTGGCCCTCATCCTGCAAAGAACTTACACGTATAAGCACACACTTAACTTTAGAGACATTACAAGTTCCATTAAAGTCAATAGGCTACTCACATGCTTAGCACATTTAAGTGCTTTGTTGAACCTGGGCCATAAAAGGTAGGCTGACACAAGTGAGATGGATAAGTATTGACTCAGTCTCCTTTCACAGCTTCTGACAATCCATAGCTCCATAATAATTATGTGTAATTTTTTGGATGTTTAATTGGAAAGATGATTCAAAAGAGTGACTTATTTCCTTTGGTTATCTGTATTACCTGCCCTAAACTGTTGTGTAGTGCCATGGTGGAAAACACCAGCTGACAGCAGAAATGGCAGCATTAGTGGTTGATGAAGTGATTGCTTTGTGTACATACCCAGCAGAATACAGACTGTGAAAATTTTAGGACATTTGGGATCAAAATACTCAAATAGTGCTGTGGTGAGCTCAATATAAAGACAAGATGCTATAGTAACATCCAGTTTATATGACAAATCATTAACTATAAAGAATTAGTTAATAAGAAGTGGCCTTTAAAGGCACTGTTAATTTTGTTAAAGAAACAAATTACTTAACCTATTTTAATACCTCGAGGTTAAAGTTGATTTTAAAAATCTATGCTCACTGTTTTCTTGAGCTTCCCTTTTTCATTTCCCCCAACTTAAATGATGAAAATAAGTCTATTAAGATTCACTGTTTATGAGCAATTCGTACTCAAATTCAGTTTTAGGTTCTTGTTCACTAGCAGAATTCTACGATGCTTGTGTGTCAGATAGTGCACTGGAATTGTTTAGTTGTTGAGCAAACTGTGTTTCTTAGAATTTCTCTCTCCTCCCAAAGTTCCAGGAAAACATGGTTACCTTATTACTAACTTTACATTTAATAAAAACAAATTCAAAACTGAAGTTGTGCAGCTAGATTAGACCTGACACTATCCATAAAGGTTGTAATAATTTGTACTCTGAAGTACAGGAATACCTCAAAAGTAGCCATTAGTGATAGAGGATGCCTACCAGAGGTGGATTGTGGTGCAAATTTTACCTTATATTTGTTTAAGATCCTGTGACAGTGGAAAATACAACAGCCGGACTGCAATTTGTTCAGTTCCCAAGTTCTTGTCAACATATTGGACCTCCTTTAGAAAGTCAAACTAAAATGGAATGAGTACTTTAATGATAAAATTGCAGATTTCTCAGGTATTTTTACATATTTGTTGCTATTTTGAGGAATTACATTTATGAGTCCACTTACCCTTGCAAAATGCTCAAATCTGTCTTATACTGGAGCACTTTATATGGTTTATACAAAATACTGGATGAATTCTTACCTTTTATGTTTGTGACAGGAAAGCATATTAAACATGGCAAAAGGAAACTATAGCAGGCCAAGTCTCATAAAAGGAAACAGATTTTACCTCTTAAATCTGATTCAGATTTTGCAGCTATGGGTCACTGATATTTTACCACATTTAACAGAACAGCACAAAGGCCCAAAATTCAAAATGAAGAGGGGGGCTATACATCAAAGTGTCCAAATCAGGGTCTCAACTCTGCTGAGCTCCGTTAAAGTGAAAATGGGCCAAAGCATTATCTCAGTCGCCCTTGAAGTCAGTTGTGCTTTCTGAATTTACAACAGCGTAACAGAGAACAGCATTTGGCTCAAGGAAGACAGAGCTCTCATCCATCACCTTTAGTAGTCTGCAGAACAAGCCACCTCACAACATGATATGACTAGCAATTTCTTCAGAGGAGCAACCCAGGGCCGCAAAAGCAGAGGCTAAAGCAGGCCAGGTAGGGTTACCATACGTCCGGATTTTCCCGGACATGTCTGGCTTTTTGGGCCTCAAATCCCCGTCCGGGAGGAAATCCCCAAAAGCCGGACATGTCCGGGAAAATAGGGAGGGAGGGGTCGTGGTGCTCGGCCGGGGGCCGGAGCCGCTGGGGCCGGCGCTGCTGGGGCTGGCGGTGCTCGGCCGGGGGCCGGAGCCGCTCGGCCGAGGGCCGGTGCCGCTAGGGCCGGCGGTGCTCGGCCGCTGGGGCCGGGGGTGCTCGGCCAGGGGCCGGGGCCGCTAGGGCCAGGGTGGGCCGGAGCCGCTCGGCCGGAACCAGGGCCGGCGCCCCAGGGCCCGAGCCGAGCCGGGCGGGAGATGCCGGGGCCAGAGCCTCTTGGCCTGGGCGGGCCGGCCGCCGGAGAGAGCCGCTCGGCCGGGGGGGCCGGACTGGACTGGGCCACGCCGCGCCCCGCCCCAGCCCCAGCCCCAGCCCCAGCTTACCTGCTGCCTCCCTGTTTCAGGCTTCCCGCGAACATTTGATTCGCGGGAAGCAGGGGAGGGGGAGGAGCAGGGGGGCGGAGCGTTCAGGGGAGGGGGCAGAGTTGGGGTGGGGACAGAGTTGGGGTGGGGACTTTGGGGAAGGGGCGGAGTTGGGGCGGGGCCGGGGCCCCGTGGAGTGTCCTCCTTTTTTTAAATTAAAATATGGTAACCCTAAGGCCAGGGCTACTTGCATTGCAAAATCATGAGAGGAAGACGCTTCCTTAGTACTTGCTCACATATTTACCAGCTCTGATCAGCGCTAACAATTCCTCATCCTGATAAGGAAAATCACTTTTTTTAAAAATAAGAGACTAAGCCAATGTTGCCATCGTGTTTGTTTTTTCCCCGCTAACAACAGTCATTTAGCAATAGGCTTAAGCCCTTAAAAATATGAATTTATATCCCTTAACTTTATCATTTTTTTAAAATCTATTCAGTTGTAAGTGATCGTATAAATCCATTATCATTCATATATCCAATTGCTATCTACATACATGTCTATTACTTTCTTGAATCCTTCTACCTACATTTAGTCAGTGAAAACTGGGAGCAATAAATTACAAAAGTTATGTATGTGCCATGAAAAAGTATTTTCTTTAGCTAGCTTTAAATTTGTAGCCTTTCAGATCCATGGTCTATCCCCTTGTTTTAGTATGATACATAAACAGGTGTACCCAATTTGCCTTCTCTATACTGTTAATTTTGCCTATTTTTATCATGTTCCCTCAGACTTTTTCAAATTAAGTAGCCCCAATTTCTTCTCTCTCTCTAAGAAATCCTAACATTTTGGGGTTTTTTTGAACATCACTGGGCATTGAACAGAGGTTTTCACTCAGCTGTCCACATAAATCTTTTTTCCTGAGTGGCTGCAGTTAATTTAGAACCTAGCAGTGTATATGAGCAGCTCAACATATTCCTTCCAATATCAACACCTTTATGCTGTTTATTGCACTAGATGTTAGTCTTTGAGGAACTTCAGAGAAACTCTCTTAAGTAATTTGGCATTAGCTGCAAAATTTGCCACCTCACTGCTCATTATCTTTTCCACATCATTGTTTAACGTATGAAACATCAGCTCTAGTATGGAGCTGGTGTTTCATGGCACCAATTGTTAATCTTTTGCCAGGTTAAAATTTGACTACTTGCTGTCTGACTGTTTGCTGTCTCTTAAGCAGTTTCTAATCCTGAACAGAGTTTTACCTTTCACCCCATGACTACTTTGTTTAATAGCTTCTTGCAAGGGACTTCAAAGCCTTTCTAGAAGTCCAAATAAATCCATCAGTTCTCTATCCACTATGTTACTGACATTCAAATAATTTTAGTAGATTAGAGAAGCATGATTTTCCTTTTACAGAAGCTGTGCTGGTTAGTCTTTCATATCATTGTATGATACTACATTGTTTCAACCAATTTGCCTGCTCCTGAAGTAAGATTTACAGGCTAGCAATTCCCAGGACCACACTTTTTTTTTTTTTTAAAGTTAGGGCCAACATTTACTACCCACCAATCCTCTCATTTAGCAGCAGATTAATGATTTATCTCTGTTAGCAGTTCAGCCACTTCTTTTAAAGTTCTTTCAGAACTCATACATATACAACATCTCGTTCCAGTGACTTGCTGTTCTTTATCATCGTATTAAAGAACATCCTGAGACCTCAGTCTGACAGTGCCTCACCCTGACAGCCTTAAAAGAGTAGGTCCAGGGTAGGACTAACACTCTCAAGGATGAAGAACCATGTAAATAAATCAGTTCACTTTCCTTCAGAATCCATATTCTTGCCCACAGATCCTTATTCCCTGATGGTCCTGTTGACCCACCAATTCTCTTGCAGGTTTCATGTTTCCGATATACTTAGGAGTGCCTTATGTTTGGGTCTCATTTGCTCCTCATATTACCTCTTAGCCCCAGTTTCAAACTCACCTTACATCCCCTTGTATCAGCTTCACTTGGACTGAATTTCCATATTTCAAATAACACTTATTTGGCTAGAATACAGTTCTCGCACCGCAAAATGTACTCCCATTAGTCACCCTTTATGGGCCAAGAAATCTCTCCCAAGAGGTCCCTCTTGCAGGGCAGGTCTCTCTACAGACTTCAATGAAGCTTCAGGACATAAGCAGCTAATGCAGCTCTGGCTCTTTAGCTCACAGATGGATAAAAAGCTTGTGCTGCCTAGATCAGCCACACAAGGCATCTAATCCTGGCCTCAATCTCATATCATAGTGTGGATTCCCTTGTATTGTCGTCACATTATCTAGTTAAAATATGACCATGTAAGTCACTGTTGCTACCACTGTTATATAATTGCAAGAAATCTTGTACAAAGTATGTCATGTAAGATGTCTTTGGAAAAGTTATGATTTGCTGAATATGATTATCCTATTTGTATGTATGTATCATTTTTGTATCTGGAGTTTTGAATATTGGCTACATACCTGTATTTCAAATGTGATTGCTCGTGGTCACACCCACAAGGCAACTTGCTTCTAGTCTGGCCAGCACATCGTGAAGGGACTATTCAAGTTGAATGGCTCATCAAAGAACACTTAACTCACAATGGAAAATGAAAGAAGCTTATCCACAACTGAAGGACCTTCCTGAGTACGTTCTAGCCAGAGTATGGGTATGGTTGCCCTGACTCATCAAAGCATGTAAGGGCATGTGATTAGACCCTGTGACACTAAACTCCATCTTGTGTGTTTGTACTTTTTCACAAACTATGCTACGGGCTTTGTTTGGGACAATGAGTTTCCCTCCACATGGCAGAAGCTATAAAAGGCCCTGGAAACATCTCCATTTTGTCTCTTTCCTGCTCTGATTTCTGGACTATGGACTTATACTAATGGGAGCATTCTAACCAAGGGACTTAGGATCTTCCAATTAACTGGGAGCAACCAGACACTTAACCAGTTAGCAATTTATGCCATCACTGCTTCAAGCTGGATCCAAGATGTTTGCAATTATTGTATGTATTTGATTCCTTTAACCAATTTTAACTCTCGCCTCTTTCTTTTTATAAATAAACCTTTAGCTATTCGATACTAAAGGATGGGCTGTAAGCGTGTTTTTAGGTAAAATCTGGAATATTCATTAACTTGGTGGGTAATGTGTCCAATCTTTTGGGTTTGGTAGAACCCTTTATATGATAAACAAGATTTTCAATAATCCTCATAATATTTTACTTGGCTGTCTTGGTGGAAGCCCATAGTCTAGGTTGTTTTTAGGGAACTGTGTTTTGGCTTCTATGTAACCAGTAAGGTATTGTAGAAGCTGTTTTGTCACTAACTTGGTAACCATCAGTTCTGGGGATTGTCTGCCCCATTCTTTGCAGTTTGTCCTAATTGAGCAATTTCAGTGTGACCCCCTGGGACCCTGGTCACAGTTATTGTGCAGGCTGTAACGATGCTGGTTCTGGCGGGACCCAACTGAGAATGCCAATTCAGGACAAATTGCTAAAACAGGGCAGTCACAGCCCAAGGCTGGGTTTTTTTCACCTTTAAGGCAAACTAAACCAGCCAGACAATGAAGACTTTCGTCTTACCCCACTGGCTAACCACAAGTCACACAAGCAATTTCCTTAGACACTCCATTTTCCCAGTACCACCACCAGTGCCACTCGTTATGGGGACAAATGGTTATGAAAACCAATACCCCAATAAAAGAAAAAAAAGGTTCTCTCGATCCCGAAGGACCAAGCCCCAGACCCAGGTCAATATACAAATCAGATCTTACCCAGAAATCATGCTGTTGCCAATCCTTTAGAATCTAAAATCTAAAGGTTTATTCATAAAAGGAAAAAGATATAGATGAGAGCTAGAATTGGTTAAATGGAATCAATTACATACAGTAATGACAAAGTTCTTGGTTCAGGCTTGTAGCAGTGATAGAATAAACTGCAGGTTCAACTCAAGTCTCTGGAGTGCATCCCCAGCTGGGATGGGTCATTCAGTCCTTTGTGTAGAGCTTCCGTTTGTAGTAAAGTCCCTCCAGAGGTAAGAAGCAGGATTGAAGACAAGATGGAGATGAGGCATCAGCCTTTTATAGTCTTTTCCAGTTGTAAGAACACCTCTTTGTCCTTACTGTGGAAAATTACAGCAAAATGGAGTCTGGAGTCACATGGGCCAGTCCCTGCATACTTTGCTGAGTTGCAAGGCGTATCTGCCTTCTCTCAATAGGTCAATTGTATAGCTGATGGTCCTTAATGGGCCAGCAAGCAGGGTAGGCAGAGCTAACACCCACTTGTCTGGGATGTCTCTCAGAAGCATAGCATAAGTTTGAAATACAGACAGTGTAGAGCCAATATTCATAACTTCAACTACAAAATTGATACACACATATACACAGCATAATCATAACCAGCAAACCATAACCTTGTCTTAGACACCTCATTTGACCCCCTTTATACAAGATTTGGTGCCACTACAGGTTGCAACCATGTTCTATATGGTCCCAGATTATGTCAGTAACGTCACACAGGCCCAATTCCACTTCCACTGAAGCCAGTGGTAAGACACTCGCTGTCTAGACACTTACCTCATTTTTAATCCACTAATTATCTGCATTAAAATCCATGGTACTTTAACAAACAGTTATTAGACATCTTTTGGAGGTTATACATTTTAATCACAATCAGATAAAGAATATTTGATGATGCAGATTCATTGTATGCTCTGGCATAAACATTATAATTCCAACTATGATGTTTCGTAACAATTTAAACTACAGAATACTTGAGTGGGGTTTTGAGGTAATTAAAGATAAGAATGAAAGATGGCTAACAGGTAAACTCAAGAACTTCAGTGGTGTTTTTGGAATCAGAATTACGACAGATTCAAAAAGGAATGGGCAGTGGGGTATCCCAAGGAAAGCAATCATTTAGTCAGACTTTTCCCCACTATTTTATGAGATGCTGAATTTGAGACAAGTTCATAAACAGTTTGAGTAGAATGAGCTCAAACTAAAATACTCACAGGGAACGGCTTTCTCTGAGCCTGCTCCTGCTCTCATTGAAACCAACTGATAAAGTTCCCATTAGTTCCAGAGCGATGCCAAATGAGAGAAATCCAAGTGTTCCCCACCAGGATTAACTATATTTGAGTAAAACACATCCTTTACATTCTTCGAATAAACTAGTGTTCATTTTACATGTTTTGTTTCTGATTAATTAGAAAACATTAATAATTCACGTAGACCATGACTAACTTTCTGAATGTCTGGCAGCAATCTTTCCATTTACTCATATGCTTGTGTTACAGATAAGCCTTAGTGGTAAAGTCTAGACTGGGATTCAGATTTCAACTCCCCTTAAAGTTTTCAAATCTAGAGTTTTGTTATCTAGAGTTAGTAAAAATCAGAAGCTACCTGTGAAATCCACGTCTGCATTGCAGACAGCTCCCATGGTCAAAGATATTCTGACCCAGATTTTGGAGTTAGGCTCTCATGTAACATATTATTGTAAATTTGACACCAGGGGAACAAATAATCTATCATTAATCCCAATTAAGTCCCACCTCCCCAATCTTGAATATTTGTCCACTTCTGGAACCCTATTCAAACAACTGATCGGGGCTCTGACAAGTTGGGAAAGATTTTGTTTGGCTTTTCATTTTGGGTCCCAGCTAGAAATGGAAGGAGAAAATTGGGTATCCTGTTTACATGTGTCTGATGAAATGGGTATTCACCCACGAAAGCTTATGCTCCAATACATCTGTTAGTCTTTAAGGTGCCTCAGGATTCTTTGTTGCTTTTTACAGATCCAGACTAACACGGCTACCCCTCTGATACTGTTTACAAGGTTTCCGGTCCAGTTTTGGAGATACAAGAGTTCTGGAATCACTGGACCTCAGTGGAGTTACTCCAGATTTACACTGAGATCACATGCTCTCTACATGTGAAGGGAGGCTGGGTTTCTTTAATATCCTACCTCTACTGTTGCTGATGGAATGTGTAAATTGATGACATTAGTTTCTTTACCATTTCAAAGTTGTCCTCTCCATTTCAAACCAAATATTAAACAAAAAAGATACCAACTTGTAAGTATAATATAGCTCAAATATAGTTTTTTTATTAAAAAATGTAAATCATACAGATGGATTTGCTGATATTTCCCCAGAGTAATTATAGCCTTGAGACTTCTTCATGCAAAAGCTATCCAGCAAAATTCAGATTAAAAAACCAAAATCTTTAAAGCATTTGTCAAATATCTCTGTTCAGCAATATTTCCTGCTCTCCACAGAAGATAGGTAACACTAGCATCAGCAGGTTACTTTAACCTGAACCACCTTTGCCTAGGGAAAGCAGCTCAGAATGTCCCACATCCATATCTTAAGCCAGACTGAGCACTGCTTTCATTTTCTGATCACATGCAACAAGGCAGCCTTGGAGACAAGAAGTCAGAGGAAATGATGAGAATTGAATGTATATTTGAGACAATTAGATTTCATGATGTAGCTAGTGTCTGTCAATTAAATACATTCATTTCAAATCATTTTATTGATCAGCAATTGGTTAGAGATACATGTAGATTGGTCACCAGTAAAGAGTTAGCCATTGTATAACCATAGATTGTCCACCCAAGTGTTTCCTGTTATCCACACAATTTAGAGAACTAACTGAGGATTCTAAAAAGACTGGTGTTGACCTTTTAAATGGTGGCCACTTTATCATGTTTGTTAATTGCTAATAACAAAGCTCCAGCTACATCATCACATTAGGGCCAGGATCCTTGCTGTCAGCACCAGAATTGCTGGGGGGATAAGGAACCTGGTTTAACAGGTGGAGGAATGTATAATAAACCCCAAATTAGAACATTTAAACCTAAACAATTGCTAAAGGTGATGTTTTGTTTTGTTGTCCCCCCCAATCCTTGCAGCATCTGTGGCACATTGAGAATATGGAAAAGTGTTGTTTCTTAGACGCTTTATAGGCAATGGTTTGGGATATCCTGCATAGCTCATTCATGGCTTTGGCCCTTGAGGAATGCAATCATTCCAGATTGATTGTGATAACTCCTTTATTCCACCTCACCCATCACACAGTCCCTAAATGAATGTGAGTGGATAATAATAATAGGATGCTGTATCACATCCACCTTAACAATCAGCCTGTCAGATTCAGTGGTGACACAATCCAGCGTTTGGGACAATTCAAATGCTTCCTACAAAGACAACATAAGGAAACATATGCTATCTTCAATTAATAGAGTTATTTTATGAAGTGTGAGGCTGCACTGCCGTACATAGGAACAAGGAACCTGCTCCCTGAACCAGGTCATTGATCCTTTGTACTTCCCAGGAAGGTGGATAAAATAAACCAAATATAATACCCATAGCTAACCAGGCAATGATGTTCTGTGTATGGATGAAAAATTCCCTTTCTGTGAGCAATCAGCTACATTGTTCAGAATATACTCAGAAATATTATACACAACATGCTGAGAGATGCTTTGTCTAGTATAATTGAAATATTAATGTTCTAAATCATAACCCGTGAATGGCTCTATAAAAACACAACATTATCAGTGGTTGGGTAGGGGATTTACCCAGAGTGGATCACTGTTGGTTGTAGATATAAATGTAATTTTTACATTTAAAAAACCAAAGCTCTTCTCCCTTCATTTCATTTATGACTTTTGCCATATGGGGCATCATGATACAAGCCACTGGAGGGATGGAATTTGAGCAGGCTCCTTTTCACAATTTACTTTGTAAATTTGCCTCCTTATACTGTGAGGAAGAATCCAATTTCCAAACCTACAGGCAGTCCATTTAAAATGCATCGTTCCATTTTAAACACTCGCTGCTTGCGGCTCATGCTTAGAGCACATCCAATTATGCTTCTTCTTGGTATGGCAAAGGCTCAGAATATTCCACTAAAAAGGCTGGTAACATTCACTGGGGTTGTATTTTCAACATGGACTTCCTTATTAGACTTGGTCTTAAAGTGTTGTACACTCTAAATACAACACCAAAAAAGATTTTCCCAGATCTCTCCAGACTTTTTATGATATTCTAATCTCTTCCTACGAATTTCAGATCCAGCATTAGAACAATTTTATTTTAAGCAGCCATGCAGACTTTTTAGTGAGCACAATGTTCAGGAACTGAACAAAGCCAGAGGTCATTTTCCCCCTGTTAAACTGTTTTTATTCTCCAGTCTCACAGCTAATATCAGGGGGACTAATTTGGAGGAACAGCAGAGTACAGATATATTGTTTGCAGAATGGTTTAGACTCCGCATGCAGCAGTTTGCCTATCAAATTACTATGCAAGACCCAGGTTTCTACCAAGTGGTATATCCTCAATCTTATCTGAATTATCTGGGTCATTAGAGTACTTAGTTTCTCCTACATACTTCCACTTAGTATTTGTTCAGTGTAAAACACATTTCCTCAACCCAACTGCTGTTTATCTGCTTTAGGAACCTGGGTCCACTTCATAAATATATCAATGTTAGAAATCAAACATTCAGGAAGCCTGGAAAACACAGGTACCACTAATTGGAAAGCTCCACCACCTTTCACAAAGAGGTAGAATAAATATCTAGGCCAGTGGTCCCCAACGCGGTGCCCATCGGCGCCATGGCACCCGCCGGGGCATCTATGTGTTCCCGCCTAGTGCCCAGCAGGGGAGAGAAGCCGCGGCCCCATGCCTGACGGGGACAGAGAACTCAGGCTGCGGGCACGGTGTTCTCTGTTCCCGGCAGGCACGGGGCCCGCCTAGTGCCCAGCAGGGGAGAGAAGCTGCGGCCCCGCACCTGCCGGGGACAGAACTCCGGGGCTGCAGGCGCCGGTGTTCTCGGTCCCTGGCAGGTGCGGGGCCGCAGCTTAAGCCGGAGAGAAGCCACGGCCCCACGCCTGAGGGGACAGAACTCCGGGGCTGCAGGCTGCGGGTGCCGGTTTTCTCAGTCCCTGGCAGGCGCAGGGCCACGTCTTAAGCCGGAGAGAAGCCGCGGCCCCGCGCCTGCCAGGGACTGAAAAGTCCGGGGCTGCAGGCTGTGGGCGCCGGTGTTCTCTGTCCCCGGCAGGCGTGGGGCCTGCCTAGTGCCCAGCAGGGGAGAGAAGCCGGGGCCCCGCGCCTGACGGGGACAGAGAACTCAGGCTGCGGGCGCCGGTGTTCTCTGTCCTCACGGCTTCTCTCTGGCTTCTCTCTTGATTCATATATTATGTAATATTAAATATGATGTTTTTCATATTATTTAATGTACAAATACAAAATAAGCCTTGAAAAATTGTTGGCGTCCGCCGCACTCTTCTGAAAACATGAATGTGCTACTGGCCACAAAAAGGTTGGGGACCACTGATCTAGGCAGTCAGGTGGTCACCCTATCAATATAATAGCCCTGGTAGCTATTTTCCCGCATAACGATGCTGCTGTGCCAGACAGACAATGCACATGCACTGATGCTGGGATGGAACTCAGATTGCAGGGGTGTACTTCCTGTGGTTCTAGCAACACTGACCCAAAGCCTTTGACAAATGCTATTTAGAGCAGAACAAGAATGATCTTTACATATGGCTTCTATTCTATTTCAATTATGCAGGGGTCTTCAACCCAGCTCTAGTTTTGCAAGCACAAAAAATTGAGGCTGTGTTCAATTGTCTCCACATTTCTGCTCCTTCAATTAATTGGGGGCACATGGAGCATGATAGGGTTCAGCTGTGTGCCCAATTAATACACAATCAGATAATTAGATGGCAAAAATCCCACCAATTGTGTTCAAAATATGTGCAAAAATAAACCAATTTATTTGCACTTGCAAAATTAGAGTGCATTTTTCAAAATCAAATCCTAAATCTATACTCAACTGTGCTGATATTAATATTTAATACCACTGATATTCCTGGTGCTGTATAGGAAAGTAAGGATACAATGTAGAGGAAATCTAAAAGGATTTATAAAATTCTAGCTACAGGGTTCACACACACAAAAATATCCAGTTTCTTTACTCATGTATCTGGTATCAAAACAGAAGTGGACCACAAAATATTCAAAAAAGGAGGCAATAAAGACATTGAAAGACAGACACTATGTATGACATAAATTGCACAAAGACCACTCTGAAAGAATGCATTACGCAACTTATATTTTTGAATCAATGCATTCTAGTGAACTAAACGTCTGTCTGTTTCTAGGGGGAAACTGAAGTGTGTTCAGGTTTTCATGCAGAAAAAAATAGAGCCTACAGTTCTCTTTCTAATTTCCACTCTTACCTTCTAAACGTGGTAGGAGTTTGTACCCCCATCTGCGGAGATGTGGGCTTCTCCAAACATGGAAAGCTGAGATACAGAGCTTTTAGTTACCTGAAGTGTTAAAACTATTTTATGCATTAGGCACAAAGCTTGTCATTTTAGCAATGCAAGTCCCTCAGATTATAATGTATAAGTCACAAAGCTGAAGGACACACCATTGGTGTCCATTCCTGGAAGTCCCCTGATAACTTTATTCTTCTGTAAGCTGCAAAGGTTTAAATGCAATGTATATGAGAAAAAGACAGGGTGAGTATTAAGAGCAGGTGAGAATTATTTTTACTCCATTTAAAGCTGCTAAGGTTACACTCTACCTACATTAATGTGGTACCACAGGAATTGCCATACCAGATTAGACCAATGGAAATGACCAATCCCCGATAGTCCCAAAGAAAGTACAAGAAACTTCATAACAAACATAGAATAAACGGCTCTTAGGAAGATGTTTCTTCTTAAAGCCAGGTGGTTAATGGTACCATCTGAGACATGAGGATTTATATCCCTTATGTGTAATTAGAGAGTGGTATTCCTAAGAGAGATTTGCCACCTTTTTGAAGATGCAGCACTGGACAATTTGTTGCTGCAACATGTTTTAAATGAGCTGAGAGTCTGAAGGCCACCTGGATCCCCATAAACTTCAGCATTTCCTTTCCTCTGTTATGCAGTTAGAGATGTTTCCCTGATGGTTTATTGTGCTGGTACATCATTTAAAGGGACAGCCTTTCCCCTATCAGTAAATGCCCTAAAAATAGCAAGCGAACAGACAACACGTTCACCACAAAACACTATCTCTTCCACCTAAAATCATCCAACAAGTACACGGAAACTTCACTGACTGTAAGCTAGGGGATGCAGTGTACAGTCGCCCTAAATATACATTTACACCCAGTGTACATTTCTGGTGCCCTAAATAATGGAGACTGTGTGGCAGGACCAGTGTTTGAGAGTCAGAATTGCCCAAGCACATTACCCCAGGGTTGAATTTACAGGCATAATTAGTATGAGTATTGGTATTGGGGGTCTTTCAAGTATGTGCTGCAGTGAAGGTTTGTGTAGGTATAGATGTTGGTCTTGTTGTATTTATGGGGATTTTTACATATTTGGGGAACAAGGCTGTTAGGAATAGTGGCAACAAAGCTGCTTTAGATTAGCAATAGAATATCCTGGTCAAGGATGCTACTGGAATATCAATACACCAATTCCAACATCATATGTGGGATTTGTTGAACAGAGGCCTGGGCTCCAAGTTGTCCAAAGTAACAAAAGTCCAATTTAGCAGTTACGTAAAACTGTTTATAAAAATCAGCAAAAGTTACAGACAAAAAAACTGAATTAGTCCAAAGTAAAAGGTTAATTGATACATCCCAAGGACTGTACGAAAATCATGTCTAGTAAATAAAAGTAGAACAGAATCAAAAATTAAAGGATCAAAATTGGTGTGTTGGAAATCAGAATGAGCGATGAAGGGAAGATCCCTTTTGGGGTCTTTAAAAAAGTTGCTGCGGTGGGGGGGGGGGTCAAAATGGTAGAGATGAGCTGAGTGGAAGGAGTGAGCTTCACCATCATGCCTGCCACCATCTTCTGATACTTCAGGATCCACCGTAACACCATCCATCCTTCATCCATCCTCCTGACCACACTGGATCAGAAAGAGGAAACCAGTAAAACCACCACTTCCGCTGGCTTAGGCTAGGTCTCACACAGCACCCAGAATGTCAGACTTGGGTTCATGCTGTCACCCCCTCCCTTGTGTCTTCCCCCACCCCACCTGATCTCTTCTCTTTTTTATCTCTTCTTTTTCCCTTGTTCAGTAAACGGTCTGGCTTAGCCATCCAAGACTGCATATTTTGCAACACTGCTATGAGTCCTTGACCAAAAAGGCTGCTAAAAGCAATGCCCTAAACAGCCCAATGTTGGTACAAGTTTGCCAGGTCGCAAAGTTTCTCCAGCAGCAAGCTACAAGTAAGGGTCAGCACCAAACACAGAATCTACATTTTCTCTCTTTGCTAATTTTTTTGTCCCCTTGTGTGTGTTTGTCTTGTTGTTGTTAAAGTCCAATCCCAATCAACAACAGCTCCTGACCATCTCAACTTACTTTCTTTTTTACCCAAAAATCTCAGTCAATACCATCTAAAAGACTGTCAAACAGAGGATTTTCCCTTCTCATAATTCTACAGCTAAAGGGAATAAGGAATATTGTTAAAAGAAAAGCCTTACTTAATACTTTACATTTTAAATGCTCTAACAGGTTTTCTTCTTTTGGTGTATCTTTATTAAAAGGTATCTTTAATAATTTTTTAATGGCAATTGTTATGGGGCTACGCTCCATGTCTAGTTGGCAGCCGGTATCAACGGGAGTGCCCCAAGGGTCGGTCCTGGGGCTGGTTTTGTTCAATATCTTCATTAATGATCTTGAGGATGGCGTGGACTGCACCCTCAGCAAGTTTGCAGATGACACTAAACTGGGAGGAGTGGTAGATATGCTGGAGGGTAGGGATAGGATACAGAGGGACCTAGACAAATTGGAGGATTGGGCCAAAAGAAATCTGATGAGGTTCAACAAGGACAAGTGCAGAGAACTGCACTTAGGATGGGAGAATCCCATGCACTGCTACAGACTAGGGACCGAATGGCTAGGCAGCGGTTCTGCAGAAAAGGACCTAGGGGTTACAGTGGACGAGAAGCTGGTTATGAGTCAACAGTGTGCCCTTGTTGCCAAGAAGGCGAACGGCATTTTGGGCTGTATAAGTAGGTATTGAGGGATGTGATCATTCCCCTCTATTCGGCATTGGTGAGGCCTCATCTGGAGTACTGTATCCAGTTTTGGGCCCCACCCTTCAAGAAGGATGTGGAAAAATTGGAAAGAGTCCAGCAGAGGGCAACAAAAATGATTAGGGGGCTGGAGCACATGACTTATGAGGAGAGGCTGAGGGAACTGGGATTGTTTAGTCTGCAGAAGAGAAGAATGAGGGGGGATTTGATAGCTGCTTTCAACTACCTGAATGGGGGTTCCACAGAGGATGGATCTAGACTGTTCTCAGTGGTACCAGATGACAGAACAAGGAGTAATGGTCTCAAGTTGCAGTGGGGGAGGTTTAGGTTAGATATTAGGAAAAACTTTTTCACTAGGAGGGTGGTGAAGCACTAGAATGGGTTACCTAGGGAGGTGGTAGAATTTCCTTCCTTAGAGGTTTTTAAGGTCGAGCTTGACGAAGCCCTGGCTGGGATGATTTAGTTGTGGTTGGTCCTGCTTTGAGCAGGGGGTTGGACTAGATGACCTCCTGAGGTCCCTTCCAACCCTGATATTCTATGATTCTAAGCAGGTCAAGGTCTCTATACCCAAAATCCCAACCATGTTGAACTGTGTAGTCCTGTACAGCGATAGGGTCTTTAACTCTTGGAGTCCATTTATTCCAGCCAAATCAATACACCAGATTGTTCCTCAGCATTTTGCCCTACACAAAAGTCATATGTTAATGTGGTCCCTCTCCAATACCTAGGGCTGCATCCTCACTTGCACGGTGTTCAAACTTGGTGAATGTGGAGAGGTAAAGGCATTTCCAAACTGCTTTTTCACCATGCTCGATCCTGGGCTCAAACTGACCCCTGTTGTAAATTAGAAGAGGTGTGTGACTGCTCTAATTTACACTGGCTGGAGCCATACCCCAGAGACTTCAGCGCACACTGTCCTCCAGCTCTGTGCCATCATGCCCCCTCTGCTGGTATGGAATGCAAGTCTGGTTTGCACCACAGATGCAGCTCAAAGGAGACTTAGGAGAAAAAAAACTGGGCCCTTCTATCTTGATGAACACTCTGATATAGTAACATAAAGCAGGTGGTAAGGCATTAGAAATGCTTCAGCCACCTGAATACTCCTGCTAGTTCTATGCTCTCTGCTGACAGCTGCTTTTCTTCTTCCTCCAGGCTTCCATCCTTCTGCTTATCACAATGAATGCAAAGAACAAACATAGCTCTTAGCCACTTCAGATTTTATAGAGGCATTGATGTCCTTGGCTAGAAGGAGCCCACACCTGGAAAGATGAATAAATTATGTGTATCTTTCCTGGTCGGAACAGTCTGTATTGATTCTCTCTGCTGAGAGAAACAACTTGCACAGAAAAGCATTTAAGCATTAAAAAGTCTGCAGTCTCCCCGGTTATCCATGCCAGATTGGCTTTCCATGCCATATTGCTCCACAGACTCTTGTAATGAATCAGTTTGCAAATGCTTTGCATTCCTTTTCATCTGCACATATGGAGGCAGGATCTTGGTGAACCAATGTAAATGGCTACAGTGACATTAACTATCTCCTTTTTTGTTGTTGTTGTTGATGTTACACCATCTGTTGAACAAAACAGAGCAGCGGTCAACGTTTCAATTCCTTGTGAAATACTGGCAGAGGAGTGCCACTGCCAGCTGAATTCCTGACTTGTCTGCTCAATTAAATGAAAACAAAAAAGGTCATTTGTTTTAAAATTAAAAAAAAGAGATAATTATACAAGATTGTGAGTGTGTTGTGACTAGAACTGGGCAAGCTACTCATAGCCAACTGTTTATCCAACAAATGCAGGCTTTCCCCATTTGTGAATTATCCACTATGCCAGACTGACGTTTGTGAATTTATTTGGCGTTTGTAGTAGTTTGAATCCTGTATGTGTACATGTTTCAGCCCAGGGGTTGCTTGTAACTGTTTGTTTCTGTTAGTCATGGTGGTGAGTGTCTGGTTACCCAAGTAACAAAATATAGTTCCTGCTCTGATTGGATGATGCAACCTTTATGAGCAAGGGACAATTACTTCCAGGATGAATAGCAAATACTGATATTCGCATGCAAGTATAGGAATTCTTTTTTAAGCTAAAGCCATTATGCAGCCTTCAGGCAAAGATAAACTCATTGTTGCAAATGTCCGTGGATATGCACCTTATCAGGGCCACAAAAAAAAAAAAAAAAGAGGAAATTCATACTCAAGAAAAATGGCTGTGAATAATTTCCCACTATTTACCCATCTCTAGTTCTGATATTTACACTTTGACAGCACCCCAATTTGATGATGTTCCACATACACCAAAAGTGTATAACATTACAGAAACTATATACAGGTCAAATGCAGGGTCACTGACACAAGAGTGACCACAGAAATATGTGGACAGTGGACACTCTAGATATGTTTTTCTTTCTATACATATGTGTACCATAACTGCAACAGATGCTCACAGGAGTTAGGAGTATGCTTCCATGCGTGAAGTAGGCATGGCTTTCTTTCTTTCTTGGACTGAATATCAGCACTATCATAGATACTGGCCCTGCTCTAGGACTAATATGTACAGGTAGTTAACTGCAGCAGCACAGAAAACAAAGGCACATCAAATGTATCGCCTGGACATCACATACAAAGTTGCCTTTAAGGATATATAGTATATATATACATTTTTTTAACTAAAAATTCTGGATCAGACTGGTGCTTTGACTGGCTTTTTAAAAATGTCATATTTCAAGACTATTCCCCACTACCTTAATATAGGTTAACATGTTGGGTCTAAAACCTACTTTACAGAACCCCTTTAAACCTCTCCATACTGTCCTCTTTGCACTGGTGCACCCTATATACCACTTGGAGGTAGCTGAGAGGCCAATGAGCTGCTAAGGTCTTCTTGCCAGGAGACCTGTTCATATTACTCAGTGGAATGCCTGGAAGCTGATAGTATGTGGCAATGGTGCCTGCAGAAGTAAATAAAAATATTATTTGGTATCACTGAAATTATGTTTAACAGCTTAAATTCACAACATGACCTACTACAAGTGCATTTGCAAGTCACTGAAGCAGGCAGCTAACATTTTGAAAACTAACATTCACACCTGCAAGTCACTGTACCTGTAAAACTGGAGAGCATGTTGGGGTCCCTTTTGAGAGTTTGGCCCATGGCATGTTGAAATCATAGTGTCTGCCCCATCAATGTCTGACACTAACATGACATTGAGACGAGAACCAGTAGCTACCTGGTTCTCGAGTCTCGTAGCCATTTACCTGTGTCATGGCTACAGGGTAAGCTGCGCTTTAGACTCTTTTTAATCTCTCTCAGTACACCCCTCTGCTGACCAGTTTTGCTACCCTCACACCTCTCTGGATGGAACCAGATAGTCTTACCACTCTGACCGGATCTTTGGGCTGCAGTCCCCCCATTTACCAACCTCGATAACATGATAGGCCCAACTCCGCCTGGCACTTGTGAACAATTTTCCCTCCAGGAGCCTATGACCAGTAGCTGATTAAAGTGACTCACAAACAGCCTCTTCAAAACATAATGTATTTACTCACCCAAAAAGTGTGGCCCTTTCAAGAGTTTGGGAGTAAGGAAGGACCTAGGAAATAGGAGGCATTGGTAGAGTGGAAGTGGTCCCAGGAATATGTAGTGCTTGGAAGGAAAACCCAGTATGGTTTCTTTAAAGGCCCATGATCAGGATCCTTACAGAGTGGATGGGGCAATGTTCCACACTCTCCCAGCCAACTGGAATGAGCTTTGAGAAGGGGACCAGCATATATGTTGCTTCCTCATTTATACTAGGGAGAAATGCCTGCAGAAGGTCTGTTTGCTGCATTCTCCTAGATGGAGGGTGAAACCCCTAATTGGGGAAGAGACACAGCAGTAGAAAGAGCTGTCTGAGGCTCTACAGCTAGCCTAAATTACAGCTCTAGCTCCAAGGAGGAAAACTGGAGATTCCTGTTTTCAGAGACAGGGATTCTCTGAAGTAAAACTCAGTTCTGGGAGGAAGGCTGGTGCAAGGAAAGCCTACCAGGAGTCTTAATATTGACCCACAGTGGGCATAAACTTGAGCTAAAGAGGTTAGTTTACACTCTGTGGAAAGAGTTAATGAACCAGGCCCCCAACAAAGGGCATATGTGTTTTGAACTAACGTGGTATGGATAATTGACTGAAAGAACCTGAGTGGATGCTGAGCAAAATGCACCTGCAGGGACACAAGAGGACATGCTTTGGGGCAGCGCCCCACTACAGAGCTGTTCACCTAGGTCTTACCTAAACTTTATTATTTCCTTGAAAGTCCTTGTAAATTCTACTCAACCCAGACACCTCTGCTCCTGGCCTGGAAGAAACAGACAGCCCTTGAAGCATTCACAGTGTCCAGTCACTGCTGTCTGCTCACCCTCTTCCTCTCCAGGCTAGGGTTATTAACAGTTCAATGTCTCTTTGATCCTGCATTAGCTCCTCTCCTGCTCATTTTAGGAGATATGCTGAAGAGGAGACAATTTTCTGTTAACTTTAGAACGCTATCTGCTACAGCAGGGCTTTACTTCTTGGTGACGATTCTTTCCCTGGGAAGCACAGTTACTGTACACGTTACTTAAGTTCTAAGCCAAATGGCTCAGTCCAGGACTAAATCTCTACCCTTAGAGACAATGGTGCCATTGTGATTTCATGTCTATTTTAAAGTGAAAAACTGAATCCAACTTTCGGTATAGATCAGAGATTCCAAGGTCAGAAGGGACTACTACAATCATCTAGTCTGATCTCCTGGATAACACAGGCCAGAGAACATCCCAAAAATAATTCCTAGAGAATATGTTTTAGAAAAACATCCAACCTTGGATTTAAAAATTGCCAGTGGTGGAGAATTCACCTCAACCCTTGGGAAGTTGTTCCAATGGTAAATTATAATCACTGTTAAGTTTACACTTTATTTCCATTGGTAGAGATACTACCAATGCCTCCATAATATCCCAGCTGGCTCTAAAGGATTAATTAGTAACTTCCAACTCCCACTTTCAGAAAAACTCATAGAATGTATCATCTCATATATAACATTTTGTTTTTCTGATGCAACTGTTTTTCCACTCAACATTTGGAGTTTTTTTTATGGTAGCTTGGGTTCCCAATAACATGTGATACCAAACAGCACAGGAAAACCCCAAGAGCAACATAGTTCAATTAAATCTATGTAAATCTAATCTGAATGAAGCAATATAGCGTACTTGTGTGCGGTAAACCATAACCCCTAAAAAACTTAATTCCTGCCGCTGGAAATGGAATTCAGCCTTTGATAACTTGCTTCAACAGGCTGAACGGATGAGATGATTAAGAGGAACTACACACCACATTTCTACCTTTTGTGCAGAATTGCAAGCAAGTGAATACTGCTCTGATTGGAGCAATAAAAAGTCACAAGTTAAGTAAAAGGACATTCAGCTGAATATACAAATCCAGTACAGCACACATCCAAGCCATTATCTTGGACATCTTATTGTGCACTATCTGGTGCAACACAGATTTGGAGGACAAAAAGCTCCAAATAATGAAATATTTTCCATTGAAAATATAAAGTCAGAGAGTCCAGGTGGCTCAGTAAATCAGGGTACTAGCTTATTTAACTCCACACACCTGCAGTGGATTGCAAGCAAACGGGAATTTGGTGGTCTCACCCTATTACATACTCCTTCATCGCCACAGGTTGCTTAAACACAGTCCCAGTACTCCTTTGAGACTTTTTCACGCCTGGAACAAATTTTCATAGCAACCTCTTAAACTAGCCATGGCAAATGTTGTGCTCACAAATCCCAGATCTCTGTGACACACTCCATGGAGCATTTGTGCAATGTGAATATTTGCAGTCAAATTCTCAGGGCACAGTTCAGGAAGGTAATTAGATATACTGGTCTCTCAAATCATAGCAAAAGTAGAAATTGTAAAGAATTTTTTTTTTCATTTATTTAATAAATAAGTGACAACAATGTAAGGGCTAAATACTGCTTACCAAACTGAGTAAGGATTAGACATTCTAACAAAAATAGCCCCACTGAAGAGAATGGGTTGCACAAACTAGCCCCAAGTAATTCACTCTTATGTTTGAGTGCTTAATGAATAATCCCTTCTATTTAGAGTAAACGTATTCTGGGTAAAGAGAAGGAAACTCTCTTTCCCCCTCTAACTTTCTAGAAAGGGTCTTTGACCACAAACAATTGAGTCATGGGTTGTCTTCTGAATGTCCACATAGTACTACCAAATTAATTTTAATTAATTATTTAAGGATCAGTTCCAATCACCGTATGTTACATATACACCTCTACCCCGATATAACGCGACCCGATATAACATGAATTCGGATATAACGCGATAAAGGAGCGCTCCGGGGGGAGGGGGGAGGGGCTGCACACTCCGGCGGATCAAAGCAAGTTTGATATAACACGGTTTCACCTATAACGCAGTAAGATTTTTCAGCTCACGAGGACAGGGTTATATCGGGGTAGAGGTGTAGTATATGTATATATTAAACACAAACAAATATAACAAAGCAGCAGATTACACAAAGCTAAATAAATCTGGGACATATGCTGACCACTAAAGTCATTAATTTCTCTTGGGCAATGGAAACAGTCAAATCACTTGATATAAATATTTAAACTGTATTTGTTTTCCTCATCTTACTATTTCACTAACTCCACTTTTTAAATAGACTATTTTTCGTTATTTACTTTTTGGCTTGACCATGTCATACAGTTGGTTTAGAGTTGTTTATATGTTTAGAACAGTTGTTTGTTATGCACTATATAGTGAAGTGGTATAATTATTTAAGTTATTTGCTTGTATTTTAGAAAGTGATGGCCTCTGAACAGCAAGATGGACAAAGGGGTGCAAAGCTGGGGAAACAACTTCCCTGAGGGTGAAAATACAGTTGCAGTCATCAAAATCATGCTCTTTAAGAACAACAGATCGAATCCTCAGTTTATGTAAGCTGGCATGGATCTAAAGGAGTCAGTGGAGCTACACCAATTAACACCAGTTGAGGATCTGGCCTATAACTTATAACAAGAAATAAGTCAGCATAAGTCTAACAGACGTTTAAAAAACTGATCCACAATCAGGATGTAGTCACTGCCTTTGTTACCCTAAAAGACAGTCTCCCATGGGCCTTCCAGGGTAAACAAAGAGTCTCAAACAAGAATCTTCAACCCTCCCCAAGTTTCCCAGGACCACAGGGGTTGCTACCAGTTCATACCCCACCCTGGATTAAGTCTACCCCATTGGCTGCAGGGTAGGGTTGCCAACCCTCCCGGTTTGGCTGGGAGTCTCCTAGAATCAAGCCCCATCCCCCAGAGGCTACTGAAGCCAATCCGGGAGATTTTAGGCCACTAAAAGTCTGGCGGCACAGTGGGGCTAAGGCAGGCTCCCTACCTGCCCTGGCCCCACGCCACTCCCAGAAGCACCGATATGTCCAGCAGTGGTTCCTAGGAGGAGGTGCGTCCAGGGGGTCTTTGCTTGCTGCCCCCACCCCAAGCACGGATTCCATGAGTATGTTTCCTCAATCTGGGAATTGCAATCTCAGCTCAAAGTGCAGACACAGCCTTGGATAATCCCTCAGGGCTATGTAAATCTCAGCAGCCTCTTCCCACCTACCTGTGGGTAGCAGCACCACCACACCAGGGCTTGCAAGGGGTCCTCGTGTCTTCCTTAATGCATGAGCTGGGAGGATTCTCCCCTCGCTGGATCCAGGGATTTTAGAGCCTGTTTACACTATTCCTGCACTCTTACCCTGCACAGAAGTGCTGGAGTTGAGAGAGAATTTCACCTATCTCCCAAACAAATCTTCACACCTTAGTGCAGGGGCTCACAATTAGTCCTTGGTCACCGGGATTCTTCCATTGCACGTTCTGGTTTTCTAGTGCAAATGCTACCACTTCTACCCTCTCTTTAGAATACTTTCCCTATGGTTTTGGTTGTCCTCTCAGCTTCCACCTAAGCCACTATGAAGAAGTTCTCTAACCTTCCTAAATAACTTTAGATCCTCAAGACCCCAAATCATTCCATTCTGTCCCCACTTCTACAGTAACCCTTCTATATGAGAGTGAGCACAACTGATCACAGTGACCTCAACAGCCCTGTAGACAGACCTAGAATAATATCCTTCAGCTTATGTTCACTAGATCTGTTTGTTCATTCCAGAATGTTGGCTTTGTATTATGTTTTAATGGTGCCAAGCAATGCACTGAAAGCCTCAGCTTTGTGCTCCATAAACTCCCTTCCATTAACCTTTTTTTTTTTTTTTTTTTTTTACACTGTACAACTAAGATTGTATCCTCTTGTTTGCTTTTCTGTTTGTTACAGCCTTATTCTCTTACATTTCTTTCTCTAGAATTGTCCAAGTCATTTGCTCATCTACACAAGTTATTTTGTTTGTTTTTCCTCCTTTGATTTTACTGCCTGTCCCCTGAAATCTGTATTTTGTATTTTCATCACCTAGCTGCAGATTTTTCTCATCTGAGTCACTGCTTTACAAAAATCGGACAATCAGTCTTCAGAATGTTCCTTGTGGCACCACAGTAATCACCTCCTTTCATCCCAAACTGCTTCTATGTATATTTAGACACTGTCTTCGATATCAAAGTCAGTTCTTTACTAGTTCACCTAACAATCATCTCTGACCCTGCAGATTTGTTTTACAGGTCTGTATTTTAAAGACTTTATATGGATCCCTTCATAAATGTAGATGTTAAAATAGCTCTTCATAGCAATACAAATATCATCTCTGTTCTCAGGGGGTAATATCCTTGGTTCTCCTATGTAGCCAATTAGTTCATTTTATCATCCATTTATCATTGTGTTATTTAGTGTTATGGTCAACTCACATGCTATTTCATATATAGCAGTATAAGATTGACAAGTATGTAGGATTGATGAGTGTTTATTAGGTATATAAGTAAAGCACAAAATGTAATACAAGGCCTATGGGCTGAGGCCTGTAAGATTTTAACTTAGCCATGTTAGGCCACAGGCTTAAAAATGTGTGACATGAATGGGTGACCTAGGCATAACCCTATGTCATTAAGGTTGGAATACTACTGGAAAGAATGTGCCAATAGGTGATGTTACGGAAAAATGGACTGCAATAGACCATAAAGCACCTGATTGTAACATCATGGAAAGTTCTGCTTTGACCGCACGTTACCATGGATGTGTATTGTGCACACATGCTAATGAGAAGGGGAACTAAGAAAACAACTTATGAAAAAAATGGGGCACCCCAATATTCATGGGGCATGGAAGTACAGATAAGGAAAAGAGGGTTGAAACCCTCACGTATTTGACAAGGTGTTATGTGTGGTCAGAACAACAATATAAAAGAGGTTCCCTGTTTGGGTAAAGTGAGAAGACCCCAAGGCAGAGATCCCCAAACTGTGGGGCACACCTCCCTTGGGGGGCACAGAGGAACATTCGGGAAGCACAGCAGGGCCTGGGCCAGCCCCCACAGGAGGCAGGGAGAGAGCACCAACTAGCCCCGCTCCACTCCCAAGTCTGCTCTGGCCCTGCCCTCAGCCCCGGCCCCTGACCACAGCCCGGCTGCAGCTACACTCCTGGCCCTGGTCCCAGCCTTGGCCCCTGGCCATGGCTCCGTTCCCAGCTCCAAACCCACCCCCAGCCATAGCCCCACTCCTGGTCCCAAGGGTAATGGGGGGGATGTGATCTTGAAAAGTTTGGAGACCACTGCCTCAAGGGAAGACCCACAGGAAACCCCAGCAGGAACTACCCTTCTATCAATGATCATCTGTTGAGAGATCTAGCCAAGAATATCTTTGAGGCTGTGACTATAACTACATAATAGTAATTGCATCGGTTTTTGTAGGATTTATATATGTATGGGTGATTGTAACTTTACTTATTGCTTTAATAAAACGTGTAGTACAGATAAGACTTTGTACTTGCGATTGTATCTGTGGTCTCTATCCTTGGTCTTCCTGTGTTCTTGGAGTCTCCAAATTTGAGAAAAGAAATAGATGTGATTTTTACTCTATCGAGCTTGAAACTGTAGCAACAGGAGCTTAACCCATTGTAGTTTAATACAAAATCACTAAATTCAATTTAAATAAAAAGGCTGCACCTAATTAGATTGTGGTCTCCGCTATGCAATAGCTTAGTTGCTCGCTAACATCTACATGTTCCATCAAATACTCTGTTATTCAATCATGCTATTTTCCTTCTCTATTTTCTGTTGCCTAATGAATCCATATAGATTTAAAGCCAAATTTGATGCTTGATTTACTCATCCACTTAATGGAGGGGGGAGGGGAAATCTAAATTATTGTTACCTCCAGATATTTTGCTTTTGTATCTACTGCTCTCTTCTACATCAAACTACTGAAATCAACTTGCGGAGCTCAATCCCAGGGTTGTTGTCTGTTAGCCTAGGCCTGTGACATGGTGAACACCTTTAGTGTCCTCTTGCTGTAATGCCCACACCTCACTGGATGTGCTCAGCCCCTTTACCAGATTCCATAGGGTTGTAAATCTCTACTTTATGGGTAAGATTTTTCAAGAGTACCTACATGATTTTGGCTCCTAAGGCTGACTGATAGTCAATGAGCCTTAAATTCTTAAGGACCTAAGTGACCTTTGAAAATGGGATTTAAGAGCCCACATCACTTAAGCACTGTTGGAAATTTTAACAGGCAAGTCTAATTTTGACCTCCTTTCTAACTTCCTCAAAGGTGCTAAAGCAAAGCTACGGACAAATTCAATGTTACAATACAGCTATTAAAAAATGAAGAATCAATTGATATCAGATTATAAATAGACTTCTTGTGAAGTCCTTGCGTTCTATGTTGAGAACAAGACAGGGGAGAAAAAAAAATTCTAACCCAGAGTCTAAACAACTACCAGAGGATTAGACAGACTTTATTGCATCCAGATCAACTGAAAGGGATTCTTGATCAGTCTCATTCTCTGTGAACTGGATCAGATAGCTCCCTGACCTCTGCCTCATCACAATCAGGACAAGAAAAATCTGAAGCCCCAATTAAGCAGGGTGAAGAGTAGAAGCAATGCCGTTTTCATCCTTTGAATTTCTTTTTCAAATGCGTAAATCTTTGACACAATTGAGTGATCTGAACTAGATCAAGGAATTAATGTCTTCTATACCCTTGATAAATCACTTTTTTTCAAAATCTGCTTTACCTTGGAGATAGCAAAATCTCTGTGAACTGATAGCTGAAGAGATTATGGGCTTAATCTTTCACCTACTTAAATCAATGAAAGTTTTGCCTTAGACTTTCAAGGGAGCAGAAACAACCCCATGAATGCACCCAATTTTCATGCTTTAGCATCTATACCTTTTTCCTTGCTTGCCAGTCTCCCTTTTAGCAGGGAATGCAAAGTACTGTTATTGCAGAGCTCTATCCCAGGGTTTCTCTCCACAAGTCTGTGGCAAAACAACCCCTTCAGCTGTAGCTTGATAGTCCAAAGCAGTCACACTACTGCTGTACTCATTTCTCAGAAACTCCTATTTAGAGTACACAGGACTAGTGCTTAATACGGACTACGTCTCTTCGGAGATGTAAAGGGGCCCTTTGCTGCTATTGACTTGAATGGAACTGGAAGGTGCTCAGAACCTTACAGAATAAGGGCTCATATTTGCTTGAATTAATTGAGTGCATGTGTCCTAATTGTGTGGCCCAACACTGGCACAGGCCATTCATATGGAGAGGACAGGAAGCATTGCAAGTTTGCCACATGCAGAATTAATAGGGTTATCAGCTCTGATAGCAAGGAGCTTTCCCTAGGTATCTGTGAAAGTACAGTCATCTGTACAGAGGCCCCAGACCTCTACAATAGCTCCTAGCCTGCCTTACCTCTTTACAGAAAAGATCCCCTAGGAAATGCTTCCCTTGGGACAGCCCCCGGGGGTGATTCCAGGGAACGGGTGGTGAAATGGGTAAGTTAATACTACAGGCGTCAGCATTAATTTACCTACTAAAGTCCCACAAGTTGGAGAAACTGTGATAGATGTCATGGAGTGTAACTACTCTCCTCCCCACCCTCTTCGTGCATTTCAAACCCCACAGAGTCAACATGGAAGAGCTGATAAGTGGGGAAACGATATTGCGGAGGCAGGAAGTAATTCCCAATGGGAGTTAGGTGCCTAAATACTTTTGAGGCTCGGGGTCTCACTTCCTTCCCTGATCTCCTAATCCAGATCCACTAGATTCCTTTCCCCTTTGCCCACAGAGGAAGGCGACTATACAGTCCCTTGGATTTTAATATTCAGATCCCCTATGATAGGGGCGGCTCTATGTATTTTGCCGCCCCAAGCATGGCAGTGAGGCAGCCTTTGGCGGCATGCCTGCAGGAGGTCCATCAGTCCCGCGCCTTTGGCGTACCCACCGCCGAATTGCCGCCAAAACCGCGGGACCGGCGGACCTCCCGCAGGCATGCCGCCGAAGGCAGCCTGACTGCTGCCCTCATGGCAACCAGCAGGCTGCCCCCAGCGGTGCTGGCCCAGGCATGCACTTGGTGCGCTGGTGCCTGGAGCCGCCCCTGCCCCTATCCTCTGCTTCCTGGAATTTATATTCCCATCAAAATAATCCATTTTTTTCTTCCAATTTCTCTAGTTTAAAGTGCACTGACTGTAAACATGAAAATAAAACATACTCAGTATCTTCAGATTTACTAGGGGGAAATTCTCTCTCCTGTTTGAAGGTGGGAGGGGGGAGGTGGAGAAGAGGATCAAAGCCTCCAAAGAAGACAACTTCAGAGCCTGCAGGCTACACACTCCATCTCCAGGCCCTGTCAATTTGGAATTAAAAAGGGTAGCAGAGAACTTCTCTACCCCCACATAAGCACTTTGTGTTATGGCTCTGGAAACTAAAATTCAAACAGAAAAGAGTTTGAAAAGCAAAGGAGTATGGTATATAACCAATGTGCACTTGGGTTGAAATGCCAATGTGGATTATTGTTTGAACATGGGGGGGAGGGTGGGGAGTCAACACAATGACCTCGCCCACTATGAGCTGAATACTCCCATTCACCCTTGGTAAGAGACCCCTCCATGCCCCACATACAGACCAGAAACGAACTATGTTCACTCTATACATACATCCCATTGACCCCCAAGTCACTCAAATACCCTCACAAGGATGACTTGATTTTTCCCCTCTGTTGGGTAGAAGAAATATGTGACTCATTGAACCAGTTACAACTAAATGAGACCAAGCGCCTAGCCACAACATTTCTGAAAATATAAAGGACAGAAGCATTGCAAAGAAGGGACTAATTCAGGACAATGGCCATCTATTTTAACATTTGAGTCCTGCGCATACTACAGCTCAGATTAGTGTTAATTTCAGGGGATATACTTTATTTTGGAGGCTGTTTCTTGGTTGTTTGGTGTCTTAGTTTAATAGCCACTGCATTCAGAAGTTTGGAGTGCTAGGAGAAATCACTGGCGCATGAAGAGCAAGTCAAACTTATTGAAGTATATTAGCTCCCATCTCACTCCTATATCCTTGGGCAAATCCCTTAGCCTCTCCTGCCTCCGTTTCCCCTTCTCTAAATGGGAATGAAAATACTTAGGTATGCTACAAGGTTGCTATGAGGATTTGTTGTGAAATCACTCTGATGTTTACAAATACTCAGTATTTATTACTGCACTATTTCCAAAGCATTGTGGGATAATTTGAGATGAAAGCCACTATAGAAATGTAGCCTGTTATTACCATTATTCTAGGTATATAGAGGCAGACTTGACATCTGCACAGATCTTTTTACTGTTACCCAATGCTCCCTCATTTAATGGCCGTTACTGCTATGCTTGTTTGCCTGTTTGTATTGATCTTAGTTTAAAAAATCTTTAAGGAAAGAACAGAGAGAATGGGGTTTTTTTACTGCAGAAATAACCAGTCCTGTAGTACGCAGTATTGTCTCCGACAGCCCGGAGCGGAGTCAGATTGAGGGAATGATTTAAGCCTCAGTAGGCCGACTAGTGCAGCTTGTGATCTTTTCCCTCACACTGTCCATCCCCTCGTTCTCAATTCAGTATTTGATATATTCTGTTTATCTACTGATGTTTTCTAGAGGCCCCTGTTGTGCTTTGTCAAGCGCCCTGGAATTGGGTTGCTGCTGACACTAGCAGGGTGTCTCTGTCTCAGTGACTCCATCAGATCACAGATCCAAAGCTGCCAATGCATTCAGGTCGCTAGGCCAACCACACGTTTTCCATGTGTGTGTGAAACTTAGTCGCCGGAGGGCATCGAAGTCGGAGACTCACTAGTACATCTCAGCTATCCCTTAGTTACTCAGCTCATCTCATTCCAAACTCAAATTTAGTTCTTCCCCAAACTAAAACCTGCTGTTACTCCAACAGCTTAACCTGGAAAATTTGACGCACACTGAAATGCTAATCCTTAACCTGAAATACACGTGCTAAGTAAAATTATCCTCACCACATAGCTTTTTCCTGTCTTTAATTTTTGTATGATTTGAGTTCCATGATTGGCACTCTGATGCTATGGTCAGTCACTCGATGATCTTACTAATTTCCCATCAATAAATAAAAAGATGTTAATCTTTTATTGTCAGTTTTGTCTAGTAAATTCTAGGAAGAGTGGTCTTGAGGTTTAGCCTCAGTACTAGGAGTTAGGAGCTGTGAGGGTCATAGGCAAGTTATTTAACCTCCCCCTTCCTCAGTCTCTTCCGCTGTAATAGGGACAATACTGTTATTACTTGCATATGTGAAGCCAGTTATTTAATATTTGTATTATTGTAGCAGCTAGCAGCCCTAGTCATAGATCAGGACCACATTGTGCTAGGCACTGAACAAGCACAGCCCAAAAAGACTGGCCACGTCCCAAAAAGCTTGCCTACTAACAGGAACCAAAAATGTTTTGTTTGTGAAGTTTTAAGCGTGGAACTGTGCCTGCCCCTTAAAATCTACTTCATTTACTTATTTTTTAAACTCCTTTATTCACCCTTTATTCCCTTCTCAGCCATTGCTGACCCTATGTTTACCATCTTCTCTTTTTATTCAGTTCCTTTACCTTTTTAACAACTCGATGCCCTCCCTGGTTTGTGTAATTCTACTGTACAGGGATGTATTTTATTATAATGGATTTCCTGTTATTCTCTTGCATGGCCACCTGAGTGCCTTGATGGAAGGGGACTATGTAAAATGAAATTCTTCTGTTGCAGGATTATTGTATGTAAATTCTTTTGTACTCCTTTAATGGGAAACATTATAGAATTGCAAAGCACTATTACTAATTCTTAACGTGTTTCTTTGCAAAGGTTAAACATCAAATATATATACATATATTTAAACTATGTTAAAATTGAAATGGCCACAGAATAGAACTCTACTGGCAAGAGACTATAGGGCCAGATCCTCATAGGTACGTAGGCTCCGATCTTCCACTGAAATCAGTGAAAGTTAGGAACCTAACTACCTTTGAGGATCTGAGCATTATGTCCTTACACCTCATGCAGCTCATTCACAATGGCTACTCTTTAGGTGCCTGATCCTATGCTCAATGGAATTGATAACAAAACTCCTATTGCCTGTAGTAACTCAGAATCATTCCCAAAAGGAGGATCTCTTGTGTTGTACATGTAGACCCTAATTCTCCACTGCCTCACATTTTGTGTTGTCATTTATCCCTGTGCAAAATGTATGCACAGGGCTACCATGCTGGTGTTTTACACTGACTTTGCACAAGTGCAAGTGACTACAAAAAGATGCAAGGAAGTGGAGAACTGTCAGTTATGCTCCAGGTCCCCTTTTGTAGCTAGACCAGCCTGGTTGTATTAAGATACAGAAAAGCGAACACTTCCAAAAACCTGCTATAAGCTGAGCTCTCAGAATTTCTCTTGTTGCTAAAGGTGCTTTTGAAAACCTTATAAACTCAGAGGTGGAACTTTTTAAGAATACAAGGTTAGCTGTAATAAAATCAGTCTCTGCAGATTTGGATTTTTATAACTTGCTTTTATGACCTTAAGATCAGGCAGTGAGTGTCACTTAAATAAGGCATCCACACAGCCCGTAAACTCTTGGATTGGATTAAAGTCTCCATGTAGGGTATCACCTCCTCCAGCATTTATTGAATGTTGGCTGGCAATTAAAGTTATTTACAGCTGGGACCAGTTTAAAAAAATAAGAAAGAAAAGAAAAGAAAAAGTCACTTCTACTTGCTGTTTCAGTGGAAGATCTAAAAACTTTTTAGTTTTAAAAAAATAAAATGAATAACCCAATCCTTTTGTAAAAAACAACTGGTAGTGGGCAATCACAGGCAACAGCAAATGGAGATCATGGTAAAGAAAGCTGGAAAACTAGCTGCCATCCCTTTGCTATCTATATTTTAGTGGTCTCTTATGAACTAGTGAAAGTTGCTGAACTAAGAGCCAGGAAGACTAAAGTTCTCTGCTTAATTATAGCACAGTCAGCAGTAAGGCAGATTTTCTCCCTCATTATCCCAGAGATGCATCTCAACTCTGGATCAAGATACAACTGCTTACATGCAAAACTATGACGACAACACTTACCTGCTAGGAATTAGAGTATGACAACCAATACATAGTCAAACAACCCTGTGGTAACACCTTTCAGCCATTAACAACCAGGACAGGCAGAACTTTCTGCACTTGCTTGCAATCAATTCGTTCAGTGATTTTTAATGGAAAATAAACTGATAAAATGCTAGGCACCAAACAGAATCTCTTTAAAATGAAAAGCTCTTACAAGAGGCACATGCATGCATGCGCACACACTCTCTCTCTCACACACACACACACACACAGCTGACTGGTGCAGTTTTCTACATCCACAAGTGAATTATGGCTACCATGACGACTATTAGGCTAAATGGGCCAGTTGTATGCACCTTCTCGACTACTTTGTGAGAGAGTAAGTAGTCATGGGGGAAAAAGGAAAGAGCCTCAGGGAAAGAAAGCCCATATACTTTAAAGAGCTGGATTTATTCACGCTAATTGTTAAGGTTCCAAGGCTAGAATGCCCCCCTCCCCTGCCAAAAAAAAACAACAAACAGGAAAAATCACAACTCCTGTCTTTAATTTCACATAAAATTTCTTTCAAGAAAACTAAAACCAGAAAAGGAAAAAAAAAAAAAAAAAGACCTTAAAAAGTTTGTCTTTACTTCAAAGAAAAACAGAGGCTATTACACGGGGGAAAGCAAACCTGTCCCACTGAAACAAATGAAACAAATTAAATGAGGCAAAGCAGGGCTCTTTATTACCTTTTAGCAGGCCATGCTGGGAATGGTTGGAGTCTGGGGGGCTATATAACACAGGCTCTTCTGTCTCGGTTAGTAGTGGAGAAAATAGCTACAGAATGGGGTGCTGTCATCGGAGCCCTGAATAAGGTAGCATATTGGAGAATTGCAGGTAAAAGCTTTTCTGTTTGAAAATGTGTATAGACTCTTAAGGGATTAAAAAAAAGGGGGGAACCAATAATGTTTTTACTGCTAAGCACTTGGAGATAGAGTCTATGGCATGTAACAGTGTCTGCTTGTGTAATAAGCACACCTGCATAGCAAAGAACAAATTTGCTCTACTCTTCTCAGTTAGGTACTGGGTAGGGCTGGCATCCTGACTCATATTGTGGCTTACCACGTAGCTATAAAGCAATAACATTTTTTCTCCATTTATTTCATTCTACTATGGCTCTGTGCAGAGCAGGGCTGGCTCTGGCTTTTTTGCCGCCCCAGGCAAAAAAGCCTCCCGCCGCCCCCCCGGCAGGGAGCTCCGGCCGGCCGGGGGGAGGGCAGCGAGCCCGGCCGGGGCCCCGCTCTCCCCGGGTGAGCACCGCCCCCCTCCAGGTGCCGCCCCAAGCACATGCTTGGAGGCCTGGTGCCTGGAGCCGGCCTGGTGCAGAGATAAAGAAATATACCATATTTGACTTACTGGCTCTGTTTGCCAACACTGTCATGGTATACAAAATCCAGAGAATGTCCTTAGAACTCCAGCTGCAAATATTCTCAGAGTTCTGTGATAGTGAGCGTTGTCTTCTCTCTCTTCTCTGTCAATCTCGCTTGCCCTCCTAAAGCCTGAACTTTAGGCGAAGACTGGCAAAAATAGAAGCCTCAAGCCACATTTAGGCTTTACATAAATGGCCTGTTTTACAAAATGCTGAGCACCCAGAAGCTCCCATTGACTTCGAAATTGTTGGGTGCTCAGCACTCTTGAAAATCAAGCAACTCATTGAGAAGCTGACCTTTAGCACCTATGTCTAAAAAATCTTGGCCACATTAGCATGCCTCTGCTGGTGGTGCATTCATTTGATTCTGATACTACAGACTGTAGGAGTTAAATTCCATTGCAGGATGGGAGTCACAGGCCCCGTGCTCCTCCTACTACGGGATATGAGAAAAATCAATCACGACACATGATATTCTTAGCTAAGATATTGTCCATTTGTCTCTGGGGAGAAGAGGGGTGACAGTATTGTGTGTTTAAACTAGTGTTCTCGTCAAACCACATGGGTGACATGGAGCCACACTGTCCTGAGGGGCATGAGGATTGGGAAGAATTCTACTTCAAGAATACAGAAATTGTGTTGGCACTTCCCAGCTTGCACACAGAGCACTCTGCTGCGTCCCCCAAGGAGATAGGTGCTACCCTGAGTGTTGTTTCCTCGCCATGAGTCAATGCAGGAGTGGTGCATAGTCATAGAAATGTCAGACTGGAAGGGATCTTGAGAAAACATCAAGTCCAGCCCCATGCGTTGCAGCAGGACCCAGTAAACCTGACAAGTGTTTGTCCATCCTATGGGGATTCCAAAACCTTCCTTGGAAGCCTATTCCAGAGCTTAAACTGCCCTTATATTTAGAAGGATTTTCCTAATACCTAACCTAAATCTCCCTTGCTGCAGATTAAGCCCATGATTTCTTGTCCTACCTTCCATGGATATGAAGAATAATTGATCACCATCCTCTTTATAACAGCCCTTAAACATATTTGAAGACTTACTGGGTCCCACCTCAGTCTTCTTCTCTCCAGCCTAAACATTCCCAGATTTCTTAAGCTTTCCTCATAGGTCAAGTTTTCTAAACCTATCATTTTTGTTGCTCTCCTCTGGACTCTCCCAAATGTACACACACTTTCCTAAAGTATGGCACTCAGAATTGGATAGAGTATTCCAGCTGAGGCCTCGCCAGTAACAAATAGATCAGGACAATTACCTCCCATGTCTTACATACAACACTCCTATTAACACACCTCAGAATGATATTGGCCTTTTTGCAGTTGCTTCACATGGTTGACTCATATTCAGTTTGTGAGTCCTTATAACCCCCAGATCATCTTCAGTAGTACTGTCACCTAGCCTGTCATTCCCCATTTTGTAGTTGTGAATTTGATTTTTCCTTCATAACTGTAGTATTTTGACTTGTCTTTATTGAATTTCATCTTGTTGAATTCAGACCAATTTTCCAATTTGTCAAGGTGGTTTTGAATTCTAATCCCACCCTCCAAAGTCCTTGCAACCCCTCCCAGCTTGGTGTCATCCACAATTTTTATAAGCATACTCTCCACTCCATTATCCAAATCATTAATGGAAATATTGAACAGTACCAGAGCCAGGACTGACCTCTGCAGCACCCCACTAGATATGGCCTCCTAGTTCGACAGCAAACCATTGATAACTACTCTTTGAATACAATCTTTCACCCAGTTGTGCACCCACCTTACAGTAATTTCATCTAGACCTCATTTCCCTCATTTGCTTATGAGAATGTCATATGGGACTGTCAAGAGCCTTACTGAAATCTCTTATCGTATCTACTGTTTTCCCCCACCCACTAGCCAGTAACCCTGTCATTAGGTTAGTTTAGCACAAGGGTTCTCAAACTTCATTGCACCATTATCCCTTTCTGACAACAAAATTTACTACATGACTCCAGGAGGGGGGACTGAAGCCTGAGCCCACCTGAGCTCCGTGACCCTGGAATACCGTGGAATCATGAATGTATCATACCAAAGGCTTCGGCCCTGGACGGTGGGGCTTGGCTTCAGCTTGGGCAGCAGGCCCCAGCAAGTCTAACACCAGCCCTGGTGACCCCATTAAAACAGAGTCACGACCCACTTTGGGGTCCCTGACCCACAGTTTGAGAACCACTGGTTTAGCATGATTTATTTTCGACAAATCCATGCTAGCTACTCTGTTTAATCTTATTATCCTCTAGCTGCTTACAAACTGATTGTTTAATAATCTGTTCCAGTATCTTTCCAGGTATCATGCCCTCTTCCCTTCCTGTTTGGGGTGGATGTATCCTATAGTTGCAAGTTAGAAGCAACCCTTGTTCTCCCTCAAGCACAAGGGCTGCTGCAATTACAACCAATCTTTACACAGGCTATGCTAGGAGCAGAGACCCTAACTAAAGGCAACCACACAGGTTCTAATGTCCTAAACTGTATAAATAAATACTGAGCCTGCAGCTGCTGCCTACACACTCATGGCATGACTGGCCTTTACCACTGCCTTTTTTTAACAATAATATTCTGGAGCTAGAAACATGACAGAAAGAAAACCCAACACTACTGGTCACCGAGCCTAGCTCCTCCGCAGCTCCAAAGTAGAAGCTACCACACCCAGTCCTGCAAGGAGATTTATTTTCTTGACAGAAGCCAGAAAACAAACAAAAAAACCCATCTTTTAACTCAGTCCTTACTTTCAGGTTTCAGCTCCACCCTCCATCAGGGGCTTCTGCCAGGTTCCCAGTTCTGGCTGGCTCTGCAGCAGCCTCAGGGGTATCACCTGGCTACAAGGGAGACACCACAGGAGTTACCTCCACTCCACTATTCCTTTATTTCCCCAAGCACAACCTGTATCAATCAATCCCTCCTTCCAACTAACCCCAACAGACCTTTGTAGGCCCAGATGTAGCCAAGACCTCATCAAATGACTGGATTGGACTCATCTGCTCAGGCCCAGGGGCACTGGGCCTGGTGTATCTTCAGACACTAGCTACCCTGTGGCATTACTCTATTCTGTTCCATCCAGTACCACTACAGACTTTTTTCCACATTGCATTTTATTCTAATGGATTAGTACTTAAAATCTTCTTTCTCAGTACACATTGTAATCCAAAATGTGGTGAGGAAGGGAGGCAGGAATACAAGGTCTGCTTGATGACAAAAATATATTCAAAAGTTCCAGGTGTCATAGGAAACATCGTTATTATTGACGATTTATTTGCTGTCATTGCATTCTTGTTACAACCTCTCTACATACAAACAGCGCTAGTGTCTTGAGACAGATTGTGTTGCTAATAAGTGATGCAAACTGTCAGGAAACAGCAAAGGGCAATTAGTAAACCACTATCTCTTGTGACTACTGATGAAATTTACAGATTTTATTTTTTTCCCTCTCCCATTGCTTATTCCTGCAATGGATCAAGACCGCACCTTGAAGATTAATTCAATTAATTAAATGAGCTGGAGCTTTTAAAAGGAAAACGGTGTTTTATTCTCATCCACATTCCTGACAGAAGTACAGTAGGCTCGTACTATAGTAAGGATGACTTTACGGCTGGCTTGCCCTCACTGCAAGCCTTTGCTGTGACCTGCAACACACATGGTGCTGGCAGCGCCGGTAGAGGCCTCTGCTCTCTGGGCACCCGGAGAGCCTGGGAAGGCATCGGCACTGCCACCAGTCTGGGACCCCTACCGCTCCCTGGAATTGGTGGCAGACCCTTGGGGGGCCATGTGACTCCGGTGTGGGCTGTTGGCCTGAACTGGGTCCTTTGCCTTTCTTGCTCGGTGCCGGGGAGTCACTCTTCTTCTACCTCTTCTTAGGCACCGGAAAAGGGGAGCGGTGCTGGGTGGAGCCCGGTGCCGGGAGTGCGCTGAGCACCGAGGCCAAGGTGCTAGGGGTAGAGTCTGGCTGGGAAGGCTTGGACACCGGGCAGAGAGCAGCCTCCATGAGGACTTTCACTCTATGCATCCGAAGAAGTGAGGTTTTTACCCACGAAAGCTTATGCCCAAATAAATCTGTTAGTCTTTAAGGTGCCACCAGACTCCTTGTTTTTGTAGATACAGACTAACACGGCTACCCCCTGATACTTGACTCCATGAGGAGGGCTCTCAAACGGATGTCTCGCTCTTTCTGCATTCTGGGATGAAAGTTCTTACAGATGCGACACGTCTCCTTCACATGTGATACCCCCAAGCATTTGAGGCAGCTGCTATGGGGGTCACTATCAAGCATAGGCCTGTTACAGTCAGAGCAGGGCTTAAAACCCAGAGACCAGGGAATGCCCTGCCTGGGGCAGAGTCCCAGCAGGGACTCTATCTCTAAGGACACTACTTAACAACTACAATAAACAATTTACAGGGCCTTAAGGCTCAAAGACCAAAGTAGAAGAGCCACTAGCCTTTACAATGCAAGGGAAAGGCACTCCAACTAACCACCAGGGGCGGTAAGAAGGAACTGAGAGGGCTGGTGGTGCCTAATATACCGTCGCATGAGCACGGCACTCAAGAGGGCACCACAGCCCACCCTACAGATACTGCTAAGGCAAAAATCTCTGACAGCCACGCACGTGGGCATGCGCACACCTAGAATGGAATACACATGAGCACACACTTGAAGAAGAAACAGCAAAGTTAGACATTTTTAAATCAGCAGGTCCAGATAACTTGCATCCAGAGTTTTAAAAGGTGGCAGAGGAACTTGCGGAACCATTACTCTTGATTTTCAAGAAGTCTTGGAATACTGGGGAAGTTCCAGAAGACTGGAAGAAAGCTAATGTGCCAATATTTAAAAGGGCAAGCAGGATGACTTGGACAATTATAGGCCTGTCAGTTTGACATCAGTCCCAGGCGAGATAATGCAGCAGCTGATATGGGACTCAATTAATAAAGAATTAAAAGGAGGGTAATATAATTAATGCCAGTCAACCTGAGTTTATGCAAAGTAGATCCTGTCAAACTAACAATATTTCTTTTGCTGAAATTGCAATTTTGGTTGATCAAGGTAATAATATTGATGTAATATACTCAGACTCTATAAGTCATTTGACTTAGTACCGCATGACATTTTGATTAAAAAACCTAGAAAGATATAAAATTAGCATGGCACACATTAAATGGATTAAAAGATGACTAACTGAGAGGTCTAAATGTAATTATAAATGGGGAATCATCACTGACCGGGTGTATTTGTAGTGTGGTCCAGCAATGATCGATTCTTGGCCCTTTGCTATAGGACACTTTTATTAATGACTTGGAAGAAATCATAAAAAATCTCTGAAGTTTGCAGATGACACAAAATTCAGGGATTGGTAAATAATGGAGAGCACAGGTCATGGATTACCAAGCAATCTAGATTGCGCCCAAACTCAGTGCAACCAATCAATATGCATTTTAACATGGGTAAATGTAAATGTATACATCTAGGAACAAAAAATGTAGGCCATACTTACATGATAGAGGACTCTCTCCTCTGAAGCTGTGACTCTGAAAAAAGATTTGGGGGTTGTGGTGAATAATCAGCTGAACACAGGTTCCCAGTGTGATGCTATGGCCAAAAGGGCTAATGCCCTTGGATGCATAAAATGGGGAATCTCAAGTAGGAGTAGAGAGGTTATTTTACCTCTATTTGGCACTGGTGCAACCACCACTGGACTACTGTGTCCAGTTCTGGTGTCCACAATTCAAGAAGGATGTTGATAAATTAGAGAGGGTTCAGAGAAGAGGCACGAGAATGATTTAAGGATTTGAAAAAAAAACATTCCTTATAGCGATAGACTCAATCTATTTAGCTTAACAAAGAAAAGTTTAAGGGGTGACATGATTACAGTTTAAGTATCTCCTACATGCAGAACAAATATTTAATAATTGGCTCTTCAGTGTAGTAGAAAATGGTATAACACAGGGGTCAGCAACGTTTGGCACGCGGCTCGCCAGGGTAAGCACCCTGGCGGGCCAGGCCAGTTTATTTACCTGCTGACACAGCAGGTTCGGCCGATCGTGGCCCCCACTCGCTGCGCTTCGCCGTCCCGGGCCAATGGGGGCGGCGAGAAGTGGAGCGGGCGAGGGATGTGCTGGCCGCGGCTTCCCGCTGCCCCCATTGTCCCGGGACGGCGAACTGCGGCCAGTGGGGGCTGCGATCGGCCGAACCTGCCATGTCAGCAGGTAAACAAACTGGCCCGGCCCACCAGGGTGCTTACCCTGGCGAGCTGCGTGCCAAACGTTGCTGACCCCTGGTATAACATGATCTAATGGCTAGAAGTGGAAGCTAGACAAATTCAGACTGGAAATAAGGTGTATATTTTTAACAGTGAGAGTAATTAATTATTGCAACAATTTACCATCACTGACAAGTTTTATTAAAGATCTGCTCTAGGAATTATTTGGTGGAAGTTCTATGGCCTGTGTTATACAGGTGGTCAGACTAGATGATCACAATGGTCCCTTCTGGCCTTGGAATTTATGAATGAATTTGTAGGAAATGTCCAATAAAGATGGTATTTTTTTTCACCTTGATAGTAAGGTTTTTCTCCTTTTCTCTGGTTCAAATTCTGTATCAGAGTAAAAAAAGAGCCTATTCCCAATGTCCAGAAGGCAACTGTTAGGGAACCTTATTGGGAAGGTCCTTTCCAAATGATTAAAGTTGGAATTTTAAATACCAACCCTAACAATCTGATATTTTGTTCAAAGAACACAAGATCTGGGTTTTCCCAGGTTACATGAAAGTAGGTAGTTTTCTTTCTTTCTTTAGTTCCCAAAGCCAAAATGAAAAAAAGCAGAGTTTAAACTTCTCTCTCTGTTGATTTCCATTTAACCCATAAAAATAAGCTTGACTTTTTAATCCAAAGCAACTGGATATTTTTTAAATCAAATCTGATATGCTTCCAAAAAAGTTATCTCTCTCCATAACTTCACCTAGCTCAAGTTCAAGTATGAGACAGATCAGATTTGAGGTTCTAGTTTGGGCCTATATGTACTTTTACTTTGTCATATAGCACTTACAAGTCAGTTTTTTAAATGTGTAGTATTACCGAGACCAGACTGGATTGTAACTGGACAAGAATACCATAAGCCCAAAGACCGCAGTAGAAAAGAGAAAACATTTAGTCTAAAGCTTCTGTGTCACATGCCCAAGAAGTAATGGAGCAAATATTTTCCTATGTTATTTCACAGTCCCCTTTGTGGATTGTATTGATCTTTGCAGGGTTGTTGCCCCAGCAAATAGCAAGCTGGGAAACTGGCTGTAAAGAATGAATAGAATAAGTCTGGGAAGAGTAATATATTGAGGGTATGTCTATGCCAAATTGTGAATGCCATTTTGGTTGTAACCTTCATTGCAACCTTGACTTTGTACTGTACCCTCCAAATTGGATTAAGACAACCAGTTTGTGTTGTAAACTAGGCTGGCCACGACGAGGCCAATCTATTTTGGACACTGTCCTGCTCATGTTGGGGTATGAGACAGCTTGAAGAGGGCTAACAATGAAAGGCATCAAGGTAGAATGACTCTTCCCTGCTGACCAATGGGTTTTCTACTGATAGGACCACTGACTCTGAATGACCCTCTTGAAGCTTGACAACATGGGCTAGAGTCTGGATTTCCCAGCTAAAGCAAATACAAAAGGAACAGACTAGTTTAAAAGGTGGTGCTTGTCTGAGAAATGGGCCAAATCACTCTCACATGCAAGAAGTCCAGGCTAAGGAGAGATAAGGCAGGAAGGGCCTAGCCTAAGGATGCTGACCAAACCCAGGACTCCCATAGGGGGTGAGATCAGACTCAGAGGGGTGCATTCAAGAGTTGGTTGTTTTCCATAGATTTGTAATGCTACTCTGAATCAGACACTTCAGTGGGCCTTATTAAGCAACTCCTTTGCTAAGCCTGTGCTCATTGCTTTCCTGCCATTGTTCCTGAAGGAGTTAACTAGAAACCAGAGCTCCCACAGGCAGGTGGACTCTGATGTCTAAACAACTGGGGGCTCAGGAGAGCTGAGGCACTGATTCCAGGGTAGAGTTGGCCAGACTGCAAGGGTCCACTGCCCCCAAAGGGTGTCAGATATAAGGAGGACCTGCACCTGGGCCTGGGAGTGTGCCCAAGTGACCTAGCTCTGCCTAGATGTGATTGGCTTAAGAGCCCCTGGCATCCAGCGGTTGGATTCAATTACAACATACTGCTCTCTTTTCCCAGAGAGGGGGATTGGGCCAGGTTTTGGCAGAATTCCTCTGTAAAACAAAAATAAATCACGACAAGAGGAAGTCTCATGAAGACTGATGCTCCGAGGGAATCCCCAAGCCTGGAGGACCTCTCTTTCGTGAGAGAGGCACCTGTATACTGAGTAGAAGCCCTCTTTTCAAAGCTTTCTCCTCCTATTACAAATAAGCAGACTGAACAGAAGAGATTACCCACTGCTACAAGATTTTTAGAAAACCTTGGAACTACTTCCATTTGCACAAAGCCTTAGTTAGGCCAGACTCGTAACCTTGGAGTCCACATTGCTCTATAATACAACAATAGCAGTGGGGTTGCAGGAGGCCCTCTGTGTAATTGTACTTATTTAATTTTGTAGTTACAGCTCACTCAAAGGCTTTGCTACTTGGGAAGCAGCACACTAATTAATACAATCAGGGGCAAAAGTTTCAGAAGTCTCCCAGCAGCACTCATTAGCATGCACGGCCAAGAGATTTGATAAAGTTCAAAGCTTATCTTGTAGCCTGCATGCTCCAATGTTTGCTCAGAGCAGCAGCTGGCCAAGTGATCTCTCTTTTTTTCTCTCAAAGAGCAAAATTAAATTAGATTAAATCATCTTTTCTTCCCCCTTGTAGAATTAAGATCATGTTATGAAAACAAGCAAACTGACTTTTGAAATCCTGGTTCTATTACTCATTTAAAGGATGCTTTCTGCACCAATGCAGCTGCACTGTAATGGTATGATTATGATTTCTTGGAAACTTGAGATAAATATGATTATCTTCCCCTTAATGTCTCTCCTGAGAATGGGGAGCAAAGACTTGGCAATAAGTGGGAAAGAGATTCATGAGGGATGGAACTAGTGAAGATGAGGGGAATGAGGGGTTAGCGGAAATGAGGCAGAAAGGATCTTGAAGTATGAGGAAGGAAGGAGAGATGGGGCTTCCCAATGGGAGCTGATGGGGCTTCCAGGCTCTGAGCTCTCTTGAAAATCTGGCCATTGGTTGCTAGCTGTTGGTTCCTGTGGACTAGGGGAAGAAACTGGGTTCCTGATGTACAGAAGAAATAGGAAGAAAGATGTGCACAGTAAATGAGAGGCAGCAGCTGAGGCACAAAGTGATGGGGAGAGTGGAATGAGAAGGAGAGGGCATAGGGAAAAGGGGAGGAGGGAGCAAACAGGGCTGAATAGAAAAGGAAAAGCTGACTGAAGGAGAACACAGACATGAATGGGAGAGGGGGAAGGATGTTAGGCTTAGATACCACAATGATAGCAGCTGCCATATAAAATCATAAAATGGACTAAGAGCAACATGAGACATTTAAAAGGTGACTTAGAAACTGAGGACTGCAGGCGTAAGAGCTCAAGCCCCACTCACCAGGCTGTGGAGTCAGTCAGCACAGATTAATTTAAACACCCTTATAAAAAAATCTGTCCCCCATCAGTCTCCATGTTGGGATAACTATAGGTTCTCCAAAATGAGGCATTCTGATTCGTAAGGGCTTACATAAAACACTTTTTCTGATTGTGGCGCCTTTTTCAAATATCCCATAAGGTTAGACACTTAATCAAGAACAAACTTAAACCAACAAAATAGACGTGGCAGTGGGGGAAGTCAGGAATGTCTGATATGGACTGCAATATTGCAGTTAGACATCTAACTAGTTAAAAAATACTTAGACAGGTTAGATGTCTTCAAGTCACCAGGGCCTGATGAAATACATCCTAAAATACTCAAGGAGCAGACTGAGGCGATATCTGAGCCACTAGTCATTATCTTCCAAAAGTCACAGAAGACGGGAGAGATTCCACAGGATTGGAAAAGGGGAAGTATAGTGCCTGTCTATAAAAAGGGAAATAAAGACAACATGGGGAATTACAGACGAGTCAGCTTAACTTCAGTACCTGGAAAAATAATGGAGCAAATAATTAAACAATCGATTTGCAAACACCTGGAAGATAAGACGATAAGTAACCATCAGCATGGATTTGTCCAGAACAAATCATGTCAAACCAACCTGATAGCTTTCTTTGACAGGGTAACAAGCCTTGTGGATGGGCAGGAGCGGTAGATGTGGTATATCTTGACTTTAGTAAGGCTTTTGATACTGCCTCACATGACCTTCTTATAAACAAACTAGGGAAATACAACCTAGTTGGAGCTACTATAAGGGGGTGCATAACTAGTTGGAAAACCGTTACCAGTGGTTCACAGTCATGCTGGAAGGGCATATTGAGTGGGGTCCCGAAGAGATCAGTTCTGGGTCCAGTTCTGTTCAATATCTTCATCAATGATTTAGATAATGGCATAGAGAGTATACTTACAAAGTTTGCAGATGATACCAAGCTGGAAGGGGTTGCAACTGTTTTGGAGGATAGGATTAAGATTCAAAATGATCTGGACAAACTGGAGAAATGGTCTGAAGAAAATAAGATGAAATTCAATAAGGACAAATACAAAGTACTCCACTTTTAGGAAGGAACAATAAGTTTCACACATTCAAATAGGAAATAACTGTCTAGGAAGGAGTACTGCGGCAAGGGATCTGGGGGTTATAGTGGATCACAAGCTAAATATGAGTGAACAGTGTGACACTGTTACAAAAAAAGCAAACATCATTCTGGGATGTATTAGCAGGAGTGTTGTAAGCAAGACATGAGAAGTAATTTTTCTGCTCTACTCCGCACTGATTAGGCTTCAGCTGGAGTATTGTGTCCAGTTCTGGGCACTGCATTTCAGATGTGGATAAACTCGATAAAATCTATAGAAGAGCAATAAAAATCATTAAAGCTCTAGAAAACATGACCTATGAGGGAAGATTGAAAAAATTGGGTTTGTTTAGTCTGAAGAAGAAAAGATTGAGAGGGGACATGATAACAGTTTTCAAGTACATAAAAGGTTGTTACAAGGAGGAGGGAGAAAAAGCGTTGTCATTAACCTTTGAGGATAGGACAAGAAGCAATGGGTTTAAATTGCATCCAGGACTGTTTAGGTTGGATGTTAGGAAAAACTTCCTAACAGTCAGGGTGGTTAAGCACTGAAATAAATTGCCGAGGGAGGTTGTGGACTCTCCACCATTGAAGATTTTTAAAAGCAGGTTAGACAAACACCTGTCAGGGATGGTATAGATAATACTTAGTCCTGCCATGAGTGCCGGGCACTGGACTAGATGACCTCTCAAGGTCCCTTCCAGTCCTATGATTCTATGATCTGAATTCTGAGGTGTCTTCCAACAATCCCAGAATCCACAAAGGGATTTAGTGGAACGAGTCACTTTTTAAAACTATTGTAAACTAATGTCTGCTGCCCACACCCCAGTGTGGCTAGTGGGGCAATCAAATTTTATTTCTCAGGTTATGGCTACACTAGCAACGCTATAGTGGCACAGGTGCAGCTGCGTCACTGTAGTATAGACACTATTACTGCAAAGGAATGGTTTCTTCTGTGGACCCAGCAGTGTCTACACTAGGACTTAGGTCGGCTTAACTTTGTCTCTCAGGGGGGTGAATTTTTCACACCTCTGAACGGCGTAGATAAGTTGACTTAAGTTTTAGGTGTAGACTCTCAATGCTTAGCGTCTGAGGCCTGGTCACTGGCATAGATCACTGGCGCAGATTAAGAGACAAAAACTAAATGGATGGAAAACACAAGAACGAAAGTTATCAAGATATACTTTAGAAAGAAAGGAGAAAAGAGTAAGCCGGAAACAGGAAAAAAAATAAAAAAATCACAGTTTTCCCCAGTGTCAGAAGAGGGAATCTACAAACATATGTAAATCCTTTGGGTTATGGGGCCCACTTGTTTACTTTAAGGGGAGGTAACTTGCCATTGGCAATTATCCCAGTGGAAATGTTACTCACTTTACTTAACGCAACTCTGGAAGGCACTCAGACCCACACCCTAAACAGTATTTTGGCATTTAAATCCCATTGAAATCAGAGAGTTGGGTGACTCTACCTTTGAGGATCTGGGCCTCAGATACCATGGTGATGAATGTGGTAAAAGAACACATATAGGACAGTGTAGCAGAATTCCAAACATACTAATGTTCAATGTATAAAGCACTTGTTCTGATACATCTTAAAATACACTGAAGTGCAAGAATTACATCTGTTAAATCCAGACTTTCCAGGAGGGGCACCTGCCCTTAATTTTGTTCTCCCCTCCCCACCTCCTATAGGCTTTGCCAGAATGTTTTTTCATTGCTGTGTCCATACTACAGGTGTTTAAGAGCAGACTAGATAAAACACCAAATGGACTCAGGGCCCAAACCTACACCAATAGAAGTCAATGGGAGTCTTTGCAGTGATCCAAGAGGAATTTGGTTAGGTTCTCAGTGCAAGGATAATCCTGCATTTGAGGAAGAGGGCCTGGATGAACCAGGAGGTCCTTTCTCTCCATTGTGTATTCTACGTGGTGTATGCTGCAAATTAAGGACAATGCTGGCATTTACTCCAGTAGCTCCATTCTAACCTTCTGATTGTGCTGGCGCAGATCTGTTACACTCAGAGTGACCTGCATATTTTGAAAAGTGAGGAAGAGAGTGTGGGGATTCCTGTGGCCCCCAGGGGGTATTTCCAGCAGCTCTGAGTGCAGAAACCACTGACTCCCAAAACAGGGGCATCACATGTGGAGGATGAAGGGTGATTTCAGGCACAGAGTGGTGGATGAGGTTTCTCCACAGTCACAGCTGTGAAGTAGGGGAGGAGCAAACATACAGATGCAAAGCTGAAAATAAGCTCTTACCAGACCTCTAATGTTCACACCAATCTTTCTCCATATTGCACATGTACAAACATTTCAAAGCAGCCCTATCAGCTATAATTAACTAAAAAAAAATCTCTATAATAAATACAAAATTCTGATCTTTGGGAAACGCATAGAGTGAAGAAATAGTAATACCACATAAGAAATATGAGACAAAACTTTAGATGAAACTTTTACATATATTACCCAGAATCCTGAATTATCTGCATTGGGGATTAAACTGTGTTAACAGAAACTGAGTCAAACAGTTTTAAGATTACATTGCATAAAGTCTTAAACCTATGCTAGTTTCCAAATGGTTCAGACAGGGATAAAACACTGCTTACCTGGCTCATATTTAAACTTGGTTCTGCTAAAATGATTTAATCTCCAGTGTGCAAAAGGCAAGGAAAATACTAATAAACTGTCACCAGGTGTTGTTTCAGGAGTGAAAGTTTATAATTTTTCTGAGCAAACTTCACAAAAATATAAAGTTGGCTTTTAAAAGATGTCGAATAGTTTGTTTAGTCTAACTCAGGCAGGATGTGAAGCATTTAATTGCAGCATCCCTTGCAAAAGGAATATATGAGAGACTATACTAGGTCTATACCAAAGCTGCAAGTAATGCTGAAGTGACCAGGAGAAAATGCTGCTTCCATGGATTTAAACTGTAACCTCTCTGGGGAAGGGACAGTCTTTTTGTTCTGTGTTTGTACAGTGCCCAGCACAATGGGGTCAGAGGCCATAATTAGGGCATCTAGGTGCTACGCTAATACAAATAAATAATTAATAATGATGATCTGTGACATCAACCCTCTGCATGAGTCACAAACTGCTACAAGACTCCAGAACACTCAACCAGTGAAAATTAGGCACAGCCAGCAGCTCCACTTGGGACTATGCTCACAGCCTGAAAATGTGCCTTGCCTTTAAATTCCATCTCTCATTTGGCTAGTGCCATTTGCTACAGCTGTTCGCTTAATTCAGAAAGATCACATAATGAAACATATGCTAGAGAAAGAGTCCATTAGAATTCATTGAATACAGCTTTTCATTTGAAAACTCCCCTCAAATATACAGAATTGCTTTACTTGGCTTCATTTTTCAACATTCATACACATAATTGCATTTATTTTTCTAGTCAAGACTGCAAAATAAGTGATAATTTACTATATTACAACCTCCATCTCAGAGGATTATAGCCACAACAGTTCCAGTACACTTATGAAAGGGGTGCACGGTTAAGGAGTGGGTGGGTTGCCTACTGCAGGAAACTCATACATTTTTTTTCCCCTTGAGGAAATAGGAGCATTGTTGCTATCAGCTCTTTTTTCTACACATACCAATAACTCCTGGAAAACAGTCTTGCTAAAACAATATATCTTCCATATGCCCAAAAGAAACATGCACAAATACAATGAAGACTTGTAAACTAAGTATCTAGCATAGGAAATATTTTAGTTTGCTATTCGCAACTGACCTGATTTTTCAGAGGTTCTGAACAGTTTCCTGGTGGAATCAAAGAGCTGAGAGTGCTCAGTACCACTGAAATCAGGCCAAAATGAATCCTTTTACATAAATAACGGAGTGTTTGAAAACTTTGGGCTGCATCTAGTGCTTGTTACAGACCCCAATCCAATGCATTTTGAAGTCAATGAAGACTCCCATTGACTTCAGTTGACATTGAATCAATTCTACAGTGAGGAAGTTATAGTGCCAGGATAAATATTGTGTAAAGCTTGCATCTCAGTTAGGTACTACAGCACTTGCCACTACACCAGTCCTAATTGGCATCACGCTGCCAAATTGATCAGTGGTTTTGATGCAGGTCACAGGGTGAGCTCTCATCTCCAGAGGGGAAAAGATCTACAGTATTAACCAAACCAATCCATTGCAGGAAAGAGTTCTTGTTTGAGGCCAGATCCAGCTCCCATTGAAGTCAAAGGGTTTCTGTGGGCTTCCAGTGACTTTAATGGGCTTCCTAAATATAAACGCTATCTGTTAAGGGTGTTGAAATTTTCCCCTACATACTAAGAAGATTTTACTCTTTTATGGTGAGGCGTGTTACTTAATCCTTGGTGCAAGTTATGCTATAAATATTACAGATACAAACAGACTTGAGGTACTGCAGTGAATTTAGTACTGTGGAATTGAAAGAATCCCAGTTTCTCCCACAAGACCTGGGATGCGGATTCCTGTTCCCTGGTCCTGTTCAGCCTGCACTGTTATCCCAGAATCCCTGGTCTTTGGGAAGCCAATAATCCTGTCACTGCCAGTTAAGCAGCAGCAGCACTTTTTCCATTGCCAAGAGAAAAATGAATCTAAACCACAACACACTGGCCCCAAATCACATGGGTGGCAATCTGCAAAGTAGTTGTCTTCATCACTCCTTCCTATAAGCCCTGCTCCTGGATAGCTCTCATGAAACACCATGTAAACCTCACATCACAAAGCTTGTTTTGCAGAGAGTACCGACAGCCACAAGGGCATCGGTGGAAAAGTAAAAACAACACAGCATATCCTGAGCATAGGGCTCTCTCATACAACTAAGTTTTTCTCCAGTGTACTAGAGATCCAAAGCAGAGAAGATCTCATACAGACAACATGGAAACATTACCTTCCTTTATATTAAAGTGCCATTTATAGCTTCATACGATGCTTTGAAGCATGCTTAGTAACTGCTCAAAATCATGGATGATATGAAACAGATGCTTGCATTGTCTTCTGGTCCATGATGTCAGGCACTTGTACGGGGTAAATTCCACTTTTGCATGTGGTCTACAGCAAATAATTCTAATTGAAGAGATTATGTAATCCAAAACTCATCTCCCACATATGTCAATGTGAACCTTATATGAGGCCCAGGATAGAATAAGGTCTTTATGCAGTAACTAAACTTAGCTATGCACGTACCTTATTGTCACATTCAGCATCTCTCAGTGGGAAAAATATGCTCCTCTTTATGACGCGCAGCATTCCTGGCCTGTTACTCTCCCTGTCCTGTCGACTTTTTTCTCTCCGCTTTCCCCCTTTTACATTTCATTCCCCACAGCAACTCCCAACTCATCCCTGTTGTTTTCATACTCATCCCGTTCCCCATCCTATCTGCTAAAATGATAAGCAATGAAGTGGCTAATGCTGATACTTCAAGTGTTGTCATTAGGCTCAGAGTTAACACCCAATGAAATTAATGGGGTGCCTAGCTACAGCCAAGGAGCACTTTGCTGACCTTGCACTTCTGTCCAACCACTGCTTTCAATGCTGTTAAATACTCTGTCCTCCTCAGATGCTCTCTTCCCTGGCCTTCCACGACTGTTCCTGGTGGTTCTCACCCTGCTAACTGTTTCTTCAGCATCTCCTTTCACGGCTCCTCATCCTCCTCTCCCCCTTTATCTGGTAGTGTCCTCCAGGATTCTCTCCTTACTTTACTTTATCAAAAACCTGATCTGCTACCTTTGTTTTAGCAACCACCGCTGTACAGATAGACCCCAGACCTCTATTTTCAGCCATGCCTTCTGTCAGGTATGCATCTCCAACACTGACATCTCCTCCAAAACTCAGCTGTTCATTCTTCCTACTTGTATTCTCTATCCAAATCCACTTCTTATTTTCTGAGGTTACAGCCTCTGGTTACCTTTGACCCTCTCTCTTTCTTCCCCTTCTTATTGACTCCTCCTCTTCAATATCACTAGAATCTGCCTGTTCCTCATTGCTAAAACCCTTATCCTTCCCTTAGTCATTACTTGCATGAACAACTATAACCTTCTCCTCTCCCTGGCCTTCCTGCCTCTCCACTCTACCTATTCAAGTCTATCCAACATGTTTTTGCTAAGTAAATGGTCCTCCTCTTGTTGCTCTAGCTAAATCAACTCGGGCTCACTTAAAGTCTTCTGTCTTCGCACTATTTCCTCAAATACAAGACCCTCCTCCTCAGCTGTGACACCCTATAACTCCACCCCATCCACACAGTCTCATTTGCATCTACTCCCTCTTTTGTTCTTTACACTCTTGCTTTACACCCAGCACCTTACCATTATCACTATTAGCCAGACCCTAACACTCTCGGGGGCACTGCTGTAGTGACATGACAGGGCTGGGAGAGAAGACATGAAAGCCACACACCCCATATGTTCTTCCTTTATGGGCCCAGTCCTTTAAGGTGCCAGGTTCCCCCAGCGTCCATTGACTCCAGTGGGAGTCTTTACACCCAGCCCTCTTGCTTTACAGCTTTGCCAACGAACGGTCAACTGCCCTCATCCACCAGGCCATGTCTGCCTTGCACACTCCTCCTTCAGGCCCATTTCCTCCAACAGCACTTTCTTCCTTCTCTTCAACAGTTCTCACAACTTCCCTTAGACAGGACAAACAAGATGATATAGGACAACATCCAGCTCAGATTAGAATCTCTTCAGGAAAGGGAATCTCTCTGATCTGTACACTATAAATGACTTGATAATAAATAAATACATAGAGAATAGAGTACAGTAATTCATGCACTCAAACATGCAGGCTTGGGTACTGATTTTCAATAGTGCTCAGATTCTGTTGTCTTCAGTTGGAGTTGTGGGTATGCAGCTCATACCAATATCAGGCCCTTAACCTGGTAACTGGAGAAATTTCCAGACTATAGAATGAAAGTGTCCACAGGCAGAGCTGAGGCCAGCATTGCGAAATGAATTGTGAATTACCTGAGTTTCCAGCAGCTAAGGTTTTGGTTGCTGTGAATTACAATATATTAATGGGTGCAAAAGGTCAATATTATTCTCAACCTTACCTCTATTTTAAAGGGACTTTGGGGATACGTATTTAAAAGACAGAGCCTCATTCACTGATATGTTGCTTCAGTGTTATACCAGAGTAACCCCATTCATTTCAATGCAATTACATAGGTTTAGTGCTAGAATAAAAGTGGCAAATCAGGTCTACTTTGCTGAAGAGTCTTAAAACAATTTCTTCACATGGAAATATAACAAAGGCTTCTCTCATCCCAGCCCCACCCCACGCCCCCCAAATCATTTATGGAGTGTTCACACCTCTCTATATGGCTGAATGACACCATTTCTTGTCTCTATATATACAGCAAACTCAAGCCCTTTCAAAGGACCATTGGGATTGGGACAGTGAAATAGCTGCTATTAGATTCATGGAGCTTGCTTCAGAGAGGTGCAGAGGGTAGCCTGTGAGGTGCTGAAAGCCCTCAGCTCCCACTGGAGTCAATGGACGCTGGGGGAACCTGGCACCTTAAAGGACTGGGCCCATAAAGGAAGAACATATCGGGTGTGTGGCTTTCATGTCTTCTCTCCCAGCCCTGTCATGTCACTACAGCAGTGCCCCCGAGAGTGTTAGGGTCTGGCTAATAGTGATAATGGTAAGGTGCTAATGTTCACAGCCAGGGGTGCTGGGTTCCTGATAGTGTTCACAGAGGAGGAGGGAAGAAACAGACTGACAATAGTTCAAATGCACCATTTAGCACAGCTAGGATACGGTGCTTGTATGGACTCCTGAGGGCAGCAATTCATTCTGGGCCATTAAAACCTCCCCAGAAGTCTCTCTTTCCGACTCCTTTGACAATACGTCTCTGTATCTCCCACACATTCTGGGAGATTATCAGTGGGCAGACTGATTGAGTGTCTGCACAGTACTCTGGGTGAAGTATGACTTAATTACAAAAGTGCCAGCAAAGTATACACAGGACATATATTGACCTTGACCTCTCTTCAGGGAGCGTAAGAGGACATTTTAATTTTACAATCAGTGTGAGAACTGCAAACTAGTGAAAATTCAAATGTAATTCCCCTTCTTCACCAGAGTGCATCTTAAATGCACTGAAATATTAATGGCCAGCTCTTCTGATATCTCATCTTCTGTAATAAAAGGCTGCCTTTAATACTAGAAGCTCCTATGAGACATTCCCAAAAAAATCTAAGGGTATATCTAAAGTACAATAGAAGACCTATGGCTGGCCCGGGAAAGCTGAGTTGGGCACATGGGGCTAAAAGTTGTAATGCAGATGTCCGGGCTCGGGCTGGAGCCGAGGCTGTAAGACCCTTGAAGGATGAGAGTCTCAGAGCCTAGGTGCCAGTCTGAGCCCAGATGTCTACTCTCCATCTTTTAGCCCCACAGCCCGAGCTCCATGAGCCTGAGTCAGCTGACCCAAGCTCTGAGACTCACTGTTGTGGGGTTTTATTGCAGTGTAGATGTACCCTAAAGGGTCTGAGTCTAACACTCTCACCCATGTCAAGTATTATGTTACTCTGTGGATAGTTTGTTTAATATCAACTGGCTTATTTGCAGAATAAGGTATTACTTGGTGGGAGTGAGGGGGCTGGACAAAGTTAGCTCCTATATAAATCTAAGCTTGGTCCATATGAAGATGTTTCCCCTTCCTCTAACACCATTGTTCAGTTCTGACACCGGTGTTGCTCTTCAGGGCAGTAGCAGTGGTTTGGGGATTTGCATGTTGGCTTTTTAGTTCAAAGGAAAGCAGTGACAATCTGGGAATGCTCTGCATGTAATTTGTTTTATTGATGGATACACCAGTTCTGACAAGAGATGTTCAAACAGCATGCAGGACAATGTAATCTTCGAGGAATATCAGCCTAACACTAAAGCCGGGTTTCCCATGAGCAACTCTAGTCAGCTGAGGCAATCAGAGCCTAAGGAAGACAGCAAATTCTCCTGCTGCTCACAAAGCAGCCTCTCTCCCAAAGCTGCTTTGACACACAACTCTGCATAATCCAAAACTAACACAGCTTGTCTTCCCAACAGTCAAAACTTGCTCACACATTAAGAAAAACTTGGAAGAGTATGTGTAAGAGTGCCACCTGGTAATGCCTGACATAACATTAAAAAACCTCCTATGTTCTCTTTGTAGCACTACACTCACTCATGAATCTGTAAAGTTAAAAAACAAACACTAAACTGAAACATCTTTAATTATACACAAAAAGCAAAGGGGAGGGGTGAGACTAGAGCATTAAAAGACCTTCGCTTGTGTGGGGCAGAGGACACTGGACTGTCTACAGAAAGACCAGCTCACATCACATAAGTAGAGGGGGATGTCCATGTGCTAGGTCAGTGGTTCTCAAAGCCGGTCTGTTGCTTGTTCAGGGAAAGCCCCTGGCGGGCCGGGCTGGTTTGTTTACCTGCCGCGTCCGCAGGTTCGGCTGATTGCGGCTCCCACTGGCTGTGGTTCGCCACTCCAGGCCAAAGGGGGCTGCGGGAAGGGTGGCCAGCACATCCCTTAGCCCGCGCCACTTCCCGCAGCCCCGATTGGCCTGGAGCGGTGAACCGCGGCCAGTGGGAGCCACCTGTGGACGCGGCAGGTAAACAAACCGGCCCAGCCCACCAGGGGTTTTCCCTGAACAAGCGGCGGACCGGCTTTGAGAACCACTGTGCTAAGTGACATTTAAAACAAAACAAAAAAAAACAGGTTGGTGAGATCTGCTCAGAGTTTTGGAACAGTCCTGATGAGATTGCTCACTGAGCAGAGTGAAGGTAATACAGTTAAGAAAGTGCCTGATAGCTGCAAACTACCAGTGAATTATTTACCACTTCTCACCTTTCCCAAACTATGGAATTTCGCTCTAAATTTACACTGGCCCAAGACCCAGAAAAAATATTCAATCCTGGACCAGTAAAAAATGTAAGATCTAATTTCTCAACCTATCAGTCTAGAAACAAAATAAGGAATTGCCTCTTCCATTGGTATAAGGCTTTTTAACACTTATATATGAGATAAAATACCTTAACCTTCATCCAGTGTCAAGAAAAAAGTTTCATTAATTGTGTTGTGAAGGAAGTTTGTATCCCAAATGCATTAAGAAACCAAGAACAACTATTTCATATTTTTAGATAAAAAAACTTTAACTAGCAAATTGAAAGAACTAGCAGAAGTATCATTCAGTGAGAGCCTATATTCAATTTTTGTGCACCAGTATCAATGTGAAATGGTCAGTGCATACTTATTCATTGCATTCTCCACATTGCTTGTGGTTCCTTCCAATCAGCAAACCTTGGGCAAATGTAGCAACATCCACTGCCAAGTTGGCTAAATGGTCCCATGGTGGCTGGTTTTCGATGGTAGCCGAAGGATTTGAGTACTCCTTTGATGGCTTGGTGAGATGATGGGTATCAAGGATTCTTCTCTTTATATGTGCATCTATGAGTTTTTTTCCTAGATTGACAAGGAACAAGAGCCTTGTTTGTCTTGGTCAACATGGTGCCAAGCAGGATTGTTGTTGACTCAGACAATACAACTTGCAATGCCAGCAACATTAAGTATGTTGAAGGAAAGAGCCATTGGGCACCTACTCATCTTGTCCCGCAGGAGTACGTTCTTGCAAGATGGCACATGTTATTGACACCACTTTTAGTGTCATTGTAGTGGAGAATTATGTGGGGTTTCTTTTTGTCTCCTTCTACAATCTTGTCATGATGCATCATCAATAGCATTACCACTGACTTCCCCTTCTTTGGAACACAGGAAACCAGGTGAATGGCCAACCATACCCAAACACTGATGACAATTTTTCTCAGCTTCAATGTGGCTGCATCTCACTGACTATACTGACTTCTTTCATCACAGTATTCCAACACTGATCACATTTTTTGTTGCATAAATCTTTAGCAAGCTAAATAGTGGTGAAGAAGGTATCCCCAACTATGTTTCTTCCAGCCTTAAATCAGGGCTAAACCATCTCCTTCACAATGCAGTCACCTTGGTCATTTCTCTTAGTGATGTAGGTTGTTTCCAAGGAATACCTCTCCATTCAGAGGATACAATGTCACAGTATCACACCACCACCAGATCTTGATACCATATTTTGCCGTTTTGATATATATTGTGTTTTAGACATCAATGTCCTTTTTTGGCACCAGGTGCTCATCAACAGTTATGTCTGCTCCAGGAGTATAAAAAATTCCTGTACAGACACTCTATACATCACAAAATGTAGCCAGATTGTCTGATGCTCTCCGTTCTTCTCTCACGCTTTTGTTGTCAAATCGCAGGTGCCAAGCGATAGTCTGAATCGCTAGAGGCTCATTGTTGCCTGGAAGAAAGGGACGTTCTGAGTGCGGATTCCATAATCCCTCCAGGCCTTTATGATTCCCTGATACACATCGGCCAGAATTAGGAGGTCAGTGTAGGCTTTCACCTTGGTTTGGTTGAGCAGTTTCCATTCCTTGTTTTTGTCTGGATTGCCGTCATTCCATTCTCAGCATATGCAATCTGCCTCTTTAAATCTCTCTCTTATCACAATGTGGAAAATGTCTTCTGTAAGGAAAAGCGCCAATGTTTTTACCAGTGTATCTTTTTGAGCATCACCTCTTACTCCTGACTGTTCATGGATAACGCCGGGACGTTAGGGTCTGCAATGAACCGCTCGCAGAGACAAACACCACATTCTACCACTCTTGCCACTCATGGAATCACAGTCCATGCTGGGGACAGTGGCAAGTTGGCTCAGTTCAGCCAATACTGCAGTGCTACACTTCCTGCCTCTGCATGTCCTCCTTACTCTATGAAGGCTGCAGGATACATTTACTCCACTTGGCTGCTGTGCTGGTAATATGAGCTCCTCATTATTGAAGACGAACTTGATGAACAATCAATGGAAACATGGTCTTACTTCTCAGAGCAACTCTCAACATGATCTAGCACAAAGTCACTATCATCCAATTCGTTGTCATTACAGGATGACTGACTTTCAGAACTGCAAATTGTTTTTATAAGGTCAGAAGCAGAATATTGTGCCTGTTTGTTTGTCATCTTGAATTGTGCAACACTGCAAATCCCCTTAAGAGTCTCCTGCGTCTGCAGTGTTTGGAGCACAATGTCTAGATAGAAAATCCCTTCAAGAACATTAGGCAAGAGATGCAGCATCTGTCCACTCTGTGTTGAGGAGACTTAACAAACCTGGATTTTAAGGTACCAAGCTCTCTGGAGTACCTTGTACTTTAGGGTGACTGTATGCAGCAACCACTGTCACTGCAATGCATTATCAATTAATATATGCAATGTCCTAAGACAGCAAGTTGGATGGCCACTAATCCATGATTTATTGTAACATATATTCTCCTGAGGATTACCCCACAAATACATTAGCATATGCAAATTACATTTATGTAAAAAAACAGCTTTTGCTTAGTGAAGAAGACATAGTTACCACAATTATTATACAAGATACTCTCACTAGACGCAAACATGTGTAAACAGAACTACTAAAAATACTAGATAACAGTGTAATACATTTGTACAAATGTACCCCACATACTTTTTTTCATACAGAAATATCTTTCATGCTAATTTTTTTCTCTGAATTGTGTACACATGCCTCAGTGGCAATGTCCTAAAACAGCATAGTTGGAGGGCCGCTCATTCATGAGTTATGGTTACATACATGCTCGCTGGGTATAATATTATCCCATTAATGTGGTTGAGAGTTAATCAAACAATATTGTTTCTACAATATATTGTAGTTTTTTTCCCTTTCCTCTAGGATCTGCACTACTACTCTACGTATTAGAAGAACCTGGCTTTAGAGAGTGAAGAATACATAAAGTACCAGTATTTAGGGGGAGATATGTAAAAACATCATACAGATATCTTTTTTGTAAGAGATGCAAAATAGTATGCATGGTAAACTGGCACACATTTTTATTGGAACTCCTTTGGTCACCTGAAATCCAGGCCAGTAAAGCCTTTAACGCCGCACACAATCATGTTTGCTCATTCTCTCAGACACTCATTGAACTAAACTCACTGCTGGCAAGAACATGCACACTGCCAATGACTTAAATGCCAGCTGTGAACTTGGCCCGTTGCACCTACTGCAGCACTCACAGTACAAAAGACAAAGGGCTCAGCAGGCATTCATTGGGAATGCCTGTAATACTTAAACACAACAGGATGAAGAGACAAGAGGATTTTCCTTCTGAAATTTTAAGTCAACCCATTAATGTTAGCTAATGAAGATGTTTGTGAATTAAATGTCACTTGTCTTTATTCCCAGCTGGAAGAAAAGGGAGGTGGGGCACTAAGAGAAAACAAACTAGGTTTACAGGGAGAGTGATGGGACTCCGGTAACAGACAGTACGATGCAAATTATCTTTTGAAGTAAATTGCCACAATTCCATCCATTTAGATGGAGCTGTGTCAAATTACTTCAGCAGAGAATTTGTCCCTTTATTAGTGAATACTGTGAGCTTCCAGAAAAATCCCATTCAGCTTGGAATTCCAAGGCCGAGAATTTTTATTTCAATATCAAAACTGTAATCTAATCTATTTACTTGGTAGGGGGAAAATTGACTCATCCTGAGTAATTTCCCTTGAAAAAGATAAATAATAATAATAAAAACACACCACATACAGACAGCTGAGGCAGATTTCTTTCCCCATCACAGATGAGAAATTGCATCATGATTCATCATATACACAGTAGGATTCTAATTTGTTCTTTTAACAAGTTTGTTTGTGTAATTCCTTGTAAGCAAGAATTAATACACTCAGACATGAAAAAATGTTAATTTATATCGCATTGCTTTTGAAAAGTACAAATGTTGTGTTGAACTCCTGTTGGCATCCAATCCAGCCTGAAGAAAAAAGGCAAAAACAAATGCATGAACTGTGCTTAGAGGTACAATGTATTTGGTTTGCCTAGCACCCGTTTCTCATCCACTGAAGAATGTCCTCCTCATCTGACAGTGGACACCAGGGTGAAGTGATAGCCACAGCAGGAAGGGCTGGGTGGGAGCTTTCAAAAGATACGGTATATTCCACCAGAATCCAATGGATTGGACTCTCTACAAGGGGATAGGCATGACGACTTAGTGGGCCAAACCCTCTCCTAAATTAAACTTCACTCAATGCTAGTGAAGCCGGTGGGGTTTAAGTCAAAGGAAAATTTTCTCTGCTGGCTCTAAATCGTGCATGTGATGGTATATAATCACATGTGTTCAGACTGGGTGATTACTCAAGCAGTAATAATGGACGATCGCTCTGATGTGTGCTTTCCCTGTGGAAGCCCAGAAAGTCATCTATTGTCGCTCAAACAGGAGAATTGCCCTTCTGGGAGGAAGCTCTTTCTCCGGTCTCTACCTCTCACAGAAGAAGAGAGGCCCAATCTGAACAAAGAGGAGCAGTGGCAGGCTGTGCCACACAGCAGCTTGTTTGGGTGGCCTCTGCTGCTCCAAATGAGGGGCGAGGCATAGGGGCTCATGTGATGATGTACCTAGGGGTACATCTACATGGCAATAAAAGACTTGCAGCATGGCTGTAGCTGGCCCAAGTAAGCTGACTCTGGCTCTCAGGCCTCAGGCTGCAGGGCTCTAAAATTTCAGTGTAGACATTCGGGCTTGGGCTGAAGCCCTGGCTCTGACACCTTGCAACATCTTCACTGCAAGTTTTAGCCCCGTTGCCCAAACTCCATAAACCTGAGTCAGCTGACCTGGGCTCTGAGACTCAGTGCTGCAGGTTTTTTATTGTAGTGTAGCCGTACCCTAGCTTGCCTTAAGCTAGCCCTGCAGCGAATCAGAGTATCCTCCAGGCAGCTCCCAATAATAGCATTTCTACAGAGACCTAGTCTCACGTTAAAGCTACCTTCTCCATCAGGATCCAAAGGGGAAGGTGGCACAGCAAACACTATGTGCCGTCCTATGGGGATGAATCTGCCCCTTGGGTGAAGCAGCTGCCACTGCTGTTGGGGGACTCACACTGCACTAATGTGATGAATGAAGCCCAGCGTGGAGCAGAAGTGACAGACAACAAAACAGCTCACTATTTTTGCAGTGTGATAAAAAGAAATGAAAACATTTTTGCAGTTGCAGCTCCAAACCCATGAAGACGGTCATGGCCTCTGAATGCAAAGTCATATCATAGACTCATAGACTTTAAGGTCAGAAGGGACCATTATGATCTTCTAGTCTGACCTCCTGCACAACGCAGGCCACAGAATCTCACCCACCCACTCCTGTAACAAACCCCTGACCTACGTCTGAGCTACTGAAGTCCTCAACTTGTGGTTTAAAGACTTCAAGGTACAGAGAATCCTCCAGCAAGTGACCCATGCCCCACGCTGCAGAGGAAGTGAAAAAACCCCAGGGCCTCTGCCAATCTGCCCTGTAGGAAAACTCCTTCCCGACTCCAAATATGGCGACCAGCTAAACCCTGTGCATGTGGGCAAGACTCACCAGCCAGATACCCAGGAAAGAATTATCTGTAGTAACTCAGATCCCACCCTATCTAGTGTCCCATCACAGGTCATTGGGCATATTTACCGCTAATAGTCAAAGATCAATTAATTGCCAAAATTAGGCTATCCCATCATACCATCCCCTCCATAAACTTATCAAGCTTAGTCTTGAAGCTAGATATGTCTTTTGCCTCCACTGCTCCTCTTGGAAGGCTATTCCAGAACTTCACTCCTCTGATGGTTAGAAACCTTTGTCTAATTTAAAGTCTAAACTTCCTGATGGCCAGTTTATATCCATTTGTTCTTGTGTCCACATTGGTACTGAGCTTAAATAATTCCTCTCCCTCCCTGGTATCAGTGGTGTCAATAGCTGCCTGAAGGGATGTTCAGGCTGTCAGGTGCCCTTCCAAAATCAGAGCCAGGAAGTGTTCCCTACATTCTTCTCAGCATGTTTAGAAATTGCAAAGAAATTAATAAAGGTATATTTAGACAGGACTACTTGATGTTGGCCACTCTTCTTTGAAAAGCAGTGGTGGAATATGCCTTTTCGCCATGTAAATCCAGTCTGTTGTAAGCCTTGTCTTTGGGAGCAGCTTTAGGATAGAACTGTTCAGATCGCTCATTAGTGGCTGTAACCACCAAGAAATCAGAAACTGATTGGTTAAAAATCAAAGTGCTGCTGAGGGACTTGATAACCTGTGTCCACCTACTTGGCCATAGGTGGTACAGAGGTTGGGGTAGGTCAGAGACTTTTCACCGGCTTTAGCAAAGCTTCATTAATGGGGTGGGCAACCCTTCCCAGGGCAGGGATCTGTACAACACCACGGAAGCTGTGCAGGTTTTCTTGCACAAGTCCTAAGAGCACAGGCTGAGAAGTGGCCACTCTCCTCATCAGGTCCTGAAAAACGCTGAAGTCCTCTGGAGGGCAGATGTCAATTCTGGGGTGACGGCTTCACTTGGCCAAAATAAAATTACAGGGGGGAACCTCTAGGGGTTCCTCCATTATTTCTCCTTCCTCCACAGGGTCCAATTCAGTGGCTGGAGGAATGATGGCAGAATCCTGAACCCGAGGGGGAAACCTCCTCCTAGACTGAAATTGTGATGGAGGTCTAGAAAGCCTCGGCACAACACAAGACCAATAAGGCCATGGGGGATACTGCAATGTCTGAGACACCCACAGTGGGGGACATCATATTGGAGCTTCTTTATTAGAAAATCAGTCCTGATCCTTAGGACCTGTAACCTGGGTACGAGATCTGTAAGAGGATTTAAAAGATCATGAAGGTGATGCAGATTCCTCCCTTTCAGAGTCCAAAGAAGAAATGTAAGTTTCTTCAGAAAAGGGAGGAGTGGTCCCCTTATGGTTCTGAGGTGATCTGGTATGGGAGACCCCCAGGGATCCAAAGAAAGCAAAGGTCGAAGCAGTCAGCATGCCAATGAGGTGAGCGCTGCTGGCTGCGGATGATGCCAAAGGTGCCAGCAACACAAGTGCGTCAAGGTGCTGCTCATGCAGGCGGTGCCAAAGACACTGAAGTTCCCCTAACCAAAGTCAATTGTAGCAATGGAGAGTCTGGTAGGGGAAGGCACAGAAGATCTCTTGCAAGCAAGAAAGCCCACAGAGTGGAGAACACCAAAACAGATAAGTGTTCATCTGGAGGTGCTGAAGTAGACTGGATTGGCTGGACTGATGATGAAGGACCTAGTAAAGGTGAAGACACTGGTCTTGATAGCCCCGAAGGAGCCTGAGTCTACAGTGAAACCTCAGACGGGCCTGGTGAATGCTGTCTGTGGTGCCTTGGAAAGGTACCAGAGGGCTTACTGGAAGTCTTTATAGGAGAAGACCGAGGCTTTAAGTGCTTGTTAGCATCAAACCGTCCCTTTGAATTGTGGGGAGTTGGGGGAATGCGTGTCATGGACTCAGAATCTACTACCTCATGGTCAGGACTCAGTTCTGACATGGGATGCAACGCCTCTTTCAGAAGGCGAACTTTCAGGCATAAATCCCTCTGATTTTTAGTCCTGGTGGGGAAATTTGAAACACTGGCTAATTGAAGCAAACGCAATGGGGAACTCCAGCTCTTGTAACAGGCAGTGAGAAGGAATTGAGAGGAAGGTGGCAGACTTGTCCCATTTATGCCCTCAGATGGGCACATGAAGAGATCAGGGGCACATACCGCCTAGTGGTACTTCTGGCAAAAGTCTCTGACTCATGCATTGGGTGCACACACACCAGTACTGGAATGCATATGTGCATAATCACTCAAAGGAGAATGCAATAGCTCCACAGAATGAACCAGGGGTAATAGCAAATCTAACACTTAATCAGCATCAACAATGTGACACTGCTGCAAAAAGTGCATGCCATATTGATTTTGTATTCATAGTGGAATCGTATGTAATACAATTAAAGTAATTACTCCACTCTAATCAGCCCTGGTTAGGTTTTCTCTGGAGTTAATTAGTTAATGCTTGTAAAGCGCTTTGAACCCACAAAATGTTAAATCATTATTATTATGATTCGGCTGCTACTGGGCCAGACATGTCCAAGGTGCGGGGAATGCTGCAAGTGTTGCAGTCTGGTAAAAGGCTTTTATTTTTGTCTGGCTGACCATAATGTAGGATACTTTTCCTACAGAAATGTTTGCCTCTAAGAAACACACACAGAGAGGTGTACACATGCATCTCATAAGCTCAAGGACTGTATTCTTCGAGCACCGTCCAATACTAGTACTTAAGAAGGGAGAGAGAGGTTGGAGGGGGACAGACTGCATGTTACCCTGCATTGGAAGAGAAGGAGCAGCAATAGAATAGGCTTGTTTTCTGTGGCCAGTTCATGTAGAATAGAGTTGAAACCATTGTCCTGCCAGTGCTCCCCTATGGAGTATTGAATCAATGCCTGGTAAACGCAGGGTTCAGTTTTGGGCAACGACTCCAAAAAGACATCACATAGACTGGAGAGAGCTGAGAGGAAAGCAAGAGCAATGAAAACAGGCTTGGGAGCATAGGGAGGGAAATAAGACATACCATGTGAGGAAAGATTTAAAGGACTGGGTCACATTGAGCCTGAGAAATGAAGGCTTAATTGTCTATAGTACATAAAGGGAGGTTATAAAGGGGGCAGCAACTGATTATTCTCACTAGTCAACAAGAACAGAACAAGAAATAATGTGATGGAGACACAAAATGTAAAATTGAGGGTAAGAAGTAGGAAAAATTTTACAACTCAAATAGTCAGTGGAACAAGTTGCAAAAAGGCAGCAAAATCCCCCTCACTGGGGATATTAAGGCTTGATTAGACATCCATCTGTTAAGGAAGATTTTGTTATAATCTCTCCTGCTACAATGCAAGGAGGTGGACTAGAAGTCCTACCTAAATCAGTGGATGGGTACCCATGACTTATCTCTGTCAGATTTTTAAAAGATAACATTTATTTAATAAAACAACCGACATCTGGGATCTTAATTCTCCAGTTAACTTAGCCCTTTGTTTCCAGTCCTGGGCAATTTATCACAGAATTCATGGCAAACAATATTATATGCTAGTAATGATCAAAAATAAAATGTCCAAAATTTTTAACGTTGATGATGGAGTGTTTGAATCTTTTGGGGCATTTTGATTCAAAGAATAAAGAGCAGAAAGTTGTCCTTGGATGGAGACCCTTGTAGCAGAGTCTCAACATGGAAATAAAAATCACAATAGATTAAGCATCTGTTTCAGAAGAGCACTCACAGCTCCAGCTGAAGTCAGTGGGGTCTGCTGGTGTTTGGGAAACCAGACACAGAATGTACATAAAAACAGTATTGATCACAGAAATGCTGATGCAGGCTGGACTAGAGTGGTGCTACACCTTGCCATCGCATGAGAGCAGACATAAAAAGTACTATTGATGAACAAATCTTGTACCCGTCTGGTAAAAGTCACTCTTTCCATGGACTCTGGATGCCACCAAAGATTGCACAATGTGGTATCTCCTGCTGTAAAGCTAGGATATGGCCTAAAATACCATCAAGGTAACAAAAAATACAATGGTATAGTACTAATTTTTCTTCTGCTATTAAAAATACCATGGTATAGTAGAGTTTAGTTTGTTTGTGTGCATGGACACACACGCACCATTCAGGGTTATGTTATCTATAAATGGATTTATATAGGACCCCAATGTGTGTAAGTCTATATGTAGAGAGATATTTGGCCCAACTTTTCCAGCATGAGTACAGAACAAGATGTCCCACTTAGGGTGCCAAAGCCTAAGTGTCCCAGATTGAAAATAGGTCTTACATGATTGCATAGCATGCTTACCAGGAGAAAGTTACTAACTACGTTTACTAACAATTATGCACAGTCATATCCAAATAAAGCAATATTTCCTTAAAGTTAGAATGGGAGAACTGCTGTATCTGGTATCACAATTTATTTGTACTATAGTAGCATGCCCAGATCAGGTGTGGTGAGTGCTGTACAGACACTAAAAGACAGTTTCCAATCTAAACTGAAAACAAGATGCAACCAGGGCATAAATGAAAACTGGAAGCAATGGAGGAATTGCTCAGTCATTGTGGTTGCTGTGGCATGTTTACTTTCTAATGGCAATAACTGTGTACAGAGATGAGAACTGGCCTCAACAACAGTGACTGAAGTAGACTGAAACAGGATGAGGAGCTATGACTGTACCAGCCAAGGAAAAAGCTGTTGGGGACCTTGCTCTTCCTCTAGCAGAGGAGTGGGAGCTGTGCCCCCCCCTCATTCTAATCACTGCAGGGATAAAAATCCCTATTGGACAACATTCTGGATTAGTTTTGCCCATTTTTCTCATGCTTACCTTGTCAAAATACAATGCAGTAAGTGGAAACAACGACTTCTTGTGTTGGCAAAATGGATCAGAGACCAAAATCATCAAAAGTGACCAGTGATTTTGGGTGTCAAATGTTACACCTCTAACATGGCTGATTTTCAGAAGGTGGCTGCAGAACACTCCCTGAAAATCAGGTACCTTTAAAAATGTCTAGTTGGACACCCAAAATCACTAGTACCTGGGAAAGAACTTATTTGACAGCCCAGCTTACCAAATTCTAACTGCCAAGAGGAAGCAGTACTTCTGGGAGTGATGCTGAAGCATCAGACAACTTTCCAGAGAAGAATTTCCAGTTTAGATATCCTCGAAAACAGAGGACTTGGATGTCTGTACCACTAATTAATCATTAACTTATGTTATTAGTCTCCATCTCTGCTGGCATTCTCAAATACTGGAACATAATTTGTCTCCTGGAACCCAAGACTAGTCAGGGTGGGTCCAGGTCCAGTTTATCCCAATAGAATACGCTCATTCTTCACAGGGAACCAGCATTTGTCACCTTTATACTGTATATCCAAACACCACAGATTGCTAGTTCACAGCACTGAAGTTAAGTGTAATGAGCTATTAGAAAGTCTGACATCCCTGAACTTCCCGAAGAGACCGATCCTACAAGGTGTTGAGCACCTCCAGTGACATGCTCAGCACTTTCATCTCCCCTGGCTTCACCCGGAAAAAAAAGCACTTTGCATCTCTCCAGAGCAGGTCCAAAGACTGGCCAAACCCTGGACCATTTTTTTTCTGAAACTCACCTCTCTCCGCAAGTGAGGGTTGAAATAAAATGGATCCCACACACTTCACTCATAGTCTGACAAAATAATGCCAAATGTCTATGTTTTGACAAGTTGCCCCAGTTTTTTCCCATTTCTAATTGTTATGCATTCCTCTACTTGGTTACTTTTAACACAAAAGCCAGTTGCATATAAATGGATGAATTCCAACCCATACAAGTCAGCACAGAGCTCACATGTAGAAAAATTCTTACAGGAAATCCCATCCAAATACGAACACTCTGTTAATGGCCTTCCCTGTTCTGCATGCTCCATACATACCAGTCGGGACAGCAGGATCCATCGTTGGCTTTTCCCAGGTGTTGAGCTGCTCCCAGGTAAATCCATTGGTCCCCAGTGCCACGCTATAACCACAGTTACTGTAGTGTTCATCAAAGGAACAACCACCTGAGGGCAAGAGAGCTGAATAAATACTTCTGTCTATTAATTACTTCTGTCTCATTATGTTATTTCATTTACATCAGTGCTTTTATATAAACTCTGGAAGGAAAAACAAAATGCAAAATGAATTTCTGGCACATTAGATTTCTGTATTTGCTTTAGGATATCCAGGAAAGACTTCTGGATATCAAAGACCCACTTTTTTTGTGGGGGGGGAGGGGAATCTTATTTTCTCTCTCTCTGATTGTGCTGCTGTTAGTTAGGGCTATTACCTTAGATTCAGCCTCATGACTTAAGAATTTAAACAGCAGTCTGGCATTTCAGGCATGAGGATTCAGGTCTGAAGCAAAATAACTGTTTCCTAGCTACAGAGCTTGAAAACCAAGATGTTCAGATAGGAGGGAGGAATAGAAATTCATATGGCAAATGTTAACCATGACTTCATTGTGCAAACTCTCAAGCCCTCCCTTCATTTACACTTTTAAACATTCAGTAGTGCAAGGTTAATAGATGATTTCAAGACCACGTCTCTCACATTTACTTACCTTTCAACTTTCTAGTGCCATAGGTAAGGATGTGATGAGCCAATTGTTTGACCCAATACCAAGAAGTAACAATTTGTATAGTGGGAGCCCATTAAAGTCAACCCTTACCATGGCACAGTATAATACCTTGCTGCAGCAAAGAGGGGATACCATTGTAAATTTCACATTTTTTGTTGTTGTTGCTGCAGCATACTGTGACCTTAACAGCATCCCAGTGCAAGAGGGCAAGGGACTCACTGTTATCGGGTATTGAGTTTCAGCTGGTCCGACCCATTCAATGTATCCCAACTCACTAATGTCATAACCTGTATCTAGAAGGTGTCATGGAAGATATCAGTAGAAAGCTAACACCATACTGATCATTGATATTATTGTTAAGGCTATGTTTTAGTCACGGACAGGGCCGGCGCTTCCATTTCGGTGACCTAGGCGGTTGCCTAGGGCACCAGGATTTGGGGGGGCAGCATTTTGCCACCCTCGGCAGCAATTCGGCGGTGGGGGGTCCTTCTGCGCTCCGGGTCTTCGGCGGCAATTCTGCGGCAGGTCCTTCACTCGCTCCGGGACCTGCCGCCGAAGTGCCCTGAAGACCGGGAGCGCAGAAGGACCCTCCCGCCGCAGAATTCCGACAACGACTGGGAGCGTGGAAGGACCCCTGCCTAGGGTGCCAAAAACCCTGGTGCTGCTCCTGGTCACGGATATTTTTAGTAAAAATCATGGACAGGTCACAGGCAGTAAACAAAAATTCACTGCCCATGACCCTGTCCATGACTTTTACTAAAAATACCAATGAATAAAACTTGGGGGGGGGGGAACTGCCCAGGAGCCTTGCGGGTGCTGGGGGAGGGTGGCCCGGCTGCTTGGGGAGGATGTCTGGTGCTGGGGGGGAACAGGGGGGCGGCCAACAGGCTCCCTACCTGGCTCCGTGCCTCCCCTCCCCCCCCCAGCAGCAGCAGCAGAGTTTGGGTGTGGGAGGGGCGGGGGGTTGGGGCACGGGACAGGATGAAGCAGGCTCTGGGCAGCACTTACCTGGGGGGGGCTCCTCGGAAGCAGCGACATCCCCCTTGCTCAGTTGCTAGGTGGAAGCGTGGCCAGGCAGCTCTGTGTGCTGCCTCCACCTGCAGGCTCCGTGGTTCCCAGCCAATGGGAGCTGCAAAGCAAGTGCTCTGGGCAGAAGCAGTGTACAGAGCTGCCTGGCCATGCCTCCGCCTAGCAACTGTGCAAGGGGGATGTCGCTGGTTCCGGGGAGCCTCCCAGCTAAGCGCCGCCCAAAGTCCACCTCACCCCATCCTGTGCCCCTCCCACACCCAAACTCTGCTGCTTGGTGGGGTCATGCAGTGGAGGTGCGGGGGCCCGAGATTGCCTCAGCAGCGGACGGTGCGCCTGGTGCAGGAATCCGGAATCCGTGACTTCTGTGACCTCTGTGACAAACTCGCAGCCTTAATTATTGCATCACATACAGAGGACAAATTCAAAATTACAAACATATTCGACATTATGTTATCAAAGTATGTCTGCCACGCAGGGCTAAAGTTACCCCACCCAAGACAAAGGAATGTGGTTTCTAGAAGATATTTTGAAGGTACATTAAGACAATGGGAATGCAATTTACACAGAAGATAAATAGGAGTATAAGGCCAACAAGGGGAGGAGATAATCACTCAGCATCATGGCAAGGGGAAGAGATTACAGGAAACAGATCAATTTGCATTTAAACAAACACCAGCAGGGGAATAAACCAGCATGAAACTTCCTTCACCAGAAGACTCCATTTCATCATCCTCACAGCATGAATTAACTTTCCTTTGGGGGGTAACCTTCAGAAGAATCCATTTCAAATTTTGTATTTGAATAAAAATAATATAAATTATTGATTTCCAGTTTCTCTACCTTTTATAGAGAATATAGTTTTATTGTCTTATTGTGTCTTTATGCTGTCCTTGATCTCTACACTCACTTATAAAGCTGTTGGCACATGGCACACTCACAGCTTCAGCAAACTGGCTTCTCTTAATGCTCAGCCCTAGATGGCAGTGCCAGGAACAGAACCCAGATCTCCAAAACCTCAGTCTGTGCCATGTATACAAGTCCAGCCTTCCTCTTTGAACTGTTCACTTGGATTATTTGCATTCTGTTGTTTGCGGCATGTTAGTACTCGTCATTTAAGTCACAAGTATTTCTGCTTCCTGATGGACTGAAACTTTTTAAAAATGAGAGAATAACAAACAGAAAATAGCAAACAAACAAAAAGCAAATAGCAGATGATCCAGTGCAAACATTTGGCTGAATGATCATTTATAATGCAATCTGTAAAATTCTTGGAATTGGCTAACAGTCGTAAATAAATTGGCAGCTGTCTGAACACTTGTGAATAAAGAGACCCCCATGAATAATGGAATGAACTTGCCATGCCTGAACACAAATAACGTGTGTGGTATTTGACCAGCACTAGCCAGCATTGCAAAATGAAATGTTGGGAATGAATTTATGAAGAGGAGGCTTCTAGATGGCTGACAGATCATGACTCACAATAATTACTTACCACTCTGAAAATAATCACTTAAACTTTAATTAGCATATATTCTATTTAGGCAAAAAGTGTATTCATTCCTTAGATTTCTATGAACAAATAGGCAATTTATACCTACAAGAAGGACTCCACATTCAACAGAATATTATCTTTCCACTCATCAAGGTTCTCTCTCTGGGAATGCTACATCTGTTCTGGTTAATTACAGCAATTCCCAGATCTCCCTCAATTGAGCTTCTTCTCTTTCTATATACCAGAAGAGGTGGGCAGTCATTGTACAAACCAACCAATCATTCTCCCATTGAAAAGGTAATATGAAAATATGAAAACATGTGAACCCTTCAACAAGAAAGAATAATGGAGAGAATAGCTTAGATGTAGCTGCAAAATTAACTATTTAATGATGAGTAAACAAAGAGCCATATTTCCCATCTTCATAGAGGTATGCAAGAGGAAGAATTTGAATGTTAGGAAAGGCTACAGTTGTGCAGCATCTTCCTGATATGTACACCAGACAGCTGCCAACTGCAGAAGAGTCAAGCAGAGGCCAGCCCTGATGAGGTCCTGATGGAGAATTCCCACCTTATTAGAGAATCACTATTTTGTCCCAGTTACATTGCCCCCATGCATATCCCCTTCTCGGAACCCACACCCTACTTGGCCTGCCAAATATGCATCAGCAATGAATCCATTAGAACGTCCCATGGATTGTAGGCCTTACCCATAGTAACAATGACTCTGCACTGCTTTGGCTTTCTCTACCACACAGGCAAACAAGGCTGGCTCTGTTGCTATGCTGACATTGGTCTTCCAGTCAGTCAGCTGTGCTCCTCTGACACCTCTGTAGTTAAGAGGGTGTGTAGAGTAACCCAGTGCTATTCAGAACCATATTAACTTGTTCTGCAGACACAGCCGGCTCCAGGGTTTTGGCCACCCCAAGCAGCCAAAAAAAAAAAAGCCGTGATTGCGATCTGTGGTGGCAATTCGGCGGAAGGTCCTTCGCTCCGAGCGGGAGTGAGGGACCATCCGCCGAATTGCCGCCGAATAGCTGGACCTGCAGCCCCTCTCCGAAGTGGCCGCCCCAAGCACCTGCTTGCCAAGCTGGTGCCTGGAGCCGGCCCTGTCTGCAGACAACCCGCCAGTTGTACCCTACCTCGCCTGGGAGAATTAGTTACATAGAGATGTTCCCTGACTCCTTGCTTCCTTGATTTTTCCTTCATAAGCATAGTACTTTGCACTTGTCTTTCCTGAATTTCATCTTGTTGATTTTCATCTTTGTTGATCTTGATGACAGACGAGCATCAACCCATTATTTTGTATTATTTCATTATCCTATTAGAGGACCAAAGTATTTTAAAGGGCAAAATGTTTTGTAATAAAAAAAAAAAAATCTACAAAACCTAATATGAACCTGTCATAACTATAAAGGGAAGGGTAACAGCTCTCCTGTGTACAGTACTAAAATCCCTCCTGGCCAGAGACTCCAAAATCCTTTTACCTGTAAAGGGTTAAGAAGCTCGGGTAACCTGGCTGACACCTGACCCAAAGGACCAATAAGGGGACAAGATACTTTCAAATCTTGGGGGGGGGGGAAGGCTTTTGTGTGTGCTCTTTGTTTTAAGGGGTTGTTCCCTCTTGGGACTGAGAGGGACCAGCCATCAATCCAGGTTCTCCCCATCTTTCTAAACAAGTCTCTCATATTTCAAACTTGTAAGTAAAAAAGCCAGGCAAGGCGTCTTAGTTTTACTTTGTTTTCTCAACTTGTAAATGTACCTTTTACCAGAGTGTTTATCTTTGTTTGCTGTACTTTGAACCTAAGACAGAGGGGGGTCCTCTGAGCTCTTTAAGTTTGATTACCCTGTAAAGTTATTTTCCATACTGATTTTACAGAGATGATTTTTACCTTTTTCTTTAATTAAAAGCCTTCTTTTTAAGAACCTGATTGATTTCTCCTTGTTTTAAGATCCAAGGGGGTTTGGATCTGTATCCACCAGGAGTTGGTGAAAGGAAGGAGGGGGGAAGGGTCAATTTCTCCTTGTTTTAAGATCCAAGGGGGTTTGGATCTGTATTCACCAGGAGTTGGTGAAAGGAAGGAGGGGGGAAGGGTCAATTTCTCCTTGTTTTAAGATCCAAGGAGTTTGGATCTGTATTCACCAGGGAATTGGTGAGAGGTTTCTAAAAGCTTCCCAGGGTAGGGAATGGTGGCAGCGGACCAGAACTAAGCTGGTAGTTAAGCTTAGAAGTCCTCATGCAGGCCCCCACACTTGTACCCTAAAGTTCAAAGTGGGGATACAGCCTTGACAGAACCAATTACTTTTTTTTTTATGTGGAAGGGGGAGCAATTAGAACTCTCCTATAGCATAGAAACTCTCAAACACAGCAGCACTGTGCTAGCAAAAGAGGAGCACAAGGAGAAATTTACCGATCTCATTTCACTGTCCAAGCTGATTGAAATCTTAAAATAGCAATGGTGTTGCTAGACAGTTATTTCAATATTGCCTAGATCCCTCAATCAGCATAGATCTTATTTTATCAGGTGTTGTACAAATACATACCAAAAAAAAGACAGTTGCTGCCCCAAAATCCAAAAAGACGGCATGTAGATAAGACAAATGAGAGAGCTGAGGGAGGGAGGATGGGAGAAGGTGAAAAACACGATGTGCGCAAGTTTTACTCAACGGGAGCAATAGTTCCAACTTGTCTAACTACCTTGTCATGATCAGGTTGTCTCTGACTGTATGCATTGTGGAAGAGGTGAACTTTGAGGACGAACTCCAAGGAGGATAAGGTGATGACTTCTCAGAAATTAACTGGGAACTTTTCCACTCCTAAATAGCAGCGTGAGAGGAAGTGTGAAAGTGCTAGTTGGATAGGTAAGGGTGATAAGATATTTGTGTTTGAAGAGGCAGATGATCCTGCAGGAATTTGAAAAGATGGGATAACATAGTCAAAGCAGTGAGCGAGGAAGATGAATTTAGCAGTAGCAGCATCTGAATGGACTTCACGGGGTGAATTTCCAGGCAACGAGGCCAGAGGAGATATTATGGTAATCAATGCGCAAGATCGGGGCTTGGACAAGAGATTAGCAGTATGGGTAGAAAAGAAAGATTGGATCTTGGCGATCTTCCACAGGAAGAAATGGCAAGACAGAGACAGCCTGAATGTGTGGGTCAAAACAGGGTAAGGTCAAAGATGGAGCAAAGACTATGGATCTGAGTGACAGAGGTTGGTGGGGTCCAGTATGTTAGAGAAGAGAGAGCAGAGGGCTGCTGGGCAAAAGATCATGAGGTTCCACTTTGGCCATTTAAGTTTAAATTTCAGTTGGTGACTGAACATCCAAGAGAAGTCAGAAAAAGAAGTCAGGCTGTGGTTTTGGTTTGGAAGGAGGAAGGCAGATTTCAGGTAAAAAAAGAAGCTTTGTGAGTGATCAGCACAACGTTGATAGAACTGTTTCTGTGACTAAACTACCCAGATATGACTTGTAAAGGGAGAAGAAGAGGAAAACAAGGACAGAGCCTTCTGGTATCCCCACTGAACCAAAGGGAGGAAAGGAGAACCCATTGAATGAAAGGGGTGAAGGAGCAATCCCCGCAGCCAGAGAATGAGGAGAGGGGTGCTAGAATGTTGGGACCAGTCACCATAGAACACTGCAGTATTTAATAGTTGTAGCAGTCCTAGTTTAGATCTGCAAGTTAGAGGGGGGGGGTTCCTTTTTTGAAAGAGAGAATTCTGTGAGTGGCACTACATTGCAACTCAAGGCTCTGAACCATGACTGGAAAGTGGCATGATGCTTATTGCAGCTCAGTAATTCCAGATGCAATACGTTCTTTACAAATACAAATGTCTTTTTTTTAACTGCCGGCCCTGCACATTCAACCTGGGATTGGAATCTAGCTGGCTTTCATTTCCCATGCAATCACTTGAAATAAAAATTCCACACACTAAATGATATCCTCAGTTATGCCAATACAACCTTAGAACATTCAACTTATGCCCCCCGTGACAGCTCTGTAACTCCATTGCTTTGACAAAACAGTCCAGCTCACGCTCTCCTACTGGTGTTGGCTTTATAGTCCCAAAAATCAGTAAACTAACATTCGTAACTACAGTGGTGGATATTACAGACAGGAAGCAGCTCTGAGTAAGAATTTTCATGTGGTCAATCCCAGGAGCGGCGCGAGGGTTTTTGCCGCCCTAGGCAGCAGCGCTCCTCCTCTGAGCATTCAGCGGCAGGGGTCCTTCTGCTTCGCGTCTTCAGGGCACTTCGGCGGCGGGTCCCGGAGCGAGTGAAGGACCCGCCGCCGAATTTCCATCGAAGACCCGGAGCGGAAGGACCCCCTGCCACCGAATTTCCGCTGAGGACAGCAAAATGCTGCCCCCCAAATCCTGCCGCCCTAGGCGACCGCCTAGGGTTGCCTAGTGGAAGCGCCGGCCCTGGTCAATCCTCAATCCTCAGAATAGAATCAGACCCTCAAAATACCTGTCCTAAAGGAAAAGACCTCTTGGGTGGGGGAAAAGGAGGGAGGCTTGGAATAATGTACTGGGAGAGTGGAGGCAGGGTGGCCTAGTGGACAGAACACTTGACTGGGATCTATTCCTGGCTTGGTCTGCTGGGTGACTGTGCATGAGTCACTTCCTGTCTCTTTGCTTCAGTTTCCCCATCTGTAAAATGGGGATAATGATGCTTAATTCCTTTGTTAAAACACTTTGAGTTTACTGGTGAAAAGTGCTATATAAAAGCATTTTATTATATTATTATTATTTTGTTTACTTCCCCAATGGATGAAAGTGGTCTTGAATATGTGTTTGTAAGCAAAGGAAATAACCCTGTTATACAGTACGTTTCCATGATTTAAAATAATAGAGAATAAGATGGATTTTTTTTTAAAGTCCTGTTAGATGAGCATGACAGACTGAGTGGTTCTTGGAGTTGCCACAATATACACCAACCCACTATCTGCAGGTTAAATCCCATGGCAACAAACCCCCCTGCTGGTGGGTTTCAGCATTATACCACAGAAAGATTAATCACAAGTGAAGAGCAAAAGTGAAGAATATTCGATTCATCACACAGAGAGGAATTTAGAAAGTCAGAATTACCCAAGTTAGAATTTAACTATGATACTGGGCTAAACCCCACAAAGTAATTTCACAAAAGGTGAAAATATTCACATGCGGACAGAAAGCTCATGCCAAGTGTTAAAAACGGTGTGGCTTTCAGGAAGAGCAAAGGCAGCTTTTGGTTCTACCTGTCCCTTCTTCCAATCAGCTAAAAAGTAATGCTGGAGGTTGTGGCTCAAAAGTGGGACAGGGGAAAAGGAAACTGAGATGATTTCAACTTGGCCAGATGCAACATGCGCAATGAGTGACCTCTTGCTAGCAAAAATAGAAACCCAAACAAGCAATGAAACAGCCTTCCTGATTCAAAAGGGGTCATATTGAGGCAAATAATGGCACACACAGGAAGGATAAAATAACCCCTTGTTTTACACTGCAGGCTTGTAACAATGCCACTGCTCATCTGAGTGATGCTAATTAATTTTGAGCAGACCTATCATCAGTTACTGAGTCTTGCCCCCGGATTAAATGTAAACCAGCCTTGCATAAATTGAATGCTTTCTTTGAATATATAATTGAATTTGCAGAAGTGTGTGCCAGGGGGGTGTTTAAATAAGTGCACAAATACGATAAAAAGGACTTCACGCCATTATATCTAATTCAGTAAGCAAAAATAATGGCAGGGCACATTCCAATTAGTGTTTGATTTATTTATTTTAACAAATCCAATTAGTGGAATGTTTTATAAAGTCATCCAATGTCAGTCATGGACTCGCCAGATAGAAACAATACTTTTAAAAGGGATTAAAAAAAAAAGACGATGGGAAGGCTCATTGGATCTACAGTGCATCTTAATGCACACAGGAACAACATGAGATCAGGCATCACTTGATCAAGCATTTGCATCACCCCCAGAAGAGAAAGAAAGAAAGAGCGTCAGCAGTCTCATTGTTCCTGCTTCAGGTCTTTCCTCTTGGGGATAAACCCTTATTTACTTTATTTTTTCCCCTTTTAAAAAAATATTAAGAGGCTATGAATGCACAGAGCAGATCTAAAAGGGAAAAATTTACCTGGAGTACAAGTTGTTAAGCTTTCTCTAGAGGAAAATGGGATTTTGGCCCTCCATAGCTTTGCAAGAGCATAGAAGATGAGGATAGAGGAAGGGGTGAATCCTATAGCAGGGAGGTACTGCTGATGTACCATAGGACTTTTAGAACAAGAATAGGATTGTTCTCTTTGACCATTAATTCTGGTCTCCTCCCAGCATGCTCATGTTCACAAAGCCAGAGGAGATGGACTTGGGCTATTAGAGCAATAACGTCTATTGGAAGAGATTTTTGTTGTTTTTAATATATACAAATTTATTCCATGACTCACTTCAGAGGATTTAGACAACTTATATTTGATACAGCATCCTTCATGCAACATAGACAGCATTAGGGCTGTAGAATAAAGAAGAGGCTTTAAAGAGTTGAATTTGGAACTATGCATACAGTGTTTGACCTAAGTCACTTAGAGCGTATACGAAACAAATCCCTGGAGGAGAGCCCAGTGTATCCTCCTCTAGGAAGAGTAATTAATCCTGCATATGCATTCTAGGGCACTCCAAAAAGAGATGGACCTGAACCAGAAACCTACATCTGAACATACCTAAAGTTTGGGCATGTTCAGACTGTAGATCTGACTTGCATCTCCAGTTTCCAAACAACACATTCTCTCTGGTAATATCTTTCTTGAGCACAGATGACTTACCATATCCAGAAAGGGGGATGGATTCCACCAGGGATGGGAAAATTGACCTTATTATCCTCTCCTGCCATTCAGGGAGAAGAAGAAAACCAGAGTGTACCTATGACTGCTGGCATCAGGATGAATGTTTTATTTTCCCCTTTGACACCGCGATATAGAGTCAGACCAAAAGTGCTGGATGCAAAGCCCATTGAAGTCAATAGAAAGATTTCCACTGAATTTAAAAGGGTTTGGTTCAGGCCCCAAGTGTTATACGGCAGGGGCAGGCATTCATCTCATTCTAAAAAGTCAGATAGTGGCCACTGCAAGGACAAAATATGAGATTTGATGGACCAGTGACCAAAGTCAGAGAGGAAAATCTTATGTTCCTGCCAACAGTGCTAAGATTTTAAAATAGGCTGGCGACTCATTCTTGCATAATTCTACTTGTTTATTCATCACAGCTGACAGACTTTTTTTTGGCAGGTAAATAAAGTATTGTTAGTAAGTTTATCTTCATGGACCAATTGAGCGAACACGTACACTACTGAGCTGATGCTGAAGGGAAGTCTTCATTTCTTGAAGAGTAACGTCACAAGGAGAACAAAAGTCAGCAATAGTGGAGGAGTTGGATTCAAAGTACCGTCAGTCATAGCTTAAAACAAACAGCAAGGCTTTTAAGGGAAGAGGTTTAAAGAAATTAATGAGCAACTCTCTGAGAATAGGGCATGCGGAGTTCTGTAGAGATGGAACAGGAACATTTTGTTTTAGTGAAACACTTTCTCTTGCTTTCTATTTTGAAGGGCATAAGAAGGAGTGAGTGGGAATTTTCCCTCAAAAACAAAAATTCTGGTATCACTTTTTTATAGAATATCAGAGTTGGAAGGGACCTCAGGAGACCATCTATTCCAACCCCCTGTTCAAAGCAGGACCAATCCCCAGACAGATTTTTGCCCCAGATCCCTAAATGACCCCCTCAAGGATTGAACTCACAACCCTGGGTTTAGCAGGTCAACGCTCAAACCACTGAGTTATCCCTCCCAAAACTTCAAAAATGCTTTGCAAAAACATTGCAATTTCGTCCAACCAGCATTTTTGATTGTAAAAGTTTGACTAGCTATAGAAGCCAGCAATGATGATAGGATGGGCCTTAAGTGGTCCCACTTCTCAAAGCAACATAATAATCTGACTGCATTTTATTCTTTTCTTCCTAGTTCCATGGTCTCTACTCTTCATTTTAAAATGGGAACCATAATCAAGATGGGAAGTTACTGAGACATCAATATGGGTTTCAGTAGAGGCAGGGTCAAGGTAGGGACAAGGAAGGTCTGCCGACTTCCTGGAGAGGATAAAAGGCATCTTACCAACAAGCTAGAGAAGCAGCAGCCATTTATAGTAGCAGTGATTTCCCAAAAATCAAAAGTTTTATAAGGGGAATTCGACTCAAGAGCTATCAAATGGGAGAACAATCCAGGTAGCAGTAGGTTAATATTAAGGCCATTAATAATGGCAGTTTTGTTTTAAAATTTATTTTAAACTGGCACTAGAAAAATACGCTAAGTAAGAGCACTTCATGGTTTTGTATGGCATCAAAGCACCTTCGGGAAACCATGTATTTTATACAGCAATTTCTGCAAAAAAGAATTCCAAAGGCAATGCAAACTTCCAAAGGTTGGTTCAAAATGGTTCTAACTTGTTTTTGTTGTTGTTGCTGGACCAGTTCATATAAATTTAGGCTCAGTTCTTGATGACCATGGTACTGCAGTGAATACACTAAGCACCTGGGGAGGGGGGGAAAGGGCTTGTTATTCTCAAATAGTGCTCTAAATACAGAATTGATGTGTTCTATCCAGCCCTCCTCAGCTTGACACCAGGGGCTGGGATTTTCAAGGGGACCTAAAGCAGTTAGATATGCAATTCCCATTGAGATGTAATGAGCGCTGGGCACCTAACCGCCCTTAATCTGGTCTGAAAATTCCAGGCATAACTATTCAGGAAGCACATGGGCTGCAGGTGGGGTGCAAAAAGCACTCAGATTAGAGTCTGTTCAGATGTGTGGACACATCTAGTTCACTGGCATGCTCACAGGCTTAACATAGATATCAGCAATCAATTCCCTAGTAGTAACCAGATATCTATTCTTACATCCTCTGATGTACTTTGAACTCTGTTTCAAGATCTGTCTATTTAAGTCCTGTAGGTATCTAGCTGGTTTTCTGGCCACATTCATGGCTCATTTTAGGCTAATTATACTGAAGCTTTGGCTGGGTTGTTTGGGCTTGGCAAATTAAGCGTTGCTGGAGTCTCCAATCTCTCTGCATTTGGTGATCTCAACAATGCTGGAGTCCACAATCGTCCCAATGAAACAGATACCTGTTGCCTCCCTCACTACTTGTTCCTTGATGAATCTAGCAGTCACCTGTTTCTCCAGGTAACCAGTACACTGTGATGTTTGAAGTAAATCTCAATGGTTTCTCCAGTACCTCTGACCATCCACATATGATAAAGTCTGATCATGGCTCTTCTTTGGCAGTGATGACTCTTGCTGGCTCCTGGCTGCGATCACCAGTTCTCAGGGGGACTGGTTGCCCAACTGTCAGTCTGGTCACGGTTTGCCTGTCTGCCCTAGTAAACTTTGTTTCGTTTGCCTCTCTTTCATTTGTTTTTTTTTTAAACCAGATATTGAGTGTAGGCTTGTGTGACTGAGGGAGTGTAAGAAGTAAAACTCTTCAACTGTCCAGAGTCAGTGATGAGGCAGTCCTCCTGGTGTGTTTCTAGAACTACCACCTGGCTAGATATGTATTTTTATTGTCACAGTTAGCTTAATTTAATAGGTTTTTTTGGTTTGTTTTTTGTTTTTTTGCTGTCTGAAGAACTCTTTTGGCCATCACATTGCTCAGACTATTTTGATGAGGAAATGATGCGCTCAAACTCGTACCGCAGGTATTGGCATATTCATGACATTCCACACTTATAAACATGCCCAGCAATTTACTATGGGTCATAATCACCCATTTATTGCATGGTTGATTAATAGAAAGCCATCCATAAACTTAGGCTGAAATTTTCAGAAGGGAACAAGGGAACTTAAGCACCCATCTCCCTTAAGTCCCTTTGAAAACCCCGAATTCAAACAAATCCCCCCTAGTTTTAGACACATCCTCTATAGGATTTCATAACCTCAAATCAGCTCTTCTGTTTGGACTTTCCATCCACTGGGCTGCCATATTAGAGGAATTTATGCCATCAGGAACAAGTTATTGTGACCTCCCTTTTTTTTTCCCTCAGTACCTAAATCCATAGAGGGGGTGGGTGGGGGAGGAGAAACAGTTTTTCCTTCTGGCAAAATGTTGTTCACATTTTTTTTTAACTGAAAATGACAACAATGGCTTCAGCTGGGGACAGAAATTTGCTCTTTTATCTGGCTCATCCTGGCAAAATTGATAATTTCAGCTTATGTAAAATGGTATCTATTTCAATATGAAACTCTGGAAGTCATGAAATAGTAATAGGCACATGATTCATTAGATGAACTTCATACACATCATTTCAGATAGATATTCAACATGAAATGTGTCTTTTTCAGCTTTTGCATTATACATCCATTTCCATATAGGCTTTGAGGTAGCTTATCTACATGCTTCTTCACTCTCTCTCTCTCTCTCTTACACACACACACACACACACACAAAGAACATGCAACCACCAACACAACTGTATTTATATCCTTGCCTAGATTGCCATTCTGAAGAAGTCATGTACCTAGTGAATGATGCATCTACTGATATGGTGCCTGGCTTAGTTAAATCTTATTTTAAAACTAGTGGCTTGTCAAACAATGTTTGACCTGCTCAAATGCCTGTTTTTTGTCTTCCCAATGACAGGCAAGGTCCTATTCCAGCAGTTCCCTTGAGAGCTTATTGACCACAGATTTGGAATGGATTTTGCCAAAATGTTGATCGTCCTCAAATCTATGTAGATCCACTTTATAGCTATTATTGTTATATTTGAACGAGCAATTAAGCTATGCTCCGTTTATGTCTGGTTAGACCAATTTTTAATTCTTAAATTCACTGTTAGGGGTCTCACTCACTCTCTCTGCAAAGCTTCCCTAAGTCTTTCATTGTATTCTTTGAGAGTCCTAGTTCAAATTGAATCATCATCCATTACAACTTCAGTACCTAGTAATCCATCAAGAATCTATCAAATTACTTTCAAATACCTCAGGAGCATAATGCTAAATGTCTTTTGTTTAAATGTGCAATGTCCAAGTGACAAACTTAGAGCACGACTCATCTTACTTCACTTGCCAGAATGCATGTCCTGCTTCTAATACTAAGAATATCTTTGCTTCTGACAGCTTAGCTGTCACTACCTTAGTGGTTCAATGGTAACATCTTATTGCTTTATTTAAATGTGAGGATTTATGCAGATCCATAATTGCATTGCTTTTTCAATATAACCCAGTGGTAGGTTCTACCTTTTCAGTAATCCTATCTTTCCATATTAAGTTCAGTTTTCATTTTAACTGTTAAAGCAAATGAAATTTTGTTGGTAGAAGGACAACTAAAGTTACTGACTTGTCTATCCCAATCTGGTGGCCTCCATCCTGCCATCCTGGGTCTTGGAAAACATCCGAGAATTCTCCTAACATAGTCTCCATTTGATTCTGTAACATTTTACAGCTAACAAACTTGTTCTCTAAAAGAGGTGGTACTTCTGCATTTACTAAATGGATAGTCAAATAATAGTGGTTTTTAAAAACTTTACACCAGTTGCTTACTACTATTCTTATGGCCTAACTATGAGAATAAGTCTTGCTTTCCTTACATTTCTGTATCTTTTCTTTAGTTATAATATTATATACTTTTCTTGGAATAATGCTGGATTGTGCTCCAGTATCCACTTTATAGTTTTTATGTTTAAATAGAGTTGAAATTAATATTTGACTGTATTGGCCTAACCAAAGCAGTTTGCTGCACAGTCACTGTACCTATAAGATCTGCATCCGAGCTTTGCTCTTCTCTAAACATGTGGCAACTTTTGGGTTTAACTGTGCAACATACCCTAGAAAGGATTATTTTACCACGTTACACTCGTGGTGTTTTCGACCAAATGCAGAAGGACTTTTTGACAGCATCTGGTGCATAGGGATCTTTGCCAATCTTTCCTATGGTAATTCTTCATTTTCGCTTTTTGTAATGATGCTACATGAACTAGCTGCCCATTCTGCACTGTCATTTAAATCCCAACTACAATTCTTGCTAATTTCCTTGAGTTGGGCTGTTGTTAAACCAACTTCCCATACCTATATTTACCTCTCTGAGGTTTCTATACATATATTTATGTATTTATGTATTTATTTATTTTAGTTAGGAGCAACAAAATTACCTGGCTGAACTTTAAGCAAGCCGCCCTGGTGTTGATTTATTCATATTGCCCTTGATTATGAATAAAATAAATTCTCGCATATGGAACACTTTCAGTGATTCCAAAACAGATGCATAAATCTGTCACATCTCTATCTTCTTTCTTCTGACCTTTAAAAGCAGTATTCTTGCAATGCAGCCAGGGCTGCCACATGGGAAACAGTCTTTCTTGTATTTTAGTCGTGCTTTACCATGGGGGCTTCAGAGAAGAGCATGCAGTTGGTTGCTTAAAATGGGGGCATTTCCAGGAGGCTTTTCTGGAAATCCAGTAGACATGGTAGAAACAAACTCTCCTCTTTTGAGGTCTTATCTTCTGACATGCAAACTTGACAAGGGATCTAGTTTGCTTCTCTGCTAAGAAACCTAAGTGCTTTGTGGCTCTCTCAAAAGTGTGCAGCATGGGCTTAACTCTGCTCCCATTAATGTCAACATGAGCAGGGTTAGTCCAACATGTTGAGGCCTTTAGAAGAAGCCACCTATTTATTTCAGGAGGTTTCCACTCAGCCTTTGTCTGCTCAGGTTTTTTGGAAACGTCGAGCTTAGACTGGGCATTCCCTGAAGTTTAAACAATGGTATTAGCATAGTTAAATCCATACTAACATGGCTGTTCCCCATGCTAGCGACACAATTCTGTACTTTTGCTCACAAAAAGATCCAGAGGTTTGCAGAAGGGAAGTAAAAATGTAAGATCCTAGATGATCCTTGTCAGCTGCTCCTCCTGGAGAGCCCCGATACAGGCCCACACCCTTAGATGTTCCTGTGTCTTCAGGGTGAGGCACTTTTACCCTTCTTGTTTTCATTTTTTATCTTTTTAGCATGTATTTCACATTTTCTGGCAATAGGGGGAGCCATTGTTGAGCCTGTCTGGACACGCTGTGTACATGCATGTTACAGGGTGCATGAATAGCCTAGCACAGGGGTCGGCAACGTTCGGCACGTGGCTCGCCAGGGTAAGCACCCTAGCGGGCCGGGCCAGTTTATTTACCTGCTGACGCGGCAGGTTCGGCCGATCGTGGCCCCCACTGGCCGCGGTTCACCATCCCGGGCCAACGGGAGCGGTGGGAAGCCACGACCAGCACGTCCCTCGGCCCGCGCCGCTTCCCGCCGCCCCCATTGGCCCGGGACGGTGAACCGCGGCGAGTGGGGGCCGCAATCGGCCGAACCTGCCGCGTCAGCAGGTAAATAAACTGGCCCGGCCCGCTAGGGTGCTTACCCTGGTGAGCCACATGCCGAACGTTGCCGACCCCTGGCCTAGCATATATAAGGGGGTGTTAAAAGCTTCTCTGTTGGTGGGGTGGAGACAGACTCTAAACAGGGAGTAAGATTTGTCTGCGTGCAACTGGTATGTCTTGCTGGACCACCCAGCATAGAGTGAGAAGGGAGCGAGTTTATTTACTTGCTGTACTGTAGCACATATTTGGATTCTCTTGTAGTTTTCAATGAAAGGTTAAAATCCACCTAGTCTCTCTTGAACTTGACTGAATTGCTCTGGGTGAATGGCAGCTCGCAACACAGCCAATAACTCAGCCACACTTAATGGCCATCCTAATGCCTTAAATTCTTCCTGCTGAAGACTTCCATGCTGCAAATTGAAATCCACTGAATAATATTGAGGGTTTAAAAAATAAATAATTAAATTCAGAAGAACAGGTGTAATTAGGGCTCCAGCACTGTACAAGTCTCAACAGACTGAGTTTAGCTGTAGTAATGCAAATATCAAATATTAGCTACGTACCAGTCGAATGTCTGAAGCCTGTTTAAAAATATAACCAGCATCCATTGTTGAATATCAACAATGTGATTTTATTAGTCAATTAGTTTTTAATAACACACACTGAGTTGCGATGTTTATTGCATCTTGTTCAATTTAATAAAGTGGTTATTGCAAGCTAATCCTAGTGGGTGGCTGTATAAAATATATTTATTGAAGTTTAACAACTGTTATAGCTACAGGTTTGTACATTTATTTATTACAGGGTTGTTAAGCCTCTGTAAATATTCGTGTACTCATTGCTGGTACTTATCTAGCATTTGCTATTGAATTTACATTAACTACAGCCTGAAGGGTATTTAAAGACACATTTTTAAGTATTCTCAAGTAAGCTAGGATCTTTATTCAATGTACAAAGAACAAGTCGACCCTGAAAGGATTATGGTTTGCCAGCTGTTTTGTTTTCAGGGACTCTGGGCATGCACTGGCTAATTTGGACTGGCAGCAGGTCAAGGACCAGGCTCTGCAGCAAACGTTGCAAAGCTTAAGGGAGTTAGAATGCCACCTGGTCACAGGAGGGCAGACAGGGAGGTACCAAAAAGGAGTCAGAGACAAGCTCTGCTATCTTGGCATCCTGATTTTTTTAGCTCATTTGTTCCATCATATCTGCATTATTTGTGCCTCCCCCCCCCCATAACATACATTTGCATGGCACTACCCAGAATGCTTTTCGGGGATCACAGCAGAAGTAGGGTGAGCTGAGAGCCCAGGTCTCTTCTGCGGCATGGCATGAACATGGGAATGATAGAAAGCTCTGCTCATTTTTGGCCTCCAGACTTGTGTGTTGTGGATGTTTGTAAATTCTCGGGGGAAAGTAGCAAAACAAACAAACTACAATAGGTGCCAAGAGCAAACAAATAGATCCTTGTCTAACAGTAGATATGAACTCTTCAAAATACAGAGAGCTTCTTTCCTGTTGAACAAACTTCCCTGGTTGCGATACGCAAGTGAGCTCAGATAGGCAACAGAGAGTGTTTAAGTACAACCAACCACAGAGCTCCCACTAAAATGTATGATCCATGGCACATGTTCAAAAGAGACCCGGCTGCTAATTTCTCCTAAACTTTATATTAAAGCATGGCAGCAGCTGGGAGGAAAAAAGAAAAAAAAGCAAACTATAACATTAAGAAAAATTCAATTACCTCTATAGAGACATCTCAGAATTTGCAATGTGAAGGAAAAAAATCCAATAACTGTAGAGGAAACATTTGTATTGTCAATGGGACAGAGCAAGATGCAACAATTTACACCTCTGCCCAGTTTGCTGACACATGCTCAAACCCAGTTAGTCTTGATCATGCTTCCTCTGTTCCCCTATCCCTTCTATCCATCCATTTGAAATGCCCTCAGCTGGCTATGGCCAGTGACAAATCACAGATAATCTACAATCATGACCGTCAGGCTAATTCCAGCCGTTTCACAGCTGCAATCCTGCTGTTCAGTTCATTAAGGAGTTTGAGGCTGTTTGCCTTCATCCATTTATGCTGACAAGAAGCAACCATCAATTGGTGTGTTTTGCACAACTCAACACTATCTGCTCAGGTTTTTAATTTACAGTAAGTCATTCAAATTTTTAAACATATTTGCTTATTTACAATTCATGTTCAGCTTAGACTTCACTTAGAAACTGATCATGACAGTTCTGTCCATGCTGTATGTGTATTACAACACACAGTGGATAGCAAAACCTATATCTGAGCTTGCAAAAAGTTTCCCATTTGAAGTTCCCTACTTTAGGGCATTTTTTCCTTTGGGCCTCAAACTTCTAATGCTAAATTTCAGTCCAAAAAGTGACTTTTGAAGGAAGATTTTAGGATTCTACAATTTTTAATACATTTTCCGATCACCATTTTTAATCCTAGTTTAAAATGTCAGCTTTGAAACTTTGCATGTAAATTATCCGTACTGGGAGAATTAGATCCAGATCCTCAAAGGTACTGAGGCTCCTAACTTTCATTGAAATCCACAGGCCTAACTGAAATTCATGGAAGTTGGGAGCCTCAATACCTTTGAGGAGCTGCGCCTCAGGGCTTGTCTTCACTACAGGCTAAATCGGAGCTGCTGAAATAGATCCAGCAGCATTAGTGGGTCTGGTGAAGATGCGATAAGTCAATGAGAGAGCACTCTCCCGTTGACTTCAGTACTCCACCTCAACAAGAGGCAGAAGCTATGTTGATGGGACTGCATCTCCCACTGACATTACACGGTGTCTACACTGCACTAAGTCGATGTAAACTACATTGACTTTAGTTATGTAAGTTGTGTAACTTAGTTGCGTAACTTACATTCGCTTAGCCCTCTAGTGTAGACAAGGCATTAGTGTCCGTGGTAGGTTTGAAGGGAAATGGGGGAACAATCTAAAAGCTAAATGACTGAAATACCACATCCAAGAATGAGGAATGGCCAAATGTTAGCGAGGAAACCCCACTCTCTTTAGGATTTCATTTGAGGGGTGGGAGACGTGAGCATTTGCTTATCTGATACCAAAGAGATGAGTGTGGTACACATGACGATATTAGAGTCATTTAGGATTATATTAAGATTAGATAAATAGGATAACTGAACAGAACCCTGAAGATCAGGTCCCCAGTTGGGTTAAATTTTTAATTTAATTGCATGTGGAAACACTCATCTGTGACAAGAATTCATATTTCTCAGAACTGTGAATAAGACGAATAGGGACCAAGGAAAGGCTATACTTAACTGGGAATTTTGATCTTGTTAGCATAAGGAGTAAAGAGAATAAACACAGAGACCTGGAAAACTGTAAGGGAGTTATACTTTGTTAAGTTTAGCCCAGAGACGACTGTGCAGCCCGGGTTTTGCTTCAGAGGTACATTTTTCCTTTCCATTTCAGTTTTTCTCACGATAGGGAGGAGAAAGAGGAAAATATATGCAGACAGCAACTCATCTGTACTCAAATGCAAGAAAAGTATGCACATTGATTTAGTGAATACATTAGTTATTCTAACCTCTAAAATAAAAATCAGGCCAAATATATCTCAGTAATCATTCTTTTGGAATGGTCCCCTTTCTAGGTTAACAAAGTCATTAAAGCCCATTTACTTCCAGTGCTGAGGTTTCTGCTACACTGAAACTCTGAATGCTAGGAAATGAAAATAAAGGTATATGCCACCCCAGTAACACAACCTCAACTCTTCCCCTGGAGTTGGCAATAGCCACCGGGAAACCAGTTATGCTGGTTTCATAAATAGACATGAGGGACTATGAGAAGATGCCATTGTTTGTGTTGTCCCACAGATCTGAACTGCCGCATTTATCTGCACGCACTCCAGCTGCATTTGTTGTGTTAGTGTAGCTGTACTGAATGGGGGAGGGATCAGTTGGAGCAGCCTGGCAGATCTGGGACCCTGATATGACAAAGGATGCACTCATACCATCAAGGCCTCACTTCAGTGGCAAGTAGGTTGTGTCAGTAGCAGCACACAGGTATCATCTTGTCACGGGATTGTCAGACCAGTGGTATATATGACTGGTGTCTGGAGTCAGTGAGGCATCAAAGAAAATGTCTCAGGAGGAAGCCTCCGGGCAAGGCTAATAAGGGTGGTAGCATTTTACAAGTCTTAGGTGATTTGTGTGGAGCAGGCTCAGGGTTGGGGCATAGGGCATCTCCTGTTTGCTACATCTGGACCTAAACCTGAGTTTAGCCATAGCAAAGATGAGGATAGACTTCGTCCTACAGCGCTCATGTGATCTGTTCCCATAGTGGTTTGTAGCATCTGTAAGGGTACAGCGGTTAGCAGGCATGTTATTGCAAAGTTGAGGCATTGCTCAAAGAGGACAACTTTAAGGCTCCATTGCAGGGCTGGTGTGTACCTTAATTCTTCATTTCCTGGTTTTCAGAGGTTTGAGGGTAGCTGAACTCTGCTTTCTGGAAAGGCACGAGACACTCCTGAGCAACCTGAACTCTGCATTGAGGAAGTTTTGATGCAGTTTATTTCCTCTGTTAAAATAATTTCTCACAGCACCCAGGTTCTACAGCCCAGCTCTTCCCCGCCCCCTTCCACTGCCTCTGGCTCCTTGACAATCATTTAACCAGCCAGAGGCAGCACTGGCTGCATTTTAGTCCCTTCCCTACCCCTGCTCCTCTCCCAGTCTGTCCAGCACAGCCTCGTCCTCCCTGCTCAGACCCTCCCCCCAGGGAATACAGCCCTAAGGGGCAAAAGTTGGCATAGGGTGCAGAATACTCTCCCAACTCCTGCCCTGCTGCAACCTCCCATCATTGCTCCGATTCTTCCCCTCCCCACTATTCCCTAGCTCTACACTAAAAGCTATAAGAATCTGAAAGTGTCATCCTGCATCTGGGCAGAGGATTAGACTAGATGACCCTTGCGGTACCTTCTAACTCTAGGTTTCTACATAGCTCATGTTAGGTGAGGCTGGTTATCAGGAATCTGTTGGCCAAATTAAGAGGTTGGTCTTTGGCCCAGGTGAAAACATATTCCCAGCCTTCTCTCCCTTAATCACTCAACTTGTTTTCCAGTAATTGACATGTATTTGACAACACATCTAAATTGATAGTTCTCTCAGAGGCCCTCCCACTCAGGGCCCATTTCCGTGTGTATTAAAAAAACATGTTGGATTGTATCTAATCCCTTCTATAGCCCCAACTACTAATCCTACATTATTCCATAGTGTGGATGCAAAAATTCTACAGTAACTTGGCTCTAGAGCTCACCCCCTCCTATCTAGCACACAATGCAGCTATAGCTTTGGTCCTGGACTTCAAGGTTAGGATAATTAAAAAGGGGGTGTATTTGAAATAGGCATCAATTTTCCCTTCGTTTTTTTTTTTTTACACACACACACACACACACACACACACCTATCTCCTAGAAAGTGCACTTTGATATTAATGTGCAGACAAGGGCACCAATCACTGCAGTATCACACTGATAATGTTTAAGATCAGGACCATTTAATTAAACTGGGCAATCATTAAACTGGATTTGATCTCCAATGTGTTTGCAGACAGAAATGGTGTTTACAGAGAGAAGAAAGGATGAGAAAAATATAATCAGGATAACTGGCTCTAAAATCTTTCCTCAGGCAAGTCTCCAACTGACTTGATCAGATTTAAAATAACTATTGTGGACATGAAACCTCAGTGATGAAGACATGAGTTACCAATAAAACTAATTAATGATGGGTTATTACAAGCTTGTCTTTGCCTCCACTGAATCTTGAGAGATTTTTACAATCCTGTTCATGTACATTAAGCTCAAGATCATGCTGGCTCACATGCTTGCGATTTTCAAAAAAGGGATGAGCTATTTAAATTTTTAGGAAACCTCTTTTGACAGGAACAACGTTGGTGGCTTAGATAACACCTTCCCAACTGTGATATACTCCGGCATTCCAGGACTACATTTCTGTATAAGTAACCATCCTATCTTGTTTCTAACCACTACAGATTTTCCATTAGTAAATTTGAAAGATTTCTACTACTATCTTTAATTTAATTAAGGCTTTATCTGAAAGCAGATGTAAGGGGACTGTTGCCCCCTTACTAACATTCAGTGGGCGTGTTTTGGTTGGCTAGATCCCAGCACTAAAAGGGGAGGGGTCGATGGGAAATCAGGACCCTGAGACTGACAGTCCCCAGGAACAATGGTGAGAGGCCAATGCTCCAGGTCAGCCTGATTGACAGGGCGGGCAGGCTAATCAGAGAATCAGGAGGCCAGGGGGGGTCCCGTCCTCCGTGTGAGCTGGAATTCCCTGGGTCAGACAGAGTGGGGCCAAGCTAAGGGGAAAGCAGGGGCCCAAGCTGAGCTGGAGAGCAAAACCGTGCCAGATCCAGAGGGGCCAGAGCTGCAGCCACAGAGCCAGAGACGCAGCCCAGGGAGAGCAGATCCTGTGCTGGGAGCAGAGCTGCAGCCACAGAGCCAGGTGTGGTGAGCAACTGGGGCCAGCCAAGGGGGGGACCCTGGGCAAAGGGCACAGCGCAGAAAGACACTCCCAGCCAAGGGTCCTTGCAGGCCAGGCTGGGAGGGGGACCTTAACCTGACGGGGGGCTGACGCTGGGAAGAAGGGTCCCACCACCCAAAGCCCGGAGGTGTGTGGCCACCACCATTGCAAGTGTCCAACCCGCAGCATACCTGCAGCACAGCCACGGCCTGAGAAGGAGACCTGGGACCTACAAGGAACAGACTGCAAAGTGCCTTGATGTCCAGAGAAACTGTTTCTAATGTTCCCTGCCACAAAGCAGGGTGAAGTGTTTTCCTTTAACCCCATTTTTCCTTATTCTTTTCTTTAAATTAATTGTTAAGTAAACAACTTGTATTTGCTTTAAATTGTATGGAATAATCAGTGGGTCAGGGAGGTGCCCAGTGCAGAGAGGGTACCCCGGAGTGGGGACACCCTAGTCCCTGTCCTAGGTGACCACAGCAGGGTTGGGGGTCGAGCCCCCCAGGAATCCTGGGCCCAGCCTTGTTGGGGTTACGAGGACTGTGCCAGACAGGCGAGTGGAAGGGGAGTCCTCAAGGGCAGGGAGGCCTCTGGGTAAAGGAAGTGGGAGCGAGGACTCAGATCCTTTCGCTAGCCCATTTCACCGGGGTAGTGCAGAAGCCAGGAAAGTTCCCCACAATAGCGGAACCATTCCCCTGCTTACACAGAGATCTTCACAGAGGAAAATATGCTTGCTTGGACCTTTTTAGAAACAATCATTATCTAGTTAGTGAATTTCCTAGAAACTAGCTAGGGTCACATAACCCAAGTAGAAATGGGCAGAGGTATCTATGATAGACTGAACAGGATTTACATACCTTTAGCAAAAACCCTACGTCCGATTGCGATGGGGCTTAACCACATGCAAGAGTAGCAAATGCACCCAGTTAGTCATGCTCTGCATGTGGGGAGGGGAGTAGCTAACTAGCGCCTGGTCAGAGGGGGCAAAGCTTAGCCACAATAAGTAGAATGAAGGAACTCCATTGTGGAGAGACAGCAGAGGAGACAGGTCTCTCTGGCTGAGAGACGCCCAGAGCTATGGTAACAGACAGAAATACTGAGAGTAGCGCAGACACCTGCAAGGGAAGCCCTGAAATAGGGAGCATTCCTTAAACAGTTTACATTGTTGTGATTAAAACGTGCATTTCCTGGAAATGCAAAATTCATAATGAAAGATACTGGTGTGGCATTAGTGACTATACTGAGAATTAGAATATGTTCCTTCAATATTGGTTATGTGTCAGCAGATTAAACTGGGATGCAGTCAAAGAGCTTTTAAACTGAATTTTGTTGCTAATCTAAGATTGATTTCTCTTTTTACAAAAGGGGTTAAGCCCTTCCATATTTTCTCAAATGCGTTTAGAAATTTTCAGGATAAAATCCACTTTGCACTTAAAACTCTCCTTTCTCTCCCAAACTATGCTTCTTGGACCTACACCTTTTCATGCCAGCAGTGTTGACTTAGTCCTTCATCCTTCTGAGACAGAAGGAATCCTCTGGAGTTAAGTGTGTGAGAAGGTGTGGCTGTAAAATCTATCCCTAAATAAACCAAGGCACACTTCACTTCTCATGAAAAGTTCTCTGAAGTGTACTTAAGACAATTCTGGGCAACTGTAATGCTGGTTTCTTAAGGGAACCCTAGGGCGGACAATTCCACATGGAACTCCCGCAAAGGCTGACTTCATGATTTTCAGAGGAGTACCTCCAAATTCCTCCCATACTTGCACAACTACTCTGCACTAATGAAAAGCTATTGCTAGAGCTGAGAGCTATAGACTGACTGAGATAAAGAGCACTATATAAACGTGAACAGGTGCAGCATATGGAAATTATACAAGCTCTGGGAGGGGGCTTCCCCAGCAGGGGAAGAGTTGCACATATGCGGTCCAGATGCCCATGCTCGCAAGCCCTGGTGTGGGGGAGTGCTGAGATGGGAGGGGGAAGCCTTCAGGGCTACAGATCAGTATCTGTTGTAAATTATCCTTGGATCAGCACCCATCCAGGAGAGAGAGCACACACAAATTACTTAAAGCCACCTTTGCCTTCCCCCAGGTTTGCATCTACATCTCTGGGAAACAGAGCAGTCTTATCCTAGGTCTCCCTGGGAGCACGTGCATAAATACTATAACCTTTTGCAAATAGGATATTTATTGGCACAAATGGCCAGATAGACAACTAGACACGGCTTGTGCAAAAACTGCAGTCTAAGTACATGATTCTGGCCTTCTGCCCTTTTGAAAATCCATAGAAATTAGCCCTGGAAGATCATCTAATCTATCCCCCTTCTTGTGTAGGATTGTTTCTTATAGCATATATTTTCCTAGCATTTCACATGGACAGTCTTTGGACCAGCTAGACAAAAAGGAGGGGAGAAATTATGAGAATTGCTATGGATTTATCAACTTTTCAGAAGAACAACCCCTTCCCCACACATTTTGGAACATTACTCATGGCACGCCCCGTGAAATGGAAATAAACCCCCTTTCAAAAAGAGCAAAGAAAGGCAAAATATCTGTCTTCATGCGTCAAATGGCTACATATGCCTAAGTGTTTGAAGCTATACTTGAATGACTTATACAGGCCAAAATACAGAAAAGCAAATCTACCCATGTCAATGTGTTAGGTTTCTGTGCCAGCTCTATGCAAAGCAATAATACACCACGGGGCACGAGATCACAGATAACCAGCCAGAGGTTATGCAGAAATACGGGAGTGCCTCTGCTCTGCAATTACATTCCCAACAATGGCCCCCTGGGGTTGCCTTATTACTGTAATAAGGCTACGTAGCACATTGATGGAATCCATTTAAAAGAAAATCTAATATGAAATGTAATTTTAACAGTGAAGTCCATGACTGGTACGTTAGCTTCACCATTTTAGAATGCTGAACAACCAAAGTTAGAATTAGCTGCAAACCAAGCCAGTTTCCTGAACACATAGAAAATTGCTGTCAAGTGTGCACCCATTCTTAATTTACTGTCCATCAGCTTGGTGTCACACCCAGGTACCCAATAATGTCACAGCAATCTCAAATGCATGGATCTAACTGCTCTCCCCAGTTCCTTGCACTCTGTCCATTGTATAGCACATGGATGCACTAAAGGGCAGTATTACCCTTCCCAGATTAATAAACTACTGAGGGACCTGAGATGGGGTGCTTATCCTACACACCTCATGAAAGGGTTAATATGAACTTGAGAGACCAATTAATCTGCCTGATGGCACCTGGAATGTGGGCCAGGCATTATTAGAAGCAAAGCCCTGCGGGGGAGAGCTGGACGTTCCATAAAGAGGAGGGAGCACACCAGAAGTGTGTCCACTTGGAGGGGGCACACCAGAAGAGATGAGCTGGGGAGTTCCCTCTCTCTAAGAAGAAGGTTGAAAGAAGGTTGAGAAGGAGGAAGGAGAACAAAGCAGAGGAGAGCTGCTTCTCCAGTGGTGAGTTGGAAGCCTGATTGGAGACAGGAGCCCTGATGTGCGGTAGCCTGCCTGAACCCCGGAGTGAGGCAAGGAGTGTGCCAGTCCTGCACTGTGGAGTTGATCAAGGCACGGAAGTCTGTGGTTAGACAGGAGGGCAGCCTAGAGCAGTAGAGGCAGACTTGCGACAAGGTGGCTGCCAGCTGAGCCTACCTAGGTTGAAGGTTGGGGATTTTTTTTATATACACATTTGTTATACTTTGGTGAATGGCTCTGTGGCCCTGGAAAGAGGCTGGACTTTGTGACATGGCCCAGCCAGAGGGCCAAGTCACTACTATGACCAGAGAAGGCCAAAGGACTGTGGGGAAATCTGAAGCAAAAGTTGTTGCAGAACTATATCTGGACACAAGGGGGCATGCTGGAGTGGCAGCTTTGCTACAGGGCCTTCAGACTGGCATCTCTTTTCCCCTCACAGAGGACTGGGTAAAATTCATGTCTTTTAAGCCTCTACGAATTTTAATACCTCTTCAAAATAGACATCCAGATGTCAGGATGACATTGTGCCCCCTAATAACTAAGCAAATAATTGTTACAACCCAAACTTGATTTTAAAAAGGCTTGTTGAATTGTAGGCTGACAATAAGGTCCATAATGTCACTAAAGGTGAGCTAGAAAAACAATAATAGGAGGTCTTGCTTTGTTGAAGAAAAATCAGAAGCCAATGGATAAACTGCCTTCCCTTTATGTCCCAAATGTTTAATGTGCTGCACTGAACAGACATGCCGGGGGGGGGGGGGGGGGGGTTGAGGGGAGAAACACCTCAGAGGTCATAGATTTTGTTTCCCCTCTTCCAAGCAGCAAACATCCACCTTCTGTCAAAGGAACTCTAACCCCATGTTCAATATTGGCTAGTTTTCCCAACTCTTTCTTAGGAAACATCACCTGTCTTATAGACGGATGTATCAATTTCTGTCCTTATGAGGCTCAACTGTGCATTTGTATGAATATACCACTGGTTTCTTCAGACTACTCTAAATAGGTGCCAAAATAGTAAAGCTGTCTTGCTGCTTCTGTCATTCTCTCGTGAATGAGACATATGGTCTAACTTTGCTTCTACATAATGTGCAGCTATTTGCACACATCTAATGTGTACAGGAGTACATGTGCAGCATCCAGCCTTGCTGCAAACACAGTTTCAGATGTACATACATGCACCTGCATTTTACAGATGCAAACAATTGCACGCACTTCAAAGGCCAATTTCTGTCTAGGTGAGCAAATGTTTAGAGCTTGCACCTACAAAACTCTGATTAGTGGCTTACGTTAAATTCCTCAAAGGAAGAGGGTAGACACAGGAAGAATGGGGCAAGCTACCACAATGCGGGAACCCAAGGAGTATTTTTGAACATATATGATGTTACATAGATATGTTTGAAGGCTAACTTAAATGTATCCTTACATGTAAATCAATAAGGTGTTTTAATACAAAACCTCAAAAGAAAAACACCCAGCCACAGGCTGCACTCTGAAGAATTAACTTCTTGCTTCCCCCCTTTCAGTTTCCCTGGTCTCAGAGTGGAAAGTTGGCTATTCTAAACTCAGGGCAATTTTTTCTGGAAAAACTTTCTCTGAAATCAGAAGAAGTCACAGGACCCTCCTGGCAGTTAGCAGGCTCCATTTTAGGTCACATGAAAGGAGCTTATAAGTGTAGTTTTTTATACATTTGTATAGCATTATCTGGCATTAGGAACATGCTACTGCAACACAGGTAGCAAGGGAGCTTTCCATTAAAGAATGGGAAACCGCTAAATACTGGCTGGTTTTTAATGTGGGGTTTTTTGGTTTCTTCTCACTTGCTACTGGCCAGAGGAAGTGAAGTGGGAAGGGTAGTCTTCCTCCCTTTGTTTAAATCTGGCAGAAAGAGGGGTGAGCGGTAACTCAATGATCATAGAACTGAGCTATAGTGCTCAGTCCCTTTCATAACTGAGTGGTTTGTTTAGATCTCAACCCCAGGGTTTCAGCCAGATGACTTTTTACTCTTTAGGTGGATTTTCTGAAGGGGTGACTCTAACCTGACTTATTGGAACTCTGAGTTAAATTAATGTACTTTTGATGGGATCCCTTATGGCTGAAACTTAAAATGACAATGATTTCATCATCCCTTATTCTCTTTGTTAGCCCCAAGGGCATACAACCTCTATCTCCCCTGCTACATCTGCACTGACAGGGAGCGCTTGGGGCAATGCACTGCTCCTCACTCTCCAAGGCCTGGATTTCCATACTCCATCTGGTCTGTCTCAAATACCCCTATACAGTGCAGAAGCCAAGCTGTGAGGCTTCAGTGAACTGCCACATTTGGGTGTGCTGCGATTTTCTATCAGGCATTTCTCAGCTGCAAAATCATGACCATGAATGTAATGTAATTGAAAGGAGCTGCAAAGTTCAGCTAAAGAGTCAACTGTAGAAACAGTTAATAGAGGGAAAAATTAGATTGCAGTGAGTTTGAGGCCAGTGGCTTTGTCACTGCTGTAAATGAACAAATGTTCCCAGTGTGCACATGCCCTACTAAAAATTGGTGTTTAATTGCATTTTTTCTACTCTGTGAGCTGTTGCTTTAAAATCAGGGGGGAGGGTGTTTCAGTTTGATCTTTCAATGCCTGGGAAAGTGTGGTTTAGTAGTAGAAAGCCAGGCACACACTGTGTTGTGAGTTTCCCCACACACAGCTGTCTACGCACCTCAGAGATTGAACTGCAGCACTAACCCCCTATTCCAGTCCTGGACCATAGAGCTTAGTCAATGGACATGAACCCTAACCTTCAACCACACATGCTGTCTGTATGCTGCCCCCCCCCCCCCACACACACACACTGTATTCCAGTGCTGAACAGCAATACTTTCTGATATTCCTATTCGAGGGGTGCAAAATAATCAGAAATATCAATATTTCTACACGAAGTTGAGAAGGAAGTGTTCCAGCTTCAAACAGCTCTAGCACAGTACAAAGGATACAGGGCACTGAACTGAGACTCGGGTGACTTGGGTCCTATTCTGGCTCTGCTTAAGACTTCCTGCATATCCTTAGTATCCCTGCCCATAAAATGAGGCTAATGATCCTTAAAGATATTGGTAAAGTACTTTAGGCATATCCGATAAATGCTAGCAAAGTATTAAGGGAGTTTCCAACACTTGGTTGCTAGGACAATGCAGTGCTAGCTTCCACGGTCACTTAGGAGAGTCCAGAAGCACCAGTCTGAATCTGGTCCTGACTGCGTTACATACACTAAAAGCACCTAGGTCTTATATACACTTGGACATTTTGCCACTTTAGTTAAAATAGCAACACCCCCTTGTGTAGGCAGTTATACCAGCATAGCTTAATTGACTTCAGAAACTGAAATAAGCTATACTGGTAACTGCAACTATATTCAGCTTTTAGGAGCATAACTGTTGGCAAAAACTCACACCCCAACACACGTAGTTATGCCAGTAAAACTTGAAAGGTAGAGCCGCCCTTGGAAGATAGCTGCTGGAGAATGAACTCCGTTCTTCTGAAGTGGATTTGCTCAATGACTTGGCATATGTAGAGGAACTGGTTGCAAGAGTGCCCAGAATACCACTGCACCAATTCCACTGGCACCTCTTTGGAAGTGCTGTGGGAACCAGCACAAAGGGTTCTTGTAGTGCATCTGAGGACAACTGACTGTGGCCAGATTTGGGGCTGTAATGAGAAGACCCTATGCAAGTGTGAATCTCATGAAGGTAATTCATACCACTGTCTCAAACAGAACCATCCTCTGCTCCTATTGCAACATTGGCTCACTTACAATTCTCACGCTCCCTCTTCCCTGCCTTGCGCCAATCTAAACATCTGTTACTTCATTTTAATGGATCTTAAATATCTGAAGATCCTTGAGTTTTAATTACCAAAGGCCCGATAAAAATTTCAACCAACAGCTGCTGTCAGTGAGTACCCCCCTGGAGACATCCATCATGTGGTACTGGGACGCGAAGACTTAGAATGAGTGTAAAACACTGATCTGGATTGTTGCAGTTACTAGGGGAGCTCACTTCATGCCACTGGCACCTACAACTCTTAGCGTCAGTTGGAAAGAAAAGAGGGGGAGAGAGAGATGCTGGGAAATAATCACTGTCCAGTCACACCCGGTGCACTGTTCCCAGCCCCAGCATGAAATTAAGAAAGCTGTAGTTCTCAGGGATATCATATTACTCCAGCTGCAATATGGAAACATGTTACTCCTTCTCTCCCCTATATTCCTGGGCTACATGAAGCCTTTGCATCTGTAGAAATGTTCCCCTACACTTGGAGCACTCGAGCAAGGAGTTGATCCTGTAATTCATGAATTTCTCTGAGGAGGAACTTTATTGTTCCGAAGGAAAACAAGTGACCTTAAACCACCATCTTCCAAATTAAATAGCATCAGTTTTCCCCAGCGGGCTGGAAGAAATTGATCCAGAGTGTTACAGAGAATTATTGTACAGCCAATGTCTCTCCAGTCCAAGGCACAGGAAGTATGATGCAGGGGTAATGTAAAGAGTAAAAAGTACACATTTCTTCCCCTCCTCCCCCAGAAAACAAAATGTTACAACACTGCATGTGCGAACAATGCCATGCCATGGTCTGCCTCTAGAATGGAGAGAACGGTTCTGCCACTAACTTGCTGTATAACTCTGATCAAGTCACTTAACCTTTCTGGGACTTTAGGTTATCCATGTGTAAAATAGAATACTTACCTATCCCAGGGTATGGTTGAGAAGCTTATTTGTTTGTGAAAGGCATATTATGTGGGGTTTTATCTGCTATGTTATGCAAGGGATAAAGTCAACAAGTGACCGTCAAATAGAAAGCAAGCACCACTGCATGCTCAAAAGTGTTTTCTCTTCACACAATCTTTTTGCAAAAACTTTGCTGTGATTCTGCATAAAGTTGCAACAGAAAAAGTGTTCCAAGCTGCAGTGTGGCGGTAGACTGCATTTTCCCAATTCACAAATCTTTATGCGCGTGAGTAGCAACTGCTCAAGTCAGCAAGGGTTTGCACGATTGGGTCCGTTGCTTAGTGCAGAGTGACTATGAGTAAGTCATGAAAGAGAATTGAAGATTCCTACAACACTTGGTATGGGAAGACTCTCACTAAAACATTCTGTGCATTCTAAAGAAGACCTCAACTAGTAACCCAACATCTCTGACATGGTTTGGTTTGGCTTTAGATTTCAGGATTACCCATTGTGACAGACCCAGACCAGTGGGATACAGGAGTCTGGTAGAGGGCAAATATACTGGTCACTGGATGAGTAGTTTTCTGTTCCCTGAGTGACCAGAGCAGGGTCTGCACTAGAGTAATCAGGAACCTGCTAGAACCAGTTAAGGCAGGCAGGCTAATTAGGACACCTGGAGCCAATTAAGAAGAAGCTGCTAGAATCAATTAAGGCAGGCTAATCAGGGCACCTGGGTTTTAAAAGGAGCTCACTTCAGTTTGTGGCGCGAGTGTGAGGAGCTGGGAGCAAGAGGCGCAAGGAGCTGAGAGTGAGAGGGTGTGCTGCCGGAGGACTGAGGAGCACAAGCGTTATCAGACACCAGGAGGAAGGTCCTGTGGTGAGAATAAGGAAGGTGTTTGGAGGAGGCCATGGGTAAGTAGCCCAGGGAGTTGTAGCTGTCATGCAGCTGTTACAGGAGGCACTATAGACAGCTGCAGTCCACAGGGCCCTGGGCTGGAACCCGGAGTAGAGGGCGGGCCTGGGTTCTCCCCAAACCTCCCAATTGACCTGGACTGTGGGTTCTTCCAGAGGGGAAGGTCTCTGGGCTGTTTCCCGATCCACATGGTGAATCTGTGAGGCGAGAAAATCCGCCAATAAGCGCAGGACCCACCAAGGTAGAGGAGGAACTTTGTCACACCACATAGACTTGCTAAAACCAGAGATTAAATAGCAAGTTGCTGAGAAGAAGGATAATCTTGATAAAGTTGCAGTTAAATCACTTAAGACCTCTCTGCCTCTGTTTCCCACCTGTAAAAGGGGTCCTTTGAGACATAATACATGAGAGTTTGAAAAATGCTCTGAGGATCTCTGAAAGCGCCAAGTACACTCATTTCTGGGTTTGTGAGAATCGTAAAGTTCTGCTCAGGATTTAGCAGTTTGCACAGGTGTATTCTGCCTGTATGCAAAAGAAAAACACGAGTTAAGGGGAAATTCTGCAATTTGTTTTTCAGCTGAATTGCATTGTTTCTGGCAATCCTCCACAGCAGCAGAGGGCTCTTTACAAATACCCAAATGCTACTAGAAACCTTCCCAGTCTGCATAAAAGAAAGGAAAACTATATGCATCAGCAGCTTTTCTCTCATCTGTTTTGCAAACAGCTTCAAGCTCTTTAAGCCTAAAGAGAACCAGAGGCAAGGCTGAGCATGGCCTGTGGGTAGCTTACAGGGAAAATCTCTTTCCAGTAGTGCAGGAAATATAAGCAACCCAAAATGATCTTTGGTCCCACTTTACTATTATCCACAGAAATCTGGAGCAAATCCAAGTAGTAAGCATCACAACTTGGTACCTCACTGAGGTAAAAATTGGCATGCACTGCTACTGTTGATACATCCAAAATGAATTTAAATCAACATACTTTTTTTAAAAAGTGTTTGCATAAAACCACTGTGATGGGTTTCACTGCTAACGGCAACCCTTCAAATATTTCTAGTAACACTGGGAGGTTTGCTCAGTGCTACCATGACTCAGTTCTGCTTGATTCCCTCCAAAATATACTTTGTGAATGCTCCACCATAATGTGTTCGGAGAGGTGCCCGACATCTGTTCTGAGTAGCAAAAACTAGCAGAGTTACTATCTGCAAATGGATGCTATCATTCAGTCCAATGGGGCAGCTCCTGATGGCATGGGGATGGATGGGAATAAAGGCTTTAATACATACTGCACCTTTGGGAGTGAAAAGAGAGCATACACCAACCAGCTCTCCACATCCCCTCTGGTAGGAGAGGATGAGAAAAAACGGTTACTTACCTTCTGTAACTGTTGTTCTTCAAGATGTGTTGTTCACGTCCATTACACATTAGGTGTGCGCGCGCCGCGTGCACGAACGTCGGAAACTTTTTCCCTCAGCGGCTCCCGTCGGGCCTGCAGGGTCTCCCCTCCCGCCAGAGCGGCGCCCCGCTCTAGCGTATATATATATCCCTGCCGGCCCGACCCTCCCTCGGTTCCTTCTTGCCGGTGACTCCGACAGAGGGGAAGGAGGGTGGGAAGTGTAATGGACGTGAACAACACATCTCGAAGAACAACAGTTACAGAAGGTAAGTAACCGTTTTTTCTTCTTCGAGTGATTGTTCACGTCCATTACACATAAGGTGACTCACAAGCTTACCATTGGAGGAGGGTAGGAGTCAAGGAATAACTGATTGAAGCACAGCCCTGCCGACAACCGCATCCTCTCTGGTCTGATGATGGATCGCGTAGTGGGCTGTGAACGTATGCACCGACGACCAGGTGGCTGCTTTGCAGATTTCCTGGAGCGGAACCTGTGCCAAGAAGGCCGCCGAGGACGCTTGGGCCCTAGTTGAGTGAGCCCTGATCTCCGGGGCTGGTACGTTGGCGAGCTCATAGCACGTGCGTATGCAAAGCACAATCTATGCCGACAAGCGTTGCGTCGAAATAGGTTGGCCTCTCATTCGCTCCGCAACGGCAATAAACAGCTGAGTCGATTTGCGGAATGACCTGGTGCGGTCTAGATAAAACGCCAAGGCCCGACGGACATCCAGGGTATGCAGGCTGTGGTGGCTGGGGTCCGTATGGGGCTTGGGGAAGAACACCGGTAAACAAATGTCCTGCCCCATGTGAAAGTGCGTGACCACTTTTGGAAGGAATTTGGGGTGCGGCCTCAGTTGCACCTTATCCTTATAAAAAACTGTATAAGGAGGTTCCGAAGTGAGGGCTCTCAATTCCGATACCCTCCTAGCCGATGTGATGGCCACTAGAAACGCTACCTTCCATGAGAGGTGCAGGAGGGAGCAAGAGGCTAGGGGTTCAAAGGGCGGCCCCATGAGCTTAGTGAGGACCAGGTTGAGGTTCCACGCGGGGACCGGTGGGCGCGAGTAGGGAAACACCCTCTCCAACCCCTTGAGGAATCGGACTACTGTGGGGTTGGAGAACACCGAAACCCCCAACTCCCCAGGGTGGAACGCCGATATGGCAGCCAGATGCACCTTAATTGAGGCGGGGGCGAGCCCTTGATGCTTGAGGTGTAGCAAGTAGTCTAGAATTGATGGGATTGAGGCCTGCAGAGGCTGGATGTGGTGAGGCTCACACCAGTGGGAGAACCGTTTCCATTTGGCAAGGTAGGTCGCTCTTGTGGAGGGCTTTCTACTACCAAGGAGGACTTGCTGGACCTCATGAGAGCACCCGTGCTCCCTATCGTTTAGCCAGAGAGAAACCACGCCGTGAGATGCAGCGACGGTAGGTTCAGGTGGAGCAGGCGACCTCGGTCTTGTGTGATGAGGTCGTGATGGAGGGGGAGGGTTATTGGAGTGGACACGGACAGTTCCAACAGGGACGTGAACCAGTGCTGACGTGGCCACGCCGGGGCAATAAGGATGACTGTCGCCTTGTCCCTGCGGGTTTTGAGGAGGACCCTGTGGATGAGCGGGAATGGGGGGAAGGCATACCCCAGGCTCCCGCCCCACGGGATTGCGAAGGCATCTGCCAATGAGCCCGGACTGCGGTTCTGGAATGAACAAAACTGGGGGCATTGGCTGTTGTCCTCGGTGGCGAAGAGATCCACCTGGGGAAACCCCCACCTCCGGAAGATTGAACGCAGGACGTCCTGCTTCAACGTCCACTCGTGCATGAGATAGGACCGGCTGAGGTGGTCCGCTAGTCCGTTTTGGACCCCTGGGAGATATGTCGCTAGTAAGTGGACTGAATGGGCTATGCAAAAGTCCCAGAGGCGGAGTGCCTCGTGACAGAGGGGAAAGGACCGGGACCCGCCCTGTTTGTTTATGTAGAACATGGCGGTAGTGTTGTCTGTCAGAACCGACATGCTGTGGCCTCTTATGGTAGCGTGAAAGGTTTGGCAGGTGAGGCGAACCGCCCTTAGCTCCTTCAGGTTGATATGAAGCAACTTTTCTTCCCTGGACCACAAGCCCTGAGTGCGCAGGTCCCCCAGGTGCGCCCCCCAACCCAGGTCCGACGCGTCTGTTACTAACGTCAGAACGGGCTGTGGGGCGGCGAAAGGGACTCCCGCGCAAACCTGCTGCCGATCGAGCCACCAACGGAGGGCGTTCGACACCCGAGCCGGGATAGTCACGACCAGGTCTAAGGGGTCTCTGTTGGGGCGATATGCTTGGGCCAGCCACAACTGCAGCGGCCTGAGTCTGAGGCGGGCGTGTCCGACTACGTGGGTGCAGGCCGCCATGTGCCCCAAGAGTTGTAAGCAACATCTGGCCGTGGTCGTGGGGAATTGCTGGATGGAGCTCACGGCCTTCTGAATGGCCAGGAACCTCGACACGGGGAGACTCGCCCGTGCCGCCACTGAGTCCAGGACTGCCCCTATGAAGTCCAGTCTCTGCGTAGGGACCAGTGATGACTTGGGTACATTGACCAGTAGACCGAGTTCGTGGAACACCTGTAGCGTCAATGCCACATGGGAGCGAACCTCGGCCTCCGACCGGCCCGCTAGGAGCCAGTCGTCCAGGTATGGGTAGACGCGCATCCTTCTTTTTCGAAGAAAAGCTGCTACCACGGACATGCATTTCGTGAATACGCGCGGGGCTGTTGCCAGGCCGAAGGGCAAAACTGTAAATTGGAAATGGCGCTGGCTGACAGTGAAGCGCAGGAACCGCCGGTGGGCCGGTCGGATAGCGATGTGAAAATAGGCATCTTTCATATCGAGGGCAGCGTACCAATCCCCCGGATCCAGGGATGGAATGATGGTACCAAGGGAGACCATACGGAAACGTGGTTTGAGCAAGTATTTGTTTAGCTTGCGTAGGTCCAGAATAGGAGGAAGGCCCCCTTTTGCTTTGGGAATGAGGAAGTAGCTTGAATAGAACCCTTTCCCTTTGAGGTCCGGAGGAACCTCTTCCACCGCTCCTACTGTGAGGAGGGCTTGCACCTCTTGCAAGAGGAGTTGCTCGTGAGAGGGGTCCCTGAAGAGGGACGGGGTTGGGGGGTGGGAGGGAGGGGGCGAGGAGAACTGAAGGGTGTATCCTGCCTCCACCGTGCGTAGGACCCAGCGGTCCGATGTTATACGTGACCAAGCATGGTAAAAACGGGACAGGCGGTCCCTGAAACACAGGGGGGGATCCGGAACAGAGGTTGGTACACTGTCCTCGATCGCAGCTTCAAAACCCTTGTTTGTTTCCCGGCTGCGGTTTGTTTTGGCCCTGATTTTGGCCTTGGTTGGGCGTGTTGTTGCGTCTACGCCTGTTATCCCTGCCCCTCCTGCGGTACGGCTCCTGTCTAGTACGAGGGTGGTACTGCCTCTGCGGAGGTTGGGGCTTGAAGGGCTTCCTCTGTGTCACTGGGGTGTGCATCCCCAACGACTTGAGGGTAGCTCGAGAGTCCTTAAGGCTGTGTAGTCTGGCATCCGTTTGGTCCGAAAACAAGCCTGAACCCTCGAACGGAAGGTCTTGGAGGGTGTTTTGCACCTCTGGGGGAAGGCCGGAAGCCTGCAGCCATGCCGAGCGTCTCATTACCACTCCTGACGCAATTGTCCTAGCGGCTGCGTCAGCGGAGTCAAGTGAGGCCTGTAAGGAGGTTTTGGCCACCGCCTTCCCTTCGTCTACTAAGGCAGCAAACTCGGGTTGCGAGCCCTGAGGCAAGGCTTCCTTGAACTTGGACACCGATGCCCAGGAGTTGAAATTGTGCCTGTTCAGGATCGCTTGTTGGTTCGCGATCCGCAGCTGGAGGCCTCCGGACGAGTAGACCTTTCTCCCAAATAAGTCCAAGCGTTTTGCCTCCTTGGCCTTGGGGGCCGGGGCCTGTTGGCCATGTCGCTCCCGTTCATTGACCGCGGAGACGACCAGCGAACATGGGGTTGGGTGGGAGAATAGGAAATCAAACCCCTTGGATGGGGCGAAGTATTTCCTCTCTATGCCCTTTGCCGTAGGCGCCGCGGAGGCTGGTGTTTGCCATACGGTCTTGTAATTAGATTGGACCGTTTTTATGAGCGGGAGCGCAATCCTGGAGGGGCCTTCCGGGCTTAGAATGTCGACCATAGGGTCTTCCTGCTCTACGGTTTCCTCTGCCTGCAACCCCAAATTGAGGGCTACTCGGCGGAGCAGGTCCTGGTGTGCCCGATGGTCAATCGGGGGAGGACCGGACACTGTTGTGCCCGCCACGGCTTCGTCTGGTGAGGAGGAGGAGGTCATGGCCTTTTGTGCGTCCTCTTCCTCCTGTAACTCCTCATCAGCAGGGCGCTCCTCCGGAGTGCGTTCTCTGACGTGGGCCTGAGACGGTGCCGGGCTCGGTGCCGAGTCGGCCCTTTCCCTTTCTGGCGGCCTGGATACCGTGGACTCCCTGCGGGAGGGTGGGCGCCACCGTGGGGAGCGGGACCGGTGTCCTGAGGGGCCCGATCTCGAGGTTCAGGACGGGGGGCCTTGTTGATGGTAGGCCAAAGGGGTCCAGAATGGCCATTGCCCTGGGTGGCCCCACTGTGGTTGCCAAGAGGCTTCGTGCTCCCTACTGGCCTGCGCTCTGTGGGCATATTTGCTGGAATGGCCCGAGTCCACCTCCGAAACTATGGACGGTGATCTAGAGGGCCACGGCGGTGCCGTGGGGCGGTGCCAGGCCGGGGTTGGAGAGCGGTGCCTTCGTGACTGGGACCAGGAGTAGCGCCGTGCCGACCTGGACCTGGATCGGTACCGGTGGCCCCGGGACCGGGAGCAGCTGCGGGAGGATGGTCTCAGGGATCGCGCGACTGAAACGTCCCGGTGCCTGCTTGAGCAGGGCTGCTGGGCCGGTGCCTCGCGTCTGCTGGGGCCCGACGGTTGTGCGGCCCGCTGCGCGGAGGGAAGCCGGGAGTCCACCGAGGCAGAGCTCGACCGGGATTGGCGCCGCGAACGGTGCCGAGATGGCGACCGTGATGGGCGCATCATCGCCGGCTTGCCTTTGGACGGCAGTCTCGGCGGAATGTCCTTAGCGCGGAGGGTGCCTTCAGCGGACAATTCAATGAGGTCCTTTGCTGCCTCAAATGTGTCCGGGGTGGAGGGCTGTTCCAACAGCTCCTCCAGCCCTTCCTCCTCACTCGACGTGCCTATCCCGGGGCTCGACGGGCCTTTCGGCGCCGGAGCCACTGGCACCGGGATCTGTGTTGGGACCGCAACGGCTTTAGTGGCACTTGCGGTCTTCGCGGGCGCTACCCTCTTGTGCGGGGAACGTCCTCGGGCCTTGGGTTGGCCCTTCGGCTTAGCCGGCGAAGAGGACCGGTGCCGGGGGTGTTCCCTCTGAGCCGGTGCCGTAGGCTTAGGTTGCCCCGCCGGCATCGGATCCCGAACCGATGCCGGGGCACTCCGCACCGAGGTTGACGGTGCCGTAGAAGTGGAGGGCTGTAACGCCGACTCCATGAGCAGCTGCTTAAGGCGAAAGTCTCTCTCTTTCTTAGTCCTGGGCTTGAAAGCCTTACAGATCTTGCAGCGCTCCTTTTGGTGTGCTTCCCCCAGGCAACGGAGACACGATTCGTGTGGATCACTCAATGGCATAGGCTTGCGGCACGTGGCACAAGCCTTGAAGCCTTGGGCGTGCGGCATGCCCCGCCGCCCAGGGCCGGTGCCGGGGTTAGCCAAACACCTAACACAAAGAGTTTAAGCCTTTGTAAAGAACTGATAACTGCTAGCTTAACACTAACTACTAACTACTAACGAACTGATAACTGTAACACTAATTACTATGCTAAGGGACACTCTCAGATGAGAGACAGAGTTGTTCCAACGTCGCCACGGACGGTAAGAAGGAACTGAGGGAGGGTCGGGCCGGCAGGGATATATATACGCTAGAGCGGGGCGCCGCTCTGGCGGGAGGGGAGACCCTGCAGGCCCGACGGGAGCCGCTGAGGGAAAAAGTTTCCGACGTTCATGCACGCGGCGCGCGCACACCTAATGTGTAATGGACGTGAACAATCCCTCGAAGAAGAATCTGCAGTTGCAACGTCCAATTACTGGAAAGTGGAAGAAATGGACCTGCCACCATCTACCTTCATCTTTACAGTGATTGGGGAGATGGAGAGATGGAAAGGAGTACAGGACTTGGAGCCAATAATCAAGGTAGGGAAAGCTGCCCTGAATTCTGGAACCTGTGCATACCCCTGTGTTGGATCGGAAGATTCCTTATAAAGAGCTGCAGAAACTGTTGGGTGTCAGTGATAGGAGAAAAAAGACCGGTTCTGAGCTCCAGCCAGAAAGGGCTGGGTCTGGTGGCTTTGGATGGACAGACTGGGACAGAAGGAGAGCTCTGTGTGTGGCAGAAGGACCAGGCTGAGTATGAGCTTGTGTTATGGTTGTGGACTTCATTCTAGGGATTCTTTGAGGACTCTTTGAACAATTTTTGTTGTTAAACCAGCATGTTCTATATTTGTCTGTTAATTATTTCAACAGCGCATTTAGACTTGCCCGATTGAGAAAGGAGAACCCAGGCAAAATCTGCACCCTCCCAGAGCAGCTCATCAGGACTTGTAGGGACTAAGACTAAAACTTAAATTTAATAAAGCAAAACGGTTACCACCATGGTAACTGTCATGGTCCCTGGGTCGGATGCCCCTTCTGACATCCCTTTTCCAGAACCCCAAGTGTACCCCTTTCAGGTGGCAGGCCTGTGTCCCCACTTCTCTTTGGGACAGGGCCCCACAGTCCAACCACTCCATTTAAAAGTAGCAGAGTCCTACACACATACTGTCTTACCTATGCCTGGCATTCCTCTCAAATGCAAAGTAGACATGGCTTAGCCTTGATGTCTGCCCCTGTTCTCTCTAGGACCAAGCTGTAAACTGCTTCCTGCAGACCATGTTTCTCTGGGTCAGACTGAAGCCTACTCTCTGTGCGTATCTCTATATCAGCTTCCAGCTGAGCGGACAACTTCCCCGCTCCTGTTCTGCCAGGGGCACCTTTAACAGATCAATGACTTTTTGATCTCAGCCTTTGCAAACAGCACCGTGCCCAGAGTCAGGGCTGAGGAATCACTTTTCATGGTTATAAACCTGGCTATTGTTTGAGGAGACTTCCTTATCTAGGCCATAGTTTTGCCTTTTGTGGCTCCTTTAACAACCCCTTTTGATCTAGCTCTGCATTCAGGCGAGGTAATATCCAATAGATATAATGAGGGGCATATGTTATTTATAATAAATTAAATATTTCTGAGTTCTCCACTGTAACAAGTAAGCAAACAGTGTCATATACCGTGTAAACTCTTGGCAGCAATATTGATTCTAATTTCACTGATACCAGGCATGGTATTGTCTAACCCTATTATCACTGGCACACTTGGCTCATTAAAAGAAAATGTTAAGTTCTAATGCACAAATATTTGCTGAAATGATGTTTCAGGATGTATGTTCAGTTGAAATAAAAATTCAATTTACAATACTGGCTGTATTGGTTTTCATTGAGTCAGGGAAATACCATGTGACTAATGAACTTGGTGAAAATTTAAGATTGCAAATACAAACTTCTTTTGTGAAATATAGGCCAGGCAACAATTTTTAGCTGAACAAAGATGCCAATTCTCAAGCAAAAACACTGAGAATGTTGTGATCTCTTTGCAGACAACTCAGAAAAAAAGACAAAATTCATCAACTACTTTTGTTGCAAAGCATATGCTCAGACCTATTCCAAGGTTGTCAATCGAGTACTTTTCTTGTGATTTTAAAAGTCTCTCTCTCTCTCTCTCTCTCTCTCTCTCTCTCTCTCCAATCACTGGCATTATTCAGGAGTTGTATGAGCGAAGACTGTCAAGGTCACTCTTGCAAACAATAACATTCTGACAAAGCTGATATTCTCTGCATTTTTATTATTTGTTGAGATTTTTACAGAAAACTATTCATATCCATGGTACTATTATATGCACAAAGACTAGATATAGATCATAGCACTAATGCAAGATTGTCTTAGCCATATACCAAAAACAAAAGCAGCAGCTGCCCGGCACGCTAAGAAAGGAGAACAGAAAAGCAGAAGCACCAGGGAACAGCAGATGCAGCAGAGGAAAAGCAGAGCTCCAGAAACCCTCCTCAATCATTTTTAAGGACTAAATCACAAATCTATTGATGTCAACGGAAAGACTGCATCTGTAGGACTGCCATTGATTTCAGTGGGTTGTGGATCATGTAATTCAAGGGAAAAACAATGATTTACTAGAGGTTAGACATCTTATTCAAGAATCTGATTTAAATTCCATTGATTTGCCATTGCCTTCAGTGCATTTTGGATCAGGCCCTTAAAGAGAAGTGCTTTACCAGTAACACACATATATTGGAGGCCACACTGGTTTTTAATACTAAGAAGGTTTCAAAACATTTTCAGTTCTGAAATGACTGTTTCATGCACTCAAAACAGTCACTTCTCAGCCTAACTTATTACTAGTTGTGTTCTAGCAAAAGGTGAACTCTGTTGGAAAGTTTGTACAAAAATCCATTCAGTTGGAAGGTGTTCTTAAAAGTCTTTTCTTCCTCCCCCAAACAGCTGCATTTTGAAACAAGCTCAGCATGTAAATATGCAGTTAAGCTTGGGAGGGGAAAAAATGGTTTTAAAAGCAAACTCACAACCATATAAAAATGTGAAAGGGAGCATGTACATTGGAAAACATTAGGATACATTGCACCTCTGTAGAGGGACAACCATGCAGCTATGTTGATTCTTGCAATCCTATAATCTCAGCTGTTGAAGCAGGAGGTGGTTTCTCAAACTCAAGCAGCACAACTGAAATGAAAAGGGTGCTGGAGCTTACGGACAGCAGAGCACTTATTAGGGTTACCATTCGTCCGGATTCCCCCGGACATGTCCGGCTTTTTGAACTAAAAATAGCGTCCGGGGGGAATTTGTAAATGTCCGGACTCCCCCCCATGCAGAGCGCGCACGGCTAACAGGGCAGCCGGCCGGCCGGATGGTGCCACTTACATGGGGCTCCGACAGCCAGAGAGCGCCCCTCCTCCGCTTCCCCTGCAGCAGAGATCACTCCCTCCCTCCCTCCCTGCATTCGCAGATCGCCTCCGACAGTCTGGAGCTCCTCCCCCGCTCCTCCTCCCCTGCTGCCCAGCGTGCCGGGACGAGCGGCTCAGACCGTTCCTGAGCAAGTCCACAGAGACGTTAGGCGAAGGCCAACAACAAGGGGGCCAGGGGGTCGGAGAAGGGGCAGGGAGATTTTGGAGGGGGCAGTCAAGAGACGGGGGGGGTCGGGAGTTCGGGGGGGGGGCTTTCTGGGGGCGGTGGAAAAGGTTTTGGGCAGTCAAGGTACAGGTAGGGGGTAGGGTCCTGGGGGGCAGTTAGGGTGGGGGGGTCTTAGGAGGGGGCAGTTAGGGGACAAGGAACAGGGAGGCTTAGGTAGGGGGTGGGGTTATGGAGGGCAGTTAGGAGCAGGGGTCCCAGGAGGGGGCAGTCAGGGGACAAGGAGCGGGGGGGGGGGGTTGGGAGTTCTGGGGGTGGGGCTGTCAGGGGGCAGGGGTGGGGAGAGGGATTGGAGCAGTCAGGGGACAGGGAGCAGAGGGGTTTAGATGGGTCGGGAGTTCTGGGGGGGGCTGTCAGGGGGTGGGGAGTGTTTGGATGGGGTGTGGGAGTCCCATGGGGTCTGTCTGGGGTTGGGGGTGTGGATAAGGGTTGGGGCAGTCAGGGTACAGGTAGGGGGTAGGGTCCTAGGGGGCCAGTTAGGATGGGGGGAGGGTCTCAGGAGGGGGCAGTCAGGGGACAAGAGGCAGGGAGGCTTAGGTAGGGGGTGGAGTCCTGGGGGGCAGTTAGGGGCAGGGGTCCCAGGAGGGGGCAGTCAGGGGACAAGGAGCGGGGGGAGGGTTGGGGGTTCTGAGGGGGGCGGGAAGTGGGAGGGACAGGGGCGGGGCTAGGGCAGGATGGGGGCGGGGCTAGGGCGGGGCTCCTCCCATCCTCTTTTTTGCTTGCTGAAATATGGTAACCCTAAGTTAGTTCCAGCCTAACAAATTTACGGCACCTTTAGGCCAGCAGTCACTAGCAAAAGATTCCCTACATTACTAGTTGTGACCCAGGGAGCCCCTCAATACCAACTGGCAGAGGGCGCACCACACACCATAACACTCATCAGGCCTGACACATTCATTTGCCACAACTCACTGCCGTCATAATCTGTATCTAACAGGTGTTGTGTAAGGTGTGTCTCATGCAAACCAGTAACACGCAATAATACTCATGACCAGTGTGGGGTATGTACAGGCAGTGTATAAAGAATTATAGATTTGTGCTGGAAATATGTTCCTCAAATGTGTTTGGCAGCCAGTGCCTAAGCACAGCCTGTCCTAGACAAATGACTATATTGTTTTGCAGGCTTGATGGTCTCTCCAGTGTAAATTAAGTACAGTGGATCTAAAGACAATAACAAGCACATTTGCATTCAAGGTAAACAAAGTCATCAGGCAAGCAAGTGGGGGAAGATGACCACTTAATCTCCATGGGGGATGGAGATTGCACCCCCAGGAAGCCTTCCTGCCTCTTGAAATGGGGGCCAATGAACTTTGGGAAAATATAAGCGGGGGTCGGGGGAGAGCCAATTTTGTCATCCTTCACCTGAGGAGACAAAGAAACCAAATGCTTTCAGCTCGGTGTTGGATCCTAGCTAAAGCCTGACCAGCCATGCTGGAGTAATGACTGTGTTGAGAAAACTACTTTGAACAAAAGACTATTTTTTTAAATTCGATTTTAGTCTTAGAAGGGTATTTTTACATATGTGTGTTTGTAACAATTTTTATCCCCGTTCCTTCTACTCCCTATCACTTAAATGGAGATTCTATTGTTATTAAATATGTTTTACTTGTATAAAGCCAGCTCAGTGCTGTATATTAAAGGATAAACTCCTCACCTAATCTAGCAGGCTGGCGTGTATTGTCTCCTTGGAAGCAGCGAACTAGATAACTTCTCTGAGGGTCCAGTGAGAGGGACTAGGCACTACAGGACTGTTGGTGACACCCTGCAAGTAGTGACCAGGCTGGTGAAAGCCAGGGAGAGGCTGTTGTGCTCTGAAAATGTGCAACTGGTGTCAGGCCTCTGAGACAAAGCTGATCAGCACAGAAGCACCCAGGATTACAGGGCAGATGGTGACAACCTCTTACAGGTCTGGGTGAACCTCCACAGCATCACACTAGTCATACTCCATCAGCAGTAGCAATGATGGAAATGCCAGCGTAGACCAAGCACTACCATTTACTGTAGGGAGGAAGCAATTGACCAGTCTCTTGTCCATGAGTAGACAACATGAGGTAGCTCTATGAGGTGGTTGTTGGGTGGCTGAGTGTATGGGGCCTGAAGGCTGCATAGACTAGTGGTGGTCTCTAATCTCCAATAGGTCACCTATATATCCGGCTACAGAGCCTGTTGCAGTTTTGCTATATCTAAGCTAGTTTACATGTGAAATTGCACAGAAATGTTATGCTAGAACCTGGCAAGATGAATTTACAGTGGGAAGATCAATAGTAAAGCCAGAGTGGGTGCTCACTTGTTATGGAGCAGCAGAAGTTCCAACATTAGCTGCCTCTGTGCCTATAGGCAGCCCAGCCATATGCAGGACATCAGCAGGATGAGCCTGTCTCCCAATGAGCAGCAAGAGCTCAGTCATCGTGGGCAGCTCATGCTTCCCTCCTCCCGATACTCACTTATGCTCAAGGAGAGCAACCACTGCTCTAATAAAGGTATGGCATTTCTTCCCTGATGCTAAACAATTGCAGTTGTCAATGCTTTGGCACCTTCAGCTGGCCATGTGCCCTGACTGCACCACATGGAGGTAGATTTAGGCACAGAACCTGGTGTAGTTCTCCATTAACCTTCAGTAGGTGGACTCAGAGTGCATATTATTCCTGGCTTCTCAGTGCCTAACCTGATGTGCATAGACTACATTATAATGTAGGAGTGCCACTATGTGGGAGTGCCAATATGTTCTCTAAAAGCATCAAATATAAAAATGGCTCATTGTCTTTTTGCATGAGATTTTGAGTGTGTAGATTTGAAAAGTGTGAAATGAGTGGGTAATATGGATTTTGGGAACCAAGCTATAGAAATATGTTCATATCTCAATTTTTTATTAAAAAGATTAAGAGGATTCAGCATCTGCTATAATAATAAACAAACAACAACAGTTGATGTTACATGTCAGCTCCTGGAGCTGCTTTTAAAACCATCTCAATTTGTGTTCTGAGCAGCAGAACATATGCACCATCCTAGCATTCTAGAGCAAAATTATATTCTTATGAGTCATTCCTGCTCCCATTTTTAGTTGGGGGTGTGTGTGTGTGTGTGTGTGTGTGTGTGTGTGTGTGTGTGTGTGTGTGTGTGTGAGAGAGAGAGAGAGAGAGAGAGAGAGAGAGAGTTTGGAATCTCCCTATCTTGTCAATTTCAAAACATTGAAAATTTTCCAAATACTCCTCTATTAGCTTGTGCCCTGATCCAGTTCTCCTGCCGTCAAGGCCAAACTTTCCACCAAAGTAAACCATTTGATGGGACAGTTTGTACAAAATCTTCCCTTAGGATAGTGGGTGGTAGCATTGCCAAAATTGAGGCTGAGCAGGATTTCCATTTTAATGGGGTGTAAAAGGTCTATAAAAGGTATTTTGAATTAGAAGATCAACTGCAAATGCCTATTTATGCCTGAATTTTCTATGGGAGTTTGTGTTGATAAAATAAGTCAGTTTTGACTATTTCAAGATGCCTTTTGACTAGATTTTTTTTCTATTGTCTTGTGCTTTTTCTTTGGATCCCTTCATAAAGCATCGTGACAGTCTGAAGCATGAAATTAAATATATGTGATTCTTCCAGACTACTCCTAGCAGATTTTTTGTTAAAAGTTGCAACTCTGCTTGCATGAATAGTTATTTAAGATGTTAGTTTTGAACAATATTGTTGCACTGTTCCTGAGAAGGTTGATATTGTTACTGATCACAAAGTATAATTGTAGCCTAAGTGTTAGGTCAGCATAATGTTGCTGAAGACAAACTAAAGGTAGTGATGGAATTATCTTGACAATGTATCAGACACTACTTAAGGCTGCGAGACAGGATTTCAGAAGACACAATTGTAACCAACATTAAAACAGTGATGCTGTTTGCCCCAGTGAAGCCACTAGATCACAAAAAATGATTACTTACCTGTACAGTAATGGTTGTTCTTCTGAAACAGATCTGTGATGATTTTATGAGAAGTATGTTTGGGTTATTAAAATATGTACTGTATGGAAACAGGTTTCAGAGTGGTAGCCGTGTTAGTTTGTATCAGCAAAAAGAACGAGGAGTACTTGTGGCACCTTAGAGACTAACAAATTTATCTGAGCATAAGCTTTCATGGGCTGAAACCCACTTTATCAGATGCATGCAGTGGAAAATATAGTAGGAAGACATGAAAAAAATGGGTGTTGCCATACCAACTGTAACTAGAGTAATTAATTAAGGTGAGCTATTATCAGCAGGAGAAAAAAAAACTTGTAGTGATAATCAGGATGGCTCATTTCCAACAGTTGACAAGAAGGTGTGAGTAACAGTAGGGGGGAAAATAGTGTGGGGAAACAGTTTTTACTTTGTATAACGACCCATCCACTCCAAGTCTTTATTCAAGCCTAATTTAATGGTGTCTAGTTTGCAAATTAATTCCAATTCTGCAGTTTCTCGTTGAAGTCTGTTTTCGAAGTTTTTGTGTTGGAGTATTGCGACTTTGAGATCTGTAATTGAGTTACCAGGGAGGTTGAAGTGTTCTCCGACTGTTTTTTGTACATGTACATTGGTCAAACTGGACAGTCGCTACGCAAAAGAATTAATGGACACAAATCAGACGTCAAGAATTATAACATTCAAAAACCCATCGGAGAACACTTCAACCTTCAACAAAGAATACTGTTTTGAAAAGAATGCTTGGTCACTCTGTATATGCCGCTAGTCAAAGCTCTCGGAGGGCAAACCTGCAGGTACTGAACCTAAATTGGGCTCGCTGAGGTATACAGGGGTCTGTAATCCAGGGCCTGGTCTAAGAGTCTGAGAATCACAGGATTTTGCTCCAAAAGAGGTCAAAAGCTTGGGTGCTTGTCTCCTATGGGAATGCAGAGACCCAGACAGGGGACATCTGCGCAATCCACCCTGAACTGTGACAGAGGTCACCAAGGATTTGCACAAAGAAGTGAATTGGATGAAGTTGGCATAAGTATTTGCTTTTTGGTATGTGTTGGAGACAGAGGTGAGTGCACCTCCTAGGGTGAGTTAATTTAGTGTTGGAGGGAACATGAAGGTGGCAACGAATGCCGGAGACTTTTCCATGTTATTTGCATGCCTTACAGAAGGTAGGTGGGCAAAGTGCATCCTGATGCAACCTTAACTGTGGCTAGACAAAGCTTTTTGTGTTAATGAGAGATGCACATTTTAGAAGGCTCCTTTAGGAAGCAAGGAAAGACTTCTCCCCCTCTTGTAGACAGACTAATATTGCATTTTGCTTACTGGCTCCATTGCCATGCAAAGTAGTCTCCTCTATAAAACAAGCACAAATCTGCTTTCCTCGTCTTGCATTAGAAACGGAGCAGCAAATTTTAAAAAATCCTAATTAGCGTTTATCATAGCTTCCCAGGTACAACCTGCACTTATCTCCCAGCAGCTTAAAGAGAAGGCTTTTCGAGAGGCTAGTGATAAAGAAGGCATTTAGCACTTCATCTCAGCACACTATTTTAGTAATCCGGTCCACTCCTAGCCTGTCACTTTCACCGTGTAATCTGCAAGAAATTTAAGGTACATACCGCACCTTGAAAAAATCTGCACAGTTTAAGACCTTTTATTAGACCAGTTTTCCCAAACTTGCTGTTCATAATTCACATGGTCAGCTAACACTTGCAAAAGCATTCCAGTCATTTCAACACCATGTCACTTTCAATTGGCAGCAAAGGGGGCTTCCCGGCTGAGTACGGGTCAAAAAGCACATAAGAACTGTCAAGTACAGTCATAGTGGAGATGTAGGTGAATATTTAAGACACCGTTTCACCTTTTACTCACTGAACTGTAACTTCTCTGCACGTCTCTCTTCTGTTGGATCAGTGACCTCTGGCTCTTGAGAGCAATGATAGTCAGCTTTATCCATACGCAAGGCCCTGAACAGCATCTATGGCATGTGTGTGTGTGGGGGGGGGGGGGGTGAGAGGGAGGCAGTGAAAGGGGTTATTTGATCAACTGATCCTGCACTAATTAGAAAAGTTTCAGGTTCCCATTTATTTTCTTCACCACAAAGTTTTACACCATTTGCTCAAGTCAATCATTATCACCTTATACTATGGTTATGTGACGAAGCAGCATAAACTGAAGGTGATATTCCCTGCTTGCATACACAGATATGCACTACCTCGGTAAGAGCTAGTGCAAGTATTAACAGTAGTGTAGCCACAATAGCAGGGGCAGCAGCAGGGCTTACCTGTGCTGAGTATGTACCCACCGTGTTGAGGAGGGTTTGTACTCACCACAGGCAAGCCGTACCTTTGCGGCCACTGCCCGTGCTACCGTGGCTACACGATTATTTATACTTGCGCTAGTTCTCATGGAGCTAGTGATAGTACGCATACGCAAGCTGGGAATCATACACCATAGCTTGTAGTGTAGATGTAGCCTTAGGAGAACATGCCCCTAGGACAGAATATAAGGTTTCCCCCCCAACTGAGAGGAAGAAATGAGCAGAGGGCCAGAGGCTGCTGCTCTAGCTAGTTTTGGAAGGAACCCAAAAATCTAGTCTGGGTCCAGGACAATGAAACAGTAGCAGAGAAATGTTCACAGGTGAAGTCTGCACAAGTGTTGGGTAAGGAGATTTTGCCCTGGTCCCCACTGCCCATGACCACTCCATCTCTATTCATTTGGTAGTGTTACTTAGAGACATTTCATACTGGCCTCTGTGCCTTCAGAATTTGTCTGGCACTGGAAATGGACAAACCAATTCTACCTGATGAATTTGGTTCTCAAGGTATCTACAGCTCCACCAGAGCCAGGAAGTCTGATCTCATGAAATTTGTAGCCCAGCTTTGAAGAGATTCAGGTACTACAGTAATACTTCAGGTGCTTAGCTAGAATAAAACTTTCTGAGGATCACCTATCACTAAAAAATGAAAGATTAGGGCTACATAACATACAGAGGCATGGCGCGACTGTGCTGCTATGTAGCCAGCTTTGCTGTAGTGAAGCTGTGAAGACCATGTGAGCTCATCTACTCAGACCTGCTACTGCATCTTGCTTCTGGAAGCATATCTTTGCATCTCACTCTCTAATTGGGTTCTTTTCCTCCTTTCCTCAGCAGGAAAGTCTGACCACATGACATGTTTTTCATTTTCTACCAAAACCACAATCTCCTTTATACAGACAGACTAATCTGCCAGGCACCGCACTCTACACCTCATTCACAATGCACAGACAATAAAAACAAAAGCCAAACAAGAAATTCCCACTTTTGCTGCCACGTCCAATCGCATGGGGGAAAACTACAATCTGTAAATACAGCATCAGTATAAGAACACACCACTTGCAAAATCCCAGCCACTCCTTCACTCTATAAACAAACAGCAGAGCTGTATGTTCTTCCAGGATAATATTTGAGAGCCCAGGGTAAAATTTGTAGATTTCACATTCTAAAATTCCTCTCCCTTTCTTCCAGTCTCCTGTTGAAAGGAACTGTCAGGAAGATGATGTGATGCTGGAAAGAAATGCTAAGACCACTAGGGAGACATGCAAAGAAGAACAACAACAAAAAAAGGAGAGAGGGAAAAAAACAATCTGACAATATATCTCAATGCTGACAGCCCAGATCTGCTGGGGCAGTTGTGATACCCAGTCTGAATGCTGACAAAGTCATTCTCATGGAAAGTTTTCCCCTCAACAACATCAGCAGCAAAGCACCTCACTGGCTGTCTACAGTAACCATCAGAAGGAAAAATGTGTGGCCATTTTCCTTCCCTAGCTCAACAGAGAACACAAGAATCCATTGATCTGGGAGGGTGAAGCTCTGACGTAAATGGCATAGACCATGCAGTGGTGGAATGGGGACCACAAATTTTTAGGTTTAGGCTGTTTCTACTCTCTTTAAGGCCTGAGGACAATGTTAATATGCAACATTAGCAGGGAACGGAAGCCCTTACATAATTTATTAGATTTTAATCAAAGGATCAGTCTGAAGAACATAAGATTTACTATAAGTGATCAGAAAATTGTGTCCAAGTCTGCATCCATAGTATGTAATAGCTAATGCTTCAGGAGAGAACACTCACTCTTTCCCTCCAATGACCTAATCATTTGTGCAATATTGTAGGGTTAACAGGACATTTCTTCTTGGCCCCCTCCATTTACTCAGCTTACTCTGAAGCAGAAGCACCAATTACCTTACTTTAGATCCCAAGCCACATAGTTATCAGTCAATGGAACTTGTTACCCAGACAGTGAAATAACCACACTTTAAAGACATCCTACTCAATTGCAGGGAACCACCTGCATGGAGTAACCTGTAGAACTGAGGCCTAATATCCTAGTCTAGAGTGCAGAGCTAGAGAATCATATGCAAATTTGTTGTATGGTGCCGTCAGTGCCAGCTTCGTTCTGTCTACAATTCCCTCCAGGGTAGTTTATTGGCCTGCATAATCCCTGGTTTCTATAGAAACAGAAATACTGTAGTAAAAAGCGAAAAAAATATTAAATTCTGTCAGCGTACAAAGATTGATGTTTGGGGTTTGTGTGCGTATAGCGCACATGCAGGGCCTTGTGTTATTTAGTCTCAGCTTCAATCCCTACCCTTCTGGTCTCATCTGATATTTATAAGCACTGTGATCTAGTAACCTTCACCCCTTCTTAGCAGCAACCTCCCTTTGCTGCCATGACAATGAGGGGGAGTGAGGTGAGAATAGGGTTTTTTTTATATCTATATGGCATGTGTCCTCATCAAAATCAGCAAAGGCCCAGCTGCTGAGCAAAGAGGAAAACACGTCATAATGAGTTTAAAAAATTCCCTTTGGATTAGTGCTCCCTGAATAGCAAAGGCTACCCCGAGGGCTCTTTGCTATGCAAGTGGCGTAACCATAGAGTCTCATTCAGAAAGCGAGAAACTAGATCAAATTCCATAGTACATCTGATGTATTATTCCAATGGATTATAAATCACTCATGTTTCCCTACTGATGAAAGGGCAATTTTATGACCAATTAATTAATGTACTTAAGTAAACTAAAATGAGCGTATCAGACCAGTGAACCATTTAGTCCAGTATCCTGCCTCCAGCAGGGATCAGCTTCAGAGGAGGGTGTAGGAAACCTTGCAAAGGAATATTATGCAATAACAGGTCCATGGGGAAGAAGTTTGTTCCTAACCCCAAGCAGCGAATGATTGGCTGATGTCCTAAAGAACAAAGGGTTTATATTCCATATAGAATTTCATCCTAGATATTTTAACTGTGTATATTCATATAAATGTCGAATCCTTTCAGTCCTAGTAAATGCTTTCCCAAATATATCTTGTGACATTGCACAAGCTAATTGTATGTTCCTTTCATCAGTTCTAAATGCATTGCCTTCTAATTTTTGTGACTGTCTCTTTGTTCTTGTAGTGAGTAGTGGTAAATAGCAGCTCATGAAGAACTAAATAGTGCACAGATGGTGCATTCCATTCGCAATGTTGCATTGTGTATTCCAACTCATATGTAGAACAAAGAATAGAAGATCACTTGCTTGCTTTTTCATACTGGATTGGTTTATCAATGTGTAATCAGTAACAAGAGTGCACAGAAGAAAGGAGTTTGAAGAAGGGGCCTGGATGAGGCAAGGGACGATGCTTGGTTAACAGGGCTAGGGAGAGAGTTGTAAGCGAATGGGATAATACAGAAAAAGCGTGATGCAGGAAGCAGGAAAAGGACTAAGGGGTTGGCAGGAAGCTTGGGAATAGTGTAGGCAACAAGAAAGGAAGAGAAATGAATGCAAAAATATCAGCTGGGGTATAGGCCTGGCAACTTGTGTTTGAAGCAGAAGGCAATTGGGACATATAAGGAAGGATTTTGAAGAGAGGTCTGATCTGGTCAGAATAGTAGGCAAAGACGTTGTCTTTTGTGGCAGCAATCTGAATAGACTGGATGGGGACTGAGGTGAGAGCCAGGAAGACCATAGAGGAAGAGGTGTAGGGAAGACATGCCAGAGGTTCCAGTTCCTGGTTCCAGTTCCCTTCCACGGGTCAGCAGAGGTTCCAATAAGCCACAGTGAAAATCCCCTTTTATTGTTCAGGAAATCCACAAAGCAAAATAAAACCCAGTTGTCAGAATTCAAACCCAGTGCTGGCTACTCAATGTAAACCAAACAGTAGCCAAACAGACAACAGTGTCTGAGGTCTGATTTCCACAGACTGCTCAAGGAGAACCCCCCTTCCCCACCACACACACACACACACACAAATTTCAGGAGAAAGGGAGAACAGTTTCTCCAGCACCCTCTCCTCTCAGAGGCTGCCATCTTTCTATGGAATCCTTCATTAGCTACTAAGTGCAGTTTCCATCGGCAAATCAAGCTCCAGTGGGATCCTTCTACCTTCTCAATTTTCTTGGACCCTGGTACCCCTTCTGTCTCACTGTTTAGTTTGATGCTATTTCATTATATCAGGGCAATGGAGAAGGGGCATGACTACGTGGCCCTAAAAAGATACACACTGCTCATCACAGAGCTGCTATCCTCTGAATTCTATACACTATAAATATCTTTCAAAAATACTGCTAAAGGGTACTGGAAAACATTAAAAAACCCACAAGCAATGAACTTTGTTTGTGCAGGCCCGACACTCATTTCTGGATAAGGCTCTCTCCTTGAGGAAGCTGGCACACAAAGGTAAAGTAAACAACTCAGACACATTTTCTTGTGCTCCATAAGTCACAGAATAAGAGCCAGGAAAGGGGAGGAGTAAATCAATACCATCCAAATGGAAATGGGCTAAATTGGTCAGGAGAGAGGGATTTTATTGAAAATTAAAGCTATAAATAAAAGCCCAAACAATATCCAACTAATTTACAGGGAGACATCTGGGACAGGACTAGAACCATCACCTTCAGGAAAGTGTCCTGCTAGCAAAGACAAAGGGCCAACTCCACTACTGGAGAATCCTTATGGAGTAGCCTGAATCCTTATGGAGTAGCCTGAATTCCCCACACTAATAAAAACTCACTTCATTTCTCAATAATAGTATGTTCCTCTTTTGTAATGCAGAGACGGGGTGCCTGTCTACCAGGATCCATGCCACTAAGATAGTACAGAACAATTCAGTAGACTCATGGGATAGAGAGTTCTCCATTTATGGTTTTTTTAATTATTATTAAATAGTAAAAGTTTATAAATTAGAAAAGGTCGCTAATTAGCATTTCATAGACAAAGGCCTATATCAGGGGTCGGCAACCTTTCAGAAGTAGTGTGCCGAGTCTTCATTTATTCACTCTAATTTAAGGTTTCGCGTGCCAGTAATACATTTTAACATTTTTAGAAGGTCTCTTTCTATAAGTCTACAATATATAACTAAACTATTGTTGTATGTAAAGTAAATAAGGTTTTTAAAATGTTTAAGAAGCTTCATTTAAAATTAATGAGAGTGTCACTGAAAATCGGCACGCATGCCACAGGTTGCCTACCCCTGGCCTATATCATGGAGCAAGTGAATGATGGCACTTGGTATAACTACATACATTTTTCATTCGTTGCTTCCCACAATCCTGGAGTGTGATACTATTGTCTTATTTTATGTCTATTTTCCTCCTTTATAAATATAGTGTTTCTGTGTCTGCAAGGAGTTTAAAACTGCTAGCCAAAACAGTGGAACTTCTCACAAACCAGCTAAGCAAAACCAGTCTCCTCTCATCATCACCACCAGTCAGGACAAAGAAAACCTCTCTCAATGCTCACAGAAAGCCAGGCAATCGAGTCACTCCTGAACCATACGTACACTGCACCATTCCAGTGATTATGAATTAAAGGGGGGTAAAACAAATAGAAAAACAAACAATGAAAACTCAACTTGATACCACACATGGCAACTGAGGCCTGATCTGAAGCCCACTGGAGATTGAGAGGGGACATGATAACAGTTTTACAGTACAGAAAAGGTTGTTACAAGGAAGAGGGAGAAAAATTGTTGTTCTTAACCTCTGAGGATAGAATAAGAAGCAATGGGTTTAAATTGCAGCAAGGGTGGTTTAGGTTGGACATTAGGAAAAAGTTCCTAACTGTCAGGGTGGTTAAGCACTGGAATAAATTGCCCAGGGAGGATGTAGAATCTCCATCATTGGAGATTTTTAAGACAAACCCCTGTCAGGGATGGTCTAGATCAGTGGTGGGCAACCTGCGTCCTGCGGGCCGCATGCGGCCCATCAGGGTAATCTGCTGGTGGGCCGTGAGAGTTTGTTTACATAGACCATCTGCAGGCACGGTCACCTGCAGCTCCCAGTGGCTGTGCTTCGCTGTTCCCAGCCAGTGGGAGCTGCAGGAAGTGGCGCAGACCGCAGGTACATGCTAGCTGCCGCTTCCCACAGCTCCCATTGGCCGGGAACGGCGAACCACAGCTACTAGGAGCTGCGGAGGGCTGTGCCTGCAGACAGTCAATGTAAACAAACTGTCTCGCAGCCCGCCAGCAGATTACCCTGACGGGCCACAGGTTTGCCCACCACTGGTCTAGATAATACTTAGTCCTGCCATGAGTGCAGGGGACTGGACTAGATGACCTCTCAAGGTCCCTTCCAGTTCTATGATTCTAAGACACTTCCCCTCTGTGATTCAGCTCTCCTGTCTATAAATTGAAGAGGATCATTCTTACTTCCCTACAGTACCTTGGGGGCGTGGGGGGCATGCAGTAGGTAATGATCATAAAGCACTTTAAGGTGAAAAGTGATATGTCCATGATAAATTATTCCTCTGGAGAATGACAAGAACGTGACAGTTCTCTGTTCGGGTCCACTGGCCAGGTGCCCCAGACAAAAACATTTTATTTTAAGTGGTTCTGGTCTTTATATAAAACAGGGATTGCTAGACCTCAAAGTCTGAGGTTTTGCAAAACTCAGGGACTTTTCAGGGTTCAGAAACCCGGTCTGAGTATGGGAACATTTTATTTCTGTAAATTAAGTTAATTTCTGTAAATTAATCAAGTTTTTCCCCAAAAGGGGGAGGGGGCTCAATTTTAAGCCAAACAGTTTGCTTACTCCTAGGGAAGTCTGTTATAGACAGAAGAATTCAGCTTCACTGCTAATGCTGTCACCAGGGCTGGCCTTAGGGGTGGGCCACCCGGGTGACCACTCAGGGGCGCCATGCGGCAGCACAGAGGTGTGCACTGCCAGTGTAGAGTCAGAAGCTGCTCCCAGCTGGCAGGTGAGTGCTGCATGCGTACGGCACCCCTATTTCTCCTGGCTTCCTCTGACAGAAGAACATAGTGGGGAGGCAAGCAGTGATGCACAGACACTGCTCCTTGAAAGTTCCTCCGCACCCCCCTAGGGGACTGTGAGTGGGGAGAGCGAGGAGCTATACGAAGCACTCCATGCATTCAGGTCACTTTCCCCACCTGGGCTGCTGCTCTCCTGTCCTCCCCTTATGCAGCCCAGGTGGGGAAAGTGACCTAGATGTAGGGAGCCCTGACATCGCTCTTTGCTCCCCATCCCACAGCCCCTTATGGATGCACAAAGGTGCAGCTTTCAAGGAGGGGAGCAAGCAACAATTCCAGCTGCTTCATGCATCCAGGTCAGTTTCCCCACGAGGGTGCAGGGGTTAGGGGTTAAGGGGGCACAGTGCAGGACTGGAGCAAAGGGGGTGAGGAGCCTGGGGAGCTCACGGGGCCAGGGGCAATGAGGGGCACCCACAGGTGCCAGGGGCAATGGGGGGGGTGCTGTACCCAGAGGGACCAGAAGCGACAAAATACAAGTTCACCCAGTGTGCCATTTTTCCTTAGGCCGTCCATGGCTGTCACCTGGTAGTTGAGATGATCAAAGGCGATCAAACTGACAATCCATGGATGCATACATCAGGGGCACAGTCACGTGAAGGCCCTCAGCTGTGGAATTCACATCACCTGTGGTTCAGCTGTCCCTGAAGTGGCTTGCCTTCAAGACTGCAAGGCCTATCCATTTACTACACTTTTTCCTGGGTGGGTGGGACTGAGCAGGGAGGGTTTGCTTTTGTGAAGCTTGGCTGTGTGGAAAGGTGAGGAGGGAGCCTTTTATTATGGTTCATATTTCAGGACTGATTGTGGTTTTCAAATTGCAGATGTGCCTAGAGATTGAGATGGATGCATAGTATGAGTGCGCCAAAAACAGCACATACATGCCCACAAATGAAACGATCACTGGAACTAGACACTGGGCTATATATGGCACACAGATCATAGCCAAACATTTTCAAACCTGGCTAAGATCCCTAAAGTTAGGCTCTTAAAGCCATGTTTGCTTGAATAGAGCGTTCTAATTAGGCTTTGTCTACATATACAAGTTGTACCACTTTAGCTATACCATATGATTAAAGCGGTACATTCCCCTGGTGTAGACATAGTTCTACTGGTATTTTCTGCTTACTACCCGAACTCTCCTCCCAGAAAGAACCATGCAGGATACTACATATGATGACTCTTGGGAAGGACTAGTGATTGCCCATCACCGCCCTCCCGGATCTCGGTGAAAGGAAGGAGCATGGCCTGAAAATCTGGTCCTCCTGTACTGTGGTTAGTTGCAGGTTTAGCAGAAGAAACCTGCCTCGGGAGAATTTTCTGCTCTGTGACATCAGAAGTAGAATTCCAGCTCTGCAAATGCTGCTGTTGCAAATCTGATTTATGAGAGCATGGAGCATGTGTTGTGCAGAAAGCAGTAACAGCCTTGACAAAGAAATTGCGCTAATTAAGCCTTCTCAGCAGTCAGCCAAACAGGACTTCTTTCCTCCCAGCTGAATTATATGCGAGTGGTGGTTTTTAGATCTGGCAGGACTTCACAGCTCTGATGTGAAGAAATTTCCCTTAAAGAAGGGTCTGATGCACCAGCCCAACCCTATCAGTGTGAGCGTGATGAGATCACTTTGAGTCTGTGGCTATCAGTGGGGGTGGACACCAACCTCCGCTGGTCCTTTAAATAATTTATTTCTCTCTCCCTTCCCCCCCCCCCCCATGCAAAAAAACATGGAGAGCCCTTTTCATTTGTGATGCTTTAGGCCTGGTCTACATTACAAAACATTTCCATGTTTAAAGTGGGTCTAACCCTTATTAACTGAGACGATGCTAAACACAATTTGTCCTGATCTGCACTGATCAGTAAGATGTGGTCAGCATCATATCAGCTAACAGACATGTTCAGCTATGGTAACATTTTATAAGGCAGACAAGGTTATAGAGGAAGACCATTTATCCTGGTGAGGCCATAGAGTACAGTCTGTATCTCCCCAACAACCAAAGGGGGAGATTTTCTATAGATCCTAAAGGGAGTTCGGGCAGTTAAGAATTTGTGTGCTTACCTCTGTTAGATTCATTTGAAAATCTTCCCCTAAATGTGTATGTTATTCACTATAGGGAAAATACAGATTTTTTTATATCTGGAATTCACACACAATATATATATAAACCACTGATGGATGGAAACTGACAAGTCACCAGCCACTTGTAGAGCTTTGCAAAACAGGCTAATTTAAGTTTGTTGCTGATTTCTCCTGAATGTGGGTGGGGGGAGGGTGAAAGGAGGGAGGAAGGAAGTGTCACTTGTCCTTAATGGAGCATAACACAGACTTTTGCCTGGAGCAGAAGACTAAGACAGCAAAGATAGATAATTCAGAACAAAAAAAAAGTGCTTTCTTGCTTCAATTAGGGGACAAAAGGGCCCCTCACAGACTCCTGTGCATTTAAAAGGGAGTGGGAGGAGACAAAGCAGTGGCAATGAAGCTTCAGGATTCCCCTTTGGTGCTGCAGCTGTTGATTACAGTGAGATATAAGAACATAAGAATGGCCATAGAGGGTCAGACCAAAGGTCCATCCAGCCCAGTCCTCACTTCCGACAGTGGCCAATGCCAGGTGCCCCAGACGGAATGAACAGAACAGGTAATCATCCAGTGATCCATCCCTTGTTACCCATTCTCAGCTTCTGGCAAACACAGGCTTGGGACACCATCCTGGCTAATAGCCATTGATGGACCTATCCCCCGTGAACTTATCTAGGTCTTTTTTGAATCCTGTTATAGTCAAATTGGGGTTTTCAACCTGCCAGGGCCGGCTCCAGGCACCAGCTTGGCAAGTAGGTGCTTGGGGCGGCCTCTCCGGAGCGGGGCGGCAGGTCCAGCTATTCGGCGGCAATTCGGCGGATGGTCCCTCACTCCCACGTGGAGCGAAGGACCTCCCGCCGAATTGCCGCCACAGATCGCGATCGCGGCTTTTTTTTTTTTTTTTTGGCTGCTTGGGGCGGCCAAAACCCTGGAGCCAGCCCTGCAACCTGCCAAGCTTTAAATGTGACAATGGGTGTGATTTTCTACTTGGTTACATCAGTGTAAATCAGGAATCACCCCACTGAGATCAATGAGTCACACTGGTGTCTGGAGAGGAGAATATGTTCTGTTCTATACGGGTCCTTATGCTGTTCTCATCACCATCATACCTGAGCACCTTCCAGCAGTGTCTTAAGTGATGTGACCAACATCTGCCACGTGAGCTTTGCTCTTTCTGTCATCCTCTCCTGCAGCACAGTTTTGTTTTGCAACACAGATGTGGAAAGGTGTGAACACTATGGAGGGAGAGGAATGTTCTGTTAGACTGTGGAATAATGTCAGAAACCGTGATGGGGACGGTCAGGTCTAGTTCGGAGCCAGCTGCCAGAGCTGGAATCAAGAGTTCAGAGTGGAGTTGGAACAAGGACTAGGAACATGGCTGGAGCAAGAGCAAGGCTGGAGCAGGCCAAGGCTTGTGGCATCTGTTACCACTATTAGGCAGGGGAGAGTTCCAAGCCACAAAGTGACATTGAGCAGACTGAGCTACTGTGTTTCCTGTGAGGACTTTCATACCTGCTTTCAGAGTCACCAGACCAGTTCCTGGCTTGTAGATTGGCTGGAGTCTAGCACAGAAGTGGCTCATCCACACACGTGGCTTAATCAGGCTCTAGTTAAGGGATGACTCCGCACCTTAAAAATGATCACCAAAGGAAAGTAGTGGAAGCCCCATTGCTCGAGTTATTTAAAACTAGGCTGGACAAAGCACTGAAGAATACATAAAGAGCAATCCTGTATTGGCCACGGGATGGAGAAGATAACCCACAGCAATAGGTGCACTCTCTCTCTATTACCTATGACCCAAAATGAGGAAATGAGGAAAAGCAATAACAGTGCTCGATGCTAAAAACAAAGGTGGGATGAATTTCTCTTTGGAATATATAGCACTTTCCAAGAGTTTAATTTAAAGCAGCATTTCTCACGTAAAGAAGTTATGGCAATGAAAGTAGGATAAAATCAAGGTCTGTGTAAGCTGGAGATCATTATGAGTCTAAAGAGAAGAATGCTCATTCTAGTAAGAGCCAGCTGACTTGTATAACCTGCATGTCTGCTACCCTCAGTGGAAGGTAACCCTGAACTCTTCTTTGGTCAGCTGGCTGTTATACAGCTGCAGGCAAACAAGGCTGTATGTGAAGCCTTCCAATCCATGCCTCAGTGCCTGAGCTGCTCTCCATCTCCCAAGCCGCAATCCTGTGTAAAAAGAATGGAGAAGTTCTCTTCCAGAGGTAATATTTTATTCTGTAACATTTCTATACACACACACACCCCTTCCTTTTATCAAAGATCCTTATTCACTCTTCAGAAAGATACAGCCACAAGCCTCCTGCAGTTTTTTTCACTCCACACCTATACAATGCAGCATGGAGTAGATTTGCTTTTCCTCTCGAGTGCCTCATGAACAGAGTTATTTTCTGGCAGATGCTATGACTGCCACTTAAGATTTCTTTTAGATTTTCTCTAAGTGCTAGGTAGACTCCAGAAGAATCAGCAGAAGTAACACTTAGTGTAAAATTATTCTTCTCCAATCCTGCTGCCTTACTCCAGGCTCCAGAGTCTGCAGAAATGGGGAAATCCTTTCTACCTTTCATTATGTTGGTGGCCTCAGAACAATGGCATGTCACAAATGGTTATTCCTGCCCGTGTCCCCACAAGAGTCCAGGACCAATCCAGTTCTCATTTCACCTGGGAGTGAGCTCTCACAGGAAGCAGTGTGGTCCAGGGGATAGGGACTCAGCTGGGACAAAGGAGACTTGGGTTCTATTCCCAGACCTGCTCTGTGTCCTTTGGCAAGTCATTATACTCTGTTTCCCCTCTTATCTGTCTTGTCTACTTAGATTGGAAGCTCTTCAGGAGATGTACTGTTTCTCATTATGTGTTTGTTGATAGGGTAGCACATTGGGCCTCAATCTTGGTTGGAGCCTTACAGGTGCTGCAATAATCTAAATAAAAATAACCTGACCCATCACACACACAAACTCTTACCTATGGAAATTATTAATTGGCAGTAGGCCTGATCCTGCAAACACAATCTTTTATGTGACTTTATTCATGTGCATGTTCCCACTGAAGTTAAGTTATGCACATCAAAGTGCTTGCAAGATCGGGGACTTATTCATGTAACAGGTTTGCTGTTCGGCTTGTATGACAACAACCAAATATGGACTCCTGAAAAGTTACAAATCTGACTGTGGTGGGGTGACCACCCCGCCATGCCTTGAAGGGCTTAAAAGCAGCCCTGGAGATGGCTGTGGTGGGGAGAAAGCAGCTACTAGGCTGATTGGGGAAGCAGCCACAGCTGAGCCACGCCCCAATCAGGCCACAGCTGGCCCTATAAAAGGCCAGTGAGCCAGGAGCTGGCAGACTCCCTCTCCAAAGGCTAGAGAGAGAGGGACCAGGCTGCCTGGGGAGCTGAGGAAGGTACCGAGGGTGGAGCAGTGCTGGGGAAGGGCCAGGGAGCTGGGGAGCTCCAGCCTTAGCAGAGACCCAGGCTGCAGGCCGAAGTAAGGGCCCACTAGAGGGTTCTAGGGCTGCAGAGGGGCAGTTCCGCTATAGGTAGAGGCAGCAGGTCCAAACCCCCCTTGCCTATGATGAGTGGCTTTTACACTGCAGTCTGCCCCAGTGAACAGGGGCTAGATGGTGACTGGCAGTAGCCCACAACTGAAGCAAGGTGGGGATAGAGGACTGGGGGTTCCCCTGGGTGGGGAGACCCTGAGTCTGTGGGGGTATTGCCAGGGGGCATCACCCCAAAGACCAGGGGCACCGGGGTCCTGGGAGGGACATGGGGGCCAGCGGCAGCGGGACACGGGCCTGCAGAGGGCACTCTGCGCTGGAAAGAGCTAATTCCCTGAGACGACCAGCAGGAGGCGCTGCAGGGGTGAGTCCCACATCGTGACACTGACCCTAAAAATACCAAGAGTATATGAAGATCCAAAAAAAGGTCATTCAACCAGCTTGGTGCCAGATGCAAAAAGGCCCTCTCCTGGAAATAGTGCAAGACACAGATGGAATAGAAGGAAGATAGTCTGATCCAAAGTCAGGCACGAGCAAGCTCATAACCTGTGCAGTTTGAGTCAAGTTAAGAGGGAGGTGAAGAATAAGGAACATTTCACACATGTGATTAGAGTTTAAATATCATCTTCAGATGAAAGCAGGTAGCCAATGTAGTTACCTAAATAAAAAGGTGTAACATGGGAACTGAGAGGTAAGGAAAAAGATCAAACACATTGGCACACGTAAATGGTGGAAATGGACAACACAGAAAGACAGAGCAAAAGTCTGCTCCAAACGTTTCAGGAGATGATGAAAATTTACAGCTTTGTTGAACTGCTACTATAGTCACATATACTGACAAATCTGAAAAAAAAATAATCATGATAGTGACATCAGTTTGTAAACGTCAGTACAGGCAGCAAAAGAAAAATTGAAAAGAAAAAAAACATGGCAAAAGAGAACACTCTGGTCCCTGACTTCAGAAACTGCATATAAATGACAGGAAGTGATCTCAAGGAAATGAGGAAGCAAAATTTCCATCTTAGCTTAGTGTAATGCCACCAATTCTCATTCATACAAGAAGATGAAATCCACTTAGTGAATGAGTCCTTTACTTTTAATTAGCAGGAGATCACTTTAAACTCGAGGGAATGGCTTTAGATGAGAAATGCCTAAGATTCCAGAAACCGGAAGTTTAAGTTTTGTCCAATTCAGCTTAAGTGCTGAACCTTTTGAAATAGTTAAAGAGAGTCCAGTGCAGTTTACTACATGGGTGACTTCCCGTTCAGACCTTAAAAGCCATCCTGCTTGCTCTGCATTGATATTAACATTGGTTTTAGCCTGCATTAGATTCTATGCATGCAGAAATGGCCACATGCCCATTTTTTACATGCAATATCTTCATCTGTGCAGACGTCAGGGAGTTGGGCACCCTACCACCTGATTTCCAAACAAAAAGATGGAAGTGCATTCAACTGCACGTAAACTTTTCCATAACCAATGCAAAAAGATGGGCATAAAAAGAATCTGAGCCAAGGACTCAAGTTTGTCCTTGAATATCAACACTGTGTATCTTGAAAGTGTACAGCTTTGTTCCAGTGTCCCTGGCCAACTTTAACCCTCGCTCACTTGCTATTTGTTGTTTAGATACTGCTTTCCACACAAGTGGTGCCTGTAGCACAGTAGAGGGTGAAAGAACTCTTATATGTAGTACATTTTTGTAGGGCACTTTGGGAAGGAAGGTTTGATATAAAATATACAACAATCTAAAGAACAAAATATTTAAACCCTACTGTCCTACAGTCCAAAAGAAACCTCAAACTGGATTTTTTTTTCGGGGCTGAGAAGTTGTTTATGGGTAGTGTGTAAACAAATGTTCCCCAAAAAAACATATTTAACTCCCACCTATGCCTTTTGTCAGAGTATTTCCAGGTACATGTAACCTGACAGGCAGATCTCCAATACTTATGGCATTCCCCCCCCCAAAGAGATAGAAAATAATTAAAATTCTCATCACAAAAGAAGTGACTTTTTTTTATATCCCAGACTGCAAAATGGTGTTGTAGTTAATCAAAGCAATTCTAAATGGCAACATTATTATTCAAGCTTCTATTTCCAAGCTGAGTAATTTAAATTAATAGATTTTCTGCTTTAGGCAAAACTGACTGAAAAACTCAGTAAGCCTTGAAATAGAAGAGAATAGAAAAAGAAAAGGGAAAAAAAAAACCACCTTACAGTTACTGAAGCCAGAAAGTCTTCACCCAAATATGTCCCAATGGCTACTTCATAATATTTGCTATGTTCCAGGGCACAATATGTTGAGCTGCTTCATCTCAAAAGTCGGATTTAAAATAGCAGAAATCAAAAAGCCTGCTGCATCATCTTGAAGCAAAATTTCTCCAGTGAGTTTGCATAAGTCACATAAATAACCATATTTACTGAGGGCTAAAAGGCTAAGAAAATTATTAAAGGATTAGTCTCTCATCTATAGGTCTGAGATAAGTCACAGGTAGAACAACTTGGATGTTCCTAGCTTTGCTGGATATATATATATAATGTCTGCAGTCTAAAACTCCCAGACAATTCAGCACCATGGACAGTCTACATCCACAGGTAGCTTTATTTCCTAAGGAAATCAGCTCCTGAAGCTCTTATTGACTTTTATCACATCTTAGCATTTTTGAAAATCAAGCCCAAAATGAGAGTAGAAACTAGTGTTGCAGGTGGTGACTGAGATGTACTGACAGACCTGCATAGGTGGCCTCTCAGCCTGTATTATACTTTACTCTAGTCTCCTGTTATTGAGTCCTCATTTTCTTGAGACCCTATATCACACCCGAAAAAAGGATGGGTAGAGGGAAAATAAAAAGCAAACCAGTATTTCTGGGCATTCAGAATTAAATGGAAGAGACATGGTTAAGGACAATAGCAACACAAGTTACATCACTTGAGGGATACTTAGAGCTTGGAAAGTGTCAAAGATACCATCGCATGTCAAAGGAACAGTTAAATGCACTAAGTTATGGTCTCACCTGCTGTTTGACATTATGAGATAATACACTGGGGACAGGTGGTGTCTGGTCATTCCAATGTAAAAAAAGTGATTCCGGTCATGAGGAAAGTTAGTTTTGAACATTCTGCTGAGCAGCTGTTTAAAGTAACTAGACCTCCTCAACATTCATCTCCACTCTAGCCCACAGCTATAGAATTACAATATAAAAAGTATTGGCAGTTCCAAAATTTCAAAAAGGTCATCCATTTTTGTTTGCCTGGTATTTGTGGCCTGGTTTCTAGGCACGAACAGCACACATGATCCATTTGGCAGTGGGTTTGAGTCCCAGAGACACAGAGTGATGTTGGTGGGGAATTGTCACAGTTTCATTAGCTACCTGTGTCTCCAGTGGTCTCCTGCTGTACTTTTTTGTTTGCATGTGATGAAATGAAGAAAAGCCTGGGACTGGTTGCTCCTCAAGACTTCTTTGGAGCAACAGAGAATTCTGGGCATGCTATAGAAGACACGAGTTCTGAAGAGGTAAGGGAAGGGACCGTGCTCTCCAAAGCAACAGAACTTGCTGACTACAGTCCTAACATAATCCTAGCTGTCCCTGACACTTGAGGCATAATTTACAGGAGTTCTAAAGAGAGTCTCACTGAGAACTAGGACACCTCCAAAGAGGAGAATAAATGAGCCAGGGGATTAGAGAAAGGAAGGCTCATCTCATATTGCAGAGAAATATTTTAATTCAGCCTGCTTTGCATAGATCTATGGACATTTACCCCGAGTGTGCAAATGGAAGGCCTTCACTTTGTTAGAGCCTCTTGCTAGCTGAATCTCAAAGCAAGCCTGGAATCGTGCTCCTGGGAAGTATATCAATACGCACCCTAGCCAAGGTGGGAGAATGCAGCAAGGTTGAATACTGAAAAGAAACATTGTCAGTGTGTGTAGAATACGAAGGGGAAAACAATGAACATCCAGGTGCAGAGAATGTAATTGGGAATAGTCTTCAGGTCAAGAACCAGTGTGGCAAAGGGGAAGAGCATTCTTTGACACTGAGGTTGCTAGAAAAGCGCAGGAAATTAAAAGGGGAGCTGCTGTATCAACATTTATCATTGTTATTTTAATACACAATTTATTATTCTAAACACCAATAAATCCAAACTTTACCACAAAGAATCAGAATGCAGAATCCTTTGAACACTATATTATGCAAACTCTATTCCACTTACCCCCATGTCCCTAACAGACATGAAATCCGTGTAAGGGGAACAGAAAGTGCATCAGATCAAACCGAAACGTAAGGCAATATAGCAGCAGCAGCAATACAGACAGCTCTCAGTCCCTAGGCCTTTGATTCAAAGAGCATGAGTGACAAAAATGCAGCCAGAAGAGTGAAAGTCATTTTTGATAGCTGTGTGATACAGTCATTGGGGGTTTTATAGACATGCTGCGCTAGAGAGCTCCTAAGTCTCTAGGTGAGCTGTCGAATGCTCTCCCTGCATGTCAATGGACTCTTTCCCTAGGAACCAAACAAAAACAGCAGCCACTCTCTCATTTCCTCACGGTTGGCTTTTGTTAAATGGCTACTTTAAAACAAAATCATAAAACTTCAACAATAAGTCTAAAATGTGTAAGTTTCTTGTACACGTGGAAGGTGCATTGGGAGGGATCAACCCTGCTCTTTGTTACAACTTCAGAATAACTCCATTTTTCTAGAGTAACTCTGGATCTTGCACCCAGTGTACCTAAAGAGCAGAATTTGGGTCCAAGACACTGTTAAGAACAATCTTCCATCACCTGTAATACACCTCTACCCCGATATAATGCTGTCCTCGGGAGCCAAAAAATCTTACCGCGTTATAGGTGAAACTGAGTTATATCGAACTTGCTTTGATCCGCCGGAGTGCGTAGCCCCGCCCACCTGGAGCACTGCTTTACCGCGTTATATCCGAATTCGTGTTATATCGGGTCGCGTTATATTGGGGTAGAGGTGTATATGGAAAGGAGGATTTTCTGCTGAGACAACTGCTCCACAAGCTGGAGAAACCCCTTTGTGTCATTCTTCATCTGAAGTACTTATCTGGCCCCTGTTCCCATAGTATTTAAGTGCCTCACAAGGTCTAATGTATTTGTCTTCAAAGGAACCATGAGACAGAAGTACCCCACCTTGTAAAGCTACTGAAATCAAATCAACAGGGTAGATTGTCAAACTGAGGTGACTAAGCTGTGGAAATAAACACAATTGAGTCCAGCCTCCCTGAGGGGACTGTCACTGGTTTAGTGTCTGAATTTGGCAAACCTATTTATTGAGTCAGAAGTTTAGCTGGTAATTTTATGAGATAGGTTCTCCCACATCCAGGAAACACCTTCACCACAGATATTTTTTGTATTATTTGTGAATTTGCCTTGGAGCATTTTGGCTTTGGGGCACAGAAGTGGGCAAAGGTAGAGCCAAAAAATTTAAATAAGTGCAGGAGGGAAATGGGTCACAGCAGATACCTAAACAGCTTATTGACTTCATAAAGGTTTGTTTAAAGAATGTGGAACAGGTCCGGGGTAGAGTGATTATACATGTAGCGGGAACAGGGTTATTTTCCCCCTCCAAGCCACTTCATCCATCTCTAACTAATACCTTATTAACTGTGACAACAAAACATCATTCCATTTTGAGGATGGGACCCGTCAAATGGCAGCTGACCCAGTGACATGGCATTCTGCTCACATGGTTATAAGAAGAAGATCATATTGCACATTTTAAAATGTGATGCTGTCCCCAAAGAAGAGAACTGGTATGTGAAATAGGAGAACTCTATGAAAGCTGCTTTTGGCTTTCTGTTCTCCCTCTCCTCCTCCCACTATAACCATCCAGAGCTTTGCTATACATCAAGCAGGAAGTGGCATGCCTGTGACAGCAAGGGAAAATATATACCCCACACAGAAAGTACAGATACATTCATTCACGGCCAGGGAAGCCCTGGGATTTTCAGTAGCTGCTTAACCTTGACTGTAAGGCTGAAGAGACAAGCATCTGCAGTTAAAGGGACAGCTTTCCAGACAAACATTATGGGGCAGGCACGGCCTATTGTTTTCCCAAAACCTGTACAGAAACAAATTGGTTTCAGAAAAGATAAAATTCATAGTCTTGAGAGAGAGAAGTCAGATAAATGAAATAGAAATTTCACAGGGAACATCTACAGAATTTCATGCACTTTTCCCATCACTCACTGCATCTTGAACTCATTCACACATATGCATTGCTTAAGCAGTACAGCAGGAAAAGGATAAGGACAAGGACAGCCTCCTGCAAGATCCTCTGGGACAGGGAGAACTTGTTATGTCAGTCACAGAAAAAACACACTAACATGTAATATTGACCAATACTGCTTATTGTTTCCTTGTGTCACCCGTCTGTCTGCATCTACCTGTTGTCTTCTACTTAGATTGTAAGCTCCTTGGGGCAAGGGCCCTCTTTTTGTTTTGTCTTTGTACGGTGCCTAGCGTAATGGAGTCCTGGGCAGTACTGCAACACAAACACACTGTGACGTTGCCCCCCATAATGCTTTATAGAAATATGCTTATGAGTATAAATATGATATAACTAGAATATGTTTTATGCTAGATATGCCATGTAACATATCTTTGCAAAGGTTATGATATACTGAGTGTGTTCATCTTGTTTGTATAAATGTATCATTCTTGTATCTGAAACTAAAAATATGAAATATAACTCTGAGGTCCTATTGTAATTATGCAAAGTGTGGGCCATTAATTGTGGTTTGGAATCTTGATGGCTCCCATTAACCAGGACAAGTGACTGTAGATGGCTCTGTTCACTTGTAAGGTCTTCCTGTATACCTGTGTGCTGGCAAGTGGGTAATGAAGTTTTACAGTGGCATGTGATCATGTCACCTGAACTGGAATCCATCTTTAACTTGGTGCTTTTCCATTTAGAAGGAGGGGTGGGAACCCAGAGTGGGACAAAGGATTCCCGCCTTGTGTAAAAGATATATAAGGGGGTGGAACAGAACAAAGGGGGCTGCAGTCATGAGAAATCCCCTAGCTACCACCTGAGCTGGAACAAGGACTGTACCAGAGGAAAGTATTGGGCCCAGACTAGAAGGAGGTTAGTCTGTCAAAGAAGCTTATTGGAACATCTCTGAGGGTGAGATTTACCTGCATTTAGCTTCCTATTGTATTAGGCATAGACTTGCGTGTTTTTGTTTTATTTTGCTTGGTAATTTACTTTGTTCTGTCTTTTATTACTTGGAACCACTTAAATCCTACTTTTTGTATTACTAAAATCACTTTTTACTTATTAATTAACCCAGAGTATGTATGAATACCTGGGGGGGAGCAACAGCTGTGCATATCTCTCTATCAGTGTTATAGAGGGTGAACAATTTATGAGTTTTATACAGGGTAAAACAGATTTATTTGGGGTTTGGACCCCATTGGGATTGGGTATCTGAGTGCTGGAGGCAGGAGCACTTCTTAAGCTGTTAAGCCTGCAGCTTGTGGGGGACATGGTTCAGACTTGGATCTGTGTTTGCAGCAGGCTAGCATGTCTGGATCAAACAGGTCAAGGTACTGGAGTCCCAAGCTGGCAGGGAAAACAGGCTCAGAGGTAGTCCCAGCACATAAGGTGGCAGTCCCAAAGGGGTTTTTGTGATCCAACCCGTCACACACACCACCACCACCAAAATATTCTACCATGCAGCGTTTCTCACCCAGATGCGCAACCCTGGGTTTGGACAATAGTCTTCTTCCTGGAAGTCTCCCCTTTCCCGTTCCCAGAATAGCTGAGTAAATTTTATGACCAAAATCTGGAACACCTGCATGAGCCTGAGATCCCAGTAACATCTCGTAAAACCTCTTTGCTCCTTGACACATATTTTAGACTATAGACCAAGCCTGCACAACTCGTAAAGCGGCGAGGGCCATATTACTCCAAAGAAAACAGCTGAGGGCCGAAACCCCCCGAGCGCCGCCAACCCCCTCCCTCCCTGCCAGCGCCACCCAGCCCCCCCGAAACACAACCCCCCCCAGCGCTGCCCGCCACATGGAAACAACCCCCCCAGTGCCGCCGCAACACCCCTCCCCCACGCCACCTGCCCCGCAGAAACAAACCCTCCTTCCCCAGCGCCGCCCCACCGAAACAACAGTATTGAACCTCGGTAATATGTTATAGCGGGCCCCTAAGGTAGTATAATTAAGGTAAAAGAAAAATGTCTTTTTGCTAGAAGTAGAATAAGATCTTCCCCCCACTTTGTAATCAATTGCCCTGTTGAATGAATGAGGTGTGAATGAGGAAGGTGTGGAAGGCAGGCACCTCCAGACAGCTGCAACCCTTGGAGAGGGCAGGGCCGGCTCTAGGATTTTTGCCGCCCCAAGCAAAAAAAATTTTGGCTGCCTTCCCGGCCCCACCCCAACTCCACCCCTCCACCCCTTCCGAACCCCTTCCCCAAATCCCCAGCACCGCCTCCTCCCCCGGCGTGCCGCATTTCTCCCCCCCCATTGCTTCCTGCGGGCCCCCCCCCGTGACCTCCTCAGCCCTCCACCCGCCCGGCTCGCCTACTCATTCCCCGCCACTGCCTGCCCGCTTGCCTACTCAGCCCCCCTCCCTCACCCGCTGCTTGCCTACTCACCCCCCGCGGGCCGCACAGTGAGCCCACGCGGGCCGCATGCGACCTCCGGGCCGCATGTTGTGCAGGCCTGCTATAGACACATACACAGCTGTACCAAACATTCAACTCAACCCTTGACAGCACTTGCATTTATGGATCAGCAGTGGCTGGTTAGGATTTTGTGAGTCCATATGCAAAATATCGGTCTATTGTTTTTGCAATCATTTTTAACTGTTTGGGTATTCACCAGCTTTCTAAAGCCAATATGAGAGCTATATATTCAGTTCAATCCTGTTAAGTATTGGGATTCTATTTGGCTATTCAGAGTATAAAATGATGCACTTAACAATCTAGATCAGCCGTTCTCAAACTTAAGCAAGCTGAGGACCCCCATTTTGATTTAAAAAATTTCAGACCTCAAAGCCCCACTTCTCAGCCCCAAGCCCCGCCCCCATTTCACCCCTTCCCCCAAGGCCCCAACCCCACCCACCTCTTCCTGCCCCTGCAGCACCCCTCCCCCCTCCTCTTCCCGCCCCCTCCCCCAAGTGTGCCCCATCCTCGCTCCTCCTCTCCCTCCCAGCACATCCTGCACGTCGCTGAACAGCTGTTCCCCGGCATGCAGGAGGCACTGGGAGGATGGGGGAGGAATGGATCAGCAGGGACGGTAGCCCCGGACATGATTCTGCCCCCTTCCCCAAGCACACCCCGTCACCGCTCCTCCCTCTCCCTCCCAGTGCCAGACCCCCTGGAGTACCTTTGCAGACCCCAGTTTGAGAAATGCTGGTCTAGATTAAAATTTATAGGGTGGCAACAGTCATCTTAAGTCAGTTTCTCTGTTAAAAACAAATCCACTGAAAAGTTTATCGCTGAGCAGCAGCTGGTGTGTCTTGTTTTATCTGAGAGTTTATTACAGTTACACACTTAACCATAGTGAAAAGAACACTGATGTCAGCATAGGAAGAGCAGGAAGTGTATTCAAAAAGAAGGGACAGTGTTGTGTAAGGTCAATTTTTTCATTTCTTATAGGATGCGGTAGGTGAATCCAATCTGTGCCAATAGATTGCTTGTATTTCCAAAGTCTCCTAGAACCTGGAGTATGAGAGAGTGTCCCGTCAAAGAAAGTTCCCAGCAGAGGCTGTGATCCCACAATGAATGAATCCCCATTCATGCCAATGAGACTCCACTCAGGTGCAGGGATCTGCTCATGCAGAGTTCACTACAGGGTCAGACTCATAGTCAGAACAGTAATATGGGAAGGAAATAAAAAAGTAGAACTGCTTGTAGCAGTGTTCAAAGAAAAGTCATTTAGGTTGAGCTGATCAGATCACAAGGGAGGCGGAGGAGGGATTGTCAAGAGTAGGTGACTATTGGAGTATCACTAAGTGCAGAATTTGGATTAACTGTTCAGCCTTAATATTGCATTTTCTAAATGTTTGATTTCTCATATTTAATGTGGTGTTAAAGCTGTTTTTCCATGAAATAGATAAACACAGTTATGTTCGTACTGATCCAGAAGCATTAAACATTTTTCTATATTCACAATACACTAGGTTAAGACAGATTTGTGATGATCAGGAAGCCTGTAAAAAATGAAAATGCAGGAATAATGGAAGAAATCTAAAGTGTAGGTTTATAGTAAAAACATACTAGAGGACACAGTATAGTAAAGGCATTGTGGGTTGATAGGATAAATTTACCCACATAGAAAGAGTGTAAAAGGGCTGATGATAGTCTAGTTCAGTGGTTCTCAAACTTTTTTTTACTGGTGACCCCTTTCACATAGCAAGCCTCTGAGTGTGACCCCCACCCCATAAATTAAAAACACTTTTAAATATATTTAACACCATTATAATTGCTGGATGCAAAGCGGGGTTTGGGGTGGAGGCTGACAGCTCATTGCCCCCTATGTAATAACCTCGTGACCCCCTGGGGGGTCCCGACCCCCAGTTTGAGAACCCCTGGTCTAGTTACTCCAGTTTTTACTACATTTTCACTTTTGTCAAATATATTGTGTATCGCAGTAGCACCTATATGGCCAAACTGAGATCATGGCCCCGTTGTTCTAGGCACTGTACATACCCATACTAATAAACTGCTAACAAATACTGGTATGTTTCAAATGTGGAGAAGGAAGAATATCATTAGGAAGTTTTCATTCCAGAATCACTCATTGCTAGGAAACAGTTATCCAAGTTATATCCGTTCAATCAGATATGACTATGTTAAGTACATATATAAATCCTTTCCCCCCACCTTTAAATAATCTCTCGGGAATTATCCCTGCAATAATTGTGCTCGTGGTCATCTTTGATTTCTGACACACATCCTCTAACTTGTAAAAAATTCCATAAAGTTATCAAACAATTTTATGGTTTACCTTCTAAGACATCCATGTAAAATTTGCGGAAACAAAACCAAGCCATTAAAAACTTAACATAAGGGGATGGAGAAGTATAATCAGTTGGGGTTCACTAACAGCCCAAGCCATCAAAGACTGATATTTTTTTTTCTAGTTTCACATTTATGGGAATCATCCTAGTGTATTAAGACAGCCTTGGAGTGGGAATACTCTCAAAAGATTAGAAGAGTCATTCTGCTCATCTCACCTATGCAAGTAGCCCCAGGAATGCACATGGAACTACTCGCTCGGAGCAAGTTGAACAGTAAATCGGACCCTATGTTAACTGGAATTTTATACCATCTTCTTGAAAATAACCCCTTGTGTAAAGACTTGATTCAAAAATTCCACTCAAGTCAGCATGAAGATTCCCACTGAGTTCAATGGGAATTGGATTGGGCCCCAACTACGCAATCTTCATTCTCCTGCCCATTAGCAGCTGGGTTCCCCAGTTCTGCCTCATACTTCTTGGTCTGCATTTTCACAGCCTGAACAAGTCACCCTCATCCTACTTTCAAAGCACTCCTGGAGATTGGCTGACTGGAGGCCTGTGGAAGAGGATGTTCATGTTTATTGTGTTGCTGATATTTTTAACGTTCTGCAACTTCATCGTAGAAACAACAATTTTGTTAAGGTGTTTTTTTTTGAGGGAATGTAAAGTTAGAAACTGCATCTTTACAGGTCAGCTTACACCACTGGACATCACTGAAGGGATTGCAGCTTCATAAAGGATATGATCAGAGTCGTATCTACCTCTACCTCTGTTACTTTAGGGACAGATCCTCCAATTGGATCCACTCAATCACAGGTGGTCTAGCCACATGCAGTTCTCAGTGCAGGATCAGGGCCTTAGTCTTTCTACTCAAGACAGTGGAGGCAACGGAAGCTGGACGAACACAAGATTGCCTAGAGCAGAGGATTGTCAAACTTTTCCATAGTGTGGACCACATTCTAATGAGAGCTTGTCTCATGGACACTTCTCCTCCCATTCCTGATTGTGAAGAGCATCTCTTCTCATTCATGACCCAGTCACATTCTTCCAGCAGCTTGCAGCCATTGCATACACAGAATCTATCAATGATATGTAGGTATTTATATAGCCCCCAATCACCTTAGTACCTGGGTGCCTTACATGATATATTTATCGTCACAACACCTCTTGAGGAAGTGGTATTATCCTCGTTTTACAGATGGGAGACCAGGGCAAAGAGAGAATAAGGGCCAGATTTAAAGATATTTAGGTGTCTAAAGATGCAGATAAGCACCTAGTGGGATTTTCAGAAGCACCTAGGCACCTAACTCCCAATGGGCATTTTGGCTGTGGATAGAATTTGGACTCGTGCTTAAATCCATTTTGAAAATTAGATTTAAGCTCTTAAATCTGCTAGTCATTGAAACATTGAGCACAGCAAAGCTTAAATACCTTTCAAAATCTGGGTCTGACTTCCCCAAGACTACACAGGAAATCAGGAATTGAACCCCAGTCAGCCAGTCCAATACTGGACCAGAAAGGCAGTGTTAGTGAAAAATCTGCTGAACACTTTTCTATTGTTTAATGTAGTTTAGCAGATGAAAACAAGGAGAGAGATCATGCCATGTGAACAGACTGCTCTCCATTGACCACACTTTGAGAACTGGCAGTCTAGGTTTCACTACTCAAAAAAGTTCTGTTTTCTGAACAACTCTTTGTATTTGTGTGCCTATTCTGTGGTATAATATTGGATACATAAGGAATAACAGTGACCTTTTAAAAATGTTATAAGAAGAATAATGAAGTTCAGAATGAACCTTTTGTATAAGGAATCTGTGCCAGGTATTGATTTCACATAGAGGAAGAACATTGTAGAATTGGTTGCCTATATGATGGATAGAGAAATGGATGCTATGCCTTTGAATAAAGTGAACCACTATAAAAACAAGGGGCTTAAGTTTCCTTTCTCCACATACCCAGAGACCTTTAGGCTGGGATTTTCAAAGTGCTCATCACTGGCCTGACTCTACTCTCAGTAAGACCAATGGGAGTTTTATCCTTGATTTCAGTAGGACAGTATTAGGTGCTTTTGAAAATCCTACCCATGGTTGCTATTTCCATTCGGTGCACAGGAAGGGCTGTTGAAAGGCATACCATAACTGTATTCTCCAGACATTCAATTTTCACTCTGTTGTCTTTTCCTAGTTTCCACTCTATTTTAGTGTTTTCAGTAGCACTCATCACTGTCACATTTAAGTCTTAAACTGAGTCAACAGGGAGATAAAGATTTAAAAAAGAAGTTTCTGGTGTTTTGGTTCTTAAGATTACTAACGAACAAGCATTCATTCTTTCATATCTGTAATATGATCTAACCACTAGGCCACATGAAAATTTTCTTTTCCGGAAAAGACCTTATCCTTTTAGTTCCCAGAGAAGTCAACTGTGTCATTGCAATGATAGAACCGGGAAGACTGACAACTGAAATAGCAATAGCAGCATCTGCTCCTGAAGTATTTTAAAAGGAGCCAACCTTCTTGTTGTTTCTGACAACAACAACAACAACGACAAAATAAATAAAATCTGATGGGGTGTGTGCCCTTTGAAAGAGGAAATTACATCGTTCTGTGAACTACCTGAGATCATACTGGCAAAGTTCTTTATCAGAAAAAGAACACCACCTGTCTGTTTCCATTATATGTGCCAATCAAGTCAGTAACACCTACGCATAAGCAATTTGATTCCTTTTTCTACCTCCTATGAGCAAGTAGATTAAGGATGTTGATTTGACTGACAGGTGAAATATAAATAGAGATGATAGCTTCAACATAACTTCAACTTAAACACATTATGGGCTGATATCCAACAAAGAGAAGTGCTTTCAAATGTCTGAAAAAATATACTTCCGCTTCAGGTAATATCAAGAAGGATATAAAGTAGGAATGGACCAGAATATTTCCTGAAAAGGCCAGTAACATAAGATACACAGCTGTCACCCATACACAAAATACAGAGAGATTCTGTCTCATGCACAAACAAAATGACAGACAGAGGCAGCTAATGACCATTACTGAGTTTGTCTGTGATACTGAGGGAACCTCCCTGTGGCTCCCAATTATTTTAGTGGGACAGTGAGAAGCCCGTCTAGGGTATGTCCGATACAACAAGATACTAGCACAATACAATGTTGACATATACAGAGTACATACAGACATGTGACTATTCAATGGACAGGGTGATTTTACTTACTATTCCTCCAATCCTGTCCCCAGTAAAGTTTGTGGCAAACCCCCAATGACTTCAGTGGGGCAGGATATGGTGACAGATACATTCCCATGAAACAAAATAAGCCCAACTGTTCTATCCCCTGTGGGTATTTTCCTATGCCAACTCCATCCCTCAAAAACATTCTCTATACCACTGTTTCACAAAATGGGAGGCATGTCCACTCCGAGAAGGGGTGGTGAAAACAGACCTCTCAATTTCTCTCCAGAATCTCAACTCTCATTTTAAAAAATGAATAAGATTCTAGCTGTGATGGTTGCAGAAAAAAAATCTTGAAAATATGGCCCAAGTATGACCAATGCAATGATGACTGCTTGAGTCTGCAGAGAGCCTGAAACAATAGCTCTGAATTGTGAACTGCTCCATCAAGTGCCCCCCCCCATTACAGTAGTATTTCACCATCTCACACTTTCTTTTTCCTACAAACACCTCTGTGAGGTAAGGAAGTGCCATTATCCCTATTTACAAATGAGGAACTGAAGCACAAAAAGGCTAAGGGTCAGATTTTTACAGGGAACTAGTTGTCTAAAGATACAGATGGCACCTAGTGGGATTTTCAAAAGAACCTAGGTGCCTAACTCCCATTGAAACCAGGCCCATTCTGGCCTTAAATTCTGTGAACCTCTATACGATCTACTCTGAGAGACTACTCACTTCAGGTTAGCCTTTAAGGGTATGTCTACACTGCACATAAATCCTGAGCTCTAAATCAGGTTTGAGCCAAAGTCCCTCTTCCATTCACACACAAATGAGTCTGACTCAAGTCAGCAAGCACTCAGGGTCCAGATCCTACAACCCTGCTAGGGGAGTGGATCATTGCCTGAGTTCCACTGTGATCCTGATCCAAAGTGCTGTCATTTGGCAGTGTAAATGCACGTCAAGCCACAGTCTTGAGTCAGAAAATTGGTGTAGTGCAGTATGAACTCGTTAGCACAGCTGTGAGACCTGGGTCCCGCAATTGCGAGCCCAGGATTACAATGCAATGTGGACACTCAAGAGCAGGCTTGGAAACACAGTCCAGAAGCCCATGCCCTGCAGACCCAGGTTTACAATGCATTGTAGGTATACCCTAGTAGCACATGGCAGAATTGTGGAGGGGCACCATCAGGTTTGTCTTCACTGCAGTGTTTGCTCAAGGTACATGTGTTGCCCCTAACCTGACTCCCGTCCACACACAAGTTAAATTAAGTAATGCTTTAAACTCAACCATTGTCAGGGGGTGGGAGGTGAAGCGTGAATGCTGCTGAAACTGAAGCTGGTAATGCAGTGGGGACATAGCTACTCTGGGCTGCTAATACAAATGCTCTGCAGCTTGAATATTGTTTTGCAGTGTGGCCGCTCTCACTTGAGGTAGGCTCTCTCTAGAGGGGCGTAGATAACTTGAGCGAACACTCACTGTGAAGACAACCCCGTAGCTTTGCTTTCATGAAGTGGGGGCTCAGCTTTCAAAGGTTTTGGGAAACATTACCCTCTCCTATCTCTGTTCCTCAAGATATTATTTGTATTGCAGCAGCATGTAAATGCCCCAACCAGGGCTGTGGCCCCTATACCTTAGTCAGTGTTCAACTACGCAGGTAGGCATAGAACTTGCCTTTTTCTCCTAGGGTATATCTACACTGCAAAGGCATGTATGGGTAGCACATGATGGCATACCTGAGCTAGCATTAAACAAACAAGCATGAGTACTAATTGCATTGAAGCCAGGGCAGCACAGGCCTCAGAGCGGGCTGTACAGCCACACCCGGGACCTTGGGAATTTACTCGGGTGGCTAGTTTGTGCTGATGTCCATGCTGCTGCAGCTTTCCTACCGTTGGTACCCAAGGCAGCCTGATCCAAGCTAGCTTGGATCTGGCCACACCTGCTGCAATCATACCTCCTGACTGCAGTGTAGACGTTCTCTTCAATAATCATGATGATATGAATCAATCTGTTCCACCACCTATGAATAAGGTGCTTATTGTACTTTGTGAAAATAAAAACAAAACATCACTCTGTAACATATTACACACACACCCTCACTCTGTTCAGGCCTGTCTTTCTCCCCGGCACTGTTGCCTAAACTGATTAAAATATTTTCCCCCAATATTTCAATTGTAAAAAATTTTGGACTAATTTTTTGCACCATTTTTCACCCATCTGGTCTGCTGACTCATCTCCCCCAGAACTCGGCTCAGGGTGCTCTTTTCTCCAGCTTGCTGGGTCCCCTGCAACTTCTGATGCTGCTTACAAAAAAGAATACAGGAGTTGTGAACACTTCGCTGCCTTCCTTCAGCACTAACAGACTTTCCTCAGTAGCTCTGCTGGGCATTTCCCAGCCCCACCATATGGAAAAAAGGATAGGTGAATAATCTTGCAAAAATCCCCTTGACTGCCTCCAAATTTTGGCAGTCGTATGAAGAGCAACCTGTCCCTCAAACCGCACAAGAGAAAAAAAAACAAAACAAAACTGTGCATGAATTAAAAAAGTAGTTCAAACATGTTTGAAATGAACAACTTTGTTATCACAGAAGTTTTTCCAGTATTTTACCAGCTTTAGTGTCTAACACAATTAATGCACAATCCAAAGGATCCCCCAAAGCCACTCAACTGCAGATTTTGCATTTATTAAGTCAATAATTCTGTAATGAGCTTTTAAATTAACATTCCACCAGTGCTCAATTATGTCCCTCCATTCTCGGACCCACAGGTGCACATAGCGTTTGCCTGAGTCTAGTACTACTTCTCCAACTGCTTTTTCCGGGCCATAGCACAGAATGGTCACCTGATGCTGCTTCAGTCAGTCAGAATGGAAAAGGTGGTGAAAGATGCAACAAACATCAGTATATTTACACACATACACAACTGGATGCCTGGGCAAAGAAAGAACAGAGAAGGGGGACCATAATATGTGTTCATTATTATTTTCTAAGGCATAAGAAGACTGCTACCTACTGGGATACCAAAATATCCATGTTATAAAAACCCCACCGTCATGCAACTCATCAACTCTGGTACAAAAATGGCGCATGCGTTACATACACACACTCGCATTGTGTGCTTGTAAGATCTTGGCAACCTGGAGTGGTCCACAGATGTTAAATGCTATTACAACACCTCAGGGAAAGCTCATGAAACACTATTCTGTCAAGTCCACAGCTGCTGCTCACTGGAATGTCAGACAATTTCAAATTAGAAATAAAGCACATTTTTTTTTTTTTAACCGTAAGGGTGATTACTGGAACAAACTACCAAGGGAAGCGGTGGATTCTCCATTTTTTGATATCTTCAAATCAAAACAGGTTGCCTTTCTGAAAGATAAGCTTTAGCCAAACCCAGATTATGTTTTAGTCAAACAAGTTATTGGGCTCAGTGGAGGGGTAAACTAGGTGAAACCAAGATTTCTGTGAAGTTCATGTAAGTAGGACCAAGGCCTGTGATATGCAGGAGGTCTGGTTAGATCTAATCATCCCTTCTTGCCTTAAACTATGAATTCATAGTGACTATTCTGGTGTCCAAATCCATGTGTCAAATTATAAACAAACATTCTGGGCATTAAAAAAAAAAAAAAGAGGACAATCTGCTGAGCACAATGCCTTGTGTGACTCCACATGAAATCATAAAACGAAATATTGAGGTTTCAAAACAACAAGCTTGGGAAAGTCATAAATCCACTATCTTGATAGAAATATTAGGAAAGCCATAGAGACTTGGAAAGACTGTTTTAATGACTATCAGTGCAAATACTCAGAGTTTGGTAAAACCTAGAAAATAAGAAATTTGTTGGAGTCTTGAACAGTAGAGAAAAGGGCAGGGGAGTTTTAAAAGCCTGAGACAAAGGTTCGTAGCTAACAGAAATGATGGGTAAGTAGAAGGGTAGAGGGAAGAGGAAAAGAAAAAGAAATAAGTGATTCCTTGGGAGTTGAGTATTAGTGAGAAAACTTGGGAGGAGAAAGACAGCCATTTAAAAATAGGGAAACCAGACAGGAAATGTGAAAAATCGGGACAGGGGTGGGGGGTAATAGGATCCTATATAAGAAAAAGACCCAAAAAATCGGGACTGTCCCTATAAAATCAGGACATCTGGTCACCCTATTTGAAAAGGAAACGTTAATGAAGCAATAACTGGGCTCAACTGACTGACTGGAGTGACACTGATAACTAGGAACATATTGATTAGGAATAACTCTACTAATATTGTTATATGCAGTGTTGTTGTAGACATGTTGGTAACAGGATATTAGAGAGACAAGGTGGGTGAGGTAATATCTTTTATTGGACCAACTTCTGTTGAAGTTGGAGAAATGGTCTGAAGTAAATAGGGTGAAATTCAATAGGACAAATGCAAAATACTCCACTTAGGAAGGAACAAATCAGTTGCACACATACAAAATGGGAAATGACTGCCTAGGAAGGAGTACTGCAGAAAGGGATCGGGGGGAGGGAGGGGGAAGAGGGGAGGGGCATAGTGGATCACAAGCTAAATGAGAGTCAACAGTGTCACACTGTTGCCAAAAAAAATATGCAAACATCATTCTGGGATGTATTCGCAGAAGTGTTGTAAGCAACACATGAGAAGTAATTCTTCCGCTCTATTCTGCTTTCATATGGTTGCAGTTGGAGTGTTGTGTCCATTTCTGGGTGCCACATTTCAGGAAGGATGTGGACAAATTGGAGAAAGTCCAAAGGAGAGCAGCAAAAATAATTAAAGGTCTAGAAAATGTGACCTATGAGGGAAGATTGAAAAAACTGGGTTTGTTTAGTCTGGAGACAAGAAGATTGAGAGGGGACATGATAACAGTTTTCAAGTACATAAAAGGTTGCTACAAAGAGGAGGGAGAAAAATTGTTCTTGTTAACGTCTGAGGATAGGACAAGAAGCAATGGGCTTAAATTGCAGCAAGGGCAGTTTAGGCTGGACATTAGGAAAAACTTCCTGTTAGTGTAGTTAAGCACTGGAATAAATTGCCTAGGGAGATTGTGGAATCTCCATTATTGGAGATTTTTAAGAGCAGGTTAGACAAACACCTGTCAGGGATGGTTTAGATAATACTTAGTCCTGCCATGAGTGCAGGGGACTGGTCTAGATGACCTCTCAAGGGCCCTTCCAGTCTTACGATTCTGTGACTGGCTCATGAAAAAATTAATCACTTCAGTCTCACACCTCCCAACTTCCCCTCCGTCCAGACAACATTCTCATTGATAATCCTGGATAAGGCTAATTCATGAGCAGAAATACTGCTCCGATGACAGCATTTAGGAAGCCTGACCACCTTAAGGGACATCATTAGTTTAAAGCTGCAAGACGTGAATCAAGCAAACTGGATCCGGATGGCTGGGGACTAAAACTTTCAAAATAAGAGGTTTGCATAAATACATATAAGTAGGTCCAAGGCAAAGAGTGGTTCTTAAGCTCACAGCGGGGTTTGTCTTCAATAAAATGGGTTCTCTCAAATGGCTGGTTCTGAAATTACTGTCCTACTTTGCCAGAAAAGCCCTGGCAGAACGCTGTTAAACGTGTTCCTTAACTGAGCAGTTCTTATCTTCTTTAGCTAAGGGAGGATATGGAGGGTCTATCTTGTTTCAAAAGCAAACTGTGTTCAGCATTACAGCCTACTCACCTGAGCGCCTGAATGGCCAATGATCCCATAAGAACCATAAGAATCATTTTCCTTGAACTTTATTTTCTCTTTCACAATATTCAATTAATATATCGTCAGAAATGACTCATGTGAGAATGCAGCATCAAAGCCTTAGAGTTCAACCAGCAGGGGCAGGAGTCCACCCCTGGCCTGCAAACACTTATTCACACTCTTAACTTTAAGCATGTAAGTAATCTTATTGAAGGCAATGGGGTTACTCACATGTTTAAAGTTAAGTTATAAGTCTTTGTAGGACTGGGACCTTAGATTGTAAGTAAGTGTTGCAGTTCATGGGAACTGCACCTGAATTCTCCTTCTGTGGTCCCACGAGGACACCCACTCTCCAGTCCCGGCTCCCCAGCCATCACCTCTCTTAGGCAGAGACCCACAGATCTCTCCCTCCTGATCAGGGATTTTTCAGGCTGCACAGCTCTCTGCCTACATTGTGATATCCCCAGCAAGCCAGACTGCATCTGCCCTTTGCTTTCACTCAAGAGGTTACAAACCCATAATGGCCTGCAGCTACAAGTTACCACACAGCTCTTTATGAGCAAGCACATTTATCTTTAAGGTGAAAGCATTACAGGGGAAATCTATTAAAAACCAATAAAAGAACCTACACACATACTAAAGACCTTGCCCAAGGTCACCCTAACTCTAGCCTCAGGCTCTGGTGGGTGTCAACCCTACAAAACCCATAACTGGGTTTTCCCCATGGTTATAAGTTCATAACTGACTCAGATGCAGAACCAGAACCACCATGAATAATTCACTCTTTCCTTTATACACCTTGAGTCATTGGTCTTGACCTCATGTAATGGGTGATCAGCACACAATGGCTCACCCCTCAGGGACTAGCTTAGAGAGGCTGGGTTTTTGTATAATCAGAGATGGGGAATTTGCCTTCCTATGTTGTATTTTGTTTTCCATATGTAGGCCCTGATCCTAAAGCTGCAGCACGTGGGTAGCCCACAGGGCCCTATTGCAGTCAGTGGGTCTCGATGCAGGCACAGGAGTTCTGCCTCTGCAGAGTGGCTTGCAGGATTAGGGTCTCAGTGGTGACTCGAGTGAAGAAATTGGCAATTATTTTCCAGTAGCAAAAAACAAATCACTTTAAAAGGAAATCTGTTAAGGGACATAATCAGAAATATTGGTCTCAAGGTGCACCACTTGTGCCCACATTCTTCATTCATATGAGCAGACACCGCATTGAAATTTACAAGAACTCGAGTATTTCAAGAAACCCTAGGGAGCAGGATTCATTGTAAATTTATTTGTTCAGAGTAACAGAGTGGACAGAGTGAGCAAAAAAACCCAACAACCATTTCCTGGATGGCAGGACACCTGCAATTGGAGATACAAATTTCATGCCACTTAGGGTTTAACTGGTGCATGGCTTATTTTACAACAAGTCAATTATTTGTATTCACTCTTTGTCTTTAAAACAATGAAGTTATGATCAGAACCCTTCATGCAAGTTATCCGCACTTTCAAAGCAGGCCAAATTTTTGCTTTACCAATCTTGAGAGAGCATCCCTTAATGCAAAAACTTGGAAGCCTTAATGCTGAGCAGATGCACTTCAAATAAACTGGTATTGCTTTTTTCCCATTCCCAATGATTTATTAAATCAGAATATGAACAAAGACTGAATACCGCCATTGATTCCAAACAGGATTAGATACTTACATGGATAATGAGAAAATCCATAGTTCCATTAGATAGGATTTTTAAAGAAGTTTCAAAGATATATATACACACACACATGCTTCAGGACAATCATTAACCAATCTCTAACTTACAAAGGCCAGGCAGAAACCTCCCCTATTGGCAGATTAATTTTATAACTGCCCACTTCAGAGTTTCTTACATGTTCCTCTGATGAATCTGACACTGGTCAATCTCAGTGACAGGATACTGCACTAGAACCACTGGTCTGCAATTCATATGTTCTTATGAATTGTTGTCTATTGTCTAAATGCACCTGCTGCCATACTTGATTGCTAGAAAAATTACACATTACGTGTGCATATGTATCTATATATAGATATACATGCACACCTATTTTCTGAAAGCATATTACAAAATAAACATGGATGCTTATTATTATGCTGGCATAATATCATCGTCAGTGAAGATGCTAGGCTTGTTTTACAGGTTTGTTCCTTACCTCTGCTAGCTGAATTGAAATGCAGCTGAGAGATAAATCAGGAAATGCATGAAATTATGGGATACAGGAGCTGTCTTGTCAAAGCTGTTAGGGGAATGTGCAATTTTATACATCTGAGACATCCAGTGAGAAGGAAGAAGAACCCTCTCCTAGGACTGGCTGAGAGTTATTTTTTAATGTACCGAATTCTGTCCAGTCGCTGGCTTAGTGTTTTTGATGACTCGTAGAAGTGAATTCCAAAGGGCAGAGAGGTTCACATAAGCATCCAGAAGTTTCAAAGCCAGATTTCTCCTCTGCTGCAAATCAACACAGCTCCAATGACATTAATGGAGGAACATCAACTTATGCCAGGTCAGGATGTGGCCCTAAGGATTTATTCAAATCTTTCTCGAGCTACAGTATAAGTCGCTCCCTGATGCTCACTCTTCGTGATGCCATGGCTCACCTGTCACTGTCCTCCCAATTTCTCCATGAAGATCTAATTTCAAGGGCAAGCAGTGCCGATAGTCCCTCTATTGGGTCCTACCACTGTAGAATTAACATTTACAATGTTCTTTGGTTAAACCCCATGATTTGACTTTCACACTCAGGTTGGTCATGAAGAGGCAAGAGAAAGAGAGAGAGAACCTACTGAAGGGTTAGCAGCAGAGAGTGCTACAAGTTTGTTAGAAGGACAGAGAGGGTAGAGAGTCTATTAGTAGGTCATGGGTGGCAATGCAGCTGGGGAACTATTGAATGGAATAATAACCATGCTGGAAGACATGCATGGGGAGGAAGGAATCGAGAAGGTACCTATCTGGTCTGGTCCCAGCCAAATTAACTGTTCCGATTCTGCTGTTTATTCAACATCAGCAGCTGACCTGGTTATGGGAGTCTCCTAGATGCTGCACTCCCAAGATATGGAAGTCTATCACAAATATTGGCTATATCAGAGGATGCAAGGCTGTTTACTGAGTGGCTCAACCTTACAGAGCTGTCTCCTGACAAATCCTTTGGAAACTAGCAATGGCATTGACTGTCTTTCCAGCCAAGAATAAAATGCAAAACTAGGGCCTCCACATCTCGAAGAGGAGACAGAACACGGGAAACTAAACATAAGCTTAAAAGCCAGAATTACTAAAGCCATACACACATCTGACTTGGGAGAAATTCTGCAGGTCAATGTGTGAGCCAGTGTCAAAAGCAAATGGTTCTTCCTTGAAGCTATGGCTTGGGAGCCCAGATGGTTATAGGGAGTAAAAAATGGATTCAGAGCCTCACACCTTTCAATCGGGAGTTCAAATCAGCCTGGATCAATAGTTAGCGTGACCATATTTCCCAAAGGGAAAACTGCACACCGCGCGGGGCTGGCCCGAGCCACTCCCCCCCTCCGCAGGGCTGGCCCCAGCTGCTCATCTGAGGCCCCACTCTTGAAACTGTCACATGAACCCTGCCTGCCCCCATGTGCTGGAACCCTGGCATCTCTGCTCACCCCCCACACGTTCCTTCACACACCCCTTTTTTTTTTTAATTAAAAGTGGGCATTTGTCCCATTTGCTCTTCCCTACTGATCATGCGAGCAAGAGCAAATGGGACAAATGCCCACCTTTGCCAAAAGTCATGACGGCCGGGACAGGGCTTAAAAAAAGGGACTGTTCCAGCCAAAATGGGACGTATGGTCACCCTATCAACAGTAATGGCTTTTGGTCACTATCTGGAGGTGGTGCCAATCTGAAATGAGCCGGTAGTCTCAGTCCCTCTCCTAGCAGGCAAGTGCCCAACTTCACAGCTGGCAGCATAAGAGAGAAATCAAAGACCGAAGAGTTATTTCATGGTGATTTACTTAGCAGGCCTGGTCTGAGGCACATCATCAGGGCAGCGCCCAGACTCAGAGCTTTAGCTGCCCAAGCTGTTCATTTTCTAAGGATAAATAGTGGACTGCAGTCTCCAAGATTGTTTAATCTGCCACTTGTCAGGAATGCTCAACTCACCGAAAATTAAACAGAAAAAGAACTACGGATTATCCATCTGTAATGCTTACCTGAGTCACTGGCTGTGACTAAAGGTGTTTTGCTGAAAGACGACCTCTGGTATCAGAATGTAATTAGAAAAGGCTGCTACATTTTTGGCCATGGTAACTGAGGTTGGTAACGAATACCTACAAGTGTCAGAGTTTAGTGGAAGATTCAACAACTGTGGGACTTTTCCAAGGCTGGCTTCACTTTCCATATTGAAAAGGTTTCATTCCCCCATCATTAAAACCTGCCAAAGGCATACCTGGAGACCAAAATGCTTCCTCCTCCTTCGGGATTCCAAGGCCAATAAATATCTCTGCACAGTGAAATCGGAAATCCCACCTGCTAAAATGGTATTAAACATTCCCACAATGCCATAATGAAGCCTAGGAGCTTGGGGAAAGGTTGTGGGGGGGAGTGAGGTAGGTATTAAGCATTTTTTAGTTATTTATTTTTCCATGATAATGACCAAAATTTACACAATACTCAAAAATCTGGCATGCAAATTCAAACATCACTGTAATCCCTGTTTACAAAGCACACAGAGAAATTAAAGCAGGCTTAACTAAGCAGTGTTTGTGAATATTAATGAGCCTAAATTCCAAATCTGGGCTTTAAAATTTTTTTAAAAGGGTAAAAGAGGATTGTGTTCAGACTAATTTGTATTTAAACAGGATGCTTTGCATCTGAAATGCAAGAAATGGAATAATGCACATTGCCCTGGAAGAGCATTAAAATGAGTGTAACAAACAAAGTGAGCTTCAGAAACTTGTGAGTATATTCAGATATTTAAGCTGATTTATTGAAGCATGCTGGATCCCTCATGGACACTGGCTCACTTCAAATCTCAATTTCAAATCATGCTTCCTTCTTGCGCCAGTAAAATATTACATTACAATTGTGGTACACGTTGATGATGCTTTTCACCTGAAAGGATCCCAGAGTGCTTTATTAACAGTCCACAGCAGCTTAGGATAAGAAGTGAAGAAGACTGTCCTATCCACAGCGGGGATATCAAGCTTGATCCTGTGAAGTGCTGAGCAGTCCCTGCAAAAAGATGAGTGCTTTGAATCCCATTGACTTCAATGAGTATTGAGGGCATTTAGGAATCAGGCACCTCAGGGATCAGCACCCTACAGTAGCAAAACCTATTTACCCACACTGAAATTTGGCCAAAGCATTAAATCCATCAACTCAGTTATCATGAAAACGGTCACTGTTCTTTAAAGACCAGCTGTTATAAACCAACATAGGGCCATTGACTTCAATGAAACCATGTCAATTGGTAGAAGTTGTAGTCAGAGCCTTGGTTTTACATCCAGCCAAGCTCCAATCTCTTCCACTATACAGTGCCTCCTTGCACCACACTTAGGCTTCAACTTAGCAGGATAGTGAGAGTGGCTGATACCAGTAGAGTGAGTTTTTGGGAGACTGAAAGCAAAATGGAGACGTGTGCTGACCCACAAGGGCAGTTCAGTGATTAATACTGTAATTATAATACAGTATTTGCCTGATTAATTTTATGTACTATACATGAAAGCAAGGGTGAGATGATGAGACTTGAGGTAACTTATCTACAGGCCGACAGACAAGCTATTGCACCTAAAGCTGAAGGTTTTGTTAGTGCAACTTGCAGTTCTTTGTCTGCCCAAATTAGAAGTGTTCTGATCAGAGTGAAGATGGGGAATGGATCAATGAGATGAATGTTACCACGAATAAGAGGTAAAACATCCCTTTCCATGGTTGGTTTTTATTTAGATACTTTACAGCAACCTCAACTTTGCAAACAAAACAATAATAAGGTCCCACAGATGCTGGAACATGGCTCAGAGAATCTATTCCCAGTTTTCCTCAACTCTAAATAAAGAATAAGACACAAGAAACCAGAATTATTTGCCCCAGTAGTAAGTAACCCAACTACACAAACCTGTCTTCTTCCTCAGTCTCTCTCCCCAACACTCCTCCTTCTCAAGTCTCTCTCCCCAACATTCCTCTCCTTCACAAGCCCAACTGCCTTCCCTTCTCACATAATCAGAGCAGAGGGAGGGAAGCAGCTGAGTCCAGTTAACCTCTGCTGGTGGCTTCTTACCCCCTCCCCACCTTTGGGGATAGGGTCATCAGAGACAGTGAAGGAATTTCTGGACCCGGAGAGTTCCCCACTTTGGTTTCCAAAGGACTTGCGCATCCTGTTGCAATTTTCTAATTGGGAAGTAGACACGTGATTAAACATACAGCCATAGAAATCACAAGCTAAATCTTTGCCTTGATCAAATTGAAAGATTTAGTACCAGTGGCTTAAAAAAAAAAATTGAGAGCACTCCAAGTGCACAGAAGACTTGCATATCAATGAATGCATCGTCCATCGGGAAGACTTTTGCACCTGTTCATGCATTATCCATAAGTCCTTAATGCCAGTCCTCTGTAGTGGGGTGCCGCTCTATGACCACAGCCAGGTTGAGATCCCCAGCAGTGACAGAGTACAGTATGGTACGCTGGATGCCCATGCTGTTAGGTACTCTAACTCTGCTAATAAACAGTATTACGCTTGTACCGGAGTTCAGTTTCCACTAGACAGGACATCCCCATGCACCTGTCCCACAACACGCAGTTTCGAGGCAGAGAACAGACACCATGCTGCTGATAGTCAAAATGGAATATTTGCAGCTCCCCAATTTTGAGGCTGCACTTCAAACCTCCTGTCTCCATGTATCCTTGCTTTTTTTAAAGTGTATTTCCCCCCACATCCACCCATCCCTATAGCCGTAAGTTCTTTTGCAAGTTGTAAAGGGGCTCACCATGGCCCATCTGCTTTTATTTCTCCCCGCCTAGATAAATGTGGCAACTCCAGATGACATGAAAAAAATATCAGGGTTGGAAAAATAAAATAAAAACCAACATCACAAGAGCTGCATATGAAGCGCTGATGTGGAGCAGCTGTTAGACTTGCAGAGGAAATTTCCTCCTCTTCCCATGTCCCATCTCCCTCCGGTGCCCCCAACCCCAGCACTGTTACAGACAGCAGCTCAGGGTGAAGAGAGGTATTAACAGACTGGAATATAAGAATTATCAGTCACACTCTTGTACATAAACCCATCAGTCTTACAAGCCTTCTGCTGACAAGCTAGGCCTGTTCATTTCTATAAATTTAACTTCTCCAGTTCCCCACCCAATCTGTGCTGATTACAGGAACACAGACAGCTGTGGCTTGCATTATTCAGCTTAAACGGAGATAGTTGGTTACTGGAGCTCAAACGGTTCATTAACTTGTCAGGCCTGGACTCTGGAGATGGGAACCCAGTGTGTTGAGCAGGAGAAAAATACAGAGACAGCAAAAAAAATTAATAGGCCATGGGGTGAGCAGAGCAAGGACTTTTCCAAAACTTTAGAGGAGGGGGAATTCCCTTCCTTCTGCTCCAAATACTAAGGTTTTATTATTCCAACGCTGGGGTAGAGAAAAGGACTATAACCGTGTCCTGAAGGTTTAAAATTGGAGATTTCTTCCTGGGTTCATGCATAGATGAGCTCATTGGTCACGTATGAGTCAGAATCACAGATGTGTATATCTTAAAACACAACCTCAGGTGCCTGCCTGGACCTGCAAACAGGCATTATTGTATCTTCCTGCCAAAGTACCTTCTTCACATCTCAAAAGCACTCAGCGGGGGCTATGCAGCTCCTGTATGGTACACTGCAACTCAGCTATTAAACTCTATTTAATTCTTATTGAAACAAACTCTTTCCTCCCTCAAATCCTTGCAACCAAATCTGCAATTTCCTCCTGATGTAATTCACAGCATCAAGCCTATGACACAAAGCCCAGATGTTGCCCATTACTTACATGCACTCCTAGTTACGGAGAAAAGAGCTCTTATTTCAGAGCTGCTAAATGCAGTGACATTTGCCAAAGTTTCAATTTAATTCATCTTGTGCTTCAAAGCCCCATTTCCCAGAGGTAAATATTGCTGTCTAATGAGGGAGAGTCATGCACAATTACACTGTGAGGCAGCAAATGGCTAAGGAGCCTGCAAAAACTGATTTGTTAGATTAATTCCTGGAGATAAGAACTTGGCCAAGCATCGACTCCAAATGTGAACTCAAAAACTCCCAGAGGTCAATCCAGGACAGCACCACTTTCTACGTGTGCAGGGATCTAGAAGGTCCTGTTCACATACTTTGTGATAAAGAAGATAAAAATGTTGCAAGATACAGCCACACAGGAACTGGGTGACACAGTGGCCTAAACCCGATAGCCATTATACCTTGGGATACCTAGGTTCACGTCTTCATTACAGCAGGTCACAAGTAAAAAATGAACATGTGGGGTTTCTCAACAAAAGAGAAGCAGCAGCAACCTCATTGACTTCCCATTTCCCTACTGCAAGGTTGTGCCTGGCCACACAATCTTGTGCCTGGCTCACACCCAGCTTTTGTAAAATTCTCCCATTCTTGTTGTTATACTAGTGGTAGCACTACCACAGAGAGGGCACATTCATTTCTGCCACAATGCGGTCAAGACTGCCTCTAAGCAAGGTTAAATGACACCGTGATAAGAACACCAGCACTCAGGCTACACTAACACTTCAGCTGAACTGACATTTATCCTAATATACAACTTTCATTAAGAAATCTATTTTTAAGATGTAACTAGTGAAACTCTCTTTAAGGTTAAGGGGGGGAAAGCATTATTATGGGACCACTCTCCCTGTAAAATAAGTCAAATTTCTGGCCTACCCACCCGTGGCTATGTCCTTTCTAAGTAGGATTCCTTTGCTGAGTATAATTGCAGAATCTTCAGAGATGGCTTCCAGTAAGTTCACTCAATTAGCATTTTCATTTCAACAACTGAATTTGTTCCAGAATCTCTGACGTGCACAAGTCCAGGTGTTGTGATTTTCCATCAGAAGAGAGCATAAAGGAACAGATAGTTGGATCTACACACTGCGGTAAGAACAGATTTCTCTGATTGGCTCAGAAGGCAGCCCTTTCATCCCGGGAGCCATGTTAATTGTGTCCACTTCAATGCATCCAATTCTGTATCTTATTGTGTGAAAAAGAAACCTCCTTTATTTGAAACACAGCGCCTTAAAGAGACACACCACATCCAGGTCAGTAGTCCTGGAACCTGGCCTTCCTTTAGGACATTCTGTTAAACGTTTTCAGCCTGCAGCTTAGAGTCCTTTCCCCTTCCCCCTCCTCAATAGCAAGTGAAAAATAGTGACAACGGGCTATGTTCACTCTCACTTTAGATGCCTAAATCCCAAAATCAGGCCCCACGAGGCTTCAGCTGCCACTGAAATGTGTAGGAGCCAAAACTCACTTGGTGCCTAAATTTTGGCAGGAAGAGCTCCCTAGGTGCCTACGTTTCTGTCTCCATGCATGCTCACTGCAGCCCCAGGCCAGGGGTCCAGATGCCCAAGACCCAGAGTGTTGCACAAACCAGGAAAGGTAGGCGTCCCTCCATCTAACTCACCTGTGGGACCTGATCCAGTTAAGCATGCTCAGAGCTTGCCTATCAGGTCAATCCCCTATAGACAAACTAACACAAAATGGCTGTGTGGGGAGGAGGTGGGGCTAGAGGAGCTCCCTCAGCATTTAGCCAAGAGGATAGGGTATGCACCTAGGATGTGGGAGGTGCCTGGTTCCTGTCCCCCCTCCACCTGAGGGGAAGAAGGGATTGTAAGAGGGATCTGCCACCTCTCAGGGGAGTGCTCTAACCACTGGGCTATTCCAATGTGGGCTTCCTCAATCTCTCCCGTTGAAGCTGTTGCCCTGTGGATAAATGTTTTTCAAAAATTATGGGAGGAGGGGGGCCAGCTCCTGGGTCTCCCGCCTCCCAGGTGAATGCTCCAACCACCAGGCTCCAGAGTGATTCTCTTACTCATTCGTTCTGGCCCAGTGATTCTTTCATTATTTATTCACAGTGGAGTTGCTTCAAAAGGAGAGGCCAAGGGAACCCCAGGTCAGAATATGCCATAGCCCAGTGGTTAGGGCATTCAACTGAGATGGAGCAGATCCCTGTCAAAATGCCTTCTCCTACTGAGGTGGGGAGAGGACTTGAACCAGGGGTTTCTCACATCCCACATGAGCACTCTAATCACTGGGCTAAAAGCTATGAGGGAACAAGAGCTGCTGCTGCTAGAATAGCATAGGCGCCTAACCCCAAGAGAGGATTTAGAGCTGGGTATCCCAAGCAAAGGGAGGTACCTCCCAGGAGCCTCGACTCAGCATAGGCACCTTGGACAGACAGTGCACCTTGGCATCTCATTGTCTAGCTCAGGCGAAGAGCTGAGTCACATGCTGGCTTTTGGGATTCCCATTCTGGGGCACCTGTCTCACTCCCCCTTCGTTGGCTAGGAAGCCTAAGCACCAAACTCAGGCTTTGTGAATCACTTTGATTTTCTAGGTGCCTAAAAGTGAGGCACGGTGATACTGAGCATCACCAGGCATCAGATCTTTTGTGACTCTAGCCCAAATCAAACTCAAAGATGAAAGAGGGGGAGCAATCTGTTGGATGCACCCCAACTTAAATCAAATCAAAGTCAAACTCTCGAAGTTCAGGCAGAGAGGGTAAAATGACTTGCCCAGAGTCACCTGCCAGAGCTGAGATTATAACTCTGGCCTCCTGACTGCCAGAACCCTGAGCTAGGAGGAAAGGTTAAAAAACTGGGCATGTTTATTCTTGAGAAAAAATGATTAAGGGGTGCACCTGATAACAGTTTTCAAGTACATAAAAGGTTGTTACAAGGAGGAAGGTGAAAAATTGTTCTCATTAACCTCTGAGAACGGGACAAGAAGCAATGGGCTTAAATTGCAGCAAGGGAGGTTTAGGTTGGACATTAGGAAAAACTTCCTATCAGGGTAGTTAAGCACTGGAACGAATTGCCTAGGGAGGCTGTGGAATCTCTGTCATTGGAGGTTTTTAAGAACAGATTAGACGAACACCTGAGGAATGGTCTAGTTATTACTTAGTCCTGCCTCAGTGCAGGGGACTGGACTAGATGACCTACTGAGGTCCCTTCCAATCCTACACTTCTATGAGTCTATGGTAAGGGCTGTTACAAAAGAGGGTGGTGATCGATTGTTCTCCATGTCCACTGAAGGTAGGACAAGTAGTAATGGACTTAATCTGCAACAAGGAAGATTTAGGTTAGATATTAGGGAAAACTGAGTTATAAAGATAGTTAAGCTCTGGAATAGGCTTTCAAGGGAGGTTCTGGAATACCAGTCACTTGAAGTTTAAAGAACAGTTGGACCAACATCTGTCAAGGATAGTGTAGGTTTATTTGGTCCTGCCTCAGCACAGGGGGCTGGTGTTGCTGACTTCTCAAGGTCCCTTCCAGCCCCATATTTCTGTGATTCACCAGGTTTTGCTGTCAGCCTAGGGGCTTGCTGGGACAGCACTATGGGAGTTTAGGGAGTGTTGTGTGGATGTAACTTTTCAGCGCAAATTTAAATCTCCCCCCTCTATAGATCTTCAGAAAGATTTGAATTAGGTGTGTCTGACGATTAAAAAAAAAAATCACGATTAATTGTGAAATAAAAAATAGTTGTGATCAATAACAGTGTAATAAAAACGGCAAAACAATAATAGAATAGCCATTTAAATTTATTATTAATTTTTTGATGTTTTTCTATTTTTTCAAATATATTGATTTCAATTACAATACAGAATACAAAGTGTACAGTGCTCACTTTATATTATTTTTATTATAAATATTTGCACTGTAAAAAAGAAAAGAAATAGTATTTTTCAATTCACCTCATACAAGTACTGTAGTGAAATCTCTATCATGAAAGTACAACTTACAAATGTGGAATTTATTTATTTATTTTTACAGAACTGCATCAAAAACAAAACAATGTAAAACTTTAGAGTCAACAAGTCCACTCAGTCCTACTTTTTCAGCCAAATCGGTACGACAAACAAGTTTGTTGACATTTACGGGAGATAATGCTGCTCACTTCTTATTTACAATGTCACCTGAAAGTGAGAACAGGCGTTCACATGGCATGTAATGTAAAGTGAGCATTGTACACTTTGTATGCTGTGTTGTAATTTAAATCAATACATTTGAAAATGTAGAAAAACATCCCAAAATGTTTATAATAAATTTAAATTGGTATTCTATTAACAACAGTGGGATTAAAACAGCATTTAATTGTGACTATTTTTTTTAATCTACTTAATTCATTTTGTGTTACTTGCTTGAGTTAACTGCGATTAATTGACAGCCCTAATTTAAATACAGGACCTGCAGCATCACAGCACAGACCTCTAATATTTGTGCTAGAAGAGTAAATCTATTAAGAGGCATCAGTAGCAGGCTATAATTCTCTGTGTAGATCAGCCTCTAGAGGAGAACACAACACACACTTTACATGAGTGTTACATGGCACAAGCTGTACAGTTAAGAGTAACACAAATCACTATCGAGCATCATCATTTTGACTGAAGGAACAACTAAAATCAAGGACTGTGCGTTTGAGGTCAAGAGTGTGTGTGTGTGGGGGGGGGATTACGAGGCCAATGAGCCATCCACTCTGATTCCCTTTCTGTTTTCCCCAAGGCCTCTAATCCGTGCATCCCCCACATCAAACACCAAGGATTATATCAGTTCACTCGCCGTCCTTCCAGCCAGGTTCTCTAATCACACCACTTCCCGGTAATTCCATAATTCCCCATTTTGTGACTGGTTGGGAAAGTGCACGCGTGAGAGAGAAGCATTTCAGAAAGCTATTAGAGGAGCCCCATTCTGTAGTCTTACTGTCAGGCTCTGACACTTCAAAACAAGGTACATGCCAGGAAATCACACTAAGCACCTATCCATCAATTCTCACCTATCCATCAATTCTTACCGAGCCATGCTTGCTCCTTCTAGTGAATTATTACCAAGCTAGCGTGTAGTCCACAGAGTGTTTTAATGGCCACTAGCCTATTATTACAGCCCTAAAAAAGGAATGGTGTTATTACTGACACCTGCAGCACAGCCTTTGAAATAACAGAGCAAGAGCAGCCACCTGCAAACAAATGGCAAAGGCACATCAATACAGCAATCAATTCCCCCAGATGAATTTCCATTTACCCCAAGAGGTGGCCAACAGCAAGTGGTTCTCAACACGGCATGTGCACAAATAGCCATTTTGTTGCAGAACAATGATTTGATGCATCTCTTTTCTACCATTCTCTCTCTTCTCTGCTTTGCCCTCAATGTTTCCTCCTTTGTCTCCACCTACCAAGAGTAGCCATGGGGGGTCAAAACCTAGGTTATATCCAGAAAGGCCTTTAGTGGATTATTTAATCCACCTCCCCTTCTCTTCCTTCATCTTTTTATTCCTCCTGGTTGTCTGGGACAATTCCCCTCCCAAACCACCTCCCCAATAACTGCTGGTATTTGAAAACATACAAGATGACACGATCCACTAGTGTAAGATTAAAGTTGTTTTTCCAGCCACAAAACTGTACAGGGACAGTCACAGTTAGGAACGCTAACAAAATGTATCAGGAAAGAACTTTAGAAGTGCAGCTATTGGCTACAGCAAAGACAGCCAAGAATATGCTGGCAAGTAAGTAAAGCAAAGTGTGTCAAATCAAATGAAATCATGATGCTTCTCAACAAGTCATATCTGCAGAAGCATGTACAGTCTTGATTGCCCAGCTGAAAAATGATTAGCAAGTAGTGAAAAATATCTCAGAAACAAGCCTTTTCATGGGAGATTTCTGACCCAGTTTAGTGGGGCCAAGGGACCGTTAGAGCCAAGTTTGTCCAACCTTTGTCCAGGTGCGCAAGGTGGAAAGATGAATTTATGAAATCTTCCTGTCCTGTCACCCAGCACACAGGTACAATTACAGTCCCTGAGCTCTCCTGAGAGCACTGATTGCTCCCTGCTTGGAGCCTTGCAGAGACACAAGCCATGCCAATGTGGCTATAGTCTGGATTCCCATTCTACACCAGCCAGTAGAGATGGGCATTCACCCTCCAAGTGTTGACAAAGCAGGTCTACTTTCTGCTCTCCGGGGAGCAACTGCATGTCCCTGATGCAAATGTCTCCTGCATCTCTCCATAGGGCAGTGTGAAGGCCCCTCAACACCAGCCTCGAAGGAACCATCCGGACCTTAAACAATAATCTTCCAAATATCTGATTGTCATTTGAATGAAAGTGGGCCTCAAAGCCTTTTGAGCTACACCCAGTGCCAGACATTTCAGTTCAAGCACATCTCAATGATGAAAAAAGAAGAAAAGAAAACCCCCTCAGCTAATCCAGTGGCAGATGAGTCTGTAATTGATCCAGGAGGGAGATGAATCCCTAATTAATCCAGGAGGAAGACAGGGATCTTTATTTAATTAATTAATTTATGGGTACCTGTTTATGTTCACATTACAAACAGGCAAAAGCTAATTACTTTGTAGTGCCAGTAAAATCCACCCTGGGAATATGATGCTCTTATCTAAGGCCACCTGCAGTGGGAGTAGGCCGCTTTGAATTATACCCAAGATCAAAGAGCATCTATGCATGTCATTATCATATTTCCTCCTCCCTCCCACCCACCTTCCTTTCAACCTCTTCATTCCACATGCCCCGTTTCCATTTCAGATCACACTGTTAGATTTTGTTACTCTTAATTACTACCAGACATTCGTGCTACCCACATTCGTCCTACAAATCACAGCAATATGAGACTCGCTATATCCATCGCAGCTTAGAAGAGCCCTAAATGTGACAATCCCGCCCGGTTTCTCCCCCCGCCCCCAAACAGCTGCTGCCAGGTAGTTCATCTGTCAATACCAGGACCATCAACAACCATTCATACACTCAGCAATTCCCCACTTGCTACTGCTAATAAAGGGTATGTTAGGTACTGAGCAGCATTAATTAGTTATACATTGAAAGTCATTACCATAATAATGAAACTATGTGTGAATGTGAAATTTGCTTCTTTTACAGTGGTATTTACTAAAGAAAGATTAAGTTAATTTGTATTTTGTTTTTTGTTTTTTGTTACTAAACAAACCTTTGAGGAATTCAGCATTTGGGAAGGGAAGAGAGAAATTTCCATTCCTTTCTGGACCATGAGCATTTGAACACCTTAAGTAGGCTGGGACGAATGACCCCCGATAGTCAAAGGCAGCAAAACAGGGTGTATTAGTGATAACAGTGTGTAGTGTTGGTGCCGTCAGGTTCACAGGCCATGCATTTAAAGCTGCATGTCTTGACCCTCCTTAATTCACTTTTAAACACCATGACCTTTAGCTGTGAAAAATGGCTCAGGAACTCAGTTGGTGTGAAACAACATGGCTGACAGCATTCATGAACAGGGGTCATTCACAGGAGGATTTGTTGGCATTCATTTAACTCCTGTGAAATCCTTTGGATTAGATAACACCTTTGGATGGGCACCAGGTAAAAAGTGATAAGGAATTGCAGGGCCGGCTTTTTTGTTAATTAGTTATAAATTGAAAGTCATTACCATAATAATGAAACTATGTGTGAATGTGAAATTTGCTTCTTTTACAGTGGTATTTACTAAAGAAAGATTAAGTTAATTTGTATTTTGTTTTTTGTTTTTTGTTACTAAACAAACCTTTGAGGAATTCAGCATTTGGGAAGGGAAGAGAGAAATTTCCATTCCTTTCTGGACCATGAGCATTTGAACACCTTAAGTAGGCTGGGACGAATGACCCCCGATAGTCAAAGGCAGCAAAACAGGGTGTATTAGTGATAACAGTGTGTAGTGTTGGTGCCGTCAGGTTCACAGGCCATGCATTTAAAGCTGCATGTCTTGACCCTCCTTAATTCACTTTTAAACACCATGACCTTTAGCTGTGAAAAATGGCTCAGGAACTCAGTTGGTGTGAAACAACATGGCTGACAGCATTCATGAACAGGGGTCATTCACAGGAGGATTTGTTGGCATTCATTTAACTCCTGTGAAATCCTTTGGATTAGATAACACCTTTGGATGGGCACCAGGTAAAAAGTGATAAGGAATTGCAGGGCCGGCTTTTTTGCCTGGGGCGGCCCTGCAATTCCTTATCACTTTTTGCGGGGGGGGGGGGGCGGCCGGAGCCCAGGGGGGGGCGGCGAGCCCCGGCGGGGGCTCCGCTCTCCCCCCGGCGGCCGGGGGCAGGGCGCCGGGGGGGAGGGCGGCGTGCCCCGGCGGGGGCTCGGCTCTCCCGCCCCCCCCCCCCCCCGGCGGCCAGAGCGCCGGGGGCAGGGCGGCGAGCCCCGGCGGGGGCAGGGCGGCGAGCCCCGGCGGGGGCTCGGCTCTCCCCCCGGCGGCCAGAGCGCCGGGGGCAGGGCGGCGAGAGGGCGGCGAGCCCCAGCTGGGGCTCGGCTCTCCCCCCGGCGGCCAGAGCGCAGGGCGGTGAGCCCCGGCAGGGGCTCGCCGCTCTCCCCCCAGCAGCCGGGGGAATGGCGCGGGGGGGGAGGGCGGCCAGAGCGCCGGGGGGAGGGCGGCGAGCCCGGCTGTGGCCCCGCTCTCCCCGGCGGCCCGAGCGCCGCGCCGCCCCCCTCCAGGTGCCGCCCCAAGCACCAGCTTGATTGCCTGGTGCCTGGAGCCGGCCCTGGGAATTGGCTAAAAATCCCTCCCCTTAAAAGTTTGCACAGGTGGTGAGATCCCATTGATATGAGTTAAATTAATCTAGTAGGTGTAACACTTTCATTCGCTGTGACTTGCTGTTAAGAAAAGTGTTGTGGCCAGAGATGGACAGAGCTTACAGATCCCCACCTTATGGACTTTGCACAGCTTGTGTCTCTCTCCACATCCTTTCTAACCCCTTTGCCTCTTTACGTAGCACCGCATTGGATAGCTCTGGCCATTCTAGAATTCCCAAGACATTGCTGGAAGCTATTTCTGTGAATGACAGCATGTGTGGGAGGATGAAGGGACAACCAAATTTAGTCTGTGATGATTAACTTATGAGTGCTGTTAGGGAAAAGCCTATGTTTCTTACTAAATAAGGCCTATTAGTTAAAGTGTTGACAGTGCACTTGATGCGACCCTGTATAGAAGGAATGATAACCAGATATATATTAATGTATCAAAAATATTACAAAGTTTTACTAAATTGGATATAAAAGTATGTCATGTAAGATATCAATGGATAAGTTGTACCCTGCCAAGTATGCATATATCACCTTTGGATCTAAAGTTATGAATATTAGCTATGTATTTGTATCTCAAACACACTGTCCTGGGTGACACCCCCCAAGCCCTCCACCCAAATTTACTTTCAGACTAACCATCACTGGTGGATGGGCCACTAAAAGGAAACCCTCTCTTCAGTGAGCTCTTCCTACAGATGCCTCAGACAATGTGCAGCTACCCCTGTAATTCAGCAAAACATGTAAGGACATATGATGATGACATGAGACCTAAAACGCCATCTTGGCCAGTAACTTTCCATGCACATGAGTTGAACTATAAATTGCAAGCTGTGATATCACTGCTTTGCCTCATTACTGCTTCAATCCTCTGGACTGTGGATTTCTAACTAAATGGAGTATTTTATACAATGTACTCCTTCCAATATTGGGAAGTTTCCAGAGAGACTTTTTGAAATCTAGCAGATTTAACATCACTGCTATGCTCCTGACCTGAAAACTCTAAAAATCAATTGTAATGTACAAGATTCCTTAACCGTTTAATAACTCTCTTCTTTTTATATAACTAGATCTTTAGTTTTTAGTAACAAGCGTGATTTTGGGGTAAGATCTGAGTTATACATTGACTTAGGGAAGTGGCTGATCCTATGGGATTGGAAGAACTTTACATATGACGACTCTGGTTTTCAATAACCTCTCATCATAAAGACCAAGTGTCTGGGTGGTGAGAAGGGCTGGATTGCCTAAGGGGGACTGTGTTGTGACTGCTTGTTAACCAGTGTGGTGACACAAGAACTCACTTTTGTTACTTTTTTGGTGAATCTAATGTTAGAATAACCACCAGTTTTGGGTGTGTCTGTCCTATCTTTATCAGTCTATTCTGAGTTTGGCAGTCTCAGATGTATCACACCCAAGGCAACGTCACACTTGGTATGGCTCAAAACTCCATGGAAGATAGGTAGAGAAGGTTGATGGGGCAGGGACTATCTGCTTACAGTTCTTATTGAGCTGCAATACCAATGTAACCTAGCACCACACATGAACTTAGCCTCCATCCCCCAAACTAAACCCTATACCCTCAAATTCCGGGTCTGTACCCACAAGAATTAGAAAACTGGCCCACATACGATTCATGGTCAAGGCAGAGAATTTATGATCTATCATAGTGGTGTGCAAGGTAAAAACCACCTAGATGGGTATATTCGCCTTTAGTGCCGTGAAGAATTTACAGAACTGCCATTCTGTAAGACAATGGGGAGACCTGCAAACAGGAGAGAAGCAAATAAACTAGCTGATGGAAACTACTGGTCATGGAGACTACTACAAGTACAACCCCTAGATTTAGCCGTCTAGTGATGTCTCCCTGGATCCTGTAGCTGTATACACAGTTCACACAATGTGCTTATGTCATGGCACATGTCTTTGTGAGAGGACTAGATCAGCTCCTTAGCTTGCTTGGCATATGTCAAGGGACAGGCCACCATGACATCATTGGATCAGCATTTATGAACTGTTAGGTGCTTGCAAAGTCCAAGACTTCTGTGAGGTGCTTGGCTTTTCAAGGAGGACCTTTGTGAGGGCACTGGCTCAGCACTTGTAGTTCACTAGAATGAAGTGAAGTTCCAGACTTATTCTGAGGTCTCTAAATTCAGCCTCTCTCACTTTCTGGGATGATGCCAAGGCAAAGGTCTCTGAAGTAACTGATTCAGGACAGAGAGTGGTCCAGAAGGAGATTATGTAACTCTCTGCCAGGCCACTGTGATGGATAAGCTGTGAGTAATTGAGAAACATCATCTGCCTCCTCCTTTGACATCGAACGTTAGAAAAGCAAGCAGCCTCACAATTCTTAGCCTTTCTTCTTCAGTAACAAAGGCCTTTGATGGAATGATAAGAATTGAGTTCTGGTTTCTGTTAGTTACAGCTGGCACTCTCCAAAATAAGCACATGTCCCATCAGATTAAATTTTGGTGGTACTGACAATGAGTTAGCATGTATAGGATGATCAATCAGAAAAGAGCCTGCAAATACTGCCAAAGGGGGAAAAAAAGAGGTTTGATCCATGGATCTCCGCTTATTTGAAAAGACTTTCCTACAAATTCTCTGTGTGGGACAAACTTGTGCTGTCATAAAAGTTGCACTGAGTAAATAAGCCTAACTTTCCATCAGCCCATGAAAGGCTTTTTACCCTTGTAAGTAAAAGTTTGTATGTACTTCATTTATTTTCCATCCTTAGTGGCTTTCATATTAATGTTTATACAGTGCTTTGAAGATGTAAAGTGCTATAAGTGCTAAGTACTTTTATAAGATATCAAAGTAGTAGCTGTACCTTCTAGAGAATAAGTGAATCCATCAAGTGAAATAATTGGTTTGTCTAATACCTTGGCTGGGTTGGATAATGTTATGGCCATCAAATTTTTATAGTTCTATACAGTGTATTCATGGTTTTGGGAAGAAAGTGATCACTGAAGGGTAAGGGAAGAATTATTTTGCACAATTGACTTCTAGTGTATTAGAAGTATTTTCATCTTTCTCTGAAGGATCAGGTGTCGGACTCTGTGGGAAACCGGATGGAAGAGATGACAGAGCAATGCTATGACCCATTATGACAAATACTATGTTTCTGCTTTGGGTCTATTTTTCCCACAGCTAGATGCTACTGATGTTGCTGTTCTTGGCTCCTGGAACTTGGAGGTTAATTTCCCAAAGGTTCCCAAATGTTTTCCCCTGAGGCCCACCTGTGCAGCTGCAATGGGCACTCCAGCCCACTATTAACTGCTCCAGTTAATTTCCACTGCTTTCCCGGAGGAGAGACTGAGGGTAAGAGAGGGGGTCTGCCTGGGAAAGAGGGGGACATAACTCAAGTTGTTCGGGGGGGCAGCCAAACCTCTAAAATGTGAACAGTTTCATAGTGCCCCCTCCCACTTTGCCCACCAGGCAGGTGAGCTATCGTCCCCCTCAGGCTGATCAAATGGGAAATCAGGCAAGTTGCTGCCAAGCATGCAGCCTGGCCTCCCCAGGCTGCCACATATCTGTCAGGGTAATACGGGATTGCATGGCTCCTCACCTCAGCAGGGATCAGGGACAGCAAGAGGGCGAAGGGACCAGGCAGGTGCCACAGCCAGCCCCCGCTGACACCCTCCACCTCAGCAGCCCACTTCACCTGGCAGCCCTGCCCCAATCACCCACCCATCACCCAAGCACACCCTGCCCAGGAATGAGGGAAGGGCTCAGGGGCCACCCAGTGCTGGGCAGAGGTGGTCCTGATCACGGCATTGTCCAGGCAGAAACAGAGCAGCACCAGTGAGCACCGGTTTCTGGGGGAATGGGGAAGGGTCATCACAGGGCCCAACAGCCATGGATTGTGGGGTGCAGCCGCTTGAAGCATGAACAGTTGTGAGCCTTCCAGCCACCCTGGGAGCCACTACCTTCTCCTCACCCTCCACCCACCCAGTGGCTCTGCTTAGCCCTCTAGCACCTTCCGGGGCGCTGGGCTCCTCCAGCCCTGGGCAGGGCCATTGCCGGCTGACACTCCATTGCTGTATGCTTTGCAATGCCCCCCCCCCCATTGTCCCCCAAATGCCACCCATGACTGTGCTGGCGGACCACCCGGGACTGTTTCACAGCCCACTTTTGGGCCATGGCCCACAGTTTGGGAATCCCTGCGTTAAGATACAATTGACAAGACAGCAAGTAATAAATAAAACAGTAACTTGTTGATCAGTGAAGTGACATAACATACATGGCCATAGTTTAAAGGGCCTCTTTGTTTTTTGCAAGCACCAAATATGTCTGCATTTATCCAGTGGGAATAACTGACATTTGTGCATGACAACAAGCATTGGTTAGAGTAAACTGGATGCTCTGGTGTTACCCAACTGCACATGCAACTGCCCATTTCCACACCCAAATGCTAGCTTTGAGCATGCAAGTTGTACATGCAAACAAAAAGAGAAGCTCTTAGAATGTTCCTGGTTCAGTTCTGAAGGTGACAAATACTTTGCCTGTTCTGTGCCATCATGCGAATCACTAGATAGCACAATCAACTAAACACAATTACAGCAGGTCAGCATTGGGTGACTCAGGTCAGACTGGATGTAACACTGGTCTGGTGGGGAAGAACACTGCTTTTGTCCCTGCTGTACCGGTTATGCAGACAAACAGAGCCTTCAGTCTTTCCGTCTCCAGGGCTTCAATCTACCACATTTAATGAGCGCTAAATTCATCTGAAAAATTGACAGGCCTGGGAGGGGTCAAAAGAGGACAACTCAGCAGAGGGGAAATTTAAACTTTAGGACCATACCAGAAATTAATATGAAAAAAGTCACAACGTATTAAAAGGAGGTGCTGTTATGGACTACTTTTGATGAAGAGCAAGATGCTGCATATGTACTGTACAGTATGTACAGCACTGTAGAAGAAAACAGGTTGCAGGGTTCCTTAAAAATAAACATGAATTCCATTTGGGTATTTTCCCCTTAATCGTAAACTTCTGGCAGCTCCAGCACTGTTATTCAATAACTCATCTAACATATTCCTCTTTATTCTGATTAGGCTTTTTTTGTATTTTTTCCCTCATTTTCTTTTTCTTTTTTTGCCCTCAAGAACTGTACAGATAATGCCTTGGGAATATGTGCTCCTCAGTTGATGACAGCTCATAAAGGTTACGAAGATAATACATTAAAATCTCTTAGCAATGTCACAGCTCTGCAACACTCTGAGTTTATTTATACAGTACTTTTAGAGAAGAGAAAGAGCTTTTACTTTTGTTTTGAATATTTTAAACAGATTTAATCTATTTATAGAATTCCTGAGAAAGCTTCTGGGGAAGGTTTTCCTGAATTTGGAAGACTGTTTTTCACTAGTTCTGTAAAGTTCCTCCCCCTACCCTCCTTCCAAAAACAAAAATATGGAGTAAACTAACGACACTGATCATTTATAGTGTTAGATGAAAATCGTGAGCTAGGTGTCTATGGAATGGACATCCATGCTAACTTTTAACATGACCATGACCTTGAGACACATTCATTTAACAACTTAGTGTATCAGTTACAGCCATTTAGATTCCTTTGCCCCACACTTACCATTGTATTAGCTTTAAAGCTATCTTACACAATCAGCCCAGGATTTGGCCCATCGTCTTTATTTTGTATTAAGGACTTCATCGTGGCATTCTGTCATGTGCTACTAATGAAATGAGCACTCTGTACTTCAGGCCTCTCAGGAATGTTGGGTGAGATTTACTGCACACTCGAGGCTCAGATATTTAGGTTTATTAATTTAAACCTTTATTTGAACTAAAAATATGGCCTTGCAGTTACTATTACTATAAAAGCAATGAATGACTGATATATGCAGAGGTAGTGATCAGTTACCTTCTCCTGATGCATAGGCAGGTCACAACAGGTTTCTCCTACAAGGGTCCAACTATCCCCTTACACTCGGACATACACACACTTTCCACATTGTATAACCATCCAATCAACATTAAGCATTAAGTTTTACCTAATCCGTACAGTATGCATGCACATGCTTCAGTTTACTTAACTTTTGCTGCCCACTCTATTTGCACGTCCCATCTTTTTCATAATTGGTTTATAATGACTGAGCAGGCCTTTCATCCCTTACTCAATGCAGGGGCTTTCCTGTTTTTCCCAAAGAGACTTTTTGGCAATATCTTTTGTGTGTCCGTTGTAATGATAAAAGGAAGTTATCTATGTAATAGCCTTCAACTCAGTACATTCCGTGAACAACTCTTCACCTTGGTCCTACACAACAGCTGTAAACGTTATTAAGCACGTTCACTTAAGGAGAAGTCAGCAAGGCAACACCCATGATGAGCAAAGACAAGGCTGAAGCCAGCCAATTTAGCATAAGTATCATCCTGGCCTGTCCAAACTTATTCACTATACATGACCCACACTTATGATGTTTCCAACAGGCAAACACACAAAACTATATCAGGCTATTTTTGCTCAAGGTGAATTAGTGCTGATGGAAGGTGCTGTGATGAAACTGACAAACCTAAACACTAACGTCCTCTACTTATGTGCTGAAAAGGCACAACGTGTAAAGGGGAGTACAAGCTCCCCCATTGAGCTTCACCAATGTGTCTCAATTGTGACCTGCAGCTGGGGTTAAACATACATTGTAGTTCGCTCTCTCTTGCCTATTCAGTCTATGACATCTCCCTTGACACTGCCAATTAGTGCCAGTTGATATGATATGGCCACTTGTCTGTGTTAGGTTACCACAGGCAAGGAACAAAGCTTACTTTCAATATAAAATGACACGTTTCAGATGAAAGGAGAAGCAACAAAAATAAATGAAGTAAATTCTCCATGAGAGAGTCACCATCATGGATGAAACACCAGGACTTGAATTGGAGACCTCCAGAGCTAAGAGAATGGACTGCTACAACTGGAGCTAAAGAACCCCAGCTCCTTAGTTAGGACTGTAACAAACTCACATCCTCTACTGATTGGGCACAGCAAGAGACCTGCAATGCACATTGTCCAGTGGGTTACAAGAGCACCAGTACTTCTCTCTCCCCCCTGTAATACGATGCAGATACTCTGCCTCTCAAAATGGTTGCTTGTTTCCACAAACAGCAGAGTTCTTCGCAATTTAAAGATGCAATATGCACAAAAGCAAAGAATTCACAGTTACATGGCTAAACGCACCACAGATCACTATGAACAGAATTCAAGCCAGAACAACAGAGCATTGAACAGGTGCATTTTTTAAAATCAAAATAAATGAGTCGATAAATAATTCTTGCATAGGCCACCAGAGAGCTGTCAGATTGTAATGACTTTCAGATGTTACCAAGCTAGTCTAGAGTCAAGACAGAGACTTTGAATTTAAAGACACAAGTCTCCATATCTCATTCCCAGCTGCAATAATCAGGAGAGATGGCAATGGGCTCTTAATTTACATCCTATGCTATCTGCATCATTCATTTCAGGGAGGGAGAAAAAAATCTAATCAGAACTTTTCCTGGCCTTGTGGCAAAGGCTTTGGCCATTCCCTTATTATGCCAGGCAACTGGGGGTGTGACAAGATGTGGAGCAGGGAGCATGGCATTATTAGTCATATCGGTCTTTTCACAGATCCCACCGCCATGCTTAAACCTGCCAGAGGTGGTGTGTCAGACACGTTGCTATTGACTCACCTATTGACTCACTGACTGTGAAGAGAGGCTGTCTGGGTCAGCTTTCTACCTTTATGTTAATTTCAGGAGATGTGACTTTGCGAACAGTGCAATGAATGTTAAAACCATTCCCAATATGCCTAGACAGCATTTTCCTGACCCAGTCTGACCCATCTGTGTTGTTGATGTCTAAGCCAACTCAATAACTAAAAGGGACACTGTCAATTATTCCTTACCCTCTACTGTGTGAAATACTCTTAGAAACTTGAGATGAAAATGCTTTTCCCTTCCACTTGTCTTATTTGTTAAAGATTACATTTTATTGTGTATCTAATAGACATTAGGGGTTGGATTTTTTTTTTTAAAAGCTCAAAATATACTGAATTCCAGTCCCATTAAAGTCAATCGGAGTTTTGCTATCTTCTTAAAGTGAAACAGAAATAAGCCACTGCTAAATCTTTTTGAAAATCCCACCCGAAACTGATACACTGTACTAGCATTCCTTCTACTTCAACAGCATCTCCTTTTGCAGATTTCAAAGCACTTTAGAAAGATTAACAAATTAGCACTCCTCTGAGGTAAGTACTATCATCCCATTTCATACAGGAGGGAAATGAAGAAGTAGTATGACCAAAGTCAAACAGCATACACTAGCAGAGCTGGTAACAGAACCCACTTCTTGTGCCTCTCAATCTGGTGCCTTCTCTGTTGGACCACAATGCTCCTCATATTACTCATGATAATAAAGGGGAAGTTAGTAAGCGCTGAAAAAAATGCAGATAAATGTTCAGACTTGGTTTCTGTTTGAAAAAGAAGAGGCTCTTTTTTTAAAAAAATTGAAAGCCGGAGTTTGTCCCCTAAATATATTACGTGGGACCAACATTTAATAAGGGGCCACTTTCATCTCTAGTTTACTTATTTATAACAGACAGACAAAGATGAGGGCATTTTCTGCCAGGTTATAACTAGGACTGATTGAAATTTGGAATTTCCATCCCATGGGAAATTTAAATATTTCATAATTTGTTTTCATCCAAGCCAGGATGAAAAACTGAATTTCCAAAAAACACTAACTTGTAAGTATCAAAATGTTTTGAGATTTTGAAAAGGAAATATTTAAACATTCATGTTAAACTGACTCAGGATGCTTTGTTTCATGTTAATTCAACATTACAACTGCATTTTCCCATTGTGGCACATTACCTCATGGGACTTGTAGTTTTGGAGCTTGATGCCCCATTCTCCTCTATTGGTCAGGCTCCCTGGTCAGACTACATCTCCCATAATGATCGACACTCGTGTGACTTCTATGATGCACTATGAAGAGCCTGACCACAGGGAAATATGCATTACATTATGGAAGATGTAATCCTCCATGGAGCTCAGCCCATGGGGGGAAATGGGGGCCTGAATTACAACTCCCATAAGGCAGCAAGCTGTTAGATAAATACAATTTAATTGCCTTATTGAACTGATTCAAAACTAAATGTTTCACGTCAGTTCAACACAATGAAATATTCCAATATGGGTTGAACCAACCTAAATTTAATGTTAAGATTTTAGCAAAATTAAGATTTCCCCCAACAAACAATTTGATTGAGCAAAAACTGCATTTTCCACCAGAAAACATTCTGACAGAAAATCCCTGACCAACTCTAGTTATAACAATTGTAAAGTAACTTGGGTGATGCTGTTTGATTAAAGATGACACCACTGTTATACAATTACTGTAAATCTTGTACAAAGTGTATCATATAAGATGTCAATGGAAAAGTTACAATCTATCAAGTACGATTATCCTGGTTAAATCCATGTATCATCTTTGTATCTGAAGTTATTAATATTGGCTATGTACTCATATCTTAAACCTGTGTTGTATCCCTGAGTGACACCCACCAGAGAGAATTTACATTAGGGCTAGACAGCTATGTGCTGACGGCCTATCAGTCACACTCCACTCTCACAATGGACTCTTGAAGAAACTCATCCCTCCCAGTAGGTCTTCCTGCAGATGCCTCAGACAGCAAGGAACCAATAGCCATCCCCTGTGATTCAGCAAATCACGTAGGGGCATGTGATATACTCATGTGACCCTGGACTCTCTCGGCCAGTAACTTTCCACAGACAGGGGCTGTGGGCTTTGTTTGGGACAGTACATTTCTATGTACATGGCAGAGGATGTAAAAAGAGACCTGAAACATCTCCATTTTGCCTCTTTTCCTGCTCTGGACTGTGGATTTACAACTAAAAGGAGCATCTTGAACTTTGGACTGAAGACCTTCCAATATTTTGGAAGTTACCAGAGAGACTTTACAAGCCAGCAGTCTATTCCATCACTGCTACAAACCTGATTCAGGACTTTATAATCATTTGTAGGTATATGATCTATTAACCATTTATAACTCTCTTCTTTTCTTTCATTAATAAATCTTTCATCAGTTATTAAGGATTGGCTGGCAGCGTAATATTTGGATAAGATCTGAGATTCATAGTGACCTGGGGATGTGTGTCTGATCCTTTGGGATTAGAAAGAACCTCACATATGGTGAAGTGGATTTTCAATAACCTCTTGCTATATTAGATTGGGTTACCTGGATGGGAGCCTAGGGCTGGAATGCCTAAAGGGGACTGTGTCTGGCTTCTGGTTCACCAGAGATTCTTTTGTTACCGGTTTGGTGAATCTAATTATAGAGTAAAATATCAGATCTGGGGATTGTCTGCTCAACTTCTTGTGATCTGCCCTGAGTTTTGGCATTATCCGTGTGATTTATCCCAGGCACTCAGTCACAACTTGTGTTTTGGAAGCTGCTTTTGAATGACCATGTCCTTTCTGGTGATTATATTGGTTCATGTTTTTGTTGATGTGTACCAAGCAGGACAACATGAAGCCTTTCATTGTCTTCTTTGCCCTCCCTTCCAAAAACTGTCAGTGCTGAAGCAGCCAGTGAGAACATCTGATGAATCTGTAAATACCAATAAGTGATTCCAAAACAAAGCAAAGAGACAAGGTTTGAATATTCAACAAGTGCAGTTTTTCCTCAAGGTTGGGCATGTGCATCCTGTTTCTCCTTCCTGTTACAGAAGGATAAAAGATCAATCTCATTCCAGAGCATTGAAAATTCTTGACCCAGAAAGCCTGCACAGTAAATGTATATATTATATTGTTTAACCATTGCAGTTTTCAAAGTTATTACTGTACACAGTGATGTATTATGGGGAACAATGGAAGCTGAAAGGAAAATGAGGACAGGAGATATACAACATTGCAGGCTTATAATTCCCATTGAATCCAGGGCACAGGATCAGAAAAATTTATGGCTGTAAGGGACCTAGCCCCCTCCACTAAGGCAGGACCAAATAGATTTAGACCATCCCTGACAGGTGTTTGTGTAGCCTGTTCTTAAAACTTCTAAAGAGATGGATTCCACAACATCCCTTGGAAGTCTATTCCAGTGCTTAACTATCCTTATAATTAGACAGTTTTTCCCTAATCTCTAATATGAATCTCTTTTGCTGCAGATTAAACCTATTATTTCTTGTCCTACCTTCAGTGGATATGGAGAACAATTGATCACCATCCTCTTGCTAATAGCTCTTAGCATATTTTAATATTATCAGGTCCCTCTTCAGTTATCTTTTCTCACAACTAAACTTGCCCAGTGTTGGATTGTGGGTTTTTTTTAAACCTTTCCTCATAGGTCAGGTTTCCTAAACTTTTATATTTTTGTTGTTGCTCTCCTCTGGACTCTCTCAAATTTGTCCACATGTTTCTTAAAGTCTGGTGCCCAGAATTGGATACAATACTCTAGCTGAGGCCTCACTAGTGCTGAGTAGAGTGGGACAATTACCTCCTATGTCTTATACACAACACTCCTAAAACAACATTAGCCTTTTTCATAACAGCATCACATTGTTGACACATTCAAGTTGTGATCCACTTTAACCTTCAACTCCTTTCCAGCAGTACTACAGCCTAGCCAGTTATTCCCCATTTTGTAGTTGTGCATTTGATTTGTCCTTCTTAAGTGTAGTTTTGCACCTACCTTATAGTAATTTCATCCAGACCACATTTCCCATGGTTGCTTATGAGAATGTCACTAGCCTTATAAAAATCAAGATATATTACTTCTACAGCTTCCCCCAATCCCTTAGGCCAGTAACCCTGTTAAAGAAGAAAATTACATTGATGTGACATGACTTGCTCTTGACAAATCCACATTGGCTATTACTTACCACCCTATTATCCTCGAGGTGCTTACAAACTGATTGTTTAATCATTTGTTCCACTATCTTTCCAGGATTGAAGTTAAGCTGACTAGTTTACAACTCCCCGGGTTCTCTTCATTCCCCTTTTTTAAAGATAGGAACTATGTTCACCCTTTTCCAGTCTTCTGGAACCTCACAAATCCTTCATAAATTCTCAAAGATAATTGCTAATGGTTTCAAGATTGCTTCCACACCTTTAAATGAATTTTATCAGACCTTACCAACTTGAATACATTTAACTTATCAAAATATTCTTTTACCCATTTTCTCTATTTTGGCTTGCCTTTGGCCTTCTTTCTTGTTGTTAAGCTTAACTGGGGTAAGTATGTGGTCACAATTTACCTTTTTTAGTGAAGACTGAAGCAAAATAGGCATTAAACACGTCAGCCTTCTAGACATCTGTTATGGTCTCTTTTCCTCACTAAATAAAGAACCTCTACACTTTCCTTCGTCATCCTGTTGCTCCCAATATACAGTAAAAGCTGTGTTATCCGGCCCTGTACCAACCGGAAAGCTATAAACCGGCATTTCTAATCTTCATAGGAAGTCCGGTTTATAGTTCAGTTGGCGTGGGGCTGGCAGGCTCCCTACCTGGTTCCGCATGGCTCCTTGGAAGCTGTGACATGTCCCCTGCTGCTTCTAGGCAGAGGAACAGCCATGAGGGGTTTGGAGTGCAGGAGGGAATGTGGGGCTGGCAGTTGTGGCGTGGGAGGGGTGTGTGGGGAGCAGTCTCTGGGAGGGAGTTTGGGTGCAGGAGTGGGTTCAGGGTGCCAGACCTAGGGGGCACTCATCTCAGGCAGCTCCCCGCAAGTGGCAACCTGTCCCCTCTGCTCCTAGGCGGAGGCGCGGCAGGCAGCTCTGCGCGCTGCCTCCACCCACAGGTGCTGCCCCCGCAGCTCCCATTGGCCATGGTTCCCGGCCAATGGGAGCTGCAGAGCCAGTGCTCGGGACGGGGTGGGTGCAGCGCACAGAGCTGTCTGCTGCGTGTCCACCTAGGAGCAGCAGGGACAGGTTGCCACTTGCAGGGAGCCGCGTGAGGTGAGTGCCCCCTGGATCCTGCATTCCAAAAACCCTCCCATGCCCCAACCCCCTGCCTCGAGCCTCTTTCCACCCCCAAACTCCCTCCAAGAGTCTGCTCCCCACCCACCCCTCCTGCACCCCAACCCTGCACCCCCTCCCATACCCACACTCCCTCCCTCTTAGTTAACCAGAATTTTTCACTTACCGGCACCCTCCATTCCCCCAACATGCCGGATTTAAAAAAGCTTTTATTTTACTTATAGAACCTTGTCTTTCATGTCCCTTGCTATGTGTAACTCATTTTGTGCCTTAGCCTTTCTGATTTTGTCCCCATACATGCATGTACTATTTGTTTGCACTCGTCTTTAGCAATTCATCCACATTACACTTTTGTAGGATTAATTTTTGATTTTCAGGTCAATAAAGAGCTCTTGATGGAACCATATTGGCCTCTTACTATTCTTATATTTCCTTTTCACTGAAATAGTTTGCAGTTGCACCTTTAATATTGTGTCCTGGAGAAACTGCAAGTTCTCCTGAAAACGTATTTCCCTTAGTTTTTCTTCCCAAGGACCTTATCTACCAGCTATTGGAGTTTGTTAAAAAGTTTGTTTTTCTGAAGCAGACATCCTACTTTAAAAAGAGGAGAGATCCAAAGGCACAACTACCCCTTCCTTGCCCAGTAGTATCTTACCCTTCCCAAATTAAGCTAAAAGTCCGAGCAACTCTGAGTGGTGTCTACCAATGGAGACTGTGCCAAATCCTCCAATTAAATACTAACAGAGACATCATTTAGGGCATAGCAATTATAAGAGGAGTCAAGACAACATATACCAAGCACATACAATATTATACAACTGACTAATTTTTACTGAGGTTTGTTTGCCTCTCTTCATGTCCTCAAATATTGGCCACACTCTGTCAAGATACTGGACTGGAGAAAGCAATGGTTTGATCTGGCATGGGAGACCTTATGTTCCTTTCCTAAACTTATGTGCCCACAAATGAGCAGAGATCACTTTGGGAGAGGTGCATCTCCTGTTATGAGGCACCAGCACTGAAATGAAGCAGGATGGTTAGAGCTCCAGCTTTGGGATAAGGAGTAGGTGGCAGTACTTGCATTAATATTTGGGGTGTGGACGGAAATGAAGGGGAATAGGACTCTTTCCGTCTCCACTGGCCTTGTTGCTTGGTATTAACTATCCTGATTCAAATTGGAGAATCTTCTTTTTTCTACCCATCTTCCTCCACTTCATACAGATCTTTCCAGTGCGAAAAAAAGAGGCTTCACAGCAGAGAAATACATGAGTCAGATATGCACGTATACCAGCTTAATGCCATTGACTTGAGTTATTCCTGATTTACCCCATCATAAGCAAGAGGAGGATCAGACCCAGGATAAACAAGGGTTTTGGAAAAATGCTTTCTGGTTTTCTAGTACATGCTGCCCTATAGCATTGTGACCCAAAGTGAAGCCAATATTCCTCATGCAGAGCAGGTGGCACAAGAAATCCTGGGCATAGTAACATCCAACCTAGATAGATAAGGTAGTGATGTGTGCATGGCTGCTAACATGGATGCCTTGGCATTGTTGGCAGGAAAATGATATGGAAAGGAAAATATGCTGGCTGCTGGCCAATGTGTAGAGTGTGACAAAGCCATTCACCCTCTGATCAGTCTAGGAGTCTGCAAAATTACAGCAACTGCGTGTAGAAGGAATGGGGATCAGTGTTACAAAGAGTAAGTGATGATCCAATCTTTACAATGACCCAATTTTGAATCACAGGAATAGCGAGAGGAAGACCGGAAGCAAATAGCTCCATAAATAATTTCAAATGTGCTTAAGACCAAAAATTTGCCCCCTCCCTCCCATCTCATGCCACAGCTCATATGCGAGTTTCCATTCTCATTATGGATCCAAAAAGGAATGATACACAATATCTCTGGCAAGTCTGGGGGACATTTCTCCCACACACTTGTATTAGCATCTGTATGCAAATAAGAGAGTTCCTGGAAAAGAGGGATGGGAATGGAAAACCAATCCTCAGATTTTTGTGTTGTTCACCACCACAACAAAATACTGCAAACAAGTTAGGGTTAATTATCTTTTGAGAAGGGGGAAATCAGACCCATTCTGTTCTTCTTTAACACCTACAGACCCATTCTGTGCTCAGTTACATCAATGCTACTGCCTCAGAGTTGATTGGAGCGACACCCGTGTACTTAAAGTGCAGAATTGGTCTCTTGGGCTAAGGTGTAAGAGCTAGAGAACACTAATGCACAGACTTATCAAACCACATGACCAAGGATGAAGATAATGGTGATGAAGAGGATGATCAACCAAAAAAAAAAAAAACCAACGGAGTCATTGCACTCAAGCTAGGTTTGGATTTCTTTGTAGCTTTCCACATCTGAACTCCCCACACACCCCACATTTCTTCCTTAATTACTACAAGTAATTTTATGAAAATACAGTGTAGCACCATTAACTATTACCTTAGGCTTAACATTAAAAAAGGATGAGGCAATATCATCTTAATGATGTTAATTAATACCATCAAAGTTTCACAGTCCCATGCAAGCCTGGCCAGCAAAGCATTAAAGGCATTCTCAACAGCACCTCTGATGATATTTAGGAGCAGAAATGTGTGTGTGTGTGTGTGCGGGGGGGCGGGGGAGAGAAATGGTTGGAGGGGAAGAGAAATTGCAAAATAAAGGAAATACAGGTCCTTGTTTGTGGAACATAGCAGTTTGTCCAATTCTCTTTCAGGCCCTGTCAGTGAAGACGACAGCACAGAGAAATATAAACCACTGAAAAGACAGGAGCAAGGTTTTTTCCTCCTCTTCCCAAGATCTAAGAACAGTAGCAATCAGCAAGCTCCTCACACTAGCTGCTTCTTGCTGTCACTTTGACAGACAAAGATGTAGTGTGACCACTGACTGGACAGAGATGGTAAAGGCTCATGCTCTGACATCTGGAAAACCGGACGTCTGCAGCATTCAAAATAGAATGGCAGGAGGGAGGAAGAGAGGAGAGAGATTATTTGTGCCTCCGGTGACATGTTCAGAATTTAATCCAGGCAGCACGCCCTTTCAGAGCAGCAAGGCTAGAATCTGAGTCCTCACAGTAAATTATTTATCAGAATGGTTGAATTTAGGAGTCATGACTAAACTGTCAAAAAACCTGGCACCAAAAGCCCAAGCTGGAGATTTGTGTTCTGCTTCTCTCCCCATCTGATGGAGCAGGGGATTGCAAAAGGGGCTTTGCTCTAATCCCAACTTCCTGAATTCAACACCTCCTCAGTGAGGAGGGAAAATATATATACACCTGTTTATTAAATTCTAGATACTGCAGGCCTAATTTTCAGAGGTGTTGAGTCCCCACAACTCCAGTTGCAGTCACAGGATATCCTGATGCTAGCACCTCTAAAAAAAAAAAACATCAGTCTCTGCAACAATAACTAAGTATAGCAGGCAGCTAGCTCAACAGGTGTTATTAATTTACTGTACACCAAAGACAGATATATTTACTCTGCAGTGATATTTTGATTACCATGCAAGTACCCTGCCTTCACATAGTAAATACTATATGCGGTAATTAATTTTTAAAGGCTGAATATAGATGTTTGGTAGTTTGTTATAACACATCACCTACCAGGATCTGAAACCCCACTCACTGCCTATATAAACAAAAGACATTCACAGTCATTCTTGAACAACACAAAAAAACCCACAAAAATGTTAAGCCTACTAAATGTAAGGCTAAATCCTCCTCTCCACAGATCTCGAGAACAAATTTTCCAAAAGTAGCTGCTAATTTTAAGTGCCCAGTTTTTAGACTGCATCCCTGATTTTCCAAGGACTTGACACTCCCTCTGACTTCGACTGGAGTCGAAAGTGCTCAGCCTTTCTAAAAATCTAAAAAGTCTCAAGTTGAGTGCCCGAAAAGTGAGGCCCTCGGAATCAGTGGCCCTGTTGGAAAATGTTGGCCTTCGTGTCTGTTCTGTGCTCCCTATAGGCCTGCTTCTGCAAGATGCCGAGTACTTCTGTGCAGTGCTGAGTACTCTCAAGTCCTGCTCATATCACTGAGCGTTCAGGCCGCTTAGCATCTCATGGGAATGCTTTACCTATATAAATTAGGGGAATATCTGCAACTGCAGAGATGTCAAGAGACACATCATGAGAGTCAGCCTGCAGAGTGAAAAAATTCAGCCCCTTGTGAAGAGGCAGTTTCTTGGCTCTCCAATGACTGGACATTTATCAACCGCTAAGGGCTGAGTATCATCACCTGGAAGTCACTGAGAACTGAGGACACTCCACGCCTTGAAGGGAGCACTTAGCACCATGTAGGATCAGGAACTACTCAATTTAAGAAATAATATATCTATCCAGGAATTAACATAGGTCTGTACTTCTGACTAGATCTTACATCAGTCTTCATTTACTTCCTGGCCCCTTTCTTCCCTCCCCTCCCCCGCTCCCCTTAGGGACTCTATCCCTGCATTTCACACTGTTCTTATCCATTATCTCAGCTTATAATTAATTCATCAATAGCTGGTGTGGGTGACGGTGAATCAGCCATGAGGATTTTTCAAGAATTCGAATGAATCCTCATCTCCCAGAGTTACAACTCAAACAGAAGATTAAGCAATAATGAATGAGTTGTGAACCTGAAATAATGCACAGTAGGGTTACATCTGAAGGCCAAGACAGGCTTAGTGCCTTAAACTGATCCTTCCTTCAGTTCCCAGAATGCAAAACAGTTTCCTTGTACTGGAGTTTCTTAGCAGGCTTTTCTGGGAGCTGCAGGGATCTCTCGATAGCAAGGGCCTCATTCTGTGCTCACTTACTCCAGTTTAACTGCATTGATTCCAGTGGAGTTACTGGCATGAGCAAGTGGAATCAAGCCCCAATATTCTATTCTTCTCTTCCTTCTTTTATTTCGCCCCCCTCAGGTTCGGTATTGTATTTTCTGTTGCTTGAAAAATCTAAACAACCCAGGATTCCAAATACCCATGATCATCTGTGGCTAACCCTCTGGGCCTCATCATGCATCCCATTACTCAGAGGTTGATCCTGCTACCCTAGGGTTACCATACGTCCGGTTTTTCCCAGACATGTCCGGCTTTTTGGTAATCAAACCCCCATCCGGGGGGAATTGCCAAAAAGCCGAACGTGTCTGGGAAAATGCCGGTCGGGCACTTCCCCTCCCGCGGCTGCTCTGCTCCTCCCCTGACTCTTCGGCTCTGTTTAAGAGCCGAGCTGCCCGAGCGCTATGGACTTCAGGCAGCCCCCTTGCCTCCGGACCCCAGCCGCCGGCCGGGCACTTCCCCTCCCGGGCTCCGGCGGCGCAGGGTCCGGAGGCATGGGGGCTGCCCGAAGCCAGTAGCGCTCGGGCAGCTCGGCTCTTAAACAGAGCCGAAGAGTCAGGGGAGGAGCAGAGCCTCCGGCCGCGGCGGCTCTGCTCCTCCCCTGACTCTTCAGCTCTGTTTAAGAGCCGAGCGCTACGGGCTTCGGGCAGCCCCCATGCCTCCGGACCCTGCGCCGCTGGAGCCCGGGAGGGGAAGTGCCCGGCCGGGGGCGCAGGGTCCGGAGGCATGGGGGCTGCCCGAAGCCCGAGCGCTACCGGCTTCACGGTTTGCCGGGCAGCCTCCAGACCCTGCACCCCCGGCTGGGCGCTTCCCCTCCCGGGCTCCAGCTGCGCTGGGGAAGCGCCGGCCGGGGGCGCAGGGTCTGGGGGCTGCCCAGCAAACCGTGAAGCCGGTAGCGCTGGGGCAGCCCTTTTCGCGTGGCTGGGAGTGGGAGGGAGGAGGGGGCGGGGTTGGGGTGGGGAAGGGGCGGAGTTGGGGCGGGGCTGGGGGTGGGAAATGGGCGGGGCCAGGGCCCCGTGGAGGGTCCTCTTTTTTTATTTGTTAAATATGGTAACCCTATGCTACCCTGCTGAAGTCAGTGGAAGTTTTGCCTCAGTAAGAACTGTGAGATGAGAACCTATGGGATTTGCCATGCCACCATAGGGGCTTTTATCTGATCTGGGGAAGGAGTCTGTTTTACTCCTAAACAGAGCAGAAAGAGAGATGTAACTTTCTCTTCTGACAACCTGCAGCCTAATTGGAAATATGGAATAAATTAGGACAAAAGAAGCCCAGGGATATTTAAGGCAAAGATAGTCTTTAGCAGCTTTGCATATTTAAGTAGGAAGAAGAAATAAAATTAACTGATAATCTTCAGTGCTAAATTTATACAATATGCAAGTTATTTTAAAGAATGTGCTGTCTTTTTTTTTTAAATATTATTTTGCAACAAAGTTCATGAGATACCCCTAATTATTATCCACTTGAGTGTAGAGAATAGTGTGACTATCATCATTATTATTTATTTGTGTTATGGTAGCATCTAAAACCCCCAACCAAGACTGGAGCCTCATTATGTTAGGTGCTGTACAAAAACATAGTAAGAGACTCTCTTTATCCTGAAGAGCTTATAATATAATGTGTTAATTGTTGATAAATGTTGATTTTTTAAAAATGGTAACCACTGTAAACAAAGGTGTTTACAAAACATTGTGGGATGATAGCTATGGGTACGTCTTCACTACCCGCCGTATCGGCGGGTAGCAATCGATTTATCCGGGATTGATATATCGCGTCTCGTTAAGACGCGATATATTGATCCCCGAATGCGCTCACCGTCGACTCCAGAACTCCACCAGAGTGAGTGGCGGTAGCGCAATCGACGGGGGAGCCGCGGCCATCGATCACGCGCCATCTGGACCCCAGGTAATTCGATCCAAGATACTTCGACTTCAGCTACACTATTCGCGTAGCTGAAGTTGCGTATCTTGGATCGATCCCCCCCCCCCCACCAGTGTAGACCAGCCCTATTAGAGATGGGAAAGTATTAGGTGATTTAATCCATTCCCCCGATAGACATTAAAATCCAGTTTGCCAGGCCTACAGCCCCTTAGCCCATAACACTAAAAGCTCATAAAGCTATTCTTAAAATGAGGTTTTCCCCCTATTCCACAATCACCACCAAAGAGAGAATACACAAACTGCCATACTAAACCAGACCAATAGTCCATCTAGCCCAGCAACCTGTCTCCTACAGTGGCCAGTACTAGAGCTTCAGGGAGAGGGTATACAACAGTGCACTTGGAGTGATCCACCTTTATCTTCCCCACACAGCTTCTGGTAGTCAGGGATTTAGGATCACCTCAAGCACTGTGTTAGATCCCGGACCATCCTGGCTAATAACCATTAATGGACCTATCCTCCATGAATTTATCCAGTTCTTTTTTGAACCCAGTTATACTTTTGGCCATCACCAAATCCCATGTAAATAAGTTACACTGGTTAATTGTGCATTGTGAGAAAAAGTATTTGCTCTTGTTTGTATTAAACCTGCTGCCAATTAATTTCATTGGAAGATTCCTGGTTTTTGTATTATCGGGAAAGCTAAATAACACTGCTCTATTCATCTTTTCCACACCATTCATGATTTTATAGACTTTACCACATCCACCCCTTAGTCGTCTCTTTTCTAAGCTGATCAGCCCTGGCCTTTTTAGTCTCTCCTCATATGGAAGCCATTCCATACACTTGATCATCTTTGCTGCCCTTCTCGGAACCTTTTCCAATTCCAATATACCCTTTTTGAGAGGGGGCAACCAGAACTGGACACAGTATTCAAGGTGTGTGTGCACCAGGGATTTATAGAGTGGCATTATACTTCTTATTTTCTATCCCTTTCCTGATAGTTCCTAACATTGTTGAATCATTTGCTGTAAAAAGCATTGGCAGACTAGCTTCCAATATGCACAAAGAGAACATTTCCCAGGTGTACAGCCATTATGAGACCATCCAAAAACTGCTTATTCAAAACAGATTACTTCTTTACAGTCCCCTGACATAGGCCTTCTGAAAAACTGCTTCTACTAGCGATTTCCAAGATCATCTGGAAAAGCCAGCACTAGTTCTCTAAACTGATATCATTGACACCAAGGGTTTTAAGTCTTTATACGTTGCCAAGTTGCTTTCAGACCATGCAGTGCCATTTCTCTGTGTCAGACAGGAAGATCACATCTCTTTTGCTGTGGCTGTCTAAATGCTTCAATAACGCACTGCCTGGCTGTCATGTCTGCTTGGGTAAAATATTTTTTCAGCTCCCTTTTAAAAACCAACCAGCTCCCAGTCAACTAGGAAATCTCACAGCTCTAATCAAGGCAATACAAGACATCACTTTGGAAGAATGATTGGATTTATTTTGGCAGATTTGATTGTGTGCGTGGGTATGTGACACACACATACACACTTTGGTACCATAATTAGCAATCTACCTGATGCAGATATACTATATGGGCTCTTTTGCTCAACCTATGTAAAGGCTGATCCTATCATGCTCTCTCTGTTACTCTATTCTGGGCAATGTTATTTTCCCATTCTGACCGCTGAGCCCTCACCTTTCTCAGTGATGGCAAATACTCTGTGGGTCAGCTTGCACAAAAGCGTGTCCAAGAGTTCATTGTTAATGGTCACTTGGATTGTAAGCTGCTCTGGGTAGCAGCATGTCTTTTTCTGTCTATAAGGCGCTATGCACAACTACAGCACTATAATGAGAATGTTATTCTCTATGTTAAGTGTATGTGAATTAGAGAGGATGTTAAAAAAAAGCCAATAGGAAAAGAGATTGAAAGAGAGGCTAGTAAGAAATACAGTGAACAACCATAGGGCAGGCAAACTTGCTTGGAGTGAAGATAAAGGTCATGCTATGCTGAAGCGTGTTACATGTTATTAGATGCCATTTATTTGAACACACTGTGCTCTTGGGAATGTATTTCAATTACATTGGCTCCTTGTCTTTGTTAACAATAATGTGTGGCCTCAGGGTTAATGTCCTGTCTTATGAAAGTCACAAGCATCAGCTAGGCAAGCTGCTTCCCCCTGTAGTAAGAGAAATGAGACTGCACATATCCAAGTCCTCATCTCATGCAGTGCAGCCCAGCTCTGCTGGCCTGTGTACTATTGCTATCCCTTCCCTGGGTGGAGAGGGAGAGCAATGGGCTCCGCACCAAGCTCCGAGGAAAGAAACCCCCTGAATCCAGGATTCCCCCCTCTAGACTTTTGTTCCAGTCCTCATTACAATGCTTCCTGAATTTCTCTAGCAGGTGGAGGATCGAAGGCTTTATGGATATTTTCAGCTTCAATGAAGTCTTACTCTCAAAACTATTTAAACTGATCTCTCTTCAGTGCTTGAATATAGATAGCCCCTTTTCTAAATATCATGTATTTTAATTGGAATTACCAGTCTTCCAAGCAGCGTTCTTGTGACGGCTGTATCTTGGCTGACAAAGCAATTGAACTGATAGAAGCAGAAGTCTCTACAGCTTGAGCTCAACTGACAGGCTCTGTAGCTGCTATGCTACCGAATAAGTTAGGATGTGTAGAGATGCCACACATCCTGTGTACTCAAGATGCAGTCTTCAGTTTCCTGGGACACACTTACGGCTGGGGGAAAAACAAGGAAGCCCAGGACAGAACAGTCACAGGCTGCAGCTATATGGAGCAGTAGGAAGTATTACTACTATATTTCTGCACATAGTTCCTGTTCATAATAGGAGTATTTGTCATTATACTGATCTGATCACCACCAGAATACTGTATGGTACCAGGTTTCTTCTTCTGACTCTATCCTGTTTGGCAGAGTCAGACAGATTTTGGGCAAGGCTCTTTAGTTGTACATCTCTAATTTGCTGAAGTTGTCTAGCTGATGCTGGAATTGCTGTCTACACAAAGCCATTGTAGACCTTGATTTCTCTCTCTCAAGGATAATGAAAAGTTCATTCAGGGCTCTGGATCCAATGCCTGCTGCTGCTATAAGTGCCTTTCCTGGGATGTGTTTGACTTTGAAAGAAAATTGCAACAGACAATTAGAACCTTTGTCTCTCAGGAGGGAGTGGCAGCAGGAAAGGCCACTATTTGCTGGATATGAACCCAAGAGGGCCATTCACTATGTGCTTATGTGCATGCGTCTGATGAAGTGGGTATTCACCCACGAAAGCTTATTCTCCAATACATCTGTTAGTCTATAAGGTGCCACAAGACTCTTTGTTGCTATGTGCTTATGGTCTGTTTCTATTTTAAAGAAGCCTAAACTAAATGTCCTTAGCCATTCACAGACCCAACTCACTGCTATAACTTCCTCTGGGCCATAGCTCTGTTCTGCAAGTCTTGTTGCTTTTATAGCAAGAGGTGTCTGGTTTCCTACTGGCTGCTTCTGTAGAAACAATGCTCCTAAGCCAAAATGAAGATCCACCAGTTGCAACTGTTGGACAGTGGACTGAATGCTGAGTCAAAACAGGTGGAGACACCAGTTCTTTCTTCTCAAAGATTTTCGGTTGTGGACTCCATGGGATGCACTTATTATGACCATTTAAAAGATATCTCAATGCTTTTAATTTTGTTAAATGAATGGTGTTCAACTGGAAATGTCCTGGTCCCCAAGTACAGCAGGCAGCCCCTTCAGTCCATCTGGATCAGCCTGAATCTGCTGTTGGTCAGTCTATGCCTTACAAATATTATCAGCTCCTTCCCAATTTTTTTCTCTCATTCAGGGTGAAGTCATCTTATTGGAAGCATCTCAGAACTGCACATAGTAATTCATCATGTTCAATCTTCTTTTCTCCACCTTCCATCTGCATGGCAAGGACTCCAGACAAACCAGATATATTTTATTGTATCTTCTTTTGAAAGCATTCTGGGTTTGAAGATATGCCAAATAGGAGCAGATTAAAGCAGTGCCCTCTAACCAGGGTGAAAAGTATAGTTAGTTATACAGATTTTTTTTGCAGAAGAAACTTGCTAGAAACCTGCTTTGGCATCTAACTGAGAATATTTTGGCCTCCAAATCATAAAACTAACATCTTGTCGACTGCAGGAAGCATGCGTCTTTCTCCACATGTTCTTTTTAATGAAGTTGTGTGCAGTTCATACCAATGAGGATTTTGCTACTGGGCTTGGGTATCACAACCATTACTGCATACCAGTCAGAAATAATCCCCGCATCTTCTATTCTTCTTTGACTTTCCCTACCAAGGGTATCAGGGCACATCATGGAGCTGGGAATGCAAAGGGAGTTGTGAATGTGAACAGTCTTATTTTGTAACTCCCCTATAAACTTCCAAACCCTGTGAAGCTTCTTGGATTCATCTCTCATATTTTGTTTGTTTTTACCATCAGTGAAATCTTTCTTTATTTTCAAAACTCCCACTAACTTACCTCTCCTCACAGTATGATGGGGTGGTTTTTGTTTTGTTTTGTTTTTTAAATCTTCTGTACTCACATATTGCAGAAAGGGATCTGAAGCACTTCTGAAGTTATATTGGGAGGCAGAGAACAATAGACATAGGCCAGGTCTACACTACCGCGGTAGTTCGACGGCTGGCAATCGAACTTCCGGGTTCGATTTATCGCGTCTGGTCTGGACACGATAAATCGATCCCGGAAGTGCTCGCCGTCGACTGCGGTACTCCAGCTCGGCGAGAGGAGTACCGCGGAGTCGACGGGGAGCCTGCCTGCCGCGTGTGGACCGCGTCTGAAGTAAGTTCGAACTAAGGTATGTCGACTTCAGCTACGTTATTCACGTAGCTGAAGTTGCGTACCTTAGTTCGAATTTGGGGGTTAGTGTAGACCAGGCCATAGACTCCAGACTTATAGAAAGAGCCTCTAAACTTGGAACTTGAATAAAGTGCAGCTTACTACATTTATTGGTCCTCCAATTCCTACAGAGTGCCACAAACTTTATGGCATTAACGCCACACACTGAATCAGGTCTGATCAATGAGATTGTCAGTGGCTACAGGCCTACAAAGACAGCATCATAAACTTTAAAATTACTAGCAACTAATGGAGAGTCTCCTTTAGCTCACTTTGCAGAGGCCTGTGTTTCTAAAGCAGAAGGTCTCATGTTATGTTCCTGTACGTGGGTTAGGTGATTAATGGTTGCGTCTGTTTAGGTATACAGCCACATACATTGTATGTTCTGACTGTATGTACAGTAAACAACACAGCTTCTCTGTGGGAATGATTACGGTCACATTTTTATGCTACTGCAAAACGTAAGTGCTGTAGTGCATACTGTAAGTACAAATATTTTTAAAGGATTTTTTTTCTTGTAATTAACCCAATCCTTGCAAGATAAAAGTAAATTCTGTACACTCACTACACCCATTTCCAACCTCACAGTAGTTTTTGCATTATAGTTGCTTCATTCTGGTTGTAGATCCAAAGAAAGGGAGAGATTCTTTGTATTATAAGAAATAAGAAAAAACAAGATTTGAGCTTCTAAGGAAACAGAAAGGAAATGTGTTGACTAAGGACTGAGTTTCTGCCATGAAGCCATACAAGAACAAAGTGTGTAATTATGTCTTGTTAACAGGACAGACTCCATGTAAGCAGATTGTAACATCAACAAAGGCCATTCATAACCTGCTGCAATTGCATACACAGGCCCCCAGGGCAGAACATGAAGCACCACCTATAGAACCTATCTCGGTCTGAATGGAACTGAAGGCAATTCACTACAATTTCCTCACAGCTATGAGAAGTCAGGAGAGCTTCCAGTGCTACCCTTTAAAATATGGCTTGGAGACAAGCAGTGTTTGTTTGCAACAATCTAGCCATTCAGTGGGCAGAAGCTGGAACACAGAGTGACTGTTGAGCATTTCGGTAAAGGAACACTAGTGTCTCTCTCATCTCGCCTTATACTGATGAGACACACAGCAACAGGAACTTAACATTACAGTGCAGCAATTGTATATTTCTTCACCTTAACGTTTCTGGATTTCTTTCAAGTGCAACCTTAACTCTGAATTTCCAGGGTTTGTAATACATGGTGTCAGGATAATTACATCCTTATGGGTTTTTTACCCCTAAGTTACTGATACATGCATTCAACCTGAACTCCATCTTAATGCAGTTTGCCTTTGAATATTACATAATTATAGGCACACACATCTACAATCTAATTGTTATGATTATTTGAACTTCTGGTGCCTGATTCTTCCCACTCACGAAGTACAATTAACTCCCATTGAAGCTGACGCACGCAGGGTTGCCAACCCTCCCGGTTTGGCCGTGAGTCTCCCAAAATTGGGCTAGATCTCCCAGAGACTACTGAAGCCAATCTGGGAGATTTTAGTCTGCTAAAAGTCCGGTGGTGCAGCGGGGCTAAGGCAGGCTCCCTACCTACGCTGGTTCCGCACCACTCCCAGAAGCGGCCAGCATGTCCGGCAGTGGCTCCTAGGCGGAGGAACACCCAGTGGGTCTCCGTGCACTGCCCCCACCCTAAACGCCAACTCTGCAGCTCCCATTAGCCGGGAATGGGGAACCACGGCCAATAGGAGCTGTGGGGACAGTGCCTGCAGGCAGGGGCAGCACGCACCATGCAGAGCCGCCTGGCCGCCCCTGAGTCTAGGAGCTGTTGCTGGACATGCTGCTGCTTCTGTGAGCCACCTGAGGTAAGTGCCACCCGGCTGGAGCCTGCACGCCAAACCCCCTCCCGCACCCTAACCCTCTGCCCCAGCCCCCTCCTGCACCCAAACTCCCTCCCAAAGCCCGCACCCCACACCCCCTCCTGCACCCCAACCCCCTGCCCAGTGAAAGTGAGTGAGGGTGGGGGAGAGTGAGTGACTGAGGGAGGGAGGCTGGAGTGAGCAGGGCGGGGCCTCGGAGAAGGGGCGGGGCAAAGGTGTTTGGGTTTGTGCGATTAGACAGTTGGCAACCCTAGATGTAAGGGGAGTGAGGGAGAGATGGGCACCAGAGGATTCCAGAACTCCTATCACAAGCAGTCTAAAGGCCTAATTTTTCCACATTGCCTACAACTGAATCAGCAAAGGTCGCTGAATTTAAGACACCTATTCTCTGTTATACTGAGACAGACCCCTATATTCCCAACCCCAAGTGTTCAAACAGCATGAGTCAGCCCACTCCAAAATAATGAGATGATCTTAAACATTAAATTTTAAAATGTGTTATTGTTTAACAGTTATACTGTGGCAGAACCCAGAGGACCTGGTCTGGCCCCATGGAGCTGAGCACTGTCAGAGAGCATAATAATTCCTGCCCCCAAAGAACTTACAGTATAAAATATTTTATTTAATTTATTTATTTTTAAATGTCTATATGTCTTCTGTTTTGAAAACCTTTAGGAGTAATGTTTTCAAGCTTTGTTCTCCACAACCATGAGGTCTAGAAACTTGCATATAAAAAAAAAAAACTATGAAAGCAGATATTCTCAAATAAAACCATGGCTCTTGGAGACATATGATTAAGAAAAACTATGAAATATCATGCAACTTGTGATAGTCACACGAGCTGGCCCCACTGTGGGCCTTTTGGATGCTTGTGACAGTCTGTACCCTTATGTTCATCCCTTTTTACAAGACTATGATAAATTTTGTTCAAAGTATGTCTTGTGAGGTTTCATTTGAAAACTCATAATTTGCTGATCATTAATTTCCTGGTAAAATGTGTGTGCCAACACTGCATGTAAAGTTACAAGATTCTTCTGTATGTTATTACTAAGACGTGTTCCAAGTCTGGGGGGAGCAGCCACAAACCAATTCCCCAGAGACAAAAGGCTAGCCAACGCCTCAGCCAGCTGTCAACAAAATCAAATGACCATCACCTGGTTACGGTGGCCATTCTTTGGCAGGAGGGAGGATGTGGGTGAAAATCTACATCTTGACAAAGACATCTGGGGGTTCCCATGCACAAAGCTTTTAATCTCCTGAAGCTCAGCTGGAGAAGATTCTCAAAGAAGAGAAAGAACGATAAGAGGAGAGAGGAGATGCCCCAAATTATTCCTCCCTTCTCTCTACCCAGGCCATCCACAACACCTGAAGAACAAAAGAAACAGCTTTGGACTAGGGGAGGGATCCTGACTGAAAGAAGTTCAGTCAGTAAGATTGCTGAAACAGGTGGTGAGAGAGACCTTTGCTTTGGCTTCACTTAGCTTGTTAAGTTAGGCATTAGTTGCATTTTACTTTTATTTTCTTGTAACCAGTTCTGACTTTTATGCCTCATTACTTGCAGTCACTTAAAATCTAACTTTTGTCGTTAATAAACCGGTTTTATTGTTTTATCTGAACCAGTGTGTTTGGACTGAAGTGTTTCGGAAACTCCATTTGGGATCACAGGATTTGTGCATATCATTTTCTATTAATAAAATGACAGTCTTTGTATGAGCTTGTATTGTCCAGGAGAGAGCTGGGCAGTACAAGATGTACATTTCTGAGGGAAAGTCAGGGACTGGGATTTTGCTGGTGTTACTCTGCAGTGTAATTCAATGGTGGCTAGCTATATTACTCATACAATATAACTGGGTGTAACTTGCATGATGGAGGCTGAGTGTAAGCAGACCAGGAGTGGTTGCTCTGACAAGGAAGCAGTGTTAGAAGCACCCTAGATTGGAGAATTGAGGGGACACAGCTGTTCATCAGTCCAGATTGTACCCTGGGTAATGTCACAATGCTGAAATATACACTTTGGACCAAGAAGAAATTCTCCAGATGCCCAAACTTAACTCCGCCCCTCCTCTGCATTCACACTTTCATTCAAAGTCTCACAACATACGTACACAATATTGCATATAGACATCCAAGGATTTAAAAATGGTACTTACTTTCCCTTATTACAGTATGCTAGTGGTTCAATGACATGTCACGTTACCCAGAGTTGTATGATCATATATTTTAAAGACTGCATGATGAGAGGAGAAACAAAAATGCATGGAGTAGTTATTTCTTTAAGAGTTCCTCTGAGAGCAGTTTCCCCTCTCTGAATAGCATCATCATAGAATGAAAACTTACTAATTTTTTGCCCAATTGTAAATAAAATAAACAAACAATTAGCACTCATATACCATGTTACATTTTCATGGCACTACAGAGGACTAACAGCTGCTCTCTCAAGGCTGGAAAAGGCCCTAAGACACCCATAGCATATTTATTGGATAGAATGGAAAGACCCAGGCATTTCAAATCATCTGTTACTTCTCAGGAACACAAGAGTTTGGCATCAGTTAAATTCACATAAAAAAAATAAATAAAAATTCAACCTGAACATCAACTGTTTAAATAAAAAAGTTACAGCTCCAAAAGACAAATCAATAGCTCTTCACAGGTTTACAATTTGGGCTTCTCTTCCACAGCCCTGCAGTAACATCAGGGGTTTTGTACTTGTGCAGGGACTAAGCAAAGACTCTTAAGGATATTTGGGATCTGGGGTATCCATTTCACTTTGAGAGATGGATGAACCAAAGACATTATACATGCTGGAAACTGAGAATCAATCTCTGTACACACTCAGGGTTTTCCCTACAGAATATATTGTAGTGTTCTAACCTCTTCAGTGTTAAATGACTCAGGAAATAGGACTTCCCCCACACTTCCCTTGGAAGACTAGTCCACCATCTCTAGGTCTCAACACAGACAGCTCTTCCCTTAATATTCAGCCCTAACGTTCCTTTGCTCCATTTTATTTCACTGTACCTAATTAAACCCCTAGGGCAGGATGAAGGGGCACTATCTGGTTCCTGGTGAATGAGTTAAGTCAAGTCCAACACAACTTTGTCCTCAGCTGCTATGGGGAAGGACTATATGAGTAGCTGCATAGGAGAGGAAGGATAATGCCTTTAGGAAGGTCAGGCTCCAATGCCCAGGGTCATAGTATTAAGCTGATCCCCAAGCTATGGAGTTTTTCCCCTGCTGGTTTTCAGATTGTTAGCCCATCACAAAACTGCCCACAAATCTTCATCTCAACATGCAATATACAACCTGCTCCAGACAAGGCGTTACTTGCAATTTGAGACATGCATACCAAAAGGCTACTCCCTTGCCTCTCTCTACAGAGCACCCATAATCTCCTATAGCAGCTATGTCACATCTAGTCTGAGGAGTAACCCAGCAATGCAGCTAGAGAAATGTGGCAACATTAATCAAAGGCCTCACTTGTGACCCAGACCAGATCATAATCTAAAGTCTCTAGAAGTGAAAAATTGGAGGCCCTCTTTCCCATTTGGAATGGGTACAAAGGGACTTGCAAAACCCATACCACAAAGCTTCTAGCACTAGGATTACTAGGCACTGGTGAATAGCTGCCATGTTGGGTGATGTGGTGACAAACTTTCAAATCCGGTATCTAAGGCCCTTTCAGAGCTAGAATGAAGTGCTGTGTTCTGTTAGGAAGCTAGGACTCTCCCTTGTCCTGTTTCTAGCTCTACAGCATCCTAAAATGTGGATATCAAATCTGGGTAACATTATCATCTCTACTAAAGCTGTCATTGACCCAGGATTGAATCTTACCTGTCCTGGGCTAGGTGTAATTCAAGGGAGATTCCATTTTGGGGGGGACTGAAGGAGGAGGAATTGTGTTGTTGTTGTTAAATGGCAGCTGCCTGGAGCTGCTCAGGGATTTGGAATATTAGAATATGTCCCAGGGAGTAGGTCACATAGCAGTGCAATTCATCACAAACTATGTGCCACATAGCCATGTGATACATTTAACACATGCCTGTGCAATCACCTGCATAGATATGGTGTATATTTTTATATTATAGATGTGTGTGCTCACGTGTGAGCAGGGCCATCGAGAGCGGGTTCGGGCCCCAGAGAAAAAAAAATTCCGGGCCCCCCAGCAAGGGCGGACCGGCTAAACAAGGCCGACAAGAGGGGGGGGGGAAGCCGGGCCCTGAATTTTTTCGGGTCCCCCAGTAAGGGCAGACCGGCTAAACAGGGCCGACGAGAGGGGGGGAGGGGAAGCCAGGGAAGCCGGGCCCCCTTCCGGACGGCCGGGCCCCGGTAATTTGTACTGGCTTCCCCCCCCCCCCTCGTCGGCCCTGCACGTGAGCACACTCACACATGCACTAAATCAGTGCTGATGCAAACAGATCTATTTCCGCAGAAACCGAAAGAGTTGCACCAGCTGACACCAGAAGTGAAGTTCACCCACAGGTTGTGAACGGGCATACCCAGTTCTTGGATACAAGGCAGTAAATAAATGCAAGTCATTATCACAAAAGAGAAGTCCTAGAATCAGAGTACTGAAATCATGTTTGGTCTCAACAGAATTTACAGTACATCACAAAACGCATACTGAGTATGTACTTTAGATTTACAACATATTGGCCTAACTCTGATCTCCATTGCTACTGGTGTAAACCAGAAGCAGCAACACCATTGAAATCAAAGGAGTAGCAGTGCTGTGAAACCAGTATAAACGCAGTGTGAGTCAGGCCCTATTGCTTTTCCTTTCCCAAGATCTTGTTTTGAACAGCTAGGTTCCTTGACCATTCCTCAAGAAAAAGTAGCACCACACAGTGTGGGGAAAGAACCAAGTGTTCCCTTTTATCTGTGCCAAGTCAAATATTGCAGCCCTGTTCTCCATGGGAAGTACCGTTCATCTTTTTTTAAGGCAACGCATGAGAGCTGGTGCAATGCTGGGTGCCCATGAACATTTTACATTATGGGGCCCAGAGGCAGGAGGAGGGCTTCATACTCTTTGGAGGATAACAAACGTTGCTGGAAAGAGCTGTATGATACTCCACCTTCAGCGTCTGCACTTATTTGTGAGGAGGCCCTGGGTTCTGTAAGTTGATTCTGTAAGCTGATTACCAGACTCACCTCCCAGCCCCAAGTTCAAGTCTACTTCAAAGGGATGCTCCCTCCATAAAATACCAGTGACACTCAGAAGGCTCGTGCTTTCCCCCATCACCTGTGCTTGTCGTATTGGCATTGTTCAGTGAAGTCAGACCAGCTGAGGTTTCCAGCTGCTGAGAGTAGCAAGTTAAAGATGATCAGTGTGCCAATTTATATCATTTTCTGGAGAAAAACCCACAGGATTTATATTCCCTCCTCCTCCCCATCCCCTTCTCCTTCCCCTCCCCCAACCCCCTCCTCCCCCCCCGAGAGGTTTAGCTATAGGTTACAAATCTACTCCATATACAGCACCGTACAATGGCACTGTACAGAAATATAACTTGTGTGGAATGGATGCATAAATACAGTAACCAGATAGTCTGGCTTTCACCAAGGTGGATGCACATTTTCCAGAGTCTGGGGGATTTAATCAAAAACATACTGTTCCTTGTGGAAATTTAAAAGTGCAAAAAATCATTATCTTTACAGTTACCCAAATAACGTACCCACTTTAGGTGAAAAACCAATGTTTGCACCTGGGATGCGTTGCACATGGCATCTCAAGCCAGGAATGGGATAGTCAGAAGGTGGCAAAATACTTGTTATTTTCACAGTGCTCTCCAAGCTTCACTCTGTCACTTGTGCAGTATGGTCTTGGAATGGGAAAGCATATACCCTGGCCCACCAGCACATCTCCTGTTGCATGGACCAAAGTTTATATGTCAGACATCTCTTGCTTGAGTTCCTTCTTTGTGAGCATGCCACAGGGGAGGGGGAGGGAGGACGAGGGGAAGAGAGGTTACCACAAAGAATGGTATTTTCAAAATATATTATTAAGGTATGTACTAGATCTGTGTGTGCATGTAATACAGCTGGCCACAACCTGAGTGCCCCCTCATGGCCAGAGGTCACTCTATGGTACTTCCTGCTCTTTTCATATGAGCATCACCTGATCCCACTCAGGTGGGGGTCATCATGTGACCAGGGCTGGCTTAGCCCCAGGCTCTCCAGCCCACAGGTAAGCCACCCTATTACGGTGCACATTGTGGGGAGATGGAGGTATACGGCCAAATTAAGCCCTGAAGTCACTCCACTAAAATCAGCTGAGTTACACCAATGAATATTTTGACCCAAAATATTTTATATATATTATTGGATCTCTTTCATCAGAAGGATTAATAGTTTTTAGGGTACTCACTCCTCTTCAAAAGTTCATTCTTCCAAGAGGAGGTCTCTGTATCTTCCCCTCACCACACTGCTTGGTCTTAGGTTTTCATTTAAAGGTTTTATGGTTTTACCGCTGTGATCAGGACTGTTAATCTCATCCCTGAGGCTAAGAAACAGCTTCATGAACAAGGCTCAGTCCTGCACACAGCTTATCTTGATTATACTTTTGTGAAAGAACAGTTTCATGAGACTCTTCCAAGTGCAATGGCCAAAATGTGAGACAAAAGGTAAATGCTGTAGGAAGCTTAAAAATGCACCTGTTGCTCATTCATTTCGTATAAATAGGATTCATTTATAAACCTCAGTATGCTACTTCCGTATTTCTTTATGACGCGTTCGATTTGTTTGTACAGTGCCTTTAATCGAAAGAGCTTTATTATTAACAGGTGTAGTACTGAATATATTAGCACAAGGTCAATTACCATTCAAATAGTGTACAAGCCAGTACATTACACAACTAACAAGAGAACCCACTGAGTGTAGTGTCTTTTTCTTACCTGATGTCCCCTACATTATGGAATATGTACATTGCAAGATATATGAGGCAAGATACTTGTAAAGAACACTGATGGTGCTCTAATAATATAAAAGCACACAGATAAGCCGAGGGAAAGCACACAGAGAATTCTAATCCAAGGGAAAGTGAACATATATGAAATTTAGATCTGGTTCTCTGATTCTTGGCAAGTTGCCCACATGGAAGGAAAAGTGTGCACACACCTGCCCCAAAGCACAGGGCAGATAGTACAACACAACGGAGCTGCCAGGGCTATCCTGAATTTATATTAGGGGTCAAGTCCAGAACCCAGTACCCCAACCCACATAACTAGGATGGGGACTGGGAAGACATGTAAGAGGCATGAAGGGGGGGGGGGGACACCCATATTCCAGGTAGCAGATAGACTATGAGCAGGGCCAGCTCCAGGCACCAGCCGACCAAGTACGTGCTTGGGGCAGCACCTTGTGAGGGGAGGACAATCTTCGGGTTGCAGGATGGCGCTCGAGGTTTTTAGTTTGTTTGTTTCAGCAGGGCAGGGCGGCGCTCGGCGGGGGGGAGAGTTGTTTCGGCGGGGCAGGGCAGCACTCGGGGGGGGGGGTTGTTTCAGCGGAGCGGCGCTGCCTTTTTTTTTTTGCTTGGGGCGGCAAAAAAGTTAGAGCCGGCCCTGACCATGAGACAACTCTAAGGAGACTACTTTAAGCCCATGACATGAGTAGCTTTTGGAGGGTTTGCTATGCTTCTCCAATGTCTGAAAGGAAAAGATAACAGGGGGGCAGGAATAGTCACAGCAGCTGATGGTCCTGCCCCACCCTTTCTGCAGCCAACCCATATCCGGCCACTCTCCAGCTTGTATGACATGTTGCCACGCACGGGGTACACACCCATCATCTATTCTATTTAGCTCTTCTACTGGCCCATCACCAGTGGCCCTGCACACTAAACCCACCACCACACAGTGGTATCACAACAGATCCCCTGCAAAGGGGCCCTCCCACAACCATGGAAAGGAGGGCAAAGCTGGCAGAGTCCCAGGGCTGCAAATCTCAGCTCAGTTCCCAAGGGGTCTCCTGAGTCCAGAGAGTTTCTTTTCCCCCTTCCCCAGTCAGGCCCATCTCCATAAAAAGAATAAGAAAAAAGAAAACTCCCCAGGCTGAGACTTTGAATTGTGAAAGCCCGCCTTCACTAAACCAGTTCTCGGACGCTTTCAAATTATCCATGCAGAAAGTTGCCCGAACTTTTTTCCCCCACATAAAAATGCATTTGTTTCCGATTTAAAACAAAGTTCAGCTCCCAATTTTTTTTAAAGCTTTTATCTTTAGGAAATATGGAGGCTTCAAAGTTCTATAATTTGCACTTCATTTGAAGACTAATGAAAAGAAATGTTCTTCCATTTCAAACTATTTCCTCAGTCAATTAGATAAATCCTCTAAGTGGAGTTTGTGAAGTGATTCGTGTCCAGGAACTTAATTAGTACTTAATTCTGGAACTCGCATCCATGCTCACCCACACTATGCAGTAAGCATAGGCCACCCAGCTAACATGACTGCATAAACGTGCAGCCTGTGGGAATGAGGGCCTCGGGACAGAAGGGAATGTGGAAGGGCACGTTTAGCCAACACAATGGCTGGGGCAGGCAGTTTGAAAGCATATTGCAAAAGGAAATCGAAAGGGAACACATAATTAAAATGACTGAACCATCATACTTCGGATGAGTGGCAAGGCAGGGGTCCTAATCACTTGAAGACATTAAAAGATCCTCTATTTCACTTTTTGGGAAAGTAGTGATGTTAGCCACAATGTCAATCCTTGCTGAATTCGTTTGAATAGTTACATACAACGAGGGTTGCCACCTTTCTAATTGTTAGTAACTGGACCCTTGAGACCCTTCCCCTTGCCCCGCCTCTTTGCCCCAAGGCCCTGCCCCACCTTTCCCCCCCGCAAGACCCCACCCCTGTTAATCGCTCCTCTCCTTCTCTCCCCTGTCACTCACTGGATCATCTCAAGGAGCCTGCCTGCAGGTAGGAAGCGGCCCTGACTGAGGAGGAGTTGGCACAAGTTAATGACCTGGTGCCTCCCTCTGCCCTGAAGTAACCAGACTTTTGGTTTGTTAGGGTTGCCAGGTCCCCTTTTTTACTGGACTTTCCAGTTGAAAACTGGGCCCCTGGCCACACTAAATGGCACCCTGACACACAGCCAAAAGTCACACTGCCCAGGTTAAACCCAGATAGTGCCAACCCTACATACAACCCCCTCAAATTCCCCTCTTCCCCCCATGGTTTCAGTTATGCTATCTTGTTCATATCTGCTTGTCCTAGTTAGTTGGGTAGTGCTGCTCTAGGCAGTCAAAACAGGAGCTATGTTTCACCCAGAGATGGCTCCTACTTCAGTGATGCTCGGAGAAGTGAGCTTCACAAATATATGCAGCAGTTTGTAAAGTGCTTTGGGATTCTTTGGATGTAAGGTGCTTAAAGTAAGATTTGTAGAGAGTCTTAGCTAGCGGGTGGTGGGTGTTCCTGGGGGCAAATGCAGGTAATCTCTCACTGCTAGAGGAACTCATGAGGGCCATAGAGAGCTGGGCATAATTTAGAGCTGCCCCAAGGCTGCTCTACTTTACACCAGTTGCTAGGCAGATGGCTTGCAGGCCCTCTAGATCAAGATATCACAAAGGTAATTTAAAATCACCTTGCTAGCTCCGTCAGGTGCTTGCCTGGGCCACAGCTGAGGACCTACCAAATGTTTCCAAAGTACCAATCACTGTAATATCTAGGCATAGTGTCTAGACTCCAGTGCCAGCCAGTCAGTGACTTCCCCAGTTTGGTAAGTTATAATTCAGTTCTGCCACTTTGCCCTCACCTCAGACAGGCATTGCTGGGCAATCACAACAGCCTGAGCAGAGGCAGAGGCAAGTAAGAGTGTTGGTGGTGATCAGCAATGTAATGCAAACACACAAGTTGGGGGAACCCAGTCATAGGTGGGGAATAAATACCTTATGTTATTTTGCATGAGGCCCTGTGAAACTTACAGCCAGCCTCAGTTCTGTGTCTTGCTGTTTTCTCAACGAAGGAAGGAATAGTCCAAAGTGCTAGAGACCCCTATTGTATCAGTTTTCCAGGACCCTGGAAAAAGGGACTTCCCGGCGTAGCTGCTAGAGCAGTGGAACGCCACTAGGATCTGTCTGTCAGTAGTTCTGATGGCTTCTCACAAAGGGGAGGGCTCTCGCATTCACTTTATAGTGTAGAGTGTGTTTATTTTCCCTCTCGCCTGCACAGGTACAAAAATGCAATTAACCATGACTGTGCCTTTGGGTGCAGGAATATTTTATAAAACCTGGGAAAGTGAACACTGGGGTCTGCCTTAATAAAGGAATAGCTTTTCTCTGCCATGGCACTCATTTTATAAACACACTTTTTACTTCAAACACAGTGACACTCCAATAAGAAGAGGGGAGCCTGTGTATTTATACACCTCTATCAACTGCTCATGTCTCTTTCCACTGGCATAGAGTTGCCATTTCAGGCACAGACCTGTGGAGCTGAAGCTTCTAGACTGGGAACAGCCCAATCTCAAAGAGCATGGTCCTGATCTTAATTATTCTGGTGTACATCACAAGTGAAAGATAACATACTCAGTCCCTCTGAGTCCTGTCCCTCATGGTGCTAGCCAATGCCCCACATATGGAGTACAGCATCTATCTAAGGAACTTGCATAGTCCTGCATTACTGTAGTGTCGGAGTACTTCACAATCTTTACTATACTTATCCTCACCACACTCCTGCTAAGGTAGGGAAGTGATTTTATAGGGGGTGGGGAAACTAAGGCACAGAAACACGTGCCCAAGGTCACACAAGGAATCTATGACAGAACAGGGAACTGATCCCAGCTCCCACAAGTCCAAGGCTAGCAACCTACTTATTAGGTCATCCTTCCATATAGAGGCAGACAGACACAAACCCACACACAAAGAGGAAAATATATAGATTTAGGAAGAAAAAGCCTGGCCAAAAAAATGCAAGGCATTGGATTTTTAAGGGCTTGACCCTAGGATATGATGAGCTCTTTCAATTCCCAGTGAAGTCTCTGGGATTTGAAGGTGCTCGGTACTTTGTCGAATCAGGCCCCAAATTTGTTAATTAAATTAAAGAGCACTTGGCTCTCTTTCTATCTTAACCCAAGTATTTTTTTTAAAGGGTCGATCTATTTTCACACACTTCCACAGCTGTAGCAACAACTCTGAGGAGGTTGCAAAGGAACTGAACAGGTGCATCCAAATTACACAATGCTGCAGCTGAAGAAAAACAAAGAGATTGACCTAAAGAAATGTTTAAGCAGTACCAGTGTCAGGAACATGGCAAAAGAGGGAAAAGCACTGCAAAGAACTATACAGATGAAGCAAGCCCAAAAGTACTTAATGAAAAAGCCATTATAAGTTGTCACATTTCTATTTTGTTTATTATACAGAAAGTAAAACTTATTTCCTCAGCTAAAAAATATACGGTACATATAATTTTGCAGTAATAAGGTGTGGAAGGGGCATAAATATTCCTTTGGGTTTTTTTCAGTTCAGAAGAACACAACAGAACAGTTTGAAAATGTGAAGATTACATTTCCCTCTATCCACAAGGCACATGCACGCACACATACACTCAACACACACGGTAAGCTCTGCCCTACTTTTGTCTGGCAAGGGAAATATTATTGATGCTTTATAACTGCAAGGCTATAAACCTCATAAATTTAGTTTACTCTAAGACAGCAATAGATGGAGAAAGATAAGTAGTATTTTTAAAATAAGTATAATCTTTAATTTATTTATATTTTGGCAGCCAAAATTCCAGATGAAATTTGTTTGCAGTTAAAAAAAAAAAAAAAGGGCAAACAAAAGAAAGCAGCAACACACTCTCGCCTGAGAGAAGATACAGCATCCCCAGCAACTGACTCAATTAGTCTATCTAACTTCCCAGACTTTAGTCTATTTACTATGCTACAAATACTGCTGAAGGACAAAAGCTGTGGTTGATTGGTCTTAGGACCTGGGGATGTCCAATGTCCTATAAACACTTACGCAAACACTTAATTTTGCTACCATGAGCAGCCCCGTTAATTTCATGGGACCACTCTCAGTACTAAAGTGCACAAGTATTTGCAGGATTGGGGCCAATGTGAAATAAATCGATATACAAGAGAATTGCACTTTACCGAGGCCTTTTTTAAGCAGAGATTTTTTTCATCAAATTGGCTTCTCTGATTGATAATGTGTATGCACTCCATAATCGTAGAAGGTGACATTACTAACATTTCTTATTACTACTATAGCAAACATCACACTAAAGGTTGATCTTCTACTGAGTAGGCATCTGAACATCTGCTATAGTTAAGGTTGCAAAAGTATTTCAGTTGGAAACCCATTTCCATGTGCTTGAAGTGTCCTAAATATTCATATTTTGGGCTGAAATTGTCCATGTTTGGTCACTGCCTCCCCCCCCCCCAGTATGTAAAGTTTGGCTTCAAGAATGTTTCTTCTTTTCCCTATTAAAATAGGGAGTTTCCAGTTGGGCATCCCAATGCAGGAGCAAAAGCAAATCAGAAAATATTGGCCTTGGAGCCTGAGCTTCAGAGGTGCTGAGCCCCTACAGCGTCAGGTTAAGTCAGCAGAAAACCCTAAAGCCTGTCTGAAAATGTATAAAAACCTCTGAATTTTAACAGATAGAACAAAAAAACAGTTTCACGTTTTTTTTTCTTACATCAGTTCTAGATAAACCTCTGAATCAGGCTACCTATGACTAAAGTTGAGCGTTGAGAAAAGAGACACTCACATGAGAGGCCACTGCTGAAAATTAGGGCATGAGTGACTTCCCAAAAGGCATGTGGCATGTCAGTGTCAGAACCGGGTGTAGAATCTAAACCTTCTGTCTCCCTGCCCTGAGCCTTAATTACAAGCCCATCCCTTCCGCCCCTCCACAGTGAAACGTGAGCCAAGCTGATCAAGATGGCCAAAGCACACCAGTCCATCTTGATGAGACTTCTGTTTGCCTGAAAAAATATCTTCCTTACATATGTGCTGTAGCCACAGTGTGGAAGGATCAGCTCTCCCCGCCGGAGCCATGACTGATGGGGGAATGGGCCAGAAATGGAAGCTGGCCCTCACCGACTGGGGCAAGGCGAGGCAAAGGACCCACATGGTGAAGCTGGAACGTTGCTATGGCTGGAGGGAGCAGGCCCAAGGTCAGCAGGAATCTGGGGTTAGCGGAGTGACCCAGGGGCACAGCCTCAGCCAGGCTACAGGAGCATCCTTGATGGAGCAGAGGAGCCCTGACTAGCCCAGTGACAATTGCCAAATAAGGCAGCAGAAACTGATTCCCCCACTAAGCTTGCGCCACCGCTCAAGCGCCAGGCACCTGGCACGAGGGGCAGAAGCTGCCTTGTTTGGGACTGAGAGACGGGTTGGGGGGCTGTTTGGACTCTGATTGGTTTAGAGAGTATTCACCTATATGTTTAGATGTCTGGCGCTGGGGGCACTGTACTATTGCTGGTGGCGGATAGGAGTGACTCCCCATAGGGCCCCCCTGAATCGCCCATTACTGATTGAAAGGTTTGTCTCTGCTCGGATCAAAGTTTTGTTTCGTTGCTGAGCACAGCATTTGCTTCTGGAGTTAGTTCCTGCCTCCTCAAAGGTTACAGGAGAGAATCAAGGGGTCTGGGCCTAGTCAGAGGTAAGCTGGGTTTTCTCAGAAACACAGCTCAGGATTCAGGATCCACTTAGCGCCTGTATGCCCCCCTCAGACACACACTCCATAGAACTGAACCTCCCCTGGGAACCCCAACTGTGCACACACATTTCCCTTTTACTGCTCCCATTATTGGAACAGCGAGGGCTGCACGCTTTCTTAGGATACCATCACTGTTCAGTGACATATAAAGCAACTTGGTGTTTTCCAGAACAAGATCACAGCGGGTGGTCAAGTTGCTGCAAGAGATTACCCTTCGGAAACTAGACACAAAGCTGAAACAAGCTTTGCAGCAACCACCCTGAGAAAGTCCATGTGAAAAATAAATAAATAAAATCAAATCAGCCCTCCTATAACGAGGTGATCAGACCTGCTCTGGGCTGAAATAAATAGTGTTTCCATAAGATGACACCATTAAGCACTCCCCACCACCACCGCCCTGCTGTGTGCTGTCTTATAGCAATTGGCCTGTTTGTGCCACTCAGCTGTGTAGTTCCTATTTGTAAAAATGCAGGGAGCCTTGGCTGCACCTGCCCTGAATTGCAATGGAGCTACTCCAGATGCAGAGACAAGGTAGCTCAAATCCGTAAATCATCTGATGCTCCAGAAGGAACCGGATGCCTGCGGAGGGCAGAGAGAATGTCAAAGATCCATCAAACACAGGTTAGCCATCTTGTCAGTGGCACTAAATAGGTATAAATGCACATGTTCACTCAGGCATAGACAGCAGTGTGGGGAATTCAGCGTGGGAGAAGAGGGAGGGAGCCAGTTCCCCTTCCAGACGGGATAAATTAGCATCTGTTTTGTTCTCAGCTTTGAACGCCCAAATGCATTTTAAACAAAAATCACACAGGAGAAGGGTTGTACGACTGAGGGCATGAGGGCCAGTTACACCAAATGGCAAACATTTTTGAGGATAAGTTGAAAAGGGAAAGCCTGTGAAAGGATAAGTAATTCTTTACAAACACCCTCAATGCCTGGACAAGACCACTTGCTTTGCTATGGCCAACTTTGTGCCAGCTTTTCCAATACAGCCCTCTATTTTACAGAAGTTTTATAACTCAGTTATGCAAATTTGCTGTACCCTATCATGCAAGAGCTTGGCTTGGTTTTCCTTCAGAGTGACTTTCTTAAGGAGGAGAAGCATTCCCACCCACCCACCCACTAAGGGAGCAAAGTAAAATGTATATCAAGAAATTCTCTTATCCATTATCTTAAATTCCAATGTGTCTGGGGTCTGGCCCACAGTCATTGAGGCTCTGTCATCACTTGGGTACTGCCCCATTCAGAAAAATAAGAACTGAATACAATAGCTCTTCCATGTGAAGCATCCATGTACAGCAGCTGGTCCAGTGGCCCTCATTGCACAGTATAAAATGTTCACGTTCAGTAAGCAACTCCAAAGTAACAACAGTAGCAGGACTTAATTGAACAGCCTGCCAGCAACCTCAAGCACCAAGGGGCACTTCTGAAAGTGCACAAGGTAATGAGCATTTGCAAAGTTATAGTGTCCACCTACAGTTTTCACCGAGAGCTGCCACTGTCCATAATGGAGACCATAATGCCTTTTTGATACTGAAGATGTGCTAATGCCAAACGTGAATAATATCATGAACAATTCTTCTATTTGCATGAAATTCACCCTATGCAAAACCTGTGCATCACTAGAGTCCCACTTACGCCATGGCTTGAGGTCTTGGGTGGTGCCGATGCTTTGCACTAGCCCTCTGCACAGGGACTAATGTCCTCATTTGTGCCTCTATTCACTCTGTGCCGAGGGCACAGGGAAACCTTACTGGAAGAAGCCTCATATAGAAGCTGACTTTCCAGTAGATGGTTATGGCTGAGCAACAGATCAAGTGACAATTCACCTAAGAGATGGAAACAGACGTTTCCCTTTCAGTTAAAAGAATGGAAACACAAACCAGAAATTCACTTGCAGATGTTTAGAAGGAGAAACAGCTGAACTGCCATATTCCTCCTTCCCCCCAAAACAGAAGTGAAAATGACTGGAGTATTTCATTGTAAAATGTGACTTTAAAAAAGTACAAATAGAAGTCCCCTCTGTTTCCCCCCCAAAAAAATTTGTGAGGACTCTCGAACATGCAGGTCTGCTGTTCTATACAGACAGAAAGTGGAAGCCAGACAATGGACAATAATCCATAAACAAGGAAGTCTTTATACAGAGGTTCCTCAGATCAAAGATCCATAATTTGGATACCTTGAGGAAGGATGGTCCAGTGGTTAGGGCATTAGCCTAGGACTTGCGAGACCTAGGTTCAAATCCCTCCTCTGCATCAGGGTTCCTGTGAGACCTTGGGCAAGTCACTTAGTTTCTCTGTAGTTTAGTTCAGATGAGGATAGTAATTCTCACCTCACAGGGTGCTGTGAGGATAAATACATTGAAAAGATTGTGAGTTGCTCAGCTACTACAGGGATGGGGCCATGTAAGTACCTTAAATAGGTAGATATGATCAGAAGATTAGCAATGGTTTTGTAGCCTTTCATCTCAGGCTCAAATCCAACTCAGGTGATTAGTTACTGCCATCCAAGGGCTGATGGGTGACCTACATAAGACGTGTTGATGGTCTCAGCTGAGTTTCTAGTGGACGAGGGTCCACAGCACAAAATCCACCACACTTGCTGGTAAGCCTCAGAAGGGAGGCCAAGGATTTGATAGACTTAACTCCCCACTCGGCCATAGAAATGGTTTCTCCAGTTCATGTCTGAGACATATTGGCAAGGCAGAGAGAAGTGCCCAGGCCATACCTGTTAATCAAAGACTTCACTGTCCTGACTATCCTCATGGTACCAATGGGATGTTTTCCCTTTAAACAAAAAATCCATACTTGAAAAAAGAGCCCAACTAATAAATATATATTAGACAAAAACAGAAGTGTTTTCAAAGAGTAAACACAGTCTCTTGTGTGCGGGACAAGCAGCCATAGCACTTGTTTTTGAAATGCTTATTAAACTGTTGTGACTTATCAGGTAAATAATATATAGACTAAAATATGCATCTGAAACATCCTAAAGTACGTATGCTAAGCAGCTGAATAATTTATCAGCTTAAACATTTTTAAAAGGATATCTAACCAAACCTAAAAAAGTATTTATTTGAAGCAAAGTGCCTCTCTCCCTCTCCTAAGCCATTTAATTCCCTTTGAAAATACAACTTGTTTTAAACTTCCCTATCAACCCTCACCCTCCTCGCAACAAAGCGTGAAAAAATAGATCTTAGAACACAAATTATGGAACTGACAGTTTACTTTTGCTTGCATGCCATTCTACAACCTTCACCCTCCATTGTCACCTTATGGCTCAGTCCTGCAAGCACTCGCAGACATACTGCTGACTATCATGTCTACTCTAGAATGTTTGGACACTATGTACCATTTTAGTTTGCTTGCACAGTGATAACCTGAAGAGGATGGCAGCTCGGACAGAGGGCATCTTTACTGGCAGTATACTCCTCTTCTAAAACAAAAGCATCATAACTGATGATAAACATTTCCAACATTTAACGGCCCATATAGTTCGTTCGCTAGAACTTGTAATGATGTCTGTAAAAGGGCCATGGGGCAACTTCCAATGTTACTTACTCCTACTGATTCAGTCCGATTTTGCAGTCCTGGGAGATTGGGATAACCTTCAGAAAAGCATCTAAACTTTGAACTTTTGGTTGCTTATCCAAATTGAAACTCTGATCACTATTATTATCCATCGCTAATTATTATTCTTTACTTTCTTTTGTAAACTATTGCTTTAAAAAAAAAAAAAGACATTTGCCATAAATAAAATGTACATTTAAATAGCATCTGCTTTGTGACACAAAATAAACTAGAGAAATCAAAGTTAAAGCGACACTTGATCCCATCCCCTGTACCTCCCCCTGTGACGTGAAGTAAGGACATAGTCCTAGTTTAAATTCACTGAGTTTTTGTCTGTGTATGTGACAACAGTAGCAACAGTTTTAGGTCTTCTTTCTCAACGGTAGATTATAAATCCCTGGAGTTGTGAACGGACCTTGACGGTGTGTGAAAAAACTATTCAGAGAGACAGAGAGGGCAAAACTTTTACCTAATGACCAAGCCATGTTTTGGCTACATTCACGGATATAAAATAGGATTGCTTTAAAGCATTTCTAAAAAGGGTAAAGATGCCAGCTAAACAACCAAATCATCTTGAAGCAAGGCTGGAGGGGGAGAAGATATGCTTAGATTTATGTGCAGCTGGAGAAACGTGGGCGGAAGAGTCTGCGGAGGGTGCAAATTTCATCTTCCCAGTTATTCATCATCTTAAAAGATGCTTGCTTTGGGCACAGAGAGAGACATTACAAATTCTTTACCAATTTCTCTTGAAAAGTTGCAATAACATTTGGAAAATGAAATTCTCCCAAATAAAAGGAATGAAATAGATATTGCAGTATCTCCACCAACACAAAACGTATATTATGAGCGTGAGCCTGTACACACGTCATATAGTTGGTGTGCAATAAATAAATAAATAAAATAAAATAAAGCAGCTTTTCAAAAAACAAACACACATGCTCTCAGTTTAGATCCGCTTCCTTCCAACAGGTTCCATGGGGTACAGCAGCCATAGAATGGAAACACTAAATGCTACTTTCAAATAGGATACATCAATTTTCCCATTTAAAAACAGCACATGCAACTAAAGTGATTTACACTTACAGGATGACATTTTCACACACATTTTTTTTCCAGTCTCTAGCCCTGTTGAAACCCATGGGAGTTTTGCATATGTAGGGATTGATGGATTGAACCCAATGTATTGCTCTTAGAACACAGTTTTAACTCTTAATTACAAAATGCAAGAGAAACAAAAAAACCTTACGAAAATGTGCTATTCTTACTGCAAATAGTTTATTTGTGAGGGTTGACACCATGATATTTTGCTTATTTAGGTAATCATCTTGCCCTTTAAGATGCCATAAGGGAAGGTCTCTCTCGGACCCTAAAGTGACAGGCTACTTGGATCGCAACTCAGACTTTTATTTCAGGCTGCTTCTCCAATGATGAGTCAGTAATGGGAGACTTCACAGAAGCAGACTGCTCACCCCTGTATAGCTATTTTCCAACTTTCCTGCCAATCAGAGTTACTTTACCCGTTAGCTTGCCTAGGCAGAGTCTAGCTTCCTGCTTCCCTTCAAGGCCTCAGATCAGAAAGTGAAACAGGACAAAGGTCACTTTCATTTCTGCTTAAAACAGCCACTGGTTTCCTAGGAGGAAAAAGGTGGTTCCCATGGCATGCCGAGCACTTCCCGAGAGGATGCTGCATGCTCTCGAGTGCCATGCCAGCTGGGACCCAATGGACCAGAAATTTCCTGTTGCATTTCCTTAGCCACCTGGCCCTGGCAGACATCAGAGCAGCAGAGACCTAAATCTAACTTCCATCACTGGTGTAAAGACCATTGATCTTATGCCAATGGAGGATCAGGCATAGTAGAACTCCACACCATCATGTACGGCTCACCTCCAGAATACCTGACAAACCCCTACCCACTCTTTGCACTAGGGCAGGGGGGTACAGCTGGCATAGGAAACAGTAGACCCTTTCACCACCTTTCTACCAGCAGAGTTTCCCCACACAAGAAAAATTCTCCAGTGGCTATCCCTGGCCATTTTAAGGCCACAATTTTCCCAGACCAAAGACTCCACCCCCAAATGATTTCGTTCACAACATTAACACAAACCAATACTTTCCGCTTAAACTCCTTTAAATCCCACCCCTGCACCTTGGAATGGGACCATCCAATCAAAAGGATTTATTCGGTTTTGTTTGTAAGTCTCATGGCGATAAGCAAATTGTTTAACTGAAGCCCAGATCTGAATCTTCAAATGATCTCGATCCCCTTACTGTCTCTCTTACAGCAGTAAGAAATGCATTACCCAGCTCCTTGGTGCTTGCTTTGCCATTGCCTCCAGCACCAATCAGGGATACATTCACTTTTAATTCCAAGCTGCAATCCTCTCTGCTCTTTCCTGCTCTAATTGGACAGTCATACCTGAAGGTGCATCTCAATTCTTTGAACTATTTTCTTTCCCTACCGTGAAGTAAAACAACACATTTAATGGGTAAAAATGGAGCCACATTAGAGGGCAATTAGTCCTGTGGATGATCATATCAGGATATAACACAGCTCCTCAGGCCACTATGTGGTGGGTGATGAGTCACAAAGGATTCCAGAGAGTGCAAGATGTTAAGGACACACTGTGTTTGCAGGGGTGGTTTAAACTATGAGGGATTGAACACCAGTCTGGAGGAATCTGGATCTTCAAGCCATATCACCCTCCCTATAACCCTGACCCTGCTGCCATTGAAATCAATGCTGGTTAGTAGCCTGTGATGATACTGGATCAAACTGGTGTGAAGGAAAATTTAGGTGGGGGGGGCCTTAGGAGTTTGGTCAAGCTTACAGGCCTAAAGAGTTGACCGAGCCTGTTTTTGTATGGAAACTCCCCAAAGCAGAACAATGGCTTTGTGTGTATAAAGGGCATGAGGGGGCAGAGTGAAAAAGTCCCCAAGTAGCATAATTTGCAATAGCCAGGCTTATGAAATATATAACCACAACAGTTGTGTTAGAAAGGTCGCTGACCGCAAAAGAACAGACTGTGAGTAACAAGAGGGGCCTCGTGAGGGGGACGGGGCGCTAGTTTTTGCTTTTGGCCTGTATTAATTTTACAATGTATTCCAAATAAGGTAATTAATATGGAAGTATGTGTAATTTGTCTGTGGTTTTAAGCTTTAAAAAGCTTGTGTGTTCCTTAAATCAGGGGGGCAGCTACTTAGAGTTGTTACCCCCATGCATGCATGTTTGTAATCAATAAAGGAACCTCAGGCTGATCTGATCCAAAATTAATCGTGTGGTTGAATTTCCACAACACTGGGATGTGAACCCAGCTAAGATTTTTGACGCAGCTACGCTCAGAGTCCCAATCAGGGTCACCTTTAATACTGACTGGTTTGTGCTGCAGGCCTCAGACCAGTGTAGGAAAGTCCAAAGGCATGGACGTTCTCCTTTGGAAAGGAAAGTATGAAAACTATATTCCACCTCACTGAGCCCTTGCTTCAAGCACTTTTCCTGACTTTTCTTTTTTTTAAATAAAGTCTTAGTAGTTTAAAAGTGCTTAAAAACTCCCAACCTCCAGATCTCAGGAGTATTTGTTGTAAGTTTCCTTTGTAAATGTCTGTCTGAGGGGTTTTTGAGTGCCAAGGTTTGAAGTTCAAACTGCTGGTCACAAGGGAGCTATGAGGTCACTCGACAAATTGATTCACTCTGGAAGGCAGTAAATCCGTGGCAGAGGAAATCCTGAATAGTGCAGATGACAAAAGCATTTTAAACATATCGTGTCATGTTTATCAGCTGATAGGACTCCAAGAATGAAAGGTCCATAGTCTTTCTAGAGATTTCAATGAGGCGTGAGGCGATACAGGGACAGAGCTGCATCTCTTTCTGTTTGTGCATGTCTTTTCTTGTTTTTACTTGAGACTTTTGCATGGAAATAGGATCTTTGTTTCTTTGGCCACCGCTTCTTATTCTCCACTTAGACTCCTATTGCTCTTTAAAGATGTTAGGCCTGCAACCCTTCACCAACACTTCTAATTCATCACCACTGAATCGCCTCAATCCTTCCAAAAGCCATAGCCCGTGGCCATGCTTTATCCTGGAAAGCCAGGGGACAGTGCTCTCAAAGGCAGATGCCAGTGCCATTCTGTATACTGGGCATCAAGAAGAATGCTCAAAATACAACGATCAAGAACCCTTCTCCCGCCCCAATCAACCTGGAACCCAAATATGTGCTATTCTCCAACAGGGCACCCGTAGCCACTCTCTCTTGGCCCACTTCTACTTATTATTTGTGAAGAGCAACTTTATAACTAATTGGTTGCTCCTGCTATGTAGATGAAACCCATGAAGTAAGAGACAGTAGGGCAGTCTACGTTAAGATGACATAAGGGGATTTCCTTTCTCTCAAGGATGACATGAGGTAATAGAAGTTTCTTTATGATCATCATAATGGAATTTTCACTTGTTCGGGTTCTGTGTGTATTGTATTTCTTAGAATCTGGAAAAAATACGAAAAAAAGCAGATGGCAATTGTATCTGTGACTTCACTAGGGGGAAAAAGAGAATTAAAATGGATTTTTAAAAACAAACAATATTAATGAATTATACAAAGCACTACTCATCTTTCAACATGACTGGAAACTGGCTTTGCTAAATACAACCAGAGAGGAAAACAAAGACACTCATTAAATGAAATATCCAGGTGTTTCTGGATCTGGTGTATATCTAAAACCTCCCCCCCCACCCCCCCAAAAAATACTTTGCCCATATGGAAAGACATTTGGCACCAGGCTAGATAGTATATACTCATCTCTGCTATGGCGGAATTAAAAAGTAGTTAAAATGTACTAGTTATTATTAGTTGCCTTAAAAACTAGATGGTGCAAAACAACTCACAGTTGGTTAGATCCAGGATTCTGGGATGGAGTCATTGAGAAATATTGCAACCCCATGCAGTATCTTCGGGGGCCATTGTATTGCATTTATGAATGGTTTAGGTACAACTGTTTTTTATTACAGCTCCTCCAGGAACAAAAAACAAAGTGTGGATGGAGTAGGATGGAGGGGAAAATTAAGGTAACAGATTAAATTCTAGAGAGGTACCTGCAGATATTTGCATATACTATTCCCAAACTGGGTTTTCCAAAGACTCAAACAAATAAAGGGCTTTTGGTATGAAAAGGCTGACTTTAAACTGAGCCTTTGGCAGACTGTCTCACTGGGAGTTTAACAATCACAACATCAGAACACATACTAACTAGACTTTTAGTTTATAAAGCAGTGGTAATTCCAACTCTTCTCTATGGCTGTGAGACTTGGGTGACTTATAGAAAACACCTCAAAAACCTGGAACGCCAGCACCAGCACTTTCTTCACAAGATCCTCAACATAAAGTGGGAGGATCATCACACTAATGTCAGTGTCCTCACAGAGGCCAACATCTTCAGTGTTGAGGCCCTGATTATCCAGCACCAGCTGAGGTGGGACAGGTGGGACAGGCACTGTATGTGCATGCCTGATGTATGCTTACCAAAACAATTGCTGTATGCCCAACCCACCAAAGGAGAAAGGAAATGGGGAGGCCAAAAGAAATGCTTTAAAGACACGCTCAGAATAAACATCAAGAGATGTGGCATTGACAACACACACAGGGAGACAGCAGCCCAAGATAGGGGTAACTGGCGAAGACTTGTCAGAGAGGGAATGTCCACTTTTGAGGAAAATCGCCTTGCCCTGGTCACACACAAAAAAAACCACCAGAAAAGAATGGAAAGACAATGGTCATGCAGCAATTGCGGACCAACCCTGTCTTCCAACACCACCTGCAATGTCTGCCAACCAGCCTGTGGCTCAAGGATTGGACTCCTCAGTCACCAGAGGACCCATGAAAAACTAAAACCCATGAAAGAGATTATCCTCGACCTTGAGGGATTGCCGACGATACTAAGAGCTGTGTGGCAACTTGCTGGCAATATACTTTTTCTTGGAGAGAAAGCAAAGGACAGGTGCTCACCTTTCGATAGACGGGCTTGCTGGGGATATCGCAGTGTAAGGCAGGGAGCTGTGCAGCCTTAAACCCTGGTCAGCAGGGAGAGGAACAATGGTCCTTACCCAGAGACAGGTGAGAGCTGGAGACCTGACTGGACCATCCTGGAGTGGACCATGGAGAAGGGAAAAAGGTGAAGTTCCCTGCAACTGTGACACTCATCTCCAGTTAATAGATGTTACATGCATACTAAGATCTCTGCATCACAAAGCAGATGCCCATCTTTTAGGGAGTATGGGTTGGTTGTGTGTCTTGAATAAAACTCATAGCCCATACAATACTGAGAATAAGTCTGATCTATAGTAGGTAGGAAGTGCAATCGGTTAACACAACCATCATTCACTTTTGGATACCTAAGCCATTGGTGGCATTTCTCCATGTCACAAGACTATTTCCCACTTCACAATTTGATCAATTCCTCCCTAGAGAAGTCCAGAACTCGATTAGTAGGAACTGCACAGGTTAGGACAGAAGTTCATATAAAAAGTTATATGGGATATGCTTGCACAGATCCTCCCTTTGCAGTCTGCTTGACATCAACTAATGCCAGAAGTTTTAGGAGTGGGTCAACTGAGCAAAAAATGCCAACCAAGATTTGATGCTTAGTCCAAATCTCAGACCAAACCCCATCCCCATCTTTCTCTTCCCAAATCTCCCATCAGGCACCCCCAACCTTTGCTCAAGTCCATCTCAGAGTCTCAACAAATTTGAGAATGAATGCTGAGATGGCTGCTGTTTTCAGACCTAGCAAGCTTTGAGCCTTCGTTTGGTTCAGGGGATGCAATACATTCTTGGGTGCTTCTCACAAAACACAAGCAAATCAACCATAAGTAGATCAGCAGAGAGAGATACCCAGGCTTAAGGCCCAGCACCTCTAACTATCAGAAGACATACTGCTAAAGGAACAAGGAATTTAGGTCCAAGGAGGAAGTAAGTGCAAAGTGCCTGCCTGGGAATGGGGAGAGGGAGCAGGCAATGAGAGGACCTGTTAGGTAGGAGAGTTGGGACAACAATGAATTATCTACATTAGAAATATAGGGAAAGGACACAACAACTGGTCAAGGAAGGAGAAAGAAGAACTTGCACTGAACAAACAGGAGGGGGTTTGGGGAAAGCATCTGTTTTTCAGGAGTTTACCTGCCACAAAACTTCCGGCTTTTGGAGATGCACACAGCCTTCTTCGGCATCTCACTTTCATAAGTGCTAAATTCACCACCAACAAAAGATGGCATTAAGGAGCGTGCGCTCCCCCATCACCGAGCAAGGCAAGTGAAAGGATTTAGGATTTCTGTGTCCTTGAGAGTTTGGATGAGATGGGATTATTTTAGTCTCCCTTGACACTGACCCCTCCTTACGACTTTTTGTTAAAAACTACTCTCACCCCATAACAAAATGAGTAATATTCCCAATCTAACATCTAATCTGTGATAAACACCATGGCATCTCTTTTATTTCCAAATGAATTTGCCTTATTAAAAAAAGTAATGAGCTATTAATTAACTTTGCACTCATACAAAGCTGTTTAATTCTCAATCCAATTAACAGCAATCTGTTGAAGGATTCTAATGATTATTTTAAATTTGCTAAGAGAAACATCTTTGCACCTTTCACAATAAGTTATTTATAGAATGACTCATGCTGAATCCTGCTTGTGTTTTAATTCAACAACATTTTTATTACACTGCAGCCTGTCTCTACATCATCAATTTTGACAGCTAATCATTTAGATGCAGAGTGAGATCATATAGCTCTAAACTTCACTATCTGGGAATGTTTTTTTCTGCACACTAGTATGCACATTCATATCCGTAAATACACATAACTGTACATGCTTATATACTGTGGACCAAATCCTCAAGTCTGTACCAGACTTCTACTCAGACAAGCCTTCCACTAATTCAAGTTTTGTTGAGTAAAGATTTCAAGAGTGGGCCATCTATCAGCCACGCAAAAATGTCACAAAAAATTGTCAACGCAAACAAAATCTACTCAACTGTCTTTTCCATAGGTGATAATGAAAATACCTATTTTCTTGCTTTTATTTAAAATAACGCATTAGCCTTCAGCAAATGGGCAAGTAGAATTTTTTTTCAAGGCTGCAGTATATGGTTGGGTGGGTCATACTATTAGACACACATAGTGCCTGCATAACACACCTACATAACAGTACAGTAATATATTTGTATAGTGTTTTTCATTGCAGAGGATAACAAAGAGCTCTAGAAATATGCCACATACATAAGAATCACTTTGCCCATCACAGAAGCACAGCTGCCCCTGGAGTGGAAACCTGCTGGTTTAGTGCACAGCAACGCTACATGACTATACATATATGGAAGTAAAAATACCATATTCAAGTCAAGCTGCAGGGGCAATTTAGGTAGACATGATGGGATTACCTAGACCCCGCCTCCAAATTAAACTAAACCAGAATATTAACATTAAAAGTCACAAATGTCCACATGAAACTTGACCATTAACCATCAACATCTAACTATAATGGGTGCAGTCAGATAAAGTTATGGCCAAGATCCAATAGTGATCAATACTGATGCCCAGAGACCTGGGTTCAAATTTTGTTCCCCAAAAAGGGGAAATAAGTAGGTTGGGCTTATTTTAACCCCTCCTGGATGTCAGTCCACACCACAAAATATGCCATGCAGTTTAACTGAGTAGAGGCCCAGAGGATGCTGCAGGTCAGAATTTAGTTGCACTGGCATGAGGGCACAGGACTGGAAGCTCTTACTCGGTGTTATTTCTTTCAGAAGCATCAAATTCATCCATATTGTCCTTCTCTACTTTATTTTTAAAGGCAGGTGTTTGGATCCTGTAATATCGGTCTGTTTTGTCCCTCTGCTTCACATCCCCTTTGAGAGTAGACTTTGACATGTTGGTTTGGCTGGGACAAAGCATTTGTGCTCTGTATGGGACAGGCAAACTAATTTTGATATAAGATGACTAGAACAAACTGCAAAACTAAACCAAAACACCAAAAACATTAAGATGTTCACATACAATTTCAGTTAGCTGCATTTGCCCTAACAACTTCCTGTCCTCTTCCATCTTGCTCCACTTCCAGCTGGAAATGGAAATGTCACAATATTGGACTTGATCTTGCTTCTGCTTAAGTCAACTACAAAATTCTCAGACTTAGTGGCAGGATGATGACAGCCTATGAAAATAGCCTCTCTCTCATGTAGTATCTCTAGCCTGACAAGAAGCACCATGTATCACAAATATCAGGAGAAAGTCTCTTCTTATGGAATTTTGCAGACATCAGAGCCCAAGGAGCCCTGATAAGCATCCAACATGTAAGGCGCTTGTCTGCGTTCAACTGCCAATGCTTCTGAGATGGCCCCGGCCGCAGCACCAGCTGATATGCTTTTTTTTTTTCTCTCTCTTTCTCCATCTCACTGTCATGCTCCGGCTTTCCTGGTTCCTATGTGATATCTTGCAAGCCAAGTACACAATGGAGATTGAGGACACTTCATTTTTTTGATTGATTAAGATCACTGGTTTTATTATCTCTTGTGTAGACAGCTTATTTTGCATGACTCTGATATTCATTTGCATGCTTCACAGCCTCCTCCTTCAGAGGAGATTCATGCCACAGTTTGTTGATTTACTGTTTGCCTTTGATTGAGGCAAAGGACATTTCACGTTACTTTATTATCTAATGTGCATAAGCAGAGCATATCTCAACTGCTGTGTCCATATTCTTCTTCTTAAACAAACAATCAGTGCTTTGCCTCTGCCTGGATCAGAATTGTCTACGGTTATTGATCTCTTCACATTTCTTGTTCTGTTGACCAGGTTGTCTGTGGCGCCATAAAGTGTCCCTCAGGGCAAAAGATGTGCAGATTATGTTAGTTTACCGTAGTTAACATAGAAACTACAATATAAACAGTCAGAACAATCAGAGCTAGCCTACCTGAATCCCGTTTGTGCCTCAGCTGTATACATGCATACAGCTGAACCACTTCTAGCAGCGCCATCCCCGCCTTATTTTTGGCCAGTGTACCGTAGGTTAAAAGATTTCACCAGACTTTACATAGCTACCTTTCAACTCTATCCTATACCCCCCAAGACTAGTTAGACTGTAAAATCCAGGATCCTAAGCAGAACGTGTGGGGAGGAAGGATGCTTCCTCCTTCTTTCATAAAGCTCTGTCCACCTCCCAATGTCTTATGAACCATCTTCATCCACAAACCTAGCAAAGCTCCTTTCTGAACCCGAATAAGGCCATTCCCCATGACCTAGAAGAGATCTTTCAATGGGTTTATTTATATATAAATATGTAAATACCTGTACATCACCCCCCCCCCATCAATTATATTCTATATAGGTTCTTATAATGCCCTGCTTGCATCACCGTAGTGTCTGAGTACCCTCCAATAGTGCATTAAGTGATGTGACTAATGTCTTATGCAAGATTTGTTCTCTCTCAGCTTCTCCCCAAAGAGAGAATTGTGCATGCAGCAGTGTGTTCTGTTTTGTTAGGGTTTCATTTGGAGGATTTTTTTAAGGAAGTTTATATTAGAGAAGGTAGGTTGATTAAGCCTGCCTTGCACTTGCAGCAGAAGATAGTTAGGTCTGTGTTGTTCCTGTGGGAGTTTGTTCCACAGTCCTATGACCAGCCCCACCCCTCCCCTATCTACCCATGAGAAATCTCCCTCCCTGCACAGATGAGCTTTACCCAGAAATGCTGCCCTGCTCATTCAAGAAGCAAGACAGCAAGTGAGATTGGAACGCCAATCTCTGGGTACAAGGTTCTAGAGGACAGATTGACTTCTCTGATTATATCAAGATCTCACTTTAAAAAAAAAAGAATGGTGACAAGTACTCTCAGCCCTGTCAATTTTCAGACTTCAGCCTGAGAAAAATCTTCCCTTTTAAAGCAATATGTTTTTACTGGATTTAACTGCAGCCTGATTCCATTAGGTGCTGAGCACCTCCTGGGAAATCTTGGGTATTTCCAAAACTCTCATGGAAGTCAATCCAAGGGTACAAGTCAGTAGAAGTTGAGGGTACATGGCACCCCGAAGGATGGGGCCTTCAGGGAAGTAGTACAATTTTAAGGCTTTTTGAAAAGGTCACCTGATAAAGAAATAAACCCCAGTAACATTTTATACAAAAGGAGGTGGCCACTAGTTCCTACCAAACTGAAATGAAATTAGGTAACCACATCACAAACCAGGAGCACTCGTCACACTGTTGCTCTGAAAACTTACAGGAAGCAATTATCACTTACAATACTTCCTGCTATTTCTGCACCCTGGCGAGCCTGGCACACTGAAGATAAGTGTAGAGCCAGTCTTTGACCCAGCCCAAGGACCTTACAATCTAAGTTGTGAAATATACTGACAGTGCCCCAGAAGGTATAATACAAGAGAGTGTGAACCTCTAAAAGAAGTAGATTTCAGAAGCAGAGAGAGTTGGGGACATATCCTCACCTCTTTCATTGTTTTGTAGGAGTCCAGCTGGGACAGAGAGAACATTTTGCTTTTTTCCTATTAAGATAGATCTCTGTGAGATTGCTGGGTATGACCAGGGGGCTGCAAATCTTTTCATGAAAAGGATAAAATCCTTTTACTAAATCTTGCTAATTTTAGTTATTACAGTACCTTCTGTTCACATTAATGAGGAGAGTGGGGAGCAAAAGGAAGGCAGTCCTTAAGATACTGATATTCTCATAAATATAGATACTCATCAGGGAACAGGTGTTCCGTATTTATGCACTGGCCTACTTCTCATTAAAGTCAGTGGCAAAAGGCTTATTGATTCCAATGGAAGCAAGAGCAGGCTAATCCTACAATGGCCGAATTATCATGAAGTCAATATATTAAGTCAAATACAAGCCCTTACTGCAAACATGAAGCAAGTCATCTTTCAAATGCCCACGTAAAAGGTGCAGTGTTTGGGCTAATGCTTAAATTAAATTTAAGCTTAATGCTTAAATTGGGAGTTGGGGAGAAATATTGAATGTGTTTTTTAAAAAATCATGGAAAACATTTTTATCAGTATTGGGTTTTTACAAAACCTTAAATAAATATACAAATTAAAATTTAGGGCCTTCACTACATGCCTTGAAACAAACACACGTCAAATTTATCAAAGGAGTAAACCTATTAAAAGCTGAAATTTTGGCACGGCAGTTACACATCTGAATAGGTCTGTGACGTAATTAGACTCAAAAATGAAAGGCAATTTTAAAATAGGTATCTCAAAACATCTCAAAGCATTTTACAAAACATATACCACAATAGAATCAATTCAGCCTCTACTAAAATGCAGCCACATCTAGGGAGGAAAGCAGCAGTTAACAGTGCACAACACCACTGCAACAATGTAGGACAGTGATTGAGGAGGAATACCATATCTGATCAAAAAACAGAATGTATGCAGGCAGAATGTGATTGGACAAACTAGATTTTGGCTGAGATGCTAAGGATATAGGTGCTTAATGGAGTCAGATTGTTAAAGCACTATTTTTTTCTTCTGTGGAGAGCTGGGTTAAAATCTACATTAAATTTTTAAGAGTAATGCATCTCTTGCCCTGCACTGCTTGCCTAATGGAGGTGTAAAAACTGCCCCACATGCTAAAATAAGGCTGGTGATATTGTTTGGAGGAGGATCACCAACCTTATGTTAGCCTGTGGACTAGTTTTTACATATTCATTAGGTAACTAATGCAGGCTAAGAGACGTAGATTTGAACCCAGCTCTCCATGAAACACAGGGCGGCATTAGGGTGAATAAATAGAGCACTGAGGCAGAAATTTTATCACAGTCTAAGTGTACTGCCCTTTTTCACCTTCTCCTTGGCTCTATTGAGAGCTTTCAGTCTTTTAGAAGCACTAAAGTTTCATCCAAAACTGCAAAAAGGAAGTTCTCTCATCTGCTACTCAAAGCAAAATGTGTCTAACAAGATTTGCTATGTTCTCTAAACAAATTCTGTTTTCTGTAGCAATGGATTCCTTGTATTGGGGAGTGAATTAAAATGTCTTCATCTCAGCAGCAGCCCGAATTCACATGGTTAAAATTGGAGGCCATCATTTGTATTAACATCTCCAACTTTGCCTCTGGGAAGCTGCCTTTTCTGCTTCCAAGGCCCCACTTCCCTATTCCAGCAGAGACTCCTGCACCACTCCCGTTAACATCTACACATGCTAAATATAAAACAAGGGCATGCCTGTTCTTGACTGCTGTGACGTTATCGGATTAAAATATGACCATGTACATCATTGCTGCTACCACTGTTATATAATGCAACAAATCCTGTGCAAAGTATGTCAAGTAAGGTGTCTATGGAGAGGTTATGATTTGCTGAATATGATTATGCTATTTGTACGCATGCATCATTTTTGTATCTGAAGTTATGAATATTAACCATGTACCTGTATTTCAAATGTTTGCTCCTGTGGTAACACCAACAAGGTGTTTAGCCAGCACATTGTAAAGGAACTATTCAAGTTGAATGGCCCATCAACGGACACTTTATTTACAATGGAAGACACCTATCGACACTTAATGGACTTTCCTGTGAACGTTCTAACTAGAGTAGGGGGGATGGCTTCTACTATGACTAAGCGAAGCATGCATGAACATGTGACTTGCCCATGTGACTCCAAACACCATCTTGTTACCTGTAATTTTCCACAGTGAGAACAATGGTTTTCCGTTCACTTCGCAGAAGCTATAAAAGGCTCTGGAAACATCTCCATGTTGCCTCTTTCCTGCTCAAACCTCTGGACTATGAACTTATACTAATGGGAACATTCTAACCAAAGGACTGAGGACCTTCCAATGATTTGGAAGCAACCAGAGACTTAACAAACCAGCAATGTATTCCATCACTGCTACAAGCTTGATTCAAGAACTTTGCATGTATTGTATGTATTTGATTCCTTAACCAATTTTAACTCTCACCTTTTTAAAATAAACTGTTAGATTTTAGATACTAAAGGTTTGGCAACAGCATGATTATTGGGTAAGATCTAAGTTATATATTGACCTTGGTATGTGGCTGGCCCTTTGGGATCAGAAGAACCTTTTGTTTGATTAAATTGGTTTTAAATAACTTATCATTACATCTAGTGTCTGGGTGTTGAATCCAGGACTGGAATACCTAAGGAGGCTGCATTTCTGACTTCTTGTTAGCCAATGTGGTGAGACAGAAGTTTACTTTTGCTGGATTGGTATATCTCATGGAAGAATAACCACCAGCTTTGAGGTGTGTCTGCCTTATTTCCCAGCAGCTTGTCCTGAATTTGGTATTCTCAGTTGTGACCCACAGAGGCACAGTGACAACTGCTCAAAGCAAATAACCGATGCCCAGAAGGGGATGAAGTGTGGTACCCTCAGACTACTGGATTTAAAGCTGTGTTTATGCTAGAGAATGGAACCACTGGGATTAGCACCAGTGAAAGTACCAACTGTGCTGTGTCTCCCCACTAAGCCATGGTGGTTGGGCTGTAATTTTCACTACACCTATTCTTGTGCTGTACTCCAAGGCAGACATACAGAAATGCTTTCTCCATTCTGAAGTATGTAGACACAACTGTTCATCCCAAGTCTGGAGAACAGTTGTGTCCCTCCAGGCTGTGGTCTTGTCCTGGACTGAAAAGCAACTCTCCACTTGGTGAACATCATCCTCAAGAACTACACAGTAGTGGCTACTCCAGAGGTACAAACTGAGAAGTCGACTGTGGGCAAAATAGCTGTGGGGTAGTAGAAGCATCTTGAGCACTTGCATCATTTAAAAAAACAAGAAGTCCTGGAGCTCACTTGTATCCATTGACTACTAAAAGATATTTTCCACTGGCTACCGCATGCTTCTTTTAATCTTGGCCCTATTTTCTAAAGGGGAAGACTGATAATCTGCAATCAGAAGCAATGATAATATACCGTCTAGCAAATAAGAGAAAAAGAGTCACTTGATTCAAGTAATGATTTTGCACAGCTCCACAGATTGGAAAACCCAATTCTTGCTCTCAATGACTTGTGACAGCATGCCCTTCCAAAACATGATGTGTACCTATGCATACCTCCACTGCCCCCTAAACCCAGAAGAAGACAACTGCAGCTAAAGGGCAACCTGTTGAGGGAGGCAGTGCCTGCTTGGGTCCTGGCTGCTTAGTTCCCATTCCCTTTTGTGGTATTTATATTAAGATCACCTACAGCAGTGTTTCTCAAAGCTGGTCTGCCACTTGTTCAGGGAAAGCCTCTGGTGGGCCGGGCCAGTTTACCTGCCGTGTCCGCAGGTTTGGCCGATCGCAGCTCCCACTGGCCACGGTTTGCTGCTCCAGACCAATGGGGGTGGCAGGAAGGGCGGCCAGCACATCCCTCGGCCCGCGCCACTTCCCGCAGCCCCCATTGGCCTGGAGCGGCAAACCACGGCCACTGGGATCCGTGATCGGCCAAACCTGTGGATGCAGCAGGTAAACAAACCGGCCCGGTCCGCCAGGGGCTTTCCCTGAACAAGTGGCGGACCGGCTTTGAGAACCACTGACCTAGAGTTCCTCAGGACACACATGACCCACAAGCCCCAGAGCAACCCCAAATTTCTCATATTCATTCTAGGGGAATTCTTAACATTGGGAAAAGACTGTTTGTAGCTGCCAAGATACGGCCTTTATGTCTGTATTATTTCATTGTGATTACGCTTTTCCTGGCAGATCTTCCATGTTGGATTCTCTCTTTTCCTTTCTGTTACCGGAGCAGCTGCTATTTCTGGGCCTTTGGGCCCAGCATAATTTACATCATTGTCATTTGTAAAGTGCCCAGAGACATGGTGATGGGCTCCACATAACGTAGATCTAGCATCCTCAAGTTATTACCCGACATTAATTCTTTATTTAAATTGGATATATACAAACATGCACACATACATACCCACACTAACCAACTGCTGAATCTGTGTTCCTATGGGCTTGTCTACACTACCGCTTAGGTCAATATAATTTACGATGCTCAGGGGTGTGAAAAAACACCCTGGGTGATGTAAGTTACATCTACTTAAAGCATTGTTTACACCACGCTCTCTTGCGGACATAATCACTCCTCCTCAACAAGAGGCGGAAGCTATGTCAACGGGAAAGTGGTCTCCTGTCGACATAGCACGTCTTCATTAGACACACTACATGTAGCACAGTAGTGAAGACAAGCCCTAATAGTCAATATACAGCAATATTCTGTACAGCATGGCCTAGGGTATCCAAATGACACAGGGGACATGTTCTGATAATTCTATTGAAAACTTCATCAGTTAATAGACATTGAGAGCCTGACTGTGCCTTGCAGACGCTGGCCTGTATTTGGGGCCGGGCAAAAATATAATACCCCTAGGGAAGCCATGAGAAGGGTTGTGCCTCAGAGAGGCAAGAAACCATCATGGAGCTCCCAGACAGACAAGAGGAGTGTTCATGCACCACCATCCCTTTAGTAGTATTGGCTCTCTTCTCCATGTTCACAACTGCTTTGTGATGATTTACACTCAAGGAGGCACTAGAATAGAGTAGTCCATGTGCTCAGCAGCCCATGGGGTCTGTGATTTTGCCAGACCTTGAGTATTATAGGGGTTACAAATGGAAAGGAAGGCTCCTTTTGTCTCCCTCCCTCCCTCTCCACACACACAGCTTGACCACCACACAGCCGGGAAGCCCAATACTGGTCCTGAAGGGCTGACACTGTTTTGGATATGGAGCTTCATGTAGCAGAGGTTGGATATACACATACATGCACCTCACTGCTCTGGAATTCAGTCTGTGTCATCACCACCAGAACCAACACCCAGCAATTTGGGGGAGAGAAAGGGTTAAGGATTTTTATCGTGGTCAATTTAGGGCTTATTTATGAGGTGAGTAAATATCATGTTAAGATTTGGGCAGTCAGAACAATTCACAACTCATGTAGTATATTATATAATTTTAAAAGTGGTAAAATGCCTACAGCCTTGGATAGACACTTTAACAGAGCCAAATAAACAAAGTCACTGTGAGGCCCACTACAGTCCAAGTCTGGCAGCCTGTAGGACACATCTGTTTCATCTAGTTTAGAGTTGAATAGGGTCATAGCTAAGTGGGTGTTTGTTATTGCTCACATGGGGATGGAAGCAGTACAGGATAATCAGTTCTTTGCCATAGTAGTTAGCAAGAGATATTGACAGTTTTTCATTTTTGCAATGAATATGAATATAGCCTAAATAGGATTATCGTGGCTGCCAAATAAACCTCAGATCCTTCAAATACTTAAGCACATGCATAACTTTACAACCAGCAGAAGACACACTGACACCCATGAAACTGCTCTTATGGTTAGAGTTAAGCATATGCTTAAATCTTTGCAGAATCAGGGCCTAAATCAGTATATATTATAGACACGTTGTAGAAACACCCACACTTTAATCCATACCCTCTTGTCAACATCCAAAACACTTAAATTGGTATTTAATATACAAAAAGTATCACAAAATGAATTGAAAAGCACAGTTGGATGCATTTAGGGTGCTTGGTTGAAAAAACAATCTCAACCTCTCTCACAACACTCGTGGAAGAACAAATCTTTATTTTTCTTAGAAAGCCGATAATCCAACAGATGAAAAATAAAAACCAAATATTGACAGAGCATGAGGAATCACAATCAACACACTACAAGGCATCCCTTGCTGGGAGTTGAACTGGGGACCTTTACATTGAGAAGCACATGGGCTACCTGTTGAGCTGTTAATAACAATTCCAGCTGCTGTCTGTAAACAAAGACACCAGGCTCATGATAGAAGACCCTGAAAGAGTGATGGGTAAAAAAAAAAAAAAAAAAAAAAAAATGCTAGGACTCATCTATGTTAACCAAAGCTGCAAATGGTGTAGTAGCATCCTCACTGATTGTGATCATGCAAGTCAACAGGAGCGTTGGATCAAATCCTTGAACATCCCAGCAACTAAAAAGGTAAGACCTTTAAATGAGTCAAACTGAGACAGGCCAGCACTTCCTATGAGACTAGCTGACCCTACCCAAAATTCCACTTGTGTTTTTATTTTCAAGCAATACCAAAAGGGCAAGATAGGCCAAGGCAGATTCCAGTTTAATTAATCCACTTTAAATGAACGCTCCAGCCAAGTGTCCCAACCTCCTTAAATAATTACCTTGCCCAAAATGACTCTCAGGTCTATTTCATTAAATTATCATCTCTCCACAGCCTCTCTCTCTTAAGCACTGTAATTTACCTTTAATAATTAATAATAAAGGAATTCAAAATGCAGTCATTGATCTTACTTAAGAGGTCTTTAATCAATTAAAAAACTCCATTAGAACTAAAATGACGTCTTAAGAACTCCCAGGGGCTTCAATGTCTTCCCTCCCTTTCACCCCCATTCAACACAACAATCAGTTCTGCATTATAGTATGTACACACAGAAAATCACAGTTTTGCTTTCTCTTTCCTAAATTAACAAAGACAAAGGGGATTTTTTAAAAAAAATTGAAAAGCCAAAAGACAATAAATACAGTTGATTCTGGGGATCCTGAACAGTCCAAGCATTTTAAATTTAATTACATTAAAATAAAATGAAAATTCGGTTCAAATCAGGGCCGGCTCCAGCATTTCTGCCGCCCCAAGCAAAAAAAAAAAAAAAAGCCGTGATCGGCGGCAGCAGTTCAGCGGCAGGTCCTTCGCTCCTAGAGGGAGTGAGGGACCTGCCGCCCCCGAATTGCCGCAGGTGCCGCCCCTCTCCCTTGGCCGCCCCAAGCACCTGCTTGTTAAGCTGGTGCCTGGAGCCGGCCCTGGTTCAAATCACTTCTGGCTTTTGGGAAAGGAGGGGAATGAGAGAGACGAAGCACAGAATTGGCTACAGGGTGTTTCTTTTAATTGAGGCCTTGTTTTCTGAGCAGGGGAATCGATAATTTTTATGTAGGAGCTCATTAGTGTGGAATACTATCCTCAAGCAACAAAAAGAAACTAAAAGTCGCTACTTTTGATTTTCTACACAGAATTTGAAAAAATTTCTTTTTGGGTAAGAGATAAGAATGCATGAGGGGGATGAGAGATGTCTCAGGAAACAACCCAAAATTCACAACCAAGTTGTTTTTAAAGCCCAGTTTGTGTCCAGTTCAGTCTGCCCGCCCCCAACCCACTGAGGAATCTGAAAAATAGGGTGCTGCTCTTTATTATTAATTATTTATTATTATTATGGGGCTACCTCCCCCATTCCAAGGGCACACTTTCAAAAGGTCATTTTATCTGCACCTGCCATACTTACAAACATGTCTGTTTGCTTATGCAAATACATCCATTCAGCATGCATAAAGCAGTTAACTGCAACACCACCCAGCTTAAAATCTGCATGCCCAGTTACCCATTCTCAGGCTTTGGACATGCAGTAGATGCACTTGAAAATATTGGGGACAAAATTAAGGAGTGCTTTTGAAAATTTAGCCCTAGAAATCTAATGCCTTAGCTTCATGTGAAAATTGTACCAATTTAACTCAATTGGTGTAGACACTGATATAGTTAAATCAGTGCAAACCCTTCTGTGGACATTCTGATTTGAATTCCTTATCAAGTTAAGCTAACCTGAGATAAGTAGAGCTGGGCAGAGGACAGAAGTTCCCTTTTGCAAAGGATTTTGAGATTTCAAAATCTGTCTTTGTTCCAAATCAGAACAAAACCCAAAAATTTCAAAATTCCATGCTAAGGGAAATTCTGGAAAAGAAAAATTGTTTTGGGTCAATCAAGCCATTTCATTTTGACAAAATAGTGTCATTTTCATTTTAACTTTTTTTTTCTATTGTATTATTGTAGATAAACATAATACAAAAGTAATTTCAAAGTTAAAAAGCTCAAACTTTTTGGAACAAGACATTTGGAACAAGGAGATGCTTCAAGATCACTGGAATGCCTCTCCTCCCTCCCACCTCCCATTTTCTTCCAATATGAAATTCCAGCAAAATCAATTTGATTTCACTAAGCTTTGCAATTGACAGAATATGGTTCAGCCAACATTTCTTCAACTGGCTCTAGATACAAGTCACTCCAACTAAAATGATCATGTGCACACAAGATTGTTGCAGCAATTTATATCAATTTCTAAAGAGATTTAGGGTACGTCTACACTGCCCCTGAGTTCAGACTATTGTATGAACAGGACTACCCTGTTAGAAGAGGACTATGTTAATGCAAACTAGGAATCTTTTAGTTTGCACCCGCAGCATCCAGAGGGAGGACTTACAGCGCAGTACTTTAGTGCGCACTTCTATTCATACCCCCATAGTCTGAACTGCAAGGAATGTACATGAGCCCCTAATTAATATCAGGAAAGGGGCATGAACAGAGATCGGGGTCATTAAACAATGTACTGTATCTCTGAGCTTCTTATTAAAGAGTGGCAAAAAGAATTTAAAGGGATTTTACAACTGGAATCTCAGACACACTGACCTATAAGCAAATAAGATATAGCCCATTATAATCACCTGGTATCACACCGCTACATAATTCTTACAGAATTTGGCTTTCAAGAATGCTGCCATAGTAAGACTGCAACACCTTGTGTGGATAAAACACAAGATAGACTTTCCTCTACCTTATGCAACAACCACAGGAAATAAACCTAACAGAAGGAGGAAAAGACAAATAAAAGTCTGTGGTACCTCCCTCTTTTAAAAGCTGGTGAATTAGCTACCACCATACTTTGGAAAGCTATCCCTTGGAGGTGGTGCTGTATAAAGCATTTTAAGGCCTGGGCTACACTAGTGGGGGGGTTCAAACTAAGATAAGCAACTTCAGCTACGCTATTCTCATAGCTGAAGTCGAAGTATCTTAGTTCAACTTACCTGGCCGTCCTCACGGCAGCGAGTCGATCGTCGCAGCTCCCCCGTTGACTCCGCTTACTCCTCCTGCCGAGGTGGAGTATGGGCATCGATTCAGGGATCAATTTATCGTGTCTAGACGAGACGCGATAAATCGATCCCCGATACATCGAACTCTACCCGCCAATCCAGGTCGACAGGGGTAGTTCAGACGTACCCTGTCCCTACTGAAGTCTATGGCAAAACTCCTATTGACCACAATGGGCTCAAAATTTCACCCCAGGTGTATTCTTTGCACTGACTCTCTACCTCTAGTCTGTTAAAATCAGGAGACACCTCAAATTTATGTTTGGACTGGATGCAAGACATGCACTATCCTCCTCCTAATATAATGGTAATCACAACTCATGTACCTTCCTAGTAACAACCAGAATCACATAGTAAAATGGCAAGACCACAAATAAATAGCTCTCCAGTTCTCAATTATCCAATCCAGTGCATCCAATACATTTAGTTTCCCTCTGGCTTTTTCCCCGTCTCTCTCATTTTTACAACCTTTCCTGTTTCCCTGCTACCTCCTCCCTCTCCACCAACCACCAGATTTAAGGATTCACTGCAGTGGATTTACAGATAAATTCAGTCTCAGTCCATTTATCAACGAGGACGACGTCTGCCTTCCACCCAAACACGCCACTCAGACAGGAGGTGCAAAACCAGGGCAGCTTTCAAAACTCATTTAGGGAAAAGTGAGATGCTCAGCACAGCAGTTTTCAACTGAGGAAAAGCATTTCCTTTAAAGTCTGTACAAGTGCTGCTTGCAGCACTAAATCTTTGAAGGAGGAGGTCTTAAATTAGCTATGGAGCAGCAAGTCACCAAGCAGCACAGTTAACTAATGCTGGTCCCAGCCCTCTTCCAATTTCTTAGGGATATTTTCCTAAACCCTTGTTGTTTAGAACATGGCCCTTTATGAAAACACACAGCCCAGAGTGTACGGCAGTGGTTTCAAACCTTTGGGATGGACTGGTGGGTCAGTATCTCCCCATCTTATGCCCCACTTCAGCTGCTGCCATCATTATTTTCTTGTTCATTTACTCTCTCCTGTGCTTTTCTACCTCTGCTCAGCTTTTCAACTGCCTTTCTTTTCTCAATTTCCTCTAATATTTAATCCTTTGTTTTGTGGTTGCCCCATCCATTTTCCCTATGCAGGAAGAAGCTACAAACCACTCACCATTGGTGGCTGCATGGAGAAGCAAACACATGCTCTTCCAGGTGAGCAGAGAGCCATGAAAGAAAACTGAAGCAGCTTGGGCCTGTGGGTTGCTACCTGATCCTGCGGCCCTGTACACATGAAATACTTCTGTGGCCAACTTCATTAGGGGCTCCAATGCAATCAGGGACAGAAGGTGGATAGTGTTTAAAGAGCCACCTCCTGCTTTACCCATGGTCCAAGATCATATACTTGCACTGAAGAGGGGCAGACCCAGGGCCATGCAATGTTCTCTTCTACTTTGTGCTTCCCCTAGACTAATGTGGAGCTCCCCCAGTTTGGGAAATACCGATAAGATGTTTTCTGATTCTGCGAGTGATAGAAAGGGGAGAGCATTACAAATAGAGAGTATCCAACATCTGGGCTAGAGCTGGGTGCAAGCTGTGACATGGTGATCACAAACATTTATTCAAATTTCAAACTCCTGTTGGTTTTGACCATGTCCAGACCTATTTCTACTAGCTGGCCTACAGCAAATTTTGGCTTGCATAAGTGTTTTCAGAATGGCTATTATTTCTACAAGTATCCATATTCCCAGGTGAACAAGGGTATTTGCCCACAAGTAAGAGCTTTAATAGTTCTTAGTCACATGCTGTTGTTTCTGCTCTCTAATCGGATGACTAAGGGCTGGTCCACACTAACCCCCCAGTTTGAACTAAGATACGCAACTTCAGCTACATGAACAACGTAGCTGAAGTCGAAGTATCTTAGTTCGAACTACAAGGTACTTACCGCGGGTCCACACGCGGCAGGCAGGCTCCCCCGTCGACTCTGCGTACTCCTCTCGCCGAGCAGGAGTACCGGTGTCGACAGCGAGCACTTCTGGGATCGATTTATCGCGTCTAGATAAGACGCGATAAATCGATCCCAGAAGATCGATTGCTTACCGCTGAACCCGGAGGTAAGTGTAGCACCGTAGCTAGAATATTCCGTTGACTCCAGTGAGAAAATTTCTTAAGGGTTTCTTGCACCTTCCTCTAAAGCAGTGTTTCTCAATGACTGGTCCATGTCCCTGAGATTTCTCTGACACAGTGTAGGAAGGCAGCAAGGCGGTCCCAGGTATCAAAAAAGATTGAGAAACACTGCTCTAAAGCATCCGATACTGGCCACTTTCACAGGCAGGATTTTGGACTAGATGGATCGCTGATGTGATATTATATGACAGCTTCTATATATTCAGACCTACACAGAGGAACCCAACCCCACTCATCAACAAAAGAGAAGAATCACTGGTACAGATCCCAACACTTGCCACAGTAGCAGCAGCAAAGTTAGGCCGATGCCTGGCCGGTCTTCAAATAGATTCCCTTCCCACTGTTCAATGTGCATAGCAAAAGCATTACTAAATGTGTTCTGTGCAGACCACTGCTCGCAAGCAGTCACAGGATTGTAGTTTAGCAAATCAAAATTTAATAAAATAGTATCAAGCAGGGGAAGCAGACGAGAGATAGAAGATACTGCAGATGTTTAATTGAAACCAGCTTTATTCTCTGAAAGACAATATGTCATAGAAACAAAGTACTGGGAACCAGAAGTACAAACGAAGCCACACATGAATAGAACAAGATGCAGTCAAATGCAACTATATGGAAGCTGGATCCGGGATGAGGAGAGATGAAAGAACATGCTCCTCTTCCCCTTTAAAAGATCCTCCACTGTTTCTAGGTCATGAGCAAATAAAATAAAAAATAAAAAGGCGAACCCCAGCAATACTGTAGCAAAACCTTTTTTCTACAATTTTTCCCTTGTATGTAGCAAATAATCTCCCCTGCCTTGTAGAAGCACTTGCAATAAAAGAGTGTGGTGAAGAAGCTGAACGGCAGCCAACACTCAGTAATTCAACATCCCATAAACCAGCTGAGATCGTTGATTAAATTTTTCTGTTTGCAGAATTTCCACATATGTATCCGCAATGTAGTTCCACCAACAAAAGCCACCTGGACACTAAGCTCTAGATTGGTAAAAGAGTTGAGCATCCACAACTGAGTAAGATTTTCAAAAACTCAACTCTTTTGAAAAATCTCTCCCAGACTGGAGTGCCCAGCTCTATTATGCTCAAATAAATTTGTTAGTCTCTAAGGTGCCATGAGTACTCCTGTTCTTTTTGCCAGACTCCAACGAGAAACTGCTGAACTTCAATTGATACGCAAACTAGATACAATCAACTTAGGCTTGAATAGAGACTGGGAATGGCTCAGCCATTCCAAACATTGAATCTATCTCCCCATGTAAGTATTCTCAAACTTCTTATCAAACGGTCTGTACTGGGCTATCTTGATTATCACTTCAAAAGTTTTTTCTCTTACTTAATTGGCCTCTCAGAGTTGGTAAGACAACTCCCACCTTTTCATGCTCTCTCTATGTGTATATAACTCTCCTCAATATATGTTCCATTCTATGCATCCGAAGAAGTGGGCTGTAGCCCACGAAAGCTTATGCTCAAATAAATTTGTTAGTCTCTAAGGTGCCACGAGTACTCCTGTTCTTTTTGCGGATACAGACTAATATGGCTGCTACTCTGAAACCAGCTCTCTTGAAAATCTGTCCTATGGTCTCTAAACTAACATTGACTAGAAATGTCAGCATTTCAGTAATAAATGTTTTTCCTTCCTATTTATTTCCACCACCACCAAAAAACTGAATGTATTTTTCCTGAGATGTTAACATAATCCCCACAGACACACTGAATATTACCTTTCTGTGCCAAGCGGACAGCACTGAGACAGTAAATCAGTTTGAGCTAATAGAATATGCCAACTTGCTCAGCAAAGCCAAATATTTGACAAAACACATTGAAATCTAGCAAGACACAAAACATCTGGGAATTAGTGTCCTGCACATCGACTGTCTCCAACTACAATCCAGGAGAAAAAATTATATTTTATATCGACTAAATATACATGATCAATTGATCTACAGGGGAAAAAAGTACTCTGTGTGTGTGTGTAGATAAAATATAAATATTCTATTACCAATAACCCTGAGAGAAATAGCTATCTTTACAAGTGTTAGCTATCTGTACTAACAGAAAGTGGAAAGTACTAGCCAACTTTAATTATAGGCATCTCTATCGCGCCACATAAAATATAGATGATGGAAATATAGAGATAACAGGAGCCACCTAGTCATTTGGGGGAGGAGGGGAAAGGAGGCAGCTCAGATGTCAGACTAACACTTCATTTATTCGGAGAGCTGAAGGGGAGTGTCTCTGAATAAAGTGGTAGATGGTGAAGCACATACATTTCTGTTTATTTTGTGACAAAATAGAGAAGAATGACCTTGGTCCATTATAAGTGCCCCCAATGTCCGGAAGAAATGCATTAACCTTTTTCTCGGCTGCAGCGTAGAAGTATGTTAGGCACAAATTAAAGGCATGGTTTCACCTCAAAATCCATTCTCAACAGCCTTTCAAAACTTCCATTTACCAGCATTCATGTGCTTGCAATCAAAGCATCCTTCTTAAAAGGACATCTTGCAAACCTATTGAAAGTCAAAATCTGCCCTGCCTACACACATCTGCTGCCTGCTATACATCATCCTTGGGATGAGATGAGCTCCAGCACCTACCCAAACTGTGTCCCCAGCATGGGCACATATGTTGCAAAATCAGCATGAGCCTGTACTCAACCTGTTCCTACAAACAGTGGTCACCATATACAGCCCAGACCCAAAGAGCGAATTACAGTTCTGCACCAAGGGAGGGAGGGAATGCATCTACACAACACACTCAGTTCAGGGTCCTACGCATAAGAACTCAGTCTAACATTGTTAGAGAAGTGCAAGAATCCCCTCTTGGGGATGGGAGAGCTTCATTTCCTTCAGTCCCCATTCTCCACTTTCCCACCCAAAACACTTTTGTGCTCAACTCCCCCACCCCATAAAGTTCCCTCAGTGAAGCTCCTGGGCTCAACCCCCTCTTTAACAGGTTTCCACAGCGCCCCACTCCATGAATCTTCCTGTGAAGTTGCCACTGCTCCCCCAGTGGCTCCCAATGTGGCTATTGCTATTCTCCTCCCTTCCATCTTCCACTTGTCTGAAAGGCAAGAGCTGACAGACATCATTGCCACTCTGACCTCAGATGCTTTGGCCTTCTGAGGGCCACAGAGACAAGGGGGAGCCATGTGTGCATGCACTATTGGTATGTTCCTAAAGTAAGCTCTGTAAACACACAGACCACCCTCAAATTCCAGGACCAGCCCCAAACATCCCTCCCAGTTCTCTGTAGGTTTATAGATAACATCTTTGGGGCAGACAACTTCCAGCCCATGCTAGCACCAAGACAGAATTACAGGACCTTCATGCTTCAACATATAAGTTGATCACCAGCTGAGATGAGGGGGGGAAATCCACATCACCACAAAATATAGCACAATTAGGTTCATTATGTGGATCTCATGAGCCAAATTTTCTACTAGTGTCAATGGATTCAGCACCATTGATTTCATTGGATCTGTGCCCACGGACATCAGCAGAGACCCTGTAACTTCTTCTAAAGAACCAACATTTACCGCTGTTGAAGAATAAAAACAAGTCCCAGCAATGTATATCCTATTTATAAAAGGCTAAACCAAGGTGCAAAAAGATTTACTTGCTGAAGGTAATGAGACTGGCAGAAACCTGGGCTTCCAATTCCCAGTGCCCTGATCTAAACATTGCTTACCTATATGCAACTGTGGTTTGCTTCACAGAGTGTGGAAACTCCTTTAAACAGGAAGTATTATGAAGAAGCATGCTTCTCACCCAGTTTGTATATGCCATGTTCAATAGGCTGCTTTTTCAAAACCTAAAAAGTCAGCTAAAAAAGACCAGGTTTCATTTTCACCCGTGAGATTACAAAACCCAAGCACTATAAGTCAGAGAAATCTTTGATCCTCCTAAGTAAACTGGAAACACAGAGAAGGATGTAATAGACTTAATTCTGAAAGACTAATTAATGGTGAAGTACTGTAAAGTGAGACTTGGGAAAAACGAGGTGGGGGGGAATCTTGATTCATGTTCATCTGGAATGTATTACTCTTTAATCGTTGTCCCCCATGTAATTACGTATATTATAGATAATGTGCTTGAACTTGATTAGTTGTGATATATAATATTGGTGTAAACACTACCTTCTTCCCCCAGGATCTCTTTGGAATTAAAGCAATTTGTCTAAAAGAGAGAGCTGTTCGTGGTGTACAATATTTTAATACAGCAGAAGCAAGTCAATATTTATTCTCTGTTAAAATTAAACAAAGGTATTCATAATGAGACTAAAAGGGGGGGGTCAAGGTCAAGCACCCTATAAATGCCCCAAATTTCACCTATCCTAACTTGCATTTCCCCACGCTATTCCATTCCTTCGTCTCTCGAGGGCACAGAGTAAACTGCTAGTACCTCTCAGTCACCACCATTCTCTGTTCCAATCCTGGGCCTCCAGAATGGAAAGACAATCGAGCATATAGGAATGGATGTTGTTGCATTGTCATTGTTCTGATGTGGGCAAATCTCCAGAACACCACACCCTTTTTCTCTGTTGTGACCTAAATCCTAGTTGAATCCAGATCTGCAGAGGTGAGACTGCATTAACCCACTTGAGTCCCTTAGTATGTCTACACCACAACATACCTGGCAGCTGGCCTGTGCTAGCTGACCCAGGCTCATGGAGGCTCGGTCTACAAGGCTATAAAATTGCAGTATAGACATTCAGACTCGAGCTGGAGCCTGGGCTCTGGAACACTCCCACCTGGCAGCAGTGGTGCAAGTAAGCTGGTACGGTCAGGTACTCCATACCATTACGACATTTATTGCCGGTACACCATGCCAAAGAGACACATTTTTCAAGAATTAATTGCAAAACCCTGCGCAAATACAAATTTATACCTGCGGATGTGGATATCCGCTGATAGAAATCAGTATCCACTGAACCGCAGGGCTCTCCCGGGAACCGCAGCGGCGAAAGGAACAGAGCGTGGGGCCGCTGCTCCCAGGACCAGCGCCCCACGCAGGCAGGTCCTCTGACGCAGCTGTACCACCCCCAGCCCTTCCACGCAGCTGCGTCTCCTGTCTGGAGTCTGTACAGCCCCACCGGAGGACAGGGAACATTTTTTGCAAACATTCCCAGAACATTTTTTTGAGGGGAGGTGGGGGCGGGGGCGCGGTACTGTACCGGTAAGAGTTAAAATCTACTTGCACCACTGCCTGGCAGGGTCCCAGAGCCCAGGCTTCTACCCACGCCTGAACATCTACACTGCAATTTTAAAGCCTCACAGCCTGAGTCAGCTGACACAGGCCAGCTGCAGGTGTTTTAGTGCAGTGTAGACATACCCTTAGTGATCTACTCTATTGCAAGCATTTGGTAAAGCTACCAAAATTACTGGCCCACATCTTCACTAGAGAGTTCTCTAACTTGTAACAAAACTTCCCAAAACTCCAAGAAGCAACTGTGGCAGCTAAGGTCCAACAAGGAGTAGTGAAGCAGTGTAAGAGCTGCTACAGCAATTCTACGACATCCGAGGCTCCCCTTACACTGGAATGATCCTCCCATGGCTACTCATGCCAGCTTTAATGCCACTTTGAACTGACAGTGTGGCACAAAGGAGGTACAACACAGCCCAGCATCTGAACAAATATGATTTTAATGAAGGCGTCACTAGAAATTCTCTTTCCCATGAGCAGTAGATCTTGATGAAAAAAAAAAAGTTACAGACAAATGCTTTAATTGTTGAATTCAGATCCATTCTACTCTTCCCTCCCCCAACCCACTATTGTTGTAGCAAATAGGAGAATTTGAAGGGAAACTTAAATAAATTCAACAACCTTTATGGCCCTAGGACATGGACTGATTTGCATATTTAGTAGGTACATTTGATAAGAGTACCAGGCACACCCCACTGCTGCTATAACACAGCTCATTTCTAGAACATAACATGGTAGCAATCAACGGGCATTACACGAAACACACTGGACGCGGGAGGAAGGGATGGATATTACATATTGGTCGTAAAAGAGAATAAAATAAGAGAACAAAGGAAATAGATTGGGAGCCTGAGGATATAAAAAGAAAGAGCAAGTTTGGAAAGAACTCATTATTTGTACTCCTTACTGTGGCAATAATTTAAATGCTCAAAACAATAACAGAAAAGGAATAGAATTAGAGTTAATTTTCTGAAGACCTGAGTCCCCTTGAATTAGTTGATGAAACAACACAATCCGTTTTCTTGCCTCTTTTTTGTTCTTTAATGGGATTTGAATAATCAATTACTCAATTTAATTGCAGTAGCCCTGGTTTCTCCCTACAGCTTTCTACAATTGCAGCGAAGGTGAACAAAACACAGGATGACATTAATTGCATGCAAGATGTTGGCAAAGGGTATAAAACGGTCACACCATGAGGTGTCATGTAGAAAATTCTTAGTTAAAAGAGAACAAACAGGATCTTTCTGTATCATATATTATAAATATATTTATAAATAAATAAAAACACAAAAAACACTACGTTAAAAGAAAGTTAAGGCTGCAGAGTTGAGCACTCTAAAATTAGGAAATGCCAGAATTAAGATTGTGTATGTCATCTTAATTAAACCACCTGCCCCACCCCCACCACCACCACGTGCGTAGGCATCAACACAGTACTTAATTACATGCTCACTTGCTAGTTTTTTTCCACAGGAGCCCTGCTCAGTGTACAGGATGGACTGTTCTCATTGAAAGAGCAGCTATTCAATATCCTATTTTATCCTCATTGTTTAATGTGGGATTCTATGCCTTATATACCGCAAACCCTGCTCTGAGGACAGAATAATTCGTTTCCTCCTGGGTTTATCTTGGGTGCTTGCTTCACAGGCATTAACTAATTTATTTGCATGACACTCCTCCGAGGAGAGGGGCATTACCATCCCCATTTTACAGACTGGGAACTGAGGCACAAAGAGACGAAAGTCAAAACTGTCCACTAATTTTGGATCCCCAATTTGAGGCACCTCGGTTTCCTCAGAGTACTTTGCATTATATAGCATTTATATGTTGAAACCCAGCTCCCACTGACTTCACTTACAGCTGTGAGCGCTCACCACTTCGGCAAATCAGCTCCCAAGGTATCAAACCAGACACCCAGAAAATGAGGAACGCACAATTAGTGACCACCCATGGAAAGTTCAGTTTAAGTGACTTGCCAGGCATCACACAAGGACTCTCCATTCTCTTCCTGCCATCATCGCCGCATTCACTACACAGCTTCCAAGTTTTGCAACAAATGAAACGGGTCTTACAGACAATAGCCTCCTTCACTACACAACCTTGATTCATCTCTACAGTAGGTCCATCCAATGCACTGAATGAAGCAGGGGGCTTGTGGGAAAAAATACTATGTACTCATGTAATTAAGAGGATATTGTAATAATGCATATGCACAAGGGGGCTGAATTAAGGGTGTACATGTTCTCTTAACATAGTCTGTGTATGTAGGATACATATTGCATGAGTGGATAAACAGAGAAAATTGTTGCCCTGATGCAAAATCTACTGATGTCAAAGGACACACTCCCACTGTCCCCTCTGTGGACTTCAGATCAGGTGAATTAAAAACAGTTGAAATGACAGCAGTAAGGTATTGTTCACCATCATATGAAGAATGGCATAGATAGAGCATGCAAACATATGACTAAAAGACAGGTTAGCATTGGGGCCTGCTAGTATTATTAGAGAGGCATAAGGTTAGAAACAAATACCCATTAGATATTTCAGCCCAATTCCCCAATAAGTGCAGAATTGTTCCCTGTATGACATATTCTACTCTTTCAAGCACTCTGAAGTTAAATGGCCCAAGCAATGGGGTTGCCACCACATCAGCCTTACCCACCTCAGTGTCAAGATTTTCCTGATGCTCAGCCTAAATTTTCCCTTGTTTAATGTTATCCCATCACTCTACATGCCTACTAAATAATTCCTCTCTCTCTCTTTGGTGTTCAGATCTTTCAAATATTTGTCAAGTTATCCACCCTCCATCCCACCCTCAGCTATTACTTAGCCAGGTTAAACATAGTTAGCTCTTTTAATCTTTCCTCACAAGTCTAGCCCCCTGATCATTTTGACATACTCAGAGCTTCTAATTTGTCAATTTCATTATGGTAACGTGGTTCCCAGTGCTGAAGGCAATGTTTTCAGGTGCAGTGACACAACCACCATGTAGAGGAGGACTATTTTTCCCTCTTGGGTATGCAGCTTAAAACTGTATAGGCTGCTTTTTGCATAGGACCTGGACCTATTTGCTGCAACAATAGCCGAGGGGGGGGGGGGGGGAGTAGAATGGATCTGAATTCAACAATTAAATCATTTGTCTGTAACTTTTTTTTTTCAAGCATATTGAATTGCATAGTCATGTCTAAATTGCTGTGCACTCTCACATCTAAGTCCCAGCACTAACACCTTTCAGGTTCCCACCCACACATTGAATATAAGTGTGTGTTTATTTCCCATGGATATATTACAGTAGCTTTCCTTTTCCCCAGCTGGAGCTAATTTAGTTATTTTCTGCCTATGATTCTAACCTCTCTAGGCACCTTGTTATTATTTCTCCATCCTCATCAGTGTTTGCAACCCTCCCAATTAGGTATCTGGCAAAATTCATGAAATATGCTGTTTACTTCTTCCAGAGCATTAACGAAGATGATACATAGGAGCTGGACCTATGTGTATTCCTTGCAGCATTCCGATAGACAGCTTCACACAATTGAAAATATTATTATGGGGAAAAGAATCAAATTATTCACTAAAATCCAAATACATCTACTGTGCTCCCTTTGTCCACTTTTTTTTTTAAGGTATAATCAGGCTTGCCTTGCAAGATTTATTCAAAACCCACACTGCTTATTGCTAATACTCTCAAGGGGCTCAATCTTGCAAGGTGTCAGGTACCTGAAACTTATATTGAAGTCAGTGAGAGCCGAGCTGTGAGATTCAGCATCTCACAGCAGAACTCGGTACCTTGCACAATAAAGCAATGAATGTTTTTTTCCTCTCAGTACTTATTCTGCTAAGGATAGAAGTTAGCTTTATGGGATGTTAATTGCCAGCATCAATCTTCTTTCATTTTTGAAAATTGGTACCATGTTTGCTTTTCTCCAGTCTTTCAGTGCCTCTCATCAGCACAGACAGCATCTGACTTATGTAAACCTCAAAAAAAAAAAAAAAAAAAAAAAAAAAAAGTGGGAGATCTTGTTTAGATGCTGACAAACCTCCAAATAGCATCAATACTGTGTCCCATAGTATTGTTTGTAAGCATGCATCTAAACATTTTGTATATTTGCTAGAACTGCATCAATGAACAAGAATATAACAATGGCCATGCTGGGTCAGACCAATTGTTCATCTAGCCCAGTACCCATTGTTCACACTTGTAGTTCTACTAAATGTGCACGTAATTCCAGACTAGGAATATTACTGCACACATAAAACATATGTAAATATGTTATATTAAAAAAACCCAACACATTCTTTTAGGAGGGATATTTTTTGCTTTGTAAGTTCATTTAAGGGCAATTAATTAGGCAGAGTATTTCCCTCTCCCCTCCATAATGTCTGATTTTCTCAGGTTCTAGGGTTGATCTGTGTCAGTAGGGCCAGCATGTTTCCTTATTTGTGAGCTTGCCACCCCTTTGCTGATTTCCACCATGTGCTGACCTCTGCTAATATGCACAGTGACCCCCAGATATGAATGCCATCTGAGTCCTTGCAAGGAGTTTAGGAGAGACAGTTGTTAATAGACACAGAAATCACAGAATCCAAACCAGAGTGTTCAAAACCTGAACCAGTAACAAGGAAAAATCCAGTCAACAAGCTGACAGAGTGGCGTTAAGGAGTCAGACTGACCAGGAAAAAATAATAAAACAAAACGGTACATTTGCTTTAAAGAGACATTTTCAGCTTAAAATCATGTGTTGTAAAACACAAAGCTCTATTTTACGTATGTTACTTGTAAGACCTTATTTTCTAAATAATCTAAAATCCAATCTACTTGTCATCATTTATGCACTTTGATTACTCTTAGCATCTCTTTCAGCTTGGACTCTAAGACTTGGACTGTCATTTTCTAAGACAGTGCCTAGCCCAATAGGGCTCCAACATAATTACATATAAAAATGTTAAATAATAATTGCACAATTTATAATCAGTTTCAAGTTCCCCTTATGGGACCAAATCCTGCAGAGTTTAGTAGCGGTGACCCCAAGACGGTTCCATAGAAAGTTAGTAAGTTTCTGTAGTAGAAACAACATGAAGAGAAATGTCATTTGTGTAAGTTCTTGAGCCAGCACAGGGTTTCATAGCAGGATGAAATTGCTTAATAAGTTCTATAAGTATGCTTGGAAGGATTAGATTTTGTTGGTAAATGATGATTTCACCATTCACACACAACCCAAAGAAAAATATTTGTGATAATCATCAAAATTTACAGCTAGGCAAAGTAAGAAAAAATTCTGCTTGAGAATTGATTAGAGTTTGATTTAAGGATATTTACCTTGTAGATTTTGACATATGATATTGACAATTTGTGTCTTAACAATTATGAAGGTTTAACTTTTTAAATCTCAACATATACAGTAATTAAATAATTATCTGACCCCCATAATTTCCCACAACTGTGAAAATGTAAATAAAAATTAAAAAATACTTAACGATAAACATTGATATTATCCATCAAAATTATAAAAAATACAAATCAAATTCTGCCAAGACTTACTACAGGCTAGTTTAAAATAAAACCTATAGGAAAGCTTATCTTTTCCTACTAGATTCTGCAGGGTCTTTTTTCCGTAAGGGGTAGATTCTTAGTGCTGTAATGTTTTGATTTTACTCATTGCAGAGGAAATGTCAGTGAAAAGAAAACTATTTCATTTCTGGAAACATTTCTATTGGTCTTAGGTTTTATAAAAGCTTGTTTTCACAAAAGCTTAACGTTGGGTCCATTTTAATTAGGAAGCGTCCAAGTAGACAGCATCTCTGGCAATAACTCTGTGTGTGTGTGTGTGTGTGTGTGTGTGTCATATGCAATGTGTCTGGATTTCTGGCAAGCAAAACAACCATTGCTGTCTGTTTACCTTCTGTGCTTTCACAAGCTGGACCCAAGCAATGGGCTTAGAACTGCTTCAGCAGCATCCATTCCCCCTAAAGGGAATGAGTCAGTGCTGGCAACAAGCAGTCAGGACATAGAGGCAAAGGGCAAAAAACTAGAAGTCACTGACCAATGGGTGTTTCTGATCAGAATGTTATGCCTTGTTTAGCCAAGGCCTGAAGGGAACAAAAGTGTCTGTCTCAAACTTAATATTTTGCTTTTTTGTGGGGGCTGGGGTTAGGGAGAAGGAAAAAAGGAGTCCCCTTCAGCTCAGTGACAGGCAGAGTGCCTTCTAGATGTTTAATTTTATCGGGCTGCCATCCGATGCTATATGCTCACACCTGGGCTGCCTGGCATTGACCTCAGAGAATAGAACAGAAAGATCCATTGAGGTTTTCAATTCTGCTACTATTACAATGACCTACTTGGGTACAGAAAGGAACTGGATAATACCAAATTTCAAAGAGTGCAAATACTGAATCAACTCCTTGCTGTTTACATGCTCATGCTTAATCATTACTGGAAAATAAATATCACGCAACTACAGAGTAAATATAGGAGTATTAACAGAGCTGAGCAAACACCAAAACAAAAACAAGAAGCGAATTCGCTTTGGCTGTGTTCGAGATGCTCTTTTCTTTGCTTGTCATGAATATTCTAGCAAACAAGTTCGCTGGCAGCCCTTTTTCAGCAAATAATGAAGGCCGTTCATGCAAAGTGAATTATGAATCTGTAAACACGAATATTCATAGTGCAAACCTGATTCCAAGAGATAAGCTCATCCAATTAGAGAGCAGAAATAGTATGATGTGACCTGTATATACAAAGTTATCACCACAGCTTGACTTTCAGCCTACAGGTCAAAAAATTATTCAGAGATGTCATTGATCAAGTAATTTTGGATAGCAGATAAGCTAGAAGAAATCAGAAGCAGAGGCAGAAGTCAGTCTCAAAATCACTGGGCCCCAAGAACAGTATCCAATTCATTTTTTGCAGTTTGAACCCTGGACATTATTTTCTGTCTGTTCTGACTCCCCTTGAAGGCAAAGACTATAGCAGGGTTCAAAAAAGAACTTGATACGTTCATGGTGGATAGGTCCATCAATGGCTATTAGCCAGGATGGGCAGGGATGCAAAATCATGCTCTGAAGTGTAGCCTCTGTTTGCCAGAAGCTGCAAATGGGCGACAGGGGATGGATCACTTGATGATTACTTGTTCTGTTCATTCCCTCCGGGGCATCTGGCATTGGCCACTGTCAAGACAGGATACTGGGCTAGATGGACCATTGGTCTAACCCAGTATGACCGTTCCTCCCTCAGTCTCTCTGCAGCTAGCCTCATCCTCCCTGCCTTCTATGCTCCTTTCCAGCCCACCACCTTCAGTATCCTTTGCTTCTTCCATTTTCCTATTAGTTATCTCCTCAATGCACCTCCCTTATTGCTTTGCTTGAGATGCCTTTTAGACTGCAAGGCTGTCAATCAGCATTCAATTGCCACATTGATGGCATTGGTTGTGCGAAAGCACTTAACAGGGGAAAATGTGTGATGGTAGGAGTCTCTGGGAAAATAGAGTCAAGAATCAAGACCTGATTACAGATCCTACAAACCAACCACCTAGCTTTACCATGCCACCTAAGATACAGATCACAGCCAACCAAATCAGACCCTCACCTGGGCATTGTAATTACCTACTGCACAAATGGAAAATGAAAGACAGCCTGATATGCCAATGCAGAGAAGATAGCCGAACCAGAGTACTGCTGCCATCTAAGATCTTTCTTCAGAGGGACGGCTTTGATTCATTCCATGTCTCCGGAAGCCATAGAGTGGATGACAAACCTGTATATCGACCTTTAAAGTGGCTTTTCAAGTTGCCATGTGGAAGAAGATGGAGATTGCTTTTCTGGTACGTTGCTCCTCCCTCTTCCGCATTTTGTCTCTGATGTATGTTTAGGTCATACACAATTCAAGGCAGAGACTAGGTCTTCTTACATGTTTGTGCAGCCCCTAACACAATGGGGCCCCAGCAATGACTCTGGGATAATTAAATAAATACGGATAACTACATTCTGTTTGTGACTAATTCATGCACAGAAAAAGAGGAGATATATACCAAATAAGTTATTTGCTATGCATGTTCACTCAGCTCTTGCTGTAAAAGAGAGGAACGATCACATGGTACTGTCATTATTTTGTGACAGTGTATCACGTTCTAGGACCTGGGGGAGGGGGGAGATACTAGGCTGGTCCGTTGACTCAGCCTGTCAAGCAGAGCAGGTAGGTCTCATTAGATCCAACCATAGATTTGTATGACTCTCCAAATCAAAGGAGGCTAGTGAATAAGTCAGGAAGTCTTTCATGCAAAACCTAAAAATAGCCAGTTGAAGGTAATGTTTGTGCTCCGTTGTTCTTAAGCAACAAAATAAAACCCACAGCAAGGAAACTTTTGGGCACTAACTTATTGTGGATGGGGTGGGGATATGCACGTACACATGCTGTGTTGAGAGGAAGGTAGCAACTCCACTTGCTAGATTAGATGGTATCTGAATGTGCTAACCACAGAACATATTTTAGGCTTTAGTGATGGTTGTACACCTTGATTCAAAGTAAGAAGCAAGTGATTTTTCTGAATCACAGATGTGTCAGGTGTACATGACTCTCTGTCACTGGGCCTCCAAAACAACTTTGAAAGTAATAATTACTCCTATCAAAGCATTTAATTCACATCAAACCATATTGGAAACACAAAATAAACTCTATGCTGTTACCAAGTAAGTGGGTGAATGTTGACAGAAAATCCGTGTCCTGAAGAAATGAAGTGTCATGGAGAACAGTTTCCCATCTGGCTAATGGGAACGTTCTCTTTGCTCACATAGTGAATGCTGCTGTGATTCCAATCCAACATATGTCTACGGGATGTCAGTTTCTTCAATCCCCTCTCCTCTTGCCTCCACTAGGTGACTCAACCATTCACACGCTCCCTATGAGAATTCACCCCTTTCATCGTTTCCTTTAATAAAGAAAAAAAATGTTAATAACGCCACCGCTTTGACTAATAAGAGACAACCCTGAACATGAATGTGCAAAATATAGTTGCCCTGTTTGCACATCTGTGGGTCTTCTGCTGGCATTACCAGAGCGCCTGGCTTTCATTCTGGTGAATTGTGACATGGGGCAATTAAATAACAAATCCTAACCCTGTGGGATTGCAAGAGTCAAAATCATGAAATTCCAGCAGAGATATCCAAAGTACCATGCAGAGGCCTGCTCCCCTTGAAATTAATGGAATTCCCCCCCCCCCCCCGACTTCAAGGAGAGGAGAGAAGGATCAGGGCCCAAGATAACACTACAGTAAGCTTTGCTTTACAACATTATGGAGGGCAGGCAGGCTAGCAATTTGCCTTTGTTCCATGTACACCTTTAAAAGCATCGGTTGCAGCCAACTCACTTGCAGCCAGGGCCGGCTCCAGGCACCAGTTTAACAAGCAGGTGCTTGGGGCGGCCAAGGGAGAGGGGTGGCCCCTGCAGCAATTCGGGGGCGGCAGGTCCCTCACTCCCTCTAAGAGCAAAGGACGTGCCGCTGAACTGCTGCTGCTGATAGCGGCTTTTTTTTTCCAATTGCCACCGCCGATTGCAATTGCGATCGCGGCTTTTTTGTTTGTTGTTGCTTGGGGCGGCAGAAATGCTGGAGCCGGCCCTGCTTGCAGCCAGGAGCTCTTCCCTGAGATTTTACATACCGTCACTATCTTGGCGTGAATCCAAGATCATGACAAGGCTGTGAATGAGAAGCAACCATGGTAAACTCCACTGTTTCCTTTGTGAAGTCAGATCTGAAGAAATTTCATCTGACAGCAAAGTACAAAGCATGGGATACTTTTCGTAAAGAGAACGCTCAAAGTAACTTCTGCGAACATCTTTATTCAGCCAGGAACTGTAGGCTGTTCAGGCAGCCTCATTGGACTGTGCATGCCACACACATCATCAGCCATCAAATTCCACAGCCTTTCTGGAAGATGTAACTCAAAATACCAAGGGATAGAGCCAGGCTCTACCTCCTTATAATCCATGCACTAGTTCAGAAGCTCAGTCATTTTATAACCACTGCACCATTCTGAACTGTGAGACAGAATTCATTTGGATTCTACTTGAAGTCCCAAGCCCACAGTCCCAGCAGGAAACAAGAAATCAAGTGGCTGGCCCTGAATTAATTTATAGGGACTAATTAAGAAAGAAAGAGAAACACAGAGGAGACTGAGTGTCAAACAGGCTCGTTCTCATTGGGGTTTTCTGCCTCTCTGCTTGCTAAGCCCTCCTCACAGGTGCATAAGGTCTATGCTGCCCTCGCTTTTCTGGTTCCCCAGTGCTATGCTAGATAATAAATAACACTTTACTTATTTAGTGCCTCAGATCTTCAAAAGGACTTTAAATACCTTAACTGATTCAGCATAATCTCTCTTCTAAAACGCATAATGCTCCGAGAGCCAGACCGTAGTCTATCCGGTATTTCAGAACAACAATATGATAGATGGCAGGCATTGATCAGACATTAAAAAAGAAGCGGAGCTGATTAAAAGATGTATGATCTGATTAAGACAGAGGAATTGTCTCACTACCATGAAGAAACAATCTTGAGATTTTGCAATAATGAACAGCAGCAGTTTATCATAGAATTACACCACATATACAATTACACCCTGACACAGGGACAGATTGTGATGCCCTTACTCATGGGCACAGACCCATTCACCACGTATGTAAGTCTTCACCAGCGAGAGTATGGGCTCTACAATGTTTCAAGGGAGTGACCAAGGAGGTGGAGGGTGAATGGCATTTAGAAAATGAAGGCCTATATCCAGAAAGGCCAAGGATGCATAAATGGAAAAGTAACATCTTCTTGAAAGCAGCAGGTGCCAACCAGGTGAAATTCTACCCAAGTAGAGTTTAAATGGTGATGGGATGTGCTGTCAGAAGCTACCACAGGGGAAGTTTAGCAAAGGCTATAGAACTGGAGGAGAAGAATGCTTCAATGGGAAAAGGAATTCTGTGGTTCAAGTCCTCCAGTTTAAATGAGCCAATCTGTGCTGCACAGTATCAATGCTATGATGTACAGTAAAATCAGGACACAATGCAGTCTACTCCAGAATTACAACTGAAGGCTGGCTAATGCCAAACATATTCAATATAAGAGCTGTACACTTCACGGAGGTGAAACTCACAACTTCCAAGCCACCATTAAAAGTCTGAAGGGAATCTCACATTGGGCAATCCAGACCAGACCTTCAGTTGTGTGTGGACTTCCATGGGCTGAGAACCTGGCCCTCTTCAGATTTTCAGTAAGAAAGTCCTCATCTGCGGTTACGCTGACATGCAAGATTTCAAACCACTTGATTACAGAAAGTTGAGGCAGCAGTTTTGGAGCTGCTTGCATCCAAAGAATTACAGGGAAATGCATCACCTTGCTTCCTATTATAGATAGTACAAATACTTTGCATAAGCATACACACTCCCTTACCTCCTTTCAGCCACAGATCACAGAAGGCATTGCAATATTGATCAGATCTCAGAACACCTCTCTCTGGAGTATCATAGACAAGTATTATTCTTATTTTTCAGATGAGTGAATAAGCCCAGAGATAATTAATTCAAATCACCTCAAATCTTGGGTGCTTGATTTTAGACACCTCTCGCCTGATATTCAGAAATGCCAAGTTATGCTGACTTCAAACAGAGTTAAAGGTGTTTACTTAGCCCCTAGGGTTAAAATGTTCAAACATCAGTATCCAAAGCCATATAAAACCACACTCTTCCCTATATTCAGTGCATCCGATTCAGCCCAAAAGCAACACTCACCAATTATTCTTTTTATTATCTCTTTATTAATGAGATAATAAAATAACCACAGCAGCAAAGCAGATACCAGTCAGAACAGCTCATTACACTCCTAATAATTATAATAAATAATAAAATAATAATAATGAGCGTTGAAAGACAATACAGGAAAAATTATGAAGAGACACTGATCTAGGGATTAATCCTTCAAGGCTAAGTAGACTGAACAGATCAATTTATATTCCTTTCTTCTCTTTAGTTAACAGGTTTTATACACAACATGAATACTTGTTCCCATAAGAAACAATTCTTGTTCCAACCCTATTCTATAAATTCCACAAAGCCTCATATCTACATCTCTGGCACCACCATTGTTTTGGGAGTAGCAGATCGCAATGCCTTATTTAAAGAAGATACTACAGTATTCTATAGTAATCGTCCAAAACCATTCCCATAACACTACTGTAAACTGTAGGGATTTGGGACTATACCGGGAGGACACTGCAGGATTCCACAATTAAAATTTAAAATGAAAGAAATAGGCTGGAGTGGGGCATAGATGATGTTGGTCATTTGCAAAAGAAACAATGGGTTCTGCCCTGGAGGTTGAGAACTAGCTGGGCTTTACCACACAAAGACTTTTTATTGTGGCTGTGGAAAAAGCACCTTGTTTAATATTAATTGTTCATTTATTGGGGGGGGGGGGGAAATCAAGCCAGCAGGAAGGAAAATAAAGTTGAACTGTGCTGCTAACAGTTCCCCAGAGGGAGTGGGAAGTGATTAGTGAGTTAAATGGCTACATTGTTAACAATTGCCACATAGAGTAGCTTATGCTGTAAAATCCATTTTTCGCTGCCAATTTACTAATCTGCTTACATATCTGCTAGTAAATGAATTAATCGCCCCTAAATCTCTCTCCAGCCTCCCCCCTTTTCACTTTCCCCACATACACCATGTTCTAATACATCATTTGTTGTTTTGGTTTTATGATCTGATATCAATCTTTGCAAACATCCACCTCATACATGTCCAAATGCTCAAGAGCTCCACTATAGCAAAGGAAGGTAAAAGGTAGGACATCTGTGACATAATCAAGATTGCCATCAAGAGAAACAATAGTGTCAAACTAATGTGGCCATTGTGTTCAGGGGAACAATCCCCATGCAACCTACTGTCCCAGTTTTCCCCTGAATGTTATTTCAAGGTTGTAAATCTGCAGGGTTTCCACACGCAATAAGAAGAGTATATCAAGGAGCACAAGACAGTTGTAGGGATAATTCCATATGTCAAAAGGAAGAAGAAAATGTGCCGTGCACATACAGGTATTTTAAGGGAAAGTATTTCCCCATAAGGAAAGTCCCTTATCTTCTGAAATGAGGATCAGCAGTTGCTAGATACACTTGGGATTTTACTGCTGTGTATTCTACCTACTTTTCACTAGAATTAATTAGATTTGGAACCTACAGCAAGAAGAGAGTTTAAAACCTCAAGAGCAGATCTGCAGTGTTATAAATAAAAAGATGTGTTCGAAATTGTGTGCAACTAAAAATAATTGGTGAGAGAAGAGGAGGAAAAATGTTACCAATAGCGCAACCCAACAGTTGTATTAAGGAGAAGGGCCAACAAAGGGATTAAAAAGGTCCCCCAGTATCAAACACGTGGTACAAGCAGGAAACCAGTAACCATTTGTTATATTTCCACCAGTATTTCTGATACCAAGTTTTATGGTGCAGCAGCATTGGAAAGTAAGTGGGCACGACAGGAAGGGATTCAGTGTTGTTTTGCCTTGAACACTGAACTCTTGGCTTCCCCCTTTTTACATGTGTTACCATACAGAAAAACAAACAAAAGCAGCCCATTTCTTGCACAATGACTTTTCAGAATGTTTAACAAAAGGCTGCTGAATAAACACATTAAGCATTAAAAAATCGTTCCATCAGCAAGTAGTCAAGAGGTATTTGCATCCGAATAGTTATGAAGACAGCACCATCTGATGGAAGACAGCAAAAGTGCATTGGATACAACAGACGGAATCTTTCACACAACTTGATCCTTAATTGAAATCCAACAGAGGGGCAGGGTGCGTGGACATTCTGCACATTTGCTTTTATTGTCAGAATATTAGCTGTGCAAATTGGTTACAGGGCATTAAGAACTCAGCCGTTAAATGTAATCAAAAAAGAGGCAACACTTTCCATATAACCTCATTCATGGAAGTGGCTCGGCAGTCATATTTATATGTATAAATAAGATCATTTTCTCATTCTGAATAGCAAGGCAGGCATTAAAGTGGGAGGTGAAAGTTGACATTAACAATCAGGCAGATCAAACACGAGCTTCCCCACTTAGCTAACAATGATAATGGAATATTTCCATCCTGGTTTGGAAAGGATTAGCCATTTGCTTTCAGTGCACTTGCATTTGCTCTGCGCCTTTTATGGTATCATTTATTCGCTCCAATACCTACGTCTCTCTTCCACGAAAAAGTTTGCAATTTTACTTAAAGACGGATTTTTTTTCTAAGCGTGCGAGCTAAGTGATTCATCAAAAGGGATCACAAGCCTAGGGTCTAGCCCCAGTTTAGGGCAACCCCAATCCTATATATCCTGACATCACATTCAGAACAATCATTAAAAATGGGTATTTAAAAAAAATAAAAAATACCATGAGCTCCATATATAGTTTTACTCATGAAAGGAGCTATTTAGCAAGGTTACATTTCCCAGTGGTTTTTAATAAATCTGATAACATGTGCCGTTGCCTAGCAATCTAAATATACATTTGTTATGTTATTAAACAGCATCGGGTTGATTTGCGCCTGTACCTCTCAGAGCTGAATAGGAACTCTTCTACCGACCCAGCCTCACGCCAAACTTTCTTTAAAACGATTTCGCAGTGAAAAAAAAATTCTTTCAGCTTTACAACATGGGTCTGATTGCATCGGCCCCATTTGCTGAGCTGCCCAATATTTATATCTTAAAGAAACCGGATAAAAGTCATTTGATCTCTCTTAGCATCTTAATTCCTCACCATGTAAGGAGCACTAAACCCCAGCGTCCTGGGCACCCCTGCTGAAGGGTTGGAATGCAAATAGCCAAGCCTCAATGGGTGAGATTTATCATCTCCAGTCCACAAAGGCAATTAGGAGCAGGGAAGTTGTCTTTACTCATCTTAAACATTAAATACAGGGTGAGGGGCAGGGTGTGTGTGTTTGTTTTAAACATTTGCTAAGTGAAGCAAAAGAAAATTGATTCCACGCCACCAGGGAAAGCAGAAATCACTCCCACTCTCCCCCTTTTGATCCACCTGAAAAATGGAGAAAGAGGCAGAAAAATAGCCCAATGGACACCTATCATCTTGAAGGAATTCCAGATATACCTAAGGAACTGGCGGGGGGGGGGGGGAAATAGCTACTATTAGGCTACGCACAGTCTCTGCTCTAAAACAGTCTCCCTACAGATTAAAATAACCGACATCCTTGACAAGTGTGAAAGAAGAAGTCCAAGTATCTCAGCCAGCCAGAGAAAGTTATCCAAACTCTGGGATCCCCGGAGGACAGGGAGCAAAGCTGCCACTGAACTTCTAAAAAGTGTTGCCCGACTTTGGTTTAAAGGTACCGTATAATGGCTTACAGCGAGGGGGCACATTTTCCCCAAGGCTCACCCCTGCCTTTGATTCAGAACAACTGTTTACTATAAAAAGGACTCAACTGTCTTGACTCCAAGCATGAAAGGGATGCTTTCATTTCACACCAGCCACAACTTTTAAAGAAACATATCCCTCCCTTGAGAGAGAGAGAGAGAGAGAGAGAGAGAAAATATATATGTATATAAAACCCACATCTCCTGCGGAGGCAAGCAAACAAAATAAACCCTTTAAAAAGGGAGTTAGTGCTGAGGCACTATTATGACTTTGAAGACAAACATCATTCTAAAGGACTTTTAATAAGATTGCTCTTTTCCTTGCCATCCACTGGGCTTTGAAGAGAAATCTATTCTTTCCAGCCCATGATCCTTCAGAAAAAAGCTCGAGGTGGAAAAGGGTAGAAGAAAGGGTAGGGCAGATGCCACATAATTCAATACATTGCATCCAGCTCTCTTCTGGCTTTTGTATTTAACCCACCACACCGAAAAGATGCACGCGAAGAGCAAAGCAAGCAAATCACTGCAAAAAGGCAAACTTAACCCCGGACAGAATGTCCATATACAATCCAGCCCCCAACAGACACATCGCAGTGTATTGCCACCCCCTTATCGCTGGCTCACTCTCTGCCCCCGGTTAAGTTGAAAGCCTTCGCGAGGGCTGCCTATAGAACAAGTGAAGAATGGATGAACTCACCTGGGAAGACCTGCCCCTCTGCTTTTTGCAACAGCTGCACCAGAAAGACAATAGTGGCAATCCGGTTCATTCTTTATTTGAGTTCACATTCCCTTCCCGCTGTAGCAGTGCAGCTGTCTCTCTGTGTGCCTGGCAAATATCCCCTGCATTGGTACATCAGAGAGTTGGAGATGTATCTCCACGCTGAAGCTGCTATCCTGATCTGATGAGTAGCACAAACTGATTGAAGAAGGGGGAGGGAGAGCAGGGGGAGGGGGAGAGAGACAGAGACGAGAGATTTCCCCTGAGTCCTAACGCCTGCCTTTTCCTCTCCTTTTCTCAGACATCTCCACACCGTCACTAACCAGACTTCAACTGACCTCGGCTAGCGACACCCATTCTGCACTCCTGGCTTTGGTTCTGATAGAGGGTTGCCCACAGGGAAATCAGTGTAATTAAGAACCTTCTGCACCGAAGGGACAGCAAAACTCCTGCACCAAACCGGGGTTAGGAATTGACAACAATAAATATAGGGCAGGAGAAATCGGAGGGTATTTTCCTGTATCAAACTGTTTGATCCATTTTGCTGCTCAGCTGTGTCCTATTTGCAGGGACTTAGGGACAACATGTTGCAAGCAAATTAGGTTTCCAGCTCGTGCATTGTTTCTGGGGGGGTCAATGCAAAATATCTCCCATGAGCAAAAGAACTGGGACTGTGGTTAACCGTGAAGCCAGCCCTGAGATGGGAAGTGAAGAAAAGACCCCCTGCTAGGACGAGAGGAGTGAGCAAAACTGCAGGTTTCAGGGGGTCCATTATTCGATCAACTCTTATGAATGCCTCACAGGAATTTTCAGCTGAAAATAGTAATTTTCATCATTATTCACTTAACTTAGGATAGACTTGGCTGCTAAATCCCTAATCACACCACGTACTGCTGCACACACGAGCTTCACACACACACACGCAATTAAAACGGTGACTCTGCTTCCACATGACTCTGCAAATTACCTCCCCCGTCTCTTTTCATTTTTTTAAATGAAAAAAGTAGGAGGTCCCTCCCCCACCCCCATTCCCGATATCCGGCATCGGCGGAGACGAGACCTAAAAGACATGTGGCTATTGACCCTCCATCGGCTTGGCAAAGCAAATAAAAGCGATGAGTCTCGCCCGGCATGAAGTGACTGTTTTATCACGAACGCGACAGGAGATTCTTTTGGACGGTCACTGAACTTTCCAAAGAAACTCCAGAGTTTTGCTTTGTGGTGCCTGTGTGTGCGCATTTAGTCAAAACACTCCAGGTTCAGTAGAGCTCTGCTTCCACGCTGATTCTAATTAATTAACGCTGTTAATTGTTCAGCCTTGCCCCCTCCCCAGGTCCTTTATCCCCCTCTCTGTTTTCCCCCTACTGAACAACCTGTTTTCTCTTTATTCTGACACAGCTCTTTTAATCAAATACTCAGGCAAGCAGCCAAGAGGCTGTACCACTCCATGGATAACCAGTAGGGGGTAGAATTGCATCAGTAGTGACATTTCTATATAGCCTCCCTCCTCACTTCCACTCACTTGCATGCCACCTCTCTGGGAGGGTTGCAGACATTTAGCCAGGGACCTGGATTAACAACATACATTAATGCAATAACTTTAGCTAATTGTACCGGATCTTCCCAGGTGAGCACAGCTCGAAATGATCCGTCCTTTTTTGCCCCATCCCACAAGAGAACAAAGAGAGCGAACAATTGAATTGATACCAGTGACCTTTTAAACAACTCAAAGGACATAACTGACCCAGGGTATAGTAAGGAACTCAGGGAAGGTGGCTGAGAGAGTCACATACTGGATCTAGGGTTTAAAAGGCTTCTGCACAATTACATGAGGACTCATAGTGGAAGCTGTGGGCTCAGGAAGGGGAAAATCCTGCCCTCATTGAAGAGGGCTTCGCAGTGGGAGTGAAGTAGAGAGCCCTCCACTGCTACAAAACAAGATGGCAAAAAGGCAGGCAGGGAATATTTGCAAATGTAACTCATTGGCAGAATCCCCCATATCCCTTTCCGCTAGTTGGTGCAAGTTTTATTCCTGATACTTTCAGATACCAAAGCCAGGGCAGGTCTCAGACTCACCCTCCACCTTCAGACCCTCAACAAATAGCTCAAGGAGATGAAGTTCTGCATGGCACACCAGGCTATGATTATCCTTTCCCTGGATCCAGGAGAATGGTACGCTGCCCTTGACTTGGAACTCAAAGGTGTACATAAAGCAAAGGGGAGAATCTGAAGGGAGAACATGGGGAACAGAGATAGGGGAGGTGGTTGTGGGGGAGGGTCCCTGGGGGAGCCAGTTCAAAGAGTACTGGGAGCGGAATGGGGGCTAGATTCAAGGGCAGAAGTAGTGGGGTTTTGGGAGGGAGGAGGAACAAGGAACTAAAGGATTTGCTAGCATGCTTTATGTAAGTGAAGTGTATGCATATGTATGTGCAAATTAAGACACCCCATAATTTAGTTTCCAAATTCATGGCTTTAACAGATAGGTAGATGCTGGGGGGTGGGGGCCAGAACTACTGTGAGAGGCAGGTGAGCCACCTTCCTGATGAGGATAGAGTGGACACCTCAGCACCACAGAAACTGGAGAGGCTGATGGGGAAAGCCTCCCAACCTGAGAGGGAGCAGCATCTGCCCTAAGAGCAGTAATGGGAGGAGGAAAAGCAGCAAGAAGAGCCATAGCAGAAGCATCTAGGGGAAGAGGAGCTCCTTGGCCCAGAGCCTGGCTTTAAATGAGGAAGAGACATGGGGAGTTCCCAGGGAAGTAGACAGTACTTTTCTCTCTCTCTCCCAGGCCATCTCTTCTCCTATTACCATACCTCTTTGCACAATAAGAGATGCAGCCAGCCCCCTCTAGCTCAAACTTCACCTCCAACTCTTCCTCCTTGTAATGATTGTTTACTTGCCATATATTATTTGGCCACTATCAGCTGCACAGAGCTCAAAACAGAGTGTGGTGCTTAGTAAGCAAGGAAGACAAAGCTAGAAGTCAAGTTGTGTGGAAACCTGTTTGCCTATAGCTACAGCTATTTTCCTTAGTAAAGACCTGCTTAAGAAGCACTGTGATTCTACTTGTCATGCCACTATTCTGAGGCTGCAAAACCCCTACATGAAGCAAGTAAAGTGGACGTTTAAATAATTGTAGTGATTGTCTATGTACAGTTGTAGCTGAATAAATGCAAAACTTCCACATAATTTAGAAAATGTTTTTTTACAGAGACCATGTCAGATATTGTCAGGCATATTTGTCCAGCACTAATGCAGTTTTAGGTTAAGTAGGAAAATTTTAAAACTCCAATTTTCTTGTTATTGCTTAGGTTATGTACTTTCTGCATTTTCCTCATTTTAAAGAAAACACTCCATGATGTCAGTTTCACTTTTAGGTTCATTAGTGCTGCAAGGGAACATTTGTTCATTTAAGAATAGTTATGCTCATTGGAATTTTTCAACAGGTTACATTTTTATTGGTCTCATGCTTTAGAATTTAAAAAGAATTAAAAAAAACCCTTCATTTTGCCAAACTTGACAGTGTTTCATTAAAGACATCCAGACTTTATGGTTAAAAACATTGTTTACTACGTTTCAGTAATGCCACCTTTTCAGAGAATTGTTTTAAAAGTTAAAGAAGGCTGATAGGCAGTTTATTGACAGATCCATATTGTTTGTATTACAGTAGCAGCCAAAGGCTGAAACCAAGATCAGGACCCTATTGTAGTAAGTGCTGTAGATATACCCAGTAAGAGACAGTTCCTGTCCCAGAGATCTTACAGTCTGCCATGACAAAACAAACAAAGGAAGTATTATCTCCATTTTCCAGATGGGACACTGAGACCCAGAGAGAGATTAAGGCCCAGATTCCATGAACAAGTGTTGAACTAAGCATGTGGTTAGTGCCATTGAAGTCCTTGAATGGTGCATAAATAGCTTGTTCCAAGTCACACAGGAAGTTTGGAGGAGAATGAGGATTTGAACCCAACTTTCACAAGTTCCAGGTCGGTGGAAGACCTTTCCTCCGCTCATTCGCTTTTCCTTTGAGCGTCTTGGTCCATGGAACTTGTAAAGAGATGAATGGGAAGAAATCACTCAAAATGTCTTTATTTCCTCTCCCGACACTCCCACCCCCCACCATTGAAATGGTGAGGACACATTCCCAATCCTTTCTCCAATCTGCTCCACACTGCCCCTGTGTGTCTGTTCTATAGCAATACAAAGTACAATTGATTGACATGTGCCCTGCAGCTGGGCAATGATTGAATTTTATATGACCAAGTCTTCATGCACAAATTAAGGTCCATAAATTAATATTTATGAACTCTGACAGCAGCAGAAGTAGCCTCCTCGCTGATTCAGGGTATCTGTCGCACTAGGAAAACCACACAGAGAGCATGTTATAGGGTTTATATATTAGTTCAAGGAGCCCTTCCTCCGCTTTTAAGTCCTTTTCTTCCCCATCATGACACTCATGCTTCTGTCATGCTTCTGTCTCCTTCTCCTGGGGAAGGACTGGCATAATGTTCGCACAAGATGGAAGTCAATAATAACCATTATTGACAGATGACTACAGATAGGGTGACCAGACAGCAAATGTGAAAAATCGGGACAGGGGGTGGGGGGTAATAGGAGCCTATATAAGAAAAAGATCCAAAAATCGGGACTGTCCCTATAAAATCGGGACATCTGGTCACCCTAACTACAGAGCCAATTTTCAGTAGAGTTCAGCACCCACAGGTAGGGCCAAATTTTCAGAGGAGCTCAAACTGGGAGCTGCTGCGTGCTCAACACTTTTGGAAAAACTGACCCTTAGTTTAGGTGTCTCTATCAGTGCCGGGGGACAAGGTGGGTGAGGTAATATCGTTTATTGGACCGATTTATGTCGGTGAGAGACACAAACTTTCAAGCTTACACAGAGCTCTTCTTCAAGTGTCTATCAGCGCCGAGCATTTGAAAATCCATCCCTGAACGCTTTAGAAAATATGGCTTCAAATTATCGAATTTACCCGACTGCCACTTTACTGGCTTCAAGACTAAGCTTGATAAGTTTATGGAGGGGATGGTATGATGGGATAGCCTAATTTTGGCAATTAATTGATCTTTGACTATTAGCGGTAAATATGCCCAATGGCCTGTGATGGATGTTAGATGGGGTGGGATCTGAGTTACTACAGAGAATTCTTTCCTGGGTGTCTGGCTGGTGAGTCTTGCCCCCATGCTCAGGGTTTAGCTGATTGCCATATTTGGGGTCGGGAAGGAATTTTCCTCCAAGGCAGATTGGCAGTGGCCCTGGGGGGTTTTTCACTTTCCTCTGCAGCGTGGGGCACGGGTCACTTGCTGGAGGATTCTCTGCACCTTGAAGTCTTTAAACCATAATTTGAGGACTTCGATAGCTCAGACATAGGTTAGAGGTTTATTACAGGAAGGTGGTGAGATTCTGCGGCCTGAGTTGTGCAGGAGGTCAGACTAGACGATCATAATGGTCCCTTCTGACCTTAAAGTCTATGAGTCTACAGGTAGGTTGTATCACTTCCCTCATTCTTTTGGCAAATATTCTGGCAGTTATGTTCCACAGTAACATGTGAAAGGAAATTGGAGGTAAGTAAATTCAGTAAATGTATTTGCACACCAACGTCTACTATGTAATGGAACATAGGAACCGATCAAAAACTAGTGCAAAGTGGCATAGCTCTATTAGAGTCAATGGAACTGCAGCAGTTTACACCAGCTGATGATCTACCTCAGTGCTTACCACTAAAGCACAAGGTGAAAGGTCAGAGTCCTGCCGCTAATGCTGACTAAAACATCAAGACAGATAAGGATATGCAACCGTATCCTTTGCAGTTAGGGTCATGACCTACCATACAGGAAATTTAAAAAGCCAGGCAATGCTCTGGCTTCACCCTTCGCAGCTGAGATCACACATGCTAGATGCAATTATTTTGTGAATATGACCCCAAAAATAGTAGTTTTAAATCTGACCCTATCGTGCCATAATATATTACATTAGCCTAACTTTTCTAGCAGCAATGGCTCAGGCAAGAGATTGCTCAAGTAGCTCAAAAAGGAAAAGATTAAAAATAAGTCCTTAAAATATTCCTGATCCTGTTGGCTTAACCCCCCTTGACTCCACAAATGGCTCCCGCCTTTTCCATGAGAAACTAAGTCCCAGTGATGTGATGGCACTCTTCTTTTCATAACTTACTCACCCACACTTTGCACACGCTCAGGGAGCAGAAACAATGCCAGGTGATTGAAGGCATATCACACAGTGGCAATAACAGAAAATATCCATGGCAGATACTACAGTTAGCAAGCAACCCATGGCCTAAAATGTGTTTGCATGAAACATTTAATATCTTTTTTAAAAAGTCTGCAAAAATCTAAGTCTGTTCAAATGTTATCAGATTCATCTCATCCGAAATATTGTGGGTTACAAACAGATGTGCAGCAGCAACATGTGTGCAAACTGGCTGGCGGAGGGGACTGGACACTGGTTGCCCAGCCACTGCAGGACATGGTTCCTTTTCCTAATAATTTTCAGCATTAGAGAGACACGCTGCTGATTACTTTATATGGCTGAGAGAAGAGGGAAAGGCTTCCCTATCTTTTCCTTAACTAGTACATCACAGGGTTGGGTTTTGCCTAGTAAGAGGATAATCAGATCTCATGGCAAAACTCCAGATGCCAAAAAGGAATTCTGTCCCACCTTTACAATGCAAACTGGACCAGGTGTTTGAAGAGAGGTTTTCATCTTCCACTGATGCACGTGGCATTCATTAAAGGCAGTATACTGGACCTCTAACCATTGTCTGATTCAGGATATGGAATCCTCTATATCATCCTATTAGCACTGAAAGAGATATATACAGCTTGTATTTTTCATTTTTGCACTATATTGCATCCAGTGTCTCTTTTTTAACTAGATCACTAGATTTTTTTTGTGGGGGGGTTATAGGCAGACTTCCCCTCACACTGCAAGAGTTCAGGGCACGCTACAATTTCTGACATTGGGCCCCTTCTATAAATTGTAAATTGAGTCTGTTCACACTTGTGTTTAGCATGTTACCTGTGCATATTCTTTGGGGAGTTTAAACTCAGCACCATCTTCCCTGCATCAGTTGTAACATTCCAAACTCCTACTTGCTTTTCTTACCGTTATTTTCCAATCTTTTTTTTAAACTTAAAAATAAATTCAGAAAATCCTGGTCCCAATGTAGTATTAGCTTCAGACTCTCCAAGGCATCTCAAAGGCTAAGCTGTTCATACGCACACATACACACACCGTATAAAGGAAAAGCTCAGAGCTGCTTGGCATCTTAACTATTACACAATTGATAGGGAGCCAACAGTGTGAATATCAACAGGGAGAAGACCTCTGACCAGCTGCCTCTACCCACCACCCTTCTAGTCGTTGCTTCTCTGTCTTCCACTCCCACACAGTTGTCAGCATATTTGCAGCTATGTGCATAAATACAGATACCAGCTGTCTCTTTTAATGTGAGAGGAAATCATTAATAGATGTCAGACGTATTGCATTGATCTTTTATGTATCATTTTCATTAATAAGTTCCTTTTTTGGGGGGAGGGCGGAGTTAATAATCAACTATCAATAATTCAGAAATACAAGTTCACCTTTAGAGTAACACAGTGCCTGTTTACAAGGAATGCCAAATAACTCAGATTTAGTAATTAGTCTTGGACAATGCTGTGTAGCAGAAATAGCAATAGATTAATACTGTATGCAGGGACAGATGAATAGGAATGTATGGCAAGCCAGAATTAAGTTAGCTAGTTGCAAAATATTCAGTGGCAGTAATCAAAGTGTCAGAATCTAACTTCTCTTCTAGTGGTGAATTCAAGACTTTAAAGAAGGTCTTCTTGCATACTGGTTCTGTGAATACAGCATTGTGGGGTTCTATGATTGCCCCTCAAGTATTTCCAGATAAAATTTGATCTAAGTAGAGAAATATTGTTTAGATATCCCATACACAGGCATATAAAAACTTACCCTGGGATCAGAATGTTAGATTAGGTTCATTATTGTTCCTGCATCTTAACAAATAATAAAGATTCTGCATCTGGAATTTGGTTAATGTTTTTGATGATGCACAAAACAATCTACTCTTGCATAGCTTCGTGGTTCTGTGACACTAGCAAAAGCAAAGGAAAAAAAATGCACCACTCCATAAGTGTTTCCACTTAAGCTAAGGTCAGAAAATTAACTCAGAAGAGCATATTTTCAAACTCAAAAACCATGACATAAAGTATTCATTTAAAAACATTTTTAAAAAATGCATGTTGGTATCATTGCTACCATCTTCTGACTCACCACCACCACTATGTGCATATTTCTTTGAATGGAGGATTTTTTCCCAGGAACTTAGGGTACATATATAAATGTGAGATTGTAGCGTGGTAGGCATACCCACACTAGATTTAATTTAGCTAGGGCAGATAAAAATAGTAGTGAAGACATGACGGCATGAGCTAGCTGGTTCAATTCAAGCCTGCTGGGGACCCAGGTATGTACTCAGGTTGTTAGCCTGAACTAAAATCCATATCACCACCTCTTCATTACTATGGAACCCATGTTAGCTAGCATAAACTAATGTGGGTATGCCTATCCATGCTACAATCTCACCTTCATAAGCTATGGAGACATTCTTACAGTTCAGATTGCATTCCTTACAGAACACCGAGCAAGAGTTGAGAAGTCAGCAACAGCTTTGATTGCTTCTTCACATCTGATGTTTTACTCCAAGCACTGTTCATCACTGAACTTCATCCTACTGGACTCTAGGTTTCTGGTGACTGCTGAGCAAGTTCTTCTCAATATAGCAGTTCCTGAACAGACATTTTGTAGTTATAAAAAATGTAGATTATTAGAATGTAAGCTCACGACATTTCAGGTGTTCTGAAAGAAGCTTCTGGGTCACCATATGTAAAATAGGGACTATCTGGGTTAAACTGGGATGCATGGTAACTTTGACCTTAACCAAAAGGAATGGGGACCCCTAGGTAATGAAGCTGCTTTGCTCACTGTCTGCCTAACACCATTACTGCCCCCAAAATTGAATCACTGAGACCACAGAGAGAAGTCCGAAAATAACTTTACCTGTATTGATATCAGTGTAATAGAACAGGTAGCTGAGGAAATATTCATAGGTTCCAAGGACAGAAGGGCCAATTGTTATCAACTAGGCTGACCTGTATAACACAGGCCATGGAACTTCTCCAACATAATTCCTAGAGCAGATCTGTTAGAAAAACATCCACTCTTGATTTTAAAATGATCAATGATGGAAAATCCACCCTGACCCTGGGTAGATTGTTACAATGCTTAATTATTCTCACTGTTAAAATTTTATGCCTTATTTCCAGTCTGAATTTGTCTACTTCAGCTTCCAGCCACTGAATTGTGTTACACCTTTCTCTGCTAGATTGAAGAGCCCATTACACTGCTCTACAGCCAAAATGCTTCTGAAATAAATGTAGTCAAACTTTACTAATTCTGGGTCACTGAGAACGAAAATGATGCTTAAAATTGTTGATTGGCTCTAGTTTTCAAGATATGCTATTGGGTCAGTATATACGACCCTTGACTTGGGAATGGCGGAGGATAAGTGAGTTATAAAGGGAAGGGATCTCAATTTAAACCAGAAATGACTAAAATACATCTTTGACTGGATCTATGAATAAATCTATGACAAGGTTTGGACAGTACTTGCTTTTTAGGCAAAACAATGAATGATGCAATCTGAAGCTGGTATTGCATCATACATGATATGAATTGCATCATGTTATTCCTAGAAGTCATGGATGATGCAATCATAACGAAGCTTACATCACTCTGCTGAACAAATTGCCCTATATCAGCTCTAGAAATCATACAGTGTCGTGCTCTCTTATTTGTCAGTGTTTGATTTTGCAAAGGCACACATTTCTGTTTAGCCAAAGTGAGCAGAGATGCCTCGTACTTGTGTGAACAGTGCAGATAACTTCTGCTATGTTTGTGGTGAAGTGACTTTTGCATCACAAAAGCGCAGTATAACCACTATGGTTAAGAAAGCCTATCACCTTTATTTTGGCTGCAAAATTGGAGATCAGGACAAGAGGTGGGCCCCACACATATGCTGCAACACTTGTACAACAAATCTTCGCCAGTGGTTGAACAGGAAAAGGAAATCTATGCCTTTTGCTGTGCCAATGATTTGGAGAGAGCCAACAGATCATACCAGCAATTGTTACTTCTGCATGGTGCCTCCAGTTGGGAAAGAAAAAGTGGACTGTGCATTATCCAAACATTCCATCAGCTATACGCCCAGTACCCCACGGAGAAGGACTGCCGATTCCTGATGCACCAGAATCATTCTCACTTGAGTCAGACGAGGAAGAGGAAGAGGATGAAACTTCTGGTCCTGAACCATCAATGTCACAGGACCCACATTTCCTCCCATCCTCCTCCTCTGAACCACACCTCATAACACAAGGGGAACTGAATGACCTTGTCAGGGATTTGGAACTACCCAAGAGTAAGGCAGAGCTGTTGGGCTCCAGACTACAGCAGTGGAATCTCCTGGCAGGTGATGTTAGGGTTTCCATGTTCCGTGACCGTCAAAAGGATCTTGTCCCATTCTTCTTCATGGAAGGTGATCTTGTAGCTTGCAACAACATCGATGGTGTGATGGCAGCCCTCAACATCGTTCACGATCCAGATGAGTGGAGACTGTTCATTGATTCATCCAAGACGAGTCTTAAAGCTGTTTTACTGCATAATGGCAATGTTTTGCCATCAATTCCAGTTGGTCATGCAGTCCATATGAAGGAAACCTATGACAACATGAAACAACTTTTGAGGTGCATAAACTAGGACCAACATCAGTGGCAGCTTTGTGGTGATTTGAAGGTTGTTGCTCTCTTGCTTGGTCTGCAGACTGGATACACAAAGTACTGCTGTTTTCTCTGTGAATGGGATAGTCGTGCAAGAGATTCCCACTACATCAAGAAAGATTGGCCACTCCGACAGTCATTGGAGCCTGGGAGGAAAAGTGTTCAGCATCCACCACTTGTTGAATCAAGGAAGATTTTGTTACCACCCTTACTCATCAAGCTGGGTCTGATGAAGAACTTTGTCAAGGCCATTGACAAAACACAAGCAGCATTCAAGTACCTCCGTGGAAAATTTCCAAGGTTAAGTGAAGCTAAGATAAAGGAAGGTGTCTTTGTTGGTCCTCAGATTCGTGAACTTCTTCGAGATGATGCATTTGACCATGCACTGCGTGGCAAGGAAAAGACGGCCTGGAAAGCCTTCCAGTTAGTGGCAATAAATTTTCTCGGAAACAACAAGGCAGACAACTACAGGTTGTTGGTGGAAAACCTCCTCAAGGCATACAAAAGCCTTGGTTGCAACAGGTCACTAAAGATACATTTTTGGCACTCTCATCTAGATTTTTTTCCACCGAACTGCGGAGCAGTGAGCGAAGAGCACGGCGAGCGATTTCACCAGGACATTGCAACAATGGAGAAACGCTATCAGGGCAAATGGAGCCCATCAATGCTTGCAGACTATTGCTGGACAGTGACAAGAGATGCTCCATTTAATGAATACAAGAGACAAGCCAAGAAGCGCTGAGTAGACACTGAATAGGACTAAACTATGTACATAATAGTTTTTTGCCTTTTGTTTCATAATAAATTTGATTTATATAACCCTTTTGCTGATTTTTAAAGTGTTACATAAACAGGACAGGTGAAATATTATCATGTAAAGCAACCATAAACACATGAAAAGACCTAGGTTTACAATTTATGATTAAAACTCTACTATCTACACAATATACATAGACATAAAATGTAAAACCTTAAATATCTTAGAAACAGTAGCCAATCAGTTGTTTTAATTGTCATATTTGAATTCAGCACATCAAAATACATAATAAATAGCACATTTTATCTCTGAAGCAGACGACTTCTCAAAAATTGTAGACCAGTGTTATTAAATATTTGTTCCCCATGTAGATACATATAGACTGTAACCAAGTCACTCAACCTTCTCTTTGTTAAACTAACTAGATTGAGCTCCTTGAGTCTTTCACTATAAGGCATGTTTTCTAATCCTTTATATATGGATTTTATCACATGTATGAACGGCAATCTCAAAACTGGGAATTCTGACCTAGCTACCTAGGAGCTAAAGCAGAATTCCTGTGCGGGTCCCTATTGGTAGATATACCAGTTAATGCACACTTCTAGATGTACACCTCTACCTCGATATAACGCTGTCCTCGGGAGCCAAAAAATCTTACCGCGTTATAGGTGAAACCGCATTATATCGAACTTGATTTGATCCACCGGAGTGCACAGCCCCGCCCCCCCGGAGCGCTGCTTTACCGCGTTATATCTGAATTCGTGTTATGTCGGGTCGTGTTATATCGCGGTAGAGGTGTATGTGGATAAGATACTTTTCGGGGTGCCACCAGATGTTCTGGGGTTCCACTGAGCCCGTCTGTTCCACCAGACTGGGCTTCCTCACCCTGTCCTTGCTGTGCCAGGCCCTCAAGCCTTCTCTAGCACACACAGATAAGGCCACACCCAGCTGCAGAAACAGACTGAAATCAGCTCTGTGTGGAAGGATTCACCTTGGAACTTTAGCCAGCACTCACGTGCACATCTCCTTTGGGGTGTAAACCCAAAATTATATTGTCTCGCAATGTATAGAGAGATCTGTACAGTGTAAGCTCATTAAAAATCACTCCTTCCCTCAATGTGGAGGGAGATATGCACAGCTTCCCTCCCACCCCACTCCCACCCCCAGATATGAATTGCACAAGCTGGGTTTTGATATAAATAAGAAAAGTTTATTAACTACAAAAGGTAAATCTTAAGTGATAAGGGATAGCAAACAGAACAAAGCAGATTACTGAGCAAATAAAACAAAACACGCAACCTAAGCTTAATTCATTAAAGAAACAGGTTACAAAATGTAATTTCTCACCCTAAATGTTGTTTTAGGCAGGTTGCAGAATTTCTGCAGCTTAGAGTTCCAGTTTTTTCTCTTTATAGACTAGATCCCTGTCTCAGCCTGGACTCAGCACTTGCCTTTCTCCAGCTTAGTTCCTTTGTCTCTTCAGGTGCTTTCAGCATTCTTCATTCTTGGTCGGGGAGGCAATGGAGAAGAGCCCTGATTGACTCATTTCCCAGCCTTAAGTAGGATTTACATAAGGTGGGAATCCTTTGTTTCCAGTGGAAAAATACCAACAGTGTCCAAAGTGGTACTCCATTAACAGGTGACATTATTTGATGACCCTGCATTGTCAAAGCAACAACCCAGGAAGCTTCTCAGGAAGGAGGGAGATTAGCATCTTCAAAGTTCTATTGTCCTTCTTAAATGACCCATTTAGGCTGATTGCCTACTGTCTGCTGGGCGTTCCCCCAAGTATACACACAGTTGTAATTGTTACATAGTCAATATTCCCAACTTCAGATACAGAAATGATATATGTATGCAAATTGGATAATCACATTCAGCAAATTATAACCTTTCCAATGATACCTTACATGACACATCCTGCATAAATATATCTTAGTTATGCCATATTCATATCATAACTATATTTCTATGAAGAATACGGGGTGTAGCGTCACATTAGTCTCTCTGCCTCGGTTTCCCCATCTGTAAAATGGGAATGGTGTTCCCCTATCACAAAGACTGGCTGTGAGGACAACTACATTAAACAATGTGATGCACTCAGATACCATGGTGAAGGGGGCAATAAGGGGCCAAAATAGGAAAGAGCTGCTGAAACCTGCAGGATCTGGCAGACCACTGTAGGACAGGAGAACGAGGATAAATCCTTCCTGCCTGGTGCCAGCTGCACATTAATGCAGTGCTTACAACTTGCACTTCATTGTACCAGCAAAGCTTCCTCAAAGTCCTCATTCCTACAAGCCAAATACTAGGAGGACAACATCAGAACATGTTTGTGTATGGCAGACGTTTACTAGGAAGCAGGAGAAATATAGGATCACAAGGACCTAGAGATTGTCAGACCAGACCTTTATAGGGAATCTCATTGTCAACTCTAGGTCATTGGGGATTTTCCAGCTTACCCCCCTTTTTATGCTTTGAGGCAAGAGAATTAAGAATCCTGGTAATTTTAGTCCTAGCTACTGTAGTTGAAGATGATATTCTCATTCATAAAAGGAAAAGAAAGACAAAAACCTAGAGGTTTGCAGCTAACTATGAACAACGGTTTATTTTTCACTCTCTGAGCACACATACCTAACTTCCAGATAAGGCATCTGTGTGGTATACTTCACACATTTCCAGTTCTGATAAGAATTTAAACTACCAGTAGATGGTATTCAAGATAAATTGTAATATCTGCACATTGTAGGTCACAAAAAATTGTGTTAACATTCACAAGTTACCAAATTCACAAAATCAAGGTTTACTGGAATGGTTCAGAGAAGCACCAGGCAGACTTTGGATGATCTTCTGAATCTTACCTTAAAGTGTCCAATCCTCTTGCAAGTTTTTGAGATCAGTTTTTCAGATACAAGAGCAGGCTTTCTTCCAGTTTCCAGACAATCTGGAAATCCTATGTGAACAAGTTCTCAACATTTTTGTGCTACTGCTTTTTAGATTTGCCTGGAAAAAAAGAAATGCAGTGGTCAAGTGCAAGCCCCAAGACATTAGTGAAATGGAAAAAAACAAACAAAAAAAACCACCCACCATTTAAACCTAAACATTCTTGTTCAAATTTATTGTGAGGGCCCATGTCAGCTTTTATTTTATTCTAGGTGATTCACCTATTTCTAAAACATCCCTTATACTTAAGTCTTTTTGGCTTTACATAAGGAAGGCATAGTTGACTCTTCACAGGAGATTCAAGTCTTCTCCACTATACAGCATGCTAAATACCAACCCCAGAATGACAGTTTGCCAGTGAATTATGACTAATGTATCACATACATTATATACACATTCAAGAAAGTGCAGGAGCATATGTGAATGCTTATAAGGGACTTGCTGGATCCCAGAAGATCCATTTTTAACGGAAGACTCCCGAAGCTGATATAAATTTCCCTATAGATTCTATTGTAAGTAGAATCATGGTATGAAATATTTGTTTTTCTTATTATATATTAGTACAGGACCTCAGGTGAGCCTGGTACTTATATAGCACTTTGCAATTGTAGTGTACCGTATGCATCAGCATTATTGTTATTTGCTTCCCCCCTTCACCCGCCCTTTTAAGAATTATTTAGTGATATGCTTACAAGATACTGCAGTGTTCTTAATTTCCAACAGGGCCATATTTTCCTATGAGGACTAGAGAATCAGACATTTTATTGTTTAGGCAGGCAGAGTTGGCAGGTGGTGGGAGGGACAGTAACTCAGTCCCCTGTAGCAGAACCTGCAGCAATTTTGCAGGATTCTGGCACTGTTACTTGTGGTTAGATGTTCAGCTGCATGTGTTCTCTCTGCGTGCTGCACTGGCTCTGGCCAGATAGCCTGTACAGCAGGCTCTGATCAAACTGCCCAATAAGACCACCAGATTTGGTTTAGTAGCGAAAGCACCCTGCCAGGTTTACTGCTGATGAAGCACAGTGCTAATGCCCTGGCTCAGTGGTTACAGATACACTAACACATGTATACCCGTGACAATGGATGCAGCTCAGTCAGTGGAAGGACTTTCCACTGCCCCCTCAGCTGAACAAAGACACTCCCTCTGAGCTACATCTTTATACACCGATACAAACAAGTTACGTATCACCCTTGACGTATCAGGGTGCCACCCTCTGACGTATTAGGGCGCCACCCATTGCCTCGTAGGTTGTAGGTTCGATCAAAACATCTTTATTCATCATGCTGTCATCCTGACCTTATCCTTAAGATGTGTCAGAATGTTCCTGCTATCTTTGGGGAATGTGTTTATCGGGGTGTTCTGGTACCACCCTTCTGAAATGTGCTTGCGTGAGTGCTTTATGCCTAGCACCTCTTAGGAATGTGTGTTTTTGCAGTATCAGCCCTATGCTTGCCAAATTCTGTGAGCAGGGCCTGCCTCTTCCTCACAACTTAACTTTGCTTTATATCAGCAAATTTTTGACTACTTTAGCCCACGCCTCAGGCCTCTGATTCATGGGCTTATGTTTCAGGCCCTCTTCCTACTACATTACTGTCAAGTCATCTGACCCACTTTCCTTTTTCTCTTTGTTGTTTTGAGGGCCGGCTCCAAGCACCAGCTGACCAAGTAAGGGGCGGCCAATCTTGGGGTGGCAGGGCGGCGCTCAGGGTTTTTTGTTTGTTTGTTTGTTTTGTTTCGGTGGGGCGGCACTCGGGGGTATATATATATATAATTTTTTTGGTTCGGCGGGGCGGTGCTCGGGGGGGTTTTTTGTTTGTTTTTGGTTCGGCGGGGCGGCGCTCGGGGGGGTTGTTACGGCGGGGAGGCACTCTTTTTTTTTTTTTTTTTTGCTTGGGGCGGCAAAAAAGTTAGAGCCAGCCCTGGTTGTTTTATCAGTTTCTTATCAACAACTTCCCCTCGACAGTGCCCCCTTGGTGCTACAGACAGAGGAGCTTGAGTAGTAGCATTTTGACATCAGAGGCAACTCAGCCAGTCATCATTTACTTCCTCCAACAACCCTAACCTTAAACCCTAAGCCTTCTGCCTGCCTTAGTGTCAATGGGTGCTGTCCCAGAGCATCTCTGGCTGCTGCCCTATGGCTTGAGGTAGCTCTGCAGGCAGCTTGCTCCCTGTTCCTTCTGACTCCCTTGCAATGACTTACTCTCACACCAGAATTCCCCCTTTTGTGTGTGTGACGCTAGCAGACCAGGTGCCAGCTCATGCCAAGGCCCCTAGACCTCAACTAAACACTGAAAAATTCGTAGCTGGAAACCGGTCTGGCTTACCTGTGTGTAAGCATTGTTAAAATAGATGTTAGGTTTATAAGAATATATTCAGACTTTATGAAATGCGTGTAGGATACTGCATGTAGTAATCTCACTTATAACATCTGTAACCCATGATATAAGGTTATATTGAGTATTTGCATTATAAACCTCTGTAAATGTTTAAGTCAACCAAACAAGAAAGGAGCATTAATTGATGTAAAATGCTGGCTTCCTACAGAAGGGGTTAGGTCCTGCCCACCAAGAAGGCCTGCTGAAACCAAGCGAACCATTGTGAAACATCAAAGACTTTGTTAATTGTTCCCCCCATACCCATGAAGAGGAGTGCATGTGGATTCATCCCATCAGCCTGAACTCTGGGGGAAGGGAATAAAAATCCAGGACAGGAAGAAACTGGAACTCTGTGCTGCTTGGACTTTGGGAGGGCAAGATTTCTAAGCATAAGCAAGGGATGCCCAGCTGCTTAGAGTGGCTTACCCCTACAGGATGTAATAAACACGCTCGATATATCAGCCTCTATTGCCTTTTGGAACCTAAGATTATAACTCATTTATTTGTGTGCGCGTGTGTGTGTGTGTGTTTACCTGCTTTAACCTTATAAACAATTCATATTTCTTTTTCTTAAAGTAACTAAAGATTTATTAACTATTACAGGATTGGCTACAAGCGTTGTCTTTGGTATAGGATCTAAAATGCAATTGACCTGGGGTAAGTGATTGGCCCTTTGGGTCTGGGAGTAACCTGAATATTGTGATTTTTGGGATCAGGGACCATCTATCACAAAGACAGGCTAGCCTGGGTAGCAAGATAGTCTGGAATGCCCAAGAGGACTGTCTGTGACTCCATGTAAAGGCTGTAATAGAGTTTGAGGAGTTCACACTCCTTGAGGAGTTGGTGAAATCTCAGTACAGAACTCACAACCAGTTTGGGTTTTGTGCCCTGGTTTGTAGCAGTCTGCTCGGAGGTTGGCACTCACGCTCCTGAGCCACTCCAACACCTGCCTCTGCCCTTGTGTTATGCTGAGAGGAACTGGTGACCACATGGGTCCACAAACCTCTGACACTGGATGAGAATGCACCCTTCAATTACCATAACTGTCAGGATAAGTTCATTCTAAGCCCCCCAGCTAAAACAAAACCCAGGAGTTTTGGACTGAGTGGGTGAGGGGGAGGGTTTGCTGAGGGGTGTGCATGTAGGGAAAACATACAGAAACAGAGACAGACCAGACACTCAGGGCAGAGCAAGAAAGCCACACAGACAGCCCGAAGGAGCAGCTGAAAGCACAGTGTATGACCCTGGAAGAACCCAGGGAGAAGTTTTGGGGTTAAGGATGCTGGCTGACAAACAGCTTGGGCCTGTCAGCAAAAGAAGCTGTTTCCCACTATTTGATTACTTCTGTGTTCAGAGACACAGAACTTTGTATATTCTTTGTAAATAAACAAAACAAAGAAATGCCTATCACCAATTTCTCTTCCTAATAGGAACAACCTACTAGATTTGAATTTTTGGTTAGCCGCTTGGGTCAAAAGGGCAAACACCTTCCCTAGACCTTTGTCCACTCTAAAAGTCCTGGGAACCTAAAAGGGACACACCATGGAACTGGGGTAGACTGACTCTACTCCCCTTAAAGGGGCAGTCACCCTCTGACACTTGGCCATCTCCCCCACTAGGGTGACCAGACAGCAAATGTGAAAAATCGGGACAGAGGTGGGGGGTAACAGGAGCCTATATAAGAAAAAGACCCAAACATCAGGACTGTCCCTATAAAATCGGGACATCTGGTCACCCTATCCCCCACTGACAGTGCCCATTTGTGCTGCAGGCAGATGAATCTCTCTACCTGCAGTGCCAAATGGGCACTGTTTAGATGAGTTGATGGTTTTGACTGGGCAAAGGTAAAGTGATATTGCCTCAGCCAGACATAGTATGGAGAGAGCCACAGAGCAAATCTTCCTCCTCACTCCCACTCAGCCAATATAGCGCCTGATCGAAAGCAACCACTGCTATTCCAGCACTGTGGGCCTCTCCACCAAATCTGTCAAAGCACCTCAGTCCTGACCTGCAGTTTCATTTGCTGCCTCATTTCAACCAATGGAATTGAAGAATGCAAATGAAGTGGAGGGAGGGCATGATGACTGGCTGAATTACCTCTGATGTCACAACGTTCCTGCAGCATCCAATACTCAGTGTGTGTAAATCCAGCCTTTTCAGTTTTCCAATTATTACCAGAATCAATTGGGTTCTTCCCACCAATGCATGGAACATGTCCTAAAATTTGGAATTGATGAGACAGTTTTCAAAAGTTCTTGCATTAGAGACACACAGATAAATGCCACTGAGTTTCATGTTAGACCTCCCTTCACTTGGCCAAGAAATGGTTGTAAAACATACTTGGTTTAGGGCTGACTCCATACAAATATTGAAAGAGAATTGCTCATATTAAGTCTGAGTTGTGTAATAAGTAAGTTGGGCTATACAGTTTCCTAAATAATCACACAAAAAGTCTTTGGCTTTGGAAGTACTTGTAAAGCAATCCAGAACTGCCATAGTAACCAAATGTTTCTCTAATTTTAATTATGATTCATTTAAAAAACCCAAACTCCTCTTACCTGAATTCATTTTGTTTGAAAGCCAGTCTTGTTAGTTATTAGCTATTCTCCTCGCTATCACTATCAGTAAATTATTAAACAGCTGACCAGGCTTTGTCTTAAAATGATTCTTTCCTGATGCGCACTGATATATTTATCATGAATACTAAATGTTTCTGAGACCTCTAAGGACATATGAATGATTCCTAATCAGTACTTTTAGCAAAAAGCCTATGTAATTAGCCACAGGAATTTGACGTGAATCACAGCTACTGGTGAAATTTCTATATCATTTGCATAGGGACATTTTTAAAAAATGAAATTAAGCACTTGGAAGTTGGAAGCAGAGATTTTAGCTGGGGAAGTTACTAAGTAGCTGTGCTTTCAAAGGATGTGTGAAGATTCGGTCTCCTACTGGGACCATAGTAGAGATCTTCGTATCCAAAAACATCAGTCTTAATAGAAAATAAATTATATGTGCTCTCTGTAGCAGTAGCTGCTCTCTTCTCTCAGGCCTCCAGCCACTACATGGTGTGACCATCACACTTTCCCCTTTTTAAACAAAGCACTCAAATTCTCTTTCAGCACCCTACCTTGCATATCCACTTACCTGTCCTTTGCACTAATATAGCACCTTCCTCTGAACTTAAAGCCCTTGACATACAATAATGCCCTTATGCTCACAATAACCCTGCCTGGAAGAGAAAAGTACTATTATCTCCTTCTCAAAGGTGGGGAAACAGAGAGAGAGAGGTTAAGTGACTTGCCCAAGGTCACCAATGAAGTATGTGGCAGAGCTGAAAATATTCCCAAGATCTCTCAGTGTCCCATTCCATGAGATTGTGGTTAGAATGAAAGCACGACAACTGCAGTTATTTCAGTGCTATTAATTCTCCCCCAATCCAGAATCCCACACAAACCACTGACCACACTTATAGTTCTCCTTTCTTCTGAAGCCATAAATGTTCGGCCCAAAAGGGGCTTGTGGTTCTTTAAGGTTTCTCAGTGAAGGACTGAGTTGAATGACCCAGGATGAGGAGAAATGGATACAACTCAATTTTATTATATGATGATAATTATAATAAAATGTTAATTTTATGAATTCTTATTAGCTTGCTATTATACTATGTAACTGATTTTAAGCAACTATAATTACTATGTAACTAAATTTGAAACACTTACAATTATTATGTAACTAACTTTAAAACACTTACAAGATAAGGGAAAGGAAACACATTAACAATTGAGGCCTTTTTCAGTCTAACCACAGTATGGGGTAACAAGCAAAGTAACCACAAGCAAAGCAATGATAGTTAACTAATTACTTACAACCACGCAGATAACAGCCAGATGGGAGAACATATACATAATGAATTTGAGCCGGCTATACGACACACGCTCACGCTGGATTCGGGAGCGGGAGGGTCAAGCCCAAGTTGATCAGACCTGGACTGCTGTGACGTAGGTTCGTGTTCGGGACACCTCTAATTGCTATACAGGGGCAACTAAGTATATAGTTTTTTTGGAAGTAAATGTGGCACGCGTTGATTGGTTTTTTTAGTGCCCCACTGTCTTCCCCTTATTAGGAAGAACAGTACAATACAGACACTGCAGAAACGTTTTTTTGTGTAGTAACACTAGGGACACGTCCCTCATAAGTTTCCTGTGATAAGCACTATGCCCTAATAAGGTCGTGCAGTCTATTGAGCCTCTTTCCTGGCTTTGGGTCCGCTGCGGGATTGTGAAGCGGCCTGGCCAAAACGAATGGGGGGGGGTATAGGCTGTATTAACAATAAAGACCAGCAGATCCAAGCTAATTTGAAATATTCTGCCTCGGTTTGAATTGTCCACGAGCAACTGACCATTTTCAGGATTTTGTTCTTTTAAATTATTCAGTGAGTGATTTCTGTCAATAACAGTTCTGCAGGTTGTTTGAGAGCAGCTTGTTGTGAGTCTTGGCTATCTGAAGTTCAACTCCGTTGGTTAATTTTAATTGCGTATAGGTCACAGAGTGTGTTTGTTCCTGGATCGGATGGACATAATTTGAATCACACAGCAGGTATGAATACTCGCTTCCAAGTTCAAAATTTGGTTTCTGCAAATAAATAATTGCTTAAAATTTGCTATTTCTCAGACAACTGCCAGCAAACTGAAATATTTAATGAAACGATAAGCTAGAACAGTCACACTGCAAATGCAGTCTTCAATCAGTTTGTTTAAAAATGTCAGCAAATAAAGTTGGATGAATTCTCAAGACTTCCAACAAACATTAGCAATGTGTATATTCCTGTGTGTAGCCTCAGGCTACTCTGCACTTCAAACCACAAAGGGCTTGAGCCTGCACTAGAAAAGTTAATGGGAGTATTGCCACTGATACCAATGAGTATGGAATGGAGTCCTAATGGGACACCAGGATACAGAATGTGTCCCCACCTTGGATTTGACCACTGATACTTTGATCCAAAAAGTGACAGTGCTATCACTGAATCTCCAGAAGTAGCCATCAGAAGTAGAAAAAATGATGCATCCTTTCAGGCTTCCTGCCATCGTGGGCAAGAACACTACACACTAGTGTATCAGACATTTACACACACACACACACACACACACACACACACTCCAAAAAACACATAGCCTCAGTATTGCCAATTCCAAGCCTTCAAAAATCATGGCAGGCCTCCAAATCGAGAGATTATTATTAAAATGATTTTAAGATCAATTTGATTTCTTCTTGATTGAGCTTGAAGTGTACAGAAAGCAAGCAAGCAAGCTCGCTCAGATCCAGGTATTATCACATGATCCCAGGAGCTGGGGCTTTAACAAAGATACCTAACACTCAAGCGTCACAATAAAGTCAAACCAGTGCCATCATCAAGAAAACTGGGAACTGCCTAGGTCACATTCTCATCTCCTTTACAAAATGATGCAAGTATTGCCTGTGAACAACCAGGCAAGCATAAGAGTAGCAACAGGAGGTGGGGAGTAGGGGTAATTCCTTTTACTTGCTGTATTTTCTAGAAGCAGTCCCACCTCAGATATGCCAACGGTGAGACGGGGAGCGGGGAAAGAATCAGGGCCTGCCTTACATGAAGCCATCTTGATAAGGGAGTCCTCCAAGTTCTTACGTTTTGGATTCGAGAGGGCTGGGAAAGTTGGAGACAGTAGCTAGCGTTACAGAGATACCAGAAGAGACCATAACTTGTGCACAAGGCTGTTCGCTTAGATGAATCTGGAATAGCCTCCTTCAAGGCTGCAGGGTAAGTGCAGCACCCACAGCTGCTTTAGGATAAGAAAGGATGGGATTAAACAAAGTGTGGTGGTGGCAGGGAGCTTGCAATTAAAGGAAGTTTATACCATGAATATCCTGGGTGGTCATTTGCGAAGTGAAACTGCCTGTGGAAAAATATATCTATTTGCCTACAAAGTGCTAGCAGAGCAAGGACATGCTTGCATACGGGATGCCTAAGGAAAAAGAAAGGGGCACGAATGCATGCTGGGTATGCTTATCATCTTCTCATGCATTTACTTCATGAGCGAACTGTCCATAGTGCACCAGAGAAGAATGCAAATGCTATAGTGCTAGGTGCAGTGTGAGAACCTAAAGAAGATAATTTTAGTACCCGAGGCCCACAGCACTTGTTGGCTTTCCACAGAGGGCCAGCTGGTCCCAGGGTGCTGGCTCTCATCCTTCCTTCCAAAACAGCTAAATTTATTAAGACAGATACAAATATATAGCAACAGTTTTCCACGTAAGCAACTGCTGTAGTTGCCACAGAAATCATAGAGTACTATGAATAAGTTGTCCGTGTGATTGCTAATGGGAGGAGAAGTGTCCATAAGACAATTTCTTTTTAGGTGGCCCACATTATGAAGACGTTTAAGAATCCTTGGCAATTGGAGCTGTTCCATAATCATTTATTAATACTGGACATTGACCTCGTTATTGAGATAGTTTGCTGTATGAATATATCGGGATCGTTTAAGAGGGGGCTGTAAGGAAAAACAAGCAGGAAGGAAAGAGAATGGCTTCAGATAAGTTACTTCTCTGTAAATTAAAAAGAACAAGGAGTACTTGTGGCACCTTAGAGACTAACAAATTTATTTGAGCATAAGCTTTCGTGGGCTAAAGCCCACTTCATCAGATGCATGCAGTGGAAAATACAGTAGGAAGATATATATACACAGAGAACATGAAAAAATGGGTGTTGCCATACCAACTCTAATGAGACTAATTGATTAAGGTGGGCTATTATCAGCAGGAGAAAAAAAACTTTTGTAGTGATAATCAGGATGGCCCATTTCAAACAGTTGACAAGAAGGTGTGAGTAGGGGGAAATTAACATGGGGAAATAGTTTTTAGTTTGTGTAATGACTCATCCACTCCCAGTCTTTATTCAAGCCTAATTTAATGGTGTCCAGTTTGCAAATTAATTCTAGTTCTGCAGTTTCTCGTTGGAGTCTGTTTTTGAAGTTTTGTTGTTGGAATATTGCGACTTTTAGGTCTGTAATTGAGTGACCAGGGTGGTTGAAGTGTTCTCCAACTGGTTTTTGAATGTTATAATTCTTGACATCTGATTTGTGTCCATTTATTCTTTTGCGTAGAGACTGTCCGGTTTGGCCAATGTACATGACTAACACAGCTACCACTCTGAAACCTGTTCTCTGTAAAGAGATGAGTTGTGAAGAGACAGTGAAAGGACAGAAAAAGGCCTGGGAACGCAAGATCAAGAGCACTACATCGGGGTAAAAAAGGTGTCTCTCTCTCTCGTTGTTCAGGGAACCCACTTTTACACATCACAAACCATTGGAGGGTTCTGAAGAAGTTAGACCTGCCTAAATGATCATCAGGGGAGGATAAACCTTTAGGCAAGATAGACACGCATGTGGACTGTTTTAAAATCCTTCCCTTTCTAAATGTTTTGTTCCTACTGTTAAAGGAAACGAAACACTGGTTAGGAAGACTGCTTTGTCACTGTACGCCACTGCTCACAGACTCCCAAAGGGAAGAACCGCAAGTGCCAGAGCTGGACCTGCTGGGTAAGCAGGGTTGGTACGCAAGGTACCATAACCCGGGGCCTTGTCCAAGAGTGGGAGAACTGCAGAATTCCATCTCAGGATAGGTAAAGGTACAAAGCCCAGCATCTGAGTAGGTACATTTGGAGAGAGCAGGAAGGGGACAGAGATGCATCTAGCCCTGTAACTGTGACACCTTGGATGACAGACACCTGCGGTTGCTGGAATCTCCTAAGCAATAAGCATGAGCTACAGTGCACACCCAAGGCAGAACATCCCACCCCTTCTCACAAACGTAGGTACCAGGCATCCACTGTACATAGTCAAACTCACCTGTGGTGTTACTCCACTGACTTCAGCTACACCGGGGATGAATTTGGCCCACAAATGCTGAAGCAGAATGTTTGAATTCAGTGCACAGTGTTTTGGTAGCTGCAGTAATTGCTTTTAGTTAAAGCCAAAAATAAACCTGTTGTTATGTCTCTGCGGTAAAAATCGATAGCTCGGCAAGTGAAGTTGTAAAAGCACAACATCCAAAAGCTGTATAATCAGGGATCTCCCAGCTGGGAACTTTGCAAACTTACAGTAATAGGTGTAAGAATGGCTTCCAGCTGAGGAATATTTCACACAGTTCCCACTGCCTCAGCCAGCGGGAGAGATTCCTTCCCACTAGTCCATTTATAGAGCTGCTTCCTATGGAGGGCAAAAATCCTAGTTATCTAGGGCAATACTTTGTACTCATGTAGCACCACAAATTCAAGGATCTCAAAGCACTTTAGGAATATTCATGAAATAAGCTGCACAACCTCCTTGTAGGGCAGGTATATTGTACTTCCCCTACAACTGGGACAGTCAGAGGTTAAGTTCCTCATCCTAGATCACACTAGGAGACAGCGGCAGAATTGAGAATAGAACCTAGAACTCCTGACTCCTAGTCCACTAGACAGGAATGGCTCTAGGCACCAGCAAAGCAAGCACATGCTTGGGGCAGCACATTTCCAGCGGCGGCATTCCGGTTGTCGGACAGGCTGGCCTGCGTGTCGCGCAGCAGCAGGGCGGGCAGGACCAGCGTGCGGCCAGCAAGAGCAGCACGGAGGTGCGGGGGCGCACGGGCCGGGAGCACAGCAGCGAGTGCACGATGGCCAGGTAGCACTCGAAGCTGAGGCAGCCCAGGCAGAAGGCAGAGATGAACATGTTGAGCAGCACCAGGTAGCTGCTGAGCTTGCACAGCGCCAAGCCGAAGGGCCAGTGGAAGCGCAGCACCGTATAGGCGGTCCACAGCAGCAGGGTCACCACGAAGGCCAGGTTGGCCGGCGCCAGTTTGCCGATGTAGGTGTCGGCGAAGCGGTGCCTGGCCCGCAGGCCCCGCCACACGGTGAAGATCACCAGCCCATTGCCCTACAGCCCCAGCACGAAGACTAGCATGTAGAGCACAGGCAGCAGTGAGGACACCTCCCAGTCCGCTGGCCACTCGCACTGTGTGCCCGGCCCTTTCTCGTTCGCCTCCCCGTAGTAATAGTAGGGCTCGCCGCCCAGCGGGTCTGCGGCCGCGTCCTCCATGACCCCACACTGCGCCCCGCCGCCGCTGCATGCCGCCTATAAAGGGGGCTCCCGCCACTGCCCCCGCCCCCTGCGGCACGCCCAGAGACCCACCCCCGGCTGCCGCTCTGCCAGCCCAGCCTGCTGGGGGCCGGGCTGTCCCGGGCCAGGGTCCTGCCCTCCGCCCCAGGCACACCCCAGTCCAGAATCCCAGCCCCTGACCCAGGCACATCACTTCTCCCCCCCTTCCAGAGTACTCCCACCCCCTGCCTCCCAGCACAAAGCGAAACTTGAAGAGAGACAGAAAGGGAACAAGGGGGGCTCCTGTTTGCTTGGGTTGGGGGGCAAGTGGAATTGCTTCAGACTCCACATCGGGGGAGCCATGGGCCAATGGCAGAGGGAGAGAGAAAGAGCGAGCCCCATTCAGTGCCGATGGAACTGCACATCCCAGCAATAACAGCGCACATCCACAGACACACACAGAGCAGCAACAGCAGACACATACACACTGCAGCAACAACAGTACACACACACACACACACACACACAGAGTGTGCACACACACTAACACCAGTGCACATACCCACACCAACAATAATAGCATGCTGTGCTCACACACACACACACACACTGTCCTTTAGACTGACACTCTCCTGACACTCTCTCTCTCTCTCTCTCTCTCACACACACACACACACACACACACACACACTCTGCCACGGGGAAGTCTTACATACACAACCTTGGGAAATCACAAACTCACACACAACATATACCCTCATATTCCCCCCCCCCCCCACGTACCCACACACAGCACATACCCTGATATCCCTGCACAATATAACACACACACACACACACAGATCATAACACACACATTCATCTCCCAACACAACCAAACAAATCCACCCTTCACAGCACACCCACTCATTCCCTCACACACATTTATGAGAAACTGGGTGCACCGGAAGACACTAACGTTTTTCATTACAGTTTATAGTTGAACCCAAATTGTTTGTAATTGTGATTTTGTTAAAATTAAATGAGTATACTAGTAGGAAATTGTTTTATTTCACTAACTACAAATTCTCTGTTTTCATTTTTTTTAAATTTTAAATAGTAAAAAAAAAAATACATTGCAAAGTGCAAACATGTGTAAAAGCAAAAAAAAAAAAAAAAGGAGTCGGTGGCCAAAATTTTTTTTGCTTGGGGCGGGAAAAAACCTAGAGCCGACCCTGCCACTAGACAACCCTCTCTCTAAACTTCAGGGCAGCATGCCTGTCATACACTTGCAATGTCATGTCTACTTGCAAAAGTAGATAGATGCAATTTTCAAAACTACCGAAGTGACTTATGAGCCAAGTCTCACTGAAAGACAATAGAACTTTGGCTCAAGTAGCCAAGGCTTTTTGAGAAATAGGGCTTAGGACAAGATTTTCAAAGGAGTTAAGCATCGAATGTCCATTGAATTCCAATGGGAGTTGGGCATCTAACTCCCTTAGTCTCCTTTCAAAATCCCAGCCTTAAGTTCCTAGGTCACTTATATTACTATTGGGTAAAATTTTCAATGGTGCCTATCAATATTTAGCTCCTAAGTGTACAAGATACTTTATAGATACTGGGCCATATCCTGCTTGCCCTTCCATATGAGTGACTTAATTAGCTTCCTTCACATGGTTACACCGTAAATTAATCAAGAAAGAGGAGAACTTTGCATACAAGTCCATCTTGCTTCAGTGTAGACAGAAATTAGAAATTAAAAAGCAATGGAAGAAGTGAAAAAAATTATGAAAAACTGATAACATCTACTTTATATTGCTTAAGTATAGAAAATTGGTAAGGGAAGCAAAAGACATGGCTGGCAGGACTAAGGACTTTTTAAAATTTGTATTAGGAACAAAATAAATCCTAGCAGTGGTACAGGTCCATTACTAGATGGAAATGGTAAAATTGTTAATAATGATGTAAAAGAGGCAGCAGTGTTCAATAAATATTTCTTTTTTGGAAAGAAGCAGGATGATATACTCTTATCACATGAGGATGATGAAATACTTTCCATCCATTAATAACCGAAGAGGATGCTTGTAATGGGGTCAGCACCCACCTCTTGTGAGCGCTCCTCTACCCCCAACTTCTGTCTCTGGTCCTCCTTCGGCCTCTGCCTCCCCTTCCGTGGGTCTTCAGCAGCTTTCCCTGGGCTTCAGTCCTGCCTGCAGTGAGTGCTTCTCAGTGAGCTGCCTGTGGTACTGCTGCTCTTCCAGTCAGTCAGTCAGTCACTCAGTCTTCATGCCTTGAGCTCCACACATCAACTGAAGGCTCTGCTCTGCTGCTAACCTTTTATCTGGCACTTCTGGCCCCTTATTGATCACTCCAGCAGCCCCTCTGATTGGCCACTCCTCTGCAGCCACTCTAGGCTGCCTGGAGGACTTCTCTCTACTCTATTCTGGGGCAGGGTGACGCTGGGTCATGAAGCCTCCAGCAGGGGGCCACCGGATCTAGTCCACCCTGCCAGAATGCTAAACATCTACTAGAGATAATCAGTTGGCTGAGGAGATATCTGGTCTGCTGATCTGAATTAATAACCCTTATAATATACCAGGATGTGACAAACTGGGAAATATCTGTCTTATTTTTAGGAATATGGGGCATGCAGTGATACACAGAGACAGACCGAGCATGCTGTGAGCATGACACTCTACTTATCCCAGACAGAGATGGGGGTTGGCTGGCTAAGGGGAACTTACAAGAGCTGTCAAGAAAGAGTTAGACTTATGCATCTAGGCTTTTTATTGTTTTTACCCTTTGCTATATGGGCTTTGCACCTTTGAGGAACTGAATAAATAATGTGTTGTTTTGAAGATGCCGTTTTTTGGAGTCACTTGAATCAGTTCACTGGTCACAGAACCCTGGAGCGAAAGGGCTTTCAGGTATGCAACACATTTGGACCTGTTGTGATAACATGGCTGGGAAATGGGGTGGAGGGTGCCCAGAGATCCAGTCTAAGAGTGGTTAGACCACATGATTCCACCAAGAATGAGGGCAGAGATCCAGTCTAAGATTACATGATTCCACGCAGAATGAGGTGCAGGAAGCCAGTCTGGTCATCTAAGGGGTGTACTCAAGAGGGACTAAAAGGGGTCTATTGTGCAGGTTTCTCTGTAGCCATGACACAGGGAAATTCCAGAAGAATGAAAGAGTGTTACTGTTGTGCCACTATTCAAAAAGGGCAAGCAAGATGATCTGGGTAACTACAGACTGGTTAGACTGACGTCAAGCCTAAGCAAGCTAATGGAAAAGCTGGTAGGGGATTCAATTGAAAAAAGAATTAAAGGATAAGACTATAATTAATGTCTGTTAATGTGGCTTTATGGAAAATAGGTCTTGTCAAACAAACCTGATTTCATTCTTTGAGGAGATTACAAGTTTGGTTGATAAAGGTAATTGGGTAGATGTAATATACTTAGAATTTTGTAAGGCATTTGACTTGGTATTGCACAACATTGATTAAGAAATTGGCGCTACACAGTATCAGTAAATCAGACATTAAGTGGATTAAGAACTGGCTAACTGACAGATCTTAAAAAGTAATCATTAATCGGGAATCATCATCAAAGGGGTTTTTTCCTTAGTGAGGTTCTGCAGGGATGGATATTAGGTCCAATGTTATTCAACATTTTCATTAGTGATTTGGAAGTAATATAAATACACTGCTAAGAAAATTCAAGGGTGGTACAAAGACTGGTGGAGTGATAAATAATGATGAGGACAGGGCAGTCATCAGAGGGATCACTTGGTAAGCTGGGCCCATTCAAACTAAATGCAACCGAATACAGTCAAATGTAAAGTTATACAACGAGGTAGAAGAAATGCATACATACAAAATGGGGGACTGTGTCCTGGATAGCAATTGTGGCAAAGGATCTAGGGATCATAGTGGACAAGCAACTGAACATGAATGCACACTAATGCCATGACAAAAAGATCTAATGGAATTGTTGGATACATAAACAGGGGAGGAGTGATCAGAGCAGGGAGGGGATTTTATCTCTGCATACAGCATTAGTGAGACAGATATTAGAATATTGTATCCAGGTCTGGTCTGCACATTTTAAAAAGGATGTTGAAAAAAGTGGAGGGCGTGCAGGAAAGGAGCAACAAAAATGATTTGAGGGATGGAGAAAATGCCTTATATAGTGAGAGACAAATAGCTCAGTCTGTTTAGCCTATAAAAAGAAGATTGAGTGGTGACTTTATTATGGGGTATAAGTACCTACACAGGGAGAAAAAGACCAGTACTAAAGGACTCGTAGTGCAGAAAAGCATAACAAGAACCAATGGCTGGAAACTGAAAGCTGACAAATTCAAGTTAGAAATAAGGCACAAATTTTTAACAGTGAGAATGATTAACGTCTGGAACAAGCTAATCAATATCGGATGCCTTTCTGAAAGATATGATCTAGCCATATACAAGTTATGGGGCTCAAAATGGGGGCAACTGGGTGAAATGTAATGGCCTGTGATATACAGGAGATCAGATTAGATTATCTAAGGGTCCCTTCTGTCCTTAATTTCTATGAATCTATTAATTAGAGAGAAACATGGTTTAGTAGCGGTGGAACAGAATCCAGGATCTAAATATGCTTCAAAACACCAGGGAGATTCAGATCCAAAATTCACAGCTAAGTCTACCTGTGAGGATCTGGTTTTGGTTTAGCTCATAACAGTTCCAAACTTTGAAAAAGTTCCGATCCTGGATCAGGTTCTGAACTTTGTGACTACAATTTGGCACCACATATAATCACCCTCTTTCTCTGCTTCAGTCTCTTCTCACTTATACCAGTTTACCCGGATTATGTCAATGGATCTACTCCTTATTTACACCGGTATAAAGAAAGACCAAACCCCTCTATATTCTTCCTGGCATAACCCAGCTTCACTTTTAGTTTTTAAAGTGATACAGACCTCTTATGAAAGACCACTTTCCCCATCAAAATCTTGCAGGTCTGAACAGTATATTGCATTCATTAATATGTTAACATTTTACCCACATTTTTATTCATATGAAAAGTATTTCACCAAATTTTCCTACCATCACTTAAAGGAAGAGTTACAAAATCCCAAAGCAATGGAGTTTTACTAGCATCTAGGGAGGGCAAATGTTTGGCTCAAAGGCGCTTGGGTTTATACTAGCACAGTGTGAGAAAATGTGGGCAAGGACCGCATAGATTAAGTGTATAATTCCGAAGAGGGGAGTCTTAATGCACAGACAACCAGATTGAAAGGACAATAGCCATCTTGCAGAGATAAGGAATGAGTAAGGGGATGGCTCTGTATTTTCTCCCCTTCCTCTCCCACTGAAGAAGCCCTAAGGAGTAAGCATATTCTTTATCCCCAACTATCACCACACCACACTTGCACCATCCACCCACCTCTCACCTCATTGTCTCCTGTAATATAAATATAGTTTTGGATGTGCACTGTTGATTTTGTACATTTCTTGTTAACTGTGTACTAAAGATTTTGAAAGGAACATAGTCCCTGGGAATACTGAGGTAGGTGTCAGTTGCACATATTTCTCAATGTGCTTGTGTTGGTGGTGAGTATTTTTATGAACAAAACTGGAATGATTGATATGTTTGGTATTATGGAAAGTGCTGATTACATTGTGTTGTAGGTTTATTTAAGTATAAATAGTCTTTGTTAATTTGTTATTTTGAACTATATTAATTACAGTCTTAAGAAACTAACATATGGAACCCAGTTTCTAGTGCAGCGGGGGAATGGTCCAAAGGAGGTCTTAAAACTGCTTTCTAGACATTTTCCAAACTTGATATCATGCCCTGGTATGAGATATGCAATGTTTATTAAGGGAAACTGAAAGTGGGGTTTGAAAATTAGGCTTCTGTAACATCAATCTTGGGAGGAGGGATAGCTCAGTGGTTTGAGCATTGGCCTGCTAAACACAGCGTTGTGAATTCAGTCCTTGAGGGGGCCATTTAGGGATCTGGGGCAAAAATCTGTCTGGGGATTAGCCCTGCTCTGAGCAGGGGGTTGGACTAGATGACCTGCTGAGGTCCCTTCCAACCCTGATATTCTATGATTCTATGTACAATTGCTGCTGCTCCACAGTGACAGTCATTTTTGTTTCATTCCTATCTCTGATAAAACTTGTTCCTCTGCCACAAGTAGATAACTAATCCTGGGTAAACTGGGGGCTGACTCACCAGAAGTAAGAGGGCAGTAATCAAGGATCCAAACTTAAAAGCTCACTCCCCATCTTGAGGTTCAATCCAGGCAACACCTGACTCTGGACCTCTGCCTTTCCACAGGCCTTCTCATCTGACATCCTCAGCCATTCCAGAAAACAGCTCTAGTTATTGACTAATCTCTATGAGCCAAAAGAATACCAAGTGGCTTAGATAACTAATCACACTTTGTAAATAACCAGTGGCAAAGAGATGGAGGTAAGAGTTTTCAAACCCAGAGGCTGAAATTTATTTGCAGAAAGGGACCGATCCTGAGCTAGTATTAATTGTGTTGCTTTATTGACATCACTGGAACCACACACATTTATACCAACTGAGGATCTATCCCAAGGTGTTCAGCTAATTATGAAGAATGGATAAATTTGTAAAGTTCAATGTCTGTTCACAGATAACCCATGAACGGGGGTGGGCGGGGGAAGGGAGGGGAAGGACTCAATTAATTGGATAAATTATTCTCAGTGCATAGTTTGGTCAGCTCTAATTTACACATTATGTAAAGTGATTTTTAAATCTTGGTTTAAACAGCCTTTAAACTAAATAAACAAGGAACAAATCATATGTAAATCAATGTAAATCAGTCATTTATATACACAATATTTTCCATGCAGGGTATTTCCTATAATAATATTTTACTCTTCCATGGCACCTTTCATCTGAGAGTGGCTCAAGTGAATTACAAACACTGACTAATTAATTTCTCAAAGGATTATTTCAGAGATGTCCATTCATGTTCCCTCATTCTCTAAATGCTTATCCTTTCCGAGCATGATTGAGGAAGAGAATCATTATAACAGGAGTAGATTTCAGTAGGTAAAAATGTGCTCCTAATGGAATTTTGCCTCAGATCTACAGCTTCTCCTCTCACCCCTCATCCCTCAGCTGTGATACTACACAAGGTTTGTTCTCAGCTTGTAGACAAGCAGTTGTTTCAATCTTTTGCCATCAACAGACTGTGCTGCTGATAAAGGATCACTTTTCATCTTTTTTGTGAAGCTGATAAAATACAAGCGTTGATACTTTCTGCATTAAGTGCCTCTGTGCACCTACAACATTGGGTGTTCACACGTATGGATTTTGTCATTTGTATGCTGGTCAGCTTACATGCATGAATGGCGTTTGCAGATGAGAAAGCTGTTGCTTGTGCACATGTGTTCGTGCTCAAGAATTGTGAGGCCTTTTCCAAGATGGGGCCTTTTCATGCATGGTTCTTTAGCAGCAGAAGTAAGTTTGATCTAAGATTGGTATTTTTTAGAAGTGTGTTTTGGCAATTAAAGCAGGTGGGTATTCCTTGAAAAAATGGTTTCGGTTACATACATATTACAAGCCATGACCTGCCTCTCCAGCTGAAGATGAACTAGGTGACACTGAACCATTTGCACCCATAAAAATAAATTATTTGACTAAAAAAATGGTACCTGTCTGTATTTTCATACCCTCTAGGTCACTGTGATAGAACCAGGGTATGCACAGCTGCAGAAACAAACAGTTAGGGAGGCCTCTCTGATTCCAGGTTTATTTCTGTAGGGTTCTTCTGCAGCCATAAAACAAATATACCAAAGTCCATCTGTCCTGAAGGACAATTCCTCCATGGAGATTGTTTAGCAATACCAAACAGAACCAACCTCTTTGTATACTCAATTACTGAGTATACACAGAGCAGAACTCTCCTCACAGTAGCTCGGCCTCTTATGGATCTGAACCTAACCAAGCTCAACTATACACAAGTCCATCCCAGCAGAGATGGTGATCCTGCACCCACTCAAAAGCTCCCCCACCCCCAAAAATTCACCATTTGGCTATAGGCACCCAAGAGGCAGGGTGCATCATGGCTTTGGGACCTCTCTAGGGCCACACCCATACCTCTATATCCTCTCAGTCATTTATGTCTATCAGTAAATCAGGGACTAAAGTGACACAAGCTGCAGGAGAAAATTTGCACCGGCATAAATGGGTGATCTGTTAGGGCTGGGCTGAAAACTTGTCCCCCTGCCCCTACTATAGTATATCAGATTGACAGCTCTCCTTTCTCATGAGTCACTCACTCCACACACATGCACAGAGGCAGTACAAATAAGCACGACATTGATGTTTTTATCTTCCTCACAATCCCTTCAAAATAAATCAACCCAGTGTGCTCTCACTGTGCCTGAGTAAGCAATATAAGGAGCCCATATTTCCTTTAAACAGCCTATCATGTCCTGAAGCTTGTAAGACACTCTCCTATATGCAGCTGAATTGGAGGAGGATAAGGATAATTATTCTTCGATAATTCACCTGCGTCCTAACTTGTGAGGATGTCTGAGCTTTTAGATAAGATGAAACTATATATGTCCTCAAATGAGGGGGGCTACAAATCCATCCTCCTGCAAGGGCAGGATATTAAGGGCCTTTCACATCTTCACCTTCATATCAATTCTACCCTCTGTTATACCCAGCGTTATGTATCACACAGCAGAATTTCCTCCCCTGCAGACCCTTCCCCAAAGCCACCAGGATGCTAAAGTGTACTGTAAATAGTAAGAGAAGAGAAACATGCCTTTGAGGATTGCAGAAAATAAAAAGTGCCACGGCTGGCATTGATCCAAGCAGTGAGGAGACAAAATTGGCTATGGAATCCAGATTAGATGCTGTGGGTGCCCAGCAAAGTTAGTGCAGATTAGTGGACAATGAATTGAATTTGTGCTGTATCTTTAATTAGTTCCTTCTCCATAAAAAAAAAAAAAGTAGCAAGATATGCCACCAGTTAAATTGATAGAGCTTAGAGCAGAATTAAAATTGAAATATAAATTACAAAACTTTAAAATATATAGTACATTCTCTGGAATCATGTCATCTTCCAAAAACTATCCACTTAAATAAGCGTTTAAAGAACAAGGAAGAGCTAAACCTGGGTAAAATTCATGGCCAGCAATATGTTAGTAGTTAGTAATCTCTATAATGAGCGTGATTGTAAGGTTTTCCAGAATCCAGGTTTGGATTGTTTGCATGAGGTAATGAGAGACTGTTTTCAGCTGAAGATTTCTAGGATATTTCCTCCTCCATTAAAGACTAATGCAATTGAAAAGGGTCTGGTAGTCAGGGTTATTCTCCAAAGAAACATTTAATAAATTATGTGCAACAGATCCAAAATTGAAGCTGTAGGACTCCAGGAAAGGTTATATGGTGACTAGGTTTGGTTTGAGGCTGAGAAATATCAACTGAAAATGAATCTTCTATATTAAAATATTAGATATAGATATGCAAGACACTAATCAAAGATGTTAAAAGTAGAGGCTGAAGGCTACCTTAAGGAAATAAAGCAAGAAAAATATCTGGCGAGAGTCATATACACTTAAGAGTGCCTTTTATCTGAGGTTCACATACATATACTTTACACAAAAGTAAGCAGTTTGTGTACTCTAGAATTGCCAGTATATACATATCATGTACATATTGATGACACCGCATATTCATACATCAGAGAATGGTTATGTTGGTTTACTTATACACTTAGATGTATATAGTGTAGCAAGACTGAAAAGTACAGTGAGGCCTATGTTAACTATGTACTGTATATAAACGTATGAATAATGGATATCTGTATGTGAGAGATATACAAAGCTGCATAAAGATAAATTGTATATGTGACGGGTTGGGTCACAGAAACCCCCTTGGGACTGCCACCTGATGTGCTGAGACTACCTCTGAGCTCGTTTTCCCTGGAAGCTTGGAACTTCAGTACCCTGTCTTGTTGAACCAGACATGCTAGTCTGCTAAAAACACAGACCTAAGTCTGAACCACGTCCCCCAAAAGCTGCAGGCTTAACTGAAAACAGCTTAAGAAGTGCTCCTGTCTCCAGCACCCAGATACCCAGTTCCCAATGGGATCCAAACCCCAAATAAATCCGTTTTACCCTGTATAAAGCTTATACAGGGTAAACTCATAAATTGTCCGCACTCTGTAACACTCATAGAGAGATATGCACAGCAGTTTGCTCCCCCAGGAATTACTTGCTCTGGGTTAATTAATAAGCAAAAAGTGATTTTATTAAATATAAAAAGTAGGATTTAAGTGGTTCCAAGTAATAACAGACAGAACAAAGTAAATTACCAAGCAAAATAAAATAACACTCCCAAGTCTAAGCCTAATACAGTAGGAAACTGAATACAGATGAAATCTTACCCTCAGAGATGTTCCAATAAGCTTCTTTCACAGACTAGACTTCTTTCTAATCTGGGCCCAATCCTTTCCCTGGTACAGTCCTTGTTCCAGCTCAGGTGGTAGCTAGGGGATTTCTCATGATGCAACCCCCTTTGTTCTGTTCCACCCCCTTATATAGCTTTGATACAATGCGGGAATCTTTTGTCTCTCTGGGTCCCCACCCCTCCTTCTAAATGGAAAAGTCCCAGGTTTAAGATGGATTCCAGTACCAGGTGACATGGTCACATGTTCTTTGAGATGCCCAAGCCTTCATACTTCCCAGCCTGACTCACAGGAAGGCTTGCAAGTAAACAAACTAATCTACAGTCAATTGTCCTAGTTGATGGGAGCCATCAAGATTCCAAACCACCATTAATGGCCCACACTTTGCATAATTACAGTAGGACCTCAGAGTTATATTTCATATTTCTAGTTTTAGATACAAGAATGGTACATTTATACAAATTGGATGACCACACTCATACCTTACAAGAGACCTTTTGCAGGAAGCAGATTCCAGTTACATTATATTCACACTCATTAGCATATTTTCACAGAATCATATGGAGTGCGTCACAGTATACATCTATGTTTTATATAAACATTTGTACTGTGTCTATGGACTCAAACATACATAGGTACAAATATGAGCATACAGTTACAAACACTATTATATGTAAATATCCATCTATGCCATGACTCGGGGGTATATCAGATTTCCAATGGCTTTGCAATATAAAGCACTAAAGGAGTACTTACATCTTCTGCTTTAATTTTTGCCTTGCCTGACTTCAGAAGATGCAAAGGAGAATAATCTGGCAGCAGAGCACAGCCCGAATTAGTCAAGGTCTGGGCAATTAGCATCCTTAATAAAAACTGCTTGAGGATAAGGTATATTTGGAGGCTTTTTAAAAAAAATATATCTAATTTTGATATGCTTGGGATTCAAAGCAAAGCTTTCTGCTGTCTTCAAAGCATCACTGAATGTCAGCAAGAGGAGAAGAGTATCAATGTGCTCTTGTTATAACATACATTTATTACCGTCTATTCACTCATAAAATGTCAGTGTTATTTCACCCTCTCATTTCTCTCCCAACAAAAATGTGGCCGTGTCTACTGAACCTGGGCTGTATGATTTCTGTACAATTTAAATAAGGTGCCTTCCTGCTCTACAATGGCAAGGTATATATGTAACAGAGCCTTTAATGGATGTCAAATTTATTCTTCTTCTGATATAAAAGCAAAAATTGCATTGTATCTCTAACAGATATTACCACTTACACCTGGTATATGTAAATCGCAACAGCATGGAATGACATTACAGAACTACACAGGGTCACCTGCTTTACACAATTGGCAATACTTACAACCCTGGGAGTCTAACAATAGATGAGTATATAATGCATTCTCGGCAACAGGGCTTGGAAAATTTACTGAATCTATTCCAGCTATTGACTTGTCATAAAGAACTCTGTCAGGCTGATGGTGTTCCATCAAATCAGTATGATCAAGCAAATACACACACTCATACCTCTCCCCCTGCCACAGAACATTGGTTGGTGTGTATTGTATATGTTCTTGAACAAGTGAATCATCTCAACCACCTCTGATCCCACTGAACACTATGTGGTGGTATGCAAGGGAACAGCAATGAGGTAACTGAAGTGTGAATTCATCTCAATTAAGGGATATGGATCTCCAATATTTGACTAGGGCAAGTACTCTGTTATCTGTGTCCTGCTGCACCCACCACCCTAATGGAGTTCTGTAGTTTTCAGAGATGCTTACCTGAACCAGTCCTGAAGGAGAAGCATATACCTATCTCATAGAACTAGAAGGGACCCTGAAAGGTCATTGAGTCCAGCCCCCTGCCTTCACTAGCAGGACCAAGTACTGATTTTGCCCCAGATCCCCTAAGTGGCCCCCTCAAGGATTGAACTCACAAGCCTGGGTTTAGCAGGCCAATGCTCAAACCACTGAGCTATGCCGCCCCCCTAGGAGGGGGAAAAAAGAATATTTATTACATGAACTACTCCCAGACTTTAAAAATATATTTAAGAGGTACTTCGGTATGAACAAGCTTGCTCTCTCAAGTACAGGCCACCTGGAAAAAAGGGGTAGTTACTAGGTATGGATAAGCCGCAAAGAGTTTGGATAGTTAAAGGTGGATAAATTATCACCCACCCACCCTATTTGATAGATTACAAATTTGAGGCATGGAGAGGTTAAGGGCTAGATTCACAAAAGAGCTTAGGTGCCTCACTGCCACTTTAGGCACCTCTAGGATTCACAAAAGCCCAGCTCAGGTGCCACTGAATGCTAGAAGTGCCAAAACTCACTTTGCAGTAAAAGTTCCCAAGGTGTTGATGTTTCTGCCTCTACATGTGTGTGCTGTAGCCCCCTCCAGACACCCAGACCTCTATGCCCCCGGATTGATTCATGAACTGGGGAAAGATAGATGTTCCTCTGCCTAACTCACCGGAACCGGAAAGCATGCTCAGACTCGCCTACCAGTTTGGGCCCCTATAGATGATCTTACATAAAAGGCTGCAGGAGGGAGAGGACCACCTCCCTCATAACTTTTAGCCTAGTGGATGTGGGAGACCTCCAGCTCAAGTCCTCCTCCGCATCTGATAGGGAGAAGGGATTTGAACAGGGATCTGCTCTTCTCATCTGCTTCCCTGTAGCCCAAATATGGAATTTATCTCCAAGAGAGGGGTGGGACTTAGCACTTATCCCCGCAAGTTGGCACCTCCCATTGGCTAGCTTAGGCAGTGAACTACCTAGCGTGCTGGTGGTTGTGATTCCCATTTTGCAGTGCCTTTCTCTTCCCATTTATTGTATAGGAAGCCTAGGCACCAGACTCAGGCTTTGTGTATCACAGTCATTTCCTAGGCACCCAAAAGTTAGGTGTGGTGATGCTGAGTGTCACCATACTGAAATTTCTTTGTGAATCTAGTCCTAAGTGACTTGCTCATAGCCACATGACAAGTGAATGTCAGAGTGAGTAGAAGAACACAGATCTTGAATTCCAGTTCCCCTAAATAAGTCACTGGACAACATGGCCTGTAAGAGTAAGGGATGTTACCTGAAGCTTATTTAAACTAAATAACTCAGGCTGGAAGTCTCAGGAGAAGATCCGGTGAGATTTTTAGACAGTTCTGTACTGGTCAGATATCTCCCATGGCCAGTGCCTCGTGGCATGTCAACTCTGGTCCCAGCTGGAAGGAGAAGAGTCTTTTAAAATCTCTAACACGTGGGATTCTAGTTTCAAGCAAGTGTTCAGGTATATTCTTACCTTTAACACAGTTTCACCATCTGTAAAATGGGCATATTTCCCTACCTCATTGTGTTGATGAGCACTATAGAACACCATAGAAATACCTATAATACAAAGTACCTAGCAATGAAGTCACCATTGCTGTTGCTATTACATGGCTGGAGGTACTAGTCAAAAATCAGGGCCCCATTGTCTGCTGCATTGTGTGCAGCACTTTCAACAATCTCTGTCCCATAGAGCCCACAATCTAGGTTATGACAAAATAGCTGGAAGAGAAACAAATTGGAGGGATGGGGAAGGAGGGGGACACAAAGCAAGCAAGTTATTATAAAATAAGCAGAGATCTCAGCTCACCATTTACCTAGCCAATTCTCTGTTCATTGTAGATATGAAAGTGTTGGCCTAGAAGTAGTTGTGACACCATATTTTCAGCACTGAAATTTTCAAAGGTCAACCAATTGAACCTTTAACATGCTGTTGTAGATGCAAAATTATTTGCATGTGCAAAATCCCAAATCTGCAGTTGCAAATAGTATTTGCATGTGCAAGTGAGGTATCTAAATGCCAAATTTTTAATGCAAAATTGGTGAGGTAGTATCTTTTCTTGGACCAACTTCTGTTGATGAAAGAAACAAACTGTCAAGCTTAAACAGAGCTCTTCTTCAGGGACCTCTGTGTAGCTCAAAAGCTTGCCTTTTTCACCAGCAGAAGTTGGTCCAAGAAAAGATTACCTCAGCCACCTTGTCTCTCTAACAGGCTACAACAGTGCAAACACGTTTTTAAATTAGTACAATTGCATATTTAATGTATGCATATACAGTTACCATAAATATGGACAGTAAGGCATTTGTCTGTAAAACACCATGCAGATATATGGTGCAATAGGAATGGTAACAACTTATATGACGTGCAAATATTTTAGAAGGGAGCTCTAAATAACTAACTCAGGTGCCATCTGCATGCAGAAGTCTGGATACTTAGGGACTGTGTTTGTAAGTTTGGCTCTAAGACTTTCCTGAAAAAAATCAAGTAAAATGAGAGGACTTGCTGAGGAGGAAGAAAACCTTTGCTTTTAAACAAACATCTTTGATAAGTGCAGACATGCCAAGAGAAGATAGGAAAGGAGTGTGGAAAGTGACTGGATTTATCTGAAAAGACGATACAGTTTGAAGTGTTTCCAATTATGAAAGTTCCACTTTAAGAAGTTTGTCATTTCAATTTTTCCTACACACTTTGTTGTGTTTATATTTCAGTGAATTCTTATCTCTTCAGCCCATTGCTACAGGCTACAGGTCTGGAACACAGCCCAGTTCCCATCTCAAACATAATGGTAAAGGGTGGGGGGAAACAGTGTCTCAACAGAGCTGATCACAGCTACTTCCACTGTCATAAGGCTCTGTAGGATCTTCTGGTTCACCAAGCAAACCAGAATCAGAGGGATACCTACCTGATACTGCTGCTTCTACTTTCTCTATCATTGCCTGCTGTTTAATTCGTCTGAAGAACACCAGCTGAGGAACCGTGTAGTTTCAGTGCTAGTGGCTGGCTGCCAAACAAAGAAACACAGCAATACTGATGACAAACCCCAGAGTCCAGTCTCTTGGTCCTTTAAAATAATCTCATTCTGGCTGCCTGACAAAAATAAGTGGGAACTCTGTGCCACAAGAGCACATCTCTTTGCAGGATGCTGGTGGTGACTCATCTGCAGAACAGACTATGTTATGTTAGCTGCGTGGCCTAGCCATCTAGCTTTCAAATAGCTAGTCTCTGTGGAACCACAGATTCAATTCCCAGCAGGGTCAATTCAGCACTTCTTCCTTGTAAAGTAGATTAGCAGAGCTCCATATAATTTCATGTGCTGGAGTCTGCCTAATGAGGTTTTAAAAGAGCTCTTATCTGTTCTGTGTGCATTTTGAAGATCCCCTGATACTTGATCCAGTGAACTGATCTGGAAATCAGAAGCCCTGACCAGACTACCAGTAATTTTTTGGTGTGACCTTTGGCAAGTCGCTTCCATCTCCCCGTGCCTTAGTTTGCCTATCTGTAATATAGGAATAACTATCCTTACCCTGCTTGGTAGAATTCTTTGAGGTCCAAATATTAGTTTTATTTTTGTAAAGATAAGGGTTTATCTTGGTATCCTTGGCCAAAATTTCCTTTCCATCTGTGGAGCTGGCTGGGTACTGGTTGGTGGGTTACCATGCTCTACCCCCAGAGGTGGATGCATCTCAGTGGTGCTGTTTGTTTGTAATTGAAAAAGTGATCTGGGGTAAAAGTCATTTTTAAAAATAAAATGTTTAGGGGGAACAGGCAGAGGATCCAAGAAAGTGAGAGCCCCAGCACATCTTAACAAGATTTGTCTCACTCATAGACTCATAGACTTTAAGGTCAGAAGGGACCATTATGATCATCTAGTCTGACCTCCCGCATGATGCAGGCCACAAAAGCTGACCCACCCACTCCTGGAATAATTCTCTCCCTTGACTCAGCTGTTGAAGTCCCCAAATCATGATTTAAAGACTTCAAGTCGCAGAGAATCCTCCAGCCAGCGACCCCTGCCCCATGCTGCGGAGGAAGGTGAAAAACCTCCAGGGCCTCTGCCAATCTACCCTGGAGGAAAATTCCTTCCCGACCCCAAATATGGCGATCAGCTGAACCCCGAGCATGTGGGCAAGATTCTCCAGCCAGACCCTCCGGAAAAAAGTTCTCTGTAGTAACTTTTAATATCCCATCATTGACCATTGTTACTAATTACCAGCGATGGCACGTTATTGACCTATTGACTAAAATCATGTTATCCCATCAAACCATCCCCTCCATAAACTTATCAAGCTTAATCTTAAAGCCAGAGAGGTCTTTCGCCCCCACTGTTTCCCTCCTCCTCTTTTCATCACTATATTCCTGGAGACAGAGGAATGGAAGAAGGCAACTGGATAAATGTCCTTCCTGTTAAGTCATCAGCAGCATGACACAAAGCCATAGTTTTTAATGACTTGAATGACCATTACACTGGTCTACAATTTTTGAGAAGTCGTCTGCTTCAGAGATAAAATGTGCTATTTATTATGTATTTTGATGTGCTGAATTCAAATATGACAATTAAAACAACTGATTGGCTACTGTTTCTAAGATATTTAAGGTTTTACATTTTATGTCTATGTATATTGTGTAGATAGTAGAGTTTTAATCATAAATTGTAAACCTAGGTCTTTTCATGTGTTTATGGTTGCTTTACATGATAATATTTCACCTGTCCTGTTTATGTAACACTTTAAAAATCAGCAAAAGGGTTATATAAATCAAATTTATTATGAAACAAAAGGCAAAAAACTATTATGTACATAGTTTAGTCCTATTCAGTGTCTACTCAGCGCTTCTTGGCTTGTCTCTTGTATTCATTAAATGGAGCATCTCTTGTCACTGTCCAGCAATAGTCTGCAAGCATTGATGGGCTCCATTTGCCCTGATAGCGTTTCTCCATTGTTGCAATGTCCTGGTGAAATCGCTCGCCGTGCTCGTCGCTCACTGCTCCGCAGTTCAGTGGAAAAAAATCTAGATGAGAGTGCCAAAAATGTATCTTTAGTGACATGTTGCAACCAAGGCTTTTGTATGCCTTGAGGAGGTTTTCCACCAACAACCTGTAGTTGTCTGCCTTGTTGTTTCCGAGAAAATTTATTGCCACTAACTGGAAGGCTTTCCATGCCGTCTTTTCCTTGCCACGCAGTGCATGGTCAAATGCATCATCTCAAAGAAGTTCACGAATCTGAGGACCAACAAAGACACCTTCCTTTATCTTAGCTTCACTTAACCTTGGAAATTTTCCACGGAGGTACTTGAATGCTGCTTGTGTTTTGTCAATGGCCTTGACAAAGTTCTTCATCAGACCCAGCTTGATGAGTAAGGGTGGTAACAAAATCTTCCTTGATTCAACAAGTGGTGGATGCTGAACACTTTTCCTCCCAGGCTCCAATGACTGTCGGAGTGGCCAATCTTTCTTGATGTAGTGGGAATCTCTTGCACGACTATCCCATTCGCAGAGAAAACAGCAGTACTTTGTGTATCCAGTCTGCAGACCAAACAAGAGAGCAACAACCTTCAAATCACCACAAAGCTGCCACTGATGTTGGTCCTAGTTTATGCACCTCAAAAGTTGTTTCATGTTGTCATAGGTTTCCTTCATATGGACTGCATGACCAACTGGAATTGATGGCAAAACATTGCCATTATGCAGTAAAACAGCTTTAAGACTCGTCTTCGATGAATCAATGAACAGTCTCCACTCATCTGAATCGTGAATGATGTTGAGGGCTGCCATCACACCATCGATGTTGTTGCAGGCTACAAGATCACCTTCCATGAAGAAGAATGGGACAAGATCCTTTTGACGGTCACGGAACATGGAAACCCTAACATCACCTGCCAGGAGATTCCACTGCTGTAGTCTGGAGCCCAACAGCTCTGCCTTACTCTTGGGTAGTTCCAAATCCCTGACAAGGTCATTCAGTTCACCTTGTGTTATGAGGTGTGGTTCAGAGGAGGAGGATGGGAGGAAATGTGGGTCCTGTGACATTGATGGTTCAGGACCAGAAGTTTCATCCTCTTCCTTGTCTGACTCAAGTGAGAATGATTCTGGTGCATCAGGAACCGGCAGTCCTTCTCCGTGGGGTACTGGGCGTATAGCTGATGGAATGTTTGGATAATGCACAGTCCACTTTTTCTTTCCCAACTGGAGGCACCATGCAGAAGTAACAATTGCTGGTATGATCTGTTGGCTCTCTCCAAATCATTGGCACTGCAAAAGGCATAGATTTCCTTTTCCTGTTCAACCACTGGCGAAGATTTGTTGCACAAGTGTTGCAGCATATGTGTGGGGCCCACCTCTTGTCCTGATCTCCAATTTTGCAGCCAAAAGAAAGGTGATAGGCTTTCTTAACCATAGTGGTTATACTGCGCTTTTGTGATGCAAAAGTCACTTCACCACAAACATAGCAGAAGTTATCTGCACTGTTCACACAAGTACGAGGCATCTCTGCTCACTTTGGCTAAACAGAAATGTGTGCCTTTGCAAAATCAAACACTGACAAATAAGAGAGCATGACACTGTATGATTTCTAGAGCTGATATAGGGCAATTTGTTCAGCAGAGTGATGTAAGCTTCGTTATGATTGCATCATCCATGACTTCTAGGAATAACATGATGCAATTCATATCATGTATGAGGCAATACCAGCTTCAGATTGCATCATTCATTGTTTTGCCTAAAAAGCAAGTACTGTCCAAACCTTGTCATAGATTTATTCATAGATCCAGTCAAAGATGTATTTTAGTCATTTCTGGTTTAAATTGAGATCCCTTCCCTTTATAACTCACTTATCCTCCGCCATTCCCAAGTCAAGGGTCGTATATACTGACCCAATAGCATATCTTGAAAACTAGAGCCAATCAACAATTTTAAGCATCATTTTCGTTCTCAGTGACCCAGAATTAGTAAAGTTTGACTACATTTATTTCAGAAGCATTTTGGCTGTAGAGCAGTGATTAGTACACACGCCCAATGCTAGTAGGCCAGGTATTTCACGCCTGCCTGATTTTTAATTATATTTGTCCTGGGGTGCTCCACTCCCCACCATTCTGGCACCTCCTCCTGGTCACTGTGGGGATTAGCTCTCACGGCCAACACCTCCACCCATGTTTGCACACTCTGACTCATCTGCTGCTCCTCTCTCATCCCAGGAACCGCAGTGTCCTCTTTGTGACTCAGCCCTCCATCCAGCTCAGTGTTCCTCCTTCCGAAGTAGCAAAAGTCCCTCACCCTTGCAGTCCTAGGCAATCTTCCCTTCCACTGCCCCTTCATGCCACTCCCTCAGTGGCTGGCAGGGGAACCCAGGCCCACCTTCTATTCCAGGTTCCAGTCCAGGGACCCTCAGCTCAGCAGTTCTGGGCTTTTCTCTCTTAGCCCTCACCCCTGCTTACCACACCTGGTTCCCCTTCTCTTTCTGGGTGTACTAGCTCCAAAACCCTCCTCCCTCTTCCCAGGGAGTGACTGCTGACTGCTTTCCTTTAGCCTTTCCCAGCAGCCCCCCAATGCTCCTCCATTTTCCAAGGAGTGACTGCCCTTTTCTCAGAAACAGCCCAGTCTGTAGCTTGCTACCTGGCTTTATAGGCCCTGCCAGTTTCTGCACAGGTGAACCTGTTCCTAATTAATCTCCTGCTCCCTGGCTCCTGCTCCAGATGCAGCCTATGGCATTAACTGGCCTACCTGGCACCTTATACCTGCTCAGTCCTGTGGGGGGGGTAGACACCCCATCACAATATTGCATACTTAGACATCAAATTCCCACCTGCTATAACTCTGTGGAAAATAGGGATGAATTTGGTTCTATCTTTCCGTGGTGTTATTTTTGGGAGCCAAAGGCAACAGCTGGGAAAGGGTCCATTCTCATGCAATGGAAGAAATCTCCCCTTTCAATCAACACACAGCTACTCATTTTACTAAGAAGCAATAGCACTTCAGATTTTCCTTAACATTTTAATTCTTCCTTTGTGTGTGTGTGGACAGTACAGCTTCTTTACAGCTGCAGAGAAAGTATATACGGTACATCAGAACCAATGTTATGCACCCTACCTTAAAACTTTAGCAATAATTGACTTTAAAGTTGCACTGGAAGGAGATGAGTCCCCCATATTTTCTCTCACACAACTTTTCCAGTGCAAGACATCTGTATAATAGTGTTTATGGCCTAATAGGTCTCTTTGGGACGAATGTAGCTCTACCCCCATCTCCAAGTTCCTATCTGCTGGACCCATATCCCTTGCCTCCCACCGCTTGTGTTCTGCTACTGCTGGCCTGTTTCCTTCTCCTCCACAAGAGCTGTAGCCCTCGCTAATTGGAAGCTATTGTTCATTGTTAGTGTTGATTTTTGCTGCTGAGAGTTGAGTTTGTTTACTTGTAACCAATCTACCCAGACTTTCATGTGCACCACTCTCTTCCTGGCCTAACACAAAGTCTATTGCATGATGTATTGGTCCTTAAATGCCTAAATAACTCCATGTTAAGTACGAGTGACAATATAATCCTTGGATTGATTTTAACTTTATTACATTGAAAATCAGTAAATATAATTTTTAAAAACCTGTTTGGATTTTCTAAGACCCACTGCAATATGTTTATTCCTAACGACAGCTCAGCAAACTAGCTGGTTTATCTGCCTCCTACCAAAATATAGACACAAATGTTTGCAAATAGGGGAACATTTTTAATGGGAATACCACCCCACTAAATACTTACAGCAGAGGGAAAGCCAGGGATGAGGGGTTTGGAATGTAGGAGGGGGCTCGGGGTGGGGGGGATGCAGGGGGTGGGCTCCGGGAGGGAGTTTGGGTGCAGGAGGGGACTCCAGGCTGGGGCACAGGAGGAGTTCGGGGTCCTGGCAGTGCTTACTGTGACTCCCAGGAAGCTGGCCACCAGGTCCCTGTGGCTCCTAGGCACATGGGCAGCCAGGGACGCTCAGCGTGCTGCCCTTGCACCTGCAGGCACTGCCCCCGCAGCTCCCATTGACACCTGGCAACAGTAGCTAATGGCCAGGCCAAACCAGTTTTTCCAAACCTGAACTCTGTAGGTAGGGGAGGGTGGTAATTAAGCAACAGACCACTTTGTGCAGGACTGATCATCTGAGGAGGTTGCTCAGATGGTTGTCTGGCAAAGGGGTCTGGAGATTATAAAGTAGGGGTGGACAAACTGTGACTTACGAACCACATGCAGTTCTTTTACCATTAAAGTGCGGCTCTCGGGGCCCCCCCACATCTCACCCATTCTCCACGTACCAGACTGGGGGGCGGGTCTTGGGACCTCTGCCTCGCAGTGGGTTGGTGAGGTAGGGGCTTTTGCCCAGCAGGGAGGGGGAGTCTCAGGGCTTCAGCAAGGCAGGCGCTTCCCACAGGGTTGAAGGCCCAAGCCCCGGCAGGCGTTCCCCAGTTCTCAAACTTCTGAAGATTGTTGTATGAGGTTCGGAAGGTCAGTAAGTTTGGCCACCCCGTTATAAAGGTAACAATCTCTCCCCAGCTATTTTAGGTAGAAAGACAGGGAGAAGAGACCAGTGAGACTCCACCTTCCGAAGGAGAAGTCATGTGCAGGAGGGCAGAAAAGGGGGAAAGCAGGAGACATTTTTGTAGCAGAGGTGTCATGTTTAACTGCAGGTCCAGCTGAGGAAGAAGGAAACTGGTTGCAGAGGACAGAGAAAGAGACACTCCATGATTGAGAGGAGAAGCAGGTTGGGGGTGGGGGGTTCTGGCCTCCTTACAGGGCTTTGACCTAAGCCCAAAGAATACTTAAGAGTGATGAGGAAATTGAGGCAGGGAAATGCATGCTGGTGTATTATTGTTTTCTCCAAATCAGTATATTTCTCATGCTAACTACAGTAAAGAATGATTGGTTTTTGGACCCCTTGCAAAGCCCGTGTGTCTGTTTGCTTGCATCATCCCATGTCCCTGAAGAGCAGCACTAACAAGGTGGGAGTTCTGGGAAAGGGCATGCTTAAGCTACCTGGAAGTCTGGGGTAGCAGTCAACATTGGCAAAGGAGGTCACTGGTCCAGAAGAACCCATTTCTGTGAACTGGTAACAGAGAGCTTGTTCCCAGGAAATGTGCCAGAAAAGCCAAGGAAAGAGATAGTGCTTCAGCCTACTCAGACAAAAGAAGCTTAAAGGATACATTGGCCCAAATACAGCAGCCTGATGACATGTGTCCACAACAGGGAGCTTTGAGGCCTGTGGCAGACAAGGCAAACAAGCCCTGCATTCAAAATGGAGTTTAGAGTCTGACACAGAGACTCAGTGGATTCCCAGTATTAAATAGAATTCATAAGCCCTACATAGACAGAGTCCCCAAATTGTCACAATCATCGTGTATACTCTGACCCAGGCATATGCAAGAGGGCTAAAGCAGGAGTGATTCCATTGGCTTAAGTGGAATCAAGTTGGTGTAGAAGAAGAGGAGACTCAGGGCCTCAGAATTGACCATCTGATCCACATCGCAATCTGGACTACAGTCTACACTACTGGTTCAGTAATGGCTGGCAAAACCTCTGTTAGGTGGTGGCAGCTCTGCACCTGGATTGTGCTTTTAGCCGTCCTGTAATTCTAAAAGAGGACTGCCAGATCTGATCTGGGGCTGGGTGTATTTCAAGCACAGACGAATCGTCTATAGTAAGAGGACATGCTACTCTGCCTTGCTTCCCCCTCTGCTGCTTACATCAATTAGATGTTGGCTTGAAAGTGTTTAGGAAAAAAGTCTGCTCCGTTCTCCATTATGAGCTGTTACTGTATCTTTCCATGATGCATCATAAAGCTTGGAGGATGTGAGAGTGGGCAGCACATTTACATGAATTCCTTAATTCCTAGCTGCTCCACAGCACCCGACATCAGAGTGGGGGCAGGTCCCCTCCCACTTCCTGCGTCAGGCCAACCATCCTCCTCCATACAGACTGGTCAATGTGCAGGAGATCTTGGGCTCCTATGCATTTGTACACCGCCCAGCCACACAGGGTTCCAAAATGCAGCTGAGGGTGCTGACACAATGTAAGTTATTAACAGCTGAGAGCAGGAAGTCAAGGAGAAGTCTCTGTCCAACTGAAACTGCCTGGGGACTTTTAGGTATAGATCAGATTTACTATTGGAATTTAGCCAGGACTGAAGTATCCCTGCTCTTCTTGAAAAAAGCATAGTGAAACACCCTTTTGCTAAGACCTCCCTTTTCCTTCTACTACTGCAGGCCACCTGTCCTTCAGAGGAGAGTCATCAGTTCAGAAAGCAGGGCCTGCTGCTGGTCACCCTGGAGGCACATTTACCAGGAGTCTACTCACTAATAAAAAGAGGAGAGAGTCCATCTTCACCCCAAAGCACCAGATGCAGGCACATAACTTAAAATGAATCAACTCCTCCCGCTCCATCCCATCCGATGTTCCCACTTGTCCCCAGCACACACCTTGAGTCATTCCCTTGCTCTTGCCTCTGCTTCACTCCGCGACACAATTTTATCAGCATCTTGCTAGAAATAACAACTTCCCAGTATTCAGCCACCTCCTCATTCTCCCGCCCTCAGCACAAGGGCATATGTGCTCTTTGGAGCTTCCTCAAGCTAACTATTCTGAAACCTGCTAACAAAATATATGACTTTACAGCCTCTCTGAGCCTCAGCAGAAATCACTAACACTACATTTTCAAATCTAATCTCATTTCTGATTAAATTTTTTCTCCCTCCCATTTGTAATCTTACTTGGTGATGTGATTTGTGCAGCTCCGTATAAATATATGCTTTAGAATAAAACTGGTTCAGCAATTTTGACAATGATTTCTTGGAAATTAAGCCTGGACAATTTGTTTGGCTGAAGCAGAATCATTTGAAACATATCTGATGGAAAGGCTATAAAGTATTCTGGAATAGAGCACACTAATAAATATTAGCAATGGAGATCTCATTCATGTCTGGTTTCAAGGGTACTAGAAAGATCTCAGTGGCCATGTGCTGCCCTCTGGCAGGATGCAGGAACAGCGCTAGACCAAGTGCAAATCAAGTATAGAGATCCATTCAAATTACACCTGGTGTCTGTCTTCAGTGTACAACAAAGGTTGCTGGAGTCACTTTAAAGAAGCATTCAGTACTCACATCAAATGATACAGGAAACAGGGCTAGGGTGATGGGAACAAGCCAGCCAAGCAATGGCCCAGATCTTTAGCTGTCACAGAGGCACACACCGCTCAACTCAGCAAAAAGGTGCAAGGATTCTGCTACTGCACTACCTTTATTGTAGGCCAGCTGCAAAATGATCTAGTCCCCTGGCATAATTTAGCACAGCCTGAAGGCCTTATTAAATTAGACCAGCTCCAATGATCCCAAACGACCATTATGACGGCCAAGTTTTCCCTGGGCACAGTCTGGCCACAGCCACACCACCTTCTCTAGCTTCAGGGAGGGAGACTTTCCACAATCTATGTCAAAGGATCCCCTCCACTGGGTCTTCCTCCGTGGCTGGCTTCCCCAGCTTTAGGGCTGTGTTTACCCTGACAGCATGGCACGCAGCAGCCTAAACACAGGAGAGAATTGGGACCAATATCTTTAGAGGAATGCATATTTCTGAGGGTTGAAATTTAGGGTCCCTGAGAAAAAGCATCCAATTGGGATCCATCATATTCTTAACTCTCTAATGGAAGTATTACAGGTGTGATTAAATTCTATAACAAACTAAAAAACCTATTGTATTATTTTTGCTTTGCATAAGCCCAGCCTGTCCTCGACAAAGGAATGTTGTTTCACTTGATTATCTGTGTCTCCAATGTAAATTGAGCCAGGTAACATGTCAGAGGACAATGAAAAGTACATCTACGTAAAAGGTAAGCAAAGCCATCAAGCTAGAGGAACAAGGGGGAAGACTGCTTAATGATCACTATGGGAGATGCAGCCTGCCCCTCTCCCCCAGGAAGCCTTCCTGACTCTTGAACAGAAACAATCGACTTTGGGAAATACAAGCATAAACAGAAAGCCATTTTGGGGTCCATCACCTAGGGAACAAAGAGTGAGCAGCACCCTATGAGCTCATGAAAAGTGGCCTGAAAATCAAGAATAGCTGTAACTGACTATAGAAGAGAAACCAGCTTAGATAAGGATTGTAACCTACTGAAGTTAAATTTTAGTCACTAAAAAGCATATTTTTTAACTTGTAAGCATATCTATGCTTTCTAGTCTTAAATATTATCACTTAAACATGCTGTGTTTTAAACTGAAGGGTGAGTCCTCAGCTAAAAGGAACAATATGTCACCACCATACAGACACTAAAGCCTTGAGCATCTAACTACACCACTACCCCGATATAACACGGCTCAATATAACATGAATTCGGATATAACGCGGTAAAGCAGCACTCCAACAGGGCGGGGCTGCACACTCCGGCAGATCAAAGCAAGTTCTATATAACGCGGTTTCACCTATAACGCAGTAAGATTTTTTGGCTCCCGAGGACAGCGTTATATCGGGGTAGAGGTGTACCTGCATTAGCCCACAAACAGGAGCAAGGTAAAAAAAACATTAAAATCCAAATGTGAGCATGGAAGAGTAAAAATTCACTCCCCAGCCAGATGAATTAAGCTACCAATTAGAACTGAGCAAACAATTTATTCACCGTTTCAGTGGCTGAAACAAAAACTCCCAAAATTTCCATTTGAGGCAAACAAACAAACAAAACCCAATACGGGTAGGTATATGTGCACCACCTTTGCAGGGAACTGCAGCGGTGCAGATGGCAGGATGGGCTAGCTGCCCAAGTACCTAGACTCCCAAGTGGGATTGTACTTGGGGCAGCTACACTTCTATTTTTAGCACACTAACTTGAATAAAGCTAACACATGGACATCTACCAGAGTTGGAAATTACACCTCCAGCTTGAATGCACACATAACCTTCTGTTTAGTTTCCAGATGTTTTTGTAGCTTTTGGGGTTTTTTTTTAAATAAACCCAGCTAACTTTCAAAATAAAACATTATTTCAAGATGAAGAGTCAAAACATTTTGTTATGAAAATGTCAAAACCAAGCTTGTAGATTTAAAAATAATAATAATATTTTTTCATATTTTTGCTGAATTCGACCAGCATTTGAGACTAGTTTTGGTTGAGCTGAAACAACATTTTTGAGTGAATAGGCTATTTAAACTACCCCAGCTCTACTAGCAACCTCTGATTTTAAGTCCTTAAAATCTCATCTCTTTTGCAATGCCCACAAAAGAGTCGACTGTTAATTCAAGGACAGATCAGCCACACTGCCAATCAGCCGTCCCTCTTTGGTTTCCCAGGGTGTCCCATCTTCTGGGTCTGCTTTGACTATACAATCTTCAGCATAAGAACTCTCTGTCTACTGTATGGTGCCAAGCAAAATGTCATTACTGCTCAAGCAAGTAGCCATGAGCCAGTCACACCTCTTGGAATTCTAAGAGTAAGAAACACACACGTCAAAATATTAGGCAAGAGCAATAAAGCCTTCTGAAAAAGTCTAACAAGCCATAAGAGCATTTTCCTTATGTCCATCACCAGGAATTAATCCTCAAGTGTAGGTAACTATACCATCTTAACTAGTAGGAAACCGTGCAAAAACTCCACCGGGCATATCAGCCTGAATTCTAATTGAAAAGGCGGACAATGCCGCAGAGAAAGACATAGCTCTGCAGCAGTTAATGAAGTCAGATTCCCCAAACAGCCCACCACTCTGAGCAGTTAAAATTGGAAAAGCCTTTGCTGCTGCCATGAGTGAGCTCTGTGTGTCCATCAGAGTGAGATGGATCTGCTAAGCAAGGACTAACTTTCCTGTCAGCCAGGGCCCCACTGCTCTTCCCTTTGCCCCTGGCCAAGTAGGAGGAAGGGTCCTGAACCAGGGCACGACTAGGGCATTTTTGGAAAAGCAGCAGCCGCATAGGTAGCCAGGAACTGCAGAGAAGCCAGATGCAGAGAGGAACCCCAAGAAACTGCATACACAGCCACATGCAGAACAGGCTGTGACTGATGGATGTTACAGCTGGGTGCAGCTTTGTGTGTGGTTTATGGGGTAGCAGCAGCAACAGGGTAGAGAGCCAGTGCAGAGGGGCATCTATAAGAGACACTAAGCACTTATCTATACAAACACTTAGTTTGTGGCAAGTTGGGGTATAAGTCTTCTCCACAGTAGCCTGCCTTACACTACGTTTCTGCGTGGACCTTGCTGCCACGCACTAGAAGTTCCCTAGTGCACTTTTATCTGTTCCAGTTTCAAAGTGGGATGGTGCAGGCAGGCTAGTGTGGGGTAGATTTACACTCCACCTTGCCATGAACTAAGGCTAGGTCTGCACTTGGAGCATCAGCAGACACACTGATGCTAGCTCTCATTGAGCTTGTATGCTAAACCGAGTAGCGTAGCCACGGTAGTATGAGTAGCGGCTAACGGTGACACAGACTAGCCACCCTGAGTACAAACCCGCCTGGTCTCGTGGGTACGTGCTCAGGGCAGCTTGCCCACGTCGCCATGGCTACACTGCTATTTTTAGAGAGCTAACTCGATGAGAGCTAGTGCAAGTATGTCTGCCCAAGCTGGGAATCACACTCTCAGCTCCAAGTGTAGATGTAGTCTAAGTAGTCGAATACAGAAACCCAAACTGAGCCTGGCCTGGAAACTCGCAAGCTCCTATTAGCTTGAATAGAGACTGAGCTGGAGAGGGGACACCATGCACAAGGTCTGAAGAGCTCTAAACCTCAACTTGACTGCTCCAGGGTCCAAGAACCGCTATTTCTCACTGTAACAGTTTAAACCTCTGTACCTATGGTATTTATCACAGAGTTGAAGGTCAGAAGGACTCACCAGATCATCCAGTCTGACTTCCTGTATCACAGGCCACCAACACTACCCAGCACCCGCACACTAAATTCAACAACCAAAATAAGACCAAAGTAATACAGCCCACAGGAGACTTGACAGGTGCCACAAGAAGAGGGAGTAGGAGGGGATGTGATACACCAGCACCTAAGGCCTCTGTTATGGCAGGGAAATGATTAAGTGAGATATATGCAGATAAACCTGGCAAGTGACCCGCGCCCACATGCTGCAGAGAAAGGCAACACCCGTCCCCACCCCAGGTCACTGCCAGCCTGACCTGGGGGAAATTCCTTCCCAACCCCAATCTTTCCCTTTCCTGCCAGCCCTAGTAAAAGACCCTGTCACTTAGCCATGTGTCTGAGATGTTATTGCAGTGGCTCTCAAACTTTTTTACTGGTCCTTTTCACCTAGCAAGTCTCTGAGTGCAACCCCCCCTTATAAATTAAAAACACTTTTTTATATATTTAACCCTATTATAAATGCTGGAGGCAAGTGGGGTTTGGGGTGGAGGTTGACAGCTCGTGATCCCCCCATGTAATAACCTCGCGACCCCCTGAGGGGTCCCGACCCCCAGTTTGAGAACCCCTGTGTTATTGGGACCCACCAGGATTAGCACCTAAAAGGCCTAACTGCTGAAGCAGCTACAGTCATTGGCTCCATGTTGTGGCACAGCTGACACACTACTGGTATCTTAGGGGATTGATGTACTCTAGTACTGAGCTACTCTAATAATTACAAACAAGAGATGCTGAAATACAATCCATATAATTCAGAGTATGTATTCCACCACCAGCATTATAGCCTGATTCCGTTGCTAAAGAAACACAATACATTATCATTTATAATTAAAACTTTGATGATCACATGAGCATTATCCATCTAGAGACCAAACACAGAAATAGGAGCGCCTCCTACTATTTTAGTGTATTAACATTGGAAAAGTAATGTGGGTAGTTACTCAGTTTTTAGCTCACAGTCAAGTTTGTGATGTTGGGCTGGATGTCAGCTGAAAGTCTCCTACTGGCTTCAAAGAGCTTTAGATCGGCCCCAGGTAAGTGATCATTACTTTTTTAATCTTTCCAGTGTTAATATACTAAAAGTATCCCCCCCCCACCACCACCCACACTGTTTGTCATTACACCTTGTACATGGTAGGTGGAGGAGTGCTACTAGCAGATACAGATTAAATACAGACCTTCTTTCTCAGAGATATATATACACACACACACATCAGATGTGCTCAGTATAAGATCCTTTAATGTACTGTCAGGTATGGCTGAGGTTAACTTAAATAAGTTATGATACCCACAGTGCCACCTAGTGGCTAAACAACATAATACAATTTAGCACTTCATTACATCTCCCCCCTTAAGTTCTACAGTCCTACCATTTACAAATGTTCACTATCATGCTATTTTTGAAGTTCAGTACTGTGATAAATGAAGGGGGGAGCTCCCTTTTATGGACACACAGCCAGTCAGTTAGCTATAAAGTCCCTCTTGGTGGCTGCTTGCTTTACCTGTAAAGGGTTAAAAAGTCCCCAGGCAAAGAAAAGGGAGTGGGAACCTGACCAAAAGAGCCAATGGAAAGGCTAGAACTTTTTAAAATGGGGAAAAGGCTTTCCCTTTGTTTCTCTGTTGCTCTCTCTGGGCTGAAGAGACGTGGGAGGGGGGCAGCTGAAATGCTGTGTAAAGTTTGGACCAGGTATGAAAATTCATCGTCCATACCTAGAAGAATTCATTGGGACAGGGAATGTTTAGAAAGACGCGATTAGGTTTATTTCTGTTTATTTCTTGGCTTGCAGACTCCTCTGTGCTAACCCCAGATGCTTTTGTTTGCTTGTAACCTTTAAGCTGAACCCACAAGAAAGCTATTTTGGGTGCTTAATTTTTGGAATTGCTCTTTTAAAAATCTACCAAAAGCCTAAGTTCCAAATGCATTTCCTTTCTTTTTGTTTTTAATACATTTTACCTTTTTGAAAAACAGGATTGGATTTTTGTGTCCCTAAGAGGTCTGTGCATATGTTGTTTAATTAGCTGGTGGCAACAGCGGATTTCCTTTGTTTTTTTCTCAGCTCTTCCCCGGGGGGGGGGGGGAGGGGGATGTGAAAGGCTTGAGGGTACCCCACAGGAAGGAATTCCCAAGTGTTCCTTCCTGGGTTCTCAAAAGGGGGCGTTCTTTTGCACTTGGGTGGTGGCAGCATTTACCCATCCAAGGTCAGAGAGAAGCTGTGACCTTGGGAGTTTAATACCAGCCTGGAGTGGCCAGTATTAATTTTTAAAGTCCTTGCGGGCCCCCACCTTGTGCACTTGAAGTGCCAGAGTGAGGAATCAGCCCTGACAAGTACAGTTCGGTCTCTTAAGTGTCTCTGACTTGTACTAGTTTTCTAATTACACAACCTGACCATGTAGCAACTTGGTCAGCTGGATGTCCATTAGTTGCAACAACTGGCTGTGGCTGGAATCCTTGAGTCTTCTTGTTCCTCATCTGCCATCTGTAGAGTTTGCTCTGTTGATTGTTCTTTCAGAGGAAAAAACTGTAGATGTAGATGGTTTCTGTCAAACTCTCCACTGTATGTCTTGCTCACATATGATCTGGGTGATTAATTTTTCTTTATAACAGATGGAGTTGTCCATCCTTTTTCTCAATCCATTTTGACACAAACACTGTCACCAGGTTCTAGACGCAGCAGTTCTCTGAGTGTCATCTGTTGTAAAAGTGTTCATAAGCTCTTTGGGCCTTATTTGTGCCAATTTGGCTACTTTCTTCATGTCTGACCACTTGGAGATTGGAAAAGAACCTGAGTCAGAACAGTAATTTTGAATTGTCTTCCCATCAGGAGTTGTGCTGGACATATCCAGTAGCTGCTATTGGTATTGATCTGTAACTCAGAAGAGAAAGGAATGGATCTTCCTGCTATAAGATTTTCTTAGCTGCCTGTACAGCTCTCTGACCCTCTCCATTCACTTGTGTGTAACACGGGATGCTAGTAATATGATCAAAATCATATTTCATTCAGAATGCCAATTTCTGCTGCAATGAATTGTGGTCCATTGTCCATCACTAGTTGTTTTGGAATACCGAAGTGCACTGCAACATGTTATCACAGATCCACAGGATCGGTGCTATGGCCCTAACTTTGGAACGGTTCCTAGGAGAAACCCCATCAGTGTGCCAGATGCCCTAGGGGTCTCACTTTTCCTCCAGGGTAATCCACATGGCTTCATCGCCTCCTTAGGCTGGACCTCTAGGCCTGCAGCACTCCTGCTTCACACCTTGAGCTCCGTTCAGTGAGTCCATCTGAGACAGACTCCTAATGGAGACTTGTCCACTCTTCTGGGATTAATGCACCTTGCCGAGCATTTGCAGTGACACTCAGACAGTGCTGTCAAAACAGTAGGTTTATTAGTTAACTGGAACACAGCACAGGAATTTCTTAGGGTAGTATAGAACAGTGGTTTTCAAACTTTTTAGGCTGCGTACCCCTTTCCAAATAATGTAGTCTACCGCATACTCCCATCTAATATAGCTATGATTAGATTGCCAAGTCTTACTAAATAAAGTGTGTTGTCTGCCATTACAGAATTTTTCTTGCATACCCCCTGGAGGTACACATACCACTGTTTGAAAACCACTGATTTAGAGAGTCCATTCTGGTTAGCCAAGAGCCCAGCCAAGCTGTAGCAAACCCCTTGATTCAAGCTCTATCTGCCCCTCCATCTGACTCCAGGTGAGAGCCCCGCCTCCTTGCACCAGCCAACTCTTATTTCCCCCACCTCATACCTTCCCAGTCCTTTGTTCTCGAGCTGGAGAAATGCTATTCAGTCTCCCTAAGGAGAGGTGGTAAAGTCCATATCCCTCTGGGTTGTTGGTTGCGAGGTGTCAACATCTGGGAAATTGGATTTGCCATTGTCTTCTCAGATGCTTCATTGACATGGGGATTAAGGTCCAGAAAACTAGGTGACACACACACATCTATCTCTTAGTCTACCCCAAGAGCCACCAGGAGTAAATAAAATTACAAAATATTCACACTTCATCAGACATGTTATGTCTTTCAAGTTCACTATTTCCTAGAAAAATCGTCCATTGTGATCAGGTAAAGATGTCTTCTGAGTTTGCATAAATCTGCAGCTAATCACTTCCAAGCTCTGTCTGGTAGAGGTAGAGGTGTTTGTACACTGTATGATTCAGCATATAGTGCAGCACGCTGCAGCTGAGAAGGTTGTTGGTCTTTGATTCAGTCACCTGAAATGCATAGATTCTATTTTTCTCAGTTGTTTGTGTGTCTTTCCATAAATATTCAGTTTCTCTCTTCAAGCAGGCTCTGTCTCATCACACGTGATGATCTCAGAATCAATGGCTCTTGATTGTCTGTAATATGAGTCAATTCCTTGACTGCGTTTGGTGTGGCAAACAGCTGCAACAATGTGCATATTTTGTGCATTTATTACACCTTTCACCTTTGACTGGACACACATCTCTTGCACTATGAGTTTTTCCACATCTTGTGAGTTTAGACTGAAAGGCTTTGATATTTGACTGGAATTTGTCCTTTTTAGCCTGGGAATTCTCTCTTCTGGCTTCAGGGGTTTTATGGTAATGGCTAGTAGCATTCATCCTGTGTCTGTTAACAGCTTCTAAGTTAGTTTCTTGTTTTTCAAGTTTGGCAAGTTGCTAGTGGTTTTGCTGTCTCACCCGATCAGACTGCTGTGCTACTTGAATAGCTGGGTGTAGGATTAAATCTGTTTTTAATTGTAGCTGCTGTCAAAGATTACCCAATAACCAACCTGTCTCTGATATCTTCATGTTTTGCAGTTCCAAAAAAAACAAAAAAACAAAAAAACAAAAAAAAAAAACCCCACACCATCTCAGTTTTCAGCCAATGCATGCAGAGCTCTTAGAAATATTTCACATTTCCCCCTGGTCTTTGAATTCTCCAATGAAAACACACATTTTCAAAAATAACATTACTCAGAGATAAAAAGTAGCCAGAACCTTTTCATGGTCATCTTTGGGACTGACTTCTGTAAAGTCAAAGGATTTAAAGATACATTCTGTGCGGTTCCCCATAGCATAAATTAAGGAGCATACCTATATATCTTAAGTTTCCTTATGGAGCTTTGTAGCCATTTGAAATCTTGCAAAGTACGGCTTCCAATCTGTTGCTTATGAAGATTTGTCAAAGCTGACTTTCATTGGAGGCACTGAAGAGTGACATATTGATGATATCCTGCAGCCTTTGTTGCTTTGTTCCTTCAGTTTCTGTTCTTCTCTGGCACTAGTTTACTCCTGACACCATGTCATGTATGCCTTGTACACAATAAGTTGAAGGACTGTTACCGGCACATCAGGCTTCTGTACTTGATATGGACTGATTACAGAGCTACCTTCCCTGGGAAGTATATGCCAGATGTGTTCAGTATAAGATCTTTTAATGTACTGCCAGGCAAGGCTGAGGTTAACTTAAAGAAGGTACGTTACACACAGCATAACCTAGTGGCTGAACAGTATAATACAGTTTAGCATTCTATTACACTGTTGATGAGACTTAGCAGAAAACCACAGAAGAGACATAACATTGTATAAAATGTTATGCCTCAGACTCTCCTCATAAGTCATGTGCTCCAGCCCCCTAATCATTTTTGTTGCCCTCCGCTAAACTCTTTCCAATTTTTACACATCCTTCTTGTAGTGTGGGGCCCAAAACTGGACACAGTACTCTAGATGAGGCCTCACCAATGCCGAATAGAGGGGAATGATCACGTCCCTCGATCTGCTGGCAATGCCCCTACTTATACAGCCCAAAATGCCGTTCGCCTTCTTGGCAACAAGGGCACACTGTCGACTCATATCCAGCTTCTCGTCCACTGTAACCCCTAGGTCCTTTTCTGCAGAACTGCTGCCTAGCCATTCGGTCCCTAGTCTGTAGCAGTGAATGGGATTCTTCCGTCCTAAGTGCAGGACTCTGCACTTGTCCTTGTTGAACCTCATCAGATTTATTTTGGCCCAATGCTCTAATTTGTCTAGGTCCCTCTGTATGCTATCTACCACTCTTCCCAGTTTAGTGTCATCTGCAAACTTGCTGAGGGTGCAGTCCATGCCATCCTCCAGATCATTAATGAAGATATTGAACAAAACCGGCCCCAGGACCGACCCTTGGGGCACTCCGCTTGATACCGGCTGCCAACTAGACATGGAGCCATTGATCACTACCCGTTGAGCCCGACGATCTAGCCAGCTTTCTATCCACCTTATAGTCCATTCATCCAGCCCATACTTCTTTAACTTGCTGGCAAGAATACTGTGGGAGACCATATCAAAAGCTTTGCTAAAGTCAAGGAATAACACATCCACTGCTTGTGATGCCTATTTCCTGCCATGTGAGATAGTTTGTTTAAAGACTTTCAGGAATACAGCTGGCCTATTTGCTCTGGCCTTTTAGCCAAGGAATTTAAGGGGTTTTTAAAGCCAGGCAGAGCCGCCCAGAGGAGGGGGCAAGTGGGGCAATTTTCCCCAGGCCCCGGGTCCCGCAGGGGCCCCCACAAGTATGTTGGAGGCTCCCCCCGCCTCTGTCTTCCCCCATCCCCCGGCGTCTCAACTGGTCAGGGGGCAGGGCTGTGAGCTGCGGCCGACCAGTGGGAGCTCAGGCCCCGCTGGAAACACCACGCCGCTGCAGCGCTGGACGCGGCACGCTGAGGCTCTGGGAGAGGGGGTAAGCGGCATGGTAAGGGGCTGGGGCCGGGCACCCTCCCGACCCCATCCCCCACAGCCCTGACCCCCAGCTCTGAGTCCAGCCCCTCTGAGACGGACACCCCCCCCGACCCCATCCCCCCCACAGCCCTGACCCCCAGCTCCGAGCCCAGCCCCTCTGAGCCGGACACCCCCCTGACCCTATATCCCCACAGCCCTGAGTCCAGCCCCTGTGAGCAGGGGCACCCCACAACCCAGAGCCCAGCTCCCCACCCAGCCCTGGGCAACAGCAGCACCACCCCCAGGCAGCGACAGCCCATTGGCACCAACCATCACCATCACCTAGCAACAGCCCATTATATAATTGCAAATGTATACATACCATTAAAGCATTTAATATTTTTAAATAATGTATTTAGTGTATTTTCAAATTACAAATTAATTTTTGAATGTATTTCACTGGTTATTTTTTACATTTCCAAATACGTTACTATCGTATTGCAACTTTTTTTTACGGAAGGGGCCCTCGAAATTGCTTTGCCCCAGGCTCCCTGAATTCTCTGGGCAGCCCGGATGCCAGGTCGAACCAAAACAGTAGAGAAAATGCAGTGTGATCCGATCACAGAGACAAATTTTTCAGTCTGCACCAAACCCAATGCTACTTCATTTTATTTGACTGTTTTAAACACATCCAATCAATATTTTAGAATAGATACATCAATCAATCCAGAAAACTTTTTCAATCACTGGTGAAGGGAAAAAAAACCCCACCAGAGCATGCCTTCAATTTTCCTCTCTGAACTGTGAACTGAAGTCAGTGTGCACCACACTGAACCACTCTTACAACAGACTCAAAACAGCTGACAAAGGTAATCCTCCTGTCACAAGGGGACACTGGCCCTTTAAGAGGGAGCAGGGCCAGTGGCTCACTCCAGCTGTGCTCCCTAGGGAAGAGAAACGGTTCGGGGTTGCCAGAGTCGGTCAGGGAAAAGAGAGGTGAGAGCTGTCTGGTCAGTCAGGAGCAGCAGGGGAGAAAGTCAGGAGTTTGGCAGGTCAGAGCTGCTGGAGGCCAGGAGACTGGAGGATTTCCTGAAGGAAGCTGTAGGAAGTTCCTGGGGAAGGCAGGAGAGCAACAGAGGGGGTTGTCTGACTTCGGAGGTGCAGCCAAGGACTGGAAAGGGCTGAAGGCAGGGGAACAGCACAGGGATTTATCTGCTGTCATCTCCACATTAGAGCACTGGACCCAGGGGAACAGTTAGAGGGCACATAGAGTGGTGGATGCTCCCTTGGTGAAGATGATCTCTTAACAGAGAGACCAGGGGTTTCCCCCCAGGATTGTAATCTAGCTGGTAGAGCTGGGGAGGCTGTCCTGGCAGAGGACCAGTGAAAACCCAGGGCTAGTGGAAGACAATGGAGCGTGGAGCACTGAGGAACTTGATATCCTGGGATTTTAAAAACTATATGCACAGGGGTGATAAATAGACTTTATGCTGGGGATGATGTTTTGAGCGCTTTACATTATGTTTTGGTAATAAATAAACCCCAAGGAGGGGTACTATGGAGGCAAGAAAGCTTGTGGTGGAATTATTGGAGACTCTGCAAGGGAAAACTGAGGCAGATGTAGCAGTCATGCTGCAGCCTGCTGTAGGAGGATGCTCTAGGTGGGGCCACCCCATGACATCTCCACTTTCCACAGTTCTGATGTGACTTACTATCAGATCTGCACTTCAAACCAGCAGGTGGTGCCATAGTGGATGGCAACAAAATCGGAATTACTTCCCTAGAAGTGTTTTTTCTTGGATCAGTACATCAAGCAGCTTAGCTGGAATACTGGCCTGACTTCAGAAGTGCTGGACGAGCTGCTCTGCTACCCACCATTGCACTCTGGCCATGTACCCTCTCATCTCAGCATAATTTTCCCCACCCTCCAGTCCACACAGGAATGCCCCTAGACCAGGGACATGGGAGGCTAGTTGGGGCAGCCTGAGGGCAGTTAACATGAGCCCTGTGTCCTGCTTGGGGAATCTGTTGTAAAGCATCTTCAAGTCCCCTTTGCACCACTGCAATGGCACAGAGGGGACTTATGAGGGCCAAGGATCTGCCCCTCGGTGCTTCATGGAAGCTGGCCTTTTTGTCTGATTTTACTGCTAGGCTCCCACTCTATGTAAACAAGCTTCTTTTTCCATTTGCTTAGGTTGATGCTATTTAAATCTCTATCTGTCTATATCAACTCACCTGCTGTTTGCTTATCACTCTTGTGTGTTGCCCCTTCTAAGTGCTTTCTTAACAGTGGATTTGTCTTCATTTATTAATAAAGCTCTGAGCTTGCTGAGGCCGATTTCTGACACCTGATGCTATTCTTTCCAAAGGAGTACCTATAAGAAAGCCAGCTGGAGCCTGTTAGAAGCTGATCCCATCATCTACTGGTCCAGGTACTTTGATGGACTTCATTACCATAATATCCAAGTGCTCCACATTAGCCTGAACCCTTAGGAGAAACGTAAGATGAGACTGCATTAGCAACCTCCTGTAGAGCCAAAGTAACAACAGCAAGTTAATAATATGGTGGCATATTCAAATATTCCCACAGTTCCTTGGAAGGGGTAGTCAACTTCAGGGCTCCCTGAGGACACTGATATCTAAGTGGGGTCCGTTCTACAAGCCATCCAGATGCTGGAGGTAAAAATTGATGCATATGCTCCTTGTCTGCCTTATTTAAAGCACACTTCGGACATGCATAGTGAATAAGACCATTTGAAATTCCTCAGGGACACTCAAATGTTACAGACTATGTTTGGTAGCTCCACAGTCTTAAAATGTGAAGTGATAAAAGGTAAAGCCACTACCCAGGAAGACAGAAATGTGAGAACAGCTGCCAGCTTCCGGGTGCTAGGTCTCACCATAGGAAAGTCTGAAAAGTCTTATTACTGCCATTAGGAAATAAATTTCAGCTGCCTTGAAGATGTATTCAATCTTCTTACATACCTACTAAGAGTCCAGATCCCTTTAAAAGTAGCCACTATGAGAAAATGAGGTAGTGAAAGAGTAGATTCCCTCCCTTCCCCCACACTCCTGCTACCTATCTTTCCTGATATTTCTAGAGCTACAAAAACTCAGGAAGAGACTTAACTGTAAAAAACTGATTATGTTCCCCTTAAATTGTGTGTCCATATTATTTTGGCAAGATTACATTTTCTGTCCAAGGGGCACTTCTCTTTTTACAACCATTCACAGCAATTCATTGGTGCCAATAGGAGAGTCAAAGGGAGAGATGAAAGAAGAACGCTGTGCAAGGCTCAGAAGAAGATTTGATGAGAAACTAATTCCACCTCTTATTTTTCTTTTACATCTATTCGCAAAGTTTAACTGTCTCTCTGCTTCTTGGAAATAGAAGACTTGCAAGCTCCTAATGTTGCAGTATGTTTTGCACAGTACAATATTTGCTTTCCTGTGTGGATATATTCTACCATACAGCAATTGCTTGGTGTGCTCTCTCTCTCTCTCTCTCTCTGTAGTGTATGTTTTAAATGTTTGATTGTGTTTTGGCTCAATAGAGTTTTCTGCAGATTAGAATTTTTTTTAATTTATGAATTTTGGCTAGAGCTGGGCAAAAAGTTTTCACAGAATACTTTTGTTTTGGGGGTGGGGGGAACACCAGAACATTTCAGGAATGTGTCTTTTGTTGACTAGTTCCAGATAAAACAGAAACAAACTACCCCACATCCACCCCTATGTTTTTTTTTTAAACAATAAGCTTTATAGTGTGATTTTTTTTTAAAGTGATTTTTGTGTGTGTTAGAAATGACACTCTCAAAATAACATTTTGTTTCAGTTTGAATGGAAGGGTTCATTCAACCCAAAACAATTTTCCCCCCAGACTTTGATTTTCGGGGGGTGGGGGGAAGTTTTTTGTTGGCTTCAAAACTTTTTCTTCTCCAGAACTGCAAATGAACTGAGAAAATCCATTATGTGCCCAGCTCTACTTCAGAATCTTTAGATTGTTGGTCCAAACATATTGCAGATGAAGTCAGTAGAATCTTGACAATTAATTACTTCAGTAACAATAGATTAGGGCCTACTGTCTATTTTCTTTTCCGTAAGTGTTCCTTATTATGAGGTAAGATCATGGCTTACTGTATGTGTCCATAGCATGGGTTACAACCTGGTAGAGAGGCAGGCCTGTGAGGCTGCTATGCTCTCTCACCACACATACACAGGTGGAGGAGCAAGGATATGGAGCGGCAGGGCCGGCTCCAGCATTTCTGCTGCCCCAAGCAAAAAAAAAAAGCCGCGATCACGATCGGCGCGGCAATTGAAAAAAAAAAAAAAAGCCGCGATCAGCGGCACTAGTTCAGCGGCAGGTCCTTCGCTCCTAGAGGGAGTGAGGGACCTGCCGCCCCTGAATTGCCGCAGGTGCCACCCCTCTCCCTTGGCCGCCCCAAGCACCTGCTTGTTAAGCTGGTGCCTGGAGCCGGCCCTGTGGAGCGGGCAGAGCTGTGACTCTATCAACACAAAGGAAAAGTAAACTGTGCCAGGTAAAGGGCATGTAAAGATTATTTTTCCTTCGAGCAAGAGGGGAACCAGGGACCAAATGGTGACTGAAGCACAATGCTCTTGCTTTGCTCTGGGGCAGGGCCATCATGCACTGTTCCACATTCAAGGCTTGAGATAGAGTAGGGTTTCAATGAGGAGCTATCTTTGGCAATATGGATAAGTAAAATGGCAATGCCACAGACATGTCAATCTCAAAGGTTCAGATATCAGCAAACCGACCTCAAAAATCATAATTGCCACCCGCCAATCATGATTTTAAAAATTGTATATTTGGTTTGTCTTGATTTTTGGCCCACCCCCAGTATGTGGGACAATTCATTTTTCCAATGCTCCCAAATGTACTAAAATGATTTTGGCCCTTGCTGCAGACACTTTCACCCCCACATCTGATTGTTCCCCTGCCCAGCAATTAATTCTGACTGCACATCAGTTTTGTGCCCCTAGATTTACTCTGTTTCTCCTAGGTTTCTTCGCCCTCCTCTCCCTAGGAGGCAGGAGGAGAGGGCTGCAGCAGGGTTACCTTCTTCCCCTTTCAGCTGGTGATGTGGTTGGGGGTCATCTCCAGGGCCTCTTCACCCCTCTCTGCCCCTTCCCAGGCCTCCCTCTGCTACCTCCTCTCCCCCTGTGACAATGGTGTCTGTTCCTGAGGGGAGGGGAGAGCTCTCTGCCTGTTTCCTCCAGCAGCTCTGATGGGCTCTCCTCCCCAGAAGCCAGGGCAGTGAGGAAGGCAGCCATTCAGGGAGGGTTTCCCCACAGGCACATCTGAAATTCCCAAAAAGACAGGAGTTTCTCAACCAAGTGAGAGTCTGGCTCCAGCCCCAGACAAACCGTCAAAGCCATCATGAGAAAGTGGTCTTGAGTTTTTAGAAATTCAATCCTTTGGGACACATACTGCTTCCTTTTTCTTTTGGTAGCAAGTTCCCCCGACTAACAGTGTTGGCGAGTTAAATACTGGTAAAAGTTGCCAGACAGCTCTGGAAAATGAACCCCAGTATCCTGTGGGCAGCCACCATAGGCAGAGTTACAAGAGGTGCCCTACCACTCATTACCAGTGTCCTCATCATGCCTCAGAGGGATCCTCTTAGGTAGGAAAAGGCAGTTTTGTTTCTGTACCTTAGCCTCGAAAGAGGCTACCAATAAGAGTGTGAATTAGTAACAAACATTACAGCAGGTTTGTACCACTGATTTAATGACTCTTCAAATGGCTCATTATCAAGGTACCTACCCTGTACTTGCAGCACCATGGCTCACACCACCTAACTCCTGAACTAAAGGGATAACTCTGTTGGGAGATAAATCAACTCCTAAGCCACCAGAGGAGGTCATAAGACTTTATCAGTATGTAGCAGCTACCTCTCCATTAGGAACTGGACTGAGACCACCAACTCATTTCACACAGGCCACCGAAAAAAGCTATCAGTTAAGAACTTTCAATTGCTACCAGTCTTGGACAGATTCAAGAAGGAAACCTAGAAATGATAAGGCTATTTTTTCTGACCTAATTAAAGACCTGCTTCAAAGATCTCTCTCAGCCACTGACATAAGATTCCACTCCCCATACCTCCCCCCAAATTCAGTTCTATTGCGAATACCACTTTTTGGTTTCTTTTGGGGGGGAAAAAAAAAGAGTGCTGATGCATACTGTAATTCCATTGTGAGAGCTGGAAGACAGTCACAAACTTAATCCATTTCAGCACAGTGGCTGAGACAGATGTACATTGACTCCATAAAAGAGAGATTCTCAGATGATTCAACTGACTTGTTAACAGGTAGATTTACTGAAATTAGTGCATTTGGGATGCACTCTAACAAACAAAGAGGAAAAGTTTCTTACTGAGTTCCAAGCCTTAAAATTTCAGATATAGAGGTGCCTTTTCAACTATCCCCAGTATCACAGCAGTGTCCCATAGATAATTGTCTCAAACTTCACACAATATAAGAGCTAGATAGGTTTGTCAAAATGATTTTGTTTCTGAGGTTTATTACTTTAAGATTTTTTTTATAAGAAAAAGATTAAATCATAGCCCTTATCTATGTATTTCATTAGGCTTCTAATCCTTAAAGAATCCTTAATGCAACTAGCCACTGAAATGCATTCAATCATAGTACAGTCATATTGACCATAATAATCTCTTAATTATTTCAAACTGGAATATAGCATAGGAGCTGTGCTGTAAATTATACTCCAAAACTCTTTTAAACTTCAACATAAAAAGAGTGAGTGCAAAGGCAACTTTGATTACTTTCAGCATGCATGAATGAGAGAAGACGTAAGTCTACTGAGCTATTCACTAAAAAGTGAATTGGATTTTAAAAGTCACTATTCATATTGTTGTATTCTATTACATAAAATGACTTGATGTCATTTCTGTTTCCATAGCGGATAATGTAAACTACTGCCACCATAACATCAAGAAAGATCAATATTTAGCAAATATCAGATCAAGAAATGAATATTTTGATAACCTCGCCAAACAGCTGATCTATTGTCACATTTAAACTATTTCAATAAATTAGCCCTAAAAAACAAGCACTCCCAATCTGTTACCCGGGGTTCTTTCAACCCAAAGCTCTTGGAAACTTTTACTCTGTGCTAGGTGGTGTCAGGACATAAATCAAGGGAGACACGGCCGTCCGACCGATAGATGGCTGGCACAAACAGGGCGACACAGGAGTGCTTTCACTTAAAGCTAAACTTTACTTAGTCTCAAGCACTTACACATGTCCGCAACAGGTTAGTAAAATACCTCCAACCCTCGATAATTACTGAAGCGGAGTGTGGCTCTCGAATGGCACAGCAACAGGCCTCCATTGGCCAAACTTCCATCTGTCGGTGGGGACCCCAAGATGCGTCCAGAGGGAGCATCCCTGAAGAAACCCTCCCGAAGAGTCCACCTACCTCAAACTTTTCCCCCTTATTTATACATTAGTAATACAATGACATATCACTTAAAGAAAACTTGCTAAGCAAGCAGTTTTTAAAGGTCAAGCAAGAGGTTTTCTTATGGTCGTCAATTAACCAGATATGTTTTTTTCAGAGTGTGCATGCCTTGGGACCCTGACAGACACATTCCTAAGGGCACATTATAGACAAGCTTCCTGTTTTTCTAAAATACATATATCAGCAATTTCAACATTCTTAGGGCAGCTTGACCCCGCATCCTTTCTGCTGTCTGTGGCACCCAAAACCCCCTTCCCTTCTGCCTTGGTTAAGCTAAGGCCGCTGCATAGCCAATTTACAGCCTGCTGACTTGGCTACTTTTAGCAATAAGCAATAGTGGTTTCAGTCACTTTATTGGTTTGCCAAAATCTCCTTGTGCAAATCCACAAGAATAAATGAGCTACCTACCACCGTGTATCTGATATATAATACAAATTTAGTGATTCTGAAGAAGTTAAAAAAACAAACAAACAAACAACCAATCACTCGCGAGTTAGGAAATACCAGAATAAATGTTGCCCACTCACAAACCTAATTCAGCCTCCTTGTGTGCATGTATTATGGTGAAGGGACTACCTGTGAAAAGTTTGGTGAAAATGACTTGCCCAGCAGTAACTTGATGATAGAAGCAGGGACTGAATCCATTCAAATGCCCTAACTACAAGACCATCCTTTCTCTTCCTACCATCCCCTGCCTCATCCACTACAAACTGTCCAACTTGTGCAATAAAGGACGCATAAAAAACAATTCCTTCTGTATACAACCCTGATTCATCCCAAGAGCAGATCAGTTCTGTGCACTGAATGAGGTAAGGGTCTTGTGGTAAAAAAAGATTATGGGATCATATCATTAAAGGCAGTATCATAATACAGAAAGGGTCTGAATTAAGTTTAACATAAGAATGGTCATACTAGGTCAGACCAATGGTACATCTAGCCCAATATCCTGTCTCCTGACAGTGACTGGTGCCAGATGCTTCAGAGGGAATGGGCTATGTTCATCCTGGCATTTTCTAACTTGACAGTGCTTGACTTTGCAACATTTTAATCCCTAACTTTGTATTTCCTAATTTCTTATTGTTTAGTTTATGGATGAGAGCAACCTTAGCTAACGTTAAACAAAGTTTATTGTGAATTTCCTTTGAATTTTTTAAGTACAAAAAATATTTTATATGTGTGCTATTGTTATCTTCAATGTATACTTTTGTGCCATTATCATCTTTGTGAAGCAGAATCTCCATATTTCACCACTCTGTGTCATGTTGAACAATATATTGCAAGTACTAAAGTAAACTGTATTCAAACAAAAACATTTGAAAATGTAACTTCGCTTTTACTGCAAGTTCTAAATGACTTTAAAAAAATCGTGTAACAGAAAACTGAGTAGGGATTTAAAATAAAAGCAGGAAATTAAAACTATTATAAAGGTAAATATTCAGAAAGCCATAATCCTCAATCTGTCACAAGCATATAAAATATACATGAAAAGGAGCTAGAATTTTGTATCTTAATTTAATGTAATCTTGTTTTGAGGAAAGTAAAACCATTATCCTTTGGGGAAAAACAGTGCAATTTACGACAGGACAAACCCAAAGGAGCACAGCAGGAGCTTATCCAAACTCTGTCTGCTTTCATTGCATTGCCTCCCATGACCCTATCTTTGTTTTAATGTTATGGTAGTCTGAGGGAAATCGGTTATCAAAAGCAGTCAATGCCATGACAATCAGGCAACAGTGACTCTCCTCAAATATGCAAATGAACTAAAGTGAGTGAATGATGATTGGCTGATTATCTGTGATGTTACAATGCTACTGCTCAGGTGGCAGTAAATGTGCATTGCACTGAAAAAAATCATCAGGCTTTTCCAGCATTTTAGTTTTCCCAAATTTCTTAATAAAAACATAAAAACACACTGGGGTTCTCTCTCCACACAATAATTCTATTCAAATGCTTTATCACATTTACAAAACAGGGTTCTGAAAAAAAGGTCAGACACTCAGGTACAGACCCTGTAAAAACAGAACATTCTGACAATTTATGATCTCGCTACTGCGACACCATAATAATAAATGACTTGTATTCTGTTAGACAACTTGCAGGGGTGGGGGAATGAAATGCATTGAAAATTATTTGTTGAGCTCATCTTGGAAATGGCCTCATGAGTCAGAGCATTAACTCTGTAGAAAGTAAGGAAGTTTGTATACATTTCATGATCTCAGACTGAATGTCTCCATTTATTTGTTAAGGCCACCCTATTTGGAGGACTTTAATGAACAGCCATTTACCACTTTTAATAGTTGCATTTGTCTCTGTATTTGTGGGTTTTATTAGTCTATGCCTAATACTGCAAAAGTAAACAGAGTGGGGGTAATAAGCATCCGTTATTTGAAAGGTTCCCTCATGCTAACTGTATTGGCTTTACTGACGAACAGCTTAGTTTCGTCACTGTATTGAGTAGGTGTCATCTGGAGAGCACACCAGGTGCCCAATTATCTCTTCCTCACTCTCACAGCTCGACAGGCTGCAAATAATATTTACTCAGATCAACAGGAGTTGCTTACGTCACAGAATGGGAGGAGATTTGAGCTTAGGAAGCAAATCAGGTAAGCAATACGGTGCTATTTTTATGTATGATAACTTATATCTGCACTTTTAGGCCTATTGGTCCTTGTTTTACTTCTTAGGCTATTTTTTCCCCTCAATGATTCCAGCGCAACTTGATTGAGTCAAATTCAATGAGTCCACGCTAAGTTTCTTTCTAACAATGTTGCTCCTTATGTGCTAAACTGTAATCTCAGATACATTCAGGTTCAAATCCCACTAGGAACTGGCCCAAAACTTTGTCCATAAAGCAGAGGGAGGCACTAGGGTTTTTTTTTGTTTTGTTTTTTTTAATTGAAAAAAGTATAATTAGCTTTTTTGGGCACATTATTTTTTTAAATCTCCATGTTTTTTCAGCCATGACTAGAAGAGCAAATACTTAAAGGATATTTGTTCTCAGCATCTCCAGTGCAACAGGGACCAAGAAATAACTGATTGTTCTTGGAAATCTCCCACAAACTGAGAGCTTCAAACTGTTGTGTACGAACCCAACTTTACTAAGTTATCAAGGGAGATCCCAAACTCTTATAAAATAATGAGGTTCATACAACTGCACAATAGACCGCCGTCCAGCCATGACATTTTGCTGTTACTAAAAGTGACTAGCGCTGCACAAGCTCTGGGCAAGGGAACCCAAGCTATGCTGACCTTAGTTTTGGATTTGAATATGAAAACAAAACAACCAGTCAAGTTTTGAGCAAAACTTCCAGTGTCCTGTATGAACCTATTCTTGAAACTCAAAAACAAAATTTTGTAAAGTGTGGAAAGGCAAGAAGACATCAAGATGTTCATTTTTTATTTTGATATTGTAACAAAAGTTATGCAGCTGGTCACATGGTGGGCTTTCAACCATACACAATGTGTAGTGGAGTTTTGTCTTCTCACAAGACTCCACTATCAGCTCCGGTGGGATTCTAGGTTAAACCAGATTAGTGGTCTTAAAAAGGCTCACCCATTGCATCCCTCTTCCAGTACTCCAAACACCCACCAAGGGATAATTTATGCTAGCTTTACCATAAACACTGTCACCAGGCCAGTCCTGCAGATTTTCTTTCAGTGGTTTTATTTGCCTTACTGCTTATCACAATCAAGAGACTCTGATTTCTTCCCGAAAGACCATTAAGAGTAGGGCAGGTAAAAAATGTTCTAACACTCAGTACCCCAAAAACTGAGGTTTTGATTAAACAAAAGTTTTCATGGGAAGTGTCTGCTTTCCCTCCGACTTTTGTTTTGGATGACGAACTGAATTTTTAGCTGAAAACCTTAATAGAGCTGGTTCGAACATCTTTCCTTTTCCCCCACCCCCAAGAAATTGACACTCCCCCCCCCCCCGAAAAATCTAAGTTTTCTGCTAAAAAAAAAATTCCCCATCAACTTATTAAGGAGATTGCTTTAAAAGGTTTCCTGTGGACAGCTATCATTTGCTATGCTCTAACATCAGCAGATGTGCAGGGCTTTCAGTCATTTTATGCAACCTTTTCTTATTGAAAAAACTTGCTTGTTTTGTTTACCTCTGTCCTTGAATGTTTGTGACAGGATATTGTCTTTCTGGTCCTCTTTCTTCTCTGCTGTACTTGATAGTGCACATCCAGAGTTCTTCCTGCAGACGTTTCATTTTTGTTTGCCACAAGATCTTTGCTTGATTCTGAGGATTATCCCTATGTAATTCCATGGACCTCAACAGAGTTAATACTCATTAGCACCAGGATAAGATCTTGAGTATCTGAATGTTTTAAAGAGAGAAGGTGGGTGAGGAAATGTCTTCTATTGGACCAACTTCTGTTGGTGAGAGAAGCAAGCTTTTGAGCTTACACAGAGCTCTTTGTTAAGTCTGGGAAACTCACTGTCTAATATCCTGGGACTGACATGGCTACAAACAACACTGCATATGTGAATGTTTTAACATCTTCTTCCTCTGTTCTTTTGTGCATCCTTATATTTTTTCTGTTCTCTGCAACTGCTTGAAGTCTGGCTTCTGCTATCTCCTCTTCACAGCCTTACTACTAGAGCTGCCTGTGAATTTTTTGGACAAAATTGTCAGAAAATGTTGATTCATCAAAACCAAAGCTTTTAGCAGAAATGTATCTGTTTTTGAAGAAAGTACTCACAAGGATGTGGGAAACCCATGCCCAACTCCCTAGTCTGCTTGATTTAGGGTAAAGGACTTGAACCTGGGTCTCCCACATCCCAACAGAGTGCCTTAACCCTTGGGTTATTGGATTTTTTTTGGGGGGGGAAGAGGGGGCATCTCTCTCTCTCAACTTCAAAAAGGTCTGCTTCAAAAAAATCTGAAACAGAAATCTTTTTTCCCAGCCAGCCCTACTCACTACTTATTCATTCTTTGACATGAGCATATTTCACATAATGCTGCTGATAATAAGCTTAGAGAAATAGAAGTCTCTTCTGCTGCCTGTACTGTTCTGATTGCAGGCTAGCTCCTCCAAATCTGTAGGTGCAAAAAGCTCCCTCAGAGTGAGTATCACCATCTCTTACAGCCATTGCCTAACCAACCTGGAGTTCAAGCACCTTGTCTGTGCACCTGGTTAATTCCTGATGAATGGATGTTAGTTTTCCTGTCTTAGTTTGAATTCTGTCCTCTAGATTAGGCATTGTGCCCTGATGTGGTTTTCCTCAGCACACTTGACTCTCTCCCAAAATTGCGGGATAAAATGAGAATCATCCCAGGTGGTGGGGGATACAATCCCACTATACTTTCAGCAAATATTCTCTAACCGAAATTTTACTTCATGAGGTCTAGTCTACTCTGCCTGGAAGTTTGTGTGCCAATTAGCGTACACAGACCGTATGCAGCTCTCTACTCGCAGGGCCTGTGGCTCTGTCACTTTCAGGATATGCTTTTTCACACAACTATAGTGGTGCACGGTGGCTGCAAGGAACTGGCTGTGGTTTGGTGATCTTTGGCAGCCTCTCCCCATTGGATGTCAAAATAGGCCCTCTGCTGCTCTAATTTCTGCCACTGGTGCAGAGTGGCCGTAGCAAACCAGAGAATCCAATGCCCACCGAATGCTGAAAAGTCTGCCCAATGTGGCTTGTTAAGAGCTCTTCTGCAGAGCTTATTTGATTAATACTGCAAAATTTATGTTTTGCTCTCAAGATCCAAGTCAGAAGAAGTGCACGCCAGAGCTACTTGCCCTAATTCGGCATAATGTCTCATCTGGGGCCTGTCTTGATTGCCTGAAGATAAATGATCCAAATTCCATATATTGCTTTTGAGAGAGAAGTGGTCAGCCAAAACACTAAGGGCTTTCTCCAGGGGACCATGTCTGCCAGAATTTGGTTGGGCAATGAATCCTCGGTGTCACTTAACACCTCACCCACATTGTAGCAATAATTTGACTTGTTTTTAGGTTTCTCACTAGCAAGCGCATCCAAAACGTGTCTGAAACTTCTTAGTCTGTTTCTGACACTGTTGGGCATTTGCTGCATCCTCAAATCTATTAATCAGTGATAATTTTGGCAATGCAAATGACATGCCATTGGGTTTTTGTTTACCTTTTTCTTTTGCATCTTTATTTGCTCACAGCTATCTGATTGGCGCTTCTTTTCTGTATTGTTCTGTACCTTTCTTGCTACAGATTCTGGGTCTGAGCCAAAGCTCATTGAAATCAATGGAAAGACTCGCTCAGACTTCAGTGAGCTTCAGATCAGGTCCTTCAAGAGCTTTAAATGGCCTGACTTTCAGAAGTGCTGAGCACCTGCCGCTTCCACTGCCTGGCTGGAGTTGTTGTTGCAGTATTAATAGTCGTTAAAGTTAAAATCTCCCGAACAGTTGCCCACAATAATGATAAGCTGCCACATATTTCCCTCTAGCCACATTTATAGTTGGAAATAGCACTGCACTATCCATTCTGAAATTCTGCATTTAAAATTTGATAGTATCAGGCTGCTTCACAGGTGCATAAGAGAGCATGTGTAAGGAGACTCCCTCTTCCGGCTGCATAACAGCAGGCCACAACTAGGTCTGTGTTTTAGTGTGCTCCCTAGGGCACAGATATCCCAAAAGGTATTGCAAGGGATAGGGGTTGTGGAGATATCTCCTCCTTTGCTGGATCACCGAGCTGGCCATGAAGAAACATTCCCCTTGCAGACAGGGAGTTCTAAGAGGATTTTACCTCCTTTAGTTTCAGAATTCTTACCACAGACCTGCAGAAGGCAAATTCACTCTCAGACAGGTATAAGTTTAATATCTGTAGCAGAGCTGCTGTAGCTATTAGTCTGTGATTCTCCAAGTTTTTGCTCTAGACTCCACTATAAGCAGTACTGAACTCATCAAATTTCAGCAACATGATGGTCTCATAGAGAAACACCAATTACATAAAGGGGAGGAACATTTGGCTCTTAGCTTGGAACATAAAATTATAGCAGACATGGAGAACATCTTCTGCATCACTAAGTCCATCTCCTCGTAGGGTCAGGATATAGATTCCTATACTCAATGCTCAGACAGCAAACTTATTGTCCAGGCCCTACTGGGTAAACTGGAAGCCTGATTATCCTTCCTTTTACACGGGCATAAATCAGCAGTAACTCCAGTGACATCCATTTAGTTATGCTGCTGTAGAACTTCTATAGGCTCCAATACTACACATCTCAGCACTATACTTTTCTCACTTTGCTTCCAGTTTCCATGTAGACAAGGTCATACCAAAGTAACTAAATTGGCTGTAATCGTATTTTGATGCAAGTCTGAGTGGGCACACAATGAGTTTGCGGGGTGAAAAGGTAATGTAAATACCGTATAACTAATACACTCCCCTTTTTAATGCACCTCAGCCTCCTCTCTGTTGAAGCACAGGCTTGAATCGGAGAAACCCAGGGCTAGTCCTTTCCAGACTTGAAAAATAGTATTACCCAGAGTTAAGCACCAAGAGAGGTGCCATACAATTTCTTATGGAATAACATCTTATAGTTACACAAACATCTGCGGCCAGCACTTGGAATATTTGGGAAAAGTTCTCGTAAACTCTCATGTGGTAACTCTGTTTTCCCATACAGCTTCTCTCATTTGGTTGCTGTTACATAGGTTTCACTGCAAGGTTCATCTTAGCATCCATACATTCACACCCCTCTCCGATCTTCACAGATAGGACCTCAGCATGGCATCAAAAATGCATGTGTGTCACCTGGACTGCTCAGATGCAGAAGAGAGTGGCAATTCAACAGTTTCCCCTCCAAACTCCTTAGAACCTCCTCAGCGAAAGCACTTTGAAGAGCCTTACAGACAGCATCAGTTCTGGTCCCAGAGTCAATACTTGGCCATCTCCCTCAGCATCCAGTAAAATAAGGAGTGTGTAATCTGTATCCAAATTAGCACAGGCTCTGGGACACAGCTCTCACCGCGCACACACCTTAGTCTTGAATTGTTCAGCTGCTGAGTCCACAGGTCTATCTCCAACTTGTTCTATATTTATATCCCTGCTAGACTGGTTACCCTTACTGGAAACCCTCTGCAGTTTCAGAAACAGCAACTGAGCATGCCCAGTAGTTATCACCCTCTTCCTCTCCCCCCACCCTCTCTTCATTCTATGCCTCAGGACCTTTTTAAGTGTCCTGCTGCACTCTCTGCACACATGGAGAGGCACAGGATTGAACAAAAATCCACATCTCCTCCCCACTGTTTTTCTCCCCTTGTTAGACTGAAAACCTCAAGACAATTGCTGCAATACAAGCATGTGGGTTACATACTTGTTTTGGAATAAGTGTAATTATAAGATTGATATAAGTTGTGTTATTTGTTTTTACTGGTTTATGATCAACTGTTTTGCCAACTGCAAGCATTAAAAAAATCAGTCAGATTTCACAAAATTGTGAGAACTTAAAAAAAACACACACACAAAAACCAACACTGAGTTTATTTAGCCTTCAGGTTTTTGAACCTTTAGGATGTACACAAGTCACGTTTTCCAGTTTTTCTCCATTACTAAGAGGGTAGAAACTTACGGTATTTCTTCAAATACAAGCTGAAATTCTCACTGTCACAAAACTCTGGGGATTGGATCTTTATGGCGAGTCTCACAATAATTTGGTGTCTTTTTTTAAAGTTGTGAGTTGGCAACACTGTGGGCACTGGTATCAAAACCAGGATATGCAATGGGTAAGGCAGACAAAGGATATAACGGCAACACTCCCTTTTCCTGCCCTTCAGATTAACTCTTTGCTGAGGTAAAGACCTGCAAAATTCCCACCCAATAGCTTTAATCCACTTTTCTTTTTTGTAAAATATTCCAAATAAATGTCAGAGTGCTCAGGGTCAAACTCTACCCTTGAGTAATATTTATAGAACATCACCCTTACTATTGCACTGAATCTACAACAAAAAAGATCCAGCAATACAGGTGGCTGAAAATGATCTGAAAAAATGAGTCTCATGCTGAAACAGGGATGGCTAGCGTCTAGAAGGCTGTAGAACATATTCACTAGCTAGCAGCAGGAAAGGATGATGGGCTTTTAGGACTCTGTTCTTTGGACTTCTTCTCACATCCGCAATCTCTCTCCGTGATCCATGGCAGCTCTAGTATGTAGGGGAGAAGATTTCTATCCTGGAATGTCTAGCAGGTCTGAAAATATAAGGATTCTGAAACAGACCTTCTTCTGTTGCTTTTGCATTTTCCCTGCATCCCTTCAGCAAGCTGTTGGATTTGATCTCTTGTGATTCCATCAATGTGACTGAAATTCTAAATTGCTCCTGCCCAGCCTGACCTATGCAGAGCAGAACGATCCTTTCTCTGGGGACAGAAGTGCTTTCCCCAATAAGTGCTTGCACAGATAACAATAAAAGGAACAGACTAATTCATTACTTTGATACCACACAGCTGCAGATCTGGGAACAGATTCGCTAGTAGTCGCTTGGGGAGATGCAAATTGCACCTCTCCACACCACCAAGGTCCATCATGACCTAGAGTAGAGTCACTGTAAGCTATTACTGCCAGATGTGGTACAAACTTTAGTTTTCACCTGCAGTTCCATAGAAGCCCACAGCAGAGGCTGATGAAAGGATGTTCTAATCTGGCACATCCCCCAACTGACATGGCCTTGCCCTTGCTGGTTAGGCCCCCTACTCTTTGAGCATCCCTGGACTCTTAACTCCCCCCACAAGCAGTAGGAGATTGCAATTGCTTTACTTCTCCCCCTTATCGATGGTCTATTCTTCATGGAGCCCTACACTGGTGTAAACCTATGCTGAATCTCGCCTCTAGCTGGAAATAATTTTGTGGTACCAACCGTCTCGATTTTATTGAGCCCCGTGATACTGGGTATTTGACTTAAATCTCCAGTTCCTGGAGACAGACTGCATGAGAATCTCAGCTTTCATTTTAAAAGATTCTAGCCCTCATGATTGCTGAGGAATACTTGGAAATGTATCCCAAGTGCATCCAAAAGGCTCAAACCAGGAAGCATATAAAAGAAAAAAAAATTACTTTCTAAAATATCCCATCAATCTCATTATTTGGGGGGCCTTTCATGACTTTTGAATGTTTGGAGCTAGTAATACTGTAATTTTTTTTAAAGCCAAGAAATAGCAATAGAGGTTAGAAAAGTCATAGCATAAAAGCAGCAAAATGAGCCTGCATTAGCCCCTGCAAAGATCAAGGTGAAGTTTCCTTTACTCCTTATAATCAACTAATGCAGTGAGACAAAGGAAGAAATACTTATTCAAGTAATACCTTTGGCTACAGCATCATCCTTTCTTAAGCAAACCCAGTGTTTTAAATAATTGAAAGTAATGTGTCAGGAGATAAGGAAAATGAGCTCCCTTTCCTTCTTGACTGAAAATAAACTAAAATGTTATTGAAAGACAGCAAACTGAGAGGCACCAAAACTTTGATACAGGCTGGTGAGCACCATATACTGGCCCTTGCCTCTAAACTAACTCATTGTCCTCCTTAAAACTCTCCTCTCCCATGATGTCTACAGAAAATTTGACCCTGGTTGGGCTGCTGGTGTGCTGAGTCAATTGCTGATCAATATGGTCTCATTGCACTCTCCCGTCAACCTGTCCATATCCATCTGTCACCTCCTGTCTTTTATACTTGGATCACAGGCTATTTGCAGCAGGGACTGTCTTTTTGTTCTGTGTTTGTACAGGACCTAGAACAGTGGGATCCCAATCCAGGACAGGGGTTTCCAGAATACAAATAAATAGTATTCTCACTCATATTTACAAGTGTGGCAACATGGCCTTTTCACAATCTACTGGAAAGAGACCCCTGAGCTGACTGCTATTATTTGGCTTGGTTTTTCCTCTTCTGACACAAGAGAAATGCTTGCTGTAGTGTCACAATAGATCTGGTATCTATGAAAATGAGACCAAGAGTCCCATTCAAACCAGGCAGTGTGTAGCTGGTAATGTAACCTGTAGAAATGTAGCCTTCTTGCATGTATCTCTCACCTAGTGCACTTTGTCAGTGATCTGAGACACACACCTGCCAGCTAAGCCCTGCAAACCTCTTCCGGGTACAGCCTGCCAGCTGTACCAGCTTATTCAGGGATATGAGCAAGTATCCAACTAGAGATGAGGATAAGATCCACAAAATCATTTTTAATTGAGACCAGAGTAGCATTTGAACCGAGGACTCCAGAGATAAAACAGAAGAATGCTGACCCATGGTGCCACCTGGCCCACAGAAGCTTGCTTTCAAAGATGTGTTTCATTCTGCCCACCAGTTCTAGTTATGTGGGCTGCGTGTATAGACATGCAATGACCTGTGAAGAAAGGAGAAGCTGTGTAAAATAGGGGACACGTTCAAATATCTGCATAACTAGATAGCTACTGAGAAAACCCTCACCTCTTACAGACTATCATCTAGTTTTAAAAGCTAGGATAGGGTTTTCATCAATTAAATTTGTTGATTATTAGTAGCACGGATGGAAAAATAGTCTTGCTATTACTACTTAGCAAGTCCCACATACTCTTGGCTGCTGTATTTCGTACAGGTAATTCCATCCCAGTTCTATAAGACTTTCAGAGGACTGACTCAAAGTACTGTGTTGTTGGAAAGGGCACATTGGAACTAGAAATGCCTTTTTATCCACAAACTAGCTGTGCCACTCAGCTGCTGGTAAGATGATGGATAAGTATTGGCTTTGTGAGATTCCACTTCTTTAGATTGGCAGCATTACTGGCTACTTCCATCACAGGGATATTGTTTGCACTCATTGGCTACCAAGAAATACTGGCTGTAAGAAGTTCATAGCTGGAGATTAAAGAAAAAATTGAGGGCAAGTATATATCAGGGGGGAAAAAATCACTTCTGCTCTTAAGTGACCAACAGGAAGTGGAGGGAAACCAACTCGTTAAATCCAAATCACAACCAATAAAAGGAGATAGTGTTATCTGTTCTTGAGGGATTTGTAACAAAGTAAATAAGAAGGTAACATGAGTCCTCTGCAATGCTGCTGTGACCATAATTGCATTTATTTGTCAAGAAAGAAATGGCTTGGTCTAAATAAATGCCAGAGAAACTTTGGCAATTGTTCTTCTAATTTGTATAGGTTCGGGGAAGGGGGGTACATACAAGAAATGCACACAATTACTTCAGAGGAATACATTCTTTCATGAGGCCATATAAGGGATTTTGTTTGCTTTTGTCCCAAGGATAATAGAAAATAGCAGAAGCTTGACATCATAATAGAGTTCAAGTGCCTTAGCCATATATCTACTCTCAAAAATTATATAAAAAAAAGGTGACATGAATATACTTTTTCAGTGTGTATGGCATAGGCAGAATATTTTACAGCTTCTACAAATAAACAGTCTGTTCCCTCCCTTGTCCATCAATTGAGCTAGCTTTTAGAAGATATAATGCAGTTGATGCAAATCTGATCAGCTGCTATTGCCTAATTGTACAAAGCAAAACAAACCCAGACTGTTTAAGGTGGAGGGGGGAGGGAGAACGGTCTTTTCTTTTCAGCCATGTGGCAAACCGAAAGACTGTTTTCCCCCTGAGCAGGAATACAGTGGCCATGATTCCATAGACCTATTTACTTTCTTTTCATAATGTGCCAGTTTGCACGCAATAAAACTGTCATGCTCGACTCAAGAGCAATAAATATAAAGAAAACTGTTATTTAACAGGCCAAGAATCATCTGCACAGTGTCACTATGTATTCAGAGCAGTCCCCTGGTGAAAAGTCATTTTGCAAAATGACAATTTGTGTTGCATCTATTTTCATTTCTCCTCCTATCACTTCCCAGTCATTATTTATTTAATTTCCTGGCCAGGAGAAGGGTGGTTATTTCTCCCCCACCTCTCTGCTGCTGCTAGTCTTGCCGGTTTGACCTAACCTCTGGACACCAAGCAGTAACACATTCTACACTGCCCAGTGTTATGCAGGGAACAAAGGGAAGGGCAGAGAAACATACAGCATGTGAAAAGGCCAGGACACAGCTTGTGGGGCAGTAAGGTGGGGCAGAACAATTCACAGTCTAGTTGCCCGAGACCATCCCAGTCTCATGAAAACTGAGGGGAATCACAAGCTCAGCATCAGGCTCGGTACTTGGTAAAACAAACATTTGAGAGACTTGGCATAAAAATCACAAGCGGCGCAGATGATTTAGTAGCTGCTGCTGCTCTGAGTACTGAACCAAGCAGTACCAAGAAAGTGGTAGGTGCTGCATTACCTGTTGCCCCGAGTACAGCTAAACAGTTCAGTTGCTTGCGGCATTTAATGAAAGAGCAGCGACGCTTGCAGCATTTTTGCTGCCAAAGCAGAGGCATAAACCCTAAAATCCTGCCTAAATTGTCTCTTGGCCAACCACGTTCCCTCTCCACAAATTCCTGTTTAGGGATAATTGGACATAGCATTCTTGGCATCCTGTCACTTGGTGAAACCTATGGTCTGTTATGCAGGAGGCCAGACAAGATGATCATAATGGTCCCTTCTGGCCTTGTATAGGGTTGTTGTGCACTAATGACCAGCTGTTCCATTCCATGTGGCTGTGGCTGTATATCACTAGTTGGTTAAGTGATCCCAGCATATAGCTGTAGAGGAGTATGTGATGTTTGTAAAGTGTTTGGGGATAATGAATACTGTTAGAAATGCAGGATATTATATGAATCATTCTTTGTATTACTAGCCTGAAATTAAACTCTCAGGGTGTCTTGGGGCTGATGGAGAGGAAAAGGCAACTGCTAGAAGGGAAGGAACATGCTGCACCAACAGAGCTAAGTTGCACTAGCATTACTGTTAAGAGGAGGTAAGCAAGGTCAACAATGGTATGGGGAGGAGGTTACAGATATGGGGAAGCTATGGGGCAAAGGAGAGTAGAACAGGGGGATCCCTACTGCCAGAATGGGGGACAGGCAGAATCAAGATCCACCCCCTCCAAGAGTTCTGTATTAAGTATACAGATTTGTGCACCCTCCTCTCTCAAGGGTACCCTACAGGGAATGATTGGAGTCCTATGCCCTCCCTTTCCCCACAAAATAGCACCCAACCTGCCCATGTAGGAACAGTGCCTCCCAAGCATCTGCCTCTATACAGAAGGGAATAGGACTAATGGCTACAAGTACTCCCAGAAAATCCTAGCAGCCTTAATGGGGATGGGTCTGGTGAAAGCGTCAAGGAAAACTGCTACTTGGGCTTTGATCTCCTGACATACTTCTTACCTTGCTGCAGAATAGGCCCCTTGGAGCATCAGCAGATTACCTAAATGTTGTCTGTCTGACCAGTCCCTCCCTCATGAAGAGATGGTTTCTTGGGAACCCTGTTCATCGGTATTAGGTTTTACAATATTATGTATAGGCATGAATCACATCCAAGTATGGAGTGGATCAAAGCTCATCCATCTATGCTTTGGTCAAGACTAATGTTTTTCTTTTTCAGAATTATCAGATTATGGTGTAAATTCTGGTGTATCTGTATTCTCAGACTATCAGCTTGGTTGATGCGATGGAGACACAGGGGATTTGATGTAGGGTTTTATTGTCCCCTGGCATGCTTGTTTTGTGGGAGTATTGGGACTCCTATAAATAAGTGACTGGTTTTAATTGATGCATGGGATATTGCTTAACCTGTGCAGAGAACCTAGTGATCTAACCTATAAAAAAAAAATCAAAAGAACTGAATAGTTAAGCTATTGAACATGTGCTGAACTGTATACGATTAAAAATCCTCACTTGGTGAAATTTACAATTAAAAAATAAGAGCAAAATCCCATCCACATAAATCCATTCTTATATTGTGTTAAGAGCTGTCAGAGCGGCACCCTGCATGACTCTGACCAAAAAGATCATTGGTCTAAGCAGTCTCGAATCTGCTTTAGCTGGAGAATTTTGAGCCACACATCTGAAATTTCAATCCATGTGTTTTCACTGGGCAAATAGTATATGCCCCAAAGCTGCAATCTGATCTGCATAAGCAGCTGCCTGCACATGGGTGGATTCAGATTGAAATCAGTGGTGCACCGCATGGGCGGAAGGTGACTGGTCTAGGGTCGTACTGTTCCTTTTTGCTCCCTTTTTCCCTTTAACTTTGGTGCTATGCACTGCTAATAAAAAAACCCAATGATCTGCCATTTATTAGACCCATGAGAATAGTCAAGCCAACATTCCACAAATATTCAAATTTAAAACAAATTTAATTCAGGCATGTACGCAACCATTTTTGCTTCCCTCTGACATGTACTGACACAAATACTCATGAAAAGTGAGTTTTAACTGCAAATGCTTGATTGCTGGAAGCAAAGCTGAACTGTAGATTTTACTATGGTATTTGGAGTTCACGTAGTTGTAGTAACGAACGCCCTACGGTTATGAACTGTTAGTATTTGAGAATTGCCCAGTCATCAAGGCCTTTTAGAAGTGATAAAACAGAAGTCTAAGAGAATAAAAATGCGAACCATAGGCAATCCTGTTAGGAAAGAAAGGCGGTCTGTTCATATTGATTTCTTTTAGTTTCAGTTCTAAAGTGAAGTAGTAAAGTCAATGTTTGCAATCCCACATGCTTATCATATCAAGTTAGTGAAATGCACTTGGTCTGAAAGCAGCAGTAAATAAAAGGAACTGAAACCAAATACATGTTTCTAAGGACACTTGACAGAGTGGAAAGAATCGGAGTGTTGGGTTAACACGCAGACTCAAGTCAGCCATACATACCAAGGTTGCACCATTGTTGGTAAAGCAAGAAGAACAGAAATGGGAAATTTTACAGCTGTTCTGGCCTACTGGAGAAAACAGTTCTTGAAGCAACTTTGCATTATATAAAGGGACTGTTAAAACAAGCTTAAAGAGCCTTAAAGAATATGGAGGGTGCACAGGGCAGCCTTCCTCATCCTGCATTCCTCTCTGCAAACAGTCCACACATACACCAAGTGCTTTATTTACAGTGTGCTATAAAACTCCTCATCTATCCTACTGCATAAGTCTTTTACCTTCTCCATAGGCATAGGATGCAAGATCTCACTTCCCTAAGAGCCTGAGCTTCTCTGGCCCTCCCCTCCCTCTTTTTCCTCTTCCCTTCTCTTTTAACTGTCCTCAGCTGACTAACTGAATCACCTTTTTATCTGTCAACCAATTATCTCCTCAATTTGGCCCATGTGGGGACACTTGCCAAGTGCACATGTAACTTATGAAACTCATCAGTGCAAAAATGTCAAAGTCTGGCTCTTGACTATTGAACTGCCTGAGTGAGACACATCAGATCAAGTCCCCAGGACTCCACTTCCATCCCAAGCAGTGGGCTGGGCATCTTTTGAGGGCAAGGAAGCAAACTCCCCAGAGTATGGAGTTGCTGTGGAGCCACTTCCCTGAGGTTACTCTAGCTCCCTGATTGAAGTAACCCTTGGCAACCCTGCTGCAGGAGGAGGATCCAGAAGACCTAAACAGCAGAGCATCTGCTGACCCCATCTCGTGACCTAGCTGCATCCACCTTCTTCATGCTGCCAAACAGGGATCATCTGTGAGGCTGGCCTCCGCTCTGTGCAGGGGATGCCCATCCTCTGGTCATAACCAGTGATGAGCGGCCAAAATATTAACAAGAGGTTCCCTCCTCCTCACCCCACGAGGGGGTCGTGCCCCCCCCCGGACTCCTGCCCCATCCAACCCCCATGTTCCTTGAGGCCCCCCCCCGGGACCCCTGCCCCATCCACCCCCCTTCCCTGTCCCCTGCCATAACACCTTGGCAGAGATTGGGTTGGAAAATATTCCACAAAGTGGAATTTCAGATAACGCTGGAGGATTTACTACTACTCAGTTTCCCTGGATCCAGGATCTATCCATGAACTTCCCCTCGGCATACTGTAAAACCAAGTAAGTAGTGCTGTTAGCAAGCCAGAGCCCTAGTTTGCAGCTACTGTATTGTTCTTGTGGCTGCATCCACCTCTGTATTCTAGTTACTTTATATTGATGAATTTTGCAATCATTTATGTCAGGGACTGGCTAGAACAAAACACTACAAATGTGGGCAGTTGTGTTAATACTCCAAACACTATTATTCTAGCTTGAGTTTAAAGAGGTCTGTAGCAGAAACTGCACTTTATGCAAGGGCTTTTTTAACAAGCCTAAATGTGCAATGCAGGGACTATGATGAAAGCATTACATTCATTTGCTTTTGAGCTGAACAGGATTTGACCATTGCTCTCCAAAAGTGAAAAGCTAGTGCATTAGCCAGCCCTCCACCTCTCCGTGTACTATCAGCTATTGCAGTATCTAGTCTGCAAGTAGCAATGCAATTCAGGAAAAGTTCTGACAAGAAAAGCAATTTCAAATTAACCTTTGCAATGATGGCTGCTCAGCGGCCCCTCTTTAGCTCTTCTGAAACCGGAGAGACCATCTCCCACGAAATTCTATTAAAAATGCTTGAAAAATAAACCCTTTTAGCAGCTACAACAGTTCAAATTAATGTCAACATGTCAAAACATATGTCTAATTTCAGTTTGGAGACTTTACGATTGGAAGCCTCATTATAGGCCCCATCAGCTGTTTCTAAATAGCCTTCAGGTCTAGAGAGATTCATTTCAAATTAGGAGCGTCAATGCAGAGCAGAGAAAACTGTTTAGAGGGTGCATTCATTTCAGTCACTTTGCTAAAGCTGTGCTGATCATCATTTTGGATTTAATAACTTCCACAAAGTTGCTACTTATGCAGTTTTGTAGGCCCTATCTTGCATGTTTCTCCTCCATGGGAGACAGCCAATCGAAATACACTCTGTAGCCTCCAGGGAGGCAAAACTGCACCTATTTGCTCAGACCAGCAGTGGGAGAGTTATTACCAATCTGTGCTCATCTAGTAACCTGACAGTTGTAATGATCCTGCACAATGGGACCTGCTGATAACAAATGATTGAGCTAAAATGAAACTGAAAATTGAACTGAAACTATTAACCTTCTCTAATTGCATATACTCTAGTGAAAAACTAGAACACTAATCTATATGAAAATTGACTCTAGCATACTGGAACGTGGAGCCTGAAATTGTATTATAGTAGCAGCCAGAGGCTCTATTTGAGATCTGAACCTCATGGTACTAGGTGTTGTACAAACCTAGGGCAAGAGGCAGTCTCTGACCCAAAGAGCTTAAAGTGGATATAACCAATGGGAAGGAGAGAGAGGCCGAGGGTAATGATATCTTGGTGTTACATAACCTAACAATACAAGTACAGCTTGTTTGCTCAGACATTTTAAAACTATTTATAACCTCTTTAGTGCTGTTTTTCACTCCTCTGCTTGTTCCTGTGTGTTTTCTCTTTCAACCTCTGCCAGTGTCTCTTAAAAACAAAAAACAACCCTCTGCCACTCTCCCTATTCCTACACCTTCAGAATGCAGGTCCTCCTGCTCCACCACTGACACTTGAGCTAAAGCATTGGTTACCAAACTTCTTCCCATTAGGCCACACTGTACTCAAACCAAATAGAGCTGGTCCATTTTTTTAAATGAAAAAGGACTTTGACAAAAAACTGAAAGTTGAGGGTGGAGGCAGAGGAATCCATATTTGTTAAACTTCTGGGATTTTGTCAGGACAGATGCTCTGGTTTTCAGCAACTGGACACAACATTTTGGTTTTCAGCAACTGAACCTGAAAAATGAAATATTACACCGGGGAGAATCGGGGGGAGGCAATAATGTGTTACCATTAAATAATGGAATTGTTCTCATGATAGTGCCCACCCCTGCCTTCTACAGGATTGAACCAGAACTGCTCACTTGTGTGTCATAAGCCTTCTACTGCTAATGGGGAAGAGTGTCCTGACCTGCCATAGGTGCCTCCTTCATGTGTGCTACACGAAACAGACACAGAGATTAATGAACGGCTAGAATGTTAAATGCTTATCTTGTCCATTTGTCTTATTGCAAAGTGTCTTGTTTCTGTGCACAGACCGTATCCAGGAGTAGAATGACTGAGCTAAACTGCAACTGGGGAGTGACCACTGGGAGCATCCCCAGCAGCTCAAGGGGGATCAGAGAGAGAGACAGAGAGAGAGAGAGAGAGTGTGTGTGTGTAGCACATGTGCACTCAAGAGTGATAAGGCTGAGGGGTAAAAGATCAAGGCAAACCAACCTACCCCCTGCCTGTGCTTCTGCCCCATTGCCCATTGAGTCCCATTCTGTTTCACCTCTCAGTTGGTAAGGCCCTGAAGTAACTGGCTGCAATCACCTCCTCCTCTCCTTGGCAGCTTCAAATTGGTGGGCGCTAGGACCAGGGCCGGCTCCAGCATTTCTGCCTCCCCAAGCAAAAAAAAAAAAAAAAAAAGTCGCGATCGGCGGCGGCAATTGGAAAAAAAAAAAAAAAAGGCCGCGATCGGCGGCGGCAGTTCAGCGGCAGGTCCTTCGCTCCTAGAGGGAGTGAGGGACCTGCCGCCCCCGAATTGCCGCAGGTGCCGCCCCTCTCCCTTGGCCGCCCCAAGCACCTGCTTGTTAAGCTGGTGCCTGGAGCCGGCCCTGGCTAGGACAGAGAGTGTTCAGAGCACAGGAGAGATGGCTGACCTGCCCTTAGTGTTGCTGCCACAGTGCTCCTGGTACATACAAGGCACCAATACTGCCTACAGCCTGCACAGCCCCCTGCTGAGCACACGAGCATCTGTACTTGGAGCTGGAGACAACACAGCATAATCTGAAAATTCTCCAGGCAACAACTTGCATTTTCTTCCTTTCAAGGCTGTCAGCAAAGTGAGGCACGAGATTCAGGACCACGCCACATATTAGCTTGGCCCCGGTAGCCATTATGACACACAAGTGAGCAGTTCTGATTCAATCCTGTAGAAGGCAGGGGTGGACAAGCGCATGATAAAAATTCCATTACATAACAGTAAGTAACACATGATTGCTGTAGTAGGGTGGCCAGGAAATAAAAGGTGCAAATGCCCTAGGCACAGTTGCTTCAGTAATTACAGATAAGCTCAAGCCAAGGATTCATAACCCCTAAGGACAGGCCAGTACAAAGTGTAAGGGTAACAGCATCCTGTGGGGCCTCCTTGGTCTGCTACTCTGTGTCCTACTGCTTGCTTTCTGCCAGCAAAAGGCTGCTTCCCCACCCGGCTTCCAGCTATCCAGCTTTCCCTCTGCAACCAGCTCCCAGGTGGCTGTTTCTGGCCTGTTGCTCAGGCAACCTCTGGCTCTCTCCTGAGCATGGTCTCTATGACTGCAGGACATTACTTCCTTTTTCCTGTTCTCTCAGCATTATGGAGCCTTCTGCTGGCTGGATATTCAGCTGGGGGTTACAGTACATTTCCTATCCCTCTACCCGCAAAGAGAGATTCCCTTCGTTACTGAGACTCCAATAGTACAGATCTGTTGGGAGAAGGGAAAATAACTTGACCCCATCCTTCCAAATAGTTTTTCATTACAGAATCATGTTGTGATTTTTAAAGGTCTGATACATCATGCCATGCCAGAGCAAATACTAGTGTGGCCCACTGGGAACCTTGGAATCTTAACTTGCCAATGGGATAATGCTCCCACTTCTACCCCTTATGGTAGGGTTACCATACGTCCTCTTTTTCCCGGACATGTCCGGCTTTTCGGCACTCAAACCCCCGTCCGGGGGGAATTGCCAAAAAGCCGAACATGTCCGGGAAAATGGTGGCTCTGCTCCTCCCCTGACTCTTCGGCTCTGTTTAAGAGCCGAGCTGCCCGAGCGCTATGGGCTTCAGGCAGCCCCCTTGCCTCCGGACCCCAGCCGCCGGCTGGGCACTTCCCCTCCCGGGCTCCGGCGGCGCAGGGTTCGGAGGCATGGGGGCTGCCCGAAGCCAGTAGCGCTGGGGCAGCTCGGCTCTTAAACAGAGCCGAAGAGTCAGGGGAGGAGCAGAGCCTCCAGCCGCGGCGGCTCCTCCTCTGACTCTTCGGCTCTGTTTAAGAGCCGGGCATGGGGGCTGCCTGAAGCGCTACCGGCTTCGGGCAGCCCCCATGCCTCCGGACCCTGCGCCGCCGGAGCCCAGGAGGGGAAGTGCCCGGCTGGGGGCGCAGGGTCCGGAGGCAAGGGGGCTGCCCGAAGCCCAAGTGCTACCGTCTTCACGGTTTGCCGGGCAGCCCCCAGACCCTGCGCCCCCGGCTGGGCGCTTCCCCTCCCGGGCTCCAACTGCGCTGGGCAAGCGCCGGCCGGGGGCGCAGGGTCTAGGGGCTGCCCGGCAAACCGTGAAGCCAGTAGCGCTCGGGCAGCCCTTTCCCCGTGGCTGGGAGTGGGAGGGAGGAGGGGGCGGAGTTAGGGCGGGGAAGGGGCGGAGTTGGGGCGGGGCTGGGGGTGGGGAAATGGTCGGGGCCAGGGCCCGTGGAGGGTCCTCTTTTTTTATTTAATAGATATGGTAACCCTACCTTATGGGATGTGTGATATTGGACATTAAACCTATCATTGATCTAGGATTAAAACCTGTTCGTCCTGCGCTTCAGACCCAGTATAATTTCAGGAAAATTTTCAGACTGGGGAGGGCACATGGAGAAGACATTTCCCAAGCAGGTCTTTGAAGCTGCTCCGAGGTTTCTTAGAACTAATCCAGGAGAGATGGCTTAATGGGCAGATTGCAGGTGCGGGGGGTCAAAGTGCATGATAAAATGCAGTTCATGTTGGGATTGATTAAGCCTTCATATTCTGTTGTATGGAACAGGTGTGGCCCTGCCTGGAGCAGCTGTGGGAAAGAACTGATAGTCATGATTCCTTCCCTTATTTACACTGCGGGTAAGCAATTCACTGCAGCCCTTCACTGGATGCATCTGAATTTTCCTGCCCTCCCTTTCACCAGCTGAGCCCCACAGCCGGAGAGAAGAGAAGTCAAAGCTCCATCCACTCCTGCCATTCTCCATACCCAGTCACACACTTGGTTGGTGGAGTGGGTACTGGCTAAGTGGACGCAAAGCAGAGAGCAGAGCCACTCAAATCCCCTCTGTCAACTGAGATCTTGCACTGATCAGTCACAAACTTGAAACTCTCAAAAGCAGATATCTTCCCCCTTTTTTTCCTCCTTCTGTTTTTCATCCTGCTTGACAAATACAAGTAAACCCAGCAGGGGCTGCTTTATTCTGACATGTTCAGTGAATACACTCTGAAGCATAAATATTTCCCTTTATTCCCATCAGCAAATACATATCAGGTGAAAGGGTGTATGAGATGAGTAGGAGGCAAAGTAGCCCCTCTGCCTGATTCAATAGTTTATGCAAGGGAACAGGGATTGTTGCATAAAGAGAGACATGTTGAGTTTAAAATTCTTAACACTTGGCTGTTTGCAAATGCTGAATTTTTCACCAAATTACCCCGATTCAGCAAGGTACTTAAGCATGGGAATAGTCCCACCGAAGCAATTAGTTACGCGCATGGTTATGTACCTTGCTGAATCAGGGCCTTTTGGAGAAAAATTCTTGCCATTTCATTATAGACCATTTCATGGCCCCCATATTTCCTCTCAGTAAAACTTTCATAAATGATGGTTTGCAGCCTGAGACCCGCAAAAGTCATAAATGCTTCATGTCTCGATGTGAAAATGAATCTTCATCAGAACAATATTTCAACTGTGAATTTTAAAATGCTACACATTAAGGCTTGCATGCAAATGGTCCTGTTCTTGAGAGAGAGAGAGAAGTAAATTTTTGCACAATTAAAATCAAAGCGAGCCTTATAACATTTCAAGGCTCTTGAACGTTATTGTGACTATGTTGTAGGTCCCTCGTAAACACAATTTTGCAGTTACTCAAAAGGCTACCTTTTCATTTCCAGCCTGCTGTAATCCTTTAAAAAAGCAATTAGACCAATTTTGCTGTTAGATTTTCTTTGGGCAAAATGGCCTATAAACTGTAAATGCCAGTTAATTCCTCCAAGTAGAAGTTCTAGAATTAATACATCACAAAATGTACAACTTCCTCCCCCCCCCCAACAACCTACTTAACATTGTAATATATAAAGCTGAATTAAGTACACTAGCAAATGAGATGGGCAATTATATACCCCAGTGAAATCTCCACTGCACAGCCTTATACATTCTTATCTTGAGCATTCTTTTAGGGTGAAATTCACCTGTAAGCTAGGACTTAAGTAGTGGACAGTGTTTACTGGTCTTCTGTAAGAACTGTAGGATTTTGCCCAGAGGTGAAATCTACCCCTGGGCAAACTATTTACCCTGGCAAAGCTCTGACAAACTCAGGACTTGGCTTTTTCAGATTAAATTTTATTTGTACTATACATTGTATTAACAGACTGTGTTATAAAGGTTTATCTGCTGAATGAATAAATTCTAATAGGTCTGATTATCTGTCTTAATAGTACTATTTGATTAGCAACAAATGCATTCACTTGGCAGCTGTATTCCTTAATCAGGTATTCATTAAGCAATAGTATAAATATGTATTAATGTTAGATCTATGGATCAGGGAGTGCAATAATTTCATTTGCAAAAAGGTGGATTGGTGATATTTATGATTAGTTTTCATTTAAATGGGCTCATCACAGGTACATATTGCTACATTTCTAGGTCCTAGTTTTCAAAACCATGGATGCATTTTCAATCATAAAGTTCCCTTTTCCCTTTCCCAAGTTCTACTTAGAATCCTTTGATATGCCCTTTCAGCCCTATTGCCCAGTTATATCCAGTACTACACAAATATATATGTGTATGATAATACAAACCTTTTTCTGTTCATGTGCTAACTTTCAAAACTGCATAATTAGCGTCTTTACATGTGCACAAACCTCATTTGCATACAACTGCTGCCTGTAATCATAATATTTGCATGCAAAAATTAGGCACCTGCGGTATCATATGGGACTAAAGTGATGAAGTGGCAGCAGAGAAGAGCTGCCATCAGGAAAGCCACTTCCTTAAGAAATCATGTTTATAACAAAAATGAAAAATGATCATGAGCAGCAGACAGACAAATTTTTCCAGCTTGGCATTCTACCCAGGCCTATGACCCTCAGTGAAGGCTGTCCTTCCCAAAGTCATTCTCCGCTCCTCTTTCTCAAGCAGATGCTTTAACAGCCCTTCTCTGATATATGGAGAAGAGGAAGTGGATCTGAAATGATCTCTTTCTTCTTCAGGCACCAGATAGTGCCTCCTGTTACATAGTAATGTTATTATTAATATGTATGCGAGGGAACTGAGCTTAAACTAACGGGCTGTGGGCTTCTGATTAGTGTGAAAACTATCTCAATAGTCTGCAAAAATGACTGTTTGCATGTGTCAAAGCATGGATCATAGCCAGGCTTAACAAACAACTCTTGTATGTCATCAGAAATTCTGCAGGTGAGAATTCTTATTTTGTTTTGTTTCTTGGAATAAACATGGTCCTTTCTGTTGACAAGAGGAATAGCCTCTCTATGGTGGAATCACTACCCAAGGAAGAAAATAACTCAACTTCTCTGACAATGGAAGTGAGGATCTCCATAGTGATACCTGACTGACTCAAAAAGGCATCTAGAGTGTTCCATGGCATGATTTCAGCTGGTGGCCTGTCAAACATGTCCAGGATGGAGCTCAGTATTGCAGAGTGCTACTGCTCCCCCAGTGCTGCAGCCTGATTAATAGCAGTGGTTGGGTACTGTGATCTCTTGCACTCCACAATCCCATTTTAAAAAAAGAACAGGAGTACTTGTGGCACCTTAGAGACTAACAAATTTATTTGAGCATATGAATTGCTGAAGGACACCTTTAGGCACTATCCTAGTTCACAGGGAATTAAAAAGGTAGAATCACACCCCAGAAAATGGATCTCACTTTTTCCTGAGCCAGGCTCTAAGTTCTAAAATGCTTGCTTTCTCTCTACACAGTGGTAAAGGTGCTGGGCTTACAGAAAGTAAAGACTGATTTATGGAAAGCATCTTATTTTAATGAACTCTTACAAAGGACAGAGACAAAGATCCATTCCCCACTGCTCTGAGGTCTGACTACAGCATGCCAAATACAAGGGAAACCTCGAGGCTCTATATAGAGTCATAGAAATATAGGGCTGGAAGGGAACTCAAGAGGTCATCTAGTCCAGCTCCCAGCGCTCAAACAGGACCAATTATGCCTAGACCATTCCTGATAGATGTTACTCCAACCTGTTCTTTAAAACCTCCTGTTATTGGGATTCCACAACCTCCATTGGAAGCCTTTTCCAGAGTTTAAGTTACCCTTATAGTTAGGTAAGATATTAGGAAAAACTTTCTAACTCACCCTTGCTGCAGATGAAGCCCATTATTTTTTGTCATACCTTCAGTGGACACGGAGAACAATTGATCCCTGTGGACCCCGTCCTCTTTGTAAGTGCCTTTAACATATTTGAAGACTTATCAGATGCCCCCTCAGTCTCCTTTTCTCAAGACTAAACATGCCTCATTTTTTAAATTTTCCTCATAGGTCAAATTTTCTGGCCATCCTTAACCTCTTTAGTGAAGACTGAAGCAAAGTAGGCATTAAATATCTCAGCTTTCATGATGCCATCAGTTATTAGCTCTCCTTCCCTGCAAAGTAGAATAAACATGTGTGTATCCATATAATGTCTTATATACAGTAAACAATGCGTGTGCTGAAGAAGTTTCTTAGCATGCTGGCTAAGTTCCCTGCGGCAAAGTCCTTTAGTGCTGTATTGTGTTGGACACACACTGATATTTCTGTATTGAGAGCACAGTGTCTGTATACTGCTATCAGAGGGGTAGCCGTGTTAGTAAGTATCCACAAAGACAATGAGGAGTTCCGTGGCACCTTAAAGACTAGCAGATTTATTTGGGCATAAGCTTTCGTGGGTAAAAAACCCACTTCTTCAGATATTCTAGCGACACCATCATAGGACCCAACCACACCAGCCATGCCATCAGAGGCTCATTCACCTGCGCATCTGAAGAAGTGGGGGTTTTTTTATCCACGAAAGCTTATGCCCCAATAAATCTGTTAGTCTTTAAGGTGCCACCGGACTCCTCATTTTTGTACACTGCTGTGATAATGGGGCCTACAAATTTACCGTAATTTTAAGATCAATTGTGCAAAGTGTATGAAAGTTCATAAGACATTACAATAACTTCTAATAACAAATGCTAATGGAAAGTAGGTCAAGTTGTTTTCAAGAATGAATGTTATAAACAGGTGCAAAAGAACCAGGCAGAGAGACTAAATTAGTGCAAACAGAAAAGGCCACGTTAATATGATTCAAGGGCTGTATTGAAATCATGCTTGGTAAAAACAGAAGATGTGAAACTGGAAATTAATGAAATAAAATTGGTGTGTCAGATATTAGGCCTAACTGGTAGATAAAATAATGAGGGAATGGGCTATTCCACACATCATTCCCTTTCTGGGTCTGTAGCGAGGTGACAACTCACCTGTGTGGCGCCTCCTGCTGGTCATCCTGGGAATTAGCTCTTCCAGCCCAGAGCACCCTCTGCAGGCCGGTGTCTCGCCTGCCACTGGCCCCCATGTCCTTCCTGGACCCCGGTACCCTTTTCATCAGGGTTCTGCCCCCAGCAGCAACCCACAGTCTGGGTCTTCCCACCCAGAGGAATCCCCGAACCCTCTATCCCCACCCTACCTCAGTGGCTACTGCCAGTAACCATCTAGTCCCCACTCCCTGGGGCTGACTGCAGTCTGTAATAGCCACTCATCATCGGCAAGGGGTTTAGGACCTGCTGCCTTTGCCTGTCTCTGGGCTGCCCCCCTGCTGCCCCAGTACCTTTTAAGCAAGGCCTGCAGCCTGGGGTTTTATCAGGCTGGAGCTCCCCAGCCCCCTCTGCCCTTCCCCAGCACTGCTCCAGCTCAGGTACCCTTCTCAGCTCCCAGGCAGCCAGGTCCTTCTATCTCAGAAGCTAGAGAGAAACTGTTTTTGAGCTCCTGGGTCACAGCCCTTTTATAGGACCAGCTGTGGCTTGATTGGGGCATGGCCCCAGCTGTGGCTCCTTTCCCAATCAGCCTAGCCTTTCCCCAGCCACAGCCCTCTCCAGGGCTGCTTTTAACCCCTCTTCACTGGAGTGAGGCAGCTGCCCCACTACAGGGTCCTTAAAGAACAGATGGAAAGTAATGGAACAAGCTTCACCATGATGGCTGCTACCCCTAGCCTCCTATGACTCCGGGCCTTCGTCATCCTAATCCTGAGAGATGTACTGACCAGACCAGGCCAAAGAGGATCCAGATGACATCACCACCCTACCAGCTCCAGCTGAATCCCTACTACCACCTGACATGAAACAGGATCAGACTTTAACAGCCCCAGCTCATCTCAACTCACTTCTTCTCTTTTCCCCAACAGGACAGTTATTACTGTCTTTGATACCATCTAAGACCCCATCACACATGGGGTTTTTCCTTCTAAAACATTCCCTAGCGAAAAAGAAAGCGAACAAGGAAAGTTAAAATAAATGACATATTTAGTATGTTACACTGCAAATATTTCAACTGTTTTTCCTTCTTTTCTGTATCTTTAATAAAAAGGATTTTTAATGGTGTGTTTACCAAGCAGGCTGAGGTTCCTGTACATCAAACCTTGAACCATGTTTAACACTGTTTAATGTTGGACAGTGAGTGGGTTATGCCAATACCTTTGGGCCATTTATTCTATCTAAATTAATACAACAATCCCTCCACAAATACTCATACAGTTCAGAGTAATTCAGGCCGCAAGTGTGCACTCCAGAGGCTGTAGCCAAAAAAAGAGAACACAGGAAATAAGTGGTTGCCCTCTAATGGTGAGTGCACAGACAAAATATGATCTACTAGGAGCCACAAGAATTTCCCTTTAACCCTGTGTGGTAGAGGCCTGTGTTCCTGCAGATAAAGGACTGGGCTTGTAGTCCAGGTCCCCCTTTGTTGTCATCTGTATGACTGTCTGAAAGTTCTCACCAGTTAATATATTATACATCACAACCAGGCACTAAGTCACACTTCCACCCCCAGCCAAAATAATCTGAATGGGGATACAGAGAGCTGTGTAGGAGGCTAAGAACAGAGAGTCACAATAATGATGCTTTTGCATACCTCGTGTTTTTAACTGTACCTGTAATACACTTTGCTTGGGTGAGGCTAGTGAGAGGGGTATTCTACCTCCACAGCAGAATTTCTTTAGTATGAGCCATGGGTTAAATTCATCCCTAGTAATGCCATTGGAGTCAGGGGTGAATTTGGCTTATATTTATTAACTAATTTAGTGACGTGTCATTGAAAAATGACAGCTGAAATAGTGACAGTACTTCAGTCTCTATCTTGCATGTTGAGATGGATGTTTGGGGTAAATAATTCTGTGCAGAGTTTAAAAATCAGCTCTGCAGTTCTTTTTTCTGATATCTCTTTTGATGTATCAAATCTGATTCGGGACTAATAGCCTATATTGATGGAGTTTTCAGATTTCTAGTGCATTTGCCAATATGCATCTCACTGGCTTTACCACTTCATCTTCCTTATTCCATGATCTCAAAAGTTGGAGATTGAATGCATTTACCAAAAATAAACAAACCACCTTGGAATTTTCTTAGAAGGCTTGACACTTACATGTATCCCACACCCAGAAGCTAAATCAAATTTGCATGTCTCTTTATTTGCAGGGTAGCTAAGTGCAGGATACTAAATCGATGACCTGGGATGGAACATCGTAAACACTTCCTGCTTAGTAGACAGGAGCGGCACTAGCTTGTCTCACATCATGCAAATAACTGCTTCCAACACTGATTGTCAGGCTATTCAAATTATATGTTGCTAACAGTTAAAAGGATATTAAATGTTTAGACTGACCTGCCACCCAGAGATCTTTTGTAGCGAGAGCACTGGACTGTGGTAAGAAGAGAGGGGTTATTTTCCAATTCTGCCACTTCTTCACTGGGTTTATGTGGCGTATGTGCCTTGTTGCACAGGGTTAAATTTGTCCTAGTGCAGAGGGGCTGCACTAGGGTGAATTTCACTTTTTGCAACACTGGATAAATCACTTAACGTCTCTGTATCTCTGGCTTTCTGCCACATGGAACCCTTTGCCAGAAGCTGTCACAGGTCCTGAGTTAATCTTGCCCACAACCTCAATGAAAGCTCTATTAGGTCATCTAATCCATACCCTTGTGTACAGTTATTCTCCACACTACCTTCTAATTCTTTGACCTGTCCAATCTTAAATATTCCAAGTGACGAGGCTTCCCTTGAGGCTAATCTGCAGCCCAATAGGAAAAACAAGCTGGTGTTGAAATTTGATATGCAGCTGAAAACTTCCAGACACGATTGACTTGGGTGGTTTTTAAATTCCCTACTAACTTCAACCCCTTCTCTTCTAGTTCAGAGAATTTGTGCCACTTTAGTTTAAAAAAACCCAGCACGTATGTAAACAGAATTGTTGCTAGTACACTGACAACCTTTACAAATTATTTAACAAAATACAAGTCTTTTATTTGTAGCATGTATACTTATGCTGCCTCTGCTACAGCCTCTTATCTGTCTGACACCCTCTTATGGCTTATGCAAGGGAAAAATCCTATTTTAATGTAATATTACTATTCCTAGATATATCCCCTTGTACCATGCTAAACAACTCCCCTCTATGGCATTTACTCCCTTGAAAATCTTGCACAGTGCTATCACATTTCCCCCCATAAGGTTTGACCCTGTGCCTCAGTCAAAGGGAAGATTTCCATTGTCTTGAACGGGCATTGGATCAGGCCCTTAGTTATCCATTAGACCAGCTATACTGTACATATTTGACTCTTTCAATCATTCCTCATAAATTTCTCACCCCTTTAATCATTTTAGTGGCTCTTCATTGTTCTCTCTGTATCCACTGATGAAAGCAAGGATGTAATTGCCATTGTGTTTAATGCTCAGACGCAAGAATATTTCCCCCCCACTATGCTAATTCTGTCTTTTGCCTCTTGGCAAACAGTTGTTCTCTCCCTTCCCTTTTGAACAAAGACAAGACGGACAAGGTTCTTTTTTACTTAAACAAGTCACAATGTGTACAAATGCCCTATCATTCCAAAACATCTTTGTTTGTGCATCCTTATCCTTGACTGGTGTGTGTGCACAGCCCTGGGAATAGCGGGTGCATGCTGAGTCCTGCTGCACTTATAAGCCACTCAGCGCAGCGTTTGCAGACAAAGATACCTTTATTTTGGAAATGTTGGTCTGACAATGAGCATTTCAAAGACTGAGGTAACTATGCACCAGCCAAGGTCAAGTAAGCTGTGTTGAACCAGACTTCAGGCTAGGCTTGACAACTTTGTAATATTTTAAAAACTGGACACTCCAGCAGGAATGTCGTTATCTCTCTGCCCTGTTTCTTCCCCCCAAGGCCCTGCCCCTCCCCTGCCTCTTCCCCCAAGGCCCTGCCCCCTGTTCACTTCTCTTCCCCCCATCTCCCCGTGACTTGCTGCTCTTCCTCTCTGCCCCACCCCACTCTGCCCGGGTTAGAAGGGACTCACCTGCTTTGCCAGGGCTGGGAGCTGCAGCCGCCCGACGCAGGTTGGAGGCGGCCCTGGCTGAGTAGGCATTGGTGTGGGTGATGACCCAACACCTCCCTGCTTTCCCTGCCCACAGTAACCAGACTTTGGGTGTCCGGTCAGTAGATCTGACCGGACACTGTCAGGTCCCGTTTTTGACCGGACTTTCCAGTTAAAAACTGGGCACCTGGCCATCCTACTTCAGGCTCAATGGCATCACTTTAAACACAGTGACCACATGTATCAAAGTTGAAGGGTGCTCACTGGCAATTGCTTCATAGATGCGGATACTAAGTGACTTTGCGTAGTTTGTCTCTATAACTTGAGGGAAAGCCTCATGGCATTTGCCTTTATGGTGCAATGTTCTCCACCTTTTGTTGCTGCCAGTGCCGTATAAAATGAGTAGATAACTTCCAAATGAGACAGCTTTAGTCCCTTATGGTTATAAGGTGGCAAGATAAAATAGCAAGCACTGGATGGGAGCATTCTATAATTGACATGAGACTGGTCATTATTTATCTCCATAACATGAACACCTCAAACACTAATTCTCCCCAACACTGGAGCTGGTTGGGAATTTTTTTGATGAACTTTTTGTCAGAAAATGCTGATACATCAAAACCGAAACTGCGTAGGAACGTTCCTGGTTCACCCAAAGTTTTGCCAAGACTTCTCAGGTCCAGGATTGGGGAAGAAAGAGCTCCTGTTGGAGGGGTTTCACTTTGTATAAATAATTAAATGGTCATTGAGCTAGAGAAACTGATTCTATAGCCCAAGGTTATAGGCATGCAGGCTGTAGTTCCTGCATTGAATCAGACAGAGCAGGGACTGGAACCCAAGCCAGTTACATCCTACAGGACTGCCCTAACCACCAGTCAATTGGCTATTTTTGCATGTGCGGTTTCTTTGAACTTACTTCAAAAGGTCTCCACAGTTCATCATAGATTCCAAAGCCAGAAGGGGACCATTGTGATCATCTAGTCTGACCTCCTGTACAACACAGACCAGAGAACTTCCCCCAAACAATTCCTAGAGCAGAGCTTTTAGAAAAACATTCAAACTTGATTTAAAAATTGCCAGTGATGGAGAATCCACCATGACCCTTGATGAATTGTTTCAATGGTTAATTACCCTCACTGTTAAAAATATACACCTCATTTCCAGTCTGAATTCCTCTAGCTACAGAACAGGAAAACTGTCCAAACGCCTGAAAATATTCGCAGGATGGGTAAAGTGTTTCCCACCCAGCTCTAACCAACACCCCTGTGAGGCAGGGAAAATATTATCCCCGTGTCATAGATGGGGAGCTTTGGTGCATGGATTATGATTTGCCCCATGTTGTACAAGATCCGTACAGAACTAACCAACCTTCCTGTCGGCATCCCCAACGAGTGCACAGCTCTTTCTTGCTTGGTAGGTTGTGTGCTTTTTTTGTTTGTTTGCGAGAAATTAGACTGTAACCTGTTCAGAACAGGGACTGTTTTATTAGGCATTTGCACAGGACCTAGTGCAATGTGGCCCCAGTTTTGCTTATGACCACTGGATACTGCTAGAAAATTAAGTTTTTCTGAGGACTGGGTTCAGAAACCAGTTTTTCTTTCTCTGTCAGCAGGAATGAAAGTGTACATATGTTCTATTGCAGTATTTATGACTTTCTGCCTGGTCCCAGTGTGAGATCTTCTGTCTGTGTATCCAAAACTTATCATCTCCTGAGAATGTGAAAAACACTCAACTCTACTGGCAGTAAAGGTGTCATAGCTGTGAATATGATTTCAGGAGGGAGGGCCCGTCTTCTGATGCCGATATTATGGACACACTATAAAACAGATCGACAGAGGAAACATACCCAACTAACATGGTAATCCTAGTAGGTTATTCCCATTAGAATTGGTGGTACACCCACCCCATGGCCACCTTTCCAGAATTGCCAATTTTTATTATCTGGTACCATGTCACAATATTGGGGGAAAGGGGGCTTTAGAGGGGGTGGAAAGGGGTTGTTTGTTTTTTATTGCCCAGTCCTTGGAATCATGCGATTACATGAGACTCTCAGATTTCATGTTAAGTTTGTAGCCCTCTGTGGAGAAAAGCTTGAAAACATGAACTCTACAAACTCAAAAACCAAAAAGAAAACAAAATGTATTTTTAAATATCTCTTGACTAAATCTAGCACATGATTTTTTGAGGCCTTACTCAAGATTTTTTGAACACTTGGGGTTGGCATTAATGCCTCTCTACTGCATCAATTAGGCGAAGGCACAGGAATAACTAGTAGGCATGTTCTACTAGTAGGCACAGGAATAACTAGTAGGCATGTTCACAGTCTCTTACTTTGGGGTCAAGGCCTACACTCAGGCTTACTCCCAACTCCCCTTCTTCCAGCTGATGCCCTCATTCCTTTCTTAATCTATGCTGCCTCTCCACATTCTTAGTTCCCTCTTCTGTTTAATGCAACTCCCCTCACCCGGAGTCTTCAGATTCTCTCTTTCTGGCTGCCCTGACATATGACACTTCCATCAATGGGAGAAGGCCCATATCTCTGACAACTAAATGCTACAGTGCTACTCCATTCAAATTTTGCATGTGGTAAAGTGCAACTGATTCTGGGATGTAACATCTTCAGTGTCATGAAAAGGAAACTACCAAAGCAAGGATGAAAATGCAAACATCTCATAGGTGATGTATCTGTCTTGTAATTTGCTTTTGGATACTTAGAAATGAAAGGTGTAAATCTTTACATGTGGTCTCTAAGTTTCACACAAAGCAAATCTGGTCTGAATTTGAGCCCTTGGTTGGCTTTCTAATATTTTTGTGTGTGCAGAAGGTCAATCTTTGTCAATGCAGAAAAATACAAAATAAAACCCTCAGAAGTACATAACCTCATACACACAATTGTGTGTACACCATTTTTACTTGCAATTAAAAAAATATGGGTAATTAGATGTGCTAAGTAGCTATTTAGCCATGTCTTCATCACAGCAGTTGTGCATTTAATTATAAGTATGGCCCTAATCCTTCAAACAGTTATGTATATGCTTAATTTTCCTCATGTGGGACTACTCACAAGAATAAAGTTAAGCATATATAGCTGTCAGCAGGATCAGGGCCTGTATATGTGCAATTGCTCACCTGTAAACTTGAAAATCTGGGCCTAAAATTTATAAAATAAGTGACTGTTCAAGTGTCAGAGTTTGAAATCTCTAAGCCACTTCTTTAAGTCAGAGCAAAGGATGCCAAAAGCAGACAATGAAAAACTATTAATAAAACAGTTGAAAAACAGAGGCTAACGCTCTTAGTCTACTGAATCTGCAGAGTCAACAATTTCAATCTGAGCTGACTTTTGTAGATTCCGCCTCTCCCCCCCCCCCCACACACACACACACCCCTAAAAAGACACTGAGCCATTAACTCCCACTTTGGATCAAACAGGAGAATAGGCACAGGCAGACTCTTTCAATCAGGATTCTCCACAACAGACCTCCTCTGTGTGATTAATGAAGTATTGAGGAAGAAGAATGCACAGAAGCTCACTCATGCACCACCTCGGAGAAAGCTTTTGAATGAAAGGAAATTGCACTGTATTAAGAGCTCTTGGGAGCCCAGGCAGAGACAAAAGTTACATTCAGTTCTCTATAGATGAGATCTACTCTATAACATCACAACTTTAACTCAAATGAAGAGAATGGTTGGGCAGGTTGCTTTCGAGCCTCCATGGTTTGCTCAATGAATGCTTTTTCAAAGATGTGGGCTTGTAAAGAAGTGCATTGAATTTAAGCAAAATATAGTTGTCAAACCACCTCTGATGTTGAGAGACAACACACAGGACTCAGAAGAGGAGCTAGCGGGGGTCAGTGGTGAGAGCAGGAAGTAAGAATGAGAATGTGCTACACGAAGAGCGTGCGCCGCAGTTGTACAAAAGAGCTCAGCCGTCTCAGGAAAAATACAGAGAACAGCTGCAGAGGTTGTATCTTAGATGGTCAGACACTTGTAAGGCAAGTGAAAGAAATCAATATGGAAAGAAGCCCCAGGTTAAGGCAGAGGGCATTGTGAAGGGTAAGGCTCCATTTGGTGCAGAATTCCTTTCTGACAAGATAATGCCACAGACTTGATATTACTATTGCTTCTCTGCTTGCACTAATATTTCCCTTTTCCTCAAATTCCCAATCCACTACTGCTCACTAACATTGAAACTCTCAAGATGCCCTCTCTAGCTCTCTGTAAGACCATCTCTTCACCCAAAACTCCCTGATTCTCCTCGCGACTATTCCCTTATTAAAATAACATTCTACAATAATAGCCCAAAATACTAGTGTCATTGTGAATTGTACAATGGCTGAGATTTTGTTTTGTTTTTTTACAAACAAGTTTGAGGATTTTTCCTCCTGAAAAAAAAGAAACCTTTACAATCTTTCTAATGTCTCCTGGCTAATAGGTATCTGGACTATCTTGTTCCACTACAAGCAAAGGATTTTCTTTTTTTCACTGGGGAAACTGAGCCTTATTTTGCACTGAAATAAACCTACTAATAAAATGAATCAGAAGTAGAATTTCTCTCACAGAGAATCTGGGAAAAAGTAGTGAAGGAAAATATGAGATGTTATAAACTGAACTACAGGATCCCATAGTGCAATACAGACAATACCAAGAAACAAAATCTAACTTTTCAGGGCACATGAGCATACCCCAGCTGAAATGTTAGTGAGTTTCCATGGAGAACTGGTAACAATAAGAAAATATAAATGAAAGTCAGAAAGTAAAGTGTGATAATTAATGAGATTTTTGCATAAAGTTATTCTATAATGGCAACGTAACTATTATATTAAAAATGGGTAGTGTTTAGGCTTGATAACCAGGAGTACCTGAGTTCAAATCCTGGCTCTGGCACAAAGTATGGCCTTGGTCAAGTCATAAGAATAAATTAATTTTGGGTGCCTCAGGTCTGGGTGCCCAACTTGAAATCTCTCTTTTCCAGAAGAACAAAATACCCCCAGATCTGATTAGAGTTGTCTGTACTTAGCGCCTCTGAAAATCAGACTGTAGGTGTTCCAAGTTATAAACCCAGAAATTGAAACACCCAAAATTACAGCCCACTACTGCAAATTTTAGCCTCATTCCCCTTCTTTGTAAGATGGGGATGGTCATGCCAGTCACAACTGTGGTGTGAGAGTCAGTTAGCTAGTGTCTGTAAAATGCTTTTAACTGGTAAAACACTAGAAGCACTAAATGTTAATAAATTGAAACACTGCAGCGAAATGTGCAAGATAAGTTTGAGGGAAAGAGCTCTAGACATAAGAGAAAGGAGTTAAGAATTATGAAACTCGGTCGCTGCGATATGAACGGGCAGAACTTGACAGTAAGGAAGAAAAAGGTGCTTCTCTGGAATATATTGTTTATGAAGCTGACATCAACAGAAAAGTAACAGACGTGGTGCTTCAGTAAGAGACGGGGCATAAGAAAATAGAACCAATGCATAATAGGAGGGGACTGTTATGTTAATTTAAAGGAAATATATGGACCAAAGGTGTTAACATAACCCAGTCACTGTCCAATATTAAACAGTGTTAAACCAAGTTTAGGGTTTGGTATATGGAGACCTCAGCCTCCTTAGTACCATGGCAAATACACCATTAAAAATCCTTTAAATCTTTTATTAAAGATACAGAAAAGAAGGAAAAACTGTTCAAGCTTTTGAAATGTAAAGTACTAAGTAAGGCTATCACTTTAACAACATTTCTTATTCCCTTTCCTTTTGGCTGGAGAGACTTTGAGAAGGAGCACCCTTTGTTTGACAGTCTTTTAGATGGTATCAAAGATGGTAAAAACTGTCCTTTTGGGGAAAAAGAAAAGAAGTTGGTTGAAATGGGCTGGAGCTGTCAATTTTGCTGCTGTTGTTAGAGTCCAATCCCATTTCATCCCAGCTGGTGTTTGGGATTCAGATGGAGCCAGCAGAGGTGGTGATGTCATTTGGGTCCCTCTTTCTGGCCCAATCTGGTCAGGACATTTTTTGGGATCAGGGTGACAAAAGCCTGGGCTCCCAAGAGATAGTGGGGGTGCAGCCATGATGGTGAAGCTTGTTTCAGTAACCTCTATCTGTTCTTTTTATATTTCCCACCACCATCACGTTTCTTTAAGGACCCAAAAAGGGAGTGATGAGTAGAGTAGCCCATCCCCCCTTATTTTGTTCTCCAATCAGACCTAATAGCTGACTGTCACCGTGCCTCAGTGGGTCACAACTAAGAATACCAAATTCAGGACAAACTGCTGAGAAATAGGGCAGACACACCTCAAAGCTGGTGGTTATTCTCCCATAAGATATACCAATCCAGCAACAAAAGTAAACTTCTGTCACACCACACTGGCTAACAAGAAGTCAGAAATGTGTAGCACCACCAAAAACACTAAACTTAATGGTGAATGGTTATTTAAAACCAATTTCATAGAATCATAGAATATCAGGGTTGGGAGGGACCTCAGGAGGTCACCTAGTCCAACCCCCTGCTCAAAGCAGGACCAATCCCCAACTAAATCATCCCAGCCAGGGCTTTGTTAAGACTGACCTTAAAAACCTCTAAGGAAGGAGATTCCACCCAGGGCCGGCTCTAGGATTTTTGCCGCCCAAAGCAAAAACAATTTTGGCCGCCCCCCCCCATTTTTTAATTACCCCACCCCCGGCCCCGCCTCAACTCCGCCCCTTCCCCAAATCCCCAGCCCTGCCTCCTCCCCCCAGGCTCTCAAGCCTAGGAGGGAGGGGGAGCAGCGGCGCGCGAAACAGCTGTTTCGCGCGCCGCGGCCGCTCGGGATCTCCCCCTCCCTCCCAGGTTTGAGAGCCTGGGTGGGAGGGAGGGGGAGACTCCGAGTGGCCGCGGCGCGGGCGCCGCTTCTCCCCCTCCCTCCCAGGCTCTCAAGCGAGTAGCGGCGCACAAGCGGCAGCGGAGGTGAGCTAGGGCGGCCGGGGCACATTTTTAGGGGCGGCATTCTGGCGCCGGCCATGCCGCCCCTAAAAATGTGCCGCCCCAAGCACCAGCTTGTTTTGCTGGTGCCTAGAGCCGGCCCTGATTCCACCACCTCCCTAGGTAACCCATTCCAGTGCTTCACCACCCTCCTAGTGAAAAAGTTTTTCCTAATATCTAACCTAAACCTCCCCCACTCTAACTTGAGGCCGTTACTCCTTGTTTCTGTCATCTGGTACCACTGAGAACAGTCTAGATCCATCCTCTTTGGAACCCCCTTTCAGGTAGTTGAAAGCAGCTATCAAATCCCCCCTTATTCTTCTCTTCTGCAGACTAAACAATCCCAGTTCCCTCAGCCTCTCCTCATAAATCAAGTGCTCCAGCCCCCTAATCATTTTTGTTGCCCTCCGCTGGACTCTTTCCAATTTTTCCAAATCCTTCTTGTAGTGTGGGGCCCAAAACTGGACACAGTACTCCAGATGAGGCCTCACCAATATTGAATAGAGGGGAATGATCACGTCCCTCGATTTCATCAACCAACGGGTTCTTCTGATCCCAAAGGACCAGCCACATATCCAGGTCAATATACAACTCAGATCTTACCCAATAATCACAGTATTGCCAATCCTTTAGTATCTAAACTCTAAAGGTTTATAAAAAGAAAGAAAGAAAGAAAGAAAGAAAGAAAGAAAGAAAGAAAGAAAGAAAGAAAGAAAGAGTTAAAACAGGTTAAAGGAATCAAATACATACAGTAATTGCAAGGTTCTTGGATCAGGCTTGTAGCCGTGATGGAATAAACCGCTGGCTTGTTAAGTCTCTGGTTGCTCCCAAATCATTGGGAGGTCCTCAATCCCTTGGTTAGAATGCTCCCATTGGTATAAGTTCATGGTCCAGAGGTTTGAGCAGAAAAGAGGCAAAATGGAGATGTTTCCAGGGCCTTTTATAGCTCCTGCCATGTGGAGGGAAACTCAGTGTTTCAAACAAAACCCTCCACACAGCTTGTAGAAAAAATACAGGTAACAAGATGCAGTTTAGTGTCACATGGTCTTGTCGCATGCCCTTACATGCTCAGCTGAGTCATAGCAGGGGCCATCACTCATACTCTAGTTAGAACATTCACATGAAAGTCCATCCGGTGTGGATGGGTTCTTCCATTGTCCATTGTGAGTTAACTGTTCCTTGATGGGTCATTCAACTTGAATAGTTCCTTCAAGATGTGCAGGCTAAATACCTTGTGTGTGTTACCCAGAAGCAAACACATTTGAAATACAGGTATAGAGCCAATACTCACAACTTCAAATACTAAAATGATGCATGCATACAAATAAGATAATCATATTCAGCAAATCATAACCTTTCCATAGACACCTTACTTGACATACTTAGTACAAGATTTGGTGCAATTAAATAACAGTGGTAGCAACAATGATCTACATGGTCATATTTTAATCAGATAATGACATGCCGACACATCAATTTTGGTTCATTAATTTCCAGTTCTAGATCTGTTTTTACTTAGCATGATTTCAACATAGTCCTTGAAGTATTTCATCGTAGTCTCTTTGTTTGGACTAATTAAGTATCTTTGTCTAGGTTTTTTGCACTTGCTTATAACATTCATTACTGAAAGCAATTTGACTTACAATAACCAAGAATAGCAAATGTTAATGGAAAGTAACATTTTACGAACTTTTGTATACTTTCTACAATTGAGCTGAAAATTAGAGTAAATATGTAGGCCCAGTTATCACAACAGGGTTGATATTTGCTTAACCCTTTGCAAATGGAGTACTGAGGACTTCAAAATATTTAATAACCTACAGTAAGAGAAAAGTGGTTACATTAGGGTACTCAGAGTCAAGAATCAGGGGTTCAATTTCTCACCTCTGCCACTGAGTCAAATTCTAAGTACTAGCATAACTTTTGCTAGTTAACACAGCTATAAAACTGGGGGTAATATTACAACAAATCTCTAGCTTATAACAGCTATTGCAATCCCATTCAACAGCTTTGAGGACCATATTGTATTAAGTTTATGCATCACTGTGCACCAGGGATTGTATGCAACTCTAGAGGGGAGAATTACCACAACTCCTCCAGAAAACAAAACCTGTGTGTGCGTGAACACATTAAATACTAGAACATGGTGTACAGTTTGTAAACACCTGCAGAGAGATACCACCCCTGGGGAAGCTTGCATGTATTGGTTCAAATCGGATTTTCCAAAGACCGGCAGATAATGGAAGGAGTTTTGATATAAAAAAGCTTGTTTTAAACTGAATCAGGGCCTTCTTTCTGATCCAGCACATCGACAGGACCTTCTGTCCAAGGGGGGCCATCACCCTTATGGAAGGGCTGGAAAGACTTTGGCCTACTAGCAGCCCGTAAGATTAATGGGTGACTCCTGGTACCTTTACAGTGTGTTTAAATCTGTTTATTGTTTTTATATGTTTTCTCTGGAATGCTTTTAACTTAAGAATAAATGTGCTTGCTTAGGAAGAGCTGTGTGGTAACTTGTAACTGGTGGCAATACACTGTTCAAAGCCCTTGAAGAGAAAGCAAAACACAGCTGCTCATCTTACAGCAGACTGGCTTGCTCGAGATATCACAGTGTAAGGCAGGGAGCTAGGCAGCCGTAAAACTGCCAGTCAGAAGGGAGTGGGACAAGGGTACCTACACAAAGTCAGGTGACAGCAGGAGTCTCAAGACCTGACTGGGCATTCTTGGAGCAGACCACAGAGGGGTGGATAAAGGTGCAGTTAACCCTTTAAGTGTGACATGGCTACCTCAGGCTACATGGATGTGAGGTTAATGCTGCACGCCGTGGAAATTCAAAAGTGCCAGTGGGACCAGGACATGGATCTTCCTGTTCTACTGGAGCTAGAGGAGATGCCGCATTAGCTGTTGGCAGCATGAAGCCTCTGGTGCATAAGTTAAGTAGTTCGGAGTCCATCCAGCGGGGAGACATTTTGTCACAATTTAAATACCTCACAGGATGTTGAGAGGCGTTTTTCAGCAACGTTTGCAAATACATTGTTTCCCTCGAATGAAAGGCGCTATAGAAGCACCAAGTATTGAATACTACATTAGAGATACTGCACATGCCTGAAATGATTACTTGCCTTCTACCCCTTTTTCCCCTTTCTCCTTCATTTTATTAGTCCAACCTGCAGGTGAGTTAATAAGGGCATGTAGTTATACAGCCTAATTACATCTGCTGACATCAGGTGATAACTTTATTAACAAGTTCTCAGAGGCTGAGAATTGGTCCATTGATTTCCTTTCCCTGCCGTAACTTAAGCACCCTGAGCCCAAGAATGTACCATTGCAAACTGTCAATGGGTTTTGTGCAGAATAAACTGAGAGGCCCTTTTTCATGTGTTCAATGGGTGTGGATGTAAGGAATCTGCAAGTAAAAATTTCACAGTTGCAAACATAATCTGGTGGCATACACACAGTGCTGTGGCAGTATAGCCAGCCCCCAGCTTCCCAATCATGTCAGGCTCCAAAAGCCATGAGATTGTCCTAAAAATCATAATTTTAAAAACTAGTACATTGTTGTGGGGGGTGGAGGGGTGGCTCCTTGTTCCTGGCTTTTGAGCCTTTAAGTGTCATATTTACAAGCCTTTCCCTGCAACTCTGCAGACTAGAAACTTTTTAAAATGAAAGTCAAGATTCTCACCTAATCCAGTGACTCCAAGAGCTGGAGCTTTAAGAAACATTGGAAATCCTGTTACATGATCACAAGAGATGGCAACACCTACTGCTTATCCACAAATACAGAGTACAGGGGCCACTTTATACACTTAGGCCTTGTCTACACTGGCAAGTTTCTGCGCAGTAAAGCAGCTTTCTGCGGTGTAACTCCCGAGGTGTACACACTGCCAACCCACTTAGTGCGCAGAAACTGCGCAGGTGCAGCACTGTAAAAAAACCACCCTGAGAGGCGTACAGCTTTCTGTGCTGGGGCTACAGCGCCGCGGTGCCAGTGTAGACACCCTGGTCAATTACAGCGCTGCGATTGGCCTCCGGGAGGTATCCCACAATGCCTGTACTTGCCTCCATGGTCATCAGTTTGAACTCTACTGCCCTGCCCTCAGGTGACCAACCGTGAGCCCCACCCCTTAAATTCTTTGGGAATTTTGAAAGTCCCCTTCCTGTTTGCTCGGTGAAGCATGCAGTGCTCTCAGTGCATCTTTCCAGGTGACCATTCCTGTTCCACGCACCAGGCGATCCCCTGCTTGGAACGATGCCGAGCTGCTGGACCTCATCAGCATATGGGGAGAGGAGGATGTCCAGTCCCAGCTGCGCTCCAGCCGTAGGACAGACTTCACGATGCATGACAGAAAGGGGCCATGACCGGGACACACTGCAGTGCAGGGTCAAAGTGAAGGAGCTGCAGACCACCTACCACAAGGCACGGGAGGCAAACCGCCACTCCAGTGCTGCACCCACAAGCTGCCGGTACTACAAAGAGCTGGATGCAATACTTGATGGCGACCCCATCTCCACTGCCAGTCAAGAGTGGACCGAGCCAGGACGAGGAAATCTTCGATGAGGATGTGGAGGGGGAGGGAGACCCAGAGGCAGAGAATGACTCTGAGGTCAGAGATGCATGCAGCCAGGAGCTCTTCTCCACCCTGACGGAGGCTTACCAGTCACAGCTATCGGAGCTTGGTGAAGAGCAAACAGGAGAGTAGGCTCCTGGTAAGTGGCTTTGTTTTGGGGAATCGCTGAAGCGAGTTGTTGGGGGCAGGAGGGTTGCAGAAAGCAGATTTGTGTCTGTATGATGCACGTACCACCACATGCCTAGTCTGAGCAGTGGAACAGGGTGTTGAGTGATTCCCTCACTTCACGGGAATCTGCCTCAGAGATCTCCACGAAACTCTCATGGAGATACTGAGCTCTTTGGCAGAGCTGCTTTGTTTCTTTCCCCATTAACGGTAACTTTCCCGCGCCACTCTGCCATCCCTGGCGGGGGGACCGTTGCTGCACAGAGAGGAGCCACATAAGGGCCAGGGTGGAAGCCGCAGTCTTGGAGAAGACCCTCCCTTGATTCCCTGCTCACCCTCAGCAGCGAGATATCTTCCATAATGAACACAGCCAGTGGAAAATGTGGGGACAGTAATGATTATAAGCCCCCCCCCTACAGTGCTGGCTCCCCCCAAGAGCTACATGCCCAGTGTACAGTACGGTCCTGGAACACTAATTTCTTCTGCCCCTGTGGTTACTCACCATTTTGGGGGTCTTGTATTCATGTGCACTTGCCTGGGGTCAGCCAGTTCGGGACAGGTATGTGAATCATGGCTGTGGTTTAAATTACTGAATCAGTGGTCTGTGTGTTGCAAACAATACTGCTTTTGTAAAATGCTGCATTTTGGCTTCACAGATATGACCTTGGGAGCCCAGCCTCCCTCTTCGTTATCACTGGCTGAACGGCTGCGCAGAATTAGAAAATGGCCATGAAGAACTAAAGAGGACTTTCTGCGTGATGTCATGGTGCACTCCGTGGCCGAAAAACAAGAATTGAAGGAGTAGCAGGACAGCGAGAAGAGGGACCAAAATGAGAATGCGGCGCGCCAGAATGAAGCCATGGAGCGGCTCTTAAACATTATGGACACGCTCCAGGCGCTACTAGCAGTGCAAAACGAGCGGCTCCGCACCCGCCCTCCTCTGCAGCCGCTGTTGCAAAACTCTTTCCCATGTGTCCCCCAGACACCAACACACTTATCAACCTCCTGGCTCCAGTCTATACCCGCTGCATTCTATTCCTGCCCTGTCCCAGTCCAGCCCTGCGGACTCCCAGCACCCACTGCACTCAACACCCGTCCCTCTGCTGAAGTACAATACCCACTGCACTGTAATCCAAAGGACAAGGCTGCATATGATACCTGGACATACACAAATCTTTAACCGTCCCGGGACCCCACCTCCTCCAGGGACTCTCCCTTCCCCCATCCCCCACAGTGCTGATGTGGTTTTTTTGTTTGTCTCTCTCCTCCAGTTGTTGTTTTTTAATAAAAGAATTGTTTTGGTTTGAAAGCAATCCTTATTCCGTTAATTGAAAGCAAACAGAGCGCTGCAAAGCAACAGGCAATTTTCTTAAACCTTCATCGTGCATCGTCTGCACCAATCCCAAACACCTCCTAGCATTCCAAGCACTGCACTCCCAAGCATAGCAACAAATATTAGTGGATTTCAGCTGCAAATTGCTGCCTCAAGGCATCTCTGATCCTTATGGCCCCACACTGCACCCCTCTAATAGCCCTGGTCTCTGGCTGTTCAAATTCAGCCTCCAGGTGCTGAGCCTCAGCAGTCCAGCCCTGAGTGAAGCTTTCATCCTTCCCTTCACAAATATTATGGAGCGTACAGCACGCGGCTATAAGCATAGGAATATTGTCATCGGCCAGGTCCAGCCTTCCATATAGGCAGTGCCAGCAGGCCTTTAAACGGCCAAAAGCACACTCAACAGTCATTCTGTACTTGCTCAGCCTGTTGTTGAACCACTCCTTGCTGCTGTCAAGGTTCACGTCGTATGGCTTCATAAGCCATGGCATTTAGGGGTAGGTAGGGTCTCCCAGGATCACAATGGGCATTTCGACTTCCCCTATGGTAATCTTCTGATCCAGGAAGACAGTCCCTGCTTGCAGCTTCCTGAACAGGCCAGTGTTCCAATGAGTGCGTTATGCACCTTTCCGGACCAGCCTGTGTTAATGTCTGTGAAAAGCCCATGGTGATCCACAAGTGCCTAGAAAACCATAGAGAAATACCCCTTCTGATTAATGTAGTTGGTGGCTAGGTGGTCTGGTGCCAGAATTGGAATATGGGTCCCATCTGTTGCCCCTCCACAGTTAGGGAAGCCCATTTGTGCAAAGCCATCCACAATGTCACGCACATTGCCCAGAATCACCGTCTTTCGGAGCAGGATGCGATTAATGGCCCTGCACACTTCCATCAACACACGTCCAACGGTCGACTTTCCCACTCCGAACTGGTTAGTGACCGATCGGTAGCAGTCTGGAGTAGCCAGCTTCCACAGTGCAATCGCCGCGCTTCTCCAACGACAGGGCAGGTCTCATTCTCATGTCCTTGCACCACAGGGCTGGGATGAGCTCATCACACAGTCCCATGAAAGTGGCTTTCCTCATCCAAAAGTTCTGCAGCCAGTGCTCATCTTCCCAGACATGCATCACGATGTGATCCCACCACTCAGTGCTTGTTTTCCGAGACCAAAAGCAGCTCCACTGTGGTCAGCACCTCCATGAATGCCACAAGCAATCTCGTGTCATAGCTACTACGCGTGATGAGATCAATGTCGAACTCCTCTTGCCTTTGTAGTTTAAGGAATAACTCCACTGCCACTCATGACATTTTACTGAGAGCAAGCAGCATATTGGTCAATAGTGTGGGATTCATTCCTGCAGACTGAAGAGGCAGAACGCGCAGTACACAAACCATTGAAAGATGGCGCCAAAGGTGGACGGTAGCACAGGGATTGCTGGGATGCAAAGCAATGCATCACGGGGCACTGGGACAGGACCCAGGATGCCCCGCAACCCCCTCCGCCTTCCCACAACTCTTAGCGGCAGAAGAGGAAGAGATGTTCTGTGGGATAGCTGCCCAGAGTGCACCACTCCAAATACCGCTGCAAGTGCCACACGTTTGAACATGCTATTGCGCAGGCAGCTGACAGTGTGAACACATTACAGCAGTTTCCCTTTCTGAGCAGTGCTGTAACTGGCGGTGATGTAACTCTGCCAGTGTAGACATACCCTTAGAAAATGTGGCTCTTGAAATGTGAATAGACATCAGGGTCAGCTATTGAACAAGGGGTGGTGCCCAAAAGGAGTGAGTGATTTTGTTGTCCCTTTGTTCATCTAGGGTCTATGGTGGGAAATCAAAATAAATATGGATCCAAACTCAATTGGTGGGGAAGTAGATGCAATTCTGGGTTGGAAATTAACTTATAGTCTTTGAGAAACACAACTGAACAGCGTCTGTGCTGCTCATTGTACACGGCATATATCGGGAAAAAGGCTGCCCCCAGAAAACTGGGACTTCACCTTTGAGAGTCTGGCATTCCAGTAGAATGTCAGTACCTGTCCTTATATGCAGTGTTGTTGTAGCCGTGTTGGTCCCAGGATATTAGAGAGACAAGGTGGGTGAGGTCATATCTTTTATTGGACCAACTTCTGAAGGTGAGAGAGACCAGCTTTTGAGCTTGCAGCTTTCGAGACCTGAAGAAGAGCTCTGTGCAAGCCCAAAAGTTGGTGTCTCTCACCAACAGAAGTTGGTCCAATAAAAGATATGACCTCTCCCACCTTGTCTCTCTAGGTACTTGTACTTGAAAGATGGCATTCTGAAGCCACACAAAGGCTGTAGAGAACCAGTGGAGATCAGGTTAATTTCCTGACTTGGGTGTAGTTTATTGCCTAGATCCACACAAATAATTGAGAAACACAGCAAAACACAAGACAGTGTAGGGGCTAAGGGCCACCCTCATGCTTCAGTACCAGAGACAGGAATAGATCCCTTGGTTTAAGGTTAACACCTCATCTATATCCATCTAATCCAGTGCAACTTGCCTTTTTAGCTCTACATTCCTTGAATTGTAGCCCCATGACTCAGGCGAACTGGACTCTCTTTGAGCTTGTTTTCCCCAGGAGCAACGGGTCTATAAATAAATGAAGATTATTTCTATTGTATGGTCCAATTCTTTTAAGCCTCTGAGAGGGCTTTTAAAGGAAGCGGCCTGAAATCTATGTTAAAGTGGACAAACAAAAGTTTAAAAAAACCACCCAAATCCCTCAAGGCTGCCAAAGGATCTTCGCCCCACTTACTTTATGTTGTGAGATCCCTGCAACTCGGGCCAGGTTGGGACTTTAACATAGCAGTCAGGTATTGGAGTTCCAGGCTACAGAAGTGCTTTTTGCACCAGAAAGAAGAACCTGAGGGGGATGGAAGAGGAAATTTGGCTACCAAAGAACAGTAGAAAAGGTGAAGAAAATAAAATGTGAGTCAGTCTGTGTAAATAGTTCAGGATGTTAAGAAAGTACTCTGTGAAAGATGTCTGTGTATATACAGTAGAACCTCAAAGTTATGAACACCAGAGTTATGAACTGACCGCTCAACCACACACCACATTTGGAATCGGAAGTACACAATCAGACAGCAGCAGAGATGCACACACAAAAAAGCAAATACAGTATGGTACCGTGTTAAATGTAAACTACTAAAAAAATAAAGGAAAAGTTTTGAAAAAATGTCAAAGTAAGGAAACTGTTTCTGTGCTTGTTTCATTTAGATTAAGATGGTTAAAAACACCATTTTTCCTCTGCACAGTAAAGTTCCAAAGCTGTATTAAGTCAATGTTCAATTGTAAACTTTTGAAAGAACAACCATAGCGTTTTGTTCAGTTACAAATGTTTCAGAGTTCCGCCCAACCTCCATTCCCGAGGTGTTCATAACTCTGAGGTGCTACTGTATAGATAAGAGTGCCATCTACTGGCATGTAAGAATATGTAGCTTTGTCTGTTAGTAATTTCAATAAAGTTGTTGTTATGCACTGCAAACAGCTTCCTGTCTGAAGTGTGTAATACAGGCGTCTCTTTCTCTTAGCTCTGTAGTTCCCACTGCATAAAAGAGGAAGGCACTCAGCCTGAGACCAAAAAGACAATAAAAGGGATGCATGTGGTCAAGAAATCTTCCATGATACCATGGGCCACATTTGAAGCAAGGCTCAGCTTTTTGTGGATCACCTTTGTGAACGGCATGTGCAGGTGCTAATCCGTTCTGTTCTCACAGATCAGATAGTTGGCCACAGCTGATGAATACCATATACAAAACCAAGTGCTCACATTTTTTGCAAATGCAGCTGATTGCACTGGCAAAGAACATCATGCAACACCAGAGACAAGGTCTGAAAACTTGGCCCCAAACAATAAGACAGATTTGAAACAAAAATCAAACACTTTCTCTTCACTAATTAGTTTTTCCTTTCCCCCCCAAAATGTGTGTGTTTGGTGGCGGGGGGGGAGGGGGAGGCGAAGGGGGGTGATACATCAAGTGTTTCTCATCTACCCAAGAATCCAATATATTCTTGTAACATCATTCTGGAGAAGACAGCTATGGAAGCAGTTATTCTGGGACTCATTATTGTGTAGAAAACAAAATGTACTGGCACAGGTCTGAAACGTTACTCTTGGAAGTATTTGCTTTCTAGAGTCAGTTAAGATTGCGGTAATGACCACTGCAGTGTGAACACAGTAAATGCTAGAACATGGTGTACAATTTGTAGCAAACCATCTATTACATTAATATCACTTTTTCTCTTTGCAATTTGTTCCCAAACAAACAGCATTTCTGCACCTTTCAATAGCTAACAACACATTTCAGCCTATTTTAAACTGTTTGGCAACATGGTCTGGCAGATAGGGCCAACAGACCAGGACGCAAGTGCAGTCTCCAACACTTGCTTTGATCTGCTATGTGATGTTGGGTAAGTCCCATGCCTTTGTTTCCCCACTCTTGGAGGATAAAAACCCTTTCCCTATTTTAAAAAACATTGAAATCTGTGGCTGAGCGTGCTATACTAAAGCTAAATATTATATAGAACAGTGATACTTAGACCTCAGTGGTTCAGCAGCCAAATTAGCGATCAACATTACCCAGAAGAGCCACAGTAGTGTGAATTCACTGATTCATTTACTATTTATATATATTATATATTATTCTCACAGCAAAATGATTGGCTAAGTATTGTTATTTTATCAACTACACTTGGTTAATAACATAGTAAAAGCATTCTGATTGGTTAATAATTAAATAATTATTATAATTAAATTCGTAATAATTAAATAACATGGTGTTTTAATATGTGCTGTAAAGCCCTGCAGGAGACACATTAAAGAGCCACTTTTGGCTCGTGAGCCTGAATATCACTGATATAGAGGGTTGCCCTGACCAGTCAATGGCCTTTATGTTCTCACCTTGACAACCATCCCTGCTCCAAACAGAAATAGAATATGAAAGGGACATTATTGGGCTTAGACTATGTGGTATCTTAGTCTCTATGATAGTATGGACAGATTCTGGCTGCAGCATGTAGTGTGCTTGTTTGAGGACTGGTGGTATTGACTGCTCCAGATGCCAACTAGAATCTGGCACTCTAAATGACTGTTTTAATTGTATTTCGTTGTATCAATACTGAAAAAGCAAAAGGAAACAACTATAGGATGCATATTCCATTCCTGAGCATGGGATCAGTACATCGGAGCGCACTCCTGATAGATAACTTTATTCCTGAAACCTCTGATTCCTCAGTTAGAGAAGAGTACAAATTAAACAGTACGGGGTGGATAATGGACAGCACGTTCCTACAGCCAGATCAAGTCTTTCATATGCCCAGTGAAGGGAGGCGATAACAATAGCAATGTGGCTACTGCAGCTATTGATTCCCTAGGGACTTGCTCAAGCCTGGCCCTACATGGGTGTGCATGGGAGAGAAAGTGCAAGGAGCCCTCCCCACCTTGAACCCTGGTGCCATGGGGGAGTACTATGGGAGTACTTACAGTCCTCTGAGCTCAAGAACTGATCTACACGAGCTCTGCTGCTAGCTGCCCTAGAGGACTCCCTAGGCATGGACTGTGGCTTTAAATCACACCTGAACCCCTGAGCAACTCTGAGTCCTTTCAGGTTGGTTTTACTGTCCGCCTAGTCAAACCTGTAGAATCAATAGAGCTGTGCAGGAGCAAGCTGCATTCTCTTCTGCCTCATACATCACTGGCTTAGCTGTCAGCTGGGTTCTGCTCCCAGAATTTCATTTTTTTTTTCAGTTGACAGAAGGCAGCTCTTGGTGGATGGACATAGAAGCTCACATCCATTACAGCAACTAAATTGACACCATGTCAGCTAAAAATGGAACCTCTGTTTTATTGTTGGTGAAGGTTAATGATGATGTATTAAGCAGAACAAGCACAGCTTGATTTTTCAGGTGCTGGGACATTTGCAAGCCCTTGTCAGTCAGAAAAAAAAAAACGTACTTTGATCCTGGACTGAGCTTACGCTGGCTGTGCTTTTCACAGAGCGAGAGTGAGGCTGCAGCTCCACCGAGCACAACTGTAAGCTTTAGCGTGCCACGTGAAAGAGCCAAAGCATCACACCTCAAACAGGCAGAGCTGCAGGAAGAGAATGTGCTTAAATGAGGATGGTTTGCAGAGAGTAATTAACACCTAGGCACAGGAGTGAATACCCGAGAGCTTCAGCATGGGAACGAATGATCTAGACTAGATTAACTTAACATGTACAGCACCAGTTCATAACACAATAAGGAACTAACTAAAATCATGGTATGACCAGGCTACCAGCTCTCATTTGCAGTGGACCTGTCAGTCATCTGGCAACTAGTTTTTCTGCCTCTCTGTGCTGGAGGCCGGAGTACAGTTGGGAGAGGGTTAGATAATGTGTGTAATGCTTCTTAGAAAGCAGGCAGTTCCCTCCCTACTTGTTCTTTAAACCTAGGTTTTTAAAGTTGTTTCCCCCTCCTAGGTCTGCAGCTGCTGTTTTAAATGGTGGATGGTGGTTTAGAGGGGCAGCAATGGAAACGATGCCTGGGGGCAGGGAAAATGAGGAGAAATCTCTCTATGGGTATGTCTCCACGGGAAGACAAAGTGTGTTCTTAATGAACTCGGGTTAGCCAACTTGGGTTAGAATAGCTGGGAAGACACAGCAACTTGGCCTTTAACTCAAGTCAGCAGCTTGAGTTAAAGCCTTTGGGGAGCCAGGGATTGATGCTAACCTGAGTTAAAAGCCAAATTGCTGTGTCTTCACTGCTATTTTAACCCAAGTTAGCTAACCTGAGTTAGGAACACATCTGCTTTTGCAGTGAATACATTCCCAATACATAAATCAGGATGGTGGGGGAACAGGAGTTGTTTGGGAGGTGCAGGGCTGGAACCCCCACTACAAACTCCTGGATGGGGGGAGCAGAGGCTGCTGGTGTAGGAGAGGACAATCCCCATGTAAACCTGGATTGTAGAGTGTAATGCAGTCAGCAGTCCCTTCTTTGACTGAGTCCAGGCCAAGATTTAGGAAGACTCAAAGCTAGAGAGGTGGCCAGGGAAAAGGCCTTCCCATGTCCAATAACCGCACTTAGGAGTCCTTTTCATATTAATTACAACTGATTCCTGTCTTTAGTCTAGCAAGAAGGTTATAGCTGATTGGGAAACAGCTGATGGGACTGTGATACTAGCATTAAAAGCTATTTGTCTCAATAGAAAACAGAAATAGCCAAAGATTTAACGAAGTCACATGTCCCACTAGCTTGAAACTGATCATTTTGTTTTCTGTGTACTGCTCCTTTAAACTTCCAACATCTCTGCACACCGCAGCCATTTTGACCTCTGCGTTGCTTGCAGCCTGCTACAGAGGAGATGCACACATTGTGCTCTCCTGGAGAGACTCTCGTTTTGTTGCTATTGTACGTCCCTTGCTTTAAAACAAGTCTTTCAGACAGTAAGTATGTGGCTGCTCTGCGTATGGGAAAACAATATCATTAATCACCTTTAAAGAAACCTTTTGCCTTATATTGCCAATAGCCTACATGAAACCATAGCTGAGGGGCCATCATCCCTATTTTCTGAGATTTATAACAGAGCTGTGGAAACTTGCTTTGGGAAGAAACAAGGCATCTGCTCAGAAGGGATTTTTAGTTTAGAAAACTAGAACAGAAGCTGCCCAGTCGACTTGGGAATTCTAAATATAACCCTCTTCTCCCCTTTGTGCTCACAAAAGGCAAAACGGACTTAATTTAAAAAAGAAAAAAAGTTGCAGGCCTTTCTTTTGATTCATATGGCAGGTAAGGTGAGCCATGCCCAGGTAAGGGACAAACACGCCAGGATTTGAGTGCAAATAAGGGAACAGGGCATTCCACGGACAAAACTCTAACATGAAATTCAGCAGGCTTTCACAGTCCTTGGAGTTGTTCATGTGGAGTTTCCTTGTGCCCCAGGTATCCCCTGTGTCTATGAGGAGGACCTAACCCTTAGAACGGCCCAAACCACAGGGAGTGGCTACCCAACACTCACTCCTCTTTCCCCTTGAGATTCAGTAACTCCCTGTAGCTGGGCTCCCCAGCAATCCCTGCAGTAATGGCAGGCAACTGCGATGTTTTCACTGCCTGGAAGAAAGTTAACCCTCTCCCTGCCAACCAATTAAGGGGGCCTATGCACCCCATCACAATCTTGTTAAAGAAAGTCATGGCATGCACCTGAATCTTGATCACTCCCAAAATTTCCATTTTTAAGCTTCCAGGATTGGCTGTACTAATTCTCTTCAGAGAATTTGTCCCGGCTGCTTGCTATTTACAAAACTAACCTAGAAATGGGCCTGAACTGGAATTGCCAATCTGACCGTCCTTCCACCATCCAAAACCCTCAGCGTCTGTTCCCCAGATAAATTTCAGAAGCTGTACAAGGTAGCAGAAATATCACATGAGAAGTGTGGTGCCGTTGATGCTTCATCTGAATCTCAGCACGGGTTTGCTCTGAATACTGGAACCAGAGTCCAAATGCCAGCTTTTTAGCCCAACTCAACAAAAAGAAAAAACCATTCACACTCTAACTTCAATCTCCAAGCATTCGGGATGTAATATGAGGTAATAAAAGACTGGCAATTCAGTAAAGGGTGAAACGAGGCACTCTCTCCTCCATGGCCTGTTGGATAGAGAGGTATTGTGCTGTGCATCTCTCTCCCCTAACTGAATTTCCTTGCACAAGCTTAACATTTTTTAATATAGTTTTTGTGCCTGCAATAGACATTTTCCTCTGTCCTTGCTACCCGCAGTTATGCAGCCCATTTCTCTTTGTCACTTAGTGCAGAACTGTAGCTCTGCTGAAGGTTTATCATTACAGAAACTGGAAGGCAGGGGAGAGAAAAACACCCCACTGTTCAAACTAATGATTCCATTGATTGATGCCAAGAACTAATGTCAACTTGGTTGAGTTGCTCCAAATGCTTGTTGCCACGGGGCAGAAAGTCCCGAGACTCTGTGCTAATGCTTACAAGAAGAATGCTATCCCCGCCCTCCAAACTATAGGCATTAAGGGGTTAATGTGGGAACACCTGTTCTATACTGTAAAAGCATGAAAGCAATTTGTTGGGGCTCTCTAGCCTGTGATGGTCACTGATAAGGCCATGTGAGTGAACAAGCTACAGGAAAACAAGCCTTGTTACACTTGGCAAAGATCTAGGCACTCTGCACTGCTCAGAGGTAAAACATTTTATGGCTTCCTGGCAAGGAACCGGTTAACAGCTAACCCTTATGGAGAAAAACCCAGTAGAACTTGGAATAAGGATGAAAGCAAAAGGGTTTTGTACAAAAGGGAAAACCTACAGGGAGGGCTTCTCACACCAGCCTCGATGTTGCTGTGATGGGTATAAGAGGTAGCAGAGAATTCTACCAAGGCATTCACTGTATTGAACTGCCATTGTCAGCCCTATGTTACCTTCAAGACCTGGCATAGGAGGAGGGGTTGTGACTGGGGCAGCACCATAGTGAGAACAGGGTGTCATAAGGTATGTCTACGCTGCAATTGGACACCCGTGGCTGGCCTCTGCTAGCTGATTTGGGCTCATAGGGCTCGGGCTAAGGGGCTATTTAATTGAAGTGTTGCCACTCAGACTTGGGCTGCAGCCCAAGCTCTGGGACCTTCCCCTTACAGGGTCCTACAGCCCAGGCTCCAGCACAAGCACAAATGGCTACACCGCAGTTAAACAGCCCCTTAGCCTGAGCCTGTTAGCCCAAGTTAGCTGGCACAGGCCAGCCGTAGGTGTTTAACTTCAGGATAGACATGCCCTGAGAGGCAGGGCTGTGGCACATGCTTCTAGAGCCATTCTGGCTTGTATTGCTAGCCATAGGCAGTCCTGGGAACACCTTAGAGCAGCCCAGAGGTGGGAAGGTGCAAAGTTGGCTTAAAGCCACTTTTCCTCTACACTCCAGCCCTGTGCTGTTCTCCTTCAGGTACGACACAGACTCTGATCTATACTCTTGACAGAGAATGAGAGCTTTTCTGTAGGGTTTTTCAACTCTCCTATGAAATCCTATAGAAGAAATGAAGTCATCACCTATAGATAATCTCATCTACTAGATACTACAGCATCACCACCTATAAATAATTTAATACCTCCTAAACTGTATAGAAGATATATTAGTCCCATCTATAGAATTTCATAGGATGATCTATACAGAGAATGAGACCCTTTCTGTAAAGTTTTTAAAGTCTAAAGGATGGTGAAGGTATAGAAAAGGTCTCATGGCTGCTCATAAGAGAGATACTGATGTTCTAGCGTATACATTGCTCATCCAGATAAAATAAAATTGTCATTAATTAAAAAAGTATTACACCTCTATCTTGTTTACATGCATAGGTCAGTTCCCTTTGTCGAGGCTTTTTAAGGCTTTGGATGTATTATAAATATGATCTGAAGAGCGGATGTGCTGGTGCTGTGATGTAACACCAGCAGTAGTACAGCAGCTTCCCTGTGCTGGAATGGAAAGTGACAAAGTATCACGTACTGTACAGCAGACTTTTTTTTGTTTAAATTAAACTTTTTGTATAAATAGTCATTCTAACTGATTATATAATCTCCCACATTTAGACTGTCTTTGCTGCAACCATGGCAACTCACAGAGCTGAATGCGATGAGTTCAAACTTTATTCCAAATTTGCCGATGAGGGGTGAAGAAACAGCTCCAGAAACCCTCCATCCTTCCTATTAGTTCTACACAGTGTTGTTGTAGCCTGCAGGAGAGCTCATTGGTGACCTGAAGAGGAGCTCAGTGTAAGCTTGAAAGCTCGGCTCTCTCACCAGCAAAAGTTGGGCCAATAAAATATATTACGTCACCCACCTTATCTCTCTAACTCCCTTCCTATTTGTATCTGTAGTTCAGTCCAGCTTGGGTTGATGGAACCATGGTCCTAAGCAGGATGAGATGGAAACAAGCTCCTATCCAGTTTAATTACTGAAGTCCATTATAATGCCTGGGAAGCTGCAACATGCTTATAGAAAATAAGTTTTGACATTCTTTCTGTTTCAGTTTTTGGTAAAACGGAATTGAGCCGTGGATTAGCAGCTCTGGAGATTGAAATCTGTTTATCCACAGAATAGGTACAGCACACATGGCATCAGTGCAAACTTCCCCACCTAGCCCCACTGATATGCTTCATCTCTGACCTGGAGAGATGACCTATAGGGACAAGAGGGCTCTTGAAGTTCATCCTTCGTGCTGTAACTGGTGATAAGAGAGAAAGTCCAAGCTAATGTTTAGAGCAAGGAACTGTGACCCAGGACTCACAGGGACTGCTCCTCGTACTGCAGGGTCCATGTAACTCCCATTGTGGTTTATCCTGCAGTTGGAGAATGGGGCCCTTTGATTTTATTCTCAGCCCTACCACTGACTTGATGTGACCTTGGACAAGTCACGTTACCTCTTGTAAAACTCCATAGCCCATTACCAAGCCACCGAATTCCCAACTGCTTTTCTTTTTTAGTGTTTAAGTTAGTTATAAAGGGTGGGAAGGTAATAAAAGGACCAAAACTGCACACTAAATAGGAAAGGGCTGTGGGGGGGAAGAGGGGCGGAAGAGTCAGACAGGGAAATTGTTTTAATTAAGGATGATGCAAAGTGTGTGTGTGTGTGCGCGCGCGCGCATACTATAATCCTTAGTATTTCCTTAAATGGAGTAAGTCGTCCTTTCTGATACCACAAGCACCCCTGCTGAAATTACAGCCATGTGTGACCAGATTTTCAAAAGGACTTTTTAAAATGTACCTGCATGTGCACTTGTTTGAATGGGCACAATTGTTCACTAGCAGCATTTTTGCTTTGCAGTAGCACAGCTGTCTCAGTATTGGGGCTGCACTGTATTAATATATAAGCTTGTTTCTGGAGGTCCTTTGGAAAAATGTTCTCCAGTCCAGTAAGTGCTATACTCATCTGATTGTGATTTGGGGATTACCGCACAGCAGCTATGATCTGATCAAGGAAACAGTGTGACATTACTTAGTATTCTATTTAAAACCTTCATAGCAACAAATGAAAGCGATGGTGTCACACTTCTCCTTATTTCAAGCATTTTAAAATTTGTACAAGGATTTAATCTCTTGCTTCAACTGGAAATTTACAGCAAATAAAAGACCTAGCAATGCACAGGCAATAAAAAGCTATAATTACAATTACATTTACAAAAAAAGAGTAGCAATCAATATCTCATGTATAGACAGTGATTTTGACTATACCTAATCAATGGCAGTGCTAATTACACACTTATAGCAATGAATTTCTTTCCAATTACATCTTAATTACTAGCTATGTTATGGCACATGCACCTAGAGATTGTGTGCGACAGGAACCGATATACTTTTTCCCCTTCTCCTGGCGTGAGCTCTGGCACCATTAAATGCTGGTCTGCTTGCAGCAGACTGGAGGGAAAACATAGATTAAATGCAATAATTAATTATGTGCATTTGAAATTGAATAGGAGAAAAAGCATTCAAAATAGGGCAGCTGAGCTTGTATATTAACTGTAGCTGGTTGCTTTAATTTGCTTTCTCATTGAGGCTTTCTAATTCCTTTTTCATTACATTTGGTGCAGGGATAAATTCTGCCAGAGTTAATACTTTTGTGGTGATGCTAGACCCATTTTTAATGCATTTATTCTTCTACCTGTAGGAAATGGATCTTTTTGTTATCTCCTCCACTGCCTGAATCCCGTGGAGGATTCAATAAACTCAGACATTCAAGGGAATAATGGCAGCGCTGTTAGTCTGACATATGCACAAAACCACCAGGCCTCAGTATAATGGGGGCTATTGGGAATAAACAAATAAAAGGCCACCTGAGCCTCCCTTGCATAATAATGGGATCCAGGAGCTTCTCTTGGAGCAAAGTAAACAAGTCAGTGAATTAACATAAGTCCTGGCCTCTTGGTAGGTATTATTCACTTTTCTTTATTAGGTTGTTCTCTTGGAATTGGGCTCAACTTGACTTGCAACTTTTGCTTAGACTTCTGTGCCCACGTTTTCTGCTTTGAAGATGCAACCCTCCAAGAAGCATGAGATACTCGCTTCTTTCCAGTGGAAAGGGCAATTGGTGCAAGTCATAGCTGGAGCTGCTCAGTAGCATGGCCAATCTGAGCAGTGACTGGGGATGGCCAGAAAGGGAAGATTCAGGTCGGCTTGTGTCACAGCAAAAAAATATCATATATGATACAGAATCATGGATCAAGAGAAAAAGGTTACCTGTGGGGTAACCTTAGCTCTCCTCTCTATACTCAGCCACCCAGCTCAGAATTGTTCCAGTGCTTGGTTCTGTCCAGTTTGTACTGACTCACATGAATAAGTTTTCATTTTTAACTCTTGGAGTTCTGTTCTACTATCTAGTAGATTTCAATGTCAAGAAGCTCTTCCTGATCAAACTTTTCCTTTGTTCCATTATACCTTTGTATTACACTTTTTGCTTCATTACATTACAACTCCTGGTAATGTCTTTGGAGCACAGTAAAAGGCCTGTTTTCCTCATCAGTCTCACCTTCTCCAAATAGTCACAGAAAGTTGTATTCCTTTTCTAAAACTCCAATCCTGCAAGCGCTTACATGTATGCTTAACTTCAAACACACATGGTCCCATTGAAGCCAATGGGACTTACATACATGCTTAAGCGATCTGCTGAATTTGGGGCCTTCATCATGATTGAATTTACTTATTGTAAAACTGTTCACATAGATCAGTCCCTCCAGTCTCAACTACTTCTACTGCTTTTCTTTGAATCCCCTCTGGTTTGACATCTTCCTGGTCTGGAGGAATTCACTAATGAACATAATAATGTTGTTTGCTCTTGTCATTGCTGTGTATAGGATTTATTAATCTCCTCCCCCCGCCCCCATACACACACACACACACACCTCCCTTACACTACCTCATGAAGCTTCTTAAAGCAACCCAAAATCCCCCTGTCTGCTTTCATAGCAGCATTCCACTGCAAGCATCTGTGACCAAGACTACCATGTAGTGCACATTTTTCATCTTTTCTACTGAAGCAAGTACAGGTATGGGGTAAGACTAAATTTGCATATTAAGCTTCATAAATCCTCTAGACAGCTTCTAGATGTTTCTAATGCATGTGATAAAAAAGCAATCTTACAATTATCAGCAGAGAAGTATACTAGTACAGAGAATCATCAGTACCTCTTGGGTATCTTCCATATATTTAGATATAAGGCTTTCTGCAACCCCCAGTGACTTCAGTGGGAGTAGGATCATGCCCTCAGTGCAGATTAAGTGGTCTGCACACAGCTGGTTGGATCTGTATCTGCTTAGACAACATTTCTTTACAAGCACCACTGAAGCCATGGCGAAGATTCTGGAATGTATCAGAGAACACATGGCACCTACGAAGAAACAGGGAGGCTATTCCGGAGGAAGGACTCACAGTCTTAGAGGAATAGGAAGGTTGCTGAGCTGACAGAATATGGTGAGGAAGGAAACAAGAAACCAAAATCCATTTATACCTAGGTATCATGCCACTACAACTAAGAGTGGTTGCCATCGGAATACAACCTTTTTCCAGCACTAACCTTATCACATAGTGGCATAGGAAATACTGCAGTATTACCCGATGCTGACTACTTCTGTGATCAGACTAAAATTAGAATGGCTAGAATTTCCTATTTTCTAACTACACTGTGCCCTCTTCCTTGCGAAAGGAATTCATTTATGTAACCCATATTTCATGAAGGCAAATGAAGAGGAATCTCAAATGTCCCATAATTATTATAATTATTTCTGCTTGATAGTTAATTACTCTACCGAATGAGCTGGCAGTACAATCATTGGCAGGTAAAGCTCAGATGAAATTTTTTCTTATTCTTGAAATTTTGTTTCTAAAAGGGGGCTGAATCTATTCAGTGATTGTTACAGCACACGTTTCAACACTACATTTCCTATTAGATGCAATAAGTTTAGCAGTCGCAGTCCCACAGGTGTCCACATCATAAAACCACAATTTGATGCCCAGTATAGAAGGCTAAGGCCCAGGCTGTGAGGTTCTTGCTTACGTGAGTAGTTTCATTGACATCAGTGGTACTGATCGTGAGTAAATGCTCACCAATTTTGAGCAAGGGGGGTCACAATCTAGCCCTAAATAAATAGATCAACGTAGAGCTTGAACTTGCCTTTCCTTTTATACAGATGCTATCATCAGAGTTGAGACACCTTGAAGTAGGGCTGTTTGTGTGCGATGGAAGCTGGCACTATTATTGTCCATGCTGTTCCTCCTCTATAGATAAAAGATTTAAGTAATCAGTGCTGTCAGTCAAACACCTTCCAACAGCACTAGAAATCCTGGGGAGAAAATGGTTTCAAAAGAACTGAAAACATTGAATTGTTTTGGTGCCTTTCTAAGACGAATTGAGGGGTGTTGGATTGAAACTCTCAAGTGTTCAGTCACTTCAGTGTGAGAACTACGTGTGCCAGAGGAAGCAACAGTAAAACTGAGGATTGTCTGAAATGTGTATTAAATTACTAATGGAGAAACCACTTGAGTAATGCAGTTATCCCAAATGTATATTAAAAACACCTTTATATCACATCACAGCCAGGGCACGCTTGCTCTTGTATATGTAGGTGTGGCAGAATTCAATTTTTAAAAAATAGTGTTGACAGATAACATCAATGTTTATTTAAGGCATTTTTCCAATGTGTATCAATTTAAATTTTAACAGTTGAGGGAAATTATAGGGGGATCAGACAATTATTTAATGACACTAGATGTTGAGATTCAAAAAAGCTAAAGCTTTATAAATCTTTCAAATATAAATTGTCAACATCACATTTCAAAATATACAAAGTAGATAGCCTTAAATCAACAGATCTTACCTGTTTTTACTATTCATTCACTAGTCCACTTGTAACAAACCTAATTCAAAAGTCTAAATCAGAGGTTCTCAAAGCCGGTCCGCCGCTTGTTCAGGGAAAGCCCCTGGCGGGCCGGACCGGTTTGTTTACCTGCCGCGTCCGCAGGTTCGGCCAATCGCAGCTCCCACTGACCGCGGTTCGCCGCTCCAGGCCAATGGGGGCTGCGGGAAGCGGCGAGGGCTGAGGGATGTGCTGGCCACCACTTCCCACAGCCCCCATTGGCCTGGAGCGGCGAACCACGGTCAGTGGGAGCCACGATTGGCCGAACCTGCAGACGCGGCAGGTAAACAAACCGGCCCAGCCCGGCCCGCCAGGGGCTTTCCCTGAACAAGCGGCGGACCGGCTTTGAGAACCACTGGTCTAAATCACTGGATTTTGACTCTAAGAAGTTCTCAAGCAGCTTTTTTCTTACTTTGACTATCTGCAAATTCCAATCATCATCATTGGAAATGTTCGTTTCTTGGTTTGTGTGTGTTTGTTGAAATCAACATTTATCAACTTTTACTGATGAAAATCAAATCCTTCCAAGTCTATGTATATGTAATATATACACATGTATATATTTCCCTTTAAATACTTTTTAGTTTTCTCTTCGCTAACTGCTCTGTAGCTCAGTACTTTTAGTATTCTCTATACTACCACTGAAATGAGCATTGCATTGTACCTTATCTATATAACAATCTGGTGATCTTCGCAAAATTTAATATATTTCAGTCTAAAATGTTTATCCATATGTATATAATATGTGTATTCATCCCAAGGAAGTTTTATGAAGCCTACAATCAATATGTAGTATCAAAGATGCATGTTTTAAGGTGAGCTGCAAAAGGACCATGTTGCCACTCTCGGTTGGGGAGATGGAATTAGGTGCATTTACTGAACTCTCATATCTGGGAACCTTTCTACTGTCTAAAAGAGTCAACGGGCTATATAGACTGGCTGCTGATTGGGTTCCTAGATCTAGTTGTAAAGTGCTCAGTGCTTCTGTAGCCAGGGCCGGCTCTAGGTTTTTTGCCGCCCCAAGCAAAAAAATTTTTGGCTGCCCCCCACCCCAGCCCTGGGCTCTCCCCGCCCCCCACCAGTGTCCTTCCCCACCCGCACCCCCTGCCGCCCCAGCCCTGCCCCCCCCAAATGTGACCTCCTCATTCACCACAGCAATCCCCGTTTACACTTGCAGTGGGGATCAAACCGTTTCTCCTATTTTTATTTCACTTTAGTATAAATCTCGCCCCCCCCCCCCCGCAACCCCATCTTCAGTGCTCCAAATGCACATGGAAGGCATAGGAACTAACCCTCAAACCTTGTACCCCGAAAGGGATGGGGATCTAGTAAAGAGGGTTCATGCAGAGGAGCGGGTGGGGGGGTGTTTGCGGGCTCTACACTGGCAGAGAAGCGGGGTGTGATGTACTCGGGAAGGAGGGTGGAGGAGGAGAGGGGCTATCAGGAGGGTTGCGGGAGAAGAGATGCAGGGGAAGGGGGAGGTGCGGGAGGAGAGGGCTGGGGGAGGGTACAAGGGGAGAGGTGCGGGGGAAGGGGTACGACGAAGGAGTGATGGGGGAGGTAAAAGTGAAGAGTCTGCAAGCGGGATGGGGGGTGCAAGGGCTGAGAGGGGCAGGCGCTGACAGCTGCTTCCCCAGCCCCGTGCAGGCAGAGCTGAGAGGACGGACACTGACCCCCAGGTGCCTGAGCCGCAGGGGTCCCCTGGCGGGGCAGTATCCCCCGCTGCCCCGCTCGGAGCTGGGCTCTGCCTCTCCCCGCCCCTGGCGCTGTGGGGGACCGTGGCAAGCAGCGCGGGGCTGAGGCGGGGGAGGTGCGCGGTGGGCTGGGTCCAGGGGCAGGAGGGGGCAGCTCCCTGGCAGCTCGGGCTGCCCAACCACTCGCCCCATCAGCGCAAGAGCCAGGATCCGCACCCCCTGCCCAGCCCGGCGGCACCCTGCACAGCCCACTTGGGCAGGGAAACATCACATCACCCTGGGGAGACTCAGAGCAGCAGCGGTGGAGGCAGCGGTGGTGGCAGCAGGACCCCTCCTCCCTCCCTGCATCCCAGGCCCCGCTTCCCTCCCTCCCCGGCTCCTCACACACTCTGGGAGCCCCTCTCGCCGCCGCAGCCCAGGCTCAGCTCCAGGGGACGATGCACTGGCTCTCCAGCAGCAGGGCTCTGGCATGGGCCAGCTCCCGGCTTTTTGCCGCACCAAGCAAAAAAAAAAAAAAGAAAGGGGCCGGAGTGCCACCCCTTGGAAAGTGCCGCCCCAAGCACATGCTTGGAGCGCTGGTGCCTAGAGCCGGCCCTGTCTGTAGCATTTGTGTCTTTGTATGCTATTGTGGCATTTTAACACCATCAAGATTCTAATTTTAAAACCCTTCCGAAACTTCCCAGGCTGCAGGTGTATCTAAGGCTCAGAAATGGAGCCGGGTTTTGTTTTCATTTGAAGTATCCAAACTGCTGACAATTAAACCTAATTGTACGAATAAGCTCCTTAACGGAATGCACTGTTGGGCTTTCATCCAATCTAGTGCTGGCAGGAGAAGAGAAATCCATATGCAGAGAGTCTGTCAACTTCCTGTAACCTGGGAGGACAGGACTTTATTGTAGTTTAATAGAAACATTAAAGGATCCTGGTCTCCATTCCTTTCCAGGAAAATTCCATTTCTCTCATATGAAGTTTAGCTTTAATATTCCCTTATCCTCAGTATGCCGCATTTCCCTTTTACAGGTGTGGGTTTTTTGGGTTTTTTTTTTTTTTAGAAATCTACCTCCAAGAAGGACTAAAATCTCCATGGGCTTTTATTCTGGGCTCTGGTTCTGCCAACCCAGAAAATTTGAGAGGGGCGAGCTAGGGATAAGTGAAAAGACCTGTGGCTTTTCATGGAGAGACACTTTTTGAAAGATTGTTTCATTTTCCTCAAGGGTGGCATCTTTATATTTTTGTTGCATCTTGCATGACCCTCATATCCTTCCTGTTACTATACCTGCCTCAGAGGCAGCTCTCTACACCTATGATTATATGGAATAAATCTTCTTCTGGGGATCAGAGCTGAGTTTCTTTCAGTTTTATTTTTCTTTGGCTTAATTTTAATTTATTTTCGCTTATTCTATCAGGTGTAGGTCTGAAAGCAGCTACGCAGGATGAATAAATCTAAATATCATTACCAATAATTGGATAAGCAGTGTGATGGACTTCTGTAACACCTCTAAAATCATCTTTGTTTCATGTTACATACTGTAGATTAAGGGAGGTGGATTGTAGACCAATACGGAATAGAGGAGCTCCTAAGTATCAGCAGTTTGTCGTCAATGGTTTTCAAAAGCTATGAAATCATCATCCTATCCTTATAATTATGGCTGGGACTAAACCCAGACCCCAGACCAAATACCACCAAGCTTTGGAGAAGTTTAGAACCTGTATACCTTGGGTCCAACCTCTCATGGTGATAAATGTTTACAAATACACAGCTTTTTAATCTGAGAATTGTTAGGTACTTATGGCACCCAATAGTGCAGTCTCTGGGGCCCAGATCCTCAAAGGTATTTAGAGTCCTAACTTAATACCTTTGAGTATCTGGATCTGAGCACCTCACAATCCCTAGTGTTTTTGTCCTCCCTACACCCTTGGGAGGTTCAGAAGTGCTTTTATCCCCATTTTAAAGTCAGGAAACTTGGGCAAAGAGAGGCTAAGTGATTTGCTCAAGGTCACACCAGTAAACTGTGGCAGAGCTGGGACCTGAACCCAGCTCTCCTCAGTACATGGCCCTAAGCACTGGATCATCCTCCATCCCATTACAGCAGCAAAATTTCATTAAACTGTTGCTTGTACAGCATATAACTCCCTTAGTCAAGAGACCTGTAACACCTCCCACACAGCTAGTCCACCCAAAAACATCAAGGGTGGATTAAGATTGAATAGGGACCCCAGCTCTGTCAGATTTTAAAGACCCCTAGGGTGAACAGATAGCAAGTGTGAAAAATCGGGACCAGGGGGGGTAATAGGCCCCTATATAGGACAAAGCCCTGACTATCAGGACTGCCCCTATAAAATCGGGACATCTGGTCACCCTCAACCTCTGAGTGCTCAGACTAACACTGACTCATCTCTCGTCTCCTCAGATGAATTTCTCTATCACTACCCAAACCTTACAAATGTTTGCTCCAGCTCTGTCCCCAAGGCCTTCTCATAGGTGCTGCCATGTGTCAGCCTGGGGGGCGGGGGCGGGGAAAGAGGTGTACTGCATGGGCCTCAGCTGTCATCAGCCTAAAATAATGTGTAGCATGTGAGGCGGTAGTCATGTGATTACCTCCCTCCCAGGGGATTCTGACTACCACCTTCCTGACTGCTGGGAAGTGTGATACTAATCCTTGCCCAGATACTCAGATGCTGAGGTACTGCCCGTTGCTTTTCCTGGCTCATGGGAGGACGGTGTGAATACTACACACTGGGGGATGGCAGGGGATACCACCCTCATGTCCTATTCTGCCCAGGTTACCAAGAGGGTGAATCTATCCATTCTACCTCATTCTTGTTTTATAGGGGCCCCCTCTCCCCTCCAACATGGCAATCTTTCCCATCCCTCCCTCCTATTTCTGTGGGAAAGAGGTACCTCTATTATACCTTCCTCTTGCTCCCCATGAGGCCATGACAAGGCTCATTGACTACTGCAACCGTGTCTTTGCAATGAGCCTCCTGATTAGTGCTTGGCTCTCTGGACCGACCTGTCAAGTTCCAATCAGGTCACTCAGGATTGACGGTAGAAGATCCTTAGAGCCTAGCGCTCGGTATTCTCCAATTCAGTTTCCCCTCTAAAGTGATGACCCACTTTCTTTTGCTGCAAGGATCCTTGCAGAACCCACCACTACCTTGAATCACGGTAAAAACTCACTTAGCTGCCATGATGCTCCTTGGAAACTTCTGACACCTGCCCTAACTTTTCTGCAATCAGCCCAGTTTTGAGAGGGTGATTTTCTAAATAGATTTCTTTTGAGGCAGCATGGCCCAGTGGGTAGGATGCTAGACTGGGAGTCAAGGAGAAATTAATTGTATTTGTGGCACTGTCGCTGACTTCTTGTCACTATGAGATACACAGAAGCTATCCCATAGATGTAATGGGCAAAAAGATGCACCATCGCCTTTTTAAAGGATTTTGAGGTGTATGGATGAAAAATGCATCTGGCAGGTATTTTATGGGCAACGTAGCTGCTCTCTCAAGCTTTGTAATTTCCTGGACTCGGTGTTGGCAATTTCTCCCAGTTCGGTATCTGAAAATTTCATTAGTCCTATTATCTCCCTGATCAGACCATCACTGAAGAAATTATATGGTACCTCTCAGTAGGGTGTTGGTTATTGCACAAAGGCCTAGCCCTCTGCTGTAGAAATGTCATGGGTACAACACTGTGCCCCTGAATAGGAGCTTTAAAATCTTCTAAAACAGGCCTTTTCCCTCAATTGGGACCCTTGGACATGAGGTTAGTATCTGTCCTTTATGTGAGTGCAGAAGAGGAAAGGTGAACGATACCAGGAACAATTGCAGTCCCTGCACTCCACTGAATGCCTGGAAGGAAGCCCCTGGAACCCTAGCTGTTCCGAAGGGCTCAAGAGGGGAGGCAAGAAGGTTGAGTGCCACGTCCACCTCATTCCAGGACCTGCCAGCAGATCTGACCGCTTCGGTGAGGAGTGGCATAACACTTGTTACTAAGAGATGGAGCAGAGGGCAGAATCCCTGCATAACATGTAGCTCCAGGATGGACACTTTCTGAGGCCAGCCCTCTCGTAGATGGACAACTCTACATGCCCCTGTGTCATAATGGCATCAGATGACCATTAGACAAGTGAGGAGAAGCATGAACTGGTTCTGAGGACATACCTAAACAGTCCTCATCTAATTTTCTCCTGTCAGAAAGCTGCCGTGCATAATTCCCAGAAGGAAGTAGCTAAAAGCAATAGGATAATAGCGAAGCCTTCAGATTCAGAGGATCCCCAACCAGAAGGGAAAATAACCCTTCATATGTGGGGGTGCACAGAAAAATGTCACTTAGAGAAATTCCTAGTTCTCAGATCTGCAGTATCTGCACCACCTCCCCATCTTCTCCTTGCTCTGCACTTGTGTTTATCGTCTCATATTTTAGCAAGCGTTCAGCTTTATTTAAATGCGTCTTAGAACAAATCAAAAAACTTAAATTGATTCATGAGGATTTACAGCATTTTAATTACGGAGTATGTTTTCCAGTGATTTAAAGGCTGATAAGAGCTTGAAACAGCCTGAGATTCGAGAGGAAATGAGAAACATGACATTTTGAAAAGGAAACTAATTTTCTTCAACTTAAACTGTTGCTCATATAAACCAAATTATAAATATACTGTGTGAGTGTAATGCTACAGAAGGTTGCTTATGAAAATATGATTAGTAGTGCAATTTTCTCAGAGGTTTCCACTGCTTTTTTTCCTTTACTGGCTTTAATGCAAGAAAAATTAAACACTCCTCCCTCACCCACCCCATCTTTCCAAATGAAAATACAATGACAAATCATGGCATGGGGCATCCTAATAAAGCTCTACTCTACCATGTAGGAGTACTCAGTGCTCACCCAAGGTAAAGAATAAACTCTCTTGTGATGTGTGTGTGCAAGGACATCTTACTAATGTGCAATGACCTCTTGTGAATGCTCAACCCACTGTTAAAATTTTGCATGCATTGGCATCCACAGTTGGTAAAGAAGGATTAAATGGACATGGATAATGAGCTAGCCTTTGTACTCGAAAGATGGTCCCTTCAGAACTGGGTGGGTTGGAACAGTATGAAGACACTTGGGGCATTGCTGCCTGCAGTATACCAGTTCTCTCTATTTATAACCTACTTCAAAGGGTTTGTACCTTTTGGCATTATGAAATTTACCAATGCTAAATTTCACTTTTTAAAAAAAAATCTCGCCTTCTCTACCTGGATATAAAAAGAAAAGGGCGTTCTCACCGTGTTCTTAGACAGAACTTCCTACACTGCTGGAGAGGGAAGCTGCCAGCAATTCCTCTGTGTAATAGTATGTAAAGTGCTTTAAAAGACATTAGATACAAGTAAGATTATTGTGTTTAGCAATAATGACAGGAAAGGAAATGCAATAAGAGTACGGGAGTAATAATACTATAATGGACGTGGATTGGGTAAGTAGAAGTGGGATAGAGTTTGCCTTACGCAGAATGAGTGAGCCTGCCCTCACACCTGGAGGATCCCTGGAAGGCCAGAGCCATCCACACAGAGGCTCTGTGCCCCTGGCAGTGCAGCTCGGATGGAGCCATGAGACCAAAGCCTCTTCTGGCTCCAGGTGTCTCTGGAAGTCCCTGAAAGAGGAATCCCTGCCCCTGGAGTAGAGGAAGAGATATCTAAGATGATAGGCACCAGGATGAATAGCCTTTCCTGGGAACCTTTGCTGGGCATAGCAGGAGAAACTATGTTCATCCTCCATAGCTCCCTCCCTTTTCCCAGTCAGTGCACCCCCAGTCCCCACAAGTTCACATGCTTATATGGCTCCACAGACTAGCAGAGGCCTCCATGAGGTCTACAGGAAGGGGTAGCTGGCCCTGCCAACCCCCTTTTGCAGCAGAGGGTGTTCTTCATGCACAGATCCTGAGAGCACAATACCCCCTTTGCAATCTAAGTTGTGCCCACAACCTATGCCCATTCACGTGCAACACAGGCAACAGTGTATGTCAAATCCACATCTGCATGATTAGAGTCCAATTCTGCAACCCTGTGTATTGTTACTGCCTGCTCTGTGTGCACACATGCATTTTTGTATATATAGTTGCCTGTGCAAGAACATACAGGATTTATTGTGCACAGCTTCAGCACAAAGTTGGAAAAAATATGACCTCCAGTGCTTTGATAAAACACTAAAAAGGTATGAGCCTAGTCAACATCTATGGCAACAGGGAGAGTATTATATTGGGCTTTAACTTCATCCTGGTCAACCTACATCCTGAAAAGATTCTTGGTGTAGTTCCTCTGTAGAATGGCCCAAAGAACTAGAAGGGAATGTAACTTCCAAGATTCCTTCATTTTCTTTGGGTCTGGACCTATAAATGGCACAATCTAAGGTGTCATAATATTTCCACCAAGTGTGGGAGGGAGGAAGTGGACAAAAACAGCTCTATAAATTGCCCTTGGGGCAAACATGCAGGACAAAAAGAAAAGACTTTTACAGTAATGCTGCCATCAGTATATATTTTTGTAAAGCTCAAGTCACAAATCACTATCATATGGACACCTATGACATGACAAACTGGATTTCTGATGTCTGAATGGATCTGGCAAGAGGAAAGGGGAAGATTAATAAACCAGGAAGCTGCTATGCCTAAGTAATTGGCACAGAGAAATGCCCTAAAGAAAGTCACCCTGACAGTGCAGTGGGAATGTACTAGAATGTGGTAGGGGCTTACATAGCCCTGTAACGTAGGCTACGTCTACACTACGGGGGGGGGGGGGGGGATCGATTTCAGATACGCAAATTCAGCTACGGGAATAGCGTAGCTGAATTCGACGTATCTGATGCAACTTACCCCGCTATGAGGACGGCGGCAAATTGACCGCCGCGGCTCCCCCGTCGACGGCGCTTACTCCTACCTGGGCTGGTGGAGTACGCGCGTCGATTCGGGGATCGATTATCGCGTCCCGACGTGACGCGATAAATCGATCCCCGAGAGATTGATTTCTACCCGCCGATCCGGGCGGGTAGTGAAGACAAGCCCTTAGAGTCCATGACAGTTTCAAGTTTTTAGAAGCCACATAAGAAATCAGAGTATGTTTATAAGGAAGGTGAGTGAGGCAATATCTTTTATTGGACCAACTTCTGCTGGTGACAGACACAAGCTTTCGAGCTTACACAGAGCTCTTCTTCGTGTCTGGGAAATGCACTCAGTGTCACAGCTAAATATAAGATGAAGCAGCTTGTTTAGCATAAGTAGTTAGCACATATTTCAAGGCACCATTCAAAGTGAAGTGGCCAGTTTCCCCCTATGCCTAGAGAGAGACTAAGGAGAAAAAAAGCTGGGGAGGATGTGCAATTAGTGGGTTACAGATTGTTGTAATAAGCCATAAATCCAGGGTCTTTGTTCAGTCCATGATTTTTAGTGTCTAGCAGTTATTAATTTAAGCTCCCAGGCTCATCTTTTGAAGGTGTTGTGCAGGTTTCCCTAGAGGATGAGGACAGAGAGGTCAGATACAGAGTGATCGCTTTGTGAAAAGTGTTCAAACACAGGTGACAAGGTGTTGTTGTCTTTAATCATTTTTCCATGAGAGTTCATTTGAGAGAGTGTAGAGATTGTCTTGTTTCACCCACAGAGTTGTTATTGGGGCATTTAGTTCACTGGATGAGGCACATTACATGCTGTGACAGGCATGTGTGATACACATGGATCTTGAAAGGTGTGTTGATCATCATAGGGGTGGAGATTGTCTACAGGTTTTATATCTGTTGTTCTGTCCGGGGCTGGTGCAACTTTGAGTTGATGGATCCTGGTCTGTGAGGAGCTTGCTTTGGATGATGAGTTTCAGGGTAGGGGGGTGTTCTTTGAAGGCCAAAAGAGGAAGCTCAGAAAAGATTTCTTTCAGTGTGAGCTGCAATTATTTAATGATACTGCATATGGGTTCCAGTGTGGGTGGGGAGGTAGGTGAAAACTAGCGTGCAGCATTATTTCTGTCTTGAAGCAGGTACTGTCAGGGTATTTGGGTGGTCCCTTCTATGATGCGATCTACTTCTCTGGTGTACCATTCTTGTTTGGTGAAGGCAGTTTTAAGTGACTTAACTTTCTCCTTGCAGCATATTCTGTGGTCTGAGATCCTGGCTGTAGATAACAGATTTCTTGGTGTGTTTGGGGTAGTTACTGGATCTGTGTGGGTGTAGGGATCCATGGGATTTTTGAATATATCTAGTTGTAGGGTTCCTTTGCTGATGCTGATGTCTATGAAGTTGATACTTGTATGGGAGTGTTCTAAAGAGAGTTTCATGGTGGTGGTTGTTGAAGGTGAGGTAGAAATCTGAGGGAGTTTAGGTCATCTGCCCAGAGGATGAAAATATCATTGATGCGTCTCACTTATATAGGAAGAAATACAGTTAAAGAAATAAAGAGCTAATTATAAAACAGTCCACACTAAGAATAGTGCTAATCACAATAATGTGAGGATTTACACTATCCAAAATGCTGAACTAGCCAAAGCCGTGAGCTGGCTGCATGAATATCCCTAATGTTCAATTAAGATAAGGCTGTTAGGATATTGTTCACTCTGCCGTAGACTTATTTTTTTGCCAAGGATGGGGCTTGAGAGATCAATAAAAATGAAGCAACTATTAATACAGCACATAATGTCCCATACCTCACAACCGTATTAAATGTGTCCATCACTCAGTACTTGGGCCCCACTCTGCCTGCCAAACTGGGTCACCTGTTGAATCCCTTTCACCCTATGTAACTTCTCATTAACTTGTCAGCTGTAAGGATTTATTTATTCCGTATGACGTTGCACTCTATGATTTTATGAAAATATGCTAATGAGTGTGAATATAATGTAACTGGGATATGCTTCATGCAAAAGGTCTCTTGTAAGGTATCATTACAAAGCTTATAATCTACTGAGTGTGTTCATCCTATTTGTATGAATGTAGCATTCTTGTATATGAAACTAGAAATATTGTAATTATGCAAAGTGTGGGCCATTAATGGTGGTTTAGAATCTTGATGGCTCCCATTAACCAGGACAATTGTCTGTAGATGGCTGTTTTACTTGTAAGTCTTCCTGTATACGTATGTGCTGGCACGTGGGTAATGAAGCCTTACAGCGACATGTGATCATGTCACCTGAACTGGAATCCCTCTTTAACCTGGTGCTTTTCCATTTAGAAGGAGGGGTGGGAACCTAGAGAGGGACTGTAGTGAGTCGGTGTGGCTCCCCGCCGCCCCGGAGGGGGAAGAGCCTATCTGGAGGCCGGAGTGGGCGGAGCGAGGGAGCTCTGAGCCCGCCCCTCAGAGGGTCAGGCAGCGACCCGGAAGTATAAAAGCTCGCCCTCACAGCTCAGTCAGGCCCCAGCCGCCGGAAAGACCAGACGTCTCCAGCCTAGCTCGTGGCTGGGAAGACCCTGCGGCCCAAGGCGGCCGCCAGGACTGGCCGGGCCTGCCCTGCGCCCACTATCCGGAGGAGCCGCCGGGCCTGCCGATCAATCCCTGCCCTGGCGAACCCATGATCCTGGATTCCCCAGAGACCGACACCGGACCCAGGTAGGCCCCGAAGGGGAGTGTGGAAGTAGCCCGGGGGCAGCCGACCCCAGTCTGGCTGCAGCACTGCCAGAGCCTATGTCAGTGTGTTGTGGCCAGGATCCCCACTGACAGCAGCGGGTCTTCTGCCGCTGCTAGGGCCCCGGGCTGGGACGCAGTGGAGTGGGAGGGCCTGCGTCCCCACTGCCACCCAACCCGTGGGTGGCAGTCTCCCCCTCTCCCAGGCCTTTTGAGGCTTGGGCCTACTATTGTTGCCCCGCCCTGACCTAGGGCCCGGGCTTAATACTTTGTACTATTGGTGCTCAGCCCCGACTGAGGGCCTGAGCTCCTGACTCAGCGTTTGTTGCCCCGCCCTGACCTAGGGCCTGGGCTAAATACTCCTGCTGGTTGCTCAGCCCTGACCAAGGGCCTGATCCCCTGACGTAGCATTGGTGCCCCGCCCTGAGCCAGGGTCGGGCTTACTGTGTCTTCAGGACTGCAAGGGCTGCCGAGGGAGACCCTGCAGCTGGACGAAGTACCCAAGCACCAGTGTGTAGTGAGCCAGGGTGGCAACCCGCCGCCCCGGAGACGGTCGAGCCCCGGCAAACCCTTGTACACGTGGTACCAGAAGTGGGGAGTGATCCCTTGGCCCCTGTGAGAAGAGGCCTGAGGGGGAAAGACTCCCCAAGAGAACCATGGAGATGGAGCGACTGTTTAAGCTGCTGGCCGAGAGTCAAGAGCGACAGCAGGCCGCCCACGTACAGCAGCAGCAGGTCGCCGCCCAGCTCCATCAACAACAACAGCAGGCCGCTGCCCAACTCCAGCAGCAGCTCATTCAGCAGCTGGGAGACCGGCTGCAAAAACTCGTGACAGCGCTGCCGCGCCCCGTAGACCCGCAGCCAGGGGACGGGGCTGGGTCGCCCCGCAGCGCCGTCCCGGTGCGACTAACCAAGATGGGTCCCGACGATGACCCCGAGGCGTTCTTGGTGAAGTTCGAACGGGTGGCGCTGGTCGCGGGGTGGCCCCAGGACCAATGGGCCACCCTTTTGGCCCCCTACTTAACAGGGACTGCCCAGACGGCATACAGGGGGCTGGCTACGGAAGACGCAAGGAATTATAGCCGGGTGAAGGCCGCAATCTTGGATGCCTTAGACGTCAGCCCAGAGACGTTTCGGCAGCGGTTCTGGAGCCAAACGTACCCCACAGGCACCAGACCCAGGCTGGTTGCCCAAGCTCTGAAGGAGGCATGTAGGCGGTGGCTACAGCCAGAAACGAGGACAGCGGAGGAGGCTACGGAACAAGTCATCCTCGAACAGTTTGTACACATCCTCCCGATGCGAGGACAGGCCTGGGTGCTCCGCCACCGGCCGGTGACATTAGCTGCGGCCGTCACGCTGATGGAAGACTTCCTCGTGGCTGAAATGCCAGTGGGGCCCGCCCTCCGAGCTCAAACCCCCGGGCCGGAACACCCGAACACCGAACGAAGAGGGGACGCCCCGACCGGACCGCCGAACCTGGGCCGCGGGCAAGAGGCCCGCCCGGGACCTCGGCTCAGACGCCCGGAACCTCCCCCTTGGCCTGGACCGTTCAACCCCATGCCGAGTGTCGTGAGGGTTCCCCGGAGTCCCCCTAGGAGTCCGAGGAGAGCCCCCTCCCGTGGCGGTCGCCCTGAACTCAGGCCCTGCTTCTGTTGTGGGAAGTCGGGACACTTGCAACGGGACTGCACGGACATGGACTGTAGCTTCGGTCAGGTCTGTGCAGGGGACACCAGGGCTTCCACAGGCTCCCAAGATCATGGTCCCGGTAATTGTCGGTGACCACCCCACCCAGGCCTTGATCGACTCAGGCTGCAGCCAGACACTGGTTCACCAGGCTTTGGGACACGAGGCGGACCCCCACTTGGGAACAATTCACCTGCAATGCATCCATGGGGATGTCCGGCCGTACCCTAGTGCCTGGGTCCGGTTAACAGTGGCTGGCGTAACCCGCCGAATCGTTGTTGGCTTAGCCCTTCAACTTGCATACCCGGTGATCCTGGGGCGGGACTGGCCCGCCTTTGAGGAGATCCTCCGGTCAACCCCGACCTTGGAAGGAGAGTCCCAGGGGGCCCTACCGGAAGAGGAGCACGGGACCCCAGAATCTGAGGCAGGAACCGGAGAAGCCGACAATCCCCTGCCGGGGCTTGCGGTCAAGCCCCTCCTCCATACTGATTTCTGCCGTGACCAGAGAGCTGACCCTACCCTTAGCGGGACCTATAAACAGCTAGCGGCAATCGATGGGACCATCTTCGACCCCCAACGCGCAACCCAGTGGCCCCACTTTGAACTACGCCGGGACCGTCTTTACCGGATCGACTGTGACTCCCGCACAAAGGAGCCCCAAACCCAACTGCTGGTATCGCGGTGTCACCGGCGCGCCGTGATGAAGCTGGTGCATGACATCCCGGCTGCTGGGCATCTGGGCCAGGAGAAGACCCTCGCCCGGATTCTAACGCGGTTCTTCTGGCCCGGTGTTCACCAGGAGGTGAGGAACTATTGTAGCTCCTGTGCCAGGTAGCCACTCCGCAACGAGTACCCAGGGCACCCCTTGTCCCCATGCCTATAATAGAAACACCATTTGAACGAGTGGTTATGGACCTGGTGGGCTCCCTCCCAAAAAGTGCGTCGGGGTTCCAGTATGTCCTGGTTATCATGGACTACGCCACCCATTTCCCAGAGGCCATTCCGTTGCGGAGCACCACTGCCCGGACCATCGCCAGGGAACTGGTGAAGGTCTTCGCTCGGATGGGCTTGCCCCGAGAAATCCTAACAGATCAAGGCACTAATTTCACCTCCCGATTGTTACAGCAGGTCTGCAAGCTCCTGGGGGTCAAACAGTTACGGACTTCCATCTACCACCCACAGATGGACGGGCTGGTGGAACGATTTAACCGGACCCTCAAGGAGATGCTGCGGAAGTTCCCCCCGGAACAGCTATGCCGGTGGGACCAGTTGCTCCCTCCCCTGCTGTTAGCCATCCGGGAGGTACCCCAGTCCTCGACCAAGTTCTCTCCGTTTGAACTGTTGTATGGGCGCCGCCCACGGGGCCTGTTGGACCTAATGCGGGAAACTTGGGAGCAGTCTCCCTCTCCAACCCAGGGCCTCCTGAAGTATGTCCTCCAGATGCAGGAGTACTTTGCCCAGGCTGGGGCCCTGGCTCGTGAAAACTTAAAGGCCGCCCAGGACAGGCAGGAACAGACTTATAATCAGGGGACGCAGGTGCGTGACTTTGAACCCGGGGATCGGGTCCTGCTCCTCCTGCCCTCGAGCGAGTCGAAGCTACTGGCCCATTGGCAGGGACCCTACGAGGTAGCTCGGAAGGTTGGGCCCGTCACCTACGAAATCCGCCAGCCCAACCAGCGCAAAAAGACTCAGCGGTACCATGTGAATTTGTTGAAACCGTGGCGGGAGCGGGAGGACCTGCTGATTACTCCTTACCCGCCAGAGCCTGAGTTCGGTCCCCGCGCATGCCGGACCGAGGACCCCACTGCTCCCCTGCTCGGCGACCCTCTCACGGAGGAGCAGTGCAAGCAGGCCAAATGTCTCCTGCAGGCTTTCCAGGGAACCTTCACAGCTCTACCCGGGTATACGACCCTGGTCTATCACTCTGTCCAGACCAAGCCAGGGAAGGTAATCCGAGAAACGACCAGACCACTGCCGTACCGGATGCGCCAGGAGGTGGAGGAAGAAGTACAGGCCATGCTGGCCTTGGGGGTCATTGAGCCATCTCAGAGTGAGTCGCGTAGCCCGGTGGTCTTGGTACTCAAGCCCGATGGCACCTGACACTTTTGTATAGACTTCCGACGGGTGAATGCCATCTCACGGTTTGATGCCTATCCGATGCCCCAGGTGGATGAGTTGCTGGGCCGCCTAGGCGAGGCCCGGTTCATCACCACCCTCGACCTCAGTAAGGGGTATTGGCAGATCCCGCTCGATGACCCCTCTAAGGAAAAGATGGCATTCGCCACTCCTACGGGACTTTACCAGTTCACCAGGATGCCTTTTGGCCTCCATGGGGCCCCAGCGACGTTCCAGCGGCTAATGGATCGCCTTCTACGGCCCCATCAAGACTATGCGGCAGCCTACCTGGATGATGTCGTGATCTATAGCCGCCACTGGGAAGACCCCCTGGAATGGGTGGCGGCGGTCCTGAGATCCCTGCGGCAGGCGGGACTGACAGCCAACCCAAAAAAGTGCCGCATCGGATGGCAGAAAACCACGTACCTGGGATACACTATAGGGGGAGGACGAGTGAAGCCCCTCGTCGGAAAAGTGCAAGCCCTGGCAGCCTGCCCGACCCCCACCACAAAACGCCAAGTCCGACAGTTCCTGGGGCTCATCAGATACTATCAGCGGTTCATCCCCCAGTTTGCATCCATCACAGCACCCTTAACAGGATTGCTGACGAAGGACAGCCCCCGGCAGGTGCGGTGGTCTCCTGACTGTGAAGATGCCTTCCGGACACTCCAGACGTGCCTCTGCCAGGAGCCGGTCCTTTACAGCCCGGACTTCAACCAGGGGTTCATCCTCCAGACAGATGCCACAGAGGTGGGGCTGAGGGCCGTCCTCTCCCAAGAAGTTGATGGAGAAGACCACCCAGTTCTATACCTCAGCCAGAAACTATTTCCCCGGGAGAAGAACTATGCCATGGTTGAGGAAGAGGCACTTGCCGTAAAGTGGGCCTGTGACGCCCTAAGGTATTACCTCCTTGGGGCTCCGTTCACGCTAGTCACGGACCATGCCCCCCTCCGATGGTTGATGAGGATGAAAAATAATAATGACCATTTACTGCGCTGGTATCTGGCCTTACAGCCCTATGCTTTCACCATCCAGCATAGGGCTGGCAAGGAGCATGCGAATGCAGACTTCCTGTCCCGCCTAGGAGGGATGGAAGGGCCTGGCCCCGACGAGCGGGAGCCAGACTTGAGGGGGTGTGTGTGTAGTGAGCCGGTGTGGCTCCCCGCCGCCCCGGAGAGGGAAGAGCCCATCCAGAGGCTGGAATGGGCGGAGCTAGGGAGCTCTGAGCCCGCCCCTCAGAGGGTCAGGCGGCGACCCAGAAGTATAAAAGCTCGCCCTCACAGATCAATCAGGCCCCAGCCACTGGAGAGACCAGACGTCTCCAGCCTAGCTCGTGGCTGGGAAGACCCCGCGGCCCAAGGTGGCCGCCAGGACTGGCCAGGCCTGCCCTGCGCCCGCTATCCGGAGGAGCCGCCGGGCCTGCCCTGCGCCCGCTATCCGGAGGAGCCGCCGGACCTGCCCTGCGCCCGCTATCCGGAGGAGCTGCCGGACCTGCCGATCAATCCCTGCCCTGGCGAACCCATGATCCTGGATTCCCCAGAGACCGACACCAGGACCCAGGTAGGCCTCGAGGGGGAGTGTGGAAGTAGCCCGGGGGCAGCCGACCCCAGTCTGGCTGCAGCACTGCCAGAGCCTATGTCAGTGTGTTGCGGCCAGGATCCCCACTGACAGCAGCAGGTCTTCTGCCGCAGCTAGGGCCACGGGCTGGGACGCAGTGGAGTGGGAGGGCCTGCGTCCTCCCTGCCACCCAGCTCGTGGGTGGCAGTCTCCCCCTCTCCCAGGCCTTTTGAGGCTTGGGCCTACTATTGTTGCCCCGCCCTGACCTAGGGCCTGGGCTTAATACTTTGTACTATTGGTGCTCAGCCCCGACTGAGGGCCTGAGCTCCTGACTCAGCATTTGTTGCCCCGCCCTGACCTAGGGCCTGGGCTAAATACTCCTGCTGGTTGCTCAGCCCTGACCAAGGGCCTGATCCCCTGATGTAGCACTGGTGCCCTGCCCTGAGCCAGGGTCGGGCTTACTGTGTCTTCAGGACCGCAAGGGCTGCCGAGGGAGACCCTGCAGCCGGATGAAGTACCCAAGCACCAATGTGTAGTGAGCCGGGGTGGCTCCCCACCGCCCCGGAGAGGGTCGAGCCCCGGCAAACCCTTGTACAGGGACAAAGGATTCCCGCCTTATGCAAAAGATATATAAGTGGGTGGAACAGAACAAAGTGGGGGCAGTCATGAGAAATCCCCTAGCTACCACCTGAGCTGGAACAAGGGCTGTACCAGGGGAAAAGGATTGTCTCCAGACTAGGAAGGCGTCCAGTCTGTGATAGAAGCTTATTGAAACATCTCTGAAGGTGAGATTTTCATCTATAATCATCGTCTTACTGAATTAGGTGTAGACTTGCGTGTTTTATTTTATTTAGCTTGGTAATTCACTTTGTTCTGTCTGTTACTACTTGGAACCACTTAAACCCTACTTTTTATATTTAATAAAATCACTTTTTACTTATTAATTAACCCAGAGTATGTATTAATACCTGGTGGAGGGGGCAAACAGCTGTGCATCTCTCTCTATCGGTGTTATAGAGGGTGGACAATTTATGAGTTTACCCTGCATAAGCGTTATACAGGGTAAAATGGATTATTTGGGGTTTGGACCCCATTGGGAGTTGGGCATCTGAGTGTTAGGGACAGGAACACTTCTTAAGCTGCTTTCAGTTAAACTTGCAGTTTGTGGGACGTGGTTCAGACCTGGGTCTCTGTTTGTGGCCGGCAAGCGTGTCTGGTACAACCAGGCAGGGTTCTGGAGTCCCAAGCTGGCAGGGAAAGCAGGGGCAGAAGTAGTCTTGGCACATCAGTTGGCAGCCCCAAGGGGGTTTCTGTGATCCAACCCATCACAAACATCATCCTTGCTGACTCAGTTAGGGCCAGGCACATGTGTGCCAGCCCTCTGTAAGGGATGAGGTGCAGCCCCATGACCCCTAGAAGACCATGTGGAGATTGTGCCTGACTGAGGCACAATATCTCACAGGGCTTCTCAAAGTACAAGCAGGGGTGCACAATCTGCTCCCACCACCAACTGGGTTGTTCCATCCACTTCAAAGGTGTCCGGGGCCAGGATCCCCTCTCCTCCACCCCCTTTCTGGTGTCTTGGTCCCTGGGTGTAGAAAGAGCAAGCCACCCTTGCATATCTGAGCCAAAGGACTGCTATTGTGGGCGTAGCCAGGCAAGTGATGGGTATGGTTCTTATGCAGCATTCCTGTGATTGTGCAAGGACCATTCAGAGTCTGGCCCTTTAATGAGAATTCCTCAGTATTTATACACCCCAGCTTTCATATGTTTATCTTCCCTAACTTTTTTCACCCTAATTTGGTTACATTTGATTAAGCAATTGGGTGTGAGGGGAAAAGGAAAGTTAGTGTAGGAGAAAAAGAGTCTGATGGCTTAGGCTACTGTTAAGGGAAAAGAGCCTTTCTAGGTCATCTGTTTGAATCTGACACCTCTCCTATGATCAAGGGCTAACATCTAAGGCAGTGGTTCCCAAACTTTAACAGCCTGTGAACCCCTTTCACTAACACATCAAGTCTCACGAACCCCCTCTTAAAAATGATTATTTCCAGGGATTTTCTCCTTTACCTGAATATAAATTATAAAAGCGGTGATCTTGGAAATATAACATTTGTTTTTATGACATGCTTATTACACACTATTATGAGGGAGGGATAGCTCAGTGGTTTGAGCACTGGCCTGCTAAACCCAGGGTTGAGAGTTCAATCCTTGAGGGGACCACTGAGGATCTGAGGCAAAATCAGTACTTGGTCCTGCTAGTGAAGGCAGGGGGCTGGACTCCAGGACCTTTCAAGGTCCCTTCCACTTCTAGGAGATATCTCCATTAATTAAATTAACCCCAATGAGAGCCACTCCACATGGACCCAATTGTACCTGTTTACAAAGAGCTTTCAGATTCCAGGATGGAAAACAACTTTTGGGGGGAGGGATAGTTCAGTGGTTTGAGCCTTGGCCTGCTAAACCCAGGGTTATGAGTTCAATCCTTGAGGGGGCCATTTAGGGATCTGGGGCAAAAATCTGTCTGGGGATTAGTCCTGCTTTGAGCAGGGGGTTGGACTAGATGACCTCCTGAGGTCCCTTCCAACCCTGTTATTCTATGATACTATGATAACATTTGTTTTTATGACATGCTTATTACACACTATTTATTATTAATTATTATTTATCATTACAGTACTTTTATTACATTATGAAAATGGCAACACTCTTCCAAGATCTCACTTTCGTAGCTTGTATCACTTTGAATAAGCCTGTTGTAAGACAAGGCTCCTATGTTTCATCAAGGAGTATCAGATGTGAAACAGCATGAAGGTATTTAAGAAGCCAACTAAAAGAGTTCCTTCTACACAAGCATTCAGGTCTTGAGCAGTCCGGGCAAACAACGCACATTACAACAAAGCTTAAACTTGTTCTTCATAATAATTTTAAAAACAATACTAGCTGCCTATTTAGTTTTAAAAACAGCAAAAAATGTTCACCTCCCTTTCCGTTTCTTATAAGGAGTCTTGAAGTTTAAATCTCCTCAGTGTGATAGATATGCTTGCTTTGATTTGCTTAGCTCTTGGAAGTCCAGGGGCTCTGGGCTGCTGGCCCCATGCTCCCCGGGGTCCCTAGGGACAGCCACCATTAGGGAATTTTTTCCCCGAGAACCCCCTGTAACATTTCACGAACCCCCAGGGGTTCACGAACCCCAGTTTGGGAACCACTGATCTAAGGGCATAACTTCTGGAATCTAGTTCTCAGTCTGGATCCATGACAAGGTTTTGTAAAGTGGCTAGAGTTCTCCTGGAGAACAATCCATTATCAATGGAATGGGTGTCTCACAGGTGAGAGACTCTTCAGCTCTACAACACTAGCCCCGTAAAAATGAATTAACTAGATTAGTTGTCCCTGTTTTATTCAGATTCTTATAGGTAACATACCTCAGCTTCAAAAGGTGAAATGCTATGGGGACTAGACAGCTCCAGGGATTAGGAATGGAAATCAAAGTCTTTGAATACCATATCATTATTTCAAATCCAAGCCAAGCTAATGGTGAACGGGTAATGAGACTGACATCCACCACTGACTCTAGGTATGCTCCCTTTACAAGGGGGATACTGGTGACATCTTGATGGAAAGGAAGCTTGCATTACACCAGCCCATATGTCACTTGTCCATTGGGTGAACAGAAGATTTAAGTCTCTAGGGATAACAACCCAGCACCTTGCATGATTGATCACAGTAGGACAGTCACTTAAGAGTCAAAGAAAATCATCCATGGACATAGGATCAATGCAAAGAGGGAGCATAGCTGTGTGGCTTCTGAACAGCTGGGGGAAGAGAGGCAGGGCCGGCTCTAGGTTTTTTGCCGCCCCAAGCTCCGAGAGCACAACTGGCTAAGTTGTGGCCGGAATGCTGCCCCTGGAATTGTGCCGCCCCAAGCACGTGCTTGGTTTGCTGGTGCCTAGAGCCGGTTCTGCTGCTAGGCAGGTGACAAGTTGTGATTACTGCTACTGATTAGCTATGAGTTGTGCACACAATCTGACAAAAATATTTGTTACCCTGTCCTCCTTACCCTTCACCCACCTGTTTGTTTCATCCACCTATTATGTCTTGTCTTCTAGACTGTAGGCTCTTTGCACCAAAGATAATCATTCACTATAGGTTTGTAGATGCCCAGCATTATCAAACCTTTACCTGGTTCAGGTCTAGGTGCTACTGCAATATAAGTGTTAAGTTGCATGCTTTAAAATAGTTATTTACTAGGATAAGATGTAAGCTGTTTAATAGTATAGTTACATACATCTAGAAACAAAGTCAATGTATTCTCACGTGTGCACTTTGGAAAGTTTTTTGTATGCAGCTCTGTGAATGGTATCCCATTCATGTGAATTAGTGCACCAATTCCTGATGCCAAGAGGTGTAGGAGACAAACCCTGGAGAGTTAACATCTGCTTTTATATTTACACATTTTTAGTACTTATGATGGCCAGCTAGCTCTGGAGACAAGCAGCAGAGTGAAAGATTTCCTCTTGCTGCCTTGCCTTCATCAATCCTGACATGTAGAACTATCTTCAGGGATGAAAGGTTAATTTGCCTCCATGACCCATTCAGTCCTTGGCCACTTTACTGAGATGGCTAGTAAGAGTATCCGTAACAATCGTGCCTTTAAAAAAAAAAATGTGAACAGAAGCTGAGCTCAGACCACCAACTCACTGTATTGGAGCCAGCTAACAATCATCAAATGATGGCTAACCTCAGAGCCATATCCTCAGCTGTTGTAGCATTGATTTTCATGATGATTACACCAGCTGAGAACCTGGCCCTCAGCCTCTGCCAATTTCTCCTGGATTCACACCATTGATAGAGATGGAAAACTTCCAGTATTCCATTTCCAGTCTTGCATGCCAATCAGACCCCTGTAAAGGCAACCCCTCTGCCAGTTTAAAAAAAAGGCATAAAATAGCCCCTTCTCTTGTGCACCCTCAAGTCCATTCTAACAAAGAATTCTGTGTCTAAGATAAGCTTACAAATGTGCTGTGAAATCAAGAGTGATTCTGCTGCTTGCATCACTCCAGAAAGCCAATAGCAAACCTGTCTCTTAAGAGACACTGTGGTGAAAGAGTTACATATGTTTAAATTGCAATTCTTATAGCTTTTTTAGGTTAATGTGCCAGAAGGAAACAATATTTTGCTAATTGTTCTTTATACAAAAATTAGTATATTTTAAAGGAAACTGTAGCTGCAGGTATTGGCAGTGTCACTGCAGGATCATAAGCTTAATAGTAATCCATTTTCTAACAACCACGTTCACTAGCTCTTTATTCCTCAAATAGCTGTGAGCCAGTATTTGCTCTAGAAACAGGCAAAACATTACCAAAAGCAAGAGCTTTACTTACTGCTAGAGCATAATCTTTAACAGATGCTTCTAAGTGGCAAGGATGTTGGGTTGTTTTCCTGATTCTGCTTTTGCTGACTGCATGGGCAAGTCACTTCTCTGGTTTGCATCTAGTTTCCCTGGCTATGAAACAGGGATCAGAACACCCATCTTACAGGGTGGCACGGAGACTTAGTGTACGTTTGTGAAATGTTTTGGGACCCTTAGATGCAAGTACTATACATGAATTATTATTTTTACTGCCTTCAACATGTTTGAGTGGAACTTCAAAACCATCTACATGTCCACCCCATAAGCAGG